>NC_052308.1:37820031-40227531 GCF_016432855.1 Salvelinus namaycush
GAAAGAGGGGGAATGGAAGGAGGAGTGTAAAGGAAAGAGGGGGAATGGAAGGAGGAGTGTAAAGGAAAGAGGGGGAATGGAAGGAGGAGTGTAAAGGAAAGAGGGGGAATGGAAGGAGTAGTGTAAAGGAAAGAGGGGGAATGGAAGGAGGAGTGTAAAGGAAAGAGGGGGAATGGAAGGAGGAGTGTAAAGGAAAGAGGGGGAATGGAAGGAGGAGTGTAAAGGAAAGAGGGGGAATGGAAGAAGGAGTGTAAAGGAAAGAGGGGGAATGGAAGGAGGAGTGTAAAGGAAAGAGGGGGAATGGAAGGAGTAGTGTAAGGGAAAGAGGGGGAATGGAAGGAGGAGTGTAAAGGAAAGAGGGGGAATGGAAGGAGGAGTGTAAAGGAAAGAGGGGGAATGGAAGGAGGAGTGTAAAGGAAAGAGGGGGAATGGAAGGAGGAGTGTAAAGGAAAGAGGGGGAATGGAAGGAGGAGTGTAAAGGAAAGAGGGGGAATGGAAGGAGTAGTGTAAAGGAAAGAGGGGGAATGGAAGGAGGAGTGTAAAGGAAAGGGGGAATGGAAGGAGGAGTGTAAAGGAAAGAGGGGGAATGGAAGGAGTAGTGTAAAGGAAAGAGGGGGAATGGAAGGAGTAGTGTAAAGGAAAGAGGGGGAATGGAAGGAGTAGTGTAAAGGAAAGAGGGGGAATGGAAGGAGGAGTGTAAAGGAAAGAGGGGGAATGGAAGGAGGAGTGTAAAGGAAAGAGGGGGAATGGAAGGAGGAGTGTAAAGGAAAGAGGGGAATGGAAGGAGGAGTGTAAAGGAAAGAGGGGGAATGGAAGGAGTAGTGTAAAGGAAAGAGGGGGAATGGAAGGAGTAGTGTAAAGGAAAGAGGGGGAATGGAAGGAGGAGTGTAAAGGAAAGAGGGGGAATGGAAGGAGGAGTGTAAAGGAAAGAGGGGGAATGGAAGGAGGAGTGTAAAGGAAAGAGGGGAATGGAAGGAGGAGTGTAAAGGAAAGAGGGGGAATGGAAGGAGTAGTGTAAAGGAAAGAGGGGGAATGGAAGGAGGAGTGTAAAGGAAAG
Source organism: Salvelinus namaycush (assembly GCF_016432855.1). Lineage (NCBI taxonomy): Eukaryota > Metazoa > Chordata > Actinopteri > Salmoniformes > Salmonidae > Salvelinus > Salvelinus namaycush. The sequence goes on from NC_052308.1 coordinate 37,821,089, forward strand.
AGGGGGAATGGAAGGAGGAGTGTAAAGGAAAGAGGGGGAATGGAAGGAGGAGTGTAAAGGAAAGAGGGGGAATGGAAGGAGGAGTGTAAAGGAAAGAGGGGGAATGGAAGGAGGAGTGTAAAGGAAAGAGGGGGAATGGAAGGAGGAGTGTAAAGGAAAGAGGGGGAATGGAAGGAGGAGTGTAAAGGAAAGAGGGGGAATGGAAGGAGTAGTGTAAAGGAAAGAGGGGGAATGGAAGGAGGAGTGTAAAGGAAAGAGGGGGAATGGAAGGAGGAGTGTAAAGGAAAGAGGGGGAATGGAAGGAGGAGTGTAAATGAAAGAGGGGGGATGGAAGGAGGAGTGTAAAGGAAAGAGGGGGAATGGAAGGAGGAGTGTAAAGGAAAGCGGGGGAATGGAAGGAGGAGTGTAAAGGAAAGAGGGGGAATGGAAGGAGGAGTGTAAAGGAAAGAGGGGGAATGGAAGGAGGAGTGTAAAGGAAAGAGGGGGAATGGAAGGAGTAGTGTAAAGGAAAGAGGGGGAATGGAAGGAGGAGTGTAAAGGAAAGAGGGGGAATGGAAGGAGGAGTGTAAAGGAAAGAGGGGGAATGGAAGGAGGAGTGTAAAGGAAAGAGGGGGATGGAAGGAGGAGTGTAAAGGAAAGAGGGGGAATGGAAGGAGGAGTGTAAAGGAAAGAGGGGGAATGGAAGGAGGAGTGTAAAGGAAAGAGGGGGAATGGAAGGAGGAGTGTAAAGGAAAGAGGGGGAATGGAAGGAGGAGTGTAAAGGAAAGAGGGGGAATGGAAGGAGGAGTGTAAAGGAAAGAGGGGGAATGGAAGGAGGAGTGTAAAGGAAAGAGGGGGAATGGAAGGAGGAGTGTAAAGGAAAGAGGGGGATGGAAGGAGGAGTGTAAAGGAAAGAGGGGGAATGGAAGGAGTAGTGTAAAGGAAAGAGGGGGAATGGAAGGAGGAGTGTAAAGGAAAGAGGGGGAATGGAAGGAGTAGTGTAAAGGAAAGAGGGGGAATGGAAGGAGGAGTGTAAAGGAAAGAGGGGGAATGGAAGGAGGAGTGTAAAGGAAAGAGGGGGAATGGAAGGAGGAGTGTAAAGGAAAGAGGGGGAATGGAAGGAGGAGTGTAAATGAAAGAGGGGGAATGGAAGGAGGAGTGTAAAGGAAAGAGGGGGGATGGAAGGAGGAGTGTAAAGGAAAGAGGGGGAATGGAAGGAGGAGTGTAAAGGAAAGAGGGGGAATGGAAGGAGGAGTGTAAAGGAAAGAGGGGGAATGGAAGGAGGAGTGTAAAGGAAAGAGGGGGAATGGAAGGAGTAGTGTAAAGGAAAGAGGGGGAATGGAAGGAGGAGTGTAAAGGAAAGAGGGGGAATGGAAGGAGGAGTGTAAAGGAAAGAGGGGGAATGGAAGGAGGAGTGTCTGGGCTGGCCAGCGAGAGCTAAAGAGGGCTCACATGCAGGATGACAAGGCCTTATAGAAAAACTGGGTGTCTAGAGTAGTTAAACAGATAGACGGACAGATATATGGACAGACGGACATAGCCAGACCAATTCAAAATTATGTATCTACAGTATATACAGTATACAGTGAGGAGAACAAGTATTTGATACACTGCCGATTTTGCAGGTTTTCCTACTTACAAAGCATGTAGAGGTCTGTAATTTATATCATAGGTACACTTCAACTCTGAGAGACGGAATCTAAAACAAAAATCCAGAAAATCACATTGTATGATTTTTAAGTAATTCATTTGCATTTTATTGCATGACATACTGTAAGTATTTATATGTCATGCAAAAAAATGCAAATTAATTACTTAAAAATCATACAATGTGATTTTCTGGATTTTTGTTTTAGATTCCGTCTCTCACAGTTGAAGTGTACCTATGATATAAATTACAGACCTCTACATGCTTTGTAAGTAGGAAAACCTGCAAAATCGGCAGTGTGTCAAATACTTGTTCTCCCCACTGTATATGGTGAACTGCAATGTACTTAAACAGAGCCTGCACAACAGCATCACACTACCAAACATGTAAGAAAGCATCCTCTCCCTTTTCTCGCCATCCTTTTTCATCTCCCTCTCTAAATTCCTGCACCTGTACTATCAAATCAAGTCCTTCTCTCCCAACCAACGCAATTACATTATACAAAACACATTTACAAGACGTGTTACTTATTTTAGAAAGCTGTCATCAACATTTAGTAAATGGTGTGTAACTACTTGATGTTGAGTAAGCAATCCTAACATCGTTCCCTATCTCTCTTCTCTCTCTCTTCTCTCTCTTTCTCCAGATGAACAGGCCTATCCAGGTGAAGCCTGCGGACAGCGAGAGTCGAGGAGGTAGTGCTCCACTTCTTTAAACTTGGCTGCCGTCCCACATCAGTGTCACCATTACCCCTCTCTTTCCACCCACCCACCCATGCGCGCGCGCGCGCACACACACACACACACACACACACACACACACACACACACACACACACACACACACACACACACACACACACACACACACACACACACACACTGTCCCACTCCCAACGTGTCACACTTAATGGCCCTACCTCGACGGGAACTGACAGAATCCCAGCCAGCCCCCACAGGGTTCTCAAACATTTGTAACGTGTCACATAAACATTGGTCACACTCTCTCTTTGTATTGCTCAACTCTCTTAAAATAAACGTTCTCCGTCCAACACCAATTTAGTTTCGAATTAAGCATAAGCGAGTTTTGAATAGCATCAGCTAGAGAGAGAGAGCGAGAGAGAGAGAGGAGAGGAAAAGAAGTAGAGCATGCAATGAGGAAAAAATCATATCGCGTGAGAGAGATAAAGGTGGAGAATGGGGGAGGAGGCAGGAGAGGGAGAAGGAAAGAAAGAAAGAGAGAGAAAAGAGCGAGCATGTGAGGGGAAGAAGGACAGAAAGAGAGGGGGAGAGGGAGAGAGGAGGGAGAGAAGAAGAGAGAGAGAGGTAGAGAGAGTTACTGAGGGATTGCATCCCTGTTTATTCTAGTCCTCTCTAACTGTGATTGATGGAGCTGTGGAGTGAAGAGAGAAACAATTGGTGGGAGGGCTAGAGAGGGATTCTTACTTTTCTCCCTCACCCGCTCTCTTCCTCTACCTCTCTCAATCCCCCGTTTCTCACATCTCTCCCTCTCTCTTCTCTACCTTATTTTTCTCTTTCTCTATCCATCCCCTCTTTCTTTAAGTCCTTCTTCCTCAAATCCGGGCCTCGCACCACTGCTGGTTTTCATTCTTCCCCTCGAACCAGGGACTGATTGTGAAAACACATTCAGGCATCTTAGCTTATTTGAAATGGAGGTATTGTGACTCGTTTTCTGGACACAGATTAAGGGCGTTTTCACACATAGTTCTGAGCTATAGTTCAAATCAGAGTTTGATTATTTGTTACATTGTATTTTCTTTTTTCACTTGGTCCCGGTCGGTTTCGCGTTGCCAAATGTCCAACGAACTAAAATGCCCAAACAAAACCTGATGTTAATGCAAGTCATTTGTTTATGGGAGAAAAATGTTCACGTTAAATCCATCTATGATTATCAAAAGTAAAAATGTATGTCCCAAACTTCATATTACTTTCTTTTTGGTCTTCCAACAACATGGGAGGAGGAAACAGGAGGAAACAGGAGGAAACAGGAGGAAACAGGGAGGAAACAGCGCCGCCCTAACTGCACCTTAAATGGGCTATTCTCAGTGGCCTGTATCCCCTAATCTGCATCGGATGCGCTCATCAATGCGTTGCGATTTACAATGTTTCAAAGATATCAAGTTATGGTACTGTGTGGATCAAATGTTCATAGTCAAACAACCAATAATACCTCTTGTTATTTTCCTGTGTTTGGTCTGGACTGCATTCTCATCTGCAGCGAACCGCACCACCATACAAACGGAATCAGACCGAGACCACCCTTTTTGAGTGAACCACGATGCGTTGTTTAGTGTTCACACCAGGCCAAACTAACCGAACTAAAGGGGAAAACGTGCCAAAGTTGGGAAAAAAACGCTCCAAACCAATTTGGTGTGAAATCCCCCTAAATCTAGTCCTGGACTAAAACATGATTTAAATGGCGATTCTCCAATGAGCATAGTTTTTAATCCAGGAGTAGGGTTAATCTGTGTCAGGGAAACAGTGAAACTCTCCCCAGAACGGCCTCACCATAGAGTTGGTTCGATGGACATTCTCTAGTCAAAAACCTCTTTATGGTCCTATAGACTTGGTGTGTAAACATTGCATCACTTCAAACATCCCCGCCCTAGAGAGTCAAAGACTTATTGGTTCCTATTGATTTCATCTCAAAATGAATATGTTAGTGTGTTGTGTTAAGCATTGTTTCCCTCAGAGAGATGTAACGATTACTGGTGCCATCCCATGGGAACTGTGAAGACTTTGGCAGTCAATGTGTGTGTCCTCCATCCCTGATCTCCGGGCCACACTTGTAAACATTCCCCCTTGTGCAAGGCCAGAGCCGAGATTAGTCTTGTTGACTCTGCAAGGACAGCCTGTCAGGCAAAGGCAGCGGATGGCGCAGACCCTAAACACACACACAAACACACACGCTCTCAGCCTTGCACACTGAAAACTCGATACACTTGAAAACATTCACAGACACACACACACACACACACACTCGTCACAAGTGCACACACATGTGTGCACACACATACCTGTTCATGACCAGTTCCTCTTTGTTTCAGAAGACAGAAAACTATTTGTGGGAATGCTCAACAAGCAGCAGTCCGAAGATGATGTGCGACGTCTCTTTGAGTCGTTTGGCAGCATTGAAGAGTGCACCATCCTTAGAGGTCCTGATGGAAACAGCAAAGGTCAGTGTTTGGGGTTCCACCACCACAGCTATGTAATGTTCATCATCACACCATAGCATTAAGGACATTTCAAACATGTCTTTATTTATTTGAGTTGGGATTGAAGCAATTAAATCATTGTCACCTTGACTTAACAATAGCCAGATGCATTGTATTCTATCATCACACTTTAGCGTGCTTTAATTTACGGGATTTATCTTAATTGGCATTTCACCTATGCCTGGCTAACAGTGACCTTTTAGGAAGCTTCACCATACTCTTCATCAGGATCCGGGGTAAAGTTTCCCCTAGGTACAGATCTAGGATCAGATTCCCCTCCCTCAAGAATGACGCTGCAATGGATAGCTGCCGTTTTACGAGCCCCTGACCAATTCTGCTATTTAGTTGTTTTTTTTGTACATAATGTTCCGTCATCGTTTCCTATGACCGAAAAGATCTTCTGGACATCAGAACAGCAATCACTAACCTCGATTTGGATGAAGATTTCTACCTTAGTGATTCTTCAACCCAGGACATACTGCTCACCCCGGACAAGGCCCTAATCCCAGAGACTCGGAAAAGGAAGAGACGGTGTAAGAGGGGCCGACGTGCGGGCACCCTGACGAAACTATGTTGGCGAGTAAATAAACCGTGTCTACCCTCCTGGAAAACAAACTGTACAAGCTCCGTTGGAGACTATCCTATCAACAGGACCTAAAGAACTGTAATATCCTATTTTTCTCTGAGTCATGGCTGAACAAGGACATGGATAATATACACTGAGTGTCGGTAAAAATTAGGAACACCTTCCTAATATTGAGTTGCACCCCCTTTTTCCCCCAGAACAGCCTCAATTCGTTAGGGCATGGACTCTACAAGGTGTCGAAAGCGTTCCACAGGGATGCTGGCCCATGTTGACTCCAATGCTTCCCACGTTTGTGTCAAGTTGGCTGGATGTCCTCTGGTGGTGGAACATTCTTGATACACGCGGGAAACTGTGTGTGAAAAACCCTGCAGCGTTGCCGTTTTTGACACACTTAAACCGGTGCGCCTGGCACCTACTACCATACCCCGTTCAAAGGCACTTAAATATTTTGTCCTGCTCATTCAATGGCTGAATGGTCTCAAGGCTTAAATATCCTTATTTAACCTGTTTCCTCCCCTTCATCTACACTGACTGACTCAATAAGAGATCATAGCTTTCACCTGGATTCATCTGGTCAGTCTGTGACATGGAAATAGCAGGTGTTCCTAATGTTTAGTACACTCAGCGTACACCTAGCTGGTTTTTCTATGCATCGACAGAATCAAACGACAGCCTCGGGTAAGCTCAAGGAGGGAGGTGTGTGTGTCTCTTTTTTTTTTTTTACAACAGATGGTGTCCAATCTCTAATATTAAGGAAATCTTGAGGTTTTGCTCGTCTGAGTTAAAATACCTCATGTAGACCATACTATTTACCAAGGGAGTTTTCATCTATATTTCTCGTAGCTGTCTATTTACCACCACAAGCCAATGCTGCCACTAAGACTGCACTTATCGAGCTGTATAGGGTCATAAGCAAACAAGAAAATTCTCATCCAGAGGTGTTGCTCCTAATGGCCGGTGATTTTGAAGCAGGGAAACTGAAATCCGTCTTACGTCATTTCTACCAGCATGTCACCTGTGCAACTAGAGGAGACAAAACTCTAGACCACCTTAACTCCACACACAGAGACGCATACAAAGCTCTCCCTCGCCCTCCATTTGGCAAATCTGATTATTACTCTATCCTCCCGCTTACAAGCAAAAACTCAAACAGGAAGTACCAGTGAGGCGCTCAATAGGGAAGTGGTCCGATGAAGCTGATGCTAAACTACAGGACTGTTTTGCTGGCAAGTAATGGAATATGTTCTGGGACTCATCCGATTGCATTGAGCATTTACCACATCAGTCACCGGCTTCATTTATAAGTGCATCGACGACATCGTCCCCACAGTGAAGGTACGTACATATCCCAACCAGAAGCCATGGATTACAGGCAACATCCGCACTGAGCTAAAGGCTAGAGTTGCCACTTTCAAGGAGCGAGACGCTAATCTGGACTCTTATAAGAAATCTCGCTACGACCTCCGAGGAGCCATCAAACAGGCAAAGCATCAATGCAGGACTGAGATCGAATCCTACTAAGCTGGCTCTGACGCTCGTCGGACGTGGCAGGGTTTGCAAACTATCACAGACTACAAAGGGAAACACAGCCATCAGCTGCCCAGTGACGCGAGCCTTCCAGATGAGCTAAATGCCTTCTATGCTCGCTTCAAGGAAAGCAACACTGAACCCTGAGTAAGACCTTTAAACAGGTTAACATTCACAAGGCAGGGCCTCCCGGGTTCATATTCATGGTGGTCTGCTCGAAACATGTAGGTATTGAACATTTCAGTGAAGACACTTGCCAGCTGGTCAGCACATGCTTTGAGTACGCGTCTGGCCCTGCGGCCTTGTGAATGTTTTTTTAAATTTTAAAATAAAATATTTTATCCCATTTTCTCCCCAATTTTCGTGGTATCCAATCGCTAGTAATTACTATCTTGTCTCATCGCTACAACTCCCGTACGGGCTCGGGAGAGACGAAGGTCGAAAGCCATGCGTCCTCCGAAGCACAACCCAACCAAGCCGCACTGCTTCTTAACACAGCGCGCCTCCAACCCGGAAGCCAGCCGCACCAATGTGTCGGAGGAAACACTGTGTACCTGGCCCCCTTGGTTAGCGCGCACTGCGCCCGGCCCGCCACAGGAGTCGCTGGAGCACGATGAGACAAGGATATCCCTACCGGCCAAACCCTCCCTAACCCGGATGACGCTATGCCAATTGTGCGTCGCCCCACGGACCTCCCGGTCGCGGCCGGCTGCGACAGAGCCTGGGCGCAGAACCCAGAGACTCTGGTGGCGCAGCTAGCACTGCGATGCAGTGCCCTAGACCACTGCGCCACCCGGGAGGCCCTTACAGTTGGCTTTTGATGTTATTCAAAAGGTAACTATTCGAATTGAAACTTGTGCTTAATGAAAGGAAAACAAAATGTATGGTTGTCTCTTCCCTGAAAGAAAACAGATGGAGTCACTTGCAGATTTGAACTATAAAAGGCCAGCAAATTGATAGGGTCACCACCTATCATTATCTTGTGATTTGGTTAGATGAAAAGCAGAATTTTAAACAGCACATTAATATTTTTACCAAGAAACTGAAATTGGGTTTCTATTTTAGGAACACATCTTACTTTTCAATGTTGGTCAGAAAGGATCTTGTTCAAAGCACCAGAGTTTTTTTAATCAGTGCTGGATTATGGTGATATTGTCTATGCAGGCCTCAGCAAATACCTTACAAACTCAGGACACAGTGTATCATGGTGTTTTAAGATTTATTACAAATGCTAGATCACTTACACATGACTGTGATTTTTATGCTATGGTGCAATGGACTTCTCTCTCCACCAGGAGGCTAAAGCACTGGTACACTTTTTGTGTACAAAGCATCGATGGGACAATTCCTTTTGTATCTCTGTTCCTTACTGACCAGATCAGTCACTCAATACAGTCTTCGTTCACAGTCGCTGCTGTCCTTGTCTGTACCTAAGGCTGTGAACTGAGATGGGGAAACAATCTTTTTCCCATAATGCCCCTTCTTCCTGGAACATGCTTCAAAAGATGTTAAAGTTAGGGGAGTTAGTGTCCCTGTCTGTTTTTAAGACTCTGATCGACAACACTGTTTGTGATAGCTGCAGTTGTTTCTTATATCCAATTTAATCCGTAACTTGTGACACGAAGGATATATCATGGTCCACACACACCAACACAGTCGTAAAGAGGGCACGACAACACCTCTTCCCCCTCAGGAGGCTGAAAAGATTTGGAATAGGCCCTCAAATCCTCAAAAAGTTCTACAGCTGCTCTATTGAGAGCATTTTCACTGGCTGCATCACCACCTGGTCTGGCGCATGCTTGGCATCCAACCGCAAGACGCTACAGATGTTACTGCGTACGGCCCAGTACATCACTGGGGCCGAGCTCCCTGCCATCCACGACCTCTATACCAGGCGGTGTTAGATGAAGGCCCTACAAATGTCAAAGACTCCAGCCACCCAAGTCATACACAGTTCTCTCTGTTACCACACGGCAAGCGGTACCAATGCACCAAGAAAATACTAAACTGACCCAAGATCAGCGTCTAGGGGCAACTTCACCTTACACCCTTCATCAGTGCTCTTCATTGGCAGGCTTTAGTGGTAAACCTCATTAGGTTGGTCAGTGCCGCTTCATTGCTTTACTTCATGTTGTTCATCAGCGGGCTTACACTAATCAATATGCTTCATTGCAACTAAGCCCAATGAATACTGTACGCTTTATCATTCACATTCATCAATAAGCCTCATCAGGGAACTCTGTCAGTGAGTTGAATGGGAACGATGGGGACGCCCAATAATCACTGAGCTTGATCATTCAGATTCATCACTGAGTTTTATCGATAGTACTGTAAGTGAAATAATTATCGGTGGGCTTCATCAGTCAACTCCTTATGGAAGGGGGTTTAAATGATGTGGATAGTGATAGACTGTCTGACTGATTGTCTTTTTCTCTCTCTCTCTCTCTCTCTCTCTCGCTCTCTCTCTCTCTCTCTCTCTCTCTCTCTCTCTCTCTCTCTCTCAGGTTGTGCGTTCGTAAAGTATTCATCTCACGCTGAAGCTCAGGCAGCTATCAGTGCACTACACGGCAGCCAGACAATGCCCGTGAGTTCAGTATTCAATATGGTGAGTGTATCAGCTAGTGTGTGTCCTTGGTAGTGTATGTTTGTATGTGTTAACACATGTACTCCACTTCTCTCTCTCTCTCTCTGTGTGTGTGTGCTTACCTGCGTGTGTGTGTGGCAGGGTGCATCCTCAAGTCTGGTGGTGAAGTTTGCCGACACGGATAAGGAGCGCACCATCCGGCGCATGCAGCAGATGGCTGGTCAAATGGGCATCTTCAACCCCATGGCCCTGCAGTTTGGGGCCTACGGGGCGTACGCACAGGTAGGACACACACACACACACACACACACAGACATACACACACACATGCAAGTACGCCCACACACACGCGCACATACAAAGTAGGGTATGAGCTGAAGCACAAAAACAGTGCAGACTAAAATTGACAAACTAAAGTCACACTCTCTCTCCCTCTCTCCCCATGCAGGTGCAGCAGCAGCAGGCAGCGTTGATGGCGTCAGTAGGTCAGGGGGGCTACCTCAGCCCTATGGCAGCCTTCGCCGCCGCACAGATGCAGCACATGGCCACCATCAACGGACTCCCAGGAGGCCACATGACCCCCACCTCAGGTGAGGGCAGCATTCAAGGGTTCAACTTCTCCACATGTAAGGCAACCATGTTAGGACATTATCAGCTTGGGCGGAGCCGGGACTTAGTTGTAAGATAAATCTCCCTTAGTTGTCAGTATAAAACACCCTCAGTTGTCAGACCAAACTCTGCCAGTTAACTGGCCTGACAACTAGCAATGTCACCTGCTCATCTCTCTCTCTTTCGTCATCACTATCTGCCAGGTGGCAGTACCCCCCCTGGTATCGGCGGCCCCACGGTGACCAGTATCCCCTCGCCCATCAGTGTGAATGGTTTCAATGGAATGCCGCCCCCTCAGGCCAACGGGCAGCCCCCTGCCGAAGCTGTGTACACCAATGGGATACACCCCTATCCTGGTGAGCCTCCCACAACCACCCATATTAAAGGTTTAGTCGTTTAGAAGACGCTCTTATCCAAAGCAACTTACAGGAGCAATTAGGGTTAAGTGCCTTGCTCAAGGGTACATCGACAGACTGTTCACCTAGTCTGCTCTGGATTCAGCCCAACATACACTTGCTTTAGGATATATAGAGACAATATAACACACACTCACTACCTGCATGAAACACACTCGCCATAAGGCACGCAGAGTACACCCAATTATCTACATACAGTAGATGGATAGAATTGTTTCATTACCAGTTAAGTTGACTGAGAACACATTCATAGCAACAACCTGGGGAATAGTTACAGGGGAGAGGAGATGAATTAGCTCATTGGAAGCTAGGGATGATTAGGTGGCCATGATGGTATGAGGGCCAGATTGGGAATTTAGCCAGGACACCAGGGTTAACACTTCTACTCTTACGATAAGTGCCATGGAATCGTTAGTGACCACAGAGAGTCAGGATACCTGTTTAACGTCCCAGACGAAAGATGGCACCCTACACAGGGCAATGTCCCCAATTACTGCCCTGGTGCATTGGGATATAAATATTATTATTATTTTAGATCAGAGGAAAGAATGCCTCCTATTGGCCCTCCAACACCACTTCCAGCAGCATCTGGTCTCCCATCCAGGGACCAACCCTGCTTAGCTTCAGAGGCAAGCCAGCAGTGGGATGCAGGGTGGTATGCTGGTAGATCCAGAGACTACAGTATATCATATATGTTACATAATATATTCCCCAATTTTACTCATTTAATGTAACATTGATAAATATGAGTCTGGGTAGAACACCAGGTAAGTTCTAATAGACCTGAGTCCCCAAAGGCCATTGTAACTACTTACGTGTAAAGAGGATGAGGCTTTGGAGCAAATCTGTGACTGAGGGTAATTTGTGCAGGAGGTCCATTTTGCTCCAATTATTCCCCATCCCTTTAGAGGGGCTTGATATTGGATTCTTGTCAGGAGGGCTGGCTCTGTAGAAAAACATGTTTGTGTAGTCGACGGGTCTTGAAAAAGGACAATGAAACAAACAGCTGTGTTATGAATGGTAAGAAAGGTGTCTATAAAAGGTTATAAACTATAAAGGTTGCTGATGTATAGTATGCACTTGTGTCATATTCCAATGTTAGCTAGTACGTGTGTCGACTTCCTTGGGTTTGTGAAGAGGGGAGGAAATGCTGCTTCTTTCTCCAATCTCTTTCCAGTGTTGCAGGAGGTGGTTTTTAGAGAGGACTCTGAAAAAAACAGCTTGGCTCATCGGAGTTGTTTTGGGGTTCAGGGTGGCTGCTTCCTCTCTTCTCTCTCTGAAGGTACCCATTTCCCCCGTCCTCTCCCCTTTCTTTCTATCAGAATGGTACCCATTCTGCACGCCCTTCCCCCAATTCTTTCAATCAGAACGATCCTGTTTAGTCTCAGTGTTAATTGGTCGGTGTGGTCATATGGTTTTGGTGGTGATGGTAGTGTGGTATGGTGTGTGTGTGTGTGTGTTTGCGCATGTGTGCTGTACAATGATTGTGTGTGTGTGTTTGTATGTGTGGTGCTTCATGATGGAAATGTGGGTGTGTGTTTCCATGCATGTGTGTGACAGCTTGGTTGTGATGAGTGTGTGATGTGTGTGTAGTAGCATGGTATTGGTGTTGGTTATTATTTAGCTGTAATGTTTCCAAGTCTCTGTGTACTGTATCAGTAATGTTGTTTGGTCCAAAAATGTGCACCACACAGGGATGTGCTGTAATGCCTGTGGTTTTGGGGGAGGAAAGCCAGGAGTTTTGTGTGGAGCTGGTGGATCTACATTATCCTTGGTGTGCTTCAGTGCTCAATCTGCTCATTAAAACTGGTGTGTGTGTGTAGAAATGTAGTCAGTCTCAGACGGCGTCCTTTTTGCTCAGTTGTTCGAGGGGACATGGTGAGAGACGGGAGAAGTTAAAGTTCAAATTCCTCGTTTTACTAGTTTTCTTAGTCTCTCTCTAACCACTTTATATCTCTCCCCCTGTCTATTTCCCTCCTTTTTTATTGCCTCTTCCCATCCTTACTGTTTTGTCCTGCTCTTCTCGTCCTCTCTCTCTATTTCTCGCTTTCTCCACCGCCTCTCTCTCTTCCTCTCTCTCTCCGACTCAACAGCTCAGAGTCCCACTGCAGCAGACCACTTACAGCAGGCTTACACAGGAGTCCAGCAGTATGCAGGTCTGTCAGTTTCACATGGTATGTGTGTGTGTGTGTGCGTGCGTGAGTGCGTACATACATAATGTGATATGTAGATGTCTGAGCCTGTTATTTAATCATTTGGTGTGTGTGTGTGTACATATTTCTGTGCATAGCGTGAGAGTGGGTGTAGGTGTGTGTGCGCATGCTCTCCAGCCTTTGAGTGTTATCTGATCTGCTTGTGTGTGTGTCTTAGCAGCCTACCCTGCTGCATATGGCCAGATCAGCCAGGCCTTTCCCCAGCCTCCTCCCATCATCCCACAACAACAGAGAGAAGGTGAGGCGTACACACACATACGCCAGCCCTGGCCTATACCAATCGTATAGAATTCTGTGTTAAAGTGGCTGGTATGTTTTGCTTGTCTCCAGGCTCGTACATTGCTAGCAAATGACCAGTCTTTCATAGTGTGTTAATAAGCATTGCCTGACATACCTGCATTTCCATGCCAATCTGCCTCAATTTTATATGAGGTGTGCACCTCAATAGCTTCCTCTCCTTGTGTTCTTTCCTTCATCCACACTGATGTGAAGAGCAGTCATCACCTAGGAAAGGACACAAGGAAAGGACATACCATAACCCGAATGTCGGCCGTCTGCAGTAGATCACCTGCTGGTGGTGATTCAACATGTAGAATCGTCGGGAAACAGACAGTGTTCTATATTCAGAGGCAATAGGACAGCCACCCACTGCATTTAACAGTTAATTTTTGCCCTGGAAGAAAGCCAGAGAAAACAAGTGAGACAGAGAAGCACACCGGTAGACTGGCTAGAATCAGCCCGTGGAGGGAGAACTCATTGACCTGTGTGCTTGATGACTCAGGCTTGGGACTCTGGCTCCCCCCTGTGGAGTGTAGATGAAATGTATGGGCATTAAGTATGCATTCCAAATGTCACTTTATTCCCTTCACAGTGCACAACTTTTGGCCAGAGCCCTATGTGACAAAGTAGTGCCCTGGTCAAAAGTAGTACACTGTATAGGGAATGGGTTGCCATTTGAGACACAGCCATCATCTGAGATCAGAAATGGTTCTACATATTCTTTCTGATCTCAGATGTTGTGTATCATTTCAGTTGCATCATCAATGTTGGTTGGTCCGAAAACTCTTCCTTCCTTTTGTTTCTCCCTTGCCTTCCCCCTCTATACCACCACCTGTATCACTCCTTTGCTATCACCCCACACACACTCTCTCTCTCCCCCCCCCACTCTCCCTGTCCCACCGTGTCCCGTTTTTCCGCCTCGTTCCCACCCCTTTCATCTCTCTCTCGCTCTCTCTCTACCCCTTCCCTCTCCTCCTACCCCTCTCTCAATCTCTCCCCATGTCCTCCCACCCCTCCCTCTCTCCCACTCCTTTCTCTTCCCCCATCCCACCCTTCCCCTCCCCTCCTCTCTCCACCCCCTCTCCTCTCTCTGTGTGCAGGGCCGGAGGGCTGTAACCTGTTCATCTACCACCTCCCTCAGGAGTTTGGGGATGGCGAGCTGATGCAGATGTTCCTGCCTTTCGGTAATGTCATCTCCTCCAAAGTGTTTGTGGATCGGGCGACAAACCAAAGTAAATGCTTTGGTGGGTAAAAATGATAAAACACCTGTAAAGATGATTTATTCTTCATTATTATCCTTATTACTATTCTTTCACTAATTACTTTCTTTACTACAGACGCAACCTTTTTTGAAAACATTGAAAAGAGAAATTGTAAATTCCGGAGTTGCTTGAAAATTGGGGGCCCTGGCGGGTGGAATGGGGGGTGAATGTGTCTTGTGGGTCTTCTGTTACAGATAAATGTAATGCATGTAGCGGTGGGTAACACCTGTAACTGCATCATAAAGAGGTCCTAACTCTCAATAGTATGACAGATCCGATGTTATAAGTTGTCATAATGTTTTATGTCAGGTTATGACAAGATATTGTAGTGAATTCGGGAAAGGGGGGGGGGGGGGGGGGGGGGTAGCCCCGACCTTGTCAAGTCAACAGCTTAACTATTACACCAAGAGGTCCGAACCAAAGGGTAGGTAGCATAAATTTAACCACATGTAACAAATGGATTTGCATTAGTATACACATCAAAAGTCCCAATGCAAAGTTACACCTAACTTTTCTATTTTTCCAGTTATTAGCTACATAAACCGATCAGAATTCCGAAGAATACCTAAGTCATGCCGGAAAATGTTTTTGCGTGGTGTGGCGTAATATGGAGGATCCGGCAAGCCAGTCTATTCCCTATAATCTAGCAAATACTTTATGAATAAATTGTTACAAATCAGCTTACCAGGTTGCTAGCCAATTAGCCTGCTAACAATAACCCTACCAGCCTGGTAACGTTACATTAGCACTGCATGAGTCAGCCAGTTGCTATCAACACCTTGCTAACAGCTACATTAAAGTAAACCAAGGTTTTTAAATACATAACCCCATCTAACCAGTTATCAAATAATGTTACTGGTAAATGCAGTTATTTTAGCCAGCAAGCCAGCCAGATAAAGTTTGTTATTTTAGCCTGCTAGCTAGCCTAGCCAGCTAACTTGCCTAGCTAGCCAACCACCATGGTCGACAAAGCTGAGTAGTAAGACAGATAACAACACCAACTAGTCTAGAACAGGCAGGAAACCCACAGAACACAACATCAAAAATACAGCAGATATAAAGTAGAGAGAGCGGAGACTTACAGATTGATGGCTGAGTTAGCTACCAAAGAAGAGTCAAGGAGAGAGGAGGTTCAGAAGGAGAGGCCGTTTCACCGGCCGAGGGAGAGTCAGCTAATCCAATGGTGATATATTGAGTTAAATCCAAAATAGATTGATTCCAGCGGCAATAATCCAGAGGCAGGGATGTGCACAGGAGACGAGGGGAAGAGTCAAGATTAAGATGGAGATTGGAGGAAGGCTCCAGGCAGATGGAAATGATCACAACAGCATAGTCAGTCAGCTACTGTAGCACACTAGTACTAAACCAAGGTTGAAAAACTCTGGTAGCATATTTCACAAAAAACAGGCATCCCCCACATGTGGGGAATATGATTGGTTGTTTACACCACACCTCCTCGTGATAGGTGGATTGTAGCTCACCACTGCCAACACTCAGTCTGCATGGCTAGTGGCTAACGTTAGTCACCTCGAGCTAGCTAACGCAGAGTAGATTCTCCATATGAAGTTGAGCAATAGTGCTTGTGGGTAGTTTAGAAGATATCTGAAAAAAGTTACCAAATGGTAACAATGTAAAAACTCCAAAACATAACCATGTTTGCAGTTATAGGTAACCGGATCATGACTATAACTAAGTTATTATGTCTTTGAACACACTGTGTTGTTACTTTGGTGAGTAAAAAATCATGCTTCCTACCCTTTAAGGTTGCTACAATATGATACATGACATGGCTCTAATCATTTAGACTAGTACATCAGCTAGCTGAGAAATAAGCATGGTCGTAACACTTCCTATGAATACCCTCTTCATAATGCTTATAGGCATATATATAATGCCTTATGAGATATGCAAGATGCATTATAATGCATTATGAAGAAGGTATCCATAGGAAGTGTAACTGCCATGTTTAATTGGCATATCGCTGAAAACTACCAGGAATGTATTGCAGCATAAACGAATGTATCATGACTGCTTATAACAGATGTTATATGCTAATGACAGGCTTATGACATATTTATGATGCAGAGTTCTAGTAACGTGTTACCCCATAAACACTCCCTCTTTTGTGATAATCATGACAGGACTAGTTCATATCTTTCATTGAGAAGTAGTCTTTACCATAGATTTACAATATCCGGAATCAAAATAGTATAATTGGGTATAACATAGTAATATTTATGAATAATTTTCATGGGCCTTTTAACTGAGGCAGAATTAAATTGGTATTTATTCTTGCAGCCTCTAGGTGATGTTATTTTGGTTATTGAGAGTCGGAAATATGTCCAACAAATATTTAAGTGTCATTTTGACGAGTGCTGTCTGTTCTAATTCTATGGTTTCTACCCTTGATTTGAGTGACCTAGTGTTGTGTTTCTATTGCATGGCGTTAGGCTTGTTATTGATGTGTCAAACTGTGTCTAATGTACAGTAACTTTAACATGCATTATATGTTAAGATGTCCACGCGATAATATTATAAGAGAACTGCAATTGAAGTGAAGTGTTACGGCATGTGTTTTTAAAGCGTTATAAACTGAGATAAACTGAATGGCTATGGCAGGAAATGTGCTATATAGATAACAGTATGATTAAGGATTAATTTAAGTTAGTGTATTCTTTGTGTGTTGCGAATGTGGGAAAATGTAAGAATCATGTTGAACTGTCTGCCACCGACTTGAAATCTGAAGTAACTTTTCTCATATCCCTCCACTCATCCTTACCCTTGCCTGTATCTTGTTTTCCTTCCATCTCACGCTTTCCTTTCATAAAACTTCAACTGTCACTCATACTGTCCTTTCTTTGGTCTTGCACTTACCTAACCTCGTCCCCTCTCTCTCTCTTCCACGATATTTCCATCTTCCTCTCTTTCCATTTGTCTCTCTCTCCATCTCCCTTTCTCTCTCTCTCTTTGTGCGGTCCATCCCCCAGGGTTTGTGAGCTTCGATAACCCAGGTAGTGCCCATGCTGCCATCCAGTCAATGAACGGCTTTCAGATCGGCATGAAGAGACTCAAGGTGCAGCTCAAGAGGCCGAAGGACGCCAACCGCCCCTACTAGCCCCTCCCCCTATCAGCCACCCCTGCCCTGAGGGATATGGCAGTCACTGCACACAGGGCAACACAGGTGAGAGGAGTCGCCTGCAATTAGACCCCTAAATTATATAATATATAAAATAGAATGTTTAACACACACATATATATATTCTGTATGTATATAGTATATATATATAGTTTAATGTATTTATTTACATTGTGTATATATTTATATTTGTTGATGTGTGAAAATATGTTTTGCTAGGGCAAATAGATCAATGTGATTTTATTGTTAGCAATGAATAAAGGACCATATTCTTACTTTTCCAGGTTTTTATTGAGCTGGAACACATGTTGATTAAATGAACAACGTCATTGAACTGAAAGACCACAGGAATTATTTGAGGCTGGTATGAAACTGGATCATATACTGGGGCTGAACATGAACAAATTAAATGACCAAGTAATGGACACCTCTGTTGGATGTACCTTTTGGACCTCAGAGAGAACTCATGCAAGCCTGGGTAGCTCCAGGACTCTTACTCTCTTTATCGCCTCCCCTCCTCTCTTTCTCTCTCCCTAAACCTGCCTGAATGACAGCTACCTTACAGGACCACAAGGGAAGTATTATAAAAGAAGAAAGAAGAAAGAAAAAAACAAAAACACGGAACAGAGATGGAGGAAGTATGGATGCCAAGAGTTCCAAGAACTAAACAAACTTTTAAAAAATACTTTATGGGGGAATGCCATAAGAGATATCTATGTAAAGGTGTTGGGTATGGGGAAATAACTTTTTAAAGAACACTTTTACAGGACTAGGAGGAGAGAACTTTGTAGGGAATGCGATATTTCATGACCCAAACTCACTTTGATTCGGGATGGCCATCTTTAGCTTGGAGTGCCTGTCTGTTTCCAGGGGATACCGTTGCCAAGGAGAGCCATAGCAACGGTCTCCAGGGAGTCTTACCTGTCATTCCTTAGTTGTTTTAGGGACCAAAAGACCAAACATTTTTATTGCTGAGGACTTGTAGCTCTATTAATATACTCGGACCACTGCATCTCTTTTAATCTTTGTTAATCGATTAAAGAGATGCATTTAAAAGATGTGTACATTTAGAATATATATACAATATATGTATATATACATACATATATATTGCTGTTATGCTTTTTGAATACAGGCAACACTATTTCAGATGACCAATGGGGTCGCTCACTTCGCTAGTTTACAATTAACTATTCAAAATGTTGATTTTTTTCCCTCTTCTCATTTTGTCTTGGGGGATGGGATGGAGAGTGCATGGGAAGGGTTGTTCCATACTGCAGCCTTACCTTTTCTAACTTGACATCCTAACCTCATAGTTAAAAGAACATCAAAAATGTTTGAAATATATGAACTTGTTTATATTTGCAGTACATATATATATATATGTATAACACGCATTCAAGCTAATGTATTCATATATATACATATATACAGTATATATAGATAAATAGATATTCATCAGACTAATATATGTATTTACAGTATATGCACATATTTTATGTGTGTCTGTATATAGAACAGCTATTGACTATGATGAGCTGTCATTTTTTTGTAGATTTTAGCTGGAGTTTGAAAAACTGCTCTGCTTGGGAAGAGGCGCAAATCTGGCAGCTCCCAGAACTGCAGGCATTCCTCTCTCTAATAAACTATATATGCTGATACACACATATGTGTGTATCAGCATACACATGAATATATGTGTGAAGATTCACATACACTGTATGTACATACCATTTAAAAATGCAAAAAACCCACTTCTCAGTAGCAGGCTTAAAGAGAATCAGGCTAAATTAATTTTAGAGGTAGGACAACGATCTTTGACTTGATTCCAAACATAACTTTTCAGCTTCAAGGTACACTCTACACAAACTTAACACGTAAAAACAACGTTCTCTTTGACATTTGAACCAAAATGGATGAATACCGTGACCTTTTCTCTCTCTTAATTGCATTCAGTAAGTAAGTGCATGTAGCGTATGGGCTGTCAACACAAGGTGTGCCTTGTCACCTGCAGAATCTGCCATCAAGCACTGTGCTTTCAAAACATTACTGCAAGCAGCCAACGCGCTACGATGATGTCAAAACTGCAGTCGCGTTCCATCATGTCGTTTCACATCTCCATAGAGAGCTTTAGCAGTAAAGCATGTCAAAGCTAACGAATCGTTCAGATGATTCATCGTGGTCCTCTCACACATGGAAATTAGCATCAAGTACTCTGACAGTCACAGACTCATTGTGATGTGTATTTGTCATTACACTTTCAAAGTGGGTATTATATATTCTGCTAGTACATGTACTAACTAAAAAGGAGCACTTGGAAATGCTGTGCAAGTATAAGAACCCTTGAGGCTACGTTCCACTGGGTTTGGTCTGACATTGCATATCGTATGGTTATAACTTATAGGTGAAGTTTTATGATGTTAACACATTGCAGACCTAGGAAGTGGTTTGTCTACTGAACACAAAGGAACCAGGAAGTGTTTTGTAATGTATACAGCCGGCGCCATTGTTGTAGGGAGCTCTCTCTAACTTGTTCCTCACTACACCATTCCCCTAGTGCCTGCGTCCAACCTTTACTAACAGACAGGGATGTAGTGTTAAATAAAAGGTGGGTAAACACTGAACACTGGCCGAGACCGCCAGGCTGTTCCCAATGTCAACGCTAACAGTGCTAATTTAGCGAACTAGGTGCATAACTGCTATGCTATAGAAATAGAATGACTAGAACATACATCCCCATTCAAGTCAATGTTGGCATAATGGGTGGACTGGCGGCTATGGTGAGTAAACCCATAGGAGCAAAGCTAGGTTGAAGATGACATACGTTAACCTCTATGGGATTCTAATATACCGTAACTCTTTGCAACAATGGGACCAGCTATACTAGTTAGCAATGGCACTGGTCCCAGATCTGTGACATCGTGGTCTTAACCTGTATATTTTAGATGTAGGAGCAAAGCCGGAAGTAAAATATGTGCTAAAATGTGTGATTTGTTGATTTAACTCAACTGAAAAACATTCCATTGCATGAGCCACACATCAGTTAACATCATTTGAATTAACATTCTACATTACCATGGAAATGATTGCGTCCCAATACCAGGCAGCCATTGCGAATGTACCCATGAGTTTACCAGTCAAATTGCTAGGGTTAGAGGTTCCAAGACCGTTCTATTCAATCTATTTCTATGTGCTATGCATCAAATCAACACTGTGTTTACCTGGATTTAGCCTCAATTGCATCCCTGCTACAAGGTGTGTGTCTCACCCTGTCTATCCCAATGCAAACAGGCCTAAAGATGTCATTAACACTCTCCTTTACAACACCTTCTTTCTCTGGGTTTGTGAAGTAAAGTTCTGAAATGCCTCTACCCATTATTTATCAAAGGTCCACCCTATCTTGAGATCGGTTTCTTGTTGCACAAATTTCCCATTGACATCAACCAATTTATGATTTACTTGAAATTCACTTATGCATAAGTTCGGATTCAGCTTCTAAGTCACTTCAATGTGTCTCCCCAAACCAGTTAAATGTAATGTCAAAATCTAGATTTCTGCCTAAATAGACATACCCAAAAGTAATGATTTATCATGAGAGGGCCATGAACAATACATAGTAATGCTTATTCTGACAGAAAGATCAAAATCTCACCTTTCCGGTAAAAATAGTTGTAAATTGCTGAGGTGTTGTCACTTTTGAGGACACAAGCTCAAGTACACAGTACAAATATGATAGAAATATGAAAAATCATACAGGATATGTTTCCTATTCAATAAAAGTGGGAGAATAGAGCTTGAAATGCTTTCTAAATATGGTAGCAATCAAATAATAAACAACTTACTATAATAATTCACCTGTCTTATAGCTGATCATACTTAGTGACTACAAAACTGGCACCATTTCAAATAACTGACAACAGTTTTCTGCCCAGGGTCCTCTGAACGACTCAGAGACTCCATTTAGATGCCTGCTAACTCGTTACAACTTCAGCTTTAAGCACAAAGAAGCACAACGTGCTGTGACCAAGACAAAGTGGTCTTGTTTCAATTATACAAAATTATTTTGTATTTGTTCATGTTGAGAGCTCTTAAATCGGAGAATATCACAGCGAGATGATTATGCTTTTGCTGTAAATCGCTAGGCTCTCCTGTTTCATATACCATATTGTGAGTGGAGCTGCGAGTTTCACAGCCAGAGGAAATCGATCCTTTGTCTGGACAGGCCAGAAAATGTGACGTGTCACTCCCTATGCAAATCAGGTGTCAGATTTGACATACTGCATCTCAGATGAGAGCAGAGAGCAGTATGTGAAGCGGGACAACCAGAGCTTTCACGGAGTGCACAGCATTTGATGTTGCGCCATCCACAAGGCTCTCTGTATACAAAAATGGCAGTTGGAACTGGTTCAGAACTGCTCAATGTCCCATTAACTTCTCCCAATGCCACCTTTTACTCAGCTCACGCTCTCCCAATCACGCTCTCAGTCACACTTTCCCAATGAAATTCATCCCTCACTCTCCATTTTGTTCGTGTTTAGGTTGATTTCCCTGCTTGAGCCCCTCTCTCTGCCTACTTTAACCCGCATTCCAAGACCTGAGAGTACTGGATTGGTGTCAGCAGTATGGTGGAAACTCCCTTAGCCTTTCAAATAGGCTATAGAGCTATTAGTGCATTTCTCACACCTATCCCAATGCTTTCCAATTGAGTGAATGAAGGCAGAGGGAGAGGAATGACTGGAATTGAGCACCTATTTCACACGCTATAACTTTCAGCTGTAACTGTTTACATATAAATTGAGAAAAAAACAGTGGTTCAAAAACAATGAGAAACAGAGCAGAAGTTTGAATATAAATATATATAAATATATACATAAACCAATGAATATACTGTAAATGTTTTTGTTGCTCTGTTTTCCTCTGTACATAGGTTTGCATATTTTATAGGACTTTTACTTCTATCTACAAGGACTGAATAAAAATGAAACTTTAATTACTTCAAAAAGATGAACGAAAACATATAATCAACGAAACCAGGTTTAAAAAAAAAAAAAAGAGTCCATAGGAATATGGTACAACTGTATGACCTGACCTAGGCATTTAACCAGAAAATAGTCAGGGAGAGCATTGAACTCAATTAGAGCATAGACATGCATTGGCCTTTTTATACAAGTGTTTTGGGGTTTCTTTCATTTATTTATGTATTTATTTATTTATTACTTCTGTTTACAAATGATATGCATGATTTCATGGCATTATTTTTCTATGAGTTGGTATGTGACCAAATAGTTTTTTATATTCATGTATAGGCCTACATTGTGGTCCATTGTTGACCACTTATTGTCTACAGGATGACAAGTTGCAACAGCTCTTTGAGAAATGGAGATTATGCTCATATTTGCCAAGTTTGTTTTGTTACGTTTTCTCAGAGGTTTATCTGTTGTTCGTTCTTCCATTTGTGATTGTTTTATTCAATATCAGAGCTCTACTGTTCTTTTAAAGCATTATGCTGCTGTTTTCTGAACTGTTCTACATTTCACTTCCCCACACTTAATATTTAAATGCACCTCAACTGTTCAATCTATCTAGATGATTAAAGCTACAAAGTGCATTCAAATTGCAGTATATTTGTGAACTTCTACACACAAATTCCAAATGTAGCTAAAATGTGGCAGCGTATAAGGTTGCAACGACAACATGGCAATTTATTGTTTCAAAATTAAAATACAAATTAAACCTTTCCAGAATAAAATGAAAACCTTGTTAGCTGTGATTGTGCTCAACAATTTGAATGCACCTTTGCTGTTTTGTCATTCTGTTTCATAACTGCTCTGTTGTTGACCATCTAAGCTCTTGGAAACATGGGATAAACATTAGGTTAATATTTCCCACTTCTCCTTAGGATAAGGTTGCTAAAATGTGTCTATCCATGAGAGGAATTTCCTATCTTGCTAAACATTGCTGCTAATGTAGGACTTGAAACCATAATTAGCTGATTCGTGATAATTAGTGCTTTGAAATCCCACATACAATGTGTCCCTTATTCTGAAGTGTTAAGAGTTCTGCATTAATCAGAGAAATGTTGTTTCTTTTGTCTCAATTATATCGGTTTTTTGTAACGTCTTATAGAGCTCTGATGTTGTACAAGTGTTCAGTTCTATCAAGGGTAAAATACCTATCAAAAACTGCACTATTTCATCAAATATTCAGTTACTCAATTTCCGATCATGTGGTCTACCTTCAATGCTGTTATCATGGGTTTATTCCTACATTTTACTTCTTCAATGGATTCAAAAGTATTCTGAAGACAATTTCAGCACATGAAGGGGATGGGGAAATTGAATGTTGCGTGTAGCGCTTTACCATGTCTGATGAGGTAGGCTTCTCATTGGTTAGTGCGCTTTAGGCTCCCGCCCTCGTCTCTCCAGACTGCACCATTCTCTGATCCCTGGACTATTTTGTAATTTTAATGAATGATGCGTCTCAGCTTAGCCCAATAATAAAGCACAGTCTAGAATACACCCGTGTTGTGACTCAAACTTACTGCATATTCTAACAGCGCCTCGACCAGGATCGTATTCATTAGGCAGCAAACAATAGAAAATGTATTGCATTTCATATAAAAAATGATTTGCCCTAATGAATATGACCCAGTTCTTGTAATCCTTCAGTTCTGAGATAATGTGACCAAGGTGGTCACGAACTAAGAAGATTCACAAGAATTGTACCATTTACACATTGACGTGATAAGAAATCCACGTATGAGAAGAATTAAAGTGCATTTAGCTACTTTGTCGGCGACCATGTCACAAAATGTGGAGACCACTACACAAAATTCTTTACATTTATTTACATTTAATATAAAAAACAATCAATATAAAAACAATTGCATTATAAAAATACAATGGTACAATTACCTAAATCATGATTGTCTTATTTGGACATTTCTAACCAAAACAAACAGAAGGCACTGACCTCAATTTAAGAGCCAATGGTAAATATCAAGTAAATGATTAAGAATTGTCATTTTTTCCCCCTCAGGGTAACTACCTCCGAACCCCTCAGCAGATGAAGAAAATCTCTTCCAGTATCTGGCTCTCCTCCAGGTCCTGTTGGGGGATCCGGTAAGGGCCAGGGTGGGAGAGCAGAGCTTGGCGGGCTGATTTGGGGACACTGAGGGGGGGCTGGCATCGGGTAGGGTTGCCTCGATGGGCGGAGGGGCTGTTTCGCTTGGGCAGAGAGATGGGACTGAAGACCTCCAACAACTCAATCAATGAGGAGTCCAACCTAGAGCAAAACAACAGATGAAGAGGAGTCAATGAATGAAAACCCATTTGATAACTGCACGATACGTCTACATGCTAACATAATCGCAATATTACCTATGTAATATTGTCCTTTCTTGAATATCTCCAGCATTCGTGCCATCCTATTGCTTAACAGGAACTAGACAAGGCACGAGGCCAAAGCATGACTGTGGCACAAAGCCTGTAGTGCAAATGTGTAGCGCACCTCGTATTTGTTAAACAGAAGATATGAAAGGATATCCATGTACGGATGAATTGTTAACTCAATGTTTTTGTTCTGTAGTGTCCATTGAAGCGTAACACAACCAGTGTAAAATGTATAAAGCCCTGGGGTGGACAAGCAGAAGGGCATGAGATGTTACAGGTGCAATAGAAAGAGATCGAGAGCGCACAGGGGCCTTCTCTTCCAGAATAAGAATGAGGGAAGAAATAAATAAACCAAAGCGAGAGATTAAGCTAATAGAGATTCAATCCTTCAGTCTGGCTGCTTGATAAATTATTCAGTGTGTACACACAGTTGGACGAGTGCATTCCAGATGCAAAACATAAATTCTTAAAGCACGCTCCATCGATGTTTCTAACATAATTCGCTGCTAAGTTAAAACACAGAAAATGTATCACTATAAATATTTTGTTAAACAGAAAAAGACTCAGATGGGTATCAGCAGCCAGCGTCGCTGACCACCCACGCACATGCCAACGAGCGCCGGAAGCCAACCATTGGCTCTCAGAACCTCAGAAACGCACAGATGCAAATCGATGCTGCTTAAGAAAGAACGATCATTGTAGTTGTCCATCCATTTCTTAAAATCTATGTACTTTGAATTAATCTGTACAAAAGTAGAGTGTGTGGGAAAACAAAGGGGACACCTATAGGGGATAACACCCGCTGGGGGGAAAAACAAGATTGAAGCGTAAGTAAATCCGTCTTCTTCATTTGGTCTCCTTTTGACTGTCAATAGCAGTTAGTGGGGAGAAAAGTGACAGTGTGAGAGAATGTGTGAGAGTGAGTGAGATAAATACAGAGTGCAGGGAGGGAGTGTCAGGGTGAAACTTTGGCAGGGCTCCCTCTTGAAATGTGAGAATTTGCATTTTCATTTGTGGATTTATTTAACGGACAGGCCTCTCAAACAGCCATCCATCATCGGACGACATTTCCGTAATGAATAATGCATCACTTACCGGCGGTCACAATCTATACCAAGGTAAAATGGGTGATGGGGTGGGGGTACAGTTTGGGAAAGGGGGATTTCAAAGGTTGGGAGGGGGAAGTGAGAGAGGGAGATGGATAGAGAACAGGCCGGGTGGGGAGAATGCTAATGGTTTGGAGGGGCCATGTATACCAAAGGCCTTCGTTGTTTTACGCAAGGTTCAGTTGCAAATGGCCTGCAGGTATTAATAACACTCAAGGGGGCTCTTTATGAATCTGCTTGACTACATGCTCACACGGATAAGTCACACAGAAATAAATTAATACATTTCGCATTAGAAAAACATGCCTACTCAAAGTTGCTACCCTCCATATCAGACTCGTCACTACATTCTCCAGACATATCGAGCCTATACTTTCCTGGGTTCTACTCTCCAAGATCTGCAGTTAGTCTATCCACTCTTTGCTCCCTCCGCTTTTCTCACAACTTCCTCAGGTTGTTCCGCTCTTCTCTCATTAAAGATGTCCGTCTCGCCCTAGCGCACACTTTCATTTGCAGTCCAAACAGTATTATAAAAATCCTATAAAATGGCAGGCGTGTACATCGCACATGTCAATTCCCAGCCAATCAATAGCAGGCGGGCAAGGTGAGGAGGGGGAGGGAAAAAGGGAGGCAGAAGGATGCAATGGAACTCTCATTACTAACTAGCGCAGGAGGCCAGGGATTAACTTGTCGTTTCATGTTTAACCCGGCCCTATTTTGCAATTTTCACCTAAGATTAAATTGGTTAAAAGTTAATGGTTGTTGGGGTTTGCTGCTGAATGAAAAGAGGTGGTTTACCATTAGGGTAAGGACCACAGTACAGTGTGCGTCAGATTTTGCTATACCGTGGCACTCATTCAATGTTAGTGTGGAATTCCTGAGTTGCCGTGGTTGGTGGCAGGCATACATTAAGGGGGATGCATGGGTATGGTAGGGCTTACCCCTCACTCTCATAACATCTGCAAAAAGTCTACATAGTGCCAGGACGATCCTCGCCAACCTCCCTGCAAAACAAAAACCCTTAAAATGACATGCTTCTTTGATTCCCTCCACACACACAAAATCAAATTGGGTGTCTGAATAATGCAGGAAGCTGATCTCGGACAGCAGACTACAATAAAAAAATTCTGTCCATACATAAGCTAGCATTCTCCGGTGCTTGTTAGCCTAAGCAGCCCTGCGTCGCTGGGGTTTGGCATTGTCTGGATTAAAGGGCAGGTGAGAGCAGAGCAGGCAGGAGGGGCTGATTACTGTCTGTCTGTTGGAAGGGAAAAGAGAGGAGAGGGTGTTTTTACACCACATTTCCTCATTAAAGAAGAAGTTCTGACCAGGGTTTTGAGGTAACTCTTGGCTACTAAGCTTGTCCAAACGACCTTCTGCTTCTGAACAAAGGGGACTCCTAAATCCAGTGAATATTGACTACAAAATCAACTCTTGGCTACTATGCTGGTTGGAGAGTGGTTTAGGAGGCCAAAACTGAATGCTGTTCCCATTTAGTTTGTTTCAATAAATTATCCAAGAAAGACATCTGTGGGTTTTTGAGCATGGAGTCTGAAAAGTGTAAGATAATCTTGGGTGTCTTTTGGAGACAGTAACTGGCTGAGGTCAGTTGACAGCTCAAACTTTTTATAAAAAAATATAAAGTTGACAGTATAACGTTACATCGTCTGACTGAAACGTTAACATGCTAGAAGCTCATAATAATAAAACAAATTGAACGGTGAAGACAACACTTGATCACAATGATCACGTTTGTCGCTGTTAAGAGCAAACCTCTCAGAAGGGCCCTAATGAAATGCTTTCAAAGTTAAGTCATTATAGGTGGTGGGCCGATGCCGAAAACAGTCAAGTTGATCGATCTACGTCGAGGAGCTGATTTTCTGTATACGACAATGAAGAATTATTCTGATTACTGTAAAATCTGTTGGCAGCTTAAATTCTCGCAAATCTTTTCAGAAAAAGTAGTTTTCCAACGCTGTATGCGTCTATCTATGATGTAAACACAGCCTCAGATCTGCTGTCAGTGTATTAAGAGGAACTAACGTTAGCTCTGAAAGACTGAAATAAGATAAATATCTGTGAGTGCACTTAAAATGTAGAATGCAATATCTTGATCATATGAAGAGGTAAATCGCTTGACCATTTAGCCAATGTATTGAAAGCTAGCCAACGTCACAGTTGACTAGCATAACCAGCTAATTATGTAAACATCAATGTGCCTGCTCAGGAAGCTAGTGTTTCATTACCACTCTCTCGGGTCAGTGAATTTAATTTTGAATCATGTTTTGGCATGGATCTCTCATTTCAAGTAACTAGCAGCAGGTTTAAAGAAACATTCAATCATATAATTCGCATAGAAACCCAAATAAATGCATGTAGAGTGTGTCAGATGTGTATGACAGCTGCATATACATATTAGCCAACACATATGGCAAACCTTGCAATACAATCTTCTCTAAAAACAGTTGTACAATGTGCTCTGCAATAAGATAACCAGAGTTTGCCATATGGAGCTGCCCAATACCATGGTGTACAGTAAGTCAGTAGCCTGGCGCGAGCCTTGGCTTGTGTGAGCTGGAACAGTTCATAGGCAGGAACCGAACTCCTAATTCTGTAGCGTGAGACAGCCTGATGTACAAGTACACCCCCGAGACAGGACAGACGGAGGGCCTTACCCCCAGTCTAGCTCCTCAATGCTAAGTGCCAAGCGGAGACGCATCAGGTCTTATTTTTACAGTCTTTGGTATGACTTGGCCAGGGATTGAACTCACAACCTTCCAATCTCGTGGCGGACACTAACCACAGGGCCACTGAGTTGGTGAATATGCATCATGTTGGATGTGTCGGGAAGATAAGGTATGGAAAATGATAAAGAGCCTGTAAGATTATAGAAAAAGCAGTTGGGAAATAAATGTTTTGAGTTTCAAACACTAAATGTTCAGTGAATGCAGTATATTTTGGTGGTTTAGATTATCAACTTTCCTACTAACTTTCTAAAAGTTGACAGTGCCAAAATCTTGCCAATCCATTCATTATTCTACTAACTAACTATGACTGAGTGTGAGATATCTTTACCATAATGTTCGTTTCGTGCATATACATTTAAACAAAGATCACCACAAATAGTGTTAAACAATTTATTGAGTACGGCGACAAATAGCAAAGGTTTATCAGGCAGTCAAATGTTTTCTACAAGTGTCTCAGGCAGTATTGGAAGTATCTAAATATAGTGTAGCTTACCAACCAATGTACATCAAGTGCCATGGAGGGCACAATCTTACAGTCCAGAAAAGAGAGCTATACCATCTACGACAAACGCTTGGGCCTCTAAACTAGAACTGTTATCAATGCATGCTTCAGTATTTCCCCTTCCGTCTAAGAGCATTTTGTGTGCCCCCATAGGTGCATGGAAACGGTCACCAATGTGCTAAGTGCCTTAGCAGAATGCAATCAATAGCTTGTGTGGTCCAGATACAAGAACTCTACCATCTATGGCAAAAGCCTGGGCTCATGACAGGGACAATAGAATTCTCACCACTGTATGTTACAATCAGGGGTTGGAACCGGTTCAGCGAACAACCGATAACCTGAATCAGAACCGGAAACTAAAGTGATCTATGCTGTCCCAGAGCAGAACCATTATTTTAAAAGCATGGGAACCGGTTAATAACGTTCCGGGCATTTTTTCCCAGTCCCACAAAAAAATGTTTTGCAACAAAGCGCCTATGCAAAGCCCTCACTCTGTCACACAGGCCTACTACTGTTGTGTCATCTGCAAACTTGATGATTGCATTAGAGGCGTGCGTGGCACACAGTCATGGGTGAACAGGGAATACAGGAGGGGGCTGAGCACGCACCCGTGTTGAGGATCAGCGAAGTGGAGGTGTTGTTTCCAACCTTTACCACCTGGGGGCAGCCCGACAGGAAGTCCAGGACCCCGTTGCACAGGGCGGGGTTCAGACCCAGATCTTAATGATGACCTTGGAGGGTACTATGGTGTTGAAGGCTGAGCTATAGTCAATGAACAGCATTCTGACGTAAGTATTCCTCTTGTCCGGATGGGATAGGGCAGTGTGTAGTGCAATTGTATCGTCTGTGGATCTATTGGGGCAGTAAGAAAAATTAAGTGGGTCTAGGGTATCACATAAGGTGGAGGTGATATGATCCTTAACTAGCCTCTCAAAGCACGTCATGATGACAAAAGTGAGTGCTACGGGGCAATAGTCATTTAGTTCAGTTACCTTTGCTTTCTTGGTTACAGGAACAATGGTGGACATCTTGAAGCAAGTGGGGACAGCAGACTGGGATAGGGATTGATTGAATATCTCCATAAATACTCCAGCCAGTTGGCCAGCACATACTCCGAGGACGCAGCAAGGGATGCCGTCTGGGCTGGCAGCCTTGCGAGGGTTAACACACTTAAATGTCTTACTCACGCCGGCCACGGAGAACGAGAGCACACAGTCCCTGGGAGCGGGACGCGACGGTGGCACTGTGTCATCATCAAAACTGGCGAAGGTATTTAGCTTGTCTGGAAGCAAGACGGTGTCAGCGATGTGGCTGGTTTTCCTCATTGTAGTCCGTGATTGTCTGTAGACCCTGCCACATACGTCTCGTGCCGGAGCCGTTGAAATGCGACTCCACTTTCTCTGTACTGACGTTTGCCTGTTTGATTGCCTTACGGAGGGAATAACTGTTTGTATTCAACCATATTCCCAGTCATCTTGCTATGGTTAAATGTGGTGGTTCGTGCTTTCAGTTTTGTGCGTATGCTACCATCTATCCACGGTTTCTGGTTTGGGTAGGTTTTAATAGACCCTGTGGGAACAACATCCCCTATACACTTCCTGATGAACACTGTGTCCGTGTAAAAAACTTCTTCATGTAGAAATAGAATGAAACAGGCATTTTTCACACCATTCAGCTCATTTTCACACCATAAACTCAATTATTTGAGGTTGGCTAATGTTGCTCAACATTTCTCTGGCTAGCTAATGGAGAATTAGATCCAGCGAGCAAGATACTTAATGTTAACAATACTTGTTCCACCACACTTTCTCCCTCACCTCAAACTTTCCAAATGCCAGTAGTTTTTTGGTTCCAGCTCATGAAGTACGCTTCATCACCTTCTCACCCCTGTCACCATGGTCAGACTTCCCACCTACCTCTTTGTTATCGTTCAGGGGATGCGCTGCTGTAACTGGCAATCTGATTTTGCACTCGCTGTCTTTCCAGCATTGATGCTGTAACTAGCAAATTGGTTGTCTCTTCTCTCTTCAGTCACATGCTGCATTCTGTTGTTACATGGACGACTGACTGAGCCTTGGATTCAGCCAGTATTGCTGCAAACGAGCATCACTCGTTCGCTTACAGCCAGTGTTGATCCAAAGCCCCCCACCCCGCCTAAACTTTTCTCATCAGATCTACACGAATCACGTAGGTCACCTATTTTGACTAGTTTGCATCCCTGAACTGTTTAATTGTTACCCGATTAAATTAATAATGTAACAATTAACTCATTAGGATTTGGGGCACCACGGAAATAAGTTGTTTAGAGAGTTACAGTCTCCCAAATTAAATTCTAGAAAGGTCTTTACCTATAAAATCGATAAACAGTCATCTTATTAATCATTACCTCTTATCAAATACTCATTCTGAACGATCGTAACCTTCCTGGATCTGAAGAAACCCCAGCCTTGTGCATTTTTCAGTACTATACAAATTGGTTTAATAATTGATTTACTAGCCAACACAGAATACACACACACTTACGAGACAAAGATCCCTAGTGGACTGACAAGATATGACTGCTTGTTACAACATAGATGAGGGGTGGGGAGGAGAGAGAGAGAAAAATGACACTTATCATGGATAATTTCTAGGACTTTCATCACAATAACCTCTTTGGGCTAGGGGGCAGTATTTTAACGTCCGGATGAAAAGCGTGCCCAAAGTAAACTGCCTGTTACTCAGGCCTAGAAGCTACGATATGCATATAATTGGTAGATTTGGATAGAAAACACTCTATAGTTTCTAAAACTGTTAACATAATGTCTGTGAGTATAACAGAACTGATATGTCAAGCGAAAACCTGAGGACAAACCATCCCCCCCCAAAGAAATGTTCAGCCTACGACTGTTTTCAATGGCTGTCACTTTTATTATAAGGCAAAAACCTCCCAGATTGCAGTTCCTAGGGCTTCCCTAGATGTCAACAGTCTTTAGAAAGAGTTTCAGGCTGGTTTTCTGAAAAAGGAGCTAGAAGTTGTAGTTTTTCTATGTGGCTCCCATTTTGGCTGTTGTTACGTTCCCCAGTTTCTGTGTTCTGGTTTGTATTTGAGTGTGTGTGTTTCAGGAGATAGATTCCTGAAAACTCCCCAAGCAGCTGATTGGTCGACCCCAGGCTAATTGATGATTGGAGAGCTGACCCCGCCCCCTCGTCAAGAAGCAGCTGACTCTAATCACCATTGCCACCTGAAGATATAAAGCCAGTGTTCTGTTCAGGAGAAAAAGAGAAATGATTGGAGGTTAGAGGGAGATTGAATATTTTGGAGAAAAGATTAGAGGGAGATTGAATGTTTTGGAGAAATCATTAGAAAGAGTTCTGTGTTTGTTGCTTTGTCAAAGCTTCTTTAGTGGCCTGAGTTAGTTTACTCAGTTTTGTTGTAAAGTGTTTGTGAAATTGTTAATAATTATTCTGTTTCATTTGTTCCCAGGGGGGAAGGGGAAGGCACTTAGGGAGTGCTTAGGCAAGAGGCCCGAGGGCATACATATACCCGTAGTATATTCAATGTCTAGGCACACTAGGTAAGACCTGGACGGACCACCCCCTGTATTTTGGTTAGGGCACCAGGTGGTGCTAAGATAGGTAAGTAGTGGGTAGGCAGGTTAGATAGGAAAGGGGGAAGCTTTGATATTTACTTTCTTTGCTTTGGTTCCGTCCAGCCCCTTTTCCCCATATTACCGTGTAGGAAATAAATCCTAGTAAACGGTAAATTCTGCCTTTGTCGTCCTTTCTCGCACCTACAGTTCATACCTCTTTTGCTTCACGGGGAGTTGAGTTGCAGCAGGGTGTTGCGTTCCTTCTTAGAGGCGTACGTAACAGCTGTAGTGTTTCCATGCGTGTGGAGGAAAGCGCATTCTTTGTTATTTATCTCCGGTAAAGAACATACTATTCTCCGTCTTAAATGTTATCGTTTATTTACGTATTAGGGTACCTAAGGTTTGATTATAAACGTTGTTTGACTTGTTTGGATAAGTTTATTGGTAACGTTTGGGATTCATTTTGTATGCATTTTGAAGGAGGGAAATCCGTGGATTATTGACTGAAGCGCGCCAGCTAAACTGAGTTTTTATGGATATAAAGAAGGACTTTATCAAACAAAAGGCGCATTTGTGATGTAACTGGGACCTAGGGATGGTATGGATGGTGCCAGGTTTCCTCCAGATGCTTGGCATTCAGGCCAAAAATGTCAATCTTGGTTTCATCAGACCAGAGAATCCTTTAGTTGCCTTTTGGCAAACTCCAAGTGGGCTGTCATGTGACTTTTACTGAGGAGTGGCTTCCATCTGGCCACTCAACCATAAAGGCCTGATTAGTGGTGCTGCAGAGATGGTTGTCCTTCTGGAAGGCTCAACCATCTCCACAGCGGAACTCTGTCAGAGTGACCATCGGGTTTTTGGTCACCTCCCTGACCAATGCCCTTCTCCCCCGATTGCTCAGTTTGGCCGGGTGCCAGCTCTAGGAAGAGTCTTTGTGTTTCCAAACATTTTCCATTTAAGATAGATGGAGGCCACTGCGTTTTTGGGGACCTTCAATGCTGCAGAAATGTTTTGGTACACTTCCCCAGATCTCTACGGACAATTCCTTTGACCTCATGGCTTGGTTTTTGCTCTGACATGCACTGTCAACTGTGGGACCTTACAAGTGTGCGCCTGCAGGATGACTTCGATCATCAGTTGAACGGTGTTTCCTCAGACACATTGGTGCAGCTGGCTTCTGGGTTAAGCGGGCGGCTGTTAGGAAGAGCGGTTAGGCGGGTCATGTTTCAGAGGAAGCATGACTCGACCTACGCCTCTCCCGAGCCCGTTGGGGAGTTGCAGTGATGAGACAAGATCATAATTGGATAACACGAAATTGGGGAGAAAAAGGAGGTAAAATAAATACATCTAAAGTTCAATGTGTTTCCATCGCATTTTCAACTCTACCAATCTCCACGGTCACAAACTGTTGCGTTAAATAGCAAATGTGCCTCTCTGCAATTTAGTCAACAGCTGGCAGATTCAGTGCGGGTAGGCTAGTCTACATGCTGAGATTATTATAGATACGTTTTATCCATAATATTTGCATGTCAAAATGGCAGTCAAGCATGGAATACGTCATCAGAATAAGATCCTGGATATTTATTGGAAAGGAGCATCAAGATCACCGTGGACACACATTCCCTGTGAAGTTCATCATAACTTATTTCACCTGTAACCTAATAAACTGCATGGTTTCCCAAGTCATAGTGGGAGGACCACACACACATCATCTCGCATAATACATTTTACAGACACAAAAAGATCCCACCATGTCGAAAGCACAAATGATCTGTCTGCATGTATAAAATTGTACCGAAACTACCTGGTTCCATCACAGCTGTACTGATCTTTTATACGGTATGACTTTACTCGCATAAACATGGTTAATGATGAAAAATAACATTACATCGCTATTGACTGCTGGTTTGTGTACAAGTGGTAGCATCATGAGTAAGTGAGCGGAGGGAGGCTCGTGGACCCTGCATGAGCAGAAATCTCCGGGTTTTTTTTTTTTTTAGCAACAGCATGTTGGATTCCAGAAAATCCAAAACCGCAGCCACTCCATATTACTAATTACCTGTATCCATGATTTCCCTTAGTGGTTTTAATGGCCATCTGCTGGAGTTTGTTCGATTGGCATGGTGGTGGTTAATTTGACCATATTGCATTGTTTAAGATTTACAAACAATTTCTCAGAACATTGTGAAGAGCTTTCCTTCTGGCTGAGTCAGAGACAAGCTGTCTTGATGCTTCATGTTGCTATGGACGACCATGTTCCCAGAAGGACATTTTAAGTTCACACTTGAAGAAATGTGTAATATTCATATGCACAGACAAAAAGACACTTGCCAGAAATAAAAAGGAAAAAAAGTAGGAAACATGTTCCCTTTCCTCACACTATTTCATACAAGCTAAGCAACACACACACACACACACACACACACACACACACAAGGGAAGACGACACTGTCACATGAATTACCTTTCCACACAAGCGGTGGGGAGGCATTCGTAAGGGGAGGCATTCGTCTCTCCCCATTCCTCCCTCTCCCCCTATTCCTGTCCCTCCTCCCCTCTCCATATTCCTCTCTTTCCCTCCCTCTCCCCCTCCATTCCTCTCTCCACTCTCCCCCTATTCCACTCCCCCTCCCCCTATTCCTGTCCCTCCTCCCCTCTCCATATTCCTCTCTTTCCCTCGCTCTCCCCCTCCATTCCTCTCTCCACTCTCCCCCTATTCCACTCCCCCTCCCCCTATTCCTGTCCCTCCCCTCTCCATATTCCTCTCTTTCCCTCCCTCTCCCCCTCCATCCCTCTCCCTCTCCCCACATTCCACTCCCCCTCCCCCTATTCCTGCCCCTCCTCCCCTCTCCCTATCCCTCTCTTAACCTTCCTCTATTCCTCTCTTTCCTCTCACTCTCCCCCTCTATTCCTCTCACTCTCCCCCTCTATTCCTCTCACTCTCCCCCTCTATTCCTCTCTCCCCCATATCCTCCCTCTCCCCACCTATTCCTCTCCCCCTATTCCTGTTCCTCCTCCCCATATTCCTGTTCCTCTTTCCCTCCCTCTCCCTCCCTCTCTCTCCCCCTCTATTCCACTCACTCCCCCTAGTCCTGTCCCTCCTCCCTATTCCTCTCTTCCCTCCTTCTCCCTATTCCTCTCTTTCCCTCCCTCTCTTTCCCTCCCTCTCCCCCTCTCTCTCCCCTCTATTCCTCTCTCTCCCCTCTATTCCTCTCTCTCCCCTCTATTCCTCTCTCTCCCCCTCCCTATTCATCCCCCTATATCCTCCCTCTCTTCCTGTCCCTCCTCCCCTCTCCATATTCCTCCCTCTCCCCCTTCATTCCTCTCTCCCTATTCCTCCCCTCTCCCTATTCCTGTCCCTCCCCTCTCCCTATTCCTCTCTTAACCTCCCTCTATTCCTCCTCTATTCCTCTCACTCTCCCCATCTATTCCTCTCACTCTCCCCATCTATTCCTCTCGCCATTCCTCCCTCTCCCCCTATTCCACTGCCTCTCCCCCTATTCCTGTCCCTCCCCCCCCTATTCCTGTCCCTCCTCCCCCTATTCCTATTGTTCTTTTTCCCTCCCTCTCTCTCCCTCTCCCCATTCCTCTCTCTATTCCTCTCCCACTATTCCTGTCCCTCCTCCCCTCTCCCTATTCATCCCTTTCCCTCCCTCTCCCTTTCTCTCTATTCCTCTCT
This sequence comes from Salvelinus namaycush, assembly GCF_016432855.1. NCBI lineage: Eukaryota > Metazoa > Chordata > Actinopteri > Salmoniformes > Salmonidae > Salvelinus > Salvelinus namaycush. Next base: position 37,857,560 of record NC_052308.1, read on the forward strand.
CTACCCCTCCCTATTCATCCCCCTATATCCTCCCTCTCTCCCCATTCCTCCCTCTCCCCCTATTCCACTGCCTCTCCCCCTATTCCACTCCCCCTATTCCTGTCCCTCCTCCCCTCTCCATATTCCTCTCTTTCCCTCCCTCTCCCCTCCACTCCTCTCTCCCTATTCCTCCCCTATTCCTGTCCCTCCTCCCCCTATTCCTATTGTTCTTTTTCCCTCCCTCTCTCTCCCTCTCCCCATTCCTCTCCCCCTATTCCTGTCCCTCCTCCCCTCTCCCTATTCATCCCTTTCCCTCCCTCTCCCTTTCTCTCTATTCCTCTCTCTACCCCTCCCTATTCATCCCCCTATATCCTCCCTCTCTCCCCATTCCTCCCTCTCCCCCTATTCCACTGCCTCTCCCCCTATTCCACTCCCCCTATTCCTGTCCCTCCTCCCCTCTCCATATTCCTCTCTTTCCCTCCCTCTCCCCTCCACTCCTCTCTCCCTATTCCTCCCCTATTCCTGTCCCTCCTCCCCCTATTCCTATTGTTCTTTTTCCCTCCCTCTCTCTCCCTCTCCCCATTCCTCTCCCCCTATTCCTGTCCCTCCTCCCCTCTCCCTATTCATCCCTTTCCCTCCCTCTCCCTTTCTCTCTATTCCTCTCTACCCCTCCCTATTCATCCCCCTATATCCTCCCTCTCTCCCCCTATTCCACTGCCTCTCCCCCTATTCCACTGCCTCTCCCCCTATTCCACTCCCCCTCCCCCTATTCCTGTCCCTCCTCCCCTCTCCATATTCCTCTCTTTCCCTCCCTCTCCCCTCCACTCCTCTCTCCCTATTCCTCCCCCTCTCCCCCTATTCCACTCCCCCTCCCCCTCCCTCTATTCCTGTCCCTCCTCCCCTCTCCCTATTCCTCTCTTTCCATCCTATTCCTCTCTCTCCCCCTCTATTCCTCTCTCTCTCCCCCTCTATTCCTCTCCCCATTCCTCCCTCCCCCCTATTCCACTGCCTCTCCCCCTATTCCACTGCCCCTATTCCTGTCCGTCCTCCCCTCTCCCTATTCCTCTCCCCATCTATTCCTCTCACTCTCCCCATCTATTCCTCTCGCCATTCCACTGCCTCTCCCCCTATTCCACTGCCTCTCCCCCTATTCCACTGCCTCTCCCCCTATTCCACTGCCTCTCCCCCTATTCCACTGCCTCTCCCCCTATTCCTGTCCCTCCCCCCCCTATTCCTGTCCCTCCTCCCCCTATTCCTATTGTTCTTTTTCCCTCCCTCTCCCTGTCTCTCCCTCTCCCCATTCCTCTCTCTATTCCTCTCCCCCTATTCCTGTCCCTCCTCCCCTCTCCCTATTCATCCCTTTCCCTCCCTCTCCCTTTCTCTCTATTCCTCTCTCTACCCCTCCCTATTCATCCCCCTATATCCTCCCTCTCTCCCCATTCCTCCCTCTCCCCCTATTCCACTGCCTCTCCCCCTATTCCACTGCCTCTCCCCCTATTCCTGTCCCTCCTCCCCTCTCCATATTCCTCTCTTTCCCTCCCTCTCCCCCTCCATTCCTCTCTCCACTCTCCCCCTATTCCACTCCCCCTATTCCTGTCCCTCCTCCCCTCTCCATATTCCTCTCTTTCCCTCGCTCTCCCCCTCCATTCCTCTCTCCACTCTCCCCCTATTCCACTCCCCCTCCCCCTATTCCTGTCCCTCCTCCCCTCTCCCTATTCCTCTCTTTCCCTCCTATTCCTCTCTCCCCCTCTATTCCTCTATTCCTCTCCCCATTCCTCCCTCCCCCCTATTCCACTGCCTCTCCCCCTATTCCACTGCCCCTATTCCTGTCCGTCCTCCCCCTATTCCTGTCCGTCCTCCCCTCTCCCTATTCCTCTCTTTCCCTCCCTCTCTCTCCCCAATCCTCTCTATTCCTCTCTCTATTCCCCCTATTCCTGTACCTCCTCCCCTCTCCCTATTCCTCTCTTTCCCTCCCTCTATTCCTCTCTCTACCCCTCTATTCCTCTCTCTACCCCTCTATTCCTCTCTCTACCCCTCTATTCCTCTCTCTACCCCTCTATTCCTCTCTCCCGCTCCCTATCCCCCTATATCCTCCCTTTCTCCCCATTCCTCCCTCCCCCTGCCTCTCCCACTCCCCATATTCCACTCCCCCTCCCCCTATTCCTGTCCCTCTCTATTCATCTCTCCCCCTCTATTCCTCTCTCACCCCCCTCTATTCCTCTCACCATTCCTCCCTCTCCCCCTAGCCATTCCTCCCTCTCCCCCTATTCCACTGCCTTTCCCCCTATTCCACTCCCCCTATTCCTGTCTGTCCTCCCCCTATTCCTCTTTCCCTCCCTCTCCCCATTCCTCTCCCCCTATTCCTGTCTGTCCTCCCCTCTCCCTATTCCTCTCTTTCCCTCCCTCTCCCCCCTCTATTCTTCTCTCTACCCCTCTATTCCTCACCCGCTACCTATTCCTCTCTCCCCTCTCCTTATTCCCCCTCTCCCCCCCTTCTCCCTCTATTCCCCTCTCCCTCTATTCCCCTCTAGATCTCCCCTCTCCCTATTCTTCTCTCTCCCTATCTCTCAATCCTCCCCCTCTCTCTCTCTCTCTCTCCCTCTCTCAAGCCTCCCCCTCTCTCTCTCTCTCAAGCCTCCCCCTCTCTCTCTCTCTCTCTCTCAAGCCTCCCTCTCTCTCTCAAGCCTCCCCCTCTCTCAAGCCTCCCCCTCTCTCAAGCCTCCCCCTCTCTCAAGCCTCCCCCTCTCTCAAGCCTCCCCCTCTCTCAAGCCTCCCCCTCTCTCAAGCCTCCCCCTCTCTCAAGCCTCCCCCTCTCTCTCTCTCAATTCCCCCCTCTCTCTCTCTCAAGTCTCCCCCCTCTCTCTCTCTCAAGTCTCCCCCCTCTCTCTCTCTCTCTCAAGTCTCCCCCCTCTCTCTCTCAAGTCTCCCCCCTCTCTCTCTCAAGTCTCCCCCCTCTCTCTCTCAAGTCTCCCCCCTCTCTCTCTCAAGTCTCCCCCCTCTCTCTCTCAAGTCTCCCCCCTCTCTCTCTCAAGTCTCCCCCCTCTCTCTCTCAAGTCTCCCCCCTCTCTCTCTCTCTCAAGTCTCCCCCCTCTCTCTCTCTCTCAAGTCTCCCCCCTCTCTCTCTCTCTCCCTCTCAAGTCTCCCCCCTCTCTCTCAAGTCTCCCCCCTCTCTCTCTCTCTCTCATCTCTCCCCCTCTCTCTCTCTCAAGTCTCCCCCTCTCTCTCTCTCAAGTCTCCCCCTCTCTCTCTCTCAAGTCTCCCCCTCTCTCTCTCTCAAGTCTCCCCCTCTCTCTCTCTCAAGTCTCCCCCTCTCTCTCTCTCTCAAGTCTCCCCCTCTCTCTCTCTCTCAAGTCTCCCCCTCTCTCTCTCTCTCAAGTCTCCCCCTCTCTCTCTCTCTCAAGTCTCCCCCTCTCTCTCTCTCTCAAGTCTCCCCCTCTCTCTCTCTCAAGTCTCCCCCTCTCTCTCTCTCAAGTCTCCCCCTCTCTCTCTCTCTCAAGTCTCCCCCTCTCTCTCTCTCTCTAGTCTCTCCCCCTCTCTCTCTCTCTCTAAAGTCTCCCCCTCTCTCTCTCTCTAAAGTCTCCCCCTCTCTCTCTCTCTCTCTAAAGTCTCCCCCTCTCTCTCTCTCTCTCAAGTCTCCCCCTCTCTCTCTCTCTCTCAAGTCTCCCCCTCTCTCTCTCTCTCTCTCAAGTCTCCCCCTCTCTCTCTCTCTCTCAAGTCTCCCCCTCTCTCTCTCTCTCTCAAGTCTCCCCCTCTCTCTCTCTCTCTCAAGTCTCCCCCTCTCTCTCTCAAGTCTCCCCCTCTCTCTCTCTCTCTCAAGTCTCCCCCTCTCTCTCTCTCTCTCAAGTCTCCCCCTCTCTCTCTCTCAAGTCTCCCCTCTCTCTCTCTCAAGTCTCCCCCTCTCTCTCTCTCTCTCTCTCAAGTCTCCCCCTCTCTCTCTCTCTCTCAAGTCTCCCCCCTCTCTCTCTCTCTCAAGTCTCCCCCCTCTCTCTCTCTCTCAAGTCTCCCCCTCTCTCTCTCTCTCTCAAGTCTCCCCCTCTCTCTCTCTCTCAAGTCTCCCCCCTCTCTCTCAAGTCTCCCCCCTCTCTCTCAAGTCTCCCCCCTCTCAAGTCTCCCCCCTCTCTCTCAAGTCTCCCCCCTCTCTCTCAAGTCTCCCCCCTCTCTCTCAAGTCTCCCCCCTCTCTCTCAAGTCTCCCCCCTCTCAAGTCTCCCCCCTCTCTCTCTCTCTCAAGTCTCCCCCCTCTCTCTCAAGTCTCCCCCCTCTCTCTCAAGTCTCCCCCCTCTCTCTCAAGTCTCCCCCCTCTCTCTCTCTCTCAAGTCTCCCCCTCTCTCTCTCTCTCTCAAGTCTCCCCCTCTCTCTCAAGTCTCCCCCTCTCTCTCAAGTCTCCCCCTCTCTCTCAAGTCTCCCCCTCTCTCTCTCTCAAGTCTCCCCCTCTCTCTCTCTCAAGTCTCCCCCTCTCTCTCTCTCAAGTCTCCCCCTCTCTCTCTCTCAAGTCTCCCCCTCTCTCTCTCTCAAGTCTCCCCCTCTCTCTCTCTCAAGTCTCCCCCCTCTCTCTCTCTCAAGTCTCCCCCCTCTCTCTCTCTCTCAAGTCTCCCCCCTCTCTCTCTCTCTCAAGTCTCCCCCCTCTCTCTCTCTCAAGTCTCCCCCCTCTCTCTCTCTCTCAAGTCTCCCCCTCTCTCTCTCTCTCTCAAGTCTCCCCCCTCTCTCTCAAGTCTCCCCCCTCTCTCTCAAGTCTCCCCCCTCTCTCTCAAGTCTCCCCCCTCTCTCTCAAGTCTCCCCCCTCTCTCTCAAGTCTCCCCCCTCTCTCTCAAGTCTCCCCCCTCTCTCTCAAGTCTCCCCCCTCTCTCTCAAGTCTCCCCCCTCCCCTCTCTCTCAAGTCTCCCCCTCTCTCTCTCTCTCAAGTCTCCCCCTCTCTCTCTCTCTCAAGTCTCCCCCTCTCTCTCTCTCAAGTCTCCCCCTCTCTCTCTCTCAAGTCTCCCCCTCTCTCTCTCTCAAGTCTCCCCCTCTCTCTCTCTCAAGTCTCCCCCTCTCTCTCTCTCAAGTCTCCCCCTCTCTCTCTCTCAAGTCTCCCCCTCTCTCTCTCTCAAGTCTCCCCCTCTCTCTCTCTCAAGTCTCCCCCTCTCTCTCTCTCAAGTCTCCCCCTCTCTCTCTCTCAAGTCTCCCCCTCTCTCTCTCTCAAGTCTCCCCCTCTCTCTCTCTCAAGTCTCCCCCTCTCTCTCTCTCAAGTCTCCCCCTCTCTCTCTCTCAAGTCTCCCCCTCTCTCTCTCTCAAGTCTCCCCCTCTCTCTCTCTCAAGTCTCCCCCTCTCTCTCTCTCAAGTCTCCCCCTCTCTCTCTCTCAAGTCTCCCCCTCTCTCTCTCAAGTCTCCCCCTCTCTCTCTCTCAAGTCTCCCCCTCTCCCCCTCTCTCTCTCAAGTCTCCCCCTCTCTCTCTCAAGTCTCCCCCTCTCTCTCTCAAGTCTCCCCCTCTCTCTCTCAAGTCTCCCCCTCTCTCTCTCTCAAGTCTCCCCCTCTCTCTCTCTCAAGTCTCCCCCTCTCTCTCTCAAGTCTCCCCCTCTCTCTCTCTCAAGTCTCCCCCTCTCCCCCTCTCTCTCTCAAGTCTCCCCCTCTCTCTCTCAAGTCTCCCCCTCTCTCTCTCTCTCTAGTCTCCCCCTCTCTCTCTCTCAAGTCTCCCCCTCTCTCTCTCTCAAGTCTCCCCCTCTCTCTCTCTCAAGTCTCCCCCTCTCTCTCTCTCAAGTCTCCCCCTCTCTCTCTCAAGTCTCCCCCTCTCTCTCTCTCAAGTCTCCCCCTCTCTCCCTCTCTCTCTCAAGTCTCCCCCTCTCTCTCTCAAGTCTCCCCCTCTCTCTCTCTCTCTAGTCTCCCCCTCTCTCTCTCTCTCTAGTCTCCCCCTCTCTCTCTCTCAAGTCTCCCCCTCTCTCTCTCTCTCTCTCTCTCAAGTCTCCCCCTCTCTCTCTCTCTCTAGTCTCCCCCTCTCTCTCTCTCTCTCTCAAGTCTCCCCCTCTCTCTCTCTCTCTCAAGTCTCCCTCTCTCTCTCTCTCAAGTCTCCCTCTCAAGTCTCCCCCTCTCTCTCTCTCTCTCAAGTCCCCCCCTCTCTCTCTCTCTCTCAAGTCTCCCCCTCTCTCTCTCTCTCTCAAGTCTCCCCCTCTCTCTCTCTCTCTCAAGTCTCCCCCTCTCTCTCTCTCTCTCAAGTCTCCCCCCTCTCTCTCTCTCTCTCAAGTCTCCCCCCTCTCTCTCTCTCTCAAGTCTCCCCCCTCTCTCTCTCTCTCAAGTCTCCCCCCTCTCTCTCTCTCTCAAGTCTCCCCCCTCTCTCTCTCTCTCAAGTCTCCCCCCTCTCTCTCTCTCTCAAGTCTCCCCCCTCTCTCTCTCTCTCAAGTCTCCCCCCTCTCTCTCTCTCTCAAGTCTCCCCCCTCTCTCTCTCTCTCAAGTCTCCCCCCTCTCTCTCTCTCTCAAGTCTCCCCCCTCTCTCTCTCTCTCAAGTCTCCCCCCTCTCTCTCTCTCTCAAGTCTCCCCCCTCTCTCTCTCTCTCAAGTCTCCCCCCTCTCTCTCTCTCTCAAGTCTCCCCCCTCTCTCTCTCTCTCAAGTCTCCCCCTCTCTCTCTCTCTCAAGTCTCCCCCCCTCTCTCTCTCTCTCAAGTCTCCCCCCTCTCTCTCTCTCTCAAGTCTCCCCCCTCTCTCTCTCTCTCAAGTCTCCCCCCTCTCTCTCTCTCTCAAGTCTCCCCCCTCTCTCTCTCTCTCAAGTCTCCCCCCTCTCTCTCTCTCTCAAGTCTCCCCCCTCTCTCTCTCTCTCAAGTCTCCCCCCTCTCTCTCTCTCTCAAGTCTCCCCCCCTCTCTCTCTCAAGTCTCCCCCCTCTCTCTCAAGTCTCCCCCCTCTCTCTCAAGTCTCCCCCCTCTCTCTCAAGTCTCCCCCCTCTCTCTCAAGTCTCCCCCCTCTCTCTCAAGTCTCCCCCCTCTCTCTCAAGTCTCCCCCCTCTCTCTCTCTCTCAAGTCTCCCCCCTCTCTCTCTCTCTCAAGTCTCCCCCCTCTCTCTCTCTCTCAAGTCTCCCCCCTCTCTCTCTCTCTCAAGTCTCCCCCCTCTCTCTCTCTCTCTCTCTCAAGTCTCCCCCCTCTCTCTCAAGTCTCCCCCCTCTCTCAAGTCTCCCTCCGCCTATTCCTCTCTCTCCCTCCCATTTCTCTCTCGCCTCCCCCCTCACGCCTCCCACTTCTCTCTCTCACAAGCCTCCCCCCACTTCTCTCTCTCTCAATCCTCCCCCCCTCTCTCTCAATCCTCCCCCCTTCTCTCTCAATCCTCCCCCCCTCTCTCTCTCAATCCTCCCCCCCTCTCTCTCTCAAGCCTCCCCCCTCTCTCTCTCTCAAGCCTCCCCCCCTCTCTCTCTCTCAAGCCTCCCCCCCTCTCTCTCTCAAGCCTCCCCCCTCTCTCTCTCAAGCCTCCCCCCCTCTCTCTCTCAAGCCTCCCCCCTCTCTCTCTCAAGCCTCCCCCCTCTCTCTCTCAAGCCTCCCCCCCTCTCTCTCTCAAGCCTCCCCCCCTCTCTCTCTCAAGCCTCCCCCCCTCTCTCTCTCAAGCCTCCCCCCTCTCTCTCTCAAGCCTCCCCCCCTCTCTCTCTCAAGCCTCCCCCCCTCTCTCTCTCAAGCCTCCCCCCTCTCTCTCTCAAGCCTCCCCCCCTCAAGCCTCCCCCCCCCTCTCTCTCTCTCAAGCCTCCCCCCTCTCTCTCTCTCAAGCCTCCCCCCTCTCTCTCTCTCAAGCCTCCCCCCTCTCTCTCTCTCAAGCCTCCCCCCATCTCTCTCTCAATCCTCCCCCCCTCTCTCTCTCAAGCCTCCCCCCCTCTCTCTCTCAAGTCTCCCCCTCTCAAGTCTCCCCCTCTCTCAAGTCTCCCCCTCTCTCAAGTCTCCCCCTCTCTCAAGTCTCCCCCTCTCTCAAGTCTCCCTCCGCCTATTCCTCTCTCTCCCTCCCATTTCTCTCTCGCCTCCCACCTCAAGCCTCCCCCCCTCTCTCTCTCTCAAGCCTCCCCCCTCTCTCTCTCTCAAGCCTCCCCCCATCTCTCTCTCAATCCTCCCCCCCTCTCTCTCTCAAGCCTCCCCCTCTCTCTCTCTCAAGCCTCCCCCTCTCTCTCTCTCAAGCCTCCCCCTCTCTCTCTCTCAAGCCTCCCCCTCTCTCTCTCTCAAGCCTCCCCCTCTCAAGTCTCCCCCTCTCTCAAGTCTCCCCCTCTCAAGTCTCCCCCTCTCTCAAGTCTCCCCCTCTCTCAAGTCTCCCCCTCTCTCAAGTCTCCCCCTCTCTCAAGTCTCCCCCTCTCTCAAGTCTCCCCCTCTCTCAAGTCTCCCTCCGCCTATTCCTCTCTCTCCCTCCCATTTCTCTCTCGCCTCCCACCTCAAGCCTCCCCCCCCTCTCTCTCTCAAGCCTCCCCCCCTCTCTCTCTCTCTCTCAAGCCTCCCCCAGTAATATATGAGAGAGAGCGAGAGAGAGAGAGCGAGACAGACAGAGACTGTGCATCCCCACAGAAGTCTGTTCAATTACACCTGCTGCTGGGTCCCTGCTAGGACAACTAATGGAACGCAGCTTGACTCCTGTCAGCCTTGCCGCTAGCCCGGGAGAAAGCTTCATTTAGCCCATCAAACGCCAAGCCAAGTCCCAGTGCCGACCAGGCCCACCTCAGCCGCATGCTCCCTATTCCCTTCTTTTCCTCCCTCTTTTTATTTTCTTTCCTCACGCGTTCCACGACATGTTGCATTGCACTTCCACCCTGCCTGACCTGTTCATGAAAATAGTAGTTTTCTAATCTAAATGTTTCTAGATATGGTAGAAAACGCACCACACACACATTTCCCTACACCCGCAAAATGTTATTTGATGAAAATATAGCACAGCTTTTAACAACGCTTTGTTTATTCAGTGCTCAATAAGACTCTAAATTTACCCATATGAAATTAATAGATACAGATAATGGGGATCATTAATAAAATACAAATACCCACACACTGATGAATGCTCCCCATGTTTTTTGGTGCAACGTTTCAACCCAGCAGGAGCACTCACCAGTGGACACAGATCTATTCTCTATTTTTGGTTTACTTTGTGTACCCAGCACCTGCATCTTCCTGGATATGCGTACACTACATTGGACAATAGTGTATTCATGTCATCACAGCCCAAATGAAAATTGACAACACACTTTATTTTGACCTTGAAAAGTGCTGATAATGATGATCTAGGCTAAGATGCGGTGCAGTACGGTGCTGTCAATTGGGAAACAGCAATGGTGTAAGGGATACAACAGTGTTGTGATTGGGACACCAAATTCTGTGGCTTACCTAGCGTGGGGGGTCCTAGGTAGAGTGGGGGGCATCACTGGTGCTGGGGTGGCTTTGAGAATGCTCTGGGACACCAAAGGAGAGGTGGCCATATCCCTCCTGGACTTGTTATGACAGGGCTCTGCATATGGAGGACACAAAAAAATTTGACTTCAGAACCCTAATGAAGGAGACTATGAAGCAGGGATGGCTAACTGGCAGCCCATGGCTACAGAGCTGTCACACACAAATGCACACAACCTACCAGGGGAGTGTATGGAGTTTTGCAAGGGGATGTGTGCAGTATTGTCTTTGTGTGGATGTACTTCTTGTTCTGCTGCCAAGTCCTCTGCATCGTCACACCCTCTCATCTCACTGCAGACACACACACAGTCAAGCTTTGTAAGCTAAAGGTTGGATTACTAGATACAAAAATGCCAGTTATTCAGAGAGCGAGAGATGGAGAGGAAAGTGTGTGTGAGAGATCGAGTGAGGTGGTTCCAAGGCTTTACCTGAGTAGTGCACGGCTGTTGGGTAACGGATCAGTCTCATTTCTGGACATGGAGTGGCTGAGTTCCTCTAAAGTGGCTTGCTGGAACCTGCAAGACACAACATTAAGTACAGGCCCCAAATATTGTTCACATCGTGTTTGACCAGGCTTCAATACTGCACCGTTTGACTTGCGGCAGTGAAACGTTTTCACCTGATCACGTTCGTTTTTGGTTCACAACTCGCTTTATTTTTTTAAAATATCATTATGAGGTATTAAAATAGTCATGTGCAATTGACCAGAAATAAACCTACTTTCTGAAGAGGCAAGTACAGCACGGAAACGACCCGTCTGTCTCGACATACTGGGGAGGTTTTGGAAACCTTCTGGCCTAGTCGATCACCACCATCAAAAACATTTTAATAATGCTAGGCAACATAATTGCTTTAAAAAAAACATTTTAAAAAGCGGATGGATTATATATATATATAAAATCTGTTGGGCAGAGAGAGTAGGCAACTGTCAAACATCGTTGTCGGTGGAGCGAAGACCGACAGCGGTAGGGGTAGGAAAGCAGTAAGACATGTTCCAAGTTATGATATCTACCAGTAAATACTAAGGCAAGAATGGGTATGCAAATCAGGTATTTAAAAAGTTAAGTCTTAGTGGAATATTTGCAATGCGCAAGTCAATCATCATGGAATAGCTTACCTTGAAAAGCAGACATTTCCTCTTGGCTCTTTGGTCCTTGAAAAGTCATTGACGTTATGCTAGCCGATTTACAAGTTCTCCTGCTCCAAAATAAATGATGTGCGATTTCATTTCTGATCAGTTGTTATGAGATGTAAGCCCATTACTTTGTTTCCTGACGCTTCTGTTGAGGTAAAACCATGTTCCGGTTATTATTGGCTAAACAACATCCAATGTTTGGCTTCAACTTGGTTTTCCATTCAAAGCGTTCCATTACAAAAAGGAACCCGATTTTTGGTCGCTTTCTCGTTTTAAAATATGATATAGTAACCTCTCAATAACTCTTCAACATCTCGAATGGCGAGACTGACTATTTACCACATGCACAGACTCCATTAGTGTGTTTGTGTCGGGAGCATGTCTGTTTAGTCAGGCAATGCCCACGTTATTCTGACATATTTTAGAATGTAAAAATAATGTGAATGTCAATGCATAATGCCATTTGGTAGGCCTTTAAAAAAAACATTCTGAAAGTGGGGGGGGTTGTTTTTCTATAGATTTTACAACAATTAAATATACATTGTAGGGCCTTAATAATTACAATTAAATGCTTGAAAAAGTCCTTGAATTTGACTTGCCAATGTCTGTATGAACCCTGTATAGGCTTCTTGCTCAGCCCGCAAATGAAAGATAAGTCACTTGCTATTGAAACTATGTATGCATCATTCGATTCCTGTCAGATCTTGTGCAAGTATGTATGCATGTATATATTTTTTTTCCCATTCCGGTCAGTACCTTTGAGTTGGCACTGGCCCGGTGTGCCACTGGCAAATTTACCTGAAAGTCGATCCCTGCTGTGTGCAGTACGTGCAGGGCCTATATCAATGATCTACAGTGTATTCGGAAAAGTATTCAGACCACTTGACTTTTTCCACATTTTGTTCAATTACAGCCTTATTGAACAATGGATTAAATAGTTCCCCCCCCCCTCACCAATCTACACACAATACCCCATAATGACAAAGCAAAAACAGGTTTAGACATTTTTGCAAATGTATAAAAATAAAAGTGAAATATTACATAAGCATCAATGTTAACAGGACGCACCCGAGCTCAATTTAGAGTCTCGTAGCAAAAGGTCTAAATACTTATGTAAATAAGGTATCTTTTCATTTGCAAACATTTCTAAAAAACAGTTATTTAATCCATTGTAGAATAAAGTTGTAATTTAACAAAATGTGAAAAAGTCAAGGGGTCTGAATGCACTGTATACACACACAGCCCCCAGATGACTAATAGGTAGCGCTAATGTTACTGTCCCCACTACAACAACAAAAATACATGTAATTTTGTCCTTGAAACATTTTATTGAAATACTGTAGAATTCCATCCCACTATGGAGTGCCAATATGGCCGACCGGTGGCTTCAAAGCTTCTCAATGGCCAATACATAGTATCAGCAATCCAGGATTAAAATAAATCATTGGCCTATATGTCTACCACTTTGTGTAGCTGTTAGCGATGCTAATGATGTCCTTACTGTTTACGGGTAGATAGAAAGGCAATTAAAAAGGTAAATACAAAGTAGCCTATGACCAACTGTCAGAATCATGAAGTGCACTACAGAAACATAGCTAGCCAAACAACTGTCTGGCTGGTGCCTTCCTGAATTAATGGAGAATTAATTAACCCCAAAAAATCTACATTTCTCAGATTGTCAAAAAAATTATCCCCTGATGTGGTTTAAGCATGGTTGTGGACATGGAACATCCAATTTTAATGTTTTCCTATTTTTTAAAAAGTGTTTTTTTGAGAGCGAGAACCTGAAAAAAACTGAGGGGAGGAATCTGCCCTTCTCCCTGCTTTTTTGTTGTTATCGTGGTATCGTTTGGTATCAAGTACTGTTTTTGTTGTTGAATTTTTGCACTCTAGAGGATTTCGTAGAAATGAACACATGGCACTTTGAATTCTGCAATAAATACATTTCACCCTTTTTTTTGTTTTGTTTTCTGTTAGAGTAAATCTACAAAAATCTATGTAAGAACACAAGGACATGGTCATTTTAGAGATGGCTAGTCATTATTTGCATGGTTATTTATGGAATGGAGGCACAGGTCATTATCAATTAGCAATATTCGAATTAAAAAACATTGGTGCAATATGCTGGTGCCATCAAGTGAAAAAGTTGGTGGCACTGGAAATGTTAGTGTAGAACCCTGTTGAGGTCTTTTTTTAAATCCATTGAACAAACTATAAACACAACATGTAAATTATTGGTGCTATGTTTCATGAGCTGAAATTAAAGATCCCAGAAATGTTCAATACGCACAAAACCCTTATTTCTCTAAAATGTTGTGCAGAAATATGTTTGCATCCCTGCTAGTGAGCTTTGCCAAGATAATACATCCACCTGACAGATTTCGCATATCAAGAAGCTGATTATACACCGTGATCATTACACAGGTGCAACTTGTGCTGGGGACAATAACAGACCATTCTGAAATGTGCAGTTATGTCACAACACCAGTTTTGAGGGAGCGTGTAATTGGCATGGTGACTGCAGGAATGTCCACCAGAGCTGTTGCAAGATCATATAATGTTCATTTCTCTACCAACGTCATTTTAGAAAATTTGGCAGTATGTCCAACCGGCCTCACAACCACAAGTATGGCGTCGTGTGGGCGAGCAGTTTGTAGATATCGTTGTGAACACAGTGCCCCATGGTGGCGGTGAGGTTATGGTATGGGCAGGCATAAGCTACGGACAACCAACACCATTGCATTTTATCGATGGCAATTTGAATGCACAGACATACCGTGACTAGATCCTGAGGCCCATCGTAGTGCCATTCATCCACCACCATCACCTCATGTTTCAGCATGATAATGCACGGCCCCATACACAATTCCTGGAAGCTGAAAACGCCCCATTTCTTCCATGGCCTGCATTCTCAGACATGTCACCCATTGAGCATTGTTTGGGATGCTCTGGATCGACGCGTACGACAGCGTGTTCCAGTTCCCACCAATATCCAACAATTTAGCACAGCCATTAAAGAGGAGTGGGACAACATTCCACAATCAACAGCCTGATCAACTGTATGCGAAGGAGATGTGTCGCACTGCATGGGGCAAATGGTGGTCACACCAGACACTGACTGGTTTTCTGATCCCTGCCCCTACTTTTTGGGGGGGGGGGGGGGGGGGCATCTGAGATTGTTGCAGACACATATCTGTATTCCCAGTCATGTGAAATCCATTGATTAGGGCCTCAAATGACTAATTTCCTTATACGAACCGTAACTCGGTAAAATCTTTGAAATTGTTGCATGTTGAGTTAATATTTTTGCTCAGTATAACATGTAATTCAATTTAATACCTGCTGTAGTCTAGGCGTGTGTGTCGGAGATGCTGGTTCTGTCTGATCAGACGCTCCTCCTGCTGGGCCAGCCGCGCCTGCAGCCTCTCTCTCTCCACCTCCAGCTGCAGCTTCTGCAGGAACAGCTGGTGCCTCCTCTCCTCCCAGTCCTCCGGGCCCAGGAGGGGTGCTGTGAGGGCCCCCTCTGCCCCTACTCCCTCCCCCGATGGGTCTTCTCCGGGTAGTAACCCTCCAGGTCCAAGTAGACCTCTGCTGTCTTTGAGTAGTTCACCAGGGCCGTTGTGGAGCAGCGGGCTGGTGTTGCCCAGTCGAGGGTCTTCTGTGGCCCCCCTTTGGGGGAACGTCCTGTTGACCAGACTTTCCTGTCTGCTGCGGTGGGACGCTAGGCGAAGCTCGCTATGGGCCCCTCCTCGGCAGCCCCATGGTTTCATTGGTCCCTGGGATTGGTCGCTGGAGGAATAGGGAGGGTGAGTGTCTGAGTGAAGGTCGTCCGAGAGAGAGGCAGGACTCAGGGATGGGACTCTTCCTCCCGCTCCTCTTCCTCCGCCACTTTGCTCTCTTCCTCCTCCGTTTGTCCCCGTTCCTCCAAGAGTGGGCAAGTCTAGGTAGGAGCCGTCCAAGGCTGTGGCCCTCTCTCCCCTGCTAGGCTTGGTAGAGGCTCCCTCACTGCTGGGGGCCTGTGGAGACAGGAGAGCCACCCAGTCAAATATACCTTTCTATTTGTATCTATTGTCAATATATTATTCAATGTTACCATTTAATCTTATGCACCTGGATTTCAGCCTGTATTAACTGCTACAGTATGTAGGCATCAATAAAATCTGAAACTTGTCATGTATTCGTCTCCAATCTCTACAAGTGTTTAAGAGTAAGGGGTCACTAATTCCTTTACCTGTTTTAACTTTTCTGTGAGAGAGCAATGGTTAAGCCAAGATATACTCGACACAACGCAGAAGTAAGAGGTATGGAATCTTTCACTTCAATTTGGTTTGGGCAAGAGATTCTGAAGAAAAAGTGCTGAGAACAGGGAAACCAAGGTCTCTGAAGCGAAAAAGATAAACCCTTAGAGTACAGAACAGAAAAGTGCCCACCTTCAGCAAGACAAGAGAGCGACTGACTAATCCAGTGTGCGGTCACAGAGCACGCAAACACGCATTACTCAGCCCCACCGTAGGCCACGGAGGATGACGAAGTTGTCTAAATGATTACCTTGAGAAATGGTTTGTGCTACTGTACGCGGTCATAGTGGACTTTTCCTTAGCTGTCGTGACATTTGATGTGCTGTCTAGGTCTTAGGACGGGTCCTTCGAAAAGAAAATGTGTGAGTGTGTATGTGCATCTCTCCCAGTTGGGGGTATTGCGTTTGATGGTGAAAAGCGCTGTTTGGAGATGGCTCACTAGGGAAGGTGACGGGCGCACACACACAAATATGCTCTTTCACACACATTCACACTATCGCCATCTCTCAGACGCGCATCACAATCTTGTATTACGCATGTTGCAGGCATTAACACACACACACACAGTGAGTACCTTGCTGTGGGAGTTATAGTGAGAGCTGCGTGCGTGGCTGAGCTGGGCAATGGACTGGTTGAGTTTCTCCTGCTGCTGAGAGAGGTACTGCTGGTAGAGACCAAGCAGCTCCTGACACTCCCGATACTGCTGCTGTAGGCCTGGGCCACAGGGGGCTGGGATTAAGGGTCATATTAGTCTCCATTTTTCTTCCTTTTTTGAGATACATTTTTATTTACATTTTGCAGAAATGTCACATAACATAAGCCCAAAAGAACATTCCACCCACCACCCCATCATTAAGCCAGCAAAGGTGAAAGAGAACTGAGTTTCAACTCAAAATGTTGAAAAAGAGAAACTGAAAAGAAAGAGCATGATAAAAATGTTGTTGGACGGGTAGAGCTTTCCAGATTTCTCCATCTGGGTCGGGCCAGGCTGAGCAGAGCTGGGCCGTGATGCCAGATCTGGGTGCCAGGCTGAATGCCAGACAAGAGAGAGCTCATCTGGAGCAAAACCACTGCTGAGCATGAGGGGCCAGCAAATGACAGCACAGCTCGTACACACAACCGGGCTGTGAGTGAGGTCGATACATACTTCCATTGCAACACCTACATTATTAACAAAGCATCAGATCACATACACAGTGCATTGGAAAGCATTCAGACCCCTTGACTTGTCAAATTCGTTACAACCTTATTCCACAATTGATTAAATTGTTTTCTTCCCTCAATCTACACACAATACCCTATAATGACAAAGCAAAAACCAGGTTGAGAAATTTTTGCAAAGGTATAAAAATTCAAAAACAGAAAAATCACAATGACATAAGTATTCAGAACCTTTACTCAGTACTTTGTTGAAGCACCTTTGGCAGCGATTACAGCCTCAAGTCTTCTTGAGTATGAAGCTACAAGCTTGACAAGTCCAGGTTCTGGCTGGTCCATTCAAGCACATTCAGAGACTTGTCCCGAAGCCACTCGTGCATTGTCTTGGCTGTGTGCTGAGGGTCGTTGTCCTGTTGGAAGGTGAACCTTCACCCCACTCTGAGGTCCCGAGTGCTCTGGAGCAGGTTTTCATCAAGGATCTCTCTTTAATTTGCTCAGTTCATCTTTCCCCCGATCCTGACTAGTGTCACAGTCTCTGCCACGGAAAAACATCCCCACAGCATGATGCTGCCACCACCATGCTTCACCATAGGGATGGTGCAAGGTTTCCTACAGACATGACGCTTGGCATTGAGGCCAAAGAGTTCAATCTTGGTTTCATCAGACCAGAGAATCTTGTTTCTCATGGTCAGAGTCCTTTAGGTGCCCTTTGGCAAACTCCAAGCGGGCTGTCATGTGACTTTTACTGAGGAGTGGCTTCCGTCTGGCCACTCTACCATAAAGGGCAGATTGGTGGAGTGCTGCAGAGATGGTTGTCCTTCTGGAATTTTCTCCCATCTCCACAGACGAACTCTGGAGCTCTATCAGAGTGACCATTGGGTTCTTGGTCACCTTCCTGACCAAGACCCTTTTCCCCCGAATGCTCAGTTTGGCTGGGTGGTCAGCTCTAGGAAGAGTCTTGGTGGTACCAAACTTCTTCCATTTAAGAATGATGGAGGCCACTGTTCTTGGGGAGCTTCAATGCTGGGTGGGGCGACAGCGTAGCCTAGTAGTTAGAGCGTTGGACTAGTAACCGAAAGGTTGCAAGATCGAATCCCCGAGCTGACAAGGTACAAATCTGTCGTTCTGCCCCTGAACAAGGCAGTTAACCCACCGTTCCTAGGCCGTCATTGTAAATAAGAATTTGTTCTTAACTGACTTGCCTAGTTAAATAAAGGTTAAAAAAATTAAACGCTGCAGATAATTTTTGGTACCTTCCCCAGATCTGTGCCCCGACACAATCCTGTCTTGGAGCTCTACGGACAATTCCTTTGACCTCATGGCTTGGTTTTTGCTCTGACATGCACTGTCAACTGTGGGACCAATTTTTTTTTTTTTGTGACTTATCCCCATAATCCATTGACATGGAAATTGCCCCTGAAGTGTTTGGTCTATTCTGTCAAATTTTGTAATGACTGAATTCAGTCATCATCAAATCAAATTATATTTGTCACATGCGCTGAGTACAACAGGTGTAGATCTGAAATGCTTACTTACAAGCCCTTAACCAGCAATGCAACAATGCAGGTGTGTGCCTTTCTAAATCATGTCCAATCAATTGAATTTGCCGTAGGCGGACTCCAATGAAGTTGTAGAAACATCAAGGATGATCAACGGAAACAGGACGCACCGGAGCTCAATCGAGTCTCTTACCAAAGGTTCTGAATACTTATGTTAATAAAGGTATTTCTATTTTGTTATAAATGTGCTAACATTTCAGAAAACCTGTTTTTGCTTTGTCATTATGGGGTCGTGTGTAGATTGATGAGGATTTTTATTTGATTTTTTTAATCCATTTTAGAATAAGGCTGCTACGTAACAAAATGTGGAAAAAGTCAAGGGGTCTGAATCTTTCTGAATGCACTGTAGGTAGACCCAGAGAATTTGCATTGCACCAACAACAACATATTACCACCTCTAGTCACCCCTCAAGATGGGTACACACAGTCCCAAACACACTCCTACCAACCAATACCCATAAACCTCCCTGCTGCAGGCCATATCCTTTTATGGATGGGCAATAGCCCCAGGCTGATGACTTTCTCAACACATCACCTTTAAAAGTCCCCGATTTGGGAGCAAATTAAAAGTTTTCAAAGAGAAGCCATAATGAAGTAACAGTCAGTGGAACGATACGCTAGGAGAAAACACTTTGGTGTCGGATGAGTTCAACCAAGCCTGGGAAATGAAACATGGGAGGAGAAAGGCTTCTTTCATAAACACTAAACACTCTACCGACTGCAAGGCGCTACAGAGTGTAGTGCGTACGGCCCAGTATATCACTCGGGTCAAGCTTCCAGCCATCCAGGACCTCTATACCAGGCGGTGTCAAAGGAAGGCCCTAAAAATTGCCATAGACTCCAGCCACCCTAGTCAGACTGTTCGCTCTGCTCGGGCACGGCTCGGGCACGGCTAACAGGTAACCCCGCACATTGACTCAGTACCGGTACCACCTGTATATAGCCTCGTTATTGTTATTTTATTGTTGCTGTTATTTTTTACTTTATTTAGTAAATATTTTTCTTGACTCTTCATTTCTTAAAACTACATTGTTGGTTAAGGGCTTGTAAGTAAGCATTTCAGATCTACACCTGTTGTATTCGGCGCATGTGACAAATATAATTTGACCATGACAATTCAGTCATGACAAAATTTGACAGAATCGACAAAACACTTCAGGGGCAATTTCCATGTCAATGGATTATGGGGATAGGTCACCAAATAAAAAAAATGCCATATTGGTTTCCTTAACCTGCAAGCAGTCTATGGAAAAGGTATGACAGCAATCAATGTTTTAGTTTAGTTTCCCTGGCACTGTTTCCAAATGTGCCAAATGTGCCAAATGTGCCTTGAATGGGATTTGTGGCACAAATCCCATTCAAGTCATGGGACCAATATTAGATTTTCATTATGTCCAAATCATTCGAAAGTTTACCCGTGAAGCTCAAGTTACGTATAGATGAAAAATGGAAACTAAACCAAAGCATGGATTGCTGTCATACGTTGTCCATAGACTGCTAAGGAAACCAGGTAAGGAAACTAAAGTGTAATTTTGTAATTTGGGTGAACTATCCCTTTAATGTTGGTAGTATAATATCCTCTGGGTTATCATCAGGTTCCTTTTATTCCAAAGGAGCCGAATACACGCGAACATGTCAAAGTAACCCACACAAATCTGGTATTGCAAGCATCATGCTCGAACCAAAATTCATCACAACCACCTAACCTGGCTAGAGTGGGCGCGTAAACACACTTACATTAAAAAGGTTGATGGGTCAAAGCAGCCTTGACGCTCAACGCCTGGTAATCTAGGGGCGACTGAAGCGCAATTGATAAGGATCTCTTCACACACCGAAAACAGTAAAACCGCTTCTCTGAGTCTTGGCCATGAGCCAATCAGAACGCACGCCCTCTTCAATCAAAGCTTCAATTTCTACGCTCCTTAATCCAAAAATATACAAAATCAAGAGTTTGCAATCGAGGCTTCAGACAGTGCCTGTCAAAATGATTCACTCACCCTGTCAGGCCGTGCCCAAATTAAATAATGAAATCCACCTTAAGGTGAAACAAATTTGCGCAGGAAAGGAATATTTTTAAAACCTGCCTTATGAGCTCTGTGCCAAATCGACTGGGTGTGTGAATGAGTGTGTATGCAGTCTCTCTCTTTCAGTGTGTGTGTGTGTGTGTGTGTGTGTGTGTGTGTGTGTGTGTGTGTGTGTGTGTGTGTGTGTGTGTGTGTGTGTATGTAGGGCCTGGTGATGAAGAATTGATGGAAGGGGACAGTTAGCATAACTATGTTCCTGGAGAGGACAAATCGGTTTTACAAGGAACCAACCAAATAAATAGCTGCATCAAACGCTATAGCTCAAAGTTGACTTTGTCTCTTGATGGTATTAAAGGTCTAACATAAATACAATGAGAACAAAGTAAACTCAAAGTTTAGCCCTTTATCCATTGCCTAAGGGAGGAGGGTAGAGTCACTTAATATTTCAACCACAGCAGTGGTATAGTCGCTGACTAACTTGCAAGGTGAATAAAAAAAAAGTGATATGTGAAGCACAGACTCAGAAATGACATTTAGCTTTTAACCTCCCCAAAACAACATGCCAAGGGGAAACAACCAGAGACAACCTTATTCAAATCGTAGATTTCATTCAGCACTTGAGCTTCAAAATGGTCCTGACAGACAACATTTCAACAAGAATGCTTTTCTGTCATCTCAGGTCTTTAGACAGAGAGATATACATCCTCCCCTTGATAACCTGGCTCTTGGTAGATAAGACTGAAGGTGAGGCAGAGGGTGTAATGGAATTAGACTTTACAAGTCTCCCTTTAGCCCGGTTGCCTTTGGTGCCTCCTTAACCTTCAAAGATCAGTCCGGAACCCTACGTCTCAGAAGTCTCTTTACGACTGTGTGTGCGCTTTAAAAGACTGGTTATCCCATCGAGGTGCTTTAATCAGAGTTTTTCCAGACCAAATTCCTTTTTAATGGAGTTTGGAAGTTTAGTATAAATGCCAGGTCTCGCAGCCAAAGTGCCTTTAATTGAGTTGTGCTTTCCTAATTTCCCAGCTCCGCTGCCAATTGTGCAATTTACCAGCCAACAATTACTCTTCATATTTCGCTGTGTTTCCCCCCCTAAATTGACGGCTCTCCCCACGTCGGTTTGACCTGAGCGGAATCGTTAAGGAGGACGACAGGAGGGGTGGGATGCAAAAGTGGAGGAAACGGAGTAATTCTGGGATGCTGCTGGAATTACAGGAAAGTTGCCAGGTCATGCCAAGAGACTGAGCCTGACAGTGTTAGCATGTTTAGAATTAACTGGTGGCGTTGCATCTGAAAGCCTTTGACAGGTCAGGAAAAGGTAAGATATGACAAAATTCAGTGCATGAAGAAGAACAAGATTACCAAAACATGAGACAAGAGCAAATGCCACAGTCCCACAAGGTAAAACGTCATTGACGGTAACGGTTTCAAACAACGTAATCCACAGTGATCTCAGACAGAGTGCAAATGTCATATTAAATGTCAAGATGTGGCCAAGAAGCAAAATCGTGAAAAAGCAGGGGGGAATGAAGGTACGTGTGAATGTTATAACGCTCATGGAGTATCTGCCAGACCACTGAGGTTGGCGGTGGTGATATCAAGCCCTAGAAAATGCTGCCCCCTGCTGCCAGAATACAGGAAGAGCCTTAAATTCTTCAGAGGCAGTGTAGGGCTGCAGTGTCTGCAAGAACTCTTTTTTTTCTCTCCCTTTATTTAACTAGGCAAGTCAGTTAAGAACAAATTCTTATTTTCAATGACGGCCTAGGAACAGTGGGTTAACTGCCTTGTTCAGGTGCAGAACGACAGATTTTTACCTTGTCAGCTCAGGGATTCGATCTTGCATCCTTTCGGTTACTAGTCCAACGCTCTAAACACTAGGCTACCTGGCACCCATTCATGGCTGTCTTATAAATCATTGACTGATGCAGGTCTGGGAAAGCAAGAAAACACCAGCAGGCACGGCAGGCCTCAAGGACACTTCAGAAAGACAAAGACACCACAGGGCTGACAATGTCATTAGGAGACGCCCTTGATATGTGTGTGTGTTTATCCGTGTGCGTGTGCATCCATGGGGAAAAGGATACTCTCTCTCTCCTGTACAATGAGATGGTTCTGCTGCTCAAGCTGTAGAATTTTGCGCTCAAAGGTCTCCTGTTCGTCCCTCAGCCTCTGTACCGACGACTCCTTCTCTTCACTCACTCTGGGTAAGAAGAGATGGAGGGTCAGGGATTATAGCACACTGTGTAAATTAACTTCATTCTTGAGAAAATCCACACACTGAAAAATCCTAAATCCCTGCCAAATACAGACACTTATGTTGGATGAGCAGTTACCTGGCCAGCTCCTGGATGAGGTTGGCGATGCGCCGCTTATCCTGGGGACAGAGGTCCTTCAGAGAGGTCCTGTTCTTAGCCTGGGTCACCTCAGAGAGTGCCTGAACAAAATACATACACTACATGTGTAGTGTGTAGGCCAAAAGTATGTGGACACCCATTCAAATTAGTGGTTTTGGCTATTTCAGTCACACCCGTTGCTGACAGGTGTATAAAATCGATCAGACAGCCATGCAATCTCCATAGACAAACATTGGCAGTAGAATGGCCCATACGGAAGAGCTCAGTGACTTTCAACGTGGCACCGTAATTTAATTCCACCTTTCCAACAAGTCAGTTTGTCCCATTTCTGCCCTGCTAGAGCTGCCCCGGTCAACTGTAAGTGCTGTTATTGTGAAGTGGAAATGTCTAGGAGCAACAACGGCTCAGCTGCGAAGTGGTAGACCTCACAAGCTCATAGAAAGGGACCGCCAAGATTTCTGAGTCCCCTGTCTGTCCTTGGTTGCAACACTCACTACCGAGTTCCAAACTGCCTCTGGAAGCAACGTCAGCACAAGAACTGTTCGTTGGGAGCGTCATGAAATGGGTTTCCATGGCCAAGCAGCCACACACAAGCCTAAAATCACCATGCGCGATGCGAAGCGTCGGCTGGAGTGGTGTAAAGCTCGCCGCCATTGGACTCTGGAGCAGTGGAAACGCATTCTCTGGAGTGATGAATAACGCTTCACTATCTGGCTGTCCGACAGACAAATCTTGGTTTGGAGGATGCCAGGAGAATGCTACCTTCTCGAATGCATAGTGCTAACTGTAAAGTTTGGTGGAGGAGGAATAATGGTCTGGGGCTGTTTTTCAAGGTTCAGGCTAGGTCCCTTAGTTCCAGGGAAGGGAAATCTTAACGCTACAGCATACAATGACATTATAGACTAGTGTTCCTAACCCTGGTCCTCGATTACCCCCAACAGTACAGATTTTTTATTGTAACCTTGGACAAGCACACCTGATTCAACTTGTCAAATAATCATCAAGCCCTCAATGAGTTGAATGAGGTGCGTTTCTCAAGCGCTACAACGAAACTGTACTGTTGGGGGTACTCGAGGACCAGCATTGGGAAACACTGTTCTAGACAATTCTGTGCTTTCAACTTTGTGGCAACAGCTTGGGGAAGGCCCTTTCCTGTTTCAGCAGGAAAATGCCCCTGTGCACAAAGCGAGGTCCATACAGAAATGGTTTGTTGAGATCGGTGTGGAAGAACTTGACTGGCCTGCACAGACCCCTGACCTCAACCCCATCGAACACATTTAAGATGAATTGGAATGCGTTCTGTGAGCCAGGCCTAATCGCCCAACATCAGTGCCTGACCTCACTAATGCGCTTTTGTGGCTGAATGGAAGCAAGTCCCTGCAGCAAAGTTCCAACATCTAGTGGAAAGCTTTCCCATAAGAGTGGAAGCTGTTATAGCAGCAAAGGAGGGGACCAACTCCATATTATTGGCCATGATTTTGGAATGTGATGTTTGACGAGCAGGTGTCCACATACTTTTGATCATGTAGTGTAGGATATTTAATTTATTACAAAATATAAAGCCTTAAATCAGAACAAAAGAGACCATTTTTTTGGCAAGCATTGCACAACAGTACAGTATATTGACATGCTGTGTGTTACTAGCTTGTTGTATGTCAGCCTGTTTCAGCTATTTTATTATTTTTTTTTATCTTACCTGGTTTGGACAAATTAGTTAGCACTGATGAATCAGGATTGTGATCAGCATCAGAACAACATTGTAAATCTGAGGAAAGAGGGTGGGCTTGGGAGTAGGCCTAAGAAAATTTCAATGATGTATAAATGGCTGGAGCCAATCAGAAATAGCTGTGTAGTACCCAGGCTTTGTGTTTTCATGTGCCCCTGTCCGACTGGAGAGGTTATTTAAGCAATATACCACAGCTAAGGTCTGTTCTTACGTGCAACGTGGAGTGCCTGTTCACAGACCTTAGCCGTGGTATACTGGCCATATATCACAAACCCCTGAGGTGCCTTATTGCTTTTATAAACTGTTTACCAACTTCACTAGAGCAGTAAAAATATGTGTTTTGATATACCACGGCTGTCAGCCAATCAGCATTCATGGCTCGAACCACCCAGTTTATAATAACTAATAACTAGTTGGTGTTGATGGAGTGAGCCTTCTTGGCAGACCTACCTGTGGAGTGGTGAGGAGATGCTGCTGGGTGGCTGGGTTGGGAGGTGGGACTGTAGGTGCAGGGGTGGCCTGGAGCTGCCCTCTACCCATCGAGGACAGGGAAAGCCGCTGGCCTTGCTTCTTATTGCCCCGGCTCAGAGGAGCCTCTCCTCGGATCTCACTGCTATAATTGGCCCTCATCTTCACCTTTCTCTCACTGCTGCTGGTGCCCGATACTGACTTAAAG
Source organism: Salvelinus namaycush (assembly GCF_016432855.1). NCBI lineage: Eukaryota > Metazoa > Chordata > Actinopteri > Salmoniformes > Salmonidae > Salvelinus > Salvelinus namaycush. The sequence continues at coordinate 37,881,829 of NC_052308.1, forward strand.
GCTGTCCGCAAGTGTCCCTCTCTGCTTACTCCTGAGAGAGCGAGAGACATGGTGACAAATAAAGTAGCGTTAGCAGCCAGCAATAGGAAAAGTGGTCAGAACATCTCACATTTGGCTTTGAGAAGTCTAATAATGCCCTCACCCGGAATGAACACCAGAGGTTGGTCTTCATCTGATGCTGTGTGAATTTAATTAAGATAATATATTTGGTCTCTAACAAGACCCTCACTTCAATAAAAAGCACCATGTTGAAGTTGGCTAAGGCAAGCTACTATACTGGGTTCATCAAGTGCCTGGCATGTGTTGATAACTTTATAGCCAGCTAGCTGGCAAGGCTTGCTTTGAACAAGGTACGTTACCGGATAGCTAACTGCCCATGAGAATCCTGCTACCGTTAACTAGTTACAAAAATGTAAGTTAGCTTGCTAACATGATATTTAACATCCCCGGCCATAGCAAACAAACTAGCTAACTATGATCGTTTTCCAGCCAAGTGAGGAACCCCTAGCTAGCTAGTTAACAAGGCCCCACAACTAGTACGCAAGCTAATTACATCTAGTTAGCGATGTGTATGCATAACAGCTAGCTAACGTTAGCTTCATACCAAGTCCACAGACACACAACACCCGGCTTGTTAATAAAAACTTATCCTACCGTCATCGAAAACATACTGACAATTTCGACTTCAAAACGTTCAAAACTTCTTATACGGGGGGCTGTCTTTTATGGACACCAAGTAAAAGGATACTGTCATTAATCCCCAAAAATCCTGATTTGTTCTTTCCTTCCTTTGCTGCCGCCATATTGAATCAAACGCCACTCCCAGGATGCCAAGCATTGCCAGGTTGCGTAGAAACTGACACTTGTTAGGATGAAAGACACTTGTTTGGGGGGTAGGATGAAGGTGGACTGATGCTGCGTTCCAAACAACTGGGATCTCGGGGAAAAAACTGCTCCGACTGGGAAAAATATATTTTAACGGTCTTTCAACTCGGAATTCCAACTATTTCTAGAGCTCCGACTTTCCGACCTGAAGATCACTGACGTTTTGAACGCGGCATTAACATCAACAGTACCACATCCTTGTGATATCGTGTCAAAAGCGCTACGTGACTGTAAACAGAGATCTGTAGATGAGACTAGATGCTGATGTCTGCGTCCTAACTATAGGAGTCGTTTTACCAAAGGCAAGGCGCGAAGGCAGGCGACAAGTAAAACAAAAAAGCCCATAGAAATGCATTGGGCTTATTTTGGACAGATTTTGGTGAAAGTGAAACCACATGCTTTGCCACTTCCTCACTGCTGCAAAATATACAGATTGGAATGTCTGACTGAAATATGGGACACATTAATGTTGTTTGTAAATTAGTGGTGTTTGAATTTGTTGATGAAATGCGGGATATGATTGTTTGGTTGTGGGACAAAGGGTCAAAATGCTGGACTGTCACCACAATCCAGGACATGTGGTCACCCTAAAGGCGTCATGATTTGACCTCGGTTATTTCCAAGTTCCTAGTTGTCTTGAAAGTACCATGAGTAGCTACTTGGGGCAGGCACCTGAGCAATGGAGCAGCTCCATGCCCACTTTCAAAATAGGGGTGCAAACTTATATTTTTCCACACCCAATTTTTTTTCTGTATCACCGCCTGGTATGGAAACTGCACCGCCCGCAACCACAGGGCTATCCAAGCTGGGACTGAGAGACTAATAAAAAGCTTCTACTGTATATCCAGGCCATCAGACTGTTAAACAGTTTAACCTCTAAAAGTCGGAGGGGGAGGGGTGTATGGGTTATCTTCAGAAGAGTCTCGTGACACTTGTGGGGGTTGTAGAGCAAAACGGAGAACACGTCTTCTTCGTAAGAGTCTCCCCTTTCTAGAGTGGTCATAATAGTTTGTAAGCCAAACCATTCGGACGCTGCAGATGTGGAAGGCCAACATAGGCGGAGGTGGTGGGTTGAGACGCAACCCATGCAAAAAACCTGATATCTCTATCTTAAACTGATGGATTTTGATGGCGATTTCATTTTTTGTTACTTAGATTGACGCACGGGTATGTCAATAGACTCTTTAGGATTTTTAAACAGTCATCACTAGCCGGCCTCCGCCCAGTATCCTGCCCTGAACCTTAGTCATGGTTACTAGCCGGCTACCATCTGGTACTCTACCCACCCGGTACTCTACCCCTATGTACATAGAGACATTGAACACGAGTCACTTTAATGATGTTTACATACAGTTTTACCAACTTTATATGTATATACTGTATTCTAGTCATGGCTCAACCTATATAATTACTGCTGTACACACCTTTTCTATTCATATAATGTCCATATTGTCCTTACACACCATTATATACACTGAGTGTACAAAACATTATGTCATTTTCCATGACATAACCTCACCAGGTAAATCCAGGTGAAAGCTATGATCCCTTATTGATGTCACTTGTTAAATCCACTTCAATCATTTTTAGATAAAGGTTAAAGATTTTTAAGCCTTGAGACAATTGAGACATGGAATGTGTATGTGTGCCATTCAGAGGGTGAATCCAGGGGCTCACACATCTTGTCACATTTGCTCCTGCAACACCCTCTACTGGTCATCCTGTGTCTCTTTGACCTGCCACCTGCCCCAGTGCTCTTTCCCTCTCTCTCTCTGTGTGTGTGTGTGTGTGTGTGTGTGTGTGTGTGTGTGTGTGTGTGTGTGTGTGTGTGTGTGTGTGTGTGTGTGTGTGTGTGTGTGTGTGTGTGTGTGATTGTGTGGACGGAGACAGGTGTGCTGGAGTCGGAGCAGATCCCCACCAGCTGCAACCTGTTCCATAATCAAGACCTCTACAAATACTCAATCCTGCCACTTCCACACTGCCAGATCATAATCTCTGCTCAATCAGTTTACGCTTCTAGCTATTTGTTACTACTTAGATCCTGTTACCCTGCCTGATGCTGTTTTCCTCTCCGCTACATTTCTGCCTGCTCTGACTCTGGTCCCTGTCTCCTGTCCCACGTCTCATCACCCTGCTGCTCTGTCCTGGATTCCCCATTCCACTACTCCCTTGGATTCCTCCCCGGACCTGCTTACCCGATCTCAACCCCCCTCGCTCCAGCCTCAGCCTCCGCACCTGGTCTCCAGCAACCAACCTGAGTTTCCCCTGACCTGCCATCCATCTTCCCCGTGTTCCAATAAATACCTTGGTTACTTCATCCCCGTCTCCTTGCCTGAGTCTGCTCTTGGGTTCAACCATTATTTTCCGCCTAACACATCTAGTGTATTAATCCACTGTCTTCAATCAGTTGAACTGACAAGGTCGCTCAACAGGAACTCATAGGCTATTAAGAAGAGAGTATTTAATCATTTAGGTAGAAATGGTTTTGGTTACTTTGGGTTGTAGCACCAGAGAATGTAAAGCTGTTCTTAACAATTTGTCTCCATGATTATTTCAAAGCAGCCAAGAAGTCTAGACATGTCTTCTTTGTATTGTACAGTTGAAGTCAGAAGTTTACATACACTTAGGTCCACAAATGTCTTGTTAATAAACTATAGTTTTGGCAAATCGTTTAGGACATCTACTTTGTGCATGACACAAGTTATTTTTCCAACATTTGTTTACAGACAACAATTATTTACAGCGAAAAGTGCAAATCAATCCCAAAACAACAGCAAAGGACCTTGTGAAGATGCTGGAGGAAACAGGTACAAAAGTATCTATATCCACGGTAAAACGAGTCTAATATCGACATAACCTGAAAGGCCACTCAGCAAGGAAGAAGCCACTGCTCCAAAACCACCATAGAAAAGCCAGACTACGGTTTGCAACTGCACATGGGGACAAAGATCGTACTTTGTCCCCATTATGTTTGGAGGAAAAAGGGGGAGGCTTGCAAGCCAAAGAACAACATCCCAACCGTGAAGCACGGGGGTGGCAGCATCATGTTGTGGGGGTGCTTTGCTGCACGAGGGACTGGTGAACTGCACTAAATAAATGGCATCATGAGGAAGGGAAATTATGTGGATATATTGAAGCAACACCTCAAGACATCAGTCAGGAAGTTAAAGCTTGGTCGAAAAGGGGTCTTCCAAATGGACAATGACCCCAAGCATACTTCCAAAGTTGTGGCAAAATGCCTTAAGGACAACAAAGTCAAGGTATTGGCGTGGCCATCACAAAGCCCTGACCTTAATCCTATAGAAAATTTGTGGGCAGAACTGAAAAAGCGTGTGCGAGCAAGGAGGCCTACAAACCTGACTCAGTTACACCAGCTCTATCAGGAGGAATGGTCCAAAATTCACCCAACTTATTGTAGAAAGCTTGTGGAAGGCTAACCGAAACATTTCACCCAAGTTAAACAATTTAAAGGCAATGCTACCAAATACTAATTGAGTATATGTAAACTTCTGACCCACTAGGAATGTGATGAAAGAAATAAAAGCTGAAATAAATCAATCTCTCTACTATTATTCTGACATTTCACATTCTTAAAATAAAGTGGTGATCCTAACTGCCCTAAAACAGGGAATTTTTATTCTAATTAAATGTCAGGAATTGTGCAAAACTGAGTTTAAATGTATTTGGCTAAGGTGTATGTAAATGTCCGACTTCAACTGTATATGTTATTTAGGCTCATCGATAAGTAACACATATCTAGGTTCAAGCCCATAGCTGCATCCACATTTCTGGAGCATACCACACAGAACATGTTTTGTTAATGTTTTATATGCAGATGTTTTTGTTATACTCGTTACATAAGGGGTGTGATGTCCAAAAAAGACACAGCAAAAATAGCTCTGGCAATTAAATGGGCCTAAAAATCTAATCTTGTTAGACTTGAACTATTTCCAGATATTATCATTGTAAAAGGTGACCACAATCTGAAGTCCACAGGAATTCACATTTTAATATTGGAATTCATGCTTGTCTCTCACCTTTAGTAAAGAGGTGAAGTTTATTTTTTAGTAATAGACATTGTCGTTATCTATAAAGTTATGTACATCAAATCCGTCATTGGGAGCAGTTGGTTAAATCAAGACATTCTCTTCAGGCCTAGTTCAAGGGATAAGTTTTAACTATTGAATTGTGTGTGAGTAGGAATAGTCATTTGGTATTGAATGTAGTGAAATATATAACAAATTATAAGCATATGTATTTGATAGGCATTTTCTACATTACTTCAGTGTAATCAAAATCTACAATATATTTAATAGTTGATTGAGCAAAACCGTCTTTCAGGCATTTTGCTCCATTTTTAGTTTTGTCATTAGCCAAGGAAAGTCTAAGCATTTCCGTACATTATGGGATATTCCCAATTGGAAAATGTCTGCTCTCCCAGACTCTTCCGTCCTCCTCTCCTCCATGACCTGGAAACCGATAAGTGATCGAGGAGAATGACAATTCGTTATGATTACCTACTTTGACAGAGGATGCACAAAAGAATCCTTGCGGCAGGTAGCGTGGAATTGTTTTATAATCCACATTTTTTTAATTATACGCTACTTATCATTTTATCTATAACATGTCTTGCACAACTAGCTACATTTGTTTTCATTACTTTACACATTTATTTTGGGATTCCACCCATGTAAACATAATTTACATGATGACTCGTGAGCTGAGGAGGAGAGTCTCATTTCATGCAAAGGCATTTGTTTCCAGAGAGAGGACGGAGGAGAGGAGGTGAGGTGAGAAAAACCATTTGAGATTCTCCCACTGAGAATTTTAATGGGGTGTGTTGCCTATCCTTAGACCCTAGGGGCCACCATATTTATTTTTTCACAACATAAAAACATTGTAGAAAGTATAATGGAAAATTGCATACCAAAACACAACCCATTAGCTAAACCAAAACATGAACTACCAATACTATACATTATTACAGCAGCATAATGATAGGAAGAAATCACAAATTTACAGGCTTTGTCAGCTCACTTTATTGAATGACTATTTTATACGAGAACATTTTATCGGGAACTCATATTGTATGACTCCTTGTTAATGTCTCTCTTCAGGGCTGCACTTAATTCTCCAGCTTCTTTTCCCTAAATGGATTAACAAGAAAAAGGATCATGTAATTTTTGTCTATTTTATATGTACTTGCATATCATTCATCTTTAATCTGGGTTCATTAAAGTCAACATATCTAAGGAAATCAGAGAACAAAATATTTGATTATACCTTGCCAACTTCACGACTCTTTGCTCTCATTTTGTTGATTTTGTTGACCTCAAGCTCATGCTGCAGCTTCCTTTACCTGGACAGGTGAGTGTTGGCCTGATCTTCCTGTAGGGGTGTCAAAACATTTTTTAATATTTATATATGTAAAAAAAAAAAAACGAAACAAAAAACATTTAAAGTCATGTAGAATAACTGAATGATAGAGTCAAAGTAATGAGTGTGTATGATTGATTGACAGATCTGATCCCATAACTACACTATTTTGTTATTTGTTTATTGAAAATCATGCATGCATTAGAATGAAAGGAAGGAGTTTATATTTTATACATATATCGGTTTTTTTCCGGAATATAAAAGGCCGTGGCAGGGGGCATGGAAATGGGCGCAGTCAGCCGGTTAGTGTGGCTGAATTTTTTATAAACCTTTAGCAGCCCCTATCTGCTTTTAGCACCACTAGTATTTACACACTAGTGGTGCTGGGAATTAGCTTGCAAAAATAACAGAATAGCCCACCAGAAGCCAGAAGTGAAATAGAATAGCATTTCAACTTACTCTGTTGATTGTCTGTAGGTTTGGTCCTTATGCAGGGGGGAAATTGAGAACAATTCAGAAAAATCATCTAATAGAACATAAATTAAACAGACTTTCCAAACTTGGGTCTGTTGTAGACACACTTCCTCTCCGCTTACCTCATGTCAAAATAAGTCCTGCACGTGCTCCATACCTGCACAAAAAAGCAAGAACTTGTGGGGGACTTATTTTGACATGAGGTAGAGAGGAACTGACCTCGCTAAGGTATACTGCATAGGTCTACAACAGACCCACCCTTAGAAATTCTGTTTAATTATACATTCCATTAATGTTATTTTTTCTTCACATTCCCCCCTCCAACGCTACAGACAATCAACAGTAAGTGGAAATGTAATTTTATTTAACTTCCAGCGGACAATAAAAAAAAATTGCAAGCTAATTCCCACGATGCTAGTGTGTAAATACTAGCATTGCTAAAAGCAGCTAAGCAGTGGTGTAGAGAGATGTTTGTATGTTTAAGCCATTTTCCTGCAATTCTAAACATTTTGCTATGGAGCTGAGAGAAAATGTTGCAGTTTTAAAACCAATTTCCTTAAATTCTGTGAATTTTGCCATGGCTAATACTGTGTTCCTTTGCTCAAACATAATAACACAAGCAATACTGCTAAATTCAATATTTTGTGAATTTTCTATTTTCCCTGACTGTCTAGCTTTTATTTAGGCGATTGTTAGTTCTCAAATATTATATTTTCAAATAATACATAGGTCCATTATCTTTTCTAAATACTATTTGGTTTTAGTCATTTAAGGTCATACTGAAAGCATTTTCCATCATGAAAATGTATTTTAAACTTACATTTTTCGGTGGTCCGAAAAGAAAAACTATGCGGCCCAAGGATTTCAATGGCAGAAACATCCCTGATATATACTGAAACTACTTGCAGTGATGGTCCCTTCTGTGATAAAGCTAAAACAAAGGCTAATACACTAATACCAAAGTTCCTGCACCTTGTAACACTACATAAATAAACCATCTCAATAAAGCAAGATGTCAAGTCAAGCAAGTATTGTACTTACGGCTTCCTCAGCGTGTCAACCAGATCCTGGAACCTCTTCAGTCTGTGGGTTATAAAATAATATACTGTACGCATTATATCATGTGTAGCTTCATAAATAGACTATTATTATAATTACTAAGAAAAATCTTAACCTGGTATGTGAGCTCCTTGACTCTTCCCTCATATTTGCAGATACCTTTGATAGCATCAGCCCCATGTCTCTGTTCAGCATCAACTTCACCTTCCAGCTCACGGACCTGAAATATAAGACTACTGTGTTTTGTTGTGATGGTAATACTAAATTATAACTAAAGTGTTGCCTTTTCAATTATGGAGTCGACTTTCTTTCAAATTAATGAACGATACATAGTTAAGGAGTTTACCCTAGACTCCAGTTTCTGGAGTTGTTTCTTTCCGCCCTTCATGGCCAGATTCTCAGCCTCATCCAGACGGTGCTGCAGGTCCTTCACTGTGACCTCCAGGTTCTTCTTCATCCTCTCCAGGTGAGAGCTGGTGTCCTGCTCCTTCTTCAGCTCCCCTGCATTCATGGCAGGCTGGATTATTGCAAAATGAAAGTATTGTCCTTAATGTGCACATAATTATAGCACTGGCAATGTTTGGCTCCAAATGGAAATGGCATTTTTACACAAACATGTTTGGGAAAAGGAACTAAAACAAGACAGTATAGTATTGTACAAAACTTGATTGTGCTGACAAAGAATGAGACATTAATGGCCAAGACGGCTATCATAGTCTACTTATAGTTATTTAATGTATGTAGACTCACATTAGTAATAGCCTTCTTGGCCTTTTCCTCTGCATTTCTTGCTTCCTGGACAGTGTCTTCCATTTCACCTTTGACTTGAGGAAAGTCAGTCTCCAGCTTCTTTTTAGTGTTGATGAGGCTTGTATTCAAAACAAGTTATGATAACGTGCTTATGTTAAAATTAATACATGGGAAGCACATTTTCAATTGGGCATTTTGTGGACTTTACCTGGGAGAGCAGCAGTCCCACACGCTCATTGGCATCAACCAGCTCCTGCTCGACCACTAAGCGGCCTCTCTCTGTCTGCTCCAGTACAGCCCTCAGTTCTTCAATCTCAGCCATCATCAGGTTATTCCTACGCCATGATAAACTAAAGTGTACCTTGAACGCTCCCTGGACGTTCCTCAGCTGTTTTTGGCTTTCAGCAGCCTGGCGGTTGGCATGGCTCAGCTGAATCTCCATCTCATTGAGGTCTCCCTCCATCTTCTTCTTGACTCTCATGGCATCATTCCTGCTCCTGATCTCAGAGTCCAGAGTGCTCTGCATGGAGTCCATCATCCTCTGGCTGTTCCTCTTGATCTGCTCTGTCTCCTCATCCTTCTCTGACAGCTTCCTGTCAACTTCACTTATTTACCTGGGTTAGCTCTAGCTGAGCATGGAGAATCTTGGACTCCTCGTGCTCCAGTGAAGCCTGTAAGGACTTTGTTGATTCATTGCTGAAGTAGCATGCCATATCAAAGACTACAAAGTCTGTTGAAAATAATAATATAACAAGGAATGTCATGCGCATTACAGTATATCAAAGTACTTTTTATAGCATTAGCTCTGCTTAGGTATACCCGTTCATTTGTTGGGAGCATATACTGTATAGAGTGTCAACTTTATTTTTTATTTTTACACAGTTTACAATTCCATTTAGTCAGCACCTCTACCAACTTGGATGTGCATCAGCTCATGCTTTTTACTGGACTGTTACCTCTGCTTCCTCCAAGGCAGTCTGGATTTCTTACTTGACAGCCTCCACAGTCTTCTTTCTCTTTTCAAGCTCATGAAGTCTTCCCAGTCTCACCAATTTGTTCACTCAAATCAGAGATCTCCTGTGTTGGGAGACATTGAAATATCAACGAAGGCACAAGGTTCATTTTGTAAACCAAAACAAGAGTGCCAGGCTATAGCACCCCAGGCGTTAGCACCGCTGTGTTTCTTAACATGCTGTACGTTGATGGTTCACAATGTTTTACGTTTTGGTGAGTTCATTTAGGTAATTTCGCTGAATGGAAATCTACATACGCTGTAGGTTCTTATTCTCCCTCTTCATTGTTTCCAGTTGGTCCAAACATTCTTCATAGGAGTTCTTCAACTTGAACAGCTCAGTGCTAAGAGAGCGTGCCTCTTTCCCAGAACCTTCTAGCTCTACCTGGCCCTCCTCGAACTTCTGCTTCCACTCTGCCAGAGCCTGGGAGCGTCAAACAAGTTAATGAATAAATGAGCGACTGAATAGATGTATTTCATTCATATTTTCTCGCTATCTTTTCATTCATGTTATCTTGCCAAAGTTAATTTGCGTCTTGTCGAGCTGGGCAGCCAAAGCGTTAGCTCTTTCTACATCAATCATGTGATCTTCCACACCCCGCCAAGCCGCACTGCTTCTTGACACACTGCTTCTTGACACACTGCTTGCTTAACCTGGAAGCCAGCCGCACCAATGTGTTGGATGAAAACACTGTACAGCTGGTGACCGAAGCAAGCATGTTTGCGCCCGGCCGCCACAAAGAGTCGCTAGAGTGCAATGGGACAAGGACATCCCGGCTGGCCAAACCCTCCCCTAACCTGGATGATGCTGGGCTAACTGTGCGCCGCCTCATGGGTCTCCCGGTTGTGGCCAACTGCGACACAGCCCGGGATCAAACCCGGATCTGTAGTGACGCCTCTAACACTGATCAGTGCCTTAGACCACTGCGCCACTCGGGAGGCCCTGTAGGCCTAAGTCATCAATTGCCATTTTGTATTCACTCTTTTTCTGATCCAGCTTCTGCTTGACACGCTGAAAGTTGTCTATTTGTTTTCCCAGTTTTGCCACAGTGTCGGCCTGCTTCCTTCGTAGAGCAGCAGCGGTGGCCTCATGCTGCAGGGTGGACTCTTCAAGATCACAACGCAGCTTCTGGAACTCAGCCTCATGCTTCTTGCTCATCTCAATCTGGACAGATGTTGTACCTACAGCTTCTTCAAGCCTCTCACTGATCTCCTCAAGTTCCCTGGAGAGATCAGACCTCTGCTTCTCAACCTTGGCCCGAGTAGCACGTTCAGCCTCAATCTCTTCCTCCAGCTCCTCAATACGAGCCTGAAATACACAGTAACACATGAGGTTTATCCAGTGTTTCGTTTGAGTAGAATTCTATTTAAAATAATCAATCAAAAGATCAACTGAAGTTCCTTGATCTTTTTCTGAAGCTGAACCCCAGGTGCTTGTTCATCCTCAATCTTACTGAAGAACTGACAAAGTCCGTTTGTATAAATTAAAATCAGATGTTTAGTTTTTTTGTTGTTGTTGAATTTCTCATGTTAATCAGAAACCAACTGAATCATACTTACTATGCATTTCGTCTGACTGCTGGTGGTCGTTTTCCAGATCCATTATGTATTCCTGGGCCTGTTTAAGATCTCCCTCAAGCTTTCTTTTGGCTCTCTCTGTAACGGCTGTCGTCTTCCTCCTCGTCTGAGGAGGAGAAGTTTGAAGGATCAGAGGACCAATGCGCAGCGTGGTAATTGTTCATCTTATTTAATGAAAGTGAACAACTCAAAATACAAAAACAACAAAGTGAAAACCGAAACAGTTCTATCTGGTGCAGACACACAAAGACTGAAAACAACCACCCACAAAACCCAACAGAAAACAGGCTACCTAAATATGGTTCCCAATCAGGGACAACGATTGACAGCTGCCTCTGATTGAGAACCATATCAGGCCAAACACAGAAAACCAACACAGAAATAGAAAACATAGATTACCCACCCAACCCACCCAATTACCCACCCAACTCTGGCGCTGGACGTGGACCCCACTCCACCGTTGTCTTTGTCCGCTTCAGTGACGTCCTTTGAGTGGCGACCCTCGCCGCCGACCTTGGCCTGGGAAGGGGCCCCACTGGACTGAGGAGCGCCTCTGGACTGAGGGGCAGCTCCGGACTGAGGGGCAGCTCCGGACTGAGGGGCAGCTCCGGACTGAGGGGCAGCTCAGGACTGAAGGGCAGCTCAGGACTGAGGGGCAGCTCAGGACTGAGGGGTAGCTCAGGACTGAGGGGTAGCTTTTGTTGTAAATTATCATTGTAGCTGGAAATGGCTGATTTTTAAGAGAATATCTACATAGGCGTACAGAGGCCCACTATCAGCAACCATCACTCCTGTGTTCCAATGGCACGTTGTGTTAGCTAATCAAAGTTTATCATTTTAAAAGGCTAATTGATCATTAGAAACCCCTTCTGCAATTATGTTAGAACTGCTGAAAACTGTTGTGCTGATTAGAGTTGCAAAGAAAAAGCCATATCTCAGACTGGCCAATAAGATAAAGATGGACAAAAGAACACAGACACTGGACAGAGGAACTCTGCCTAGAAGGCCAGCATCCCGGAGTCGCCTCTTCACTGTTGACATTGAAAATGGTGTTTTGTGGGTACTATTTAATGAAGCTGCCAGTTGAGGACTTTTGAGGCGTCTGTTTCTCAAACTAGACACTAATGTACTTGTCCTCTTGCTCAGTTGTGCACTGGGGCCTCCCACTCCTTTTTCTATTCTGGTTAGATCCAGTTCGCGCTGTTTTCTGAAGGGAGTAGTATACAGTATTGTACAAGATCCTCAGTTTCTTGGCAATTTCTCACATGGAATAGCCTTCATTTCTCAGAACAAGAATAGACTGACGAGTTTCAGAAGAAATTTCTTTGTTTCTGGCCATTTTGAGCCTGTAATCGAACCCACAAATGCTGATGCTCCAGATACTCAACTAGTCTAAAGAAGGCCAGTTTTATTGCTTCTTTAATCAGAACAATAGATTTCAGCTGTGCTAACATAATTGCAAAAGGGTTTTCTAATGATCAACTAGCTGGAATGTCACTCTAGACTTCTCCAGCAGATCTGTAGCATATGTGTTTGTATGAGCAGGAGTCTTTTACATGTGTCAATCACAACTGGATAAAGATACACTGACCAGAAGGCACTTACGTGTTTCAATATCAGCAGAGGCCAACTTTCCACTTGTTCCAAAATGGATTCTGATGAACTTACCCTCAAAAGTGAATTAGATATCCATCAGTATATTACCCCCAAAAACCTATCAGAAGAAAGTTTACAAATGCAAAAGTGTAGATTTTACACTTACAAAACAAGAGGAATGGTCTTTTCTCACCATCTTGGCATTACCATAAGTCTCCAGTAGGGGGGTAGCTGCAATGATTTGATCCTCCAGCGAGCCCTGTCATCAAATATGTTAGTGTTGATGCATACAACCCCTTCATACGGGATCTGTAAGGCTATAGTAATATTTCTGACCTTTATTTTCCCAGAAGCATTAGCTGTTGCTTGTTCCTTCGTCCCTCCAGACACTGAGATTGTCTCGAATTACTGGATGACACGTTTGGTGTTAACAGTCTTTCCTGCACCAGATTCTCAACTGGAGTAGACACAGATGATTCTCTTTGTTCATCTTTATTCAATTCAATCTCACTTAGAGCATACTCAACTGCATCACTGAACAATGTTCAGCTAGCTAAACGTGTATTTTAAACATCATTTTACCATAATTTTACCATCATTGGTTTGGATTTAGGTGATCAGGATTGACTGGTTCTCATGGCCTGAAAAAGGAAAGGCAAGTGGAAACCAGTTTCAGGCTTATTACACAATTACAGTACAGTAATCTGTTGTTGTATTAGCATGGGTTTTAACGTTGCATTGGGAAAGTATTCAGACCCCTTAACGTTTTCCACATTTTGTTACCTTACAGCCTTATTCTAAAATTGATTAAATCGTTTTTTTCCCTCATCAATCTACACATTAAAAAAACAGTACATTTACATAAGTATTCAGACACTTTACTCAGTACTTTGTTGAAGCACCTTTGGCAGCGATTACAGCCTCGAGTCTTCTTGGGTATTATGCTACAAGCTCGGCACACCTGTATTGGGGGTGTTTCTCCCATCCTTCTCTGCAGATTCTCTCAAGCTCTGTCAGGTTAGATGGGGAGCATCGCTGCACAGCTACTTTCAGGTCTCTCCAGAGATGTTCGATCGCGTTCAAGTCCGGGCTCTGGCTGGGACACTCAAGGACATTCAGAGACTTGTCCTGAAGCCACTCCTGCATTGTCTTGGCTTTGTGCTTAGGGTTGTTGTTCTGTTGGAAGGTGAACCTTCGCCCTAGTCTAAGGTCCTGAGCGCTCTGGAGCTCTTGAAGAATATACCTACAGTATGTGAATAAAAATAGGCGATGCAAGAAAAGCAGCTGAATGAAAGAAAAATGGTGCCTGATCCGCCGATCGAAGCAGTGGCAGTACAGGTAGAGGAGGAAAAGAAGCTAGCCCGCAGCAGCGCGTTGAGACACAAATGAGTTGAGATGAAGATGACAGCTAGCAGCGATCAACCAGACAGCAGCCAGCCAACAGTGGCTTTTATTCCACATCTCAAATAAACGAACTTGTATATGATTTGATTTGCCCTAAGTGTCTAAACAATGGACTGAAAATCAACATAGACTTCACCAACCAGTGATTCTGTCATGATAGAATGTGCAGACAGTGAAGGTGATCGTAATGCATTTAGGCGGAGTGTTTACACTTCCTCCAGGCTGCAGGAGTGCTCCAGGGGAGATGTGGCATTTGATAAAAATGTGAGGATGGTACTTCTAGCCCACGAACTTGGACTTGGTTATGCAGCCCTAAAGAAAATAAGCAAAATCCTAGGGATTCCTGCCTTGCTTCTCAGCTCATATCAGAGACATGACAGGAGAATGACCGGTAAATAAAAAGGGAGAGTAGCCCATTATTGTCAGGTGACTTGCTGTGTATAAATAATATTTATTTCCTTGCTCCATGAAATGTATTCAAAGTTAACAAAACAGAGTGATAGGAAACCATAACTATACAATGAGACTGTCACATAGGCCTACAATTAGTGTAGGCGATTAGTGACCTGCGATTAGTTAGTGTAGGCGATTAGTGACCTGCGATCACTACCTGCGATTAGTGAGAAATGAGCTTTACATAAAGTAAATACATGCTGTAATGCTAATATTTACATAGTGTAGCATGCTGATATTTAGTCCTGCAGTTATGTCTGTAATGTCGACAGACATAATAAGTACGTTTCCCCCCACTTTAGTTGCAGAGATTCAGAGAGGGCTGCAGTCAATGGAGAGCGCTGCAAAGATCATTAGAAGAGCATACGCAGATATAGACCCAGACATAGCAGAGTTGCTGAAGGAGGATGATGATGCCATCATAGACATTAATGTATCCTTCGATGGCACTTGGCACAAGAGAGGATTCACTTCCAACTACGGGATAGGTGTGTGCATTGGTGCTGGTACCAGCGAGCCATAGAAAATGGTGAAGATCCACCCTGTCACAAAAACCTTGGAGGCCATACATTTTTAATAGAGAGGTTGCACAGAAAATGGTACCTGTATATCACAGGATGCCAAATTATAACGTCCTCAAAAGAATGTAGCACGGAGGAACCCAGAATGCAAATGAATGTCTGAATTCTGTAATATGGTCGCGATGCCCCAAAAGCCGCATTGACGGAGCAGCCAGTATGGCAGTAGCCACGTTCAAAGAGGGAGCCACTGCTATAACAAATGTGATGAACAAATTGTGGCTTGACAGAACTTTGGTGACACTGGAGCAATCAGAGAGGAGTTGTGAGACCTGATGCTGCTTCAATGGAGTTTGCCAAGCGTAGGCGCAGGTCCCATGACACAGTCAAGAAAGTAAAGCGTCAACAGCAACATCTCAAAGGGTACCTTACATATGGGGCAGGCATAGCTGAATAATGTTCTACACATTTCAACAGCCATACAAAATCCTTGTATGTAACAAATTGAGCAAAGTGATATGCGAATTTGCCCAAAACTGCATATTTGCCTAACAGACCAGTATTCAAAGCATATGCTCTATTGTTTGAAACAAATGTATTAAACGTGCTAATGTATTTGTAAAATGTAAATGTAATGTTTATTTGTCCGTTTAGAAGTGATATATGAATAGAAGTTTAATTAATGTGACATAAATGGTCATATTTATGGAAAGTCAATTTTAATTGCATTAGCCTATCTTTATCAGCCATTTTCTCAAAATGACATGTTCCCAGGCCGCCAATTCATTTTTCTCAGTCTTCAAAGGATGTACATTCCCATTATTCCACACACAGGTTCTTAGGTCTTATAGTCAGACTTTTACAGAGTTTTTTTTTTTATAACTTGTGTCGTTTTGATTTGAAGTGTCATTTTATGTGTAAATATATGCAAAATATGCATCCGTCATACATGTGAATAGTGTTTTTTAAATAATTCCATGATGAATGGTAAATTCCTTTGAGGTGCATTTCTTTGGGCTCAACCACAAAGAAAGCTGTTTTGGCATCAAAGGGAGCAGCCTGGGCCTCAGAGGCAAATGGTCGTTGGGCCAAAGACCACAATCTCTGCGTCAGTGCTCATGATGGCACCTTACTCTGGGATGGGGAAATAAACGTAAATATATCATAAATATCGTAAATATATCGTAAATATATCATCATCACCATCATAATCATCATCATGACAATCATCATCATCACCATCATCATCATCATAATAATCACCATGACAATCATCATCACCATCATCATCATCATCATCATCATCACCATCACCATCATCACCATCATAATCATCATCATCATCACCATCATTATCGTAATCATCACCATCATAATCATCATCATCATCATAATCATCATCATCATCATCACACTCATCATTATCATGACAATCATCATCATCACCATCATCATCATAATCATCATCGTCATCACCGTCATAATCATCGTCATCATCACCCTCATCATCACCATCAGCATCATCATCATCATCCCCATCACCATCATCACCATCATAATCATCAATATCATCATCACCATCATAATCATCATCATCACAATCATCATCATCACCATCATCATCATCATAATAATCATCATCATAATAATCATCATGACAATTAGCATCATCATGACAATCAGCATCATCACGATCATAATCACCATCATCACAATCATCATCATCACCATCATCATCATCATAATAATCATCATGACAATCATCATCACCACCATCATCATAATCATTATAATCATCATAATCATCATCATGGCGATCATCACCATCATCATCGTAATCATCACCATCATAATCATCATCATCACCATCATCATCATCACAATCAGCATCATCATGACAATCATCATCATCACCATCATAATCATCGTCATCATCACCCTCATCATCACCATCGTCATCATCACCATCACCATCATCACCATCATAATCATCATCATCATCACCATCATAATCATCATCATCATAATAATCATCATGACAATCATCATCATCATCATCATCACCATCATAATCATCATCACCATCATAATCATCATCATCATCACCATCGTCATCATCGTCATCGCCCTCATCATCATCATCACCATCATCATCATCATTACCATCATTACCATCATAATCATCAGCATAATCAAAAGCAACCTTTAAGTGCAGAAACATGCTAGACTGAATTCATCACGCACAGCAAAACTGGTAAGTGCTAATTAGGTGGGTCGTTCCACCAATTCGGTGCCTTGTGAGATGTGTAACTTGGTCATAAAAAACGTTGGATTTCACCAACTTTTAACATTCTGTCATAAAGAGCACATGTTCATCTTCATAAAAACAAGTTTTCCCATCTCAAGATGCTAAATTAAAAAAATACTACAGTAAGTGCCTATTAAGTGCTGAATAAAGTGACAGGGTTGATCGTAACAGGGTTGACAATTTTATCTTAAATCAGCGATAAATCCCCTTCTGCTTGTTGTGTGCAACAGGCAGTGGTGTAAAGTACTTACGTAAAAATACTTTAAAGTACTACTTAAGTAGTTTTTTGGGGTATCTGTACTTTACTTAACTATTTATATATTTTTTTTTACCCCCTTTTCTCCCCAATTTTGTGGTATCCAATTGTTAGTAATTACTATCTTGTCTCATCGCTACAACTCCCGTACGGGCTCGGGAGAGACAAAGGTCGAAAGCCATGCGTCCTCCAAAACACAACCCAACCAAGCCGCACTGCTTCTTAACACAGCGCGCCTCCAACCCGGAAGCCAGCTGCACCAATGTGTCAGAGGAAACACCGTGCACCTGGCTACCTTGGTTAGCGCGCACCGCACCCGGCCCGCCACAGGAGTCGCGATGAGACAAGGATATCCCTACCGGCCAAACCCTCCCTAACCCGGACTACGCTAGGCCAATTGTGCGTCGGCTGCGACAGAGCCTGGGCGCAAACCCAGAGTCTCTGGTGGCACAGCTAGCGCTGCGATGCAGTGCCCTAGACCATTGCGCCACCCGGGAGGCCCTAACTATTTATATTTTTGACTACTTTTACTTCACTACATACCTAAAGAAAATAATGTACTTTTTACTTTCCCTGACACTCAAAAGTACGTGTTACATTTGGAATGCTTTGCAGGACAGGAAAATGGTCCTGGACATTTTGGACGAGAAGTTAAGGATGTCATCCAGGTACACAAACACGAACTGGTGAAGGTTGTGCATCACATCATTAACCAGGGCCTGGAAAACAGCTGGAGCATTAGTAAGTCAAAACGGCATGAGCCGGTACTCATAATGTCCACAAGGAGTGTTGAACGCTGTCTTCCACTCATCTCCCTGTCAGATGCGCACCAGATTGTGCGCATCCGTAACTCCAATTTAGAGAAAACCGTAGCTCCCTGGAGTCTCTCAAACGCTGATGACAGAAGAGGAAGGGGTAATGGTTCTTGTTGGTAATGTTATTTAAATCCCAGTAATCGATACAGGGACGTAATCCCCCATCCTTCTTCCCAACAAAGAAAACCCCCGCTCCTGCAGGTGAAGTGGACGGACAAATAAAATCAGCCGCCAGCACCTCCTCAATATAACTGTTCATGGCTGCAGTCTCTGGACCTGAGAGAGAATACAGCCCTCCTCTCAGAGGAGTGGTACCAGACAGGAGGTCGATGGCACAATCGTAGTGCCTGTGAGGAGGTAGTTTGCTGGCCCTTTATTTGCGTAAGATCTGACCCAAATCCCAGTAATCCTGAGGTACGCGGGTAAGGTCAGGCATGTCATTCCCAGCCAGAGGAACAGGAGGATTGGAAGTCTCCAGATGAGCAGGACTGGAAAGGTGTGGAGAGAGTTGCTGGCAGGTGAACTGACATGAAGGATTCCATCCCAGAACTCTTCCTGAAGGCCAGTCAATTTGAGGATTATGGGTGGAAAGCCACAGATGTCCAAGAACCAGGGGAAGCTCAGGAGAGTCCACCAGATGTAACTGGATAAGCTCCACATGGTCATCCAGAACTCGTAGTTGAATAGGCATGGTGAGTTGCTTCACCTTCCCAGACCCTAGGGGTTGACCATCCAGCACAGTGACTGACAACGGAGTGTCCAGCTTAGTGAGTGGCAGCCTCTGTTGGCGAGCTAATGTGCGATCCAGAAAACCGCCGGTAGCCCCAGAGTCTATGAAAGCAGGAATGTCCAACTGTCCATTGTCCCACCGCAGGTTGGCCGGAAGCAAGGTGCGTACTGTATCGGCCGCAGGAAACTGTATCTGACTCTCCAGAGTGGAAAGTCTGGCACCTCCCAATTGCATCGGCTCCTTTGAAGGATATGAAGGAGAACCATAGCCGAATTGATGGCCAGAGTGATAAGCTCCTCCAGAGTGTCAGGGTTGTCCCAGGAAGCCAGTTCGTCCTTGAGAATCTCGCTGAGTCCATTCAGAAAGACTGAATGAAGTGCCTCTATATCCCAACCGCTCTCAGCGGCGAGCGTCCGGAAATCAATGGCTTAATCAGCTATGCTCCGGCTGCCTTGCCAAATCGCAATCGCAAACAACGTTCCTGCCACTGATGGGGTGATCAAAACCCCTCCTCATCTCCTGGGTGAAGCTTTGCCAATTGAATCAAATTGATTGCTGCTCCCAGATGGCCGTGGCCGAAGCCAGAGCCTGTCCTGAGAGCAAGAAGATGACATATGCCACTCTGGAATGCTCAGTGGGAAATGTTGATGCCTGCAGCTCGAAGACCACCGAACATTGGAGCAGGAACCAATGATCGGCTATGAAAAGCCAACTGACATTTATTCCTGATTATTATTTGACCATGCTTGTCACTTATGAACATTTTGAACATCTTGGCCATGTTCTGTTATAATCTCCACCCGGCACAGCCAGAAGAGGACTGGCCACCCCTCATAGCCTGGTTCCTCTCTAGGTTTCTTCCTAGGTTTTGGCCTTTCTAGGGAGTTTTTCCTAGCCACCGTGCTTCTACACCTGCATTGCTTGCTGTTTGGGGTTTTAGGCTGGGTTTCTGTACAGCACTTCGAGATATTAGCTGATGTACGAAGGGCTATATAAAATAAACTTGATTTGATTTGATTTTGAACCTACGACAGGATGCCCCTCACAGCGCTCCGGTGCTGGGAGTTGAGGCTCCCGAGGGGAGGAAGACGATGAGCTGGTAGGAAGTGGAGGGTTAGAAACCGCCACAGTTTCCCAATAAGCCCAATCAGGGTCACCTGGATACTAGAAGTAACCCAGGGGCGCTCTCCAGTGGCAACCTCAGGTAGTACACTCAAGGGAGAAAACCTGACCTGTGACAGTTGCTATTATGTTGTTGTCATGTTGTGTTGCTGCCATTCTATGCTGTTGTCTTAGGTCTCTCTTTATGTAGTGTTGTGGTGTCTCTCTTGTCGTGATGTATGTTTTGTCCTATATTTTTATTTAATTTAAACATTTGAATCCTAGCCCCCGTCCCCACAGGAGGCCTTTTGCCTTTTGGTAGGCCGTCATTGTAAATAAGAGTTTGTTCTTAACTGACTTGCCTAGTTAAATAAAGGTTCATTTATTTTTTTTATTTTTTTAAACATAGACATTTATCCTGTTGCTATTTTCACTACTTGTAGCTCTCAGGCTACATAGACATTTATCTTATGCATATAAACAGTACTGCCAATGGGGCTCTCACTAGCCCCACCAATTCCTCTTTCTGGGATTTAGGATCCTTGTCACTACTTTTATTTTCGCTACAAATTCATTTAAATGACTTACTGAAATTCATTGGGTTGTCCTGTTCAGATTCGTGAATGTGGTGTTTCCCCCCTGGTAGTCTCCAGTGGTGGTCTAGTCAGGGTGGGTCCTAGTCGTCTTTGGTCTGGCAGGAATTTCCTTCACTTTCCCACGAAGAGTGCCACCGGTGTCTCCTTCGCAGACTCTCACCGATGCCTTCCTCAGACAGAATCACAGATCCTTGTCGTGATGCCAGATTGTTGTGGAAATGACCACTAAGGACCACAAAGTCAAGCTTAAGTGAATGTATGTTTATTCACTCCAGAGATTACAGACAAACAGGACTTAATGTGGAGTTTAGTCAGAATCTCTGACGAGGTATTTCCTCCTCAGCATATTTTTACTATCGCTATGGGTTACAGAAAGATACCCAGAGACCGGCTGCAGAGGAGGAGAACACCTGGCAACCACAGTCTGGGCATTCAGACAATATTTCCACTCCTGATGAACCGACCTTGTGAGAGCAAACCTCAGACACCCTGTCTGTCTACAACAGGCACATTTCTAAGTATGCAACAGGTCAAACATGCATGATAAGTGTGAGACACTGAAAAAGCAGAAAGAGACACAATAAAATTCCACTAGAAAGTACCTATACAAATACCTAACATCACTGATTGAGCTGTTGGCTCTTTCCAAGGCTATATGTGTATGACTCACATATTATGAGAACTCACCTTGACTGGTTCCCTATCAGCCCTTGGAGGAGTTCTGCAAGGCATCTTATATAGAGCGATACGTGTCCAGTCAGTAATGGCTTGCTCTGTTTGTACTGTTTGGTTATGTATTTTTACCACTGATCTGGTATCTTTTGTCTGTCATTAACACATATCGATACTAAACATGCCACTGATATTTCTGGGGTTTCACAGAGATCAGTTATATTGTTTTAATACTTATACATTTAGTAAAGCTATTGTGAGCATTGTTGAACATAAAAAGGATGATATAATAAATGTAACTATGTAAATTATGAAGTTATTCCTGACAATAATATTTAATTCTAGATTAAGACCTCTGTTCTCTTATAGAATGCAGTATTGGAAGATTGAATGGCGACCTGGTCACATTGGATATCAAGCCTCCCAAAATTGTTGGTTGAATTTCATTATGTATTTATAGAATAGGTCACTTGTGATTGACCATTTCTTAACGTTGTGTAAATGTCGTTCTGCAAAGGATATCAGTTACTGAAGTTTAGACATTGTGTTGGTCTTATGTTGACACTAGTCTCCCCTAATTCACCTTGGCACTGCAGTTTAGCTGTGGAGAAGCTCTCAAATGTCACTAGCATACTGTTCCTGAATCCTTTGATGTGACAAGTCTTTGATGTGACAAAGGAGCAAAGTTGGGCTTCTGAGAATGATGATAACTCATAACAGTGGAAAACGACTTATCTCCTTGAAAATGAAATATAAAGGACGGCAGAATTGTTTTATATATATAATATATACAGTGTATGTACAGTATATATTTTTTATTTTCTGGGAAATCTCTATAGTTTAAAGTTATAGTTTGTGCAGGCAGTAGTCTTTGTAAGAAATGTATTTAACAAAATAGTGTAGCGTACTCTAGTTTAAAACCTAATGTTCTGTAACTAGCTTTTCCTTTGTAAAATGTCTATCATTCTAAGAAATGAAATATTATTTAGTTGGGAAACCAAACTTAATTGACCAAAAACTAAAATTGTAGTTTGCTTCTAAATAGCCTCTTATCAATAGGTGTTTTTTTCAGGGGCAAGATTCATAACCTAATAGGAAGAGATGTGGCTTAAAACCTAACCTAAGGATCGTACCCATTTTTTAATTTTCACCTAAAATGACATACCCAAATCTAACTGCCTGTAGCTCAGGCCCTGAAGCAAGGATATGCATATTCTTAATACCATTTGAAAGGAAACACTTAGAAGTTTGTGGAAATGTGAAATTAATGTAGAAAAATATAGCACACTAGATCTGGTAAAAGATAATACAAACAAGAAAAACATGCATATTTTTTTTGTTTTGTTCCATCATCTTTGAAGTGCAAGAGAAAGGCTATACTTTCAGATTGGAGTCTAGTGTCATATATAGTTTGGCCACCAGATGGCAGCAGCGTGTGTGCAACATTTCAGACTGATCCAGTGAAGAATTACATTACTGCACAATATTTTGTATCAAGTCTGCCAGGAGTTTGCCCAAATATTCCGAATTGGTCAATTGATACATTTTCAAGTACATAACTATTGAGAACATACAAAAATGCTATGTTAATAAAAAATTCGAGTTTACACACTCCCAGGAATGTCATACATGATGGATCATTAGCTTATACACTAACTTTCACACATATAGATGGCCGGGCGGGGTGGGTGTGGAGCAAGAGACAGCAGTGGGGTCAAACTGTAGACCCCAGTTCCTACATTTGAATGTACAAATTGATTTTATCAAACAAAACTATGCTACATTTTATCTCTGGGAACCTCAGGATGACAAATCAGAGCAATATTACTGAATGTAAGTACATTATTTACCTTCAGAGGTGAATGTATCAAACCAGTTGCCGTGATAAAAGTATTTTGTTGTTGTGCACTCTCCTAAAACAATAGCATGGTATTTTTTCACTGTAATAGCTACTGTTAATTGGACACTGCAGTTAGATCAACAAGAATTGTAGTTGTCTGCCCATATAAGACATATCTATGTCCCGGAAAGTTGGCTGTTTTATACAACGTCATTCTAGTCACATTAGCTCACGTTAGCACATTTTACCACCTTTTTGCACTATTACTTTAGTACATTGTTGCAAACAGGATACATGTTTTGGAATAGGTTTATTATGTACAGGCTTCCTTCTTTTCATACAATTAGGGTAGTATTGTGGAGTAACTAAAATGTTGTTGATCCATCCTCAGTTTTCACCTATCACAGCCATTAAACTTTGTAACTGTTTTAAAGTCCCCATTGGCCTCATGCTGACATCCCTGAGCGGTTTCCTTCCTCTCTGGCAACTGAGTTAGGAAGGACACTTGTGTCTTTGTAGTGACTGGGTGTATTGATACACCATCCAAAGTGTAATTAATAACTTCACCATGCTAACGGATATTCAATATCTGCTTCTTCTTTTTTTACCCATCTACCAATACGTGCCCTTTGTGAGGCATTGGAAAACCTCCCTGGTCTTTGTAGTTGAATCTGTATTTGAAATTCACTGCTCGACTGAGGGACCTTACATATAATTGTATGTGTGTGGTATAAAGATGAGGTAGTCATTCAACAATCATGTTAAACACTATTATTGCATACAGAGAGTCCATGCAACTTATTATGTGACTTGTTAAACACATTTTACTCATTAACTTAATAAAGGGGTTGAATACTTATTGACTCAAGACATTTCAGCTTTACATTTTTTATTGTTTTGAAAACATTTCAAAAACATCATTCCACTTTGACATTAAGGGGTATTGTGTGTAGGCAAGTGACAAACAATCTCAATTTAATCCATTTTCAATTCAGACTGTAACACAATGAAATGTAGACAAAGTCAAGGGGTCTGAATACTTTCTGAAGGCACTGTAGGTAGTTAATGGCCCCCCTTTGCTCTACTTTGTCCTGATACATGAACTGGAGACAAGGCTAACCTTGCCGGCTGACCTTTCCTTAAGTGTTTGTTCCCCATATGAAGTAAGGTGAACACAAAATGAACACTTCTGAGGAGTTTGCACAGTATAAAATAGGTAATATATTCAATCAAAATGTGATAACTGATCTCGTACCCTCCCCTGTGTTCTTATTAGGATGGAATACAAACATAGCTGCCTGCTCAGCAATGCTCTCGCAGCCTAGCTATTTGTCACCAAGTGTTTTAAGCCTTATTTTGCTACAACCTTTCGTATAAAACTGTCTCGCTCGCTCTCTTCAGTGGTGATTTAGCCCCTCCTTGGCAACGGTACTGTAAGTCCAAATTTTAGCAAACACGTTAATTTTTATGTTGTACCTCTTTCATTTTTATATTTTGTGTCAAGTAGATATGTATTAAAACTATCAGTTTAAGTTTTGCAGGTAGCCTACACTCTTTTGCAATGCTACTTTGTGGTAAGTAAATGGATTGATGTGTTGGACCAATTCTTCCCAGTTAATTAATTAAATGACAAATTAGAAAAACAGTGCATGTCCTTGATTGCTGAGTACAGTATGACTAACATTTGGTAAAATGCTTGCATGATTAATTGGTAAAACGCCATATCAAACTATTGTTTTAACATGGCCAAGGAATTGACATGACACACTAAGTAGAACAATAGGACGAAGTTGGCAAAGTTAGTTCCTTACAGAAACACTTATTTGTTGCAGTATCTGCACTTGGCTTCATATAGGCATGCATACTGTATAACACTAAGAATGTGGTGTGGAAGATGAGACTGTAGTGCAAGTTGTGGTATGATGAGGATCTCTCAGTGCCTTTCTTCAGTGTCTTTCTTCCTTCATGTAGTTTTCACCATCAGATAGGTGCAGTAGCTACTTCAACGAACCTCATGTGAGCATATTTTCCTGAATTGATATGTTATGCCAATAAAAAAAGTGGGCAGTAAAATACATCTAAATTATCTTGAGGTATTAGAGGAGAAATGACCCCCCCCCCCCCCCCTCCCAGACCTACAGATGATACTTTGATAGAATATTTGTGGGTAAACAAAGGAATACCAGTTGGTAAAACAAAGGACTGATATGGACCCCATATTGGCATAGCTCAGCTATACCCTGAAAGGGACACCAGGTGGTCTGTTGTTCACATGCTGTTATACTGTATATGGAAAGACGAATGCTGAATGTATGCATGTGGAGCTAAATTGCAAGAGTTCAAAACAATATTAGCGACAGTTTTATTCATTAAATCTCAATACAGCAGCAGGAACAGTGATAATATGCTGACTAATGTAACTGTGTGATGATGTTTAGGAGGAATACGACATCATCAGGCATGTATTAGTGGTTCAATCAGTGATATCCGAAGAAGAAGGTGTTTGTATGACTCAATTCATTTCAATGATAAATTATGAAAACAATTGACACGGTATGGATATGGTTTGCAGATTTATTTTTGATTCATGAGAACATTTTACCAAAAATCATATTGTATGACCTGTTGATAATGTGTCTAATCTGGACTTCGTCCCTCACTCTTCAGCCACATTCCCCTGGAAAAGAATGTGAAAAGAATAAAAAAACGTCTTGCTTATACTTTACCATAATGGGATTTTTATAGTTTATATATTATATATTATAAGTATTACAGTATACAGTTGAAGTCGGAAGTTTACATACACTTAGGTTGGAGTCATTAAAACTCGTTTATCAACCACTCCACAAATTTCTTGTTAACAAACTATAGTTTTGGCAAGTCGGTTAGGACATCTACTTTGTGCATGACACAAGTAATTTTTCCAACAATTGTTCACAGACAGATTATTTCACTTATAATTCACTGTATCACAATTCCAGTGGGTCAGAAGTTTACATACACTAAGTTGACTGTGCCTTTAAACAGCTTGGAAAATTCCAGAAAATGATTAATGGCTAATTTACATAATTTGAGTCAATTGAAGGTGTACCTGTGGATGTATTTCAAGGCCTACCTTCCAAGAACAAAAATGTAGACCTCCACAAGTCTGGTTCATCCTTGGGAATAATTTCCAAACACCTGAAGGTACCACGTTCATCTGTACAAACAATAGTACGCAAGTATAAACACCATGGGACCATGCAGCCGTCATACCCCTCAGGAAGAAAACACGTTTTGTCTCCTAGAGATGAACGTACTTTGGTGCGAAAAGTGCAAATCAATCCCAGAACAACAGCATATGACCTTGTGAAGATGCTGGAGGAAACAGGTACAAAAGTATCTATATCCACAGTAAAACAAGTCCTACATCGACATAACCTGAAAGGCCCGCTCAGCAAGCCAAGAAGCCACTCCAAAACCGCCATAAAAAAGACAGACTACGGTTTGCAACTGCACATGGAGACAAAGATCATACTTTTTGGAGAAATGTCCTCTGGTCTGATGAAACAAAAATAGAACTGTTGGCCATAATGAGCAACATTATGTTTGGAGGAAAAAGGGGGAGTCTTGCAAGCCGAAGAACACCATCCCAACCGTGAAGCACGTTGTGGGGGTGCTTTGCTGCAGGAGGGGCTGGTGCACTTCATAAAATAGATGGCATCATGAGGGAGGAAAATGATGTGGATATATTGAAGCAACATCTCAAGACATCAGTCAGGAAGTTAAAGCTTGGTCGCAAATGGGTCTTCCAAATGGACAATGACCTCAAGCATACTTTCAAAGTTGTGGCAAAATGGCTTAAGGACAACAAAGTCAAGGTATCGGTGTGGCCATCACAAAGCCCTGACCTCAATCCCATAGAACATTTCTGGGCAGAACTGAAAACGTGTGTGTGAGCAAGGAGGCTTAGAAACCTGACTCCGTTACACCAGTTCTGTCAGAAGGAATGTGCCAAAATTCACCCAACTTATTGTGGGAAGCATGTGGAAGGCTACCCGAGAAGGTTTGACCCAAGTTAAACAATTTAAAGGCAATGCTACCAAATACTAATTGAGTGAATGTAAACTTCTGACCCACTGGGAATGTGATGAAAAAAAATAAAAGCTGTAATAAATCATTCTCTCTGCTATTATTCTGACATTTCAAATTCTTAAACTAAAGTGGTGATCCTAACTGACCTAAGACTAGGATTTTTTAAGAGGATTAAATGTCAGGAATTGTGAAAAACTGAGTTTAAATGTAATTGGCTAAGGTGTATGTAATCTTCAGACTTCAACTGTATATCTTCTCCTTGAAGTTTACTACGGGACTGGCACAATGTAATAAAGATTTAGCAACAAATGCTTG
Organism: Salvelinus namaycush; assembly: GCF_016432855.1. NCBI lineage: Eukaryota > Metazoa > Chordata > Actinopteri > Salmoniformes > Salmonidae > Salvelinus > Salvelinus namaycush. Next base: position 37,909,641 of record NC_052308.1, read on the forward strand.
TTTTGTGTGATTAGATTTCTTCGTATTTTTTTTAAATAAATGTTGTTAAATGTAATCGTACCTTGCTACCAATTTCACGGCTCCTGGCTCTCAACTTGTTGACCTGGGACTCAGAGATGTCGGCACGCTCCTGAGCTTCCTCCAGCTCATGCTGCAGCTTCCTGTACCTGGACAGGTGAATGTTGGACTGCTCCTCCTGTAGGATTGCAAATATACATTTCAACAATGATGCTGCATGTTTGGCAAAACATGCAAAGTTCAAACTTCTTATGAATTGTTTACCTTATCATCATCCAAATCTTATAAATAAAGAAGTAATGATCATACCAAAAGTACAACAGAAACCAACTACACGGTAAAAGGTCTCAGTAAACTTGATTCTTTGACTTTATTCAGGTTTCATATCATTTGGGTTGTATTACATATCCCATTTTATATTGTGCTCCTTATTTACTGCAAGCTGTACCTTAGATACGATTTTATATGTACTTTTATATGTACAAAATATATTTCCATCTTTTCCAATAACCATCATTATTTACTAGGCCTATTTATAATATAATAATATATGCCTTTGAGCAGATGCTTTAATCCAAAGCAATTAACAGTCAATCTATAAATGAAGTTTGTTATTAGGTAATAGACCATGGCGCTTGCAACACAAAGGGTCGTGGGTGAATCTTCTGGGGCCACATTTTACGTATAGGTGGCCCCAGCAGCTTCAAACCCACGACCCTTCGCGTTGCGAGCGACATGGTCTACCTACTGAGCCACACAGGATCACTACTTTACTTTATCTACAGTCTGCTTTACTTAGTAACAACTTCCTCTGTTACATTATTATAATGTAATAACAAACTTGATTTATTAAGGATTCCTTGAAACAAGTACGTATAAGTACCTAACATATAGTTAGTTATTCATTTGTTTGAATATTTTTAAATAATTAGCACAATTCGTTTTTTTATTATGTCACCATTACTTTAAAAATCTGTCATTGGGTATCATACTCACAGCATCCTCAGCCGCTCTCTTGTAGGCCTTCATTTTTAACTGAAGCCTGTCCACCAGATCCTGCAGCCTGCTCACATTTTTATTGTCCTCTTCGGTCTGCACAGTTTACAAGAGATTGACATTTCCTGTCAAATGGTCCACTGCAGTATACAATATCTTGTTTTTTAGTATCAAGATTCATGGTTGTACCTGGTAGGTGAGCTCCTTGACTCTCCTCTCATATTTACGAACACCTTTAATAGCTTCAGCTCCACGTTTCTGTTCAGCATCAACTTCACTCTCCAGTTCACGGACCTTACATATAGGAGTTCCATTTTTTATCAGTTAAGGTTTCATATATAATGTAGCTTGCTCTACATCCGTATATGCAATAATGTATAGTACATACCCGTGCCTCCAGTTTCTGGAGTTGTTTCTTTCCGCCCTTCATGGCCAGATTCTCAGCCTCATCCAGACGGTGCTGCAGGTCCTTCACTGTGACCTCCAGGTTCTTCTTCATCCTCTCCAGGTGAGAGCTGGTGTCCTGCTCCTTCTTCAACTCCTCTGCCATCATGGCAGCCTGGAGTAATATGTTGTGTACATTGATTATATGAACACTTCTGCAATACTTGTAAAGGGTAAAGTATGTCAAACTTGCTCATTGTGTATGTTAATGAAATGTCCAAACTATTTTTGCTTTCATTCTAAGATATTGTCATTATTACTCAAGAAAATTCTACTGGATCTGAACAAAATAGATACAGAAGGCAGAAGATGAAACTCACATCAGTGATGGCCTTCTTAGCCTTTTCCTCTGCATTTCTTGCCTCCTGGACAGTGTCTTCCATTTCACCTTGGACCTGAATAAGGTCAACCTCCAGCTTCTTCTTAGTGTTGATGAGGCTGGTATTCTGAATGAATGGGGGGCATTTAATCACATGCCAAAACTTGATTGTACCTCTCCCGATTTGTAACTGAGAGAAAGTTAATATTTTATATGTACCTGAGAGTGCAGCAGTCCAACACGCTCACTGGCATCAACCAGCTCCTGCTCGGCCACTTTGCGGCCTCTCTCTGTCTGCTCCAGGGCAGCCCTCAGTTCTTCAATCTCAGCCATCATCAGGTTATTCCTGCGCTCCACCATGGCTACTTGTTCCTTCATGTCATCTGCGACGCGTATGGCGTCATCAAGTTGCAGTTGGGCATCCTGAGGTTTAGAGGAAAATGTATTCTAACATCATCTAAAGAGAAAGAACAATTCATTTGGGACTCCATACAAAAATAAAGTATATATACCTTGAACGCTCCCTGGACGTTCCTCAGCTGTTTCTGGCTTTCAGCAGCCTGGCGGTTGGCATGGCTCAGCTGAATCTCCATCTCATTGAGGTCTCCCTCCATCTTCTTCTTGACTCTCATGGCATCGTTCCTGCTCCTGATCTCAGAGTCCAGAGTGCTCTGCATGGAGTCCATCATCCTCTGGCTGTTCCTCTTGATCTGCTCTGTCTCCTCATCCTTCTCTGCCAGCTTCCTGTCAACTTCACCTTTGATCTGGTTGAGCTCCAGCTGTATACGAAGAATCTTGGATTCCTCATGTTCCAGTGTGCCCTAAATAATAGAATTGAACAATGACCAAAGTAATGTAGGGATTTAGGTATGAGATGTATATCATCATGATCACTTTGTTGACATAAAAACTCTTGTGGGGCATACCTCTGCTTCCTCTAGTGCAGCCTGGATTTCTGCCTTCTCATTCTCCACTGTCTTCTTTGCCTTATCCAGCTCATGGATGCTCTTTCCAGACTCACCGACCAGTTCAGTCAGGTCAGAGATCTCATCTATTGAAATGAAAAGGGGAGAGAAATGATCAACATTGTAGATTTGTATCCACACAGCATAAACGGTGCACTGACATTTTTTGTTGTCGTTTTTTTTTATTTCCCCATACGTTGCAGGTTCTTGTTCTCTCTCTTCAGTGTCTCCAGGTGGTCCAAACATTCTTCATAGGAGTTCTTCATCTTGAACAGCTCGGTGCTGAGAGAGCGGGCCTCTTTCAGAGACCCCTCTAGCTCTGCCTGGCCCTCCTCGTACTTCTGCTTCCACTCGGTCAGAACCTGGGAAAACAGTTAAGTAAATTAATACACAAATGCATAGATTTTACTGTATTCACATCTTTGTCAAAACATTACCTTGTCAAAGTTCCTCTGCTTCTTGTCAAGCAGGGCAGCTGAAGCATTAGCTCTCTCCACATCAATCATGAGATCCTCCACTTCACCCAGGAGTCTCTGCTTGGTCTTCTCCAGAGAAGCACACTTGGAGTTTGTTGCTTCAACAGCCTCCTGTGCATCTTGCAGACGCTGGGTAAGCTTTTTCCTGTCAAAAGAAAAAAACTCAGATTTTAGCTATTGTAGGTACTTTGGTGAGTATGAAGAGTGGTAGAATGTTTTTCAATTACTTGGCATCCTCAAGCTCCTCAGTGCGCTGAATGGCATCAGTTTCATATCTGGATCTCCACTGAGCCACCTCACTGTTGGCCTTGGACAATGCTCGCTGCAGTTCAGCCTTGGCCTCCTGCTCCTCCTCATACTGCTCCCGAAGCAGATCACAGTCATGGCGGGATGACTGCAGACCATGGGCTAGGGCATTTTTGGCCTAAATGTCAACAGTATGGGGGAAAAAAGTCAAATTAAGCACTTAAGCCAAATATAACATTTATATGAATCACAAAGATGCAGTATAGTAGAAGATGGCATTGAACCTTCACTTCCTCTTCAATCTGCCTTTTGAGATCCTCAATCTGCTGTGTGAAAGTCTGCTTGGCCCTGGTCAACTGGGAAACAAGAGATTCTCTCTCCTCCATCTGACGACCAAGTTCACCTGATTGAGACGGAGAAAGTTGGAAGTTAGCTTTTTTGGTATTATGGAAAACAAACAGAAATACAAACTTTTCATTTTAAACTCACCGTTCTCAGTCAGAAGCCTTGCTCTCTGAACATTTATGTCATTAAGTTGGCGGACATGCTCATCATTCTTTGTCTTCAATTCACTCAGTTGATCCTCAAGGCTTCGGCACATTTTCTCTAGATTACCCTATTAACAATGTTCAACAGGTTATCGAGCAATTTTTCATGCTTTTTGATAAGTTTATTTATATATTTTTAAAATATATTCTGGCAACCACATCATCTCCCACCTTTGCCTTGGCGATAGCTTCCATGTTGCTGGAGAGGTCATCAATATCCATTTTGTATTCACTCTTCTCCTTCTCCAGCTTCTGCTTGACACGCTGGAGGTTGTCTATTTGTTCTCCCAGTTCTGCCACAGTGTCGGCCTGCTTCCTACGGAGAGCAGCAGCGGTGGCCTCATGCTGCAGGGTGGACTCTTCAAGATCACGACGCAGCTTCTGGAACTCAGCCTCACGCTTCTTGCTCATCTCAATCTGGACAGATGTTGCACCTCCAGCTTCTTCAAGCCTTTCACTGATCTCCTCAAGTTCCCTGGAGAGATCAGACCTCTGCTTCTCAACCTTTGCCCGAGCAGCACGTTCAGCCTCAATCTCCTCTTCCAGCTCTTCAATACGGGCCTGAAATATATAATGGATTTAAATGTTTATTTGCTTAAAACATGCAATTCGGAAGATGGTGAATCTGTCTCATGAATCTTATTCAGTGTGGTATATTGAACCGACAGTTCACCTGGAGTTCTTTGATTTTCTTCTGAAGCTGAGCACCCAATGCCTGTTCATCTTCAATTTTGCTGAGAAGTTGGCTTGTCTCAAAGTCTTTCCTGTTTGAAATAAAACGTATATATTAAAAGATATATCCGGCAATCAGTTCTGAGAGAATGGTTCAACAACTGTTTCGATTTTAAAACTACTTCTTGATCTTCTCATCAGACTGCTGCTTGTCATTCTCCAGGTCCATCAAGGACTCCAGGGCCAGTTTCAGATCTCCTTCAAGCTTCCTCTTGGCTCTCTCAAGGTCCATGCGGACCTTCTTTTCTTGCTCAAGGGAACCCTCCAACTAGACCACACAAGAACAGTTTCACAATATTTGGTTAACTGTTAATTTATTGTATTTCTTTTGATGGTAATATTAAGCTATTTTAAGGTTGTCGCATCGCTCACATCATCCACTTGCTGTTCAAGCTTGGTCTTGGCTTTGGTCAGATTGTTGACTTTGTCTTCCTCTGCCTGGAGATCATCAAGGACTTGCTGGTGCACCTCTTGGAGGGCTTTCTTCTCCTTCGTCAACTTGATAAGGCTCTCATCTTGAGAAGACATCTCCTCTGTCAGGTTTTTAACCTAAATTGAATTATTCAATATCAAATCATCAATGCTCTGTCTTTTACATTTAAAATGAATACAAAACGTAATGGCTTATAATAAATGGTAAACCTTATTTTCAGTGGCATGTTTCTCCTTCTCTACTTTGGCCAAGGTGAGCTCCAAGTCATCAATGTCTTTCTTCAGCTCAGAGCACTCGTCCTCCAGTTTCCTTTTCTTGGCAGTCAGTTCAGCATTGAGCTCCTCCTCATCCTCCAGCCGCTCAAATGTCTCTTTGAGTTTGGCTTCCATCTGGATCTTACTCTTAATGAGTCCCTCACACCTTTCCTCAGCATCACAGAGAGTATTCTCTTCCTACAACAAATACAACAGAAATGAAGCAACACTGGAAATCAAATGCCAATAAAATGACGTGAACAAGATTAATATTAATCTTGTATTAAACAAGCAATTTATTAACTTACCGCTGCTCTCTGTAGCTGCAGATCATTATTTTCCTGCAACAGAGAAACTATTTTCTCCTCAAGCCCTTTTATCTTGGCCAACGCCTTGGCCAGATCCTCCTTCATTTTCTCAAAGTTTTCCTTCATTGCAGCCATCTCTTTTTCAGTTTCTGCCGATTTTAAAAGAGGCTTGATCTTGAAGTACAGCTTCATCCATGGCCAGTGTTTCACATTCATAAATGAGCGGATGTTGTATTGGATGGAGTAAACTGCTTCTCTGTAAATAATAATCATAAAATAAATAGTTTTGGGGGGATTCTCTTCACTGGCTCAATATAAAATGTACTCTTTAAAATAGTGTAGCTACCGTCTCGCCATCATCTTGACAAACTCTTTCCTCATGACGTAACCTCTGCAGAGAGCCTGAGTCATTGTCACCAGAGTAGCCAGTTTCTCATCTCGCATCTCCTCCAGAGTACCCAACAGACCAGCTTTGAAGAACACCTATAGGAATATGTATCTTGATCATATTTATAGAAAATATAGAACTCGTTTTTTTTTGATTGAGCTCAACGTTTTGTTTTTTTGTGGGAAAAGTGATGCTGCTGTCTATTGCTCTACCTTGGTGTGCCCAAACTTGTACTGACTCTTGTCCACATCTATTGATCCCAGGAGCTTCTCTGAAGCCTTCTTGTTGTCAATAAATTGTCCATCAGGGATGACACTTGCATTCAATACTTTGTATCTGAAATTATGATTAAGGGAGATATAAAAAAATAAAAAAATACAACACCAAATAAATGTGTATTTGATGTGATCATGCCTATGAAAGAAGTACTTGAACATCTTGTTGGCATTTTCCCTTACTGAACATGAATTACCTCTGCTTGAAGTCACCATATTGGATTCTGCTGGGGAAGCCCTTTCTGCAGATTCTGATGCCTTCCAGTACACCATTACACCTCAGCTGGTGGATGACGAGGAAGTTCTCCATCAGACCTAACGACAAGGAAATAGCATGTTCTACGACTTTCCTCAAGCTAACCAGTACAGTAAAGGAGTCTTATTTTCTCAGATTCTTTATAAACAATTATTCAAATAATTGACAATGAGCCCAGACCTGGTGTCTTTGATTCATTGGGAATCAAACAGCGCACAAAGTGAGGATGGGTACTCCTCAAGTTGGTCATCAGCTTGCCCAAATTCTCCTGTGGGATTGGAAAAAGTGTGAGTTGTGAGATTCTATAATAAACAAAGTTGTGTTTGACACTTTTAAATTCCAAGCCAAATATACCTATGGATTTGAAAGAATATCAACTATGAACAACTTAAAGAGATGTTATACAGTACACCTGTTTTACCTTATCATAACCAAAAAATGAAATACAAATGATAATTACCTATTAACCCCCACAATTTACATTTGACAAAGTATTGCACCGTAGTGCATCAACATAATAAGGGATAATATACATGTAGATACCCTGAACAGAGCAGACACAGTCTGGAAGGAACCACCCTTCTTCTTCTTGCCTCCTCCTCCTCTTGCTGCATCTGTTTACAAATGTGTAAGGCCAGTTATATTCTTATTCCAATTAGATTTTTACATGATTTCACTATAATCCTAAATAAATCCAGTGTACTGAGATTTCCAGTAATACCAATGCCATCAGTTTAACTCAAATGACCACTTCAACCGCAATGCTTTTATAATCATGAACTATATAACAAGGGAAGGGGTAGATATAGTCTCATCTTGTAGTATGAGAAATTCTAGATACTATGGGATGTACCGTCTGCTTGTGAAGCTGCTGCTCCTACATACAGCATAGCCAACAGTTTGACTGAGGACTTCTGGTAGAGTTGCACAACGGAGTCATTCAGGGGGTCCTTGTTCTTGTCCAGCCAGCCTGTGACATTGTAGTCCACAGTACCGGCATAGTGCACCAGGGCAAAGTGGGCCTCAGCCTTGCCTTTCCCAGGTTTAGGCTTCTCAAACGCTTTGGTTTTACCGATATGCTGGTCATACAGCTTGCTCTTGAAGGTAGTGTCTGAAGCCTTGGGGAACATGCACTCCTCTTCAAGGATGGAGAAGATGCCCATTGGCTGTGGGTGACAAGATGTGAAATATTAAACTGATAAGCAGACATGCCTTTTATTGTATTGTCTGCTTTCTTAAGATTTCACCTACCTTCTCAATAAGCTCAATGCAGGCAGCCAAGTCCATACCAAAGTCAATGAACTCCCATTCAATTCCCTCTTTCTTGTACTCTTCTTGTTCCAGTACGAACATGTGGTGGTTGAAAAACTGTTGCAGTTTCTCATTGGTGAAGTTGATGCAAAGCTGCTCCAAGCTGTTGTACTAATGTTTAAATACAGAAACGTTGAAAGTCAAGAGTTACCCAACATGACTGCTAGTTCATATTTTGATCAGTAGATATTGTACAGGCATAATGTCTACTCTTGGTTCAATTGTTTTCAAGCAGCAGGATAAGCTGAACAGCAACGTGCTGAATTTACGGTATACAAATACTCACATCAAAGATCTCAAAACCAGCGATGTCCAGCACACCAATGAAGAATTGTCTGGCCTGCTTTGTGTCTAACATCTCATTGATACGGACGACCATCCACAAGAACATTTTCTCATAGACTGATTTACAGAGGGCCATAGTTGAATTGTTCACCTACAGAACAAAATATATATTTTTTTTTATCCTGCATAAAATTCACATTCATTTTACTTTTTGCAAATCTCCCTTGTGTACAATAATTGAAAATAGTCTAAAAGATTCTACCTGTGGTACAGTCTGCCCCTTGGTCACCATCTCATTCCCGACCTTCACTCTGGGGTAGCACAGAGCTTTGAGCAAGTCAGCGGAGTTCAGGCCCATGAGGTAGGAGATTTTATCAGCCACTGGTTAGGAGAGAAAATGTTATGCTCTTTAAAAAAAATATATGTTTTGATACATTGCTTAAAGATGTAAATTAGGCTATATAAATTAGGCTGGAAGAACCTAGAAAATTAACCGTGACCTTTTCAAAGGCTTCCAACAGTTGAGTACAGTTGATATGGCAAGAGATAAGGTAGGTTAGTTGTCCATTGAATTTTATAATTTTATTCTGATATTTACCCTCAGTCCCATCAGGCTCAGCCTGCTCCTCACGCTGCTTCTGCTTGAACCTCATTGCCCCATGATGCATCACAGAACCAGTCAGCTTGTAGATGCCAATCTTCTCCTCAGCAGTGAAGCCTAAAATGTCAATGGCCGTCTATGGAGATTTTAAGAAATGTTTGATTAATGTTTTCAGTAACACAATGATACAGATTGTTAAAATGTTCTCTGGAAAAGTTTAATGGAATCTTGATGGAATGCAATGTAACTGACTGTCATACTTTATTAAAATATAAGCTACGATAACAGTTAACATGTGTTGTCGAAGGCATACAGTCATTATACAAGTTGCTTTTTAATTACTTTTTAGACGTGTTCATGTTTTTTAGAGAAACGTTTCTACTATTCTGTTATATCATACAATTATATTTTTCCTACATTTGTAGTTTTTTTTATACTTACATCGGTGGCGATGAACTCTTCTGTATCATCAATACTCTTGACAGCGATTTCACCGTGACTGATTATGGGATAGTCATAGGGGTTGGTGGTGATCAGAAGTGCCTCTGGAATACAATAATGAATACAATAATTAGAAAAAACTATTTAGCACATTTACTATTACTAATGTATAATGTATTTACTGTTGACCTTATGCATTCCATGTCATATTTCTGTATTTGTCTCTCACCCAGCAATTGTGGCTGGTGTCCAGTCATGAGCTGATAGAAGATGTGGTAGCTTCTCTCAGCAGACAGCTGGAATGTCACTCTAGACTTCTCCAGCAGATCTGTAGCATACGTTTTTGTATGAGCACAAGTCTTTTACATTTGTCAATCACAACTGGATAAAGATACGCTGATCATGAAGCACTTACATGTTTCAATATCAGCAGAGGCCAACTTTCCAGTTGTTCCAAAATGGATTCTGATGAACTTACCCTAAAAGGTTCATTAGATATACATCAGTATACAACCCTTCAAAACCAAGAAAGCTCACAAATACAAAAAGGATTTTTTTTATACTTACAAAGCGTGAGGAGTTGTCATTTCTCACGGTCTTGGCATTACCATAAGCCTCCAGTAGGGGGTTGGCTGCAATGATTTGATCCTCTAGCGACCCCTAGAGATGTCATCACATTTAGTCATGTTTTGATGATGCCTACATACTGGATCTTTGATGCATACAACCCCTTTATACTAGATATGTTAGGCTACAGTAATGTTTCTCACCTTTATTTTCCCAGAAGTAGCAGCTGCTGTTTGTTCCTTCTTGCCTCCAGCCACTGCGATTGTCGCAAAGTACTGGATGACACGTTTGGTGTTCACAGTCTTTCCTGCACCAGATTCTCCACTGGGGTTAGACAGAGATTAGTTAAACTCCTATCATTCTTCTTTTCAATAATCTCACTTACTTTTTTTTTTACTAAACCGCAATATTACTTACTGAACATCCATCAGTGAGCAAGTTGATTGTGTTTTTTAACCATAATCTTACCCTCATTTACTCATTGATTTGGACTTACGTGATCAGAATTGACTGGTTCTCATGGTCTGAAAACGGAAAGGCACGTGTGAATAAGTTACAAACACATTGTGCAATTCTGTACATTAAGTCATTTTAGTAGCATGGGTATTTGTGTACCAGTGAGCATGAACTGATAGGCATTATCAGATATGGAGAAAATGTGGGGTGGGGCTTCAATTCTCTTTTTGCCTCTGTAAGCATTCACAACTACAGAGTCGTACACTGGGAGCCACTTGTAGGGGTTCACAGTGACGCAGAACAGCCCAGAGTAGGTCTGTAATAGAAGGGAATAATGTTTGTTAACATTTCAACTCTCCATTGATTCATGTCTTCATGTCTTTCATTTAAACTCACGTAGATCATCCATGCTGCGTAACGCTCTTTGAGGTTATACAACACCGTGGCCTCATTGAGGTGGGTCATCATGGCCATGTCCTCAATTTTATCGTACTTTGGAGGGTTCATGGGGTGGATATCATCCTCCTTCACAGTGAGAACCTGTGACAGGAATAACATTTTGTAAATGACTGGTTACTCAAACAATTAGATGATGGTTTTAATTAACTCATATCACAGGTTTGAGCTTAGAAAACAGCATAGCCATCACCGCATTAGAATATGTCAATAAAATATTTTTCACTGCCATATTTTCCATCCTACAGAACTCTCACTGTTGTAGACATCTACTTACTTTGTTACACAGTGTTTTGACAGTGGCTTTGCCACCCTCTTTACTCTGGAGAACCCCTTTGAGGTACATCTCTTTAGGCTCAACCACAAAGAAAGCTGTTTTGGCATCAAAGGGAGCAGCCTGGGCTGCAATCCTCTCTCTTTCTGGCTTTCGGAGGTAGATGGCCGCCGGGCCAAATGCCGCCATCTCTGCATCAGTGCTCATGATTACCCTCTGCCAAGAAAAGAAAGAGTTATTTTATCTACAATGACAAATGCCAATGCTAATCTTTATCTTCCACAAACAAGAATCTGAATGATTTTTAGATGTTGGTGATAATGTCCCATGTTCTTACTTACACTACATTTCTCTGAAAACCTTTACTATATGTAATGAACTCTTTATACAATTGTATCAACAAGATCTAGTTAAGCATCTTCCTTTGACTAATCTTGGTAAAGGCTATATTTTGTATTAAACAATTTAAGTGCTCCCCAGTCAGTGTTTCCCCATACTAACATTGTACATGCCAGATACAGTTAACACAATGTACCTCTTTTCTTGCCCAAGTTCGTAGGATATTGCTGGGACCAAGTTGGTTAGATGTTGATACTTGAAAAGAGAGAGTTTTGTCAGTTTTCAATACAATTATTATATATGTATTTTAAAGCACTTGTCTTTCCCTTCTAGCACTGACTTTGCTGATAAATACTTTGTTGATGGAAAATGTACCTGATATGATTGTGATGTGTTGTTGTCTCACCTAGCTATCTTTAATGAAATCACTATCTGTAAGTCACTCTGCAAAAGAGTGTCTGCTAAATGACAAACATGTAAAATGTAAATACACACAATTGAAACTAGTACAAAATGAGTCATCTGTGATTGCAGGAGTTTTTTTCTATAAGTAAACCAGACAAGAATGTATCTCTTAATGAGCAAATAAGCATCTCTCTGGCCACTAGTAAATCTTTGTGAGAGCTGTGGCACTTACTCACCTTTGCTGGGTGGCCTTCAGTCAGTCCAAGGGGGGTCAGAGATGGCTTCTTTTATAGGGAGATTTGTGTTCACTGAGCAGAAGCAGCCCTCCCTTTTGGGATGTGTACTTTTTCTTTATTTGGTCATGTACGTCTGCCCCTTCTCACTTCAGCATCCTTACTTGTCGTGTCACTGTTTATATGGGAACGAACAGTGTTAACAGCGTTGTCTAGAACCTGTGCAACATAAGCTAATTATATTCCCAAATCATTTTGGTTACAATTGTAAGCCTGTTCTCTAATGATGCACGGAATGATGAATGGGATTTGCTAAGAGGGTGTTGTGGAGGACATCTGAAGGTCTTACACGTCAAAACTTGTCAAATTGGTGCAGACTGTCATTTGTCTGACCCTCGTCTTTAGTGACATGACAGTGTTGAATTGTAATCATGTTAAAATGTTTGCTAAACATCACAAAGGATAGGATAAGGATAGATACCAAAAGGTCTGTCATCTCAGCTGTGGTTGTTTTGTCTCTCACCGACGTAAGAATGGTGCCAAAAGTTAAGTGCCGTAACAGCCGGAGGTTTGTTCACTTAAATTGAATAGTTGCCGGTATTTGAAAAGATGGGATTGTGCATATCTGATAACAAAATAAGAAGCTTGAGTGTTTTTCCAGTTTATTGTGTGTAAAGTACCTTGAATCAAATATGCGTCTCCAATAAGTAGTAGTTTTCACTGGGTATAAACGGAATACCCAAAGGATCCTCACAAACTGACCTTTACAGAAGACATTGTTCCAAAGGTCTCCTGAGATCATCTGATGCCAATTATGCTCTCATACGATACGCTATTTCCAAATGGAGACAGTGTCTTAAGTATTCTTTAGTGGTCCCACGTGTGATAAAGTTGCAATACAAATGTGATACACAATATCTTTGGCTTCCCCTTAGGTTCTTATTAGGACTTAAAATAAATATAGCCTCTTGCTCATTCATGCAGACACTTGTGAGATTGTTGACAATTTAACTCTAGAGAACCCTAATGTAGGCTCACACTCTTCAATTATTTTGTACCTTTATTTCTTATTGATATTTTTTGGGGGTATTTTTTAATAAAAAAATTTAAACTGCATTGTTGGTTAGGGCTTGTAAGTAAGCATTTCACTGTAAGGTCTACACCTGTTGTATTCGGCGCACGTGACAAATACATTTTTGTTTTATTTTATTTTATTTGACACGCTCAGAATGCTCTGTAGCCACTTCAGGTTCAGAAGAATATACATATTTTTTATAGATATTGTCATTCAAACAATTCACTTTTGTAAAATGTGAATATACACAATCCATGTCTCAATTGTTTCAAGGCTCAAAAATCCTTCTTTCACATGTCTCCTTCCCTTCATCTATACCGATTGAAGTGGATTTAACAGGTGACATCAATAAGGGATCATAGCTTTCACCTGGATTCACCTGGTCAGTCTCTGTCATGGAAAGAGCAGGTGTTCCTAATATTTTGTATACTCAGTGTATGATTCATTTATTTACCTTGACACTTGGAAGGAGGCATTTATTTCAATGATTGTTTTTGATTGGTTTATTTATGTCCATAGCGGTGTGCAGATGAACCTGTATTTGTGATTATAGAACACATTTCTATTGTATATTTTATTTTAATGTTATTTGCACTGTAAGCACATGAATCAAAGTGCATGCCTTTTGAAAATGTGGGGCAGAATTTTTAAAGGGCAGAGTTTACATACTGCTAATACATAGCAATGATTATGATAAAAATGTAACGTCTTAATTATTTAATAATAAAACATATTCATTATTTATTAGCTTATTAATATAGGCCTAACATGATTCAAATACAAGATGTATTATTAACATGTTAAACATAATATAGTATTTGCATTTTCTACTACAAACACATACCTGACCAGAATAAGAAGGAAAAGTATTAGCTAACACTGTGTTAACAGTGTGTCCATTGTTATATTGACTATATGACAAAGCTATTCAAACATGCCAGAGGCCATATGGCAGCTAAAGCCAGCAGCTGATATTTCTTACATTATGAAATCTGTCAGCTCAAAGCAGCTTTAGCCCACAGCTGCAGTCGCCAGTGTGTGTGTGTGTGTGTGTGTGTGTGTGTGTGTGTGTGTGTGTGTGTGTGTGTGTGTGTGTGTGTGTGTGTGTGTGTGTGTGTGTGTGTGTGTGTGTGTGTGTGTGTGTGTGTGTGTGTGTGTGTGTGTGTGTGTCTGTGTGTGTGTGTGTGCGCGTGTGGGGGAGTTGTGGCAGTGAGAGAGAAAGCACGGTACAGACTCCAAGGTTGGGTAGTTTATGCTATTTGCTTCACTTTCTGCAGGTAAACGCTAGCATGTGGGGAGAAGGGTTTTGGGTGCTGAAGACATTAAGACCTGGTGAGTTAATGAATCAAACCTAACCATATTGGTCAATATTGTAGATATCAAGCCAGATCAAATGAAACGATTCTCAGGAGTGAACATGGGGCGTTGTAAATTCAGAGTGGGGTTTGCAAATTCGACTTGAATAGTTCATTACAGCAATATAAGCCTTAGACACTTCTGTGGATTTAGATCAAGGACTGTTAGCAGGTCAAAGACCTATTTTGAGCAAGTGGTGAACCATGATTTCTTTGCACATTAGCTACTTTGTAATCATTTCATATGTAGCCAACAGGGAATCACATGGACTCATGGCGGGCTAAATGTGTCTTCTGAGTAATATTAGGTGTGGCATTATGATTAAGACTTATTAATGTGCAGAAGATTTCATAGATCCTTGCGAGCCCCAAGGAGTGCTATTTTTATTTAGCAATTTAAAATACTTCATATGCAATAGTAATACCAGCTTATAGTGTTTCATGACGTGAGATGTACAAAACATAATAGTTAAGGTGTTGCTTCAGTGGTCATTGGTCATTCAAGACACCTCTCTTTTCATAATTTTATATTGTTCAAGTCAACAATATAGTATAGCAACAATATGCTGACAAAGGCATATGTCACAGCTGTCACGTGATTGCATGCAATCTAGATGAAGAATTGAGTCATGTGATTTGGATTGTTTTTGTGTTCTAGGTGGCCGCCTACAGGAGGTGAATGCAATCCGGAGGCGTGGTGGAGCCCAGGTTTTTCTAGGGCATGTAGGGCTTTGTTTGGTGAGTACATGGCTAATGGAGGTTATTTAAGATTAAATTGAAGTCTTAACAAAATGGATGCCTGCCTTCCAGGCTGCACCAGTTCCTGTGACACTTTGTTTTCCTTGTTTTGGTTTGTATGATGATTTTAACTAGCATGGTTTTAGAGTAAACGTAAAATAAATTATATTTACTATATGGAAAACAAAGCAATTGAATGGAAAATAGAAACTGGAATGTGTTTGAAATGGAAAATGATGCCTTAAAATAAATGTAAGAAACGCTCCCTTTGTTGTCTGCCTCTGCTTCACTCTGCCTGCTCAACCCAGACCTAGAACCTGTCACCTTCCACCTTGTGATACAGTGCTTTCGGAATATATTCAGACCCCTTGACTTGTTCCATGTTTTGTTACGTTACAGCCTTATTCTATAATGGATTAAATAAATAAATACAAATCCTCAGCAATCTATACATAATAGCTCATAATGACAAAGTAAAAACAGTTGTTTTTGACAATTTAGTAAATGTATTAAAATTAATAAACAGAAATACCTTATAAGTATTCAGATCCTTTGCTATGAGACTCGAAATTGAGCTCAGGTGCATACTGTTTTCATTGATCATCCTTGAGATGTTTCTACAACTTGATTGGAGTCCACGTGGTAAATTTAAATTGATTGGACATGATATGGAAAGGCACACACCTGTCTATATAAAGTCCCACAGTTGACAGTACATGTCAGAGCAAAAACCAAGCCATGAGGTCGAAGGAATTGTCCTTAGAGCTCTGAGACAGGATTGTGTCAAGGCACAGATCTGGGGAAGTGTACCAAAACATTTTTGCAGCATTGAAGGTCCCCAAGACCACAGTGGCCTCCATCATTCTTAAATGGAAGAAGTTTGGAACCACCAAGACTCTTCCTAGAACTGGCTGCCTGGCCAAACTGAGATATTGGGGGAAAAGGGCCTTGGTCAGGGAGGTGACCAAGAACCCAATGGTCACTCTGAAAGAGCTCTAGAGTTCCTCTGTGGGAGAAACTTCTAGAAGGACAACCAACCCTGCAGCACTCCACCAATCAGGCCTTTATGGTAGAGTGGCCAGACGGAAGCCACTCCTCAGTAAAAGGCACATGACAGCCTGCTTGGAGTTTGCCAAAAGGCACCTAAAGACTCTCAGACCATGAGAAACAAGACTCTCTGGTCTGATGAAACCAAGATTGAACTCTTTGGCCTGAATCCCAAGCGCCACGTCTGGAGGAAACCTGGCACCATCCCTACAGTGAAGCATGGTGGTGGCAGCATCATGCTGCGGGGATATTTTTCAGCGGCAGGGACTGGGAGACTAGTCAGGATCGTGGGAAAGATGAACAGAGTAAAGTACAGAGAGATCCTTGATGAAAACCTGCTCCAGAGCGCTCAGGACCTCAGACTGGGGCGAAGGTTCACCTTCCAACAGGACAACGACCTTAAGAGCACAGCCAAGACACACAGCCAACGCAGGAGTGGCTTCGGGACAAGTCTCTGAATGTCCTTGAGCGGCCCAGCTAGAGTCCAGATCAAACATCTCTGGAGAGATCTGAAAATAGCTGTGCAGCGATGCTCCCCATCCAACCTGACAGAGCTTGAGAAGATCTGCAGAGAAGAATGGGAGAAACTCCCCAAATACAGGTGTGCCAAGCTTGTAGCGTCATACCCAAGACTCAAGGCTGTAATCGCTGCCAAAGGTGCTTCAACAAAGTACTGAGTAATGGGTCTGAATACTTATGTAAATGTGATATTTCAGTTTATTTGTAATAAAATGTTTTTTATTCTGAAAAGCTATTTTTGCTTTATCATTATGGGGTATTGTGTGTAGACTGATGAGGGGAAAAAACAATGTAATCAATTTTAGAATAAGGCTGTAACGTAACAAAATGTGGAAAAGGTCAAGGGGTCTGAATACTTTCTTAAGGCAGACTTTAAGAGATCAATGTTGACATTTCACAAGGAGATCATATTGTATGACTGCCTAGAAGTGTGTCTCATCTGTGGCACATCTCCTATTCAGCTGCTTCCTTGCCCTGCAAAATAATATAAAATATCACGTCTATTTACTAATCAAATTTGGCTTGCTTCTAACATGTGATTTGTCTATAATGATTTCAATTAAAGGTATAAATACAGTATTCATATCAATGGGATTAATCTGTTAGAATAAAATATGAATATAAATGTATCAACGAATATAAATTACATTCTAGTTCTATTGAGTGAATCAGTTATAGCAATATGTTTTGACGCCTCAGAGAAGTGTCTTCTTGTAATGAAACTCAGGGAGAAAAAGGTGTAGATTCACACGCAGAGCGCGGCAGGTGTTATTTCGCCTTCGCAGAAGGCAGGAATCGTGGTCACAGGCAGGCAATGGTCATACACAGGTAGGCAAACAGGCAGGTGAATCAAAACTAGGACTGAAGGCTATAACTGGTTCTCACAAACGAGCTAGGAAAAGGCTTAGTAGAGTCAAAACGAACAATACCTCACAAAGGCACAAACAGAATGAACTGAACTAAATAAGGAGCTGATGAGACCAGGTGAGTAACTAACACAGGTGAAATCAATGAACAGAAATGAAAGACAGGGCTACGTTCAAGAACACAACGAAACAGAACACAAGGTTGACTAAGAAAGTAAATAAAGAACCTTACACTTCTCCTTTCCAGCGTCACGGCTCTTTACCCTCGGCTTGTTGACCTGAGACAAAGCTATGTCTGCATGCTCCCAAGCTTCCTCCAGCTCATGCGGCACCTTCCTGTTCCTGGACAGGAGAGTGTTGGCCTGCTCCTCCTGGGATATGCCACTCTCAAGCTCACGCACCTGGAATATTGATACAATATTATCTCAATCTATTTCCCCATGTTTAACCAGGCCTGAACTTTTCCACACACTTAGATACTGCTTAACTCCAGTCCAAGTATTTGTAAAAGCGAACAATTGATGGGAATTTAAGCTAAGATGTATAACGCTGTTGCACTTGAGCTTTTTCTAAAATAGGATCATGTGTAGAAAAAAGTATTGTGCACTCATTCCACATAGCATAAAGTCACAATAAAAAAAGATTCACTTTATGTTCTTATTAGGAGAAGTCAAGCGTCTTGCTCTTTCATGCTCCCCGGCGATTGGGATTGCCCAATACATTGAGCCTCACTGTAACGTAAGTGTGAGGTACCTTTCACTATCTAGCTGTAGAACACCCTAGGCTCAAACTCAGTGATGGCTGCACATTGTATGCCAGCAGCATACCACCCTGCATACCACTGCTGGCTTGCTTCTGAAGCTAAGCAGGGTTGGTCCTGGTCAGTCCCTGGATGGGAGACCAGATGCTGCTGGAAGTGGTGTTGGAGGGCCAGTAGGAGGCACTCTTTCCTCTGGTCTAAACAAAGATCCCAATACCCCAGGGCAGTGATTGGGGACACTGCTCTGTGTAAGGTGCGGTCTTTCGGATGGGACGTTAAACGGGTGTCCTGACTCTCTGAGGTCATTAAAGATCCCATGGCACTTATCGTAAGAGTAGGGGTGTTAACCCCGGTGTCCTGGCTAAATTCCCAATCTGGCCCTCAACCATCACGGTCACCTAATAATCCCCAGTTTACAATTGGCTCATTCATCCCCCTCCTCTCCCCTGTAACTATTCCCCAGGTCGTTGCTGCAAATGAGAATGTGTTCTCAGTCAACTTACCTGGTAAAAAAATGGATAAATAAATAAATAAAATAAAAAAAGTTGGGTTGGGAAGTATGTGAATTGTTGTTTCTCCTGGTGATTTTGTTTTTTGAACAGTAACTATATCTTCGAGGAGCTGTTTTAAGCGGTTTGACATGCTAAGTAAAACACCAATGCTAAAAGAGCAGTTCTTTCACTGAAATATAGTTGTAATAAAATGTAATATTTTTGTAATAGAATCACAGCAAAATATTAACTCTCAGCTATATTTTTTAAAACTTTAATAGCTCTGTTCCAACTTGACAGCGAACGTAAACAGCTGATCTTCCCTGCAATGTGAAGTACATATTTGTTGGTCCAAAGGGTCGAGAGCTAGAGAGCAGGGGGGAGTGAGAGAAAGAGAGAGGGGGGGAGCGAGAGAGGGGGGAGAGAGATTGAGAGAGAGACAGCGATAGATTGAGCCAGAGATGATATACAGTGCTGTGAAAAAGTATTTGCCCCCTTCCTGATTTCTTATTTTTTTGCACATTTGTCACACTTCAATTTTTCAGATCATACCAACAGTCAAATATGGTGGTGGTAGTGTGATGTCTGGGGCTGCATTGCTGCTTCAGGACCTGGACAACTTGCTGTGATTGACGGAGCCATGACTTCTGCTCTCTACCAAAAAATCCTGAAGGAGAATGTCCGGCCATCAGTTTGTGACCTCAAGCTGGAGCGCACTAGGGTTCTGCAGCAGTACAATGATCCAAAACACACCAGCAAGTCCACCTCTGAATGGCTTAAAAAAAATGGTTTTGGAGTGGCCTAGTCAAAGTACGAGCTTGAATCCGATTGAGATGCTGTGGCGTGACCTTAAAAAGGCGGTTCATGCTCGAAAACCCTCCAATGTGGCTGAATTAAAACAATTCTGCAAAGAAGTGTGGGCCAAAATTCCTCCACAGCGATGTGAAAGACTCATTGCCAGTTATCGCAAACGCTTGATTGCAGTTGTTGCTGCTGAGGGTGGCACAACCAGTTATTAGGTTTAGGGGACAATTACTTTGTCACATAGGGCCATGAAGGTTCGGATAGCTTTTTTCCCTTAATAAATCAAATCATCACTTTAAAAACTGCATTTTGTGTTTACTTGGGTTATCTTTGTGTAATATTAAAATTTGTTTGATGATCTGAAACATTTAAGTGTGACAAATGTGCAAAAAAAGTAAGAAATCAGGAAGGGGCAAATACTTTTTCACAACACTGTATATTTAAGCGTCTGTGTAGAGCTATGTGCATCTGGAGCTGATATAGTGGTAAAAGAAAGCATAACGCAGACTACCACAGGTGCTAAAATGAGGAATATATTTGGGGTGTGGAAGACTGTCAGCATCAGGTGACGGTGAGTAGCATAATACCCACAGTCAAATAGACATGTCTGTTATCATCATGTCTAAATACAGCATGAAGACAATTGTCCAAACAGTATAAATTCCAGTTTGCAGTATGACCACTGGTAAGTATAGAGTATACCCAATGATGAACAGACTGTAGTCACTTCTCATTTATATGCATGATGTATGGTTGCATTAATGGGATCACACAAATTTCAACTTTCTATTGTCCAAGAGTAAACTATGAGCTACTAATACATTGATCCATTGTATTGATTATAAGTCTTACAGTAACTGTAAGTTCACTCGTGAAAAAATCCATTGAGATTGAAAGTTACAATTGGAATGAAATATTATTTATTTTTGAAAGTGGATGCTGTGAAGTCATGTGATGCTTGTCAAGAATAAACACACATTTTGATTCATGTGTTATTGTTTGTTTTTTGTTAATAGGGTACGCTCTTCTGTTCCAGGAGCCTAGATGCCAGTCTGTTTTAACCAATATGTTGTATTGTTTTACAGGACAATGATGAGTGCATTGTTGACTGCAGAAAAGGACAAGCTAGCTGCACAGTACGTGTGGCAATAGTGAGTTTGGAAACTTCTAGCATCTTTCACTGGTCTTAGCATGCACGTATTATCATATTCAAGTCTTTCTCCACTAGAATCACAGGGTTTCATGTGATATGTTTGGATCATAGTCAATAAAAGTGTAACACTTCTTACAGACTATTCATGTATACAAATACATTTGCTATTTAGAGGCGAGGCGGTGTGACACATCTTGATCTGTTTTTGAGTAATCACTGGTTGCAAAGAATCCCAAGTTGACTTCAAGAAAAGATCCAAGATGATCCTGCACATATGTTTAAAAATGTTTACGTTTATCTCAACCTAATAATGTTCACAACAGCTGCTCTAATCCATCTTTGAGAATTCCACAGAGAACCATCTATTATCTTAGCTACGTGTGAAGACAAGGAGTGCCATCTGTGTCGCATGTCAAGTGTCAGGATCTCCTATCTATCTACCATATAAACCCTGTGTGTCATTTAATCCCTATGTGCGGGAGTAGAGCCTTAGATCTGTCATGTGGTCTCCAGAGTAGCCTATACAGTAAATAGCCTGTTTGGATCCAATGGTGTGGGACAGAGGATTCTAAAAGAGGAAAGGGGGAGACAAGGTGGAATCCAAAACCAGATTGTTTAAAACAATGAGCCACGTCAAAGGCCCTATGCAGTTAAATCAAGTCAGTGTTTCCTGTGTTTTATATCCTTTTTGTACATTAGCTGATTAAACTAACACTAAAAGTGTGAAAGTGTGATCATCGTCGTAATTCCACGATAGTTGCTGGCTGGAAATACAATCTATACAGGACTTTATTTTCAGCAGGTTCTACATTGGTGGACTTTTTGTTTTATAACCGGTGATTATCTGATAACCAGCTGATAGAGTGTGTAAAATCACGGAGAAACAAGCGTAATGACCAGACCATTTCAGAACCAGAAACAATCGGACCATTTCAGATTCATATTCAGATTGTTTAATAGTCACATGTACAGGATTGCGGGGTTGCAGGCGTGATTGCAGGGTACAGTGAAAATCTTAGGCTTCGAGCTCCAACACGCAGGACACGCAGGACTAGTAAAATAATGAAAATGGTAATAAAAACAATATAAATATAGCACTATATACATAATAACAACTGTGGCAGTGAGGAATGAGTAAATGCCCGATTGGGGTGGAGGCAGTGTAAATACTGTTGGGGGGGTGGGGGGAATGACCATAAGGAGGGAAGCAGCATGATCATTGAGTGAAATAAAAACAAGAAAGTAATACTAGACATACTAACAACTTCTACAGTGATGAATGTCGTTGTGGTGGGGGGGTGGTGGTGGAATACACATAGAGGGAGTAGAAGAGGGGGGGGCAGCAGGAGAAAGAATGTCCATAGGGGGAGTAGAAGGGGGGAGCAGCAGGAGAAAGAATGTCCATAGGGGGAGTAGAAGGGGGGAGCAGCAGGAGAAAGAATGTCCATAGCGGGAGTAGAAGGGGAGAGCAACAGGAGAAAGAATGTCCATGGGGTAGTAGAAGGAGGGAACAGCAGGAGAAAGAATGTCCATAGGGGGAGTAGAAGGGGAGAGCAGCAGGAGAAAGAATGTCCGAAGCGGGAGTAGAAGGGGAGAGCAGCAGGAGAAAGAATGTCCATAGCGGGAGTAGAAGGGGAGAGCAGCAGGAGAAAGAATGTCCATGGGGGAGTAGTAGGGGAGAGCAGCAGGAGAAAGAATGTCCATGGTGGAGTAGAAGGGGAGAGCAGCAGGAGAAAGAATGTCCATGGGGGAGTAGAAGGGGAGAGCAGCAGGAGAAAGAATGTCCATGGGGGAGTAGTAGGGGAGAGCAGCAGGAGAAAGAATGTCCATGGTGGAGTAGAAGGGGAGAGCAGCAGGAGAAAGAATGTCCATGGGGGAGTAGAAGGGGAGAGCAGCAGGAGAAAGAATGTCCATGGTGGAGTAGAAGGGGAGAGCAGCAGGAGAAAGAATGTCCATGGGGGAGTAGTAGGGGAGAGCAGCAGGAGAAAGAATGTCCATGGTGGAGTAGAAGGGGAGAGCAGCAGGAGAAAGAATGTCCATGGGGGAGTAGAAGGGGAGAGCAGCAGGAGAAAGAATGTCCATGGGGGAGTAGTAGGGGAGAGCAGCAGGAGAAAGAATGTCCATGGTGGAGTAGAAGGGGAGAGCAGCAGGAGAAAGAATGTCCATGGGGGAGTAGAAGGGGAGAGCAGCAGGAGAAAGAATGTCCATGGTGGAGTAGAAGGGGAGAGCAGCAGGAGAAAGAATGTCCATGGGGGAGTAGAAGGGGGGAGCAGCAGGAGAAAGAATGTCCATGGTGGAGTAGAAGGGGAGAGCAGCAGGAGAAAGAATGTCCATAGGGGAGTAGAAGGGGAGAGCAGCAGGAGAAAGAATGTCCATGGGGGAGTAGTAGGGGAGAGCAGCAGGAGAAAGAATGTCCATGGGGGGAGTAGAAGGGGAGAGCAGCAGGAGAAAGAATGTCCATGGGGGAGTAGTAGGGGAGAGCAGCAGGAGAAAGAATGTCCATGGTGGAGTAGAAGGGGAGAGCAGCAGGAGAAAGAATGTCCATGGGGGAGTAGTAGGGGAGAGCAGCAGGAGAAAGAATGTCCATGGTGGAGTAGAAGGGGAGAGCAGCAGGAGAAAGAATGTCCATGGGGGAGTAGAAGGGGGGAGCAGCAGGAGAAAGAATGTCCATAGCGGGAGTAGAAGGGGAGGGCAGCAGGAGAAAGAATGTCCATAGCGGGAGTAGAAGGGGGAGGCAGCAGGAGAAAGAATGTCCATAGCGGGAGTAGAAGGGGAGAGCAGCAGGAGAAAGAATGTCCATGGGGGAGTAGAAGGGGAGAGCAGTAGGAGAAAGAATGTCCATGGGGGAGTAGAAGGGGAGAGCAGCAGGAGAAAGAATGTCCATGGGGGAGTAGCAGGTAAGGTAAGGGAGTTGAGGTTGGGGGGGAGCAGGTAGCTGACTAGTGGTGGCTATTCAGCAGCCTGATGGTCTGAAGGTAGAAACTATTCACCAGTCCTGTCCTTCCCGCGTCTGAGTGATTGAAGCAGGGAGAACAGGGCATGGCTTGGGTGGCTGGTGTCCCTGATTATCTTCTTGGCCTTCCTGTGACATCTGATGTTCTAGGTGTCCTGTAGGGCAGGCAGTGTGCAACCAATGGTGCGTTCGGCTGCACATATCACTCTCTGATGAGCGGTAGTGAAGTTGCCGAAACCAGGCTGGGGTGCAGCCAGCAGTATGCTCTCGATGGCGCTCCTGTAGAACACTGTGAGGGCCCTCGGGAACAGGCCAACTTTCTTCAGCATCCTGAGGTTGAAGAGTCACTGTCGTGCCTTCTTCACTACGGTGTCCGTGTGGTTAGACCATTTCAGCTTCTCTGAGATGTGTACGCCGAGGAATGTGAAGTTATTAACCATCTCCACGGCGGCCCCGTTGATGAGGATGGGGGCGTGTCCAGCCTGTTTGCTCCTGAAGACCACAATCAGCTCCTTTGTTTTGCTAACGTTGAGGGAGAAGTTGTTGACCTGGCACCACACTGTCAGAGTGCCTATTGCCTCCCTGTAGGCTGTCTCGTTGTTGTTGGTGATCAGGCCTAGTACTGTCATGTAGTCAGCGAACTTGATGATGGAGTTGGAACTGTGTGAGGCCACGCAGTCGTGAGTATACAGAGAATACAGGAGGGGACTGAGGACGCACCCTTGTAGGGGCCCCGTATTGAGGATCAGTGTCAAGGAGGCAATGTTGCATACTATCACCACCTGGGGGCGGCCCGTCAGGAAGTCCAGGACCCAGTTGCATACGGAGGAGTTCAGACCCAACGCTGTGAGCTTCATAATGAGCTTATAGGGCACTATGGTATTGAAGGCTGAGCTGTTGTCGATGAACAGCATCCTCACATATGCATTCCTCTTGTCCAGGTGGGTGAGGGCAGTGTGCAGTGCAATGGAGATTGTGTCGTCCATGGATCTGTCAGGGCGGGAGGCGAATTGGAGAGAGTTGAGTGTGTTGGGGAGGGAGGAGGTGATGTGGTCTTTGACTAGCCTCTCGAAGCACTTCATGATGACGGAAATGAGTGCTACTGGTCAGTACTCATTCAGTTCAGTTACTTTCCCTTTCTTGGGCACAGGGATGATAGTGGACATCTTGAAGCAGGTGGGTATAGAGGCCTGAGCTAGGGAGCGATTGAAAATGTCAGAGAACACAACAGTCAGCTGGTCTGCACATGCTCTAAGGGCACGGCTAGAGATGCCATCTGGGCTGGCAGGCTTGCGAGGGTTAACACGTTTGACTGACTTCCATACGTCCTCAGTAGAGACTGTGAGTGTGTAGCCCACGTTGTCATCTGGGGCTCTCCTCGGCAGCTCAGCTCGTCTGGTGACCGTGATGTGTCTGGCATTCTTTTTGTAATCCGTGATACGCCTTGTGTCAGACCTGCTGAATTGATCCTCCACTTTGTCTCTATACTTGTGTTTCGCCATCTTGATCAATCTGCATAAGTCATATTTGAACTGCTTAACCAAACTATTGTCCCCGGTCACCTTGCCCTGTTTATAAGCAGCATCTCTCTCTCTTTCAATTTCCTACATTTCACATAGACAACAGTGCACGGCAGACAGGAATTGTCACCTAACGTTACGATAGTGGTCATGTAAGGGGTTGGGAATTCATATAGCAAGGACAGTACAGGATAGATGCTTACAGTATGCCAGTGATGGATGAAGCTGACATTTTCTGGAATTTAGCACCTAGAAATACCTAGGTGCTTGTCATCAAACACACAAAGCAGCCGACAATGGCATCTTAGATTACAGTTCAGCTCTGCACTTGAGAATGATCTTCCTCTGAAAAGTCTCTCCACAAATAACTTATAAGAGCTTAAAGCTGGAATCCGTACTTGATGAAATTGCCACGTCCGTTTGCTATAAAACAAGAACAAAGAAGTTACTTCAAACAACGAACACTGTTTCTATCCCTCGGACATCATTGCACGTGTGATATAACAGCATAGTATGTACTGCAATGATTTTCTTACCACGATACTGAGTGCTACTCTCCTCCGTTTCATACACAAAACAAAAACAATAGCAAATGCGCTGCGGCGACGAGTGGCGCTTTTTCACCTGATGCGAATTTCAGCTTGAAGATAGAATGAAAATATAAATGTTTTCATCCTTTACCTAGTTGTTCCTTGTGGAAATATCAGGTGCACACATAAACCTGGTCTGGGGTTCAAAAAAATCTATTTGAAATGCTAATTTGTTCTTGAAGAAATAAAATGAACTACTTGATGAAAGACATGACCTGCTGGTGTGGAAATCAATATATTTTTCTTGAACGAGTTCCCATTTTTACGAATTTCTGAGTGGCTGTAGTGTTACAGCGGAGCAGACTAGAGACTGGAGCTCAAGGAGGTAGGTAGATCTGGAGCACCATGCAGTGGTTGATTTATGGACTTACAATACAGTACACGCTGCCTTTTATTAAAACAAGTTTTCTGTGGACTCAGTCATACAAATCAATTTCAAACTCCTTTCAAGGGGCAATCTGCAGTTCAAACAATAACAAAGCGGCCACCCCACCACCTTTTTGTGTAAACAGTTAAGGCTGTGTTTTCACAGGCAGCCCAATTCTGATCTTTTTTCAACCAGGTCAACACTTTTGGCATATCAGTTCAACCCATTTGCCAATGATTAACCATGTTTTGACGCAGTGTTTGTTTACAATTACATTTTTAGACAGTTGACCTAAGCTCATGAGGCATTAATAAGTAAAACTTTTCAAGAATCAATTAATCAATTAATTTAAAAGTCAAAAAATGTATGTAGCAAAGTGCAACATTAATAAGCAAGTATCTGGATGGAAAGCAACTATGTATGGTAAATTAGCTATAAAAGGCAACAACTTCAACCATCCACTAACAGGGAAACCACTCAAATCAAGGGGATATCACCAGCTCTTCAAAATGTTCATGTCGACAACACTCACCGTGTGCTAGAGACAGCCAGGGAATGGGATCAACTCCTTTTGCCGTTTGAATTGGGGAACATCTCTTCATCTGCCTGACCTAATCAACGTCACATAGTTGTAAGGAAGCAGTTACACAATAAAAGTATTGTTACAGTGGAGGAGACTAGACAGATGTCTTGACCTGAAGGAGGTAGGTAGAGTTGGAGCATCCTGCACAGGTTGATTTGTTTGTAAGTATCTATAAATGAAGTCATCCCTGGACTCAGTCATATATACAGTTGAAGTCGGAAGTTTACATACACTTAGGTTGGAGTCATTAAAACTTGTTTTTCAACCACTCCACAAATTTCTTGTTAACAAACTATAGTTTTGGCAAGTCCGTTAGGACATCTACTTTGTGCATGACACAAGTCATTTTTCCAACAATTGTTTACACACAGATTATTTCACTTATAATTCACTGTATCACAATTCCAGTGGGTCAGAAGTTTACATACACTAAGTTGACTGTGCCTTTAAACAGCTTGGAACATTCCAGAAAATGATGTCATGGCTTTAGAAGCTTCTGATAGGCTAATTGACATAATTTGAGTCAATTGGAGGGGTACCTGTGGATGTATTTCAAGGCCTACCTTCAAACTCAGTGCCTCTTTGCTTGACATCATGGGAAAATCAAAAGAAATCAGCCAAGACCTCAGAAAAAAAGTTGTAGACCTCCACAAGTCTGGTTCATCCTTGGGAGCAATTTCCGAACGCCTGAAGGTACCACGTTCGTCTGTACAAACAATAGTATGCAAGTATAAACACCATGGGACCACGCAGCTGTCATACCGCTCAGGAAGGAGACCCGTTCTGTCTCCTAGAGATGAACGTACTTTGGTGCGAAAAGTGCAAATCAATTCCAAAACAAGAGCAAAGGACCTTGTGAAGATGCTGGGGGAAACAGGTACAAAAGTATCTATATCCACAGTAAAAACGAGTCCTATATCGACATAACCTGAAAGGCCGCTCAGCAAGGAAGAAGCCACTGCTCCAAAACCGCCATAAAAAAGACAGACTACGGTTTGCAACTGCACATGGGGACAAAGATTGTACTTTTTGGATAAATGTCCTCTGGTCTGATGAAACAAAAATAGAACTGTTTGGCCATAATGACCAACGTTATGGTTGGAGGAAAAAGGGGGAGTCTTGCAAGCCGAAGAACACCATCCCAACCGTGAAGCACGGGGGTGGCAGCATCATGTTGTGGGGGTGCTTTGCTGCAGGAGAAACTGGTGAACTGCACAAAATAAATGGCATCATGAGGAAGGAAAATTATGTGGATATATTGAAGCAACATCTCAAGACATCAGTCAGGAAGTTAAAGCTTGGTCGCAAATGGGTCTTCCAAATGGACAATGACCCCAAGCATACTTCCAAAGTTGTGGCAAAATGGCTTAAGGACAACAAAGTCAAGGTATTGGAGTGGCCATCACGAAGCCCTTACCTCAATCCTATAGAATATTTGTGGGCAGAACTGAAAAAGGGTGTGTGAGCAAGGAGGCCTACAAACCTGACTCAGTTACACCAGCTCTGTCAGGAGGAATGTGCCAAAATTCACCCAACTTATTGTGGGAAGCTTGTGGAAGGCTACCCGAAACGTTTGACCCAAGTTAAACAATTTAAAGGCAATGCTACCAAATACTAATTGAGTGTATGTAAACTTCTGACCCACTGGGAATGTGATGAAAGAAATACAATCTGAAATAAATCATTCCCTCTACTATTATTCTGACATTTCACATTCTTAAAATAAAGTGGTGATCCTAACTGACCTAAGACAGGGAATTTTTATGAGGATTAAATGTCAGGAATTGTGCAAAACTGAGTTTAAATGTATTTGGCTAAGTTGTATGTAAACTTCTGACTTCAACTGTATTTCAAACTTTCAAATTGCGCATTATAATAAGCAGGTATAATAAGCTCCTTCAAAGCAATAACACATTCATAAACAAAACTCTAAATAATTTAACAAAATGCTATTGTTGTTACTTACTTGACACTGTGGTCTGCTGCCCTGTGCACAGTTGCTGCTGCTTGGCAAACAAGGAAGCTCAAGTGGTTGAATTTGACAGTAGCACGTCAAGGTCCCTGAAAACACAATAAGCCTTCTAAACATGTGAAACATTTTTGGCAGAACTCAGCCATATGAAATATGTCCTAATAAAAAATTAGTGTTTCAAAGGAGATATCAAGTATCACATTTTTACTTGAATACAGGAGACCATTATATCCTGTGGGTAACCACTTGAGAATTTCTTAACCCTCCTATCCACTGTTCAGATCAGATCACCTTTCCAATGGGAAAAAAAAAGTATCCTTCTGGCAGCCTTCTCTTGGTTTTAAATCGTGCCGTATTAGATCCCTTGGCGACTGCATGGCACATTCTTGGCAAAACTGTGGGAGGAAGGTCACCCTGATACTTTCTTCAACAACTGTCAATCTCTACAGTACATCTTCAGATTGAGATCTCATTTTAGCTTAATGTTCTGAGCTGTGTGTTCTTAGCATAATAATGGTACTCCACGGTGTTTACAGCATGGGAAAAAATAAAACCCATTCTAATAGTTTAACATTTATTGTAATATCTATTGTCAAGACACAGGATACATTTTTCAACAGTACAATATTAGTGTATACTACAACCCACTGGGTACAGACGTCAATTCAACATCTATTCCGTGTTGGTTCAACGTAATTTCATTGAAATGACGTGGAAACAACGTTGATTCAACCAGTGTGTGCCCAGTGGAAAAACAACTGGCCCCGTCTCAAAGTAACACTCTTTGGTAGAAGATTTAACACCTACAAAAATAAAACAAACACGTAATGTGCAATGTGACTTTACTTGCAAAGGGAAAACCTTTAAATCTCGAGGGAGCAGAAACGCAACGAGATTAAACACTCAATGACTTAAGATGGGTTCTCATTGGGAGGTTGTCTCATCTTCCTTCATGTGATGAGCTGGTATGACCACAGCTGTTGGCCCTGTTGTGTGGAACAATAATCTCTTGGAACCCTCCACCTTACTTTACTTCAAGCTCATTGGCATTACCCATTTTATTTCTTTATAACAATTTAGGACTTGCACGGCTACTGCAACAGTATACCAATGACATTTCAAGATGTCACGGCTAAATGAGGATATTCTGTGTGTGCCAGTGAACGTTTTTTTTAAAAGAGGAAGAACCATAGATTGACCTAACCTTGAATCAAGTATTTTCTGTGCACTACTTGAAACAAAGCTTGAGTGTTAGAAATGCTTGATAAAAAACCTTTCACACCTCATTTGAGATTTTGTAGAGATTTCATCATAGATTGAGTCAATGTTTTTACTGCACACCACAAAACACGTATTTACATATCTTGTAAAACATATAAAATAAGATCTATATATATACTGTATACGCTACAATATTTAATGTCAACATCAATTAAATAAATCATTCAAAACAATGACATCCACTGACGCCCATGATTATATGTGAGATAAATCATGGGATATTTCACGATGCAGTCACACGTCAACTAGCAGTCTAGAGGTTACTGCCAAACAAAGCCAAAATACATGACCAATGAGATCAAGTAGTAATCTCCTGAGAGCACTCGTCCCTCTATATAAGAAGCGACACCACTCCTATCAGGACAGACAGGGACCCAGCTAAGGTAAGTCATGCTCCAGCACAGATGCTACCTCAGTTTAGTCTTGCTTTGCTCATAGATAACAAGCACATTTAAATTATCAAACATTCTGATTATTTCTTTGATTATAATCTTAATCACTATATCTTAATTATTAGAGTCACTCTATATTGCATTATCTGATTTAATATTATACATTTTAATATGTAGAGGAAGCTGTAAAATACTAAATAAATGTTTTGTCTATTTAGGTATTCTGTTCAAAGGCTGCCAGAGACTTACCTGCACTGTTGGTGTCTAACAAGGTACAAATATTTTACTTTGCAAACATTACATGTAGTTATAAAATGTTACATTTTGTGTTATCACATATACAGTACCAAGAATGTTAATTATTAGTTACTAATTTGGCTAAGGTCCTGTCATTACAATTAAATAATTGTTTTGTGTACCTTCAGTTACCTTCAGTTTGTGTATCTGCAGTTCAATTCAAATCAAATCTGGAATCAAATCACATTTTATTGGTCATATACACGTGTTTAGCAGATGTTATTGCGGGTGTAGCGAAATGCTTGTGCTTCTAGTTCCGACAGTGCAGCAATATCTAACAAGTAATATCTAACAATTTCACAACATATACCCAATATACACAAATTTAAGTAAAGGAATGGAATTAAGAATATATAAATATTTGGACTAGCAATGTCAGACCCGCATAGATTAAGATACAGTAGAATAGTTTAGAATACAGTATATACATATAGATGAGTAAAGTGACATTAATAAAGTGACTAGTGTTCCATTTATTAAAGTGGCAAATGATTTCAAGTCCGTGCATATGGGCAGCAGCCTCTCTGTGCTAGTGATTATGGCTATTTAACAGTCTGATGGCCTTGACCTTGAGATAGTTACCATAGTAGTCATGAAGTGACAACATACCATAAGGTTATCTTAGTGTATAGTGTTGTATGCTGTCAATGTGTCCAACCACCGCTCAAGTACCGTTCAATGATTCCCTTTAGTCCGAGTGAAGTCAGTACTTTACAGTTGGGTTATCTTCTCTTTGTAAGACGTTAATAATGAGAAAGATTCCAACTCTTAAAGGCATCATCTGTAACATCTTGTTCAATGATAATTTCAACTAATGTACCCACCACAGTGGGCTGCTGAAGGGAGGACGGCTCATAATAATGACCGGAACGAAGCGAATAGAATGGCATCAAACACATGGAAACCAGCTTTTTGATGTATTTGATACCATTCCACAATTCCTCTCCAGTCATTACCACAAGCCCCTCCCCAATTAAGGTGCCACCAACCCAGTGATTCTCGGTGAATAGCCTATAACTTATGCCGCATGAGCTTAGTACAACTGACTTAACCTATCATAAGTCAAAATCTGAAGTCGTATTTCTCCATTGTTTATATTTTGTTGGTACCTGAGTCTTTGTTAACAACAATGCATTACATTCTAACAGCAAAGAGCCACCATGGGGGACTCAGAGATGCAGTGCTTTGGCGCGGCGGCCATTTACCTCCGCAAGCCGGAAAGGGAGAGGATTGCGGCCCAGGCTGCTCCCTTTGATGCCAAATCAGCTTTCTTTGTGGTTGAGCCCAAAGAGATGTACCTCAAAGGGGTTCTCCAGAGTAGAGAGGGTGGCAAAGCCACTGTCAAAACGCTATGTGGGCAAGTAAGTGATATAATGTATCTCTATCTCAGCACTCTAATAAAAACGGATTAGTACATACAAGGTAAGTAACATTTTAGATTAATTATTCATCTCTTTTATGTCTATTTTTTTTGGCACAGACCATCACTGTAAAAGAGGATGATATCCACCCCATGAACCCTCCAAAGTACGATAAAATTGAGGACATGGCCATGATGACCCACCTCAATGAGGCCACGGTGTTGTATAACCTCAAAGAGCGTTACGCAGCATGGATGATCTACGTGAGTTTAAATGAAAGATAATCTAGTGGTCAAGACATGAATCAATGGAGAGTTGAAATGTTAACAAACATTATTCCCTTCTATTACAGACCTACTCTGGGCTGTTCTGCGTCACTGTGAACCCCTACAAGTGGCTCCCAGTGTACGACCAGTCGGTTGTGAATGCTTACAGAGGCAAAAAGAGAATTGAGGCCCCACCCCACATCTTCTCTATCTCTGATAATGCCTATCAGCACATGCTCACTGGTATGCTCACTTATTGGTGCAATTTAAATTAACTGAAAAAGAGAAGGCCTCTTTATTGTCTCATCAACATAGGCTAATCTTTGATATTTTTCCCTCTTGCAGATCGTGAAAACCAGTCAATCCTCATTACGTAAGCACCTGTGTCTGTGTAGTCTAATGAACGTATCAACTTCATTAAGTCTTTAGCCTTCAATCATTTTGAACAGAAAACAACTGTGTAAAGTGTTTATTTTGAGTGTTTCCTCCCCGCAGCGGAGAATCCGGTGCAGGAAAGACTGTGAACACCAAACGTGTCATCCAGTACTTTGCGACAATCGCAGTGGCTGGAGGCAAGAAGGAACAAGCAGCTGCTGCTGCTTCTGGGAAAATAAAGGTGAGACACATTATTGTATATACTGTGCAAATACAGTGTGTCGAGATTAAAGTATGTTGATTTCAGGCAGAGGCATCATGCTATTGTTATTTTTTGGTGTGGGTACTGATGACCAAATTTGCTAACCTCTACCGACCCCCCCTCCCGGATCCGGGATCCTCCTCATCAGAAACGCTGACTAGCATAGCCTAGCCTAGCGCCACAGGGAATATCATATAATATAATTTCATGAAATCACAAGTCCAATACAGCAAATGAAAGATAAACATCTTGTGAATCCAGCCAACATGTCCGATTTTTAAAATGTTTTACAGCGAAAACACAACATATATTTATGTTAGCTCACCACAATAGCCCAAAACACAACGCCATTTTTTCACCGCAAAGATAGCTTTCACAAAACCCACAAATAGAGATAAAAATAATCACTAACCTTTGAACAACTTCATCAGATGACAGTCTTATAACATCATGTTATACAATACATTTATGTTTTGTTCGAAAATGTGCATATTTATAGCTACAAATCCTGGTTTTACATTGGTGCCATGATCATAAATGGCTTCAAAACAGCCGGAATAATTACAGAGAGCAACGTGAAATACAGAAATACTCATCATAAAACATTTATGAAAAATACATGTTGTACACATAATTAAAGATAAACATCTTGTGAATCCAGCCAACATGTCCGATTTTTAAAATGTTTTACAGCGAAAACACAACATATATTTATGTTAGCTCACCACAATAGCCCAAAACACAACGCCATTTTTTCACCGCAAAGATAGCTTTCACAAAACCCACAAATAGAGATAAAAATAATCACTAACCTTTGAACAACTTCATCAGATGACAGTCTTATAACATCATGTTATACAATACATTTATGTTTTGTTCGAAAATGTGCATATTTATAGCTACAAATCCTGGTTTTACATTGTGAACATGGCGCCAAAATGCTCCAAATTGTCCGGAGAAATTTTAGAGAGTCATGTAATCTAACAGAAAAACTCATCATAAACTTTGCTGAAAAATACATGTTGGACATATAATTAAAGATACACTGGTTCTTAATGCAACCGCTGTGTTAGATTTTTAAAAATAACTTTAGTAAAAAGCACAGCATACAATAATCTGAGACAGCGCTCAGCCATTCTCCGCCATGTTGGAGTCAACATAGTCAACAAAAATACGAAATAACATCATAAATATTCTCTTACCTTTGATGAACTTTCATCAGAATGCAGTGCCAGGAATCCTTGTTCCACAATAAATCGTTGTTTTGTTTTAGAATGTCCATTTCTTCTGTCGAATTAGCAACTTTGGCTAGCATAGTGGAGCTCACGTGTCCATGAAAGTTTGACGCATGGAACGAAAAATTCAAAAAGTGATAATAAAAGTCGAATAAACTGGTCAAACTCAGTTGAGAATCCATCTTTAGGATGTTTTTCTCATATGTATCCAATAACGGCCCAGACGGAGCATTTCTTCGTGTCTACCTAAGGCATTGCAGACAACGATATGGTGCACCCTGGTGCGCAGCAAAATACTGCCAATATGGCTGACCTGTCACTCCAAAAGCTCTCATTCGGTCCCACATCAGGCTAGACACCTCATTCAACGTTCTACTGCCTGTTGACATCTAGTGGAAGGCGTATGAAGTGCATACATATCCATAAATACAAGGCAATTGAATAGGCGAAGCCTTTCACAGAGACCCATTTCAGAATTTTCACTTCCTGTTTGGAAGTTTGCCTGCCAAATGAGTTCTGTTTTACTCACAGATATAATTCAAACAGTTTTAGAAACTTCAGAGTGTTTTCTATCCAATAGTAATAATAATATGCATATCATATGATCTAGAACAGAGTACGAGGCCGTTTAATTTTGGCACAATTTTTTCCCAAAGTGGAAATGGCGCCCCCTATTAAGAAGATGTTTTAAATGTATTATTCAGAAAATAAATCATATTGTTTAGGCCTATATTTTTTTCAGTACAAATGCATAAAACTGAAAGTAGTGCGCTTCCTTATTCATTTAAAAATATATTTGAAGGGTATTTTGACACTTTTTTTAGACAGTTATGAAACGAAAGAGGGATACAGGCAGGTGGGAGATGTAGTGGGAAGGGTGGATGCAGGGATTAAACCCCTGGCTCCAGTGGGGAGCTTTGTACACTTGATATGGCTCTCCACAACACCCATCAGCTTCAATGGCCATGGCCCAATCCCAAATGGATCACGAAACCCTACGCATTTTGACAGGAGCAATCCATATGGTAATAGCGTCATTTTGCTCTCTAATAGGCCAGGTGAAAGTTTCACCATGTCGCATCTCAGATCTACACAATTGCGTTGTAGGGTCTAGGGCACAGGAGGTTGGTGGCACCTTAATTGGGGAGGACGCGCTCGTGGTAATGGCTGGAGCAGAATGAGTAGAATGGTATCAAATACATCAAACACGTGGTTTCCATGTGTTTGATGCAGTTCTATTTGCTCCGTTCTGGCGACTATTATGAGCCGTCCTTCCCTCAGCAGCCTCCAGTGGTCTGATGGTACATTTCAGATGGGGCCTATGACACCCCAGTTAAGGAAGTCCATGTAAGTAGATTTGAAGAGTTGATTTCCAAAACTTCACAGAATCAGTCAGCTCACATTTGTGTTTTTTCATCAGAAATGATTGCTAATGGCCCGCCACAAGGAGTCGCTAGAGCGTGATGAGCCAAGTAAAGCCCCCCTGGCCAAACCCTCCCCTATAGCATTTTGGAATGAAACTCTTCATTTATAAAGTTTGCTGTATCATGTCATCTCTAGGGGTCGCTGGAGGATCAAATCATTGCAGCTAACCCTCTGCTGGAGGCTTATGGTAATGCCAAGACTGTGAGGAATGACAACTCCTCCCGTTTTGTAAGTAATGTTAAAATGCCGCTTCACATTACTTGCTGCCTGTTAAAATCTTGAAGAACTACTTACAATGTCTCGACTGTTCAGGGTAAATTCATCAGAATCCATTTTGGAACTACCGGAAAGCTGGCTTCAGCCGATATTGAAACTTGTAAGTATCTTCTAAATGGATATGTTATACAACATACAACTTGTCATTATCTTCTAAAAGGGTTATGTTATACAACACACTCTTAACCATGCTATACCTGACCTACAGATCTGCTGGAGAAGTCTAGAGTGACATTCCAGCTGTCTGCTGAGAGAAGCTACCACATCTTCTATCAGCTCATGACTGGACACCAGCCACAATTGCTGGGTGAGAGACAAATACAGAAATATGACATGGAATACATAAGGCCAATAGGGCTACATAAAAGCCTGTTAAACTCTGAGAAGTTGTTCTGGGCCCTGTACTGGGTCTGGTGAGTTTGAGGGTTACCATCAAATAGGGTACACCCTGATGGTCATTGCAAAGCAATACATTTCCTTCTCCATCCACATTATCTTGTATGCATCCTCCACATGCACCATTAATACCATTAATATTTTTGACAACTTTTACTTTTACTTCACTACATTCCTAAAGACAATTATGTACATTTTACTCCATACATTTTTCATGACACCCAAAAGTACTCGTTACATTTTTTATGCTTAGCAGGACAGGGAAATTGTGCAATTCACGCACTAATAAAGAGAACATCCCTGGTAATCTCTATTGCCACTGATCTGGTGGACTAACGGACTCACAAAACCCAAATTCTTTGCTTAAATTATGTATGAGTGTTGGAGTGTGCCCCTGGCTATCCATAAAGTAAAAATATTTGCTTAATATAAGGAATTTGAGATGATTTGTACTTTTACTTTTGATACTTAAGTATATTGAAAACCAAATACTTTTAGACTTTTACTCAAGTAGTATTTTACTGGGTGACTTTCACTTTTACTTGAGTCATTTTCTATTATTTTACTCAAGTATGACAGGTGGGTACTTGTTCCACCACTGACCGTTGATCAAGTTCACTCATTTATAATAGGAAAAGTGATTGGGAAAATAAGTTTGAAGTTTCCTCACCTGTCTGTGTCTTGTTTATTTTTTAAGTACCACTTGAAAGGCCTGATTTCTAGGGTCATTGTAAGATGTCAGGCTTGAAAATCTGTTCAGCCATTTTGGCACTGTGACTCACTACCCAAACCAGACAGTGGCCAAGATACGTCATGTGATTTCTTGCTCCCATCTAGTGGACGAACTGGGAATCAGACAGGGGGTATATTTACACACTGGATAGGTAGAGACTCCAGCTTTCTCCTCATAAATGATGTATATCATTCCTCTAAGACGAAAAAGGATTCCTGTGAAACGAAAGATTACTTTGCCCTGCATCTTTTAAATGTCTGTGTTCCTATGGACATTTGAGCATGTTTCGAGTGACAACATTAGGTAAAAGATCTGACTTTTTAATAAAAATTAAATATAAAATATATATATATCCTTTTGGAACAGTAATTGGTGACATATTTTATGTCAAACCTAGACTTTCAAATATTTTATTCCCCAACATTTGACAAAAAATATCTTGGGCTCTGTAATAGTCACATTGTTTCTGACACCTTTATCAGAATCCCACAGTTCTTAAGACTTATAGTTTTGTAACCAAAATGTATTGTATGAGGGTAGTATACAATATTATGTGTCATTTAGAAAATGCCACCAGAGAGTGTCCGAGTTGAACAGGTTAATAATGTCACTGCTAAACATGTGTACATATTCCAGATGCTCTTCTGATCACCACCAACCCCTACGACTATCCCATGCTCAGTCAGGGTGAAATCACCGTCAAGAGTATCTGTGATGTGGACGAGTTCATTGCCACTGACGTAAGTCAAATTGACATATGTTATTTCATGCCATAATTGTTTGTTCTTAGCATGATGAATCATATTTTGATCATATTTTGATTGATGTTGCACGGAATCGTGTTTTTCTTTCTTACTTGAGAGAGGTGATGTGTAGTGTTCTTCCAGGATAGGAGGGAAATCAACTTGCTTTTCAAAGGAAGTCCATTTTGTGTAATCATAGCCCACCTCTACTTTAAATCACAGGAGGCCATTGACATTTTGGGCTTCACTGCTGATGAGAAGATTGGCATCTTCAAGCTGACTGGTTCTGTAATGCATCATGGGGCAATGAAGTTCAAGCAGAAGCAGCGTGAGGAGCAGGCTGAGCCTGATGGCACTGAAGGTAAATTGAAAAATGATGAAGACACTGCAACCAGAAATCTCTGGCGTTGTCAAACTGGTGTACATTACATGCATGAAATCAAATCAAGCAGTACATATTTACTCAACATGGTGATTGAAATATCTGATCTTAAAAGTATGATCTTTGTAAAAAAGAGTACCATTTTACCTTCCATCTTAGTGGCTGATAAAATCTCCTACCTCATGGGCTTGAACTCCGCTGACTTGCTCAAAGCTCTGTGCTACCCCAGAGTGAAGGTCGGGAATGAGATGGTGACCAAGGGGCAGACTGTACCACAGGTTGGCAACTCGGTTATGGCCCTCTGTAAATCTGTCTATGAGAAAATGTTCTTGTGGATGGTCGTCCGTATCAATGAGATGTTAGACACAAAGCAGGCCAGACAATTCTTCATTGGTGTGCTGGACATCGCTGGATTTGAAATCTTTGATGTGAGTGGTAAACAACTTACTTTTCCTTCCAATTTACACTAACTACCTGACTTAATGCACTACCCTAAACATTTCATTTTCTCCAGTACAACAGCTTGGAGCAGCTTTGCATCAACTTCACCAATGAGAAACTGCAACAGTTTTTCAACCACCACATGTTCGTACTGGAACAAGAAGAGTACAAGAAAGAGGGAATTGAATGGGAGTTCATTGACTTTGGTATGGACTTGGCTGCCTGCATTGAGCTTATTGAGAAGGTACGCATAATAACAATTTCTTAAATCAATATTTTACTGTAAAAAAGCCTGGTCTCTATTAAAAGTATTCTGTTCTCAACAGCCAATGGGCATCTTCTCCATCCTTGAAGAGGAGTGCATGTTCCCCAAAGCTTCTGACACTACCTTCAAGACCAAGCTGAATGAACAGCATCTTGGCAAAACTGCCGCCTTCCAAAAGCCAAAGCCTACCAAAGGAAAGGAGGCAGGGAAGGAGGCCCACTTTGCCCTTGTGCACTATGCTGGCATTGTAGAATACAGTATCACAGGCTGGCTGGACAAGAACAAGGACCCCCTGAACGACTCTGTTGTGCAACTCTACCAGAAGTCTACAGTCAAACTGCTGGCTTATCTCTATGTAACTCCAGCAGCCGATGGTAGTGTTCACTGTTCACACAGATTATTTACATAAAGCCTAGTTATGGCATTAGCGCATTCCGTAAATACTAACACATTTTGCATCCCTGTAATGCTGGAATTTATCTTTTGAATATACAAATAGAGGCTGCAAGCAAGAAGGGTGGCGCCAAGAAGAAGGGCGGCTCCTTCCAGACAGTGTCTGCTCTGTTCAGGGTATGTGTTCATCAAACATGGAGAGAATGTTCCATTATGATGGGAGAGGGGAAATATTCACATTTTATTCATATCATAATATGTTTAAGGTGTGCGTGGATCTGAAATGGCTTTTGTTCAAAATGTTTGAGATTCAACAATTGAGTTTGGAGTTTGCAAGGCAAATGTTTATTGTTGATTTAAGTATGCTTAAACTTTCAGGAAAACTTGGGCAAGCTGATGACCAACTTGAGGAGCACTCATCCGCACTTTGTGCGATGTTTGATTCCCAATGAATCAAAGACACCAGGTAAGTGCTAAAAAGCTGGAAATTGTTTTTAGCCCTGTGAAGAAGAACCTTGTTTTAAGTTTTATGAAAATGAATGAGTAAAACATTACGTTTGTCTACAAGGTCTGATGGAAAACTTCCTGGTCATCCACCAGCTGAGGTGTAATGGTGTGCTGGAAGGTATAAGAATCTGCAGAAAGGGCTTCCCCAGCAGAATCCAATATGGTGACTTCAAGCAGAGGTAAATACACAGTACGCTTGAAAAGTCAGCCATCGTCAGTGGTTGCAGATATTGTGACATCCAACACAGCTGTGTGGATACTGCGTGGTATTGATTGATGAAGTTGAACTATCTTTTCTTCCAGATACAAAGTATTGAATGCCAAAGTCATCCCTGAGGGACAGTTCATGGACAACAAGAAGGCTTCAGAGAAGCTCTTGGGGTCCATTGATGTGGACCACACTCAGTACAAGTTTGGGCACACCAAGGTAAAACAGTATTCCTCTTACTAATCTCTTGTGGACAGACTACATAACATAAATGGTATTGTAATGTTAACATCTGTCAAAAGACTGTGGGATCCAACGACTAACGAGCAACGGTAGTTCCGGTACTTTAGTTTTCCATCACTGGTTATTTGGACGTGTCAGGATTGGGTGAAGGTGGTGCTTAAAGTGGGGGCAGAGATTTGAAGCAATAATTTGAAGCAATGATTTCAAGTGGAACGTTTTCTTAATGGGGGGAGGGGGGGGGGGGCTTTGGCTGAGAGTTTCCATTTAGGGAGGTGGAGACTGTTACTCTCATTAGTATCTTTTCTCACATACATCTTCCCCCAGAACCTAATCAAGTATGTGACGCAGTTACACAATATTTTAGATCTGGGTTTCCGAGATTACTCCTTTAAAGATGTTAACATGCTCTTTGAACCTCTGAGTTCAGAATATTTTTCTAATAAACACTAAATTGCAGGTGTTCTTCAAAGCTGGTCTGTTGGGTACTCTGGAGGAGATGCGAGATGAGAAACTGTCTTCTCTGGTGACCATGACTCAGGCCCTGTGCAGAGGTTTTCTCATGAGGAGAGAGTATATGAAGATGATTGAGAGGAGGTAAAGGCTTTGCTGGAAAGAAATGTCTATCCATCCTCATTGGTTTACACAGTTGTTGCGTTTATAATTGACTTGATCCAACTATTGTTTTATTTGTTTGGATTTTGACAGAGAGTCTACTTTCGCCATCCAATACAACATCCGCTCCTTCATGAACGTCAAAACCTGGCCATGGATGAAGCTGTACTTCAAGATCAAGCCTCTTCTAAAGAGTGCTGAAACTGAGAAGGAGATGGCCCAAATGAAGGAGACCTTTGAAAAAACAAAGGAGGATCTGACAAAGGCATTGTCCAAGAAGAAAGAGCTTGAAGAGAAGATGGTTGCTATACTGAATGAAAGAAATGCCTTGGCGTTACAAGTAGCATCTGTAAGTAGCATCTGTAACTGAATGAGTGGATTAGTAAAATGTGCATCAACCCTTGTTTATATTTGAGAGTATAATTGTGAAACAATTAATAAAATATCATATAATCATAACTCTAGGAAGGTGAGAGCCTCAATGATGCTGAGGAAAGGTGTGAGGGACTCATTAAGAGTAAGATTCAGCTTGAAGCCAAACTCAAAGAGACAACTGAAAGGCTGGAGGATGAGGAGGAGCTCAATGCTGAGGTGACTGCCAAGAAAAGGAAACTGGAGGACGAGTGCTCTGAGCTGAAGAAAGACATTGATGACTTGGAGCTCACCTTGGCCAAAGTAGAGAAGGAGAAACATGCCATCGAAAACAAGGTTATCTATTTTTCAATACAACCTTTTTGCATCTCTATAGATACAGGCAACCATGTTAATGAAACATTACATGATTCTACTTAGGTTAAAAACCTAGTGGAGGAGATGTCCTCCCAAGATGAAACCATTGCCAAGTTGACCAAGGAGAAGAAAGCCCTCCAAGAGGCACATCAGCAAGTCCTTGATGATCTCCAGGCAGAGGAAGACAAAGTCAACACTCTGACCAAAGCCAAGACCAAGCTTGAACAGCAAGTGGATGATGTGAGCAAAAAAACAAACTGAATTGATGAAGTAAAAAGAGGTTATAACTAGTAGTACATTATCCATATACACATTTAGGTGGAACCACAGTACAATAATGCCTGCTCTCTGTTAAAACAGCTGGAAGGATCTCTGGAGCAAGAGAAGAAAGTCCGCATGGACCTTGAGAGAGCCAAAAGGAAGCTTGAAGGAGATCTGAAACTGTCTCAGGAATCCGTAATGGATCTGGAAAATGACAGGCAGCAGTCAGAGGAGAAGATTAAGAAGTAAGTTGCTGGCCAATACTAAAGCAAGCTCGTATATTTTACCGAAAGTACTTCAACTTCATCTCCATTCCCTGTTCTTGTGTTCAACTGTACATAGGAAGGACTTTGAGTTAAGCCAGTTTCTTAACAAGGTTGAGGATGAACAGACACTTAGTCTTCAGCTCCAGAAGAAGATCAAGGAGCTCCAGGTTGATTCAAGACGTAGCACTTAACTAAAGTGATTCTAATCTACACGAATAAATATTTCTAGTTGGCTTTGCAAGGGCTGAATATATACGACCATGTATTTCAGGCTCGGGTTGAGGAGCTGGAGGAGGAGATTGAGGCTGAACGTGCTGCTCGGGCAAAGGTTGAGAAGCAGAGGTCTGATCTCTCCAGGGAACTTGAGGAGATCAGTGAAAGGCTTGAAGAAGCTGGAGGTGCAACATCTGTCCAGATTGAGATGAGCAAGAAGCGTGAGGCTGAGTTCCAGAAGCTGCGTCGTGATCTTGAAGAGTCCACCCTGCAGCATGAGGCCACCGCTGCTGCTCTCCGTAGGAAGCAGGCCGACACTGTGGCAGAACTGGGAGAACAAATAGACAACCTCCAGCGTGTCAAGCAGAAGCTGGAGAAGGAGAAGAGTGAATACAAAATGGAGATTGATGACCTCTCCAGCAACCTGGAGTCTGTTTCCAAATCAAAGGTAAAAATAACAGATTTATGTTGAAGTCAAAAAACAAGTCATGATCAAATAACTCTAAAACTGTACTTGTTTCAGGGAAACTATGAGAAAATGTGCCGCTCTCTTGAGGATCAAATGAGTGAGCTCAAATCCAAGAACGATGAACATGTGCGCCAATTGAATGACATAGGTGTGCTAAGGGCAAGACTGCTGACAGAGAATGGTTAGTGTGCAAAGAAACACTACTTACCCAAACAAACATCATCAATATATCTGCTAGAAACATATTTCCTACATTGTATCTTCAATCAGGTGAATACGGGCGTCAGCTGGAGGAAAAAGAAGCTCTGGTTTCCCAGTTGACCAGGGGCAAGCAAGCTTTCACACAGCAGGTTGAGGAACTCAAGAGGCACATCGAGGAAGAAGTGAAAGTAGGATAAATCACATAATAGGTTTGCAAAGAAATACATAAAATGTGTACAAATCATTTTGAACAAATTCTAAAGAAAGGTTTCTTTCTCTACAATCAACCCGAAAGTCCAAGAATGCCTTGGCCCATTCTGTTCAATCAGCCCGCCATGACTGTGACCTGCTCAGGGAGCAGTTTGAGGAGGAGCAGGAGGCCAAGGCTGAGCTGCAGCGTGGAATGTCCAAAGCCAACGGCGAGGTGGCTCAGTGGAGAACCAAATACGAGACTGATGCCATTCAGCGCACTGAGGAGCTTGAGGATGCCAAGTAATTAAAGACATTGAACATGTTCATAATGACCAAGATACCTACAATGGCAAACATCAGAGAAAAAACATGTTTCTATACCTTTACAGGAAAAAGCTTGCACAGCGTCTGCAAGACGCACAAGAGACAATTGAAGCAACAAACTCCAAGTGTGCTTCTCTGGAGAAGACTAAGCAGAGACTGCTGGGTGAAGTGGAGGATCTCATGATTGATGTGGAGAGAGCTAACGCTTCAGCTGCCCAACTTGACAAGAAGCAGAGGAACTTTGACAAGGTACCATGAAAGACAAGATGGCAAGGAAAAATGAATGAAATCCACCTATTCAGTCACTAATTTATTCATGAAATTGTTAATGACACTTCCAGGTTCTGACAGAGTGGAAGCAGAAGTATGAGGAGGGCCAGGCAGAGCTAGAGGTGTCTCTGAAAGAGGCCCGCTCTCTCAGCACCGAGCTGTTCAAGATGAAGAACTCCTATGAAGAATGTTTGGACCACCTGGAGACACTTAAGAGGGAGAACAAGAACCTGCAACGTATGTTCCAAACATTCTGAAACAAACCTAAAGTAACTGTCCAGTGAACATCTCATAAGCTGGCCAATCAGCGGTCTACTCACATTAATATTTTTAATGACCGGTATATGCCCACACCATTCTGTTATTGGGGTACGCTCACATCACTCTAACACAGAAAATCTGTCATTTAACATACTTAATTTAAAAAAATTTAAAGGAAAACTATTTCACTCATATTGTAATTAATTATAGGTCAAATTTCATAGTAATCTGGAAACACTAGACAGTTACTTTAATGTCTACATGCAAGAAAACAATACATGCAGTTTAACATTTTCTTTAAATATTCTTATTAGAGTAAATACTCTTTAAGCAATCTAATTGACCATCTTGTGTGATGACCACTATTTCCATGTTTCTCAAAGAGGAAATCGCTGACCTGACTGAACATATTGGTGAGTCT
Source organism: Salvelinus namaycush (assembly GCF_016432855.1). Lineage (NCBI taxonomy): Eukaryota > Metazoa > Chordata > Actinopteri > Salmoniformes > Salmonidae > Salvelinus > Salvelinus namaycush. The sequence goes on from NC_052308.1 coordinate 37,954,160, forward strand.
GGAAAGACCATCCATGAGCTAGAGAAAGGAAAGAAGACAGTGGAGATTGAGAAGTCGGAATTTCAGACTGCCCTGGAGGAAGCAGAGGTAAAAGAGAATACAGATAAAATGCCCATTTTTAAAGTGGAAGGGGAAGTAGGTACAATATATTCTGTTGTCTATTACTCATCTATAACTTAATTGCAATTTTAATACATTTTAAGGCTACGCTGGAGCATGAGGAATCCAAGATTCTCCATGTTCAGCTAGAGCTAACCCAGGTTAAAAGTGAAGTTGACAGGAAGCTGGCAGAGAAGGATGAGGAGACAGAGCAGATCAAGAGGAACAGCCAGAGGATGATGGACTCCATGCAGAACACTCTGGACTCTGAGATCAGGAGCAGGAATGATGCCATGAGAGTCAAGAAGAAGATGGAGGGAGACCTCAATGAGATGGAGATTCAGCTGAGCCATGCCAACCGCCAGGCTGCTGAAAGCCAAAAACAGCTGAGGAACATCCAGGGAGCACTCAAGGTATGGATTTTAAACATCTACTTGACTCGGGAAGGCTGTGAGACAAATATGATATCATTGAGTTTTCTTCCTTTGACCTCAGGATGCCCAATTGCACCTTGATGATGCTGTCCGCGCCTCAGATGATATGAAGGAGCAAGTAGCCATAGTGGAGCGTAGGAATAACTTGATGCTGGCTGAGATTGAAGAACTGAGGGCTGCCCTGGAGCAGACAGAGAGAGGGCGCAAAGTGGCCGAACAGGAGCTGGTTGATGCCAGTGAGCGTGTTGGACTGCTGCATTCTCAGAATACCAGCCTTATAAACACCAAGAAGAAGCTGGAGGTTGACCTTACTCAGGTCCAAGGTGAAATGGAAGACACTGTCCAGGAAGCAAGAAATGCAGAGGAGAAGGCCAAGAAGGCTATTACTGATGTGAGTCCTTATAGCATATAATATAAATCTAAACTCTTACAGCAAAATGTACTTGCCGATTAGTAACATCCCTATCCTTTTCTACATGCCATGGTGGCAGGCTGCCATGATGGCAGAGGAGTTGAAGAAGGAGCAGGACACCAGCTCTCACCTGGAGAGGATGAAGAAGAACCTGGAGGTCACAGTGAAGGACCTGCAGCACCGTCTGGATGAGGCTGAGAACCTGGCCATGAAGGGCGGAAAGAAACAACTCCAGAAACTGGAGTCCAGGGTAAACTCTAACTACATCATCTTAATGAAAACTATCACACTGACTACTAATGACTCCACCAATGACAAAGGAAATACACTGTAATAACTTGGTTATAATCAAATTATTTAATTCAAGGTCCGTGAACTGGAGAGTGAAGTTGATGCTGAACAGAGACGTTCAGCTGATGCTATTAAAGGTGTTCGCAAATATGAGAGGAGAGTCAAGGAGCTCAGCTACCAGGTACTTTCAACATCTGATGAGAAGAACCCTGTAAAGAGTAATCTTGACCCCTAAGCTATAATCGTCCTTTAATTTATACAGACTGAGGAGGATAAGAAGAATGCGAACAGGCTCCAGGATCTGGTGGACAAGCTGCAGCTGAAAGTGAAAGCCTACAAGAGACAGTCTGAGGAGGCTGTAAGTAAATGTAATTCTTATTATCGTAGAAATACTATAAAACTGCATAGTTTCAACTATGCATTCTAGATTTACTTTGGTAACATTTACTTCACTTTACCTATGGCCTGCAGATATAACGCTCCATAACTTAACTTATAAGCAGGTTTGAGCCTTTATAATATCTTATAATAAGGCTTACAGTATATATGTTACATTTGACCAGTTGGTTTGTCTTACAGGAGGAGCAGTCCAACATTCACCTGTCCAGGTACAGGAAGCTGCAGCATGAGCTGGAGGAAGCTCAGGAGCGTGCCGACATCTCTGAGTCCCAGGTCAACAAGTTGAGAGCCAAGAGCCGTGAAATTGGCTGCAAGGTATGATAACCCTTTATTAATAGGTCATTCTGTTGCCATTCAACAAATATGGCTGAGATTAGAAATTAGATTAACGTGATTAATGACTAATTATTGTTCCCTAAATGTTTCTTTTAGTCCAAGGATACAATGGAGTGATCAGCTTTGGAGGAATGGAGGAAACGAGACATTCACAAGCAACCATACAATATGAATTTCTTGTGAAATGTTTACATACTGTAACTAGTAGGCCTACCCTATGTGTGAACAATGGCACATTGGGTGTGAACACTGCAGGCTGCAGCCAATAAAAATTGCTTGTTATCATCCCTCCTGTGTGTTTCGTTCTCAGTTACAAGTCATACAGTGCATTCGGAAAGTATTCAGATCCCTTTGACTTTTTCCACATTTTGTTACGTTACAGCCTTATTCTAAAATGTATTAAATAAAACCTTTTCCTCATCAATCTACACACAATACCCCATAATGACAAAGTGAAAACTGGTTTTTAGACATTTTTGGAAATGTATTAAAAATAGAAAACAGAAATACCTTATTTACATAATATTCAGACCCTTTGCTATAAGACTCGAAATTGAGCTCAGGTGCATCCTTTTTCCATTGATCATCCTTGAGATGTTTCTACAACTTGATTGGAGTCCACCTGTGGTAAATTCAATTGATTGGACATGATATGGAAAGCACACACCTGTCTATATAAGGTCCCACAGTTGTTTCACATTCTTAAAATAAACTGGTGATACTAACTGACTTAAGGCAGGGAATTTTTACGAGGAGTAAATGTCAGGAATTGTGAAAATCTGAGTTTAAATGTATTTGGCTGAGGTGTATGTAAACTTCCGACTTCAACTGTATAGTACTATGCATTTGAGTAAAGTTTAGGTTACTCGGCCCAACACTCAAGGGTGTGGGGTCGACCAGCCTCATTATTGCAATAATTAATCGACATTGAATTAAGATGATTGTTTGAAGAAATGACAAAGTCTCTCTTACTTGATTAGAATATTCCACGACAAAGGACAACCATCTCTGCAGCGCTACACCAATCAGCCCTTTATGGTAGAGTGGCCAGACAGTAGGCACTCCTCAGGAAAAGGCACATGACAGCCCGCTTGGTTTGCCAAAAGGCGCCTAAAAGACCCTCAAACCATGTGAAACAAGATCTTCTGGTGTGAGGAAACCAAGATTGAACTCTTTGGCCTGAATGCCAAGCTTCACATCTGGAGGAAACCTGGCATCATCCCTACGCTGAAGCATGGTGGTGGCAGCATCATGCTGTGGGGATGTTTTTCAGTGGCAGGGACTAGGAGACTAGTCTGGATCGAGGCAAAGATGAACGGAGCAAAGTACAGAGAGATCCTTGATGAAAACCCGCTCCAGAGCATTCAGAACCTCAGACTGAGGCGAAGTTTCACCTTCCAACAAGACAATGACCCTAAGCACACAGACAAGACAACACACAAGTGTCCTTGAGTGGCCCAGCCAGAGCCCCGACTTCAACCCGATTGAGATGGTTAGGGAAGAGTTGGACAGCAGAATGAAGGATAAGCAGCCAACTGTTGGTAAAGTATTCCAGGTGGAGCTGGTTGAGAGAATGCCAAGAGTGTGCAAAGCTGTCATCAAGGCAAAGGGTGGCTACTTTTAAGAATCTAAAATAAAAAATATATTTTGATTTGTTTAACACTTTTTTGGTTACTACATGATTCCATATGTGTTATTTCATAGTTGTGATTTCATCACTATTATTCTACAATGTAGAAAATAGTCAAACATAAAGAAAAACCCTTGAATGAATAGGTGTGTCCAAACTTTTCACTGGTACTGTATATGTATGTGTATTTGTATAAATTATTTTAAATATGAACACATTTGAATGAACACGTTTATAGTGTCAAATGTGTTAAATTATAGCCATGGTATAAAATGCATATTCAACTCGGGGCTCGATGCATTCTCTGGAAAATAATGCAACTCCGCGGAAGGTCAGTACCACACCGCTAGCGCGTTGTGGAACACAACGTTCATTATTTTCCATTCAAGGAATTATCCGTTACATACTGTATATTTTGAATGAGTTAACCACCTTGCAATGTTTTGAAATGCGGGCTTTTATTTTTAATGTTTTGCATTACCATAGAGAGGTGACATTATCGTTAGTGCTGCTAGCAAAATAGTAGTGTACAGTAGTTGTCAGTGGAATGGCGTGTTGTCCGTCTCAAAACAAACGCCACGAATATATTTGTGGCAGAAATGATAGGTCGGACGCATATTTTTTTTGTTTTTCAATGTTAATATATGCACCAAACCTTCGAATGTATAAATCGCACACCTTTTGATATGGCTCTTCTCCCTCTATTTTTGGAGGTACGCAGCACGGACTGCTGAAACCGCAACGTGAACAAGAGACGTTGGATGCAGTCTCCTGTAAGTGTGATATGTGTAGCTAGCTAACGTTACTGTGAATTTAACCAAAGTACCGCTAAGCTTCACGTTTCGTCGCTTATTGATTTATTTTACAGAAAATAATAACATTAACTAGCTAGTTGACAGGTACTGTAACGGAGAATGTGGGTTGTATCACTATGCAATGATGATGATTGAGTCTGGGCAGTATGGATTGTGCACTCATGCGGTAACTTTTATGACTTAACGTAGCCTACCAGAAAGAACTGACTGCATTATTTAACACGTCAATTGACGTCTTTCTCGGTACCAGGGTCAAAAAGGTACTCAGAACAACAAACCAGCGATAAGCTTATGGTCCATCATCATATCAGGTCAAAGATGATTGAACCACAGGACCGCGACAGTGATGAACATGATGAAGCCGTTCCATTACCAACCCTACCCCCTATGCCACGAGAGCGGGTCCCGTTGCAGAAGAGCAACGTGTGCTCCCGCTCTTACTTCATGGTGGTGATGGTCTTTTTCCATGTATACATCATCAATGTCATTGCGCTACTCCTCTACGTGCACTACAACAACAGCCCTGGAGAGGTACTGGCCACCCCGAACAGGGACGAGGCAAGCGGTGGAAGCAATCATCACAAGCCCCCCGAGTTCAAACAGCAACAGTCAGATTCTGGCTTTCAGCAGGACATGTACCTTCCACGCCTAGAGGGCATACGGGTGAGTTAACGCCTTGATCACACCAACAAGGTTTTGCATTTTGGTAAACCAGAAGTATGTTCAAGTACAGTTGAAGTCGGAAGTTTACATACACGTAGGTTGGAGTCATTAAAACTCGTTTTTTAACCACTCCACAAAAATAGTTTTGGCAAGTCGGTTAGGACGTCTACTTTGTGCATGACACAATACATTTTTCCAACAATTGTTTACAGACAGATTATTTCACTTATAATTCACTGTATGACAATTCCAGTGGGTCAGAAGTTTACATACACTAAGTTGACTGTGGCTTTAAATTAGAGGTCGACCAATTATGATTTTTTTCAACGCTGATACCGATTATTGAAGGACCAAAAAAAGCCGATACCGATTAATCGGACAATTTTTTTAATTTATTTGTAATAATGACAATTACAACAATACTGAATGAACACTTATTTTAACTTAATATAATACATCAATAAAATCAATTTAGCCTCAAATAAATAATGAAACATGTTCAATTTGGTTTAAATAATGCAAAAACAAAGTGTTGGAGAAGAAAGTAAAAGTGCAATATGTGCCATGTAAGAAAGCTAACGTTTAAGTTCCTTGCTCAGAACATGAGAACATATGAAAGCTGGTGGTTCCTTTTAACATGAGTCTTCAATATTCCCAGGTAAGAAGTTTTAGGTTGTAGTTATTATAGGAATTATAGGACTATTTCTCTCTATACCATTTGTATTTCAATAACCTTTGACTATTGGATGTTCTTATAGGCACTTTGGTATTGCCAGTGTAACAGTATAGCTTCCGTCCCTCTCCTCGCTCCTACCTGGGCTCGAATCAGGAACACATCGACAACAGTAACCCTCAAAGCAGCGTTACCCATGCAGAGCAAGGGGAACAACCACTCCAAGTCTCAGAGCGAGTGACGTTTGAAACGCTATTAGCGTGCACCCCGCTAACTAGCTAGCCATTTCACATCGGTTACACCAGCCTAATCTCGGGAGTTGATAGGCTTGAAGTCATAAACAGCGCAATGCTTGAAGCACAACAAAGAGCTGCTGGCAAAACGCACAAAAGTGCTGTTTGAATGAATGCTTACGAGCCTGCTGGTACCTACCACCGCTCAGTCAGACTGCTCTATCAAATCATAGACTTAGTTATAACATAATAAACAGAAATACGAGCCTTGGGTCATTAATATGGTCGCATCCGGAAACTATCATCTCGAAAACAAGACGTTTATTCTTTCAGTGAAATACGGAACCGTTCCGTATTTTATCTAACGGGTGGCATCCATAAGTCTAAATATTCCTGTTACATTGCACAACCTTCAATGTTATGTCATAATTACGTAAAATTCTGGCAAATTAGGAGGCCCAAACTGTTGCATATACACTGACTCTGCGTGCAATGAACGCAAGAGAAGTGACACAATTTCACCTGGTCAATATTGCCTGCTAACCTGGATTTCTTTTAGCTAAATATGCAGGTTTAAAAATATATACTTCTGTGTGTTGATTTTAAGAAAGGCATTGATGTTTATGGTTAGGTACACATTGGAGCAACGATACGCACCGCATGGATTATATGCAATGCAGGACACGCTAGATAAACTAGTAATATCATCAACCATGTGTAGTTAACTAGTGATTATGGTTGATTGATTGATTGTTTTTTATAAAATAAGTTTAATGCTAGCTAGCAACTTACCTTGGCTTACTGCATTCGCGTAACAGGCAGGCTCCTCGTGGAGTGCAATGTAATCAGGTGGTTAGAGCGTTGGACTAGTTAACTGTAAGGTTGCAAGATTGAATCCCCCGAGCTGACAAGGTAAAAATCTGTCGTTCTGCCCCTGAACGAGGCAGTTAACCCACCGTTCCTAGGCCGTCATTGAAAATAAGAATGTGTTCTTAACTGACTTGCCTAGTTAAATAAAGATTAAATAAAGGTGTAAAAAAAAAAAGAAATGGCCAGATCGGTGTCCAAAAATACAGATTTTCTTTATTGTTATGAAAACTTGAAATCGGCCCTAATTAATCGGCCATTCCGATTAATCGGTCAACCTCTATTTTAAACAGCTTGGAACATTCCAGAAAACATTGTCATCTTTAGAAGCTTCTAATAGGCTAATTGACATAATTTGAGTCAATTGGAGGTGTACCTGTGGATCTATTTAAAGGCCTACCTTCAAACTCCGTGCCTCTTTGCTTGACATCATGGGAAAATCAAAAGAAATCAGCCAAGACCTCAGAAAAAAATGATAGACCTCCACAAGTCTGTATCATCCTTGGGAGCAATTTCCAAACGCCTGAAGGTACCACGTTCATCTGTACAAACAATAGTACGCAAGTATAACCACCATGGGACCACGCAGCTGTCATACCGCTCAGGAAGGAGACGCGTTCTGTCTCCTAGAGATGAACGTACTTTGGTGGGAAACGTGCAACTCAGTCCCAGAACAACGGCAAAGGACCTTGTGAAGATGCTGGAGGAAACAGGTACAAAAGTATCTATATCCACAGTAAAACGAGTCCTATATCGACATCACCTGAAAGGCCGCTCAGCAAGGAAGAAGCCACTGCTCCAAAACCGCCATAAAAAAGCCAGACTACGGTTTGCAACTGCACATGGGGACAAAAATCGTACTTTTTGGATAAATGTCCTCTGGTCTGATGAAACAAAAATAGAACTGTTTGGTCATAATGACCATCGTTATGTTTGGAGGAAAAAGGGGGAGGCTTGTAAGCCGAAGAACCACATCCCAACCGTGAAGCACGGGGGTGGCAGCATCATGTTGTTGGGGTGCTTTGCTGCAGGAGGGACTGGTGCACTTCACAAAATAGATGGCATCATGAGGGAGGGAAATTATGTGGATATATTGAAGCAACATCTCAAGACATTAGTTAAAGCTTGGTCGCAAATGGGTTTTCCAAATGGACAATGACCCCAAGCATACTTCCAAAGTTGTGGCAAAATGACTTAAGGACAACAAAGTCAAGGTATTGGAGTGGCCATCACAAAGCCCTGACCTCAATCTCATAGATAATTTGTGGGCAGAACTGAAAAAGCGTGTGTGAGCAAGGAGGCCTACAAACCTGACCCAGTTACACCAGCTCTGTCAGGAGGAATGGGCCAAAATTCACCCAACTTATTGTGGGAAGCTTGTGGAAGGCTACCCGAAACGTTTGACCCAAGTTAATCAATTTAAAGGCAATGCTACCAAATGCGAATTGAGTGTATGTAAACTTCTGACCCACTGGGATATGAGGTGAAAGAAATAAAAGCTGAAATAAATCATTCTCTATACTATTATTCTGACATTTCACATTCTTAAAATAAAGTGGTGATCCTAACTGACTTAAGACAGGGAATATTTACTAGGATTAAATGTCAGGAATTGTGAAATACATTTTAAACTCGTGTTTTTGGCTAAGGTGTATGTAAACTTCCGACTTCAACAGAATTGCATTGCAGAGGCAGCTGCGGTGCGTTCTGTGTGGTGCATACGTTGGATTATTTGAACGTATGCGTCAAACTGTATAAGAAGACAGCTTGACAGAAATGGTAGCAGAAGGTGAATGTTGAACTTTTCCGCCACACATATCCAGATGATGGTGTGTAATATTTTGCAAAATGACGCTATCGGTGTGATCAAGGCGTAAGGATACCTGTGTAGTTCTGTCTCTGTTTAGCCCAGAGCTTAACCTTACAGACAGTAGTAGTCTATACGGTTCAACGGTGGGCTAGTGTCTGTTGTGCTTTTCTTCTATATGAATGGTGCCATGTTGATGGTGTGAAGTTATAGTCTGTGTTTTTTTTTCACAGGTGGGCCATGTCCAGAAGTTGTCACTGGTGCCAGGCAATGTGCATGAGATGCGGACCCTGAGTCTGAAGCCCCTGCTGTTTGGTGAGAGCTCTCTCTACTAAACTTCTGCTCTGCATTGCACCCCTCTGCACCATGTTAGTGGCTGATGCTGTCATTGCTCAACAAGGTTCTGTGTTTACATTGTGTATGAAGTGTGTGTGTGTGTGTGCGCGTCTGTGTTTGTGTAAGTGGGTACGTGCACTCATACGTGTGTTTGGGTGTGTGCATGCGTTCAAGCGGGTGTTTACGGTGTGTGTCTCTCTCCAGAGATCCCAGGGTTCCTGTCTGAAGAGGAGTGTCGTGTGGTGGTGCAGCTGGCCCAGCTGAAGGGCCTGATGGAGAGCCAGGTGATGGTGCCTGAAGGACAGGAGGAGCTGACGGAGCAGCTCAACCTCAGCCCTGAGGAGATCTTCAACCTGCTAGACCTCAACCAGGACGGACAGCTACAACTCCAGGAGGTGTGTGGGTGGGCAAGCGAGGATGTGTGTCTGTGAGCAGCGTGAAGTAAGTAAGTAGTCTTGCACAAGTGCGAGCCGGAACGGCTCATAGGAGCAGGAGCCTATATCCTGTTTCTGTAGCGTGAGGTTGTTTGATGTAGTACACCACCTGGACAGGATGCTAGTCTATCGTAAGGCCTCAAGCCCAATCTACTTAACACTAGAACCACTAAAGCAGTCTTTTTGACTGCTCATGAATAAAAATATATATTACTCTGTCATTCTTAAAGTCATTCCCCCCTTCGTCCTTTACTTTTCCTAAATAAGTCTATATAACAAACCGCCGTTGTTAAAATCTTAAAATCACAAATGGAACTGGAGTTATAACCACTTTAGGAGGACATGTCATTTTTAAAATAATTGTCCCGTGTTGCCTCCTTCTCCTGACAGTATATCCTGCCCCGCTCCATCTCCCGACAGTGGAAGGTGCCGTGCCCAGTTGATAATCACCTCGATAATTGCCTCGGAACTAAACCTAAACTATACCGAAACGAATTTCACACAAATAACAGATTAAATAAATGAAGTAAAGTATGATGGGGGAGTTGATGAGTTAGGGGAAGCGAACCATGCATAATTATGTAATCACCAATTGTGAATGAAGAACAGGGCGGGCCATTCTATTGTATTGGTATATTCCAATTGGAGGTCGACCGATTATGATCTTTCAACGCCGATACCGATTATTGGAGGACCAAACCGATTAATCGGCCGATTTTTTTATATATATTTGTAATAATGACAATTACAACAATACTGAATGAACAATGAACCCTTTTATTTTAACTTAATATAATACATAAATAAAATATATTTAGTCTCAAATAAATGATGAAACATGTTCAATTTGGTTTAAATAATGCAAAAACAAAGTGTTGGAGAAGAAAGTAATAAAGCTAATGTTTAAGTTCCTTGCTCAGAACATGAGAACATATAGAAGCTGGTGGTTCAATATTCCCAGTTCTTCAATATTCCCAGTTAAGAAGTTTTAGGTTGTAGTTATTATAGGAAGTATGACACGTCGACTATTTCTCTCTATACCATTTGTATTTCATATACCTTTGACTATTGGATGTTCTTATAGGCACTTTAGTATTGCCAGCCTAATCTCGGGAGTTGATAGGCTTGAAGTCATAAACAGCGCTGTGCTTCAAGCATTGCTAAGAGCTGCTCGCAAACACAGTAAAGTGCTCTTTGAATAAATGCTTACGAGCCTGCTGCTGCCTATCACCGCTCAGTCAGACTGCTCTATCAAATATCAAATCATAGACTTAATTATAATAAACACAGAAATACAAGCCTTTGGTCATTAATATGGTCAAATCCGGAAACTATCATTTCGAAAACAAAACGTTTATTCTTTCAGTGAAATACGGAATCATTCTGTATTTTGATGAACGGGTGGCAACCCTAAGTTTAAATATTGCTGTTACATTGCACAACCTTCAATGTTATGTCATAATTATGTAAAATTCTGGCAAATAAATTATGGTCTTTGTTAGGAAGAAACAGTTCGCAACGAGCCAGGCAGCCCAATGTCACGCGGGACTAGGTTGGCGAAAGAACCAGACGCAGAGAGAGAGAGCCGCTTGGAAAAAATATTCCTTATATTTTTTCTTAACAAAAACTGAATAAGCCCGAACATACAGGGCGCAGAGAGAACACTTGCCAAACACCCAAAAATACACACACGTAACAAAAACAATCCCGCACAAAACAAGGGCGGGTCAAACTCCTAATTATAGGGAAGCTAATTACGAAACAAAAAACAGGTGCAACTAATAAGACAAAACAAACAGACAAACGAAAAAGGGATCGGTGGCGGCTAGTAGGACGGTGACGACGACCGCCGAGCACCGCCCGAACAGGCAGGGGAGTCAACTTCGGTGGAAGTCGTGACACCCAAACTGTTGCATATATCCTGCTTGAACTGAACGCAAGAGAAGTGACACAATTTCCCTAGTTAATATTGCCTGCTAACATGCATTTATTTTAACTAAATATGCAGGTTTAAAAAATATATACTTCTGTGTATTGATTTTAAGAAAGGCTTTGATGTTTATGGTTAGATACATTTGTGCAACGAATGTGCTTTTTTCACGAATGCGCTTTTGTTAAATCATCACCCGTTTGGGTAGGCTGTGATTCGATGATACATTAACAGGCACCGCATTGATTATATACAACGCAGGACAAGCTAGTTAACCTAGTAATATCATCAGCCATGTGTTGTTAACTAGTGATTATGTGAAGATTGATTGTTTTTTATAAGATAAGTTTAATGCTAGCTAGCAACTTACCTTGGCTCATTGCAGCCACAAGGTCCTTTTGACGCTGCACACGCGTAACAGGTGGTCAGCCTGCCACGCAGTTTCCTCGTGGATTGCAATGTAATCGGTCATATTCGGCCTCAAAAAAAGGCCGATTACCGATTGTTATGAAAACTTGAAATCGGTAATTAATTGGCCATGCCGATTAATCGGTCAACCTCTAATTCCAATTAGAATCTCAAAATAGTGTGTGCCATGTATCAGTCCTCCAAATCCAAGCAGATGGATCAGTCTAGACTGGCCTACTTGGAGTACACAATGAGAGCATGCATAATTTACAATGGCAAGAAGACCAGTACTTTCTTTGGAGAAACCATGTCACGGGATCGGTTCAGCGTTACCTCTGTTTTTTTTATGACAAAGAAACAAGAACGCGACACCTGGAAAACAGACATTCGCTATGGTATCCAACGTTTCGGAACTAGTTTGTACAGAACCGCATTACATGTTACAAACCAGGAGACGACATCGCTGTTGGTTAACAATTGTCTGCACAACTCCCGGGGAGGAGACAGTGCCAGGTGGCCAGATGCACTAAGACCAGAATCCAAGACACCTGTGTTGCCTGCAAGCGACGTGTTTGTGCTAAGTGTGTCGAGCAAGTGAAAGTGGCGAAGATTTGTGTTGACTTTTAGGATAAGCGATAACAGTTAATTAAATCCAACTGATGCCATTGCGTGAAGACGCACACCATGTGAGCAAGAGCTGACAATCATTTATTATTTTTGTACTGATGTCATATCCACACTTCTATTCATTATAATGCCATCTTTGCTGTTGTGCTGATTCTCACTATTTACCACGCACACTTGGCACTTTTAATGATGTTTAGGCTACTGATGTTTTCATCATTTGACCGCGCCTCTTGCTGATCGCGCTTCTTGTTGGCTGAGGTATTTTTATTTTGTCTTTATTGAAAGAAGCTGTTACTGTGTTCCGACACACATCCTTTCTCTTTCATTGTTGTAACAAAGGCACTCCACAAATAAACATGAACACTCAAATGTTTCTGTTTTTACATTAAAAGTTACAGCTTACAGTAACATAAACTAATGAAAATGCTATTGTGGTTTGAAAAAAGTATTATAATGTTACCTTATTTTTGCGATAGCTTATATGACATTTATTGTGTTGTGTTGGAGTCAGGATGACTGCTCATTAGCTTGAAGGGGGGTCCCTCGAGGCCCAGCGGTTCTCATGTTAATGCTGAGTGCTAAGCAGACACTCATCGGGTCCCATTTCTTTTAACAGTCTTTGGTGTGACTCAGCCAGGGAACGAACACCTGAACCTTCCAATCTCAGGGCGGACACTCTAACCACAAGGCCACTGAGTGGAGTGTACACACATCATTAATCATAGTGTGGTGGTACTGGGGCAGCAAATGTATCAATTTATTTTGTTCCTTTATAATGGATCAATAAACATGTATTATCTTCTTTATGTGTGATTTATGCATGTTCCTGGGCCTTCTACAGATATTGACACATTCACGAGTGAGGGATGGGATCTGGCTGACACCAGAGAATCTGAAAGAGATCTATGCTGGACTGAAGGCTGACCCTGACGGTAACGGTAAGAGACTGTCATTCTCGACACGGGCCTGTTTGTGATAGTTAGGCCCCTCTGTCTCTATGCATACAGAGCTAATCTTTTCAGGCTGCTCATATTGGATATCTGCGTCTGTATGTGACCCACTTTGTGCCTGTAAGTGACATCTTTGTGTCTGTGTTAGGCTTGCTGAGCCTGGAGGAGTTCAGGCGTCTGGGCAGTGATGCGTTCCAGCGTTTCTTGCAGCAGCGCGGGGTGAAGAGCAGCCAGCTGGTCAGGAACAGCAGACACACCTGGCTGTACCAGGGACAGGGGGCACACCAGGTTCTCCGAGACCTCAAGAAGAGGTGAGGAGAACATCATTGTCAATTGTTGCCCTGGCCTCTTCACTTGCCCTTCTCTCTCTCCTGGCCCCTCTCTCTCTCTCTCTCTCTCTCTCTCTCTCTCTCTCTCTCTCTCTCTCTCTCTCTCTCTCTCTCTCTCTCTCCTGGCCCCTCTCTCTCTCTCTCTCTCCTGGCTCCTCTCTCTCTCGCTCTCTCTCTCTCTCTCTCTCTCTCTCTCTCTCTCTCTCTCTCTCTCTCTCTCTCTCTCTCTCTCTCCTGGCCCCTCTCTCTCTCTCTCTCTCTCTCTCTCCTGGCCCCTCTCTCTCCTGGCCCCTCTCTCGCTCTCTCTCCTGGCCCCTCTCTCGCTCTCTCTCTCTCTCCTGGCCCCTCTCTCGCTCTCTCTCTCTCTCTCTCTTGGACAAAGCCAAGTATGTTCAAACACATTAATAAACGGTTGGAGTCAAACACCATGGTCAAGGTTATCAGAATCTGATGTTAAGGATTTTTGTCCCTGTTTCTCCCCCTACCTTTGTCCTCCATAGGGTGGCCCGTCTGACCCGGCTGCCCTCTGCGTTGGTGGACCTGAGTGAGCCCCTCCAGGTGGTACGTTATGAGCAGGGGGGCCACTACCACGCCCACCACGACAGCGGCCCTGTCTACCCTGAGACCGCCTGCACGCACACGCGCCTCGCTGCCAACACCTCCACACCCTTCGAGACCTCCTGCAGGTGAGAGAGAGCTGTGTTGAGTCAGCCAGCGCCTCGTCCTTGGCCTTGTTTTGACAATGCTGTATAGGGGAGAGTCTGGATAGACACCCTTCAGATTAAGATGGTTAGATTGAGTGAAAATGTAGTGTAACGTCTGTGTACTTTAGGTGGATGTGTTTGTGATAGACTGTGGTGGATGGCTTTGTGTAACTTAGCACATATCAATATATCAGGTAGTTCGTGACTAAGGCTTACATTTCCATGGTGGGGTTGGTCTGTGTGCGGATGTGTGTTCCAGTATGTGTCTGTATTAAATGTGTGTGTTGCACACCCAGGTACATCACCGTTCTCTTCTACCTGAACTCTGTTGAGGGGGGCGGGGAGACCGCGTTCCCTGTGGCAGACAACAGGACCTATGAGGAAGTGGTGCGTTATGGTCTGTCTGTGTGTGTGTTCTTGTGTGTTTATATTAGGGCTGGGAATTGCCGGGGACCTCACAATACGATATTATCACGATACTTAGGTGCCGATACGATATGTATTGCAATTCTATTTGGATTGCGATTCGATACTTTGATTTTATTGCGATTCAACGTTCCAAACATATTGCTAACCATATGTCTGCTGCAGAGGGATGAGAGAGCATGTTTTGATCAGTCATGGAAATAAAAGTGCTTAAAATAAATTGTCTCCCTATTTAAAAAAGAAGATGGAGGACAAGCTATGAAGGAAAAGTCCTGGAGTTTTAGTGCAGGTATAGCCAACTAGCGCAAAAATAATATTGCGATATTGTCAAAACAATACGATATATCGTTAACAAAATCGATATGTAATTGTATCGATCCCCCCCATCACTAGTTTATGTATCTATATTAAACATTTGCATGTTTGTCGGTGTAGCGATGTGTTTTTCTCAACGGTATTAATGAGTGATTGTGTTTGTGTTTTCAGTCTCTGATCCAGAACAATGTGGATCTAATGGACACGAGGAAGAACTGTGATAGGAGCAACCTGAGGGTAAAGCCTACTAAAGGGACAGCCGTGTTCTGGTACAACTACCTTTCTGACGGACAAGGTACAGACTGTACACAGTACTACCTCACACATAGCACGGCCCTTCTATACTGAACAAAAATATAAACGCAACATGTAAAGTGTTGGTCCTATGTTTCATGAGCTGAAATAAAAGATCCCAGAAATGTTCCATATGCACAAAAAGCTTATTTCTCTCAGATTTTGTTCACAAATTTGTTTACATCTCTGTTAGTGAATATTTCTCATTTGCCAAGATAATCCATACACCTGATAGGTGTGGAATATCAGGAAGCTGATTAAACAGCATGATCATTACACAGGTGCACCTTGTGCTGTGCACAATAAAAGGCCTCTAAAATCTGCAGTTTTATCACACAGCACAATGCCACAGATGTCTCAAGTTTTGAGGGAGCGCACAATTGGCATGCTGACTGCAGGAATGTCCACCAGAGCTGTTGCCAAATAATATAATGTTAATTTCTCTACCAAAAGCCACCTCCAACGTCGTTTTAGAGATTTTGGCAGTACATCCAACCGGCCTCACAACCGCAGACCACGTGTAACCATGCCAGGCCAGGCCTCCACATCCGGCTTCTTTACCTGCGGGATTGTCTGACACCAGGCACCTAGACAGCTTATAAAACTGAGGAGTATTTCTGTCTGTAATAAAGCTATTTTGTGGGGGAAAACTAATTCTGGATGAGCCCCTGCCCAGTCATGTGAAATCCATAGATTAGGGCTTAATGAATTTATTTAAATTGACTGATTTCCTTGTGACTGTAACTCAGTAAAAACATTGAAATTGTTGCGTGTGTAACGTCCTGACCGGAGTTCTTATGTGTTTTGCTTGTTTAGTGTTGGTCAGGACGTGAGCTGGGTGGGAATTCTATGTTGTGTGTCTAGTTCGTCTGTTTCTGTGTTCAGCCTAATATGGTTCTCAATCAGAGACAGCTGTCAATCGTTGTCCCTGATTGAGAATCATATATAGGTGGCTTGTTTTGTGTTGGGGATTGTGGGTGGTTGTTTCCTGTCTCTGTGTTTGTATTCTGCACCAGATAGGTCTGTATCTGTTTGCCACTTTTGTTATTTTGTATTTGTTTAGTGTTCACTGTAGTTTTTGTTAATTAAACATGTTGAGCACTGGCTACGCTGCGTGTTGGTCCGATCCCCGTTTCACCCCCTCTTCTAGTGAAGAGAGGGAAGGCCGCCGTTACAGCGTGTTGCATTCATATTTTAGTTCAGTATATAAACACACTAATACAGCTTAATTACTGCCCCTCAGACAGGCTACTCAACTTATTGTACACACATAGCAATTGACCCCATTTCATTCATTCACTGCTGTTCGGGTCCTTATTTAAAAACTGTAGTCTGTTGTTTTGATGAAGGTTAGGCCCACTGTTGTAGAAACACATTGAAAGAGATTCCGCCTACTCGTCCACATGGTAGTTATCAGTTCTACTGTTATCAGAGCTGCTGTTGAATACACATAATGTACTAACTGCTCTCTGTTACACACAGGCTGGGTGGGGGAGCAGGATGAGTATTCTCTGCACGGCGGCTGTGTGGTCACCCGCGGCACTAAGTGGGTGGCCAATAACTGGATCAACATCGACCCAGACTACCAGCGCCAGGCTCGCTACCAGCAGCTGGTGTCACATCAGGGGGAAGAGGACGAGGGGGAAGATGAGGGGGAGGGGGAGCAGCCTCAGTCTCAGCCCAGCCCTGAACAACTGCAAACTGCTGACTCCCATCAGGAACTGTAGCTGTACTGCTGTAGCCTAGAAACCGAAAAACAATGACCTCCCCTTAGGTCCACTAATTACACTAGTTCCAATCTCAGAAGAGTTATGGGTGGTTCAGACATTGTAGTTAGTGGGCCTAGACTTCCCCCACCCCTCTTCTTCAGCCTAAAGCTACCACAAAGATACCTCACTACCCACCTCCCCAACCTAACTTGACTCTGCCATGCTGTGCACAACCTCCCATGACGACACCTCTGCGGCCTGTACATAGAGAGATATTTGATATTCAGGGACTGTGGTCACTTTGGATTTATGCAACTGAGAAGGGGTCTAATGTTGTTGTTCAGATGTCCTTGTTTGTTCACTATTAGTTGTGTTTCCTCAGCTGAATTTATGCATACTTCCAAACTTTGTTTACGTTATTTACTTATGCACAATTTTACCTTCTGTGTGTCACAAAGCATTAGTGTTATATTTTTTTGTGAGTGAGACTGGCGCCCTGATACACACATTGCGGAGGGGGGGGGTCGACTATGCTACTACTTGCATGTACGTACCTTCGTATGAGCTGTTAGGCTAGACTTTATACAGGTTTTTAGTGTGTCATGATAGACATAGACAACTTTATAGACTGTCAGCTGTAATCCTCGTTTTTCTTTTTTGCTTGACGATGTCTGTCATCACCCAAAGACCCCCCCATCCATGTGACGAAGCATGTTAACTGTTATTTAAGTATTGCACAAATTTACTTCATTATTTTATTTGTTAGTTTGTTTATTTATTCTACATTCTTTATGTATATACAGTACCAGTCAAAAGTTTGGACACACCTACTCATTCAAGGGTTGTTCTTTATTTTTACTATTTTCTACATTGTAGAATAATAGTGAATACATCAAAACGATGAAATAACACAAATAGAATCATGTAGTAACCAAAAAAGTGTTAAACAAATCAAAATATATTTTAAATTCTTCAAAGTAGCCACCCTTTGCCTTGATGACAGCTTTGCACACTCTTGGCATTCTCTCAACCAGCTTCGTGAGGTAGTCACCTGGAATGCATTTCAATTAGTTGTGTTACGACAAGGTAGGGGTGGTATACAGAAGATAGCCCTATTTGGTAAAATACCAAGTCCATATTATGGCAAGAACAGCTCAAATAAGCAAAGAGAAACAATCTATAATTATTTTAAGACATGAAGGTCAGTCAACACGGAACATTTCAAGAACTTTGAAAGTTTCTTTAAGTGCAGTCCAAAAAATCATCAACACTATGATGAAACTGGTTCTCATGAGGACTGCCACAGGAAAGGAAGACCCAGTGTTTCCTATGCTGCAGAGGATAAGTTCATTAGAGTTACCAGCCTCAGAAATTGCAGCCCAAATAAATGCTTCACAGAGTTCAAGTATCAGACACATCTCAACATCAACTTTTCAGAGGAGACTGTGTAAATTAGGCCCCCATGGTTGAATTGCTGCAAAGAAACCACTACTAAAGGACACCAATAAGAAGAAGAGACTTGCTTGGGCCAAGAAACACGAGCAATGGACATTAGACTGGTGGAAATCTGTCCTTTGGTCTGATTAGTCCAAATTTGCTATTTTTGGTTACAACCGCCGTGTCTTTGTGAGATGCAGAGTAGGTGAACGGACCTCTGCGTGTGTGGTTCCCACTTGAAGCATAGAGGAGGAGGTGTGATGGTGTGGGGGTGCTTTGCTGGTGACACTGTCAGTGATTTATTTAGAATTCAAGGCACACTTAACCAGCATGGGTACCACAGCATTCTGCAGTGATACAGTACGCCATCCCATCTGGTTTGTGCTTAGTGGGACTATCATTTGTTTTTCAACAGGGTATTGAACCAACACACCTCCAGGCTGTGTAAGGGCTATTTGACCAAGAAGGAGAGTGATGGAGTGCTGCACCAGATGATCTGGCCTCCACAATCGCCCAAACACAACCCAATTGAGATGGTTAGGGATGAGCTGGACCGCAGAGTGAAGGAAAGCAGCCAACAAGTGCTCAGCATATGTGGGAACTCCTTTAAGATTGTTGGAAAAGCATTCCAGGTGAAGCTGGTTGAGAGAATGCCAGGACTGCAAAGCTGTCATCAAGGCAAGGGGTGGCTACTTTGAAGAAACTAACATTTCAAATATATTTGGATTTGTTTAACACTTTTTGGTTACTACATGATTCCTTATGTGTTATTTCATAGTTCTGATGCCTTCACTATTATTCTACAATGTAGAAAATAGTAAAATAAAATAAAAACCTTGAATGAGTAGGTGTGTCCAAACTTTTGACTGGTACTGTATATATGTATTTTTGTGTCACTTGCATCCATTACTTCTCATCCTACTACAGGTATTGAATTTCTATTGATTTGAAGTATTATTTATTACTTATTTATTCCAAATGTTTCACTTTCCACGTTGTGTTGTTCACCTTGTTTGGTGTTTGTTTCAAAATGCACTGAATCACTTTCCTCTGCTCCAAATAAAGTTTACTTTAGATTTTGAATTATAGAGAGTTATTTCTCTCATTTCATTGGAGTCACAGAGGAGCGAGTGAGGCCAATTGCCAAAGCTGTTCGTGACAACACTGGCACACCCATAAAAACTTTCAGGATTTTATTGAAATTTCATCAAATGTAAAGTATAGAAATTAATACTTTCCAACTATTTAAAAATCCAAAATATATTAAATGACAAAGCTGTAAAACATTATCCTAAATATAACCCATAAACTAAGTGAATATCGTTGGTGTATAATATGAGGGTTTCAGCATATAATATCCTTACATTTTTTTCCACTTTTACTTATTTTACTCTGTCAATATGTGTTTTGGGGCAAAACTTGGCAGTTGTGAAAAAAGTCAAAAGTGTGAAGAGTTGCAGAGTTAATAGAAAATGATGTCATTGTTGATTAGATGCTTTTTTTCATTAATTGGGCTGTTTTCTCTTGAATCATATGGCCTATCCACTAGAAACCTGTAGACAATATGAATACATATAAAGATTTTAATTTTTTTTCATATGTGTACATTTTATAAAAGTTATGTAAATATAAATTACCAGAGATTACCTGTTAAATACCAAAATTACCAAACATTTCAGAAACTTTGATAAATTATCAGTAGTTTTGCAACCCTATGTTGGGGTTTAGTGCACCTTTCATTTTTTGAAGGCATTATAATTACCATATATATATACACAGTATATACCTGTATACTATATTCCCAATTGAAAGTCACTTTTCAAAAGGATAGGGGCCCGCCCCATAAAATAAAATATACAGAGACGTCAGACGTCAGACTTCAGTAAGGGTCCTCAGAGTTTGGTGCTGCACTGCATCTCCTGCAATGACATATTTACAGACATGGTTCAAAGCAATATACAGTCTTCCATATTGTATCTTCTATTGAACTGTAGATGTGCACGTCTCTCACCAGAGAATACTCATAGCTGGGCGTTGATGTTCCCTGGTGGCCAAGGCAGTGCAGCACAGCATCATGGACAGTAGCAAACAGACGTCCTTTAGTGATGGACTCCGAGAAGAACCCTCCCAGCTCTAACTGCTCTACCACAGACACTGGATAGAACAAGTAAGTTATTTACACGCCCTATTCAAACTAATGAGCTGTTCATGTATTAGCTAAAGATAGTGGGGTTACTTACTCTGACACCCAGCCATGTAGACAGTAACATC
Source organism: Salvelinus namaycush (assembly GCF_016432855.1). Classification (NCBI taxonomy): domain Eukaryota; kingdom Metazoa; phylum Chordata; class Actinopteri; order Salmoniformes; family Salmonidae; genus Salvelinus; species Salvelinus namaycush. Next base: position 37,974,989 of record NC_052308.1, read on the forward strand.
AATCTCACCAAAGTCGTGGAATATCTGTCAAAACGGGACAGGAGGATAAGCACTTCTGTAGTTTTCCGCTTTTAACATCCTAAACTCTTATCTCGACCTACCAAACCGTTGTCATCCTAATACTTTGCTTTCATTGAGGGCACCTACATTCCTGATTTTCTTCTCTCAATACAAGACCATCTCTCGTATGTCATCACTTCCATGCCGTCATCATCACCCACTCACGTTTCTCATGGTCTTGATGGCCACGGTGTCGATGAAGTTAGCCGTGGAGAGGTCTAGGATGATGGAGTGGATGTCCCAGGTCCACTTGCCCAGCGATCCCAGCGAGACCTTATCCAGTTCCCGGCTCAGGGTATCCTCACTACTGGACCCCAGAGTGGTGGTGTCCCCGTCTTGCAGTTCCGACACTGCCCCCAGGGTGGCACAGTCTGGGTCTTTACTGCCCTTCAGGTACTCCCAGCTGCATTGGTCATCGGGCGTGCGGGGCGTTGTTGGCATGACGAACACGGTGCCGTTCTCGCGGCCGCACCAACCTCGTTGGTCGTCTCCCAGTGACTCCTCCCTGTCTCCATCTCCGCCCCCCGGTTCCTTCCATTGCCCCGCCGCCTCCTCTACGGAGAAAACCCCTGCCTTCTGCTCTGCCGCTCTCAGAGCATGCTTCTGCACAGTCCACACACAGACAACACGTTAGTTTACAACACATTTGTAAAACCCACCTTATGAAGACATTGAGAAAGAGCAGCACCATGAAAGAGAGGCTGTCTGTCATCTAAATAATGCGTAGATTAGTTGAGATATGACGTAGATTTATACTGTACAAGTATGCATGTCCAGAAGGATTCCTGAGTAGTTTGGAATTTGTTATTCAAATGTATATGAATGGCTGTTTGACAGTGTCTCACCTGTCTCTTGGCCTCCCTCCTAGCTCTCCTCTCAGCTCTCTTGTCTCTGCGTCTCTGCTTGGCCTCCTGTCTTCTCTTGTAGATGATCATCTTGCTGATATCAAGCCCGCTCTAAAACACAGACACTCCATCTGTTATCGTCATGTCCAACACATGCTCCAAATACAGGCCTGCAGTCACAAAACACAAGTACTGCGTCTCAAGTGGCCCCCTATTCCCTATACACTGAGTATACAAAACATGAAGAACACCTGCTCTTTCCATGACTTAGACTGACCAGGTGAATCCAGGTGAAGGCTATGATCCGTTATTGATGTCACTTCTTAAATCCACTTCAATCAGTGTAGATGAAAGGGAGGAGACAGGTTAAAGAAGGATTTTTAAGCCTTGAGACAATTGAGACATGTAGGGGACATGTCCCCCCCATATTCTGAAATTGCATTTTTGTCCTCCCAGTTTTATCATTGGAATGTGTAACAAAACTTGGCAACAGTGTGCTTTAGGAGCATGCGGACTCCTCTGAGCGGTCGGGTAGGTTGTTTGGAGTGTTTATCCGACTGGATAAAAAATATATATATATTATGTCCCCCCCACTTCTAAAACCAAAGTTGCGCCCCTGGAGATATGGATTGTGTATGTGTGCCATTCAGAGGGTGAATTGGCAAGACAAAAAAATGTAAGTGCCTTTGAATGGGGAACGCTTTCGACACCCTGTAGAGCATGAGGTGCAAATGAGTATCACAAGAAGTGCAAATGAGTGTCACTGTCAGAGTTGTATGGAAAAGGGCACCTTTCCTTTTAGAGCCTCCAGGTAGAGGTCAGCGTTGGCGAAGTACACGGTGGCAGAGGAGTGGAAGATAGTGATGCCAGGGACCTCTCTCACCTGCCACACCCACAAACAAACAAACGACAAGGTTATGGTTACCCACTGACTGGGCCACCCCTACCTCTCTTCCTGCTGCCTCCCAAGGTCTGCTCTCTCACCCATAGAAATAGAATGATTCTATTCTCTGGTCTCTCACCTCTCTGTGGGTCTCCATGTCCAAGTAGAGCTCTGTCCCTGGAACGTGTCCCAGAACTGAGTACTTTGGGCTGAAAGAGAGGACAGCAGGGTTGGCTCACCACCAGAGCACTCCAGTTCTCAGTCAGAGCTACTGTATAACTATTAAATGGATGCAGTTTTTTTTGTTCTGAATTCTTTATCAAATGTTGGTTTTTGGCTTCCACTTTTTTAATCAATCACTGACTTTGGCCTGAAAGACCTGTTTCAAAGTGCCAAGAATGACTTGCCACCTGGCACCTGTTGTTGCTGAGCTTTTTTGATTTGTTTGTAAAACACACAGCCACATGAAAACTATGCAGTGTTGAAGAAGTGGAAGAGCAGTCTTACAGCTGGGTCCTGAAGATAACAGTGAGCACAGCGAAGGTGATGGAGGCACCAAGGCCCATGTCCAGGTTGAACAGCAGTGTGGATACCCAGGTCACCAGCCACACCACCTGGGAACAGGGCCATTCTTATGGACTACTTATGAATGGGTTATGTATGGGTTATGAACGTGTGATGACGCCCTTATGTAGATACCCTGCAAACAAAGCGTCACTGTGTTTTTCAATTATATTCAACTACATCGACCATTCACAACCAGAGAAGACGTGTGTAATGTGTATCAGGAAGTTCATTTCTCCTCCCACCAGATCAACTTTGCTGCTCCTCCACAGAGTGATGATGTCATAGTACTGCTTGAACATGCCCTTCAGGTTCACAAAGACGATGGCTGCAAGCACTGCCTGAAACACACACAAACATAAGAGTGGCTACAACCAGTATTGAATGCACATGCACTTTCAAAACCTCATACTTCACCCGCAAAAACACTTGAATAGACTAACTCATATAAACGATGTAGAACGAATACATACAAACAGCATTCTGTCTCCTATCACACTCTCCCACACCCACATACAGTACATAGCTGAAGTAGAGCCGTACCTTTGGCAGCTCCTGGAACAGAGGCCCGAGCTTCAGCACAGTCACCAACACAATCACAGCAGAGGCCATTCCAGCCATCTGGAGTAAAGACATTGGATATCACGCAATCAACGCATCTTTCATCGGTCACAAAACATAGATTCATGCTGCTTTTACATGACCTTCGCACATTCGTTGTGTGTATGCATTTACATGCACGACTATAGCATTAATATAGCAAACACTATTCAGAAGGGTGCACAGTAGGAGTCCCGCAGTGTTCCTCTCACCTGTGTCTTGCCTCCGGTACTCTCCTGGATGAGACTACGGGACATGGAGGAGCAGACAGCGTAGCACTGGAAGAATCCCCCCACGGCATTACTGAGACCCAGCGCCACCAGCTCCTACAGCAGGGAAAGGGATGGAGAGCAGAAAGACAGGTGAAAAGGCGATAGGAGAGGATGGACGAGGTGAGTGTGTGTATAGTGAGTGTAACAGACAGAGGTTTGTTTGGACTGTATTGCAGAGCCGGTTCAGTTACGGTGGCCTATGAGGCGCGACAAGATCAAATAAATTCATGGGAAGATGGTACAGCTTGTGTAGATTGTGAGGGATTCAGTTGCTTTGATGGTGTTGGAACAATGTATGATAAGAGGGACTGTCTCACCTGGTTGCTGTCCACCTTGTAGCCATGTTTTAGTGCAAACGTCTTCCCAAGAGAGATGGAGATGGCGTAGCCCACAATAGCCAAGGCAAACGCATCCCCAATCACCTCTTCAAACAGGCTAGCATCAGGTAACCTGGGGGCAGCCAGGCTGAATAAAGCAGAGGATATTTAGGTCAGGGTAGTACCAGAGGTGGCAACCATGAACCGCCAGGGGTTGGTAATAAGAATTAACAACAAACCAGCAAAAGAAGCAGACAACAAGAAGAGGTCAAGAAGAGGTCTCTGTCTCTCACACCCACACAAACACATTATATCACCCCCCCCACACACACACACACACACACACAGTTGAGTAAAAAAAAAAAATGCAATACTCACCCGCTGGGAATTTCCCCCACTACTGAGATTGTGTAGTTGCCGTTTAGGTGGGTGTAGGACGATATCACCGTTGCTGCCACAATCTTTATCAAAATAGAAACACATTATTTTCAATTCAACTTAGTCACAATCTTTATCAAAAAAGAAACACATTCTTTCCAATTCACCTTAGTCACAATCTTCTCAATACAACTGGACAAATAACGGGAATGTTGCAAGGAAAACATCACGTCAATCATTTAGTGAACATACTGTAGGTTAGGTGAATCAGAAGCCAGAAGTGTGCCTAATCATTAGTTATGAATCCCCTATTTCTGCTGTGTGTGACACTAATACAGTACATTGGAATGGTCACATATAGTTGACTCAGCTCTTGTGTTTCAGACTAGGGCCAATGTTCTACATTTCTGTTTTTCTATGCAGGAGCCAAAACTTGTCAACACAAACTAGACTAGACAGAAGAAAGAAATCTCTGACATACCCAAAACTAATATAACCAATGTCAAATATTTGAAGTTCAAATGTATCTTTGACCAACCAAGATAGAAAAAGAAAGAATACATTTTTGTAGAGAAACAAGGAAGAGACTGACAGAGCGACAGGGGATGTAGATCAACAAGACGGTGAGACAGCGGACAGAGTATCATAGTAACTGACCGTGATGAGCTCCACTGGGATGGGCACGGGCAGTTTGGCACTGATGGCAGAGTTGATTTCCTTGGCTACGATGAGAAACACCATGGATACACCACTGACCGCCAGTGTGGGGAGATGGGTCTGAGGTAGCTTGGAGCACACCTCGACCAGGGTCTGGGACAAGAGTTACACCAATAGTATATGAGTTCAGGGTTTTGTGCTGGGTAAGTTGAGTTAAAGTGTCAGCTGAGTTAAAGTGTCAGTTGAGTTAAAGTGTCAGTTGAGTTAAAGTGTCAGCTGAGTTATAGTGTCAGCTGAGTTAAAATGTCAGTTGAGTTAGTTATAGTGTCAGTTGAGCTAAAGTGTCAGTTGAGTTAAAGTGTCAGTTGAGTTAAAGTGTCAGTTGAGTTAAAGTGTCAGTTGAGTTAGTTATAGTGTCAGTTGAGTTATAGTGTCAGCTGAGTTAAAATGTCAGTTGAGTTAGTTATAGTGTCAGTTGAGCTAAAGTGTCAGTTGAGTTAAAGTGTCAGTTGAGTTATAGTGTAAGTTGAGTTACAGTGTCAGTTGAGTTATAGTGTCAGTTGAGTTATAGTGTCTCACACACACACATGGTACTCACATACACCAGTGACAAGGGCCCACTAAAGCGTGTGGTGGACAGCCCAAAGAGCTGTGCGATCACAGCAACCACAGCGTGAGCAGCAGCTGCTGTTGTGTAGGCTCGCACCAGTGGCTCCGACAGGTAGGTACCCACAAACCCAAACTTCACCAGTCCCAGCACCACCTACAAGTGGAAGCATGAACATTCGAACACAACATATTCCTACTGTCAGTCATAGTAAGGATAAATTAGCTACGAATGCCTGATTTGTGCTGTGTGTCATAGCTCTTGAATTGTATTGACTGGATTGAAGTGTAGTGTAACATATTGTATTGTTTTGTGTTATGTTGTATTGGATTGCATTGGATTAAAGCATGGTCTAGTATATTGTGTTGTCTTGTGTTATGTTGTATTGTATCGTTTTTTCCAGGAGCAGCTAACTGTTCTATTCTTTTGATGACCTGGATGAGTCCTCCTAGGACGGTGGTAGCAGCAGCGACCTGCACCCGGTAGGAGTCCCTGGCAGTGATGTTCACCTCAGTCAGGTTAGTCCCATTCAGCATGACCAGGAAGTTCCTGTCTGGAGCCAACCTCTCTGTCACACTTCCAACCATGATACTGAGCACTGCAAACGTACCTGCACACAAACACAACATAACGACATCTGTGTATGTACATTTGTATGCACAAAAACAATTGGACTGACTGAGAGTGTTGTTAACCCTATTCCTTATCAACCACTGGTAATACGGTCACCGTAACAGCCCTAGTGTTAACCCTATTCCTTATCAACCACTGGTAATACGGTCACCGTAACAGCCCTAGTGTTAACCTTATTCCTTATCAACCAATCACATATTACATATTTCTGTCCACTTACCTATGGAAATATGTCTGGACGTCCCAAAGAAGAAGTAGACCAACGCAGGGTAGAGGGATGTGTATAGCCCAAACACTGGGGGCAAGGAGGCCAGCAATGCATATGCCATACCTGCAGAGAGTATCGAGAAATCTAGTTAAACAGCCTCGCTAGCCAATAAATCATTCAACTACTATTTTCCACTGGGTCTGTATATGAAGTGTAGGTTGTTCACATTACGATCATTGAAATCCATGTTGTTATTGAGGATAATAGTGTTTTTGTGATAAACCCATGGGGTTGTGGTCTTACTGTACCTTGTGGCAAGTGCATGATGCCCACACTGATACCAGAGATGAGGTCCGGCATGCCATAGTCCCAGATAGAGTAGCGGGGCAGCCAGTAGAGTACAGGCAGACAGCCCACCACACTACGTTTCAGCCTGGGTACAGTACATCTGAAAAGGAGGGCAGGGGGGTGACAGACAGAAGAGGGATAGGGTCAGGGTTGAGGCGAGGGTTAAACCGGGATGTGGACATTAAATTAGGGTTAAGGTTGAACCGGGGTGGGTAGTGGATCGGGATGAGAGCTTCAAGTTCTTCGGTTGCCATATCACTAAGGACCTATCATGGTCCAAACACACCAACACAGTCGTGAAGAGGGCAAGACAATGCCTCTTCCCCCTCAGGAGGCTGAAATGATTTGACATGGGCCCTCAGATCCTCAAAAAGTTATATAGCTGCACCATTGAGAGCATCTTGATCGGCTGCGTCACCGCTTGGTATGGCAACTGCTTGGCATCTGACCATAAAGCGCTACAGAGGGTAGTGTGTACGGCCCTGTACATCACTGGGGCCGAGCTCCCTGCCTCTATACCAGGCGATGTCAGAGGAAGGCCCTAAAAATTCTCAAAGGCTCCAGCCACCCAAGTCATAGACTGTTCTCTCTGCTACCACACGGCAATCGGTGCCAGAGCGCCAAGTCTGGGACCGAAAGCCTCCTGAACAGCTTCTACCCCCAAGCCCTAAGACTGTTGAACAGTTAATCAAATGACCACCCTGACTATTTGCATAGATCCATTTTTTATTTGCACCGACTCTCTTGCACCGGCTCTATGTACACTCACCACCCACACGCTCACACATACTACACTGACACTTCAACACACACATACACACACTACATACACTCACACACATGTATATTGACACACACTCACACATACACACTTTCACACACGCTGATGCTACTCTGTTTATTATCTATCCTGATTGCCTAGTCACTTTTACCCATACCTACATGTACATATGACCTCATCTGCCTCATACCGCTGCACATCGACTCTGTACAGGTACTACTTGTATAAAGTCTCGTTATTGTTATTTTATTCTGTTACTATTTCCTTTATTTTTTGCAAATGTTTCTTACTTTTTAACTGCATTGTTGGGAAAGGGCTCGTACGTAAGCATTTCACGATAAAGTCTACACCTGTTGTGTTCGGCGCACGTGACACATAATATTTGATTTGATTTTGATCCATCCTAGAGTTAAGTTCACGTGGGTCTAAGCCTACTGCTTAAATCCTTCCATAAAATATTTACCCCGTCTATTTGCAATAAATCAGAAACTCACACACACAGACCTTAGAGTAGTGCGTACACACACACACACCCCATCTGTGCCTTACCTGAAGGAATATTTTAGCTGCTTGGTCAGGGAAGGGTGAGTGTCAGAGTAGTTCATTCTCTGAGCCAGCTCCTCCAGTCTCTGCTCATCCAGCACATCCCTCTCCACTCTGTACCCCCTAGCCTTCCGCCCCGTACCCATACCACCTCGTCCAATATGTCCTTAACTGTATATAAGAACCAGGTCGTCCTCCCTGTGTAAGCCGCGTGAAGTGCCTGTCAGTCCCCCTTTTGTACAATACAGGTGAAAGGGACGTTTTTTCCAAACACCGAATAAAACAGGTTTACTAAAAAGTTTACTTTTTCACCCAAAGCACGTTGGGCATTACCATTGACTGAGGTTCTATCACTATCAGAGATAAGGGTACATTCAATAAATCATCCTTTATATGTGTGTGTCTGTGTGGAGGGGGAGGCGGGGGGCAGGGGTTGATCGTGTGTAGGGCATAGCCTATAATGGATAACTAGGAGACATTTTTCCACCTCATATTTGGTCATTCAAGGTCATCAAGAGCCCCATTTCAGGATGTCCGGATTGCACTCTGGTCATAGGAAGGAGGTGTTTCCACCAGATTCCTTACACTGCAAAAGTGATGCTAATGAACCATGACAACACCAGGCAGCCTGTAGCTGATGACATACTAGTCCTGTCATCTATTACAGCCAGATCTGGTACAGTGGAAAGATAGACAAACACAGGATATGGAAAAAGCAACATCAGGGAAATGATTATTGACTTAAGGTGGAAGACAACATACTGTACATACAGTACCTTCAGAAAGTGCCTTCAGTGCCTTCACCGCCCTTGACTTTTTCCACATTTTGTTGTTACAGACTGAATTTAAAATGGATTAAATTGAGATTTTGTGTCACTAAGATACACACAATACCCCACAATGTCAAGTGGGAATTGTCTTTTTAGAAACGTTTACAAATTAATTTTAAAAAATGAAAAGCTGAAATGTCTCAAGTCAATAAGTATTGAAACATTTTGTTATGGCAAAACTAAATAACTTCAGGAGTAAAAATGTGCTTAACAAGTCAGATAATAAGTTGTGTGGACTTACTGTGTGCAATAATAGTGTTTAATATGATTTTTAAATGACTACCCCATCTCTGTACCCCACACATACAATTATCTGTAAGGTTCCTTAGTCTAGCAGTGAATTTCAAGTACAGATTCAACCACAAAGACCAGGGAGGTTTTCCAATGGTTCGCAAAGAAGGGCACCTATTGATAGACAAACATTTAAAAAGCAGACGTTGAATATCCCTTTGAGCATGTTGCAGTTATTCATTTCACTTTGGTTGGTGTGTCAATACACCCAGACACTACAAAGATACAGGCAACCTGTCACGCTGGTGTAAAGGATTTGGAGACAGGCGCAGGAATACATCATCTGGGTTTTTAATACACCCAAAACAAACACGTATACAAAACACTGGGATGTACCCAAACAAAAGAGTGAGGGTAAACCTCGTAGAACGACACAAGACCTATAATACACAAAACACGCAGCACAGGCTGAGACACCACATAGGTACTCACAGGACCAACGGACATGGGAACAATAATCGACAGCCCAATTGGGAAACAAAGGGCACATTTATACAAACACAACAAGTGAGATATTGGAACCAGGTGTGCGTAATAACACAGTTCAGTCAGTCTAGATGGCCGGTGACGCCGACCTCCGGAACTGGTGAACAGAATGAGCAGCAGTACCGGGGGGATCCGTGACACAACCTTCCTAACTCAGTTGCCGGAGAGGAAAGAAACCACTCAGTGATTTCACCATGAGGCCAATGGTGATTTTAAAACATTTATAGTTTAATGGCTGTGATAGGAGATAACTGAGGTTGGATCAACAACATTGTAGTTACTCCACAATACTAACCAAAATGACAGAGTGAAAAGAAGGAAGCCTGTACAGAATAAAATATATTTTAAAAAATGCATCCTATTTGCAATAAGGCACTAAAGTAAAACTGCAAAAAAAGAAAAAATGTGGCAAAGAAATGTACTTTATGTCCTGAATACCAAGTGTTATGTTTGGGACAAATCCAACACAGCACATCACTGAGTGCCACTCTTCATATTTTCAAGCATGGTGGTGGCTTCATCATGTTATAGAGCTATGCAACTACAAAATCCTAGCGCATAACTTGGTTCAGTCTGCTTTCCACCAGACACTGGGAGACAAATTCACCTTTCAGCAGGACAATTACCTAAAGCACAAGGCCAAATATACACTGAGTTGCTTACCAAGACGACATTGAATGTTCCTGAGTGCCCTAGTTACAGTTTTTACTTAAATTGGCTTGAAAATCTATGGTAAGACTGGAAAATGGTCATCTAGCAATGATCAACAACCAACTTGACGGAGCTTGAAGAATTTTTTAAAGAATAATGGGCAAATATTTTACAATCCAGGTGTGTAAAGCTCTTAGAGACTTACCCAGCAAGACTCGCAGCTGTAATTGCTGCCAAAGGTGATTCTAACGTGTTGAATTATGGGGTTAAATGTTAGAATTTTTAATTCACTTTGACATTACAGAGTATTTTGTGTAGATCGTTGACAAAACAATTACAAAAAAAACATTTTAATCCTACTTTGTAACACAACAAAATGTGGGAAAAGTTAAGGCTTGTGAATACTTTCTGAAGGCACCCCAAAAGTGTTTGGACAGTGACAAATGTTTTGTTGTTCTGTACTCCAACACTTTTGAAATGACACACTGACTATAAGGTTACAGTGCAGACTGTCAGCTTTAATTTGAGGGTATTTTCATCCACATCAGGTGAACCATTTAGAAATTATAGCACTTTTAGTACATAGTCCTTACATTTTAGGGGACCAAAAGTATTGGGACAAATTCACTTACATGTGTAATAAAGTCGTCCAAAGTTTTGTATATGGTCCCATATTCCTAATGGGCAAAGACTACATCTCTACAAACTTGTTGGATGCATTTGTTGTTTGTTTTGCTTGTGTTTGACTTATTCCACATTTTGTTATGTTACATCCTGAATTCAAAATGGATTAAATATTTTTTTTTATATCACCCATCTACACACAATACCCGATAATGACAAAGTTAAAACATGTTTTTAGAAATTTTTGCAAACATACTGGAAATGAAATACAGAAACATCTCAGTTACATAAGTATTCACACCCCTGAGTCAATACTTTATAGAAGCACCTTTGGCAGCGATTACAGCTGTGAGTCTTTATGGATAAGTCTCTCTCTATGTTTTCAGAATTTTCCGTCAATTAGCTGTGAGTTGAATCTCACCGGAGTTGAATCTCACCGGAGAAATCATCCGAGCGAGGGGAACAGCGCCCCTCTGTCTCAGTATGTGTAGCCCATGTATCTGATGCTTTCTGGAGTATGAAATCTTGCGGCCGTAGCCTTTGATTGATTGAGACCAGTAGGCATTTGGCCTCCCAAGGGAGGCCAGTTTGGATTTGGCATCACTCCAATCAAATCACATTCTAAGCAAAACGCCATTTTAGTTCCTGTACTGCTTGTGTTGATGTCCTGCAGTAGCTAGCTTGCTAAATCGGCCCTTTCCTAAGCCATAGATGGAGATGGGGATTTGGACTTGCGGTTTTGACTTAATTCTCTTTACAGGCCAATAATTATCATGGTGATTCTGATCTAAGCATAAATTAATATGTTGTGCCACTGGTCAAAGACGATTGAAGTTCAATATGTAGCCTAGATGTAGCCTAGCCCCTTTAGGCTCAAGATAACTAGCTAGCTAATTTAGCTGGTTCATTGTTGCCCATGCAAGGAAGTTAGGCTAGCAAGGTAGCCTATGACAATAAAAACTAAAAGCATACTGTATGACAGAGCCATAGACCATTTGCCAACTTGAAAGATAGGAGGCTTTCAACTAGTCTAGTAGGGTGTGTCCAAATGTTTTTTTATTTGTTCACACATGCTCGCACAGAAATCAGTACCATGGACAGCCACATGATTTAGCAACGTTGATTGGACTAAATCGTTTTTTGTATCTTTTAAGTTTGTTTTCAGTGCATTAAACTAAGCATGCATAGCCTTGTTAATTTGATTATGTTTAAATGTTTTAGTTGAAATGGGGTTGAAATAGCAGAGGCAGCAACCTTTGTGCTGACTTGCGGCAACTCTGTGGTTCTAAATCAGTAGTTGTTTAGTCAACTGTCCAAAGCGTTAACTTGCTTGACCACGTTGCAGGTCATATAATTGTTTGTTACATGCAATGTTTGCTTTGTGGACTTCACCGGACAGATGTTGCTCTTCGGTTTTGTGATGGAACAAACCTACAGTGCATTCGGAAAGTATTCAGACCCCTTGACTTTTTCCACATTTTGTTATGTTACAGCCTTATTCTAAAATGGATGAAACATTTATAAAATCAATCTACACACAGTACCCCATAATGACAAAGTGAAAACAGGTTTTTAGAAACGCTATGAGACTCGAAATTGAGCTTAGGTGCATCCTGTTTTCATTGATCATCCTTGAGATGTTTCTACAACTTGATTGGAGTCCACCTGTGGTAAATTCAATTTATTGGACATGATTTGGAAAGGCACACACCTGTCTATATAGGTCCCATAGTTGACAATGCATGTCAGAGCAAAAACCAAGCCATGAGGTCGAAGAAATTGTCCATAGGGCTCCGAGATAGGATTGTGTCGAGGCACAGATCTAGGGAAGGGTACCAAAATATTTCTGCAGCATTGAAGGTCCCCAAGAACACTGTGGCCTCCATCATTCTCACATGGAAGAAGTTTGGAACCACCAAGACTCTTCCTAGAGCTGTCCGCCCGGCCAAACTGAGCAATCGGGGAAAAGGGCCTTGGTCAGGGAGGTGACCAAGAACCCAATGGTCACTCTGACAGAGCTCCAGAGTTCATCTGTGAAGATGGGAGAACCTTCCTGAAGGACAACCATCTCTGCAGCACTCCACCAATCTGCCCTTTATGGTAGAGTGGCCAGATGGAAGCCACTCCTCAGTAAAAGGCACATGACAGCCCACTTGGAGTTTGCCAAAAGGCACCTAAAGGACTCTCAGACCATGAGAAACAAGATTATCTGGTTTGATGAAACCAAGATTGAACTCTTTGGCCTGAATCCCAAACGTCACATCTGGAGGAAACCTGGCACCATCTCTACGGTGAAGCATGTTGGTGGCAGTATCATGCTGTGGGGGATGTATTTCAGCGGCAGGGACTGGGAGACTAGTCAGGATCGAGAGAATGATGAACGGAGCAAAGTACAGAGAGATCCTTGATGAAAACCTGCTCCAGAGTGCTCAGGACCTCAGACTGGTGCGAAGATTCACCTTTCAACAGGACAACGACCCTAAGCACACAGCCAAGACAATGCAGGAGTGGCTTCGGGACAAGTCTCTGAATGTCCTTGAGTGGCCCAGCCAGAGCCTGGGCTTGAACCCGATCGAACATCTCTGGAGAGAGTTGAAAATAGCTGCGCAGCGATGCTCCCCATCCAACCTGACAGAGCTTGAGAGGATCTGCAGAGAATAATTAGAGAAACTCCCCAAATACAGGTGTGCCAAGCTTGTAGCGTCATACTCAAGAAGACGCGAAGCTGTAATCGCTACCAAAGGAGCTTCAACAAAGTACTGAGTAAAGGGTCTGAATATTTATGTAAATGTGATACTTCTGGTTTTGCTTTGTCATTTTGGGTAATGTGTGTAGATTGATGAGGAAAAAAAACAATTTTAGAATAAGGCTGTAACGTAACAGAATGTGGAAAAAGTGAAGGCATCTGAATACTTTCAGAATGCACCGTGTGTAATTAATTTTTTTCTGTCACTGTGTGACTTGTCTTTTTGTTGTCACGGCCTTGTTGTATAGCAGGATGCCATATAAACGAATGGGTTGCAGAGCAAACAACACAATTATCACAACAGGTTGTAAAAATGATTTTTTACTGGCTTGGCTTCCTCAGTGATTTTACCCACGCACCACTACTGATCTTTGTAGTGACTGGGTGTTTTGATACACCATCCAAAGTGTAATTAATAACTTGCTCAAAGGGATATTCAATGCCTGCTTTTTTTATTTTTAACCATCTACCAATATTTACGAGGCATTGGAAAAACACCCTGGTCTTTGTGGTTGAATCTGTTTGAAATTCACTGCTTGACTAAGGGACCTTACAGATAATTGTATGTGTGGTGTACAAAGATGAGGTAGTCATGAAAACATAATTTAAACACTGTTATTGCACACGGAGTGAGTCCATGCAACTTATTATGCGACTTGTTAAGCACGTTTTTACTCCAGAACTTATTTAAGCTTGCCACGCAAAGGGGTTGAATACTTATTGACTCAAGACATTTCAACATTTCATTTTTTATTAATTTGTAAAAATGTCTAAAAACTTAATTCTGCTTTGACGTTATGGGGTATTGTGTGTAGTAGGCCAGTGACAAAAAAATATATATATTTTTTTCATTTTAAATTCTTTTTTTTTTTCAAATTTTCATTTTAAATTCAAGTTGTGATACAACAAAATTTGTAAAAACTCAAGGAGTGTGAATACTTTCTGAAGGCACTGTAAATACAGTACATATAGCATTTTCTGATTTAAAGGCTAAACAGGATATCACAGAGAAATGCCCTCACTAAAACTGTTTTAGTTTTGCAATAGCTGTTTTGGTGTTAAGGGTCATTATTTGCTCTGTTCAGGATGTTTACACGGTAGAGATCCTATTCAATGACTAATTCTATGGTTTACACCAACTCAGGTTCATATTTTAACATATATCTTTTTGAATGGTATGAACAAAGTATCAGCTGCATCATAGTTTATTATTGGGATTATTATGAATATTGTGATTATTATCATTTAAAATGTCTGTAGAGAGTGATGTCATGAAATTCGAATCCAAGCCACAAGCTGGTTCCATGTGCCATTCCACAGATACATAAGCCTACACGTGATCGAGACACCCCCAAAATATAGCAATAGAAAATAATAGCAATTATACTTGTGAAATTCGACATGAGCATTGCTCAACATTACACAACATTATCATGTGTGAGTCTCCTGACATTATTCCTGGTAAAACCAAAATGTTCCCCTCGCCCTTACATGCATGCCGTTCCATTGGCCATATCACAGTCTATTTTAAGGTTTGTGCTCAGCTCAGAGGGCCAGGGCATTCAGGCAGGCAGCGAGGGAAGGGGAGGGGAGGGTAAACAGTACTGTGTTTCAGAGGGGACAGCTAGGCCGCCTGTCTATCTCTGACCCTAATTCCAGATGCATTCAGCCACATTAACAAGAACTCCTGCAGCCTGGCTGGCTGAGGAACATGACGGTCTACTGGAATTGGAGGATTCCCACTGAATGGTAGGACAGGATGACATAGGCTTGGCTACTGTGTGATCAAAGCGCAAAACAGTAATGGGGGCGAAAGAGTTTAGTGTCACAATGCATGGTGGGAGATGATATTGATGACATATCCCTGTTTAAAATGGATTCCTGGTTTCACTGCGGCAGGCGGGGCATGGCCATGCTTTTGTTGCTGTACTGTTATGTTGTCGTCTAAGTGTCAATGTGGGTAACGGGAATTGCAGTAAGAATGGCTCTTCATACTTACAGATTTATGTTAACAATGTCAGAACTGCAAAGTTGAAGATAGTGACTGGCCTTTTACCTCTCAAATCTTTACAGAATGACAACAAACTCTACTCGGCATGAGCGTAAATATCTACTGGGCTTGATCAGATCAACATTGAACTTGTGTTTCTTTCTTTCTCTCCTTTTCAGATAAAGAACCTCCTTGTTTACACTGCCACTTAGTGATATTTATTTATATTTTATGTATTTCTATTCTATTTTTATTTTTATTCATTTTTTCTGAGTTGTTACTACTCCTGAATAGACATTTGATCCAAATGGATCTGAGAGCTAAACACAGTCTGGGTCTTCTGGACCAGCTGAGGAAGATGAGGGAGACAGAGAAGCTGACAGATGTGGTGCTAGTGGCTGAGGGCATCAGCTTCCCCTGCCACCGCGTGGTCCTCTCAGCTTTCAGCCCTTACTTCCGGGTTATGTTCACCTGCGGCCTGCGGGAGTGTAGTACTAGGGAAGTGTTTTTGCGTGACACCCCAGCCGATAGCTTGGGTCTATTGTTAAACTACATGTATTGTTCTGAGCTCCCGCTCAACAACGCCAATGTACAGGGGGTCTCGGTCGCTGCCTTCCTCCTGCAGATGGACGAGGTGTTCAACCACTGCCAGAGCCACATGAGGGAGAACATGGACGCCTCCAACTGCCTCGGGGTGTACTACTTTTCCCGCGACCTGGGAGCTGAGGAGCTGGCCGACCATGCCCAGAGATACCTGCGGACGCACTTCGTTCAGGTGTGTATGAGCGAGGAGATTCTGGAACTAGAGGCCCACCAACTGGGGGCGCTGCTGAGCTCCGACGACCTTAACGTGTCGCGGGAGGAGACCATCCTGGACGTGGTGCTGCGCTGGGTCAGGCAGGACACTCCAGGGGATGGGGTGGAGGACAGGCGGAGTAGACACCTGGTTGAGCTCCTGAGGAAGGTGCGTCTCGCCTTGGTGGCCCCTGACTACCTAAGGGAGGCTATGAAGAGGAATATGTCTCTGTTGGCGGATGCAGAGTGTCTGGAGATGATGGAGGAGGCACTGGAGGCCACAGGGATGCATCCGGCCTCCTCACCCCGTAAACTGAAGCTCCGCTATGGGATGGAGACCACGGATCTGCTGCTCTGCATCGGCAACGAGGGTGGAGGGATCCGATCACGGTATGGAAATTATTCGGAACGCAGCTTCTGCTACGCCCCCTCCACGGGCCGCACCCACTACATCACATCCCCACGCTACGGAGACATTCTGGGATTCGTGTGTGCAGGGGTC
The DNA here is from genome assembly GCF_016432855.1 of Salvelinus namaycush. Classification (NCBI taxonomy): domain Eukaryota; kingdom Metazoa; phylum Chordata; class Actinopteri; order Salmoniformes; family Salmonidae; genus Salvelinus; species Salvelinus namaycush. The sequence continues at coordinate 37,991,600 of NC_052308.1, forward strand.
GTCACTGAAGGCAATGAGATTGTGGTGGCCGGGGAGGCAGGGGTGAGGAAAATGGCCAGGCAGACGAACAGGAATGTGGAGATATTCAGGTAGGAATCTGGACGAATGGTATCATGAGCTCCGTGTGTGAATGAGATCATCAACAATGGTCACTGATGAGAGTGACAGTCAATGGCATACTGTTTATGTGCTGTGGCCAGGTTGAGTTTGTGGCCAGGTGGAGTGTGTGGCCAGGTAGAGTGTGTGGCCAGGTAGAGTGTGTGGCCAGGTGGAGTGCGTAGCCAGGTGGAGTGCGTGGCCAGGTGGAGTGCGTGGCCAGGTGGAGTGACAGTATGAGAATGATTGTCAGTAACTCCAGACCAGAGGCCTGCCTAATGGGCTTTTATAGCACTCCTGTCTTCATTTTAGCATGGTGGAGTCTCACTAAAATAGGATGAATCTCCTAACCCCTGCCCGTGACTTTGGTTTTGTTGTCCTCCTCAGGCACAGGGTGGAGGCCCAGGGAACCTGGGAGCACCTGAGCTCAGCAGAGTACCGAGACTCGTACGCTCTGGGGGCGCTGGGTGATACTATTTACCTGCTGGGAGGCCAGATGAAGCTGAAGAACCAGTACCTCATCACCAACTCTGTGGAGCGCTGGTCCCTGCAGGGTGGGCCCTGGCATAGCGCCGCCTCGCTACCCATACCGCTGGCCTATCACAGCGTGGTCCGACTGAAGGACCGCCTCTACGTGCTCGGGGGTCGAACTCCACAGGTAATGGACTAAAGAGAAGGGATTTGATATACAGTACCAGTCAAAAGTTGGGACACACCTTCTCATTCAAGAGTTTTTCATTATTTGTACTATTTTCTACATTGTAGAATAATAGTGAGGACGTCTATGAAATAACACATATGGAATCATGTAGTAACCAAAAAAGTGTTAAACAAATCAAAATATATTTGAGATTTTAAATTTTTCAAAGTAGCCACCCTTTGCCTTGATGACAGCTTCATGAGTTAGTCATCTGAAATGCTTTTCCAAAAGTCTTGTAGGAGTTCCCACATATGCTGAGCACTTGTTGTCTGCTTTTCCTTCACTCTGCGGTCCAAGTCATCACAAACCATCTCAATTGAGTTGAGATCGGGTGATTATGGAGGCCAGGTCATCTGATGCAGCACTCCATCACTCTCCTTCTTGGTCAAATAGCCCTTACACAGCCTGGAAGTGTGTTTTGGGTCATTGTCCTGTTGAAAAACAAATGATATTCCCACTAAGCGCAAACCAGATGGGATGGCGTATCGCTGCAGAATACTGTGGTAGCCATGCTGGTTAAGTGTGCCTTGAATTCTAAATAAATCACCTACAGTGTCACCAGCAAAGCACCCCCACACCATCAAACTTCCTCCTCCATTCGGGAACCACACATGCAGAGATCGTCCGTTCACCTACTCTGCGTCTCACAAATACACAGCAGTTGGAACCAGAAATCTCAAATTTGGACTCATCAGACCAAAGGACAGATTTCCACCAGTCTAAAGTCCATTGCTCGTGTTTCTTGGCCCAAGCAAGTCTCTTCTTATTATTGGTGTCCTTGTTAGTAGTGGTTTCTTTGCAGCAATTCAACCATGAAGGCCTGATTTACGCAGTCTCTTCTGAACAGTTGATGTTGAGATATGTCTGTTACTTGAACTCTGTGAGGTGCAATCTGAGGTGCAGTTGCTTTCCAATTTCTGAGGCTGGGAAACTCTAATGAACTTATCCTCTGCAGCAGAGTTAACTCCAGTTCTTACTTCCCTGTGGCGGTCCTCATGAGAGCCAGTTTCATCATAGCGCTTGATGATTTTTGTGACTGCACTTGAAGAAACTTTCAAACTTCTTGAAATGTTCAGTATAGGCTGACCTGCATGTCTTAAAGTAATGATGGACTGTCGTTTCTCTTTGCTTATTTGAGCTGTTCTTGCCATAATATAAACTTTGTATTTTACTAAATAGGGCTATATTCTGTATACCACCCCTACCTTGTGACAACACAACTGATTGCCTCAAACGCATTAAGAAGGAAAGAAATTCCACAAATGTACTTTTAACAAGGCACACCTGTTAATTGAAATACATTCCAGGTGACTACCTCATGAAGCTGGTTGAGATAATGCCAAAAGTGTGCAAAGCTGTCATCAAGGCAAAGGGTGGCTACTTAGAAGAATATAAAATATATTTTATATACACATTTTTTGCTTACTACATGATTCCATATGTGTTATTTAATAGTTTTGATGTCTTCACTATTGTTCTACAATGTAGAAAATAGTAAAAATAAAGAAAAACCCTGGAATGAGTAGGTGCGTCCAAGCTTTTGACTGGTACTGTAGATGAATAGCCCGTGAATGTTAGACTCTATTAGGTGTGTGTGTGTGTGTGTGTGTGTGTGTGTGTGTGTGTGTGTGTGCGTGCGTGCGTGCGTGCGTGCGTGCGTGCGTGCGTGCGTGCGTGCGTGCGTGCGTGCGTGCGTGCGTGCGCGCACACACAATGTGCGGGCAGGAAGGCCAAGGGGGGATTTCACATTTGTTTAATTCAATCTCACAACACCTATGTATTTTTGGAGTCCCTCACTCTCACTCATGTACACACTGTGCTTGAGGCTGCAAAGCTTTGACAGCAGAGAGACACACTATCTGTGTCAGTGTGCTACTCTTAGCCCGCTCTCTATCCCCTCTTCCTTCTCTCAACTCTGCACCTGTCCTGTCACTTCCCCTGGCAGTCCTGGCGGATGGACGACGAGCCAGACCGCTTGAGCAACCGTCTGCTGGAGTACGACCCTAAGACAAACAAGTGGACAGAGCTTGGTCCCATGAAGTACTCCAAGTACCGCTGTGGTGCTGTGGCACTCAATGGAGAGATCTACGTGATGGGTGAGATTAAGTAAATAAATATCACAATTGGCCATTTGTTCTCATTAGTTTCCTGATGGTCATGACGATGATGGTCACTTTGTATCAGCAACCAGTGATTATTCCTCATAATTTGATCTTTAGTATCTGTTTTTTCCTATAGCAGTGTTTCTAATCCTGGTCCTGAGGACCCAAAGGGTTGCACAATTTAGTTTTTGCTTCAGCACTACTGTACACACGATTTAAATCATTAAAGCTTGATGATGAGTTGAGTAGCTGTGTAGTACTCGGGACAAAACCAAAATGTCCACACTTTAGGGTCCCCGGGACCAGGATTAAGTAACACTGTCCTAGTGAAACCCCCAACCTTCAACATAAACAGTATGTTTGGACAAAACCCGATTTCAAGAGTTCTTTTTAAAGTAGCACTTTAACAACACAAAGTAATAAATGTTCCAGTACCAACACAGTTGTGTCCTAACAGGAGGTATCGGCTGTGAGGGGGTTGATCATGGGCAGTCCCGTCGTTGCCTTGATGCTGTGGAAATCTACAACCCTGATGGAAACTTCTGGAGGGATGGGCCTACTATGCCCTCTCCACAGCTATCCCTACGCAGCAATGCCTCCAACGCCGCGGTGGTGGGGGGCAAGCTTTATGTCTGTGGATACTACAAGGGGGCGGGTAACTAAACCACAGATGATCCATTATATTGACCAGATACTCAAGTGGCTGCTCTAATGATGAAAATAAATGTTTTCAAAAATGGAAGGCAGTTGGGAGGAGGCAAGATCAGGTGGGACCATTCTAGCCAATGAGAGGGCAGACGCGTGTGAACAACAGGCACAACTCCGAGATAAAAAGTTTTTTCTCAAAGTTGCTGGAATGTCACCTCTTACTTATATCAGTACCCTCGTAACACAATAAGCATTATGAAACTTCTATTAGATCAAATAAGCCACATGTAGAAAAAAAGCCATACATTTTTTGCAATCCAAATTGGACACTCACTGACCTCCAAACAAAAACTCCTCGCTTGGTGAGCGAAAAAAATAAGGATAAAAAACGTCACCTGCTGGAGAAGACAGATTTTGGGCCCAGTTATCCCTCTCGCTTGCCTCTTCCTCTCTGACTAAACCTACTTTCCTTTCCACTGTTCACAAAACTGTGACATCACGTGGCACAGGTTTGAGTAAAAGATGACCTGTCCCTTTAAGGAGTAAACAAGTTGACTGTGTAGATGAATGCTGTTTCGTTTGATTGCCACACCACTCTTTAAAATGCCACTATTCTACGCCATGTGGTAGCAAACTTGACACAAGTTATTTTGAAAAAAAATGATATTGTCAGTCAAGTGATTCCAATAGTGACAACAATTATATTCCTGGCCTATCCTAATCCCTGTCTCCCTCAGATCGTCATGAAGACATAATCAAGGACATCCTGGAACTAGACCCGTGGGAGAACCGTTGGACCGTTGTGGCCCACCACGTTCTGATGCATGATGCCTACGACGTCTGCTTGGTGGCAAGCCTCAATCCACGGGACCTCATGTCTCCCCCGGCAGACCTAGTAACTCAGTGACATTCACCTGCCCTAAGGTCTAATGACCCCTTCTTAGCTAAGAGTACCTTGGGCTATAATTATGTATTCTGAAAGCTGATAATATTGAGCAACAAGACCTTTCTTTCTGCTGCTGTGTCAAAATGTAGTAATGCAGTAGTGCTGGCTGATCCTGGTGGTGCTTGTTGACAGACATTGCGCAGTTGGTGTTAAAAAGCCCTGACCTGAGTGGGGCACTGCACAAAATAACACTCTGCCCTTGTCTTGAACTGTATATGACCTACCGAGTTGCACATTTAGAAGTAAACATTGTGTCTGAATATCATACCTTAGTGGGTTTTGTGACACTGAAATATAGCTTGTAAATATAATTATTTTGCGATTTTGTTTTGTATGTTGCTGTAAAATGCCTCTGCCTCATCTTTATACTGGAATACTGGAAAGAAAACCAGACAGGTCCTTCACAATCAAGTTATTTTATAGCAATTTTCCATTTTGCTTTTGCTCTTTACATCTTTGTTCAAGATTATATTTTTGTCATGCAAATAAGGCTTATATTAAATTGAGTCTTTGCTCAGGCGTTAGCATGTGTTTGTGGAGCTAGTGTACAAGACTAGAATTGCAAAAAGAGGTGATGAGAGAGGATTCTACACGTGGCACTGGCACGTGTTGGCCTAGTTATGTGTTGCCCTTCTCCTCTATGCCAACAGAAGAGATGTCCCTTAATTAAACGCTATAAAAACCTCCAATTATACCGTCATGTAGAAAGTTGTATTGGTAATATAGCAGAAAGTGTATTAATGCCTGGCACCCTCGTGGTTGACTTTAACACCATCAGACTTTCACTTATAAATCTGGTCTGACAATTACTTTCCTCTTTTCATCCTGTATTCTTTTGTGGGCATGATTTCTGTACATGTTATCCCACAATTTGCCCCAAAATTTACTCAGAAACAATAGCTCATCCATTTGTAGTTTAATCTTAATGGGAAAGTCTGATGTAACATTAACAGTGTAAAGGGTTTTGAAAACACTAAAACACAAACATAGGGAATCAATGAAAAAGTACATTTTTGATGGTGAATTTTGTTGTCAAAACCAATTACATTGAGGTCAACCAAACACAACAACAGCTTGTAAAACAACTCCCTCCTCAATACCTCCCCACACTGACATCCTGATTCCCCTTCAGACATCAGTCAGAATCACAGTTCATGTCAAACAGCTGCCATAAGCCTCTGTTTCTCTCTGAGACAGCCTGGGGCTCAGGTGGCGATGGTGTCTTTTCCCAGGCGGGCCTGGCGTTGTTCCCTGTGGAACCGCACACAGAGCTGTTACTTTCCTGGGACCACAAGCTGAAAGGGTTGCGGTAGCCTCCGGTGGCTTTGTTAGACTTCTTCTCTTTGTCCTGCTGTCGTTTCTGAGCTTCTGGTATGAGTGTGTCCATTTCCATCTTGTTGGGATCATGCTGCTCCTTGCCAGTCGATCCAGCTCCCTGCTTCCTTTGGTTTTTGAGGGGCTGTTCGTTCTCATCCCCAACCCTGCCCACTAATCGACCGTTACTCCTGGTTTGTGGTGGCATTAGTGCCCTCCTCCTGCTTCTGAAGGGCTGTTTCCTCTGTCCCTGGCCTCTCTGGGTGAACCTACGTCCAGCCATGGTGCTCCTGCCCCTGGGGCTCTCTGAGGGGACCGCTGCAGGCTCACTGTGGTCAGGCTGGCTGCTCTGCTCCGGGTCGCAGTGGGGGTTCATGATGGTGCGGGTGCTCCTAATAGTCACATCTTGTAGAAGCGCGTAGGCCCTGCTGGGGTCCTGAAAACCCTGCATGGGGTACTGTAGAGCTGGAGCGCCCCCCGATGTGCTGGGGTCTTGTAGGCCCTGCATAGGATAGTGTAGGGCTGCGGCACCTCTTCCTGGTCCATGAGTCACAGCGGTAGAGCGTGTGGGGTATGGGTACACCCCCTGCCAGGAAGTCTTAGCCGTCTCATCCAGCACCATCTGGCTACACCGCTCCAGCTGATCCTCCTCCACCTCCCCCATCATCGCAGGAGGGTACAGAGCTCTGTGGGCTGCGGCCTGGCCCTGGTCACATGTCTCCGAGGGTCCTCCTCTGGTTCCTCTATCTGCAGGGTGCAGCCGCCCTGCTGCCTCTCCTCCCGTCTCCCCTACACCACATGATGCCACTGATTTACGAGGCGCTGTGACCGCTGTCGAACCGCAGAGACGTACACCTTCAAAGTACCTCTTCTCCTCACTCACCAGGCAGAACCTCTCTACCAGTCCTGGGGATGTCTGGACCGTGCTTTCTGTCACCCTGACAGGTGTGGGGAGGGGTTCGGACCCGTGCTGGGAAATCAAGGTGCTTAGAAGGGACAGGGCTTCTCCTAGCATGCTTTGATCTCGGCTCTGCTCATGTCTCAGGACCTCAAGATTCTGCTGCAGGCCCTGCATGTGGGAGCTGAGTGCTGTAGTCGCCACTCCCGTCTAGGACAGAATAGAAGACAACAATATATGACTAATAGCAAAGACATCAAAATCAAATATAGATATGTAACATTAAATTATTAACATTAAGTATGTCAAATAGTATTCTCAGCACCCAGAATCAAATATTTTGTGTGCCAGCCAACTAATGTTTCATTTGTCACGAGAGACTAGTCATATGTTGGTATCACACTCTCACCCCACACACACTCATTAAGTATAAATTCAACATCAGGACAAAGGCTTGACAATACAAAGTTATAAATGCCTCCTGTCCTTACCTTGGCTACTCTGTCCTCCATCTCTTTCAGCATCTGATTCTGTGAGCTCACTTTATTCAGCAAGGCCTCAAACTGCTGTGCAAAGCCATCCTGCAGACTGGCTATGTTTTGCTGCACTGTAAAAGATGTTAAAAGGTAACCCCAATGAATACACAATCCATTCCATAGCAATCAAGACCTATGTAAAAAGATAGCCACGATCTACACACTGCCCATTATAGCCAAAGAGACCGGCTCATTCATCATAATTTCAAAATCGAGGTATTAGATCAAATATTTCTATAATAAAATATATGCGTGAGATCATAATTTCACTACTGAACTATAGCACCATCTACTGGTCCCAGAGATGATTTCCTTTATAAACATGTTAATAATGAGCAATGCACAATAGATTCTAATAGAAGTTGAGAGAAATTGTTCAAAGCAACCCACATGTCTTTGCAAAATCTGCAAAATCTTTGTTGCCTGTTGTAGTGCTCTCATCAATGTGATTTACAGAGAGCTTAATCTGAAACACACATAGCATAAGGGTTTATCATTATTATGAAAATGAGTAGCAGACCAGCAGTACCATTTTGCAAAAATGTATTATTCTGGATTGTTCACTTACATTTTCAAGTTTTTCACGAAATTGTAGAAATCCAGAGGTGAGAATGTCACTGATAAAACAGACAGGACAATAATCAAACCACAAAATACCATATTGTTTGTATCTTTCATAATAAAATCCCTGCAGAAACAGGTAACACTCATGAGACATAGCTACCTCTCACACTTTTCTTTTGCCTTTTTCTTGTCCTCTTCAAACCTGTCCAGTATGCCAATTGCTTTGCCACTTGTAAAGCTTGGCACCTTCACTTTGTCCTTTCCGTCTCCGAACAGGAATGGTTTGGAATGGTAATTGCTTAAAATCTTTGGCTCACTTGCCTGAAACACAATGACTGGTTCATCATAAAACAAAGAAAAGCTCTGACAGTTTTGAGTTTGTTCTGGGGTTCATCTGATAAAGTGAATTGCTAAATGTTGTATTATAAATTAATGGGATACTACATACGTGAGCAACAAAAAATGCATTCACTGAGCTCAGGACTGTGGCACAAAGGTGGACATGATGAGAAAATGAGATGGTTTACCAAGTTGAAGAAAATATGGGCTAATAGACCTACCTCCTGTGACTGTGAGCTACCGGATATTCTGTTTGAAAAGCCCATGTCCTGTGACATGCCCTGAGAGTTTTCAGGCCAAAACTGGGATCCAAACAGGAATTGTGAGTCTGTCAAACTGGAATAGTCACTGGTAGCCCCATTCCTGCTGGTGATCTTGGGCACACTACATGTTATAAACACACACACACACTTAATTAATTTTAAGGGCTACACAAACATTTAGGCTAATTCGCTAAATTTCAATAATACATTTTTGAAAGCTGCATTAATTGTCTGCTGCAGTGCACTTTAGCTAACAGTTATGTATTTAATTGTGTGTGGGGGATTATCTTCTTGGCTATGGGGGGATTATATTATTGGCTAAAATGAGTTATGCTTACATGGATCCAGTTGGGATGCTTAAAATCTCTTTGATATTCCACACGTTGGGATTCATTGCTATTTCTGTTTGAGTAAAAATAAAATAATTATTTTAACGTTATAAACCAATTACAAATGATTTAAAAAACACAAATCAACCAGCAAATGTATTAGCTAGCCAGCTAGTTGGCTGGCAATGTTAGCTAGCTAACATATGTTATTTATGGACTTTATGACCTGGCTACTAGCTAATGTTACCTAGCTTGTTCTGCTTTTTCCAACAACGTTAGCTACTCACCACTGCAGTCATGTAGTAGCCAACTATGAAGTTGGCTGACAACTCAATTATATGCTAGTTCCCCCAAAAATATGGCTAATGGGAAACGTGTTCTAGTTAGCTAGCTAGCTAGCTCCTTTTCGGTGATCAACAACACACGAAAACAGCTGATTGTTTGATATGAATAACGGTGTTATTGCAGAGCTTGGCCACAGTGGATAAACGTTTCATCACGTGCAGGTGGGTTAAAAGGAGATGCTCGTGGCGATTACCTCCCGCCTTCCCAAATGTTCCCTCTCAATCGTTCCTCATAAGGGTTCAAGCAAAGAATAAGATCTTTCCTCAACTGTAAGGTAGACTCTTCAGTGATGTCAGGGAACGTGACCTGGTTTTAATGTCTATGGACGTGACCAGCTCGTGGGTAATGTATTTTCACAGACCTTTGAAGGGGCAGGTGCAACAAACAAAAAGGCAGACCCCCCCACACACAGAAAATCGACTTTCATAATTCATCATTAAAAATGAATAACATACCAACTGCATCTGTAGCCCAGAGTTCAACCTTTCATAGGCGTATTTATTTTATATTGCCGTGTGACTCTTTTAGGCCTAAAGACAACGGGAGATGATTGACATCGGGAAAAGTGGCTGGCTATGAGCCCGTGATTTAAAATAAGAACGCTACGAGCTGATCAAAGCGAATTCTGTCGTAAATATGTTTGCTATGCTGCTGAAACAAACTAGTTTTTAATTGTCAACCGCATGCAAATCAGATGAGTGTTCTATGTGGAATGATTCAGGGGAAACGCATGTGCCAGCCAGGTATTGGAGGTTTCAGAAGCCGTGGTGATTTTAGCATTGAAATGCTGGTGGGGCAAACTCCCCAATTTTTTTTTAGATGCATGCCAGCAAAGCCACTACACAACACAACACTAAACAATACATTAATTGCACTGTAACGGTGACAAACGGTGCACACAAACTGTTAGGGCCTGCATAACGCTGTCCCAACAGCAGAGCTTTCTTTTCAGCACCACGGAGTGAATCCTTCCACCTGGCTATCAGTGGAGCCTTGTCTGGCAGCGAAACAGTTCATTCAGACTAATTTAATGCCTTTAAAAAAAACATAGCTGAAATGGCTGACTAACAAATGTGGTTTTGTTAATGAGCGAGCTAGGACGGACGTAGTCGGTATAACTATTTGTTCAGCACTTTTGAAATGCGTTTTAGATGCCCTAAAACGCATTTCAAAAGTGCTGAACAAATTTATAAGCAAGAATGAGCTTTTAGAAGACTCGACGAGATGGAAAGTTCCGCCGACAAGGGCAACTACAAGGAACTTGCAGAGGTAATCGCACGTTACGATGCTTTACTTGCGGAACATATCGAACTTTCGACTGTCTTTTCTGGAATGTCGAAAACAATTCCGAATGATTTGATAGCTTCCATGGCATCATCCATTAAAAGAGTAAAGACAGTTTGACGCAGAGCAATTTTTCGCGAGCGCTCAAGTAGGCTTTCCACTTTCCTCCAGTATTTATTTAGCAAAGATGATAACACATAATCACACCGGATAGACACAAGAAAAAACTCATGATATAAATGTTGCACCATAACGTTACTAATTAGTTTACCCTGACCAGATGGACAGGGTGCATAGGCTGTATGCAGCTGCTCTTATTAGCAGCTTACAGTTGATCAGACTGAAAAATAGTCTCGTCTTCATCCCATACAGCATGTCAGATTTCTAATGTTTAGGTGTATTGCACATAATGATTAACTAGAATTAATGAATCAACATAATGGTGAGGATGGATGTGAGTAAATGTTTTATAAGGCCTACAGTTGCATAGGCCTGCATGATGCAAACATGTATAAAGCTAGCTCTGCCCTGTGAGTTCTATTGTTTATCAGTTGTTGTCTATGTGTCTGGATAGAGGAAATCCCCCTCCTAATCTAGTCTAAATATAATTTATATGAACAAATATAAGGTAGCTGCAGTTTGACAGGGTTTTCATCCCCCCCAGGACCAGGAGTTTTTTTCAGGAGTTTAAAAAAGCATGTGAAAAAAAATAATCATGTGACCTGATTAGGAACAACTGGTCACATCATAGCCCATATAAAACCTTTTAACAACTGATTAATCACTGTCATACCTTATAGGATCCAGAGTTTTCCTAGTTAGATTAACATATAAGGAAAAACTCCAGGTCCCAGGGGGTAAAAATTGGCCCACTGCTCTTGGCACCAGTCTCCTTGCAGTTGTCAGTTATCGACAGGTATGTGGATGATCAGGGCTTTATTCAGGAACGTTTCTTAATGCAGCTGGTGGCCACATCAGATACTGACTGATACTTTTGATTTTGATCCCGCCTTTGTTCAGGGACACATTATTCAATTTCTGTTAGTCACATGTCTGTGGAAGTTGTTCTGTTTATGTCTCAGTTGTTGAGTCTTGTCATGTTCATACAAATATTTATACATGTTAAGTTTGCTGAAAATAAACACAGTTGACAGAGAGAGGACTTTTCTTTTTTTGCTGAGTTTAGAATTACATATACACTGAGTATACCAAACATTAGGAACACCTTCCTATTATTGAGTAGCAGTGTAGAATCCCTTTTACTTTAATAGGATCTGGGCCTAATAGTAAATATTTGTCTTTTAACTTTAAAAATGTATTAGCCTTATAGCCACAGGAAGTACAGGTGTTGAGGGTGCTGGAGCACACCCTGATACATCGAAATACAACTTTTGTTTTAAATTTTACATAAAAAAATATTATGAACTAGGCCTTTATTACTCCTGTATTAGTGTAGAAAATACTCCTCAGCACGTTCACCCCGGAGCATATCAACATGACAGGCTTTGTGTCATAGAAACAGGCAGCACCCCTAAATCAATTGCCACCTTTTAAGATATAAAATATAATTTCAACAATATCCTCCTGAAATGTATTTATAGAATTCAGTAATAAACTCATCATTCCCTGGAGATTTGTTCTCTTTTAAATTACTGATACATTTTTTTATTTCAATGATAGAAATAAATTCATCACATAACTTTTTTTTATTTCAATGATAGAAATAAATTCATCACATAACTTTTTGAAGTCTTCATCTATGAACTCAATGTAATATCCCAGTGATCACATATCTTGGTATTACAATTAGTAAAGATCAGAAAGAAAGGGCCAATTCAAATTTCTTTCCCCTGGAGATTTGTTCTCTTTTAAATTACTGATACATTTTTTTATTTCAATGATAGAAATAAATTCATCACATAACTTTTTGAAGTCTTCATCTATGAACTCAATGTAATATCCCAGTGATCACATATCTTGGTATTACAATTAGTAAAGATCAGAAAGAAAGGGCCAATTCAAATTTCTTTCCTCTTGTAGAGAAAATTGGAATGAGATTTAACTCCTGGTTAAGTCTTTGTTTTTCCAGAACTGGTTTGACAACAGCAGTATCTGGGTTAAACAATTATTGAATAACGATAGACAACTATATCATTATCCAGAACTGGTATTTCCTGATTTTAGGGGCAAGGCCATTTGGCCTTCAATCTATCAGGGCTCCAAGGCTATTAACCAAAATAGCCAATTAAATTGATTTGAAAACCCGAAAACAGCTATTCTGTTAAGAAAAACATACATGTATGTAAATGTACATAAATAATTAGCCTACAGTACATATCAAAGGGTAGATGATAGCCTATGTGTATTGGTTACAGTCTGTCATCATGTCCAGACCAATCCTGACGGGAGGGAGGTGCCAGAAAATGGAGCCAAACTTTAATGAGACTTTTAATTACATATATACACTGAGTGTACAAAACATTAGGAACGCCTTCCGAATATTGAGTTGCACCCCCTTTTGCCCTCAGAACAGCCTCAATTTGTCGGGGCTGGTGTCGAACGTGTTCCACAGGGATGCCAGCCCATGTTGACTCCAATGCTTCCCATAGTTGTGTCAAGTTGGCTGGAAGTCCTTTGGGTGGTGGACTATTCTTGATACAGTTATTTATACATGTTTTATTTAGCCTTTATTTAACTAGGCAAGTCAATTAAGAAAAAAATCTTATTTATTAAAATGGGAAACTGTTGATTGTGGACAATCCCAGCAGTGTTGCAGTTCTTGACACGAACAGGTGCGCCTGGCACCTCCCACCACACCCTGTTCAATGGCACTTCAGTCTTTTGTCTTGCCTATTCACCCTCTGAATGGTACACATACACAATCTATGTCTCAATTGTTTCAAGGCTTAAAAATCCTTCTTTAACCTGTCTCCTCCCCTTCATCTACCTTTACTGAAGTGGATTTAACAAGTGACATCAATAACGGATCATAGCCTTCACCTGGATTCACCTGGTCAGTCTATGACATGGAAATAGCAGGTGTTCTTCATGTTTTGTATATACAGTGTATATAAGAAATCTCTGTCAAGGTGTTACTATTCATTCTGCTAGATTCTACTGAAATGCATCACTGGGACAAGTGACTGGAACTCATTTTTGTTGTTGTCTCGCAAATATTGTATATCTAACAAGGTGAAAGAAGTATCATAACTCATTTACAGTCTACCCTGTAAAGACCTTTATTGTATACAGAATCAAAATTGCTATAGATGACAAATGTGTGTTTTGTGGTTGTGACGCAGGGACTCTTGATTACAAAAATTGGACTGCTCTCATGTCAGAAGGTTTTTAATTGAGCTAGAATACTTTATTTTAAGGGGAACTACTGTTAATGTTTATTTGGAAGACTCTGATATGATGTTTTATTTTGACCCCACTGATAGAACCATGATTCAATTTTAATTGTTCATTTGATTATTTTTCTTGGAAGATTCTTTATTCATAAGATGAACTGGGCGGAGAACAAACCCCTCTTCAAATTATTTAAGATAGAACTGAAACATTATTTTTCAATTATCAGTAAATGTAGAAACAAAAAAAGGAGTATGTCCCATACAAATGTAAATTTACCTAAAAACTGAAATACCCCTGTCTACATTAAGTGTATGTACTGTTGTCTGTATATTTCGGTTTTTACATTTTGTGTTATTGTTCAATTAAACAAGTATTTTTAAAAAAGCATTGGAGTTTAACCCCCTAAAAATATCAAAATAATAATAATAATTTTAAAAAAAATTATCTACAGGACAGGCATTTCCACCTCTTTATGAAAAGCTGTGACCTTCTGCATTTTAATTGTGTGGCCTTTTAACTTGCAGTGATGAGACTACTGCAGCCTGGATAGGCTACTACTGCAAATGGATAGGCTACTGCAGCCTGGAGCATGTGATGATGATGCAAAGCATTGCCAATGACACTCGCACCAAATTTAACCATTGTGCACTCTCAAATGTTTACATTTTATGCCTTGACTTTCTCAGTTTCTTTTTTAAATTTGTTAAAAATATATATATACATGACTATTTCAGTCATGTTAAATATTAGCCACTATCAGTATTGACTGTCAGTAATAATAACACATATTTAACTGCCAATTTATCATTGTTTTGTTTACCTTCATTTACTTCCTCTGTAAACGCTGTCATGTCCATGTGGTTGTTGCTGATGACCCGTAGCAACAGTTGATTGTAAAAAAGATAATAATAATGAACATGTAGAATAATTAAATCATTATGTAGCACAGACCAAGCCATAACAGTTTGAACCTGAGGCATCACACAGTTTGAACCTGTGTCATCACACAGTTTCATGGTCAGTGCGGGCAATAGGCCAGGGTATACTATTCTCCCTATTATAATTCTATGTACACTTATCTTCCAACATTATCATGGGTTGAAGAACTGAATGTGGCAATTTTCTGAATTAATCAAACCACCGTTTTTTTGTGTGTGTGTGCTTATTAAAGGCTCTCCAAACCTTATTTTTCCATGAAATGGTTCATGAAAAAGTCCCTAAACATACAGTGTATTCGGAAAGTATTCAGACCCCTTGACCTTTTCCACATTTTGTTACATTACAGCCTTATTCTAAAATTGATTTTTTTTTAAAGTATCATCAATCTACACACAATACCCCATAAAGACAAAACAAAAAAAGGTTTTTAGAATTGTTTTCAAATTTAAAAAAATGTAAAACAGAAATACCTTATTTATTTAAGTATTCAGACCATTAACTGACTTGCCTAGTTAAATAAAGGTTAAATAAATAAAATAAATACATTTGCTATGAGACTCGAAATTGAGCTCAGGTGCTTCCTGTTTCTATTGATCGTCCTTGAGATGTTTCTACAACTTGATTGGAGTCCACCTGTGGTAAATTCAATTGATTGGACATGTTTTTGAAAGGAATTGTCCGCAGAGCTCCGAGACAGGATTGTGTCGAGGCACAGATCTGTGGACGGGTACCAAAAAAATTCTGCAGCATTGAAGGTACCCAGTGGCCTCCATCATTCTTAAATGGAAGAAGTTTGGAACCACCAAGACTCTTCCTAGAGCTGGCCACAAGGCCAAACTGAGCAATTGAGGGAGAAGGACCTTGGTCAGGGAGGTGACCAAGAACCCACTGGTCACTCTGACAGAGCTCCAGAGTTCCTCTGTGGAGATGGGAGAACCTTCCAGAAGGACAACAATCTCTGCAGCACTCCACCAATCAGGGCTTTATGGTAGAACGGCCAGACGGAAGCCAATCTTCAGTAAAAGGCAAAGGACAGCCCGCAAATGACAGCCCGCAGATTCTCTGGTCTGATGAAACCAAGATTGAACTCTTTTGCCTGAATGCCAAGCGTCACGTCTGGAGGAAACCTGGCACCATCCCTACGGTGAAGAATGGTGGTGACAGCATCATGCTGTGGGGATGTTGTTCAGCGGAAGGGACTGGGAGACTAGTCAGACTCAATGGAAAGATGAACAGATAAAAGTACAGAGAGATACTTGATGAAAAACTACTCCAGAGCACTCTGGAGCTCAGACTAGGGCGAAGGATCACCTTCCAACAGGACAACAACCCTAAGCACACAGCCAAGACAATGCAGGAGTGGCTTCGGGACAAGTCTCTGAATGCCCAGCCAGAGCTCAGATAGAACATCTCTGGAGAGACCTGAAAATAGCTGTGCAGTGACGCTCCCCATCCAACCTGACAGAGCTTGAGAGGATCTGCAGAGAAGAATGGGAGAAACTCCCCAAATACAGTTGTGCCAAGCTCGTAGCGTCATACCCAAGAAGATCCAAGGCTATAATCGCTGCCAAAGGTGCTTCAACAAAGTACTGAGTAAACGGTCTGAATACTTCAGTTTTGTATTTTTTATAAATTTGCTAACATTTCTAAAAAACGGTTTTTGCTTTGTCATTATGGGGTATTGTGTGTAGATTGATGAGAAGAAGAAAAAACTTTACATTTTGTGAAATATCAGTGTTAAAAAAAATGTTTTTTAAATTGTATTGTCACATGCAGTGAAATGTGTTGTTTTACAGGGTCAGACATAGTCATACAGCACCCCTGGAGAAAATGAGGATTAAGTGCCTTCCTTAATGGCACATCAACAGATTTTTCACCTTGTTGGTCAGGTATTTGAACCAGCTACCTTTTGGTTACTGGCCCAACACTCTAATCGCTAGGCTACCTGCCCTACGAAATGAAATATTCATAGGTTCTGAAACTGAGATAAATTTGTACATGTTTTGTTTGCTATCTTTAATTGATCTCCATTCTGAAAGCATTCTCCATAGGCTACATTCTAATGTTGTGCCGTTAAAATTGAAATTGAAGGTACACAGTATTTAAAAGGATTGCTTTGGATAAATTAACAAAAAAAACTAATTGAAGAAAATGAAAAAGACAATTCTAACTCAGATTTGTTACTTTAAAATGTATGTCAAGCAAAATTCAGGGATTGCGAAGTTAAACAAATCATACAACTCTGTGCACAAGGACTACTTTTAACCGTTTCCATTTTAAAATGAAAAATCTTAGTCTCAGCATCACTCTGTTATCGTGGAATTGCCCTGATCAAATTGGTAGGCAACCCAGTGGATGTGTTTTCTGGGATTTTATTAAATGTATTCAATGCGCACAAGGGAGCCACAACCACAAACCTCGTTACGCACGTGCGTACAGTGCCTTCAAAAAGTATTCACACCCCTTGATTTTTTCCAAATTATGTTGTGTTACAAAGTAGGATTAAATGGATTTCATTGTTATTTTTTTGTGAATGATCTGCACAAAATATCAAATCAAATCAAATGTATTTATAAAGCCCTTCTTACATCATCTGATATCTCAAAGTGCTGTACAGAAAGCCAGCCTAAAACCCCAAACAGCAAGCAATGCAGGTGTAGAAGCACGGTGGCTAGGAAAAACTCCCTAGAAAGGCCAGAACCTAGGAAGAAACATAGAGAGGAACCAGGCTATGAGGGGTGGCCAGTCCGCTTCTGGCTGTGCCGGGTGGAGATTATAACAGAACATGGCCAAGATGTTCAAATGTTCATAGATGACCAGCAGGGTCAAATAATAATAATCACAGTGGTTGTCGAGGGTGCAACAGGTCAGCACCTCAGGAGTAAATGTCAGTTGGCTTTTCATAGCCGATCAAAACAAAATACAGAACAAAATACTCTGTAATGTCAAAGTGGAAGAGAAATTCTAACATTTGTAAAACATTTATGAAATATAAAACACTAATATATCTTTATTAGATAAGCATTCAACACCCTGAGTCAATACATGTTAGAATCAATCACATTTGTCAGCGATTACTGCTGAGAGTCTTTCTGGGTAAATCTCCAAGAGATTTCCACACCTGGATTGTGCAACATTTGCTCGTTATTCTTTTCAAAATTCTTCAAACTCTGCCAAATTGGTTGTTGATCATTGCTAGTGTCATGCCTGCTCCCGCTCTCCCTCTTGAGCGCCAGACTGACTATCATTACGCACACCTGTCACCATCGTTATGCGCACCTACGCCTCATTGGACCCACCTGAACTCCATCATGATTGGATTGCCTCCCCATTATCTGTCTGTTTCCTCTGTTTCATCCCTGTGTCAGCATTGATGTCGTTACTTTGTCCCCTGTCCAGACGCTGTTCCTGTCCTGTTTCATGTCCGTAGTTTATTAAATGTTCTTCCTGTACCTGCTTCCTGTCTCCAGCATCGATCCTCACAGAATGCTGACACCACAATTGGAAGCATCAGGGAGGCCTGGGGTTTTGTTGGTGGAGTCGGGGCCGGGTGCCGTTGTTGATGGAACCAAGGGTGCTTCAGCTAGCTCGTCAGGCTTCCACGCCCTAGCTGGCTCAAGAGGTTTTGCTTGCCCCAGCCAGCTTGTACAGCGCCCATGCCTCGGCCGACCCGTCAGGCTCGCCCAGTTGGGACGCCGGGTGGTGACCCTAGGGGGGGGTACTGTCACGCCTGCTCCCTCTCTGACGCGCTAGGGCGCCAAACTGCCTATCATTACGCACACCTGTCACCTTCGTTACACGCACTTGCGCCTCATTGGACCCACCTGAACTCCATCATTTTTTGCTTGCCTCCCCTTTGTCTATTTATTTCCTCTGTTTCATCCCTGTGTCAGCATTGATGTCGTTACTTTGTCCCCTGTTCAGACGCTGTTCCTGTCCTGTTTCATGCCCTGGTCTTTGTGGTTGAATCTGTGTTTGAAGTCCATGCAACTTATTATGAGACTTTTTAAGCACATTTTTACTCCTGAATGTATTTAGGCTTGCGATAACAAAGGGGTTGAATATTAATTACTCAAGACATTTCAGCTTTTCATTTTTTATTCATTTGTAAACATTTCTAAAAACATAATTCCACACTGACATTATGGGGTATTGTATGTAGGCCAGTGACAACAAATCAAATGTTTATACATTTTAAATTCAGGCTGTAACACAGCAAAAAGTTGAAAAAGTCAAGGGGTGTAAATCTTTTCTGAAGGCACTGTATGGTAAGTCTGAATTCCAAATGCTGAGAAGTGCTTAAATGAAAAGTGTAAAAAAGGCATACATTTCCAAAGTCTAAATTGGCCCCTTGGGGTGGGAGGGTTGGCGAGTTTTAGGAGATTCAAGTGCTTATGAAATTAGCACGTTGGATGTGCAATTTGTTACATTTAAAATTACAATTAAAAATGAAAAGAGGATCAAAATAAAATTGAAAAGTAATTTATAAAATAAAATCCACCAAGCTGTGGGGGGCACTTTTTATAGGAGGGCAAAAGGGCAGTTGCTTGGTAGCTGGTTGAGCCCTATCTGTGCACGTGCCTGCCCAGATAATTAGGCCAGACCAATTACATTTTTTCCTTTTGAATGTGACACTTTCCCAGTGGCTTCCATGGGCATTTACACACCAAATTCAGAAATGATTTTCTGCAGAAGTTCAGAATTGCAGCCAGACTTCCACCACCTGAAAATCTGTTGAATAAAGTCAAGGTTGACATAATCACATAATTGACACACAATAGGCAATAGCCTAATGTAAACCTTGTAGACCTGAGGAAAACATGATATTCCTCCATGCTCCATCCCTCTCATTTTACTTTGCCAAATATTCACATGCTGTACAATCCCATGCTCATGAGTTGGCCTGTGTCTTTGGCATATGCTGTCTGTCTGTCTGTCTGTCTGTCTGTCTGTCTGTCTGTCTGTCTGTCTGTCTATCTGTCTGTCTGTCTTTCTTTCTTTCTTTCTTTCTTTCTTTTTTCTTTGTCCAATAAACCCCTAAGAAACATAGTTTCTCAAAACATGACAACAGGGAGTTGTTTCAACAGGGCAGTGTACTTTGAATGTGAAAGTGATTTTATTTGTTTTTGAATAGGCCTATTTAACATGGATAACAATTATTTTTTATATTTTTTTCAGAAAATGAAATATCCTTGGATTGTTTTCCTAACATCCACTACAAGTTGTGCACAACATGTGTAACAACCACCACAGAAAATTCCCAAAACATTCTCATTAGGTTTCCAGGTAAGGTAATAACTAACACAATGTACCAGTAATGTTTATAGAATATACTGCCACAACAAAATGTGAGAGCAATGTCCTGGGAATGTTCTTGCAACATCAAGCCAATGTTGTATACAAACATTGTATAATCATCAGCACAACTGGACAGTTTTTGTGTTATGAGAACATTTGCCGCTGGAAGTTGAAACCAGTCCCCTTTTTGCACCCCTTACCGTCTATATCAGTGTTATGTAGCCATTGAAGAAGGTTCAAATAAAGTGTTGTGGTATTTCAATATAAGTGAACAATTATAGTAGTCATGTTTTTATTTGTGAAGATTTCTAAAAGACTGCATTTGGATATCTTAGGGGTTATTGATTATGCATACAAAAAATATTTGTTGAAGACACAACGACGACATGGCCATCCATATTGTATCCTAGCAACTGATTGGACCAGCTGATGTTTGTAGTTGAAAATCAGTTCGTTAAAAAAATCTTTGGTTCAGTTCTCTTAGCAACAGTTATCCCTCTACAAAACCACAAAACAGGAAATTCAAACACTGAAATAAAAGTCCTCAATAGATAGCTCTTCGAGGCCAAGTGTGACATAATTGGTTAATAAGTCAAAAGTGTGTTGATTTAATAATCATACCTTGTATGCTTTTTATTATGAATCATTTAGGTACTCTCTGTTCAAGAATGTATATGAAATTCCTAATGTGAAGCAATGAAACGTAGTTTCTCATTTTATTAGCTGTCAAAATGTTCATTCTTTAAGACTCATTCACCTAACAGTCTATTTTGCAATACTTTTTTTGCAAGTCTAATTTGTAATGTATTTATGACATACAAGTGATGTATAATGTATTTTTGCATCTATAGCACAACTAGCTACGTTTGTTAGTTTGTGGTCAATGATCCGCTACTTTTATTTTGAAAGATGAAAAGCCAGAAGTTAATATTATTTGTAGCTAAATGCTGCTAATTGTACAACAGCTGTCATCTGTCGAGCGAAAACTTGTGTTGTGATTTGCAACGGTAGGTTGGTTTTGCTTTATTGATGACGTTCAATATAACAAATAACTGTTTTTCTATGTGATAGCTAACATGCTGATTATAGATAAGCTAGCTACGTTAGTGTTGTTCTTATTTGAATGGAAATCGAGTAAAAACTAGCTAACTTCTGTCGTCGAGCTAGAAGTGCGCATAACGACGTGATTGCTGACAGTCAGTCTAGCTTGCTATGATGTTAATGTTAGCTAGCTAGATTTGAAAAACTGATTCAAAACGGCTTTATTGGCTCTGATTCAGTCTGTTAATCTTAGCATGGCTGGCTAGCTTGCTAACGTTAGCTAGTTATACAGCATGTGTCATGACCAATAACTGTAGGGCATGACATAGCTAACGTTATTTTTTTATTTTTTTTATTTAACCTTTATTTAACTAAGCAACTCAGTTAAGAAACAATTCTCATTTACAATGACGGCCTACCAAAAGGCAAACGTTAGCACCTGCACAGTCAGTATATCTCACCAGACTGGATGTTCCAGTCCGACTCTACCTGCTGTAACGTTAGTTACTGTAGTAAGATACGGTATAATAAATTAAAAAAACTGTTGTAAAATGCTGTTTACGTCCAGAGCAATCAATCGTTGCATTTATTGCCAGATTACTAGCTAATGTCGTTAGCCACCTCAGTCATTATCTGAGCTGTCATTTTTCAGATCTCTCAGGATACGCAGCTAACGTTATAGCTACAGATTTTATATTTTGTTACTATAGTCTGGGAGTCAGTCTACCTTTCTCTGTTTTTTCTAGGACTGTTCTGAATATGGCTGTGTCATACCTCATGGTCCTTTCAGCAGCTTTGATACTGATCAGTCGTGAAACTCCAGTAACTAAGGTATAGTAACATACAGTAACGTTACAGGTCTTTCCTAAAGTGTTCAGACCCCTTCACTTTTTCCACATTTTGTTACGTTACAGCCTCTTCTAAAATGGATTTATAAAATCAAAAAATTCCCTCATCAATTTACACACAATACCCCATAATGACATAGCAAAAACAGGTTTCTATACATTTTTGCAAATGTATAAAACATACAAAATTGAAATATCACATTTACATAAGTATTCAGACCCTTTACTCAGTACTTCGTTGAAGCACCTTTGGCAGAGATTGCAGCCTCAAGTCTTCTTGGGTATGACGCTACAAATCAAATTGTATTTTATTTGTCACATGCGCCGAATACACCTTACTGTGAAATGCTTACTTACAAGCCCTTAACCAACAATGCAGTTCAAGAAATAGTTAAGAAAATATTTACTAAATAAAAAATCTAATCAAAAAGTAACACGAGAGAATTACATAACAATAACAAGGCTATATACAGGGGGTTCCGGTACCAAGTCAATGTGCGGGGGGGGGTACAGGTTAGTTGAGGTAATTTGTAAAGTGACTGCATAGATAATAAACAGCGAGCTTGGGAGAGTTTCTCCCATTCTTCTCTGCAGATCCTCTCAAGCTCTGTCAGGTTGGATGGGGACAGCTATTTTCAGGTCTCCAAAGATATTAGATCGGATTCAAGTCCGGGCTCTGGCTGGGCCACTCAAGGACATTCAGAGACTTGTCCCGAAGCCACTCCTGGATTGTCTTGGCTGTGTGCTTAGGGTGGTTAAGGTTTACAGTGTGTTTATGTTTTTTTTGTAGGCCCTACATCAGAATCCCTTTGACTGCTGTGGAGAGCGACAGAGGCTGAACAGCTCGTGCTCAAATGGCACTCAATGCGAGCCAGGTACTGACCACCATGTCATCCTATAGTGCAGTCTGTTAAATGTTATTCATTAACTTTAGAATTGCAACAGTGAATTCCTCATACATTAGTAGTAGCCCCTTTTGGATTAGACGCATGTACTAGGATTACAAAATAGACATGGGCCTTTGTTCTTCCAACATTTGAGCAATCATCAAATCTATTTACTCAGGATGCTACCTGCGTGTCCTTGAGAACAACACAGCTGTGTGTATGCACTGTGACTCGACTATTGCAGATCTTGAGAACTTCACCGCTTGCAACTACAGTAAGTGGACAAGTACTGGACATGAAAGCTAGGTACTATTGAATAAGAACTCTGGCCACTGAAGAGAGTTGGGGGGTGGGGGTTCCACAGGTGTCCTGACCCTGTTCATTTCCCACCTTTATCTCTTTGCCTTTAACAGCATACATCACAGACAGGACCAATCGTACAAATATAACTACAGTCCTTCCCACAATTGGTAAGAAATGGTGCCAGTTATTCTTTACATACATTTTGGTTAATTCACAGGTAACTGCCAAAATAAAGGAAACACCAACATAGTGTCTTAATAATAGGGCATTCTACAGGTGTGTCTATTGGAGGGATGCGACACCATTCTTCCACAAGAAATTCCATAATTTGGTGTTTTGTCGATGGTGGTAGAAAACACTGTCTCAAGCGCCACTCCAGAATCTCCCATAAGTGTTTAATTGGGTTGAGATCTGTTGACTGAGACACACACCCTTTAAACCCCCTATGCTCCTTTGAGACCCCTCTTTCAAAGTCACTGAGGTCTCTTCTTCTAGTCATGCCAAAATAATGGGCAACTGGGCATTTTTATACATGACCCTAAGCATGATGGGATGTTAGTTGCTTAATTAACTCGGGAACAACACCTATGCGGAAGAACCTACTTTCTATATACTTTGTATCCCTCATTTACTCAAGTGTTTCCTTTATTTTGGCAGTTACCTGTGTGTTGAACTGTCAAAAACTGTATGGGCTGTATCCAACTCTTCTATTGTTGTCATGCCATACGATTTGGTTATAGCACATATAGCAGGCATTAACATTAAGGGTTGTCCTGATGCCTGGGGAAAGTGACCTGAGCTGTTGCGCAAGTTGAGCCTGCTCTGAGTTTGCCCCTTAAGTGAAGACAGCCTAACTGCAAAGAATTCCTGTGGCCTAAAATGGATCTTTCTCGTTCCTCCCCGTTGTTTAAGTGAAAGACAGACAATTAATGGCAGTCGGTCAAGTGAAGCCTGTTCTGAAAAGTTATTTTTTATTGATAACAACCAGAATACTAAGAATTCCAGAACTGATCATTCTGACCCCTCCCCTATGTGTATGTGAAAGGCAGGCAATATATGGCACTTCTGTATGTAAATAGCTAATTGATCATAATCTTCAGGCAACCAAAAAATACTCCTGACTTGACCGATGGGCAAGTTGATCCCTAATACAGCATGGGGCTAGAATAGATGAGCTGTATGTTTAGTGAGAACACTAGGCGTGATAAGGTTTATTTAACAATTGTCTGTCTGTGTGAACAGGTGGTCCGGGTGTGGCAGCCTCTCTCCTGTTCGGAACTCTGTTGATCAGCCTGTTCCTGATTCTCTCTGTTGCCTCATTTTTCTACCTTAAACGCTCCAACCGTCTCCCAGGTATCTTCTACCGGCGGAATAAGGGTAAGTCGTTACGATAATGGGTTGAATTTGAATAACTGGAAACAGGATAATAATTCTATGGTGTGCTCGAAATATGGAAAAGGTAACTAATACGTCTGGTGTACTTTCACAGCCTACATATTCCAACCAAATGAGACGGTAAGTCATTTTCAAACATTTCAACCGATTTATTGTGAAAAATTTACATTTGTAACAATGGAGTAAATGTATCACCCCATCGAATAAACAATACATTAGAATTATTTTATATGCAGTACTGAAAATTTATATCAAGAAATATGACTTATGAATTTTCATCTTTCTTCAAGGCTGTCATGATACCATCGGCAACCTCTTCGGGTAAGAACATTTCACTAAAACACTTCACAACCTTCGATAGGGTTTTTGGTCGTGGTTTCACTGAGAAAAATGTGTCTGTCTGGCAATTGCGTAATATCATTGTTTTCAAACGTTTTACATGATCTCACTCCTTTATCCTGGCACGATCTTAGTCAGAGTTTGAACTACCTACTGTGTGTGGGAAATGTCAACATTGGGGTCAAACTGTATCCTATTGGGTTTATCATCCTCCTCTCTCCATTGTGTTGTGTAATCTGTAGTTAGGAAACCCAGATATGTGAGGAGGGAGCGGCCCTCAGCAAACTCAGCGTCCAGCGCTGCCACCATCCCCACCACCACTACCACAGTCTACAATGTGTAGGGAAGGATGAGGTCCAATGGAGGAGGCCTGAGCCAGCTTGCTAGCAGGTGCCAAATGACAGGGACAGGCCAGAGCACACCACAGTAAATTGGTGAGCATGTGTAGGCCTGTCCCTCCTCTGTAGTGTTGCCTAAGAAGACAGTTTACTTAATTCAAAAGCAGGTGGTGTCAGCTTTTTGACTCTGCAACACCTGCAGTATAGCCTTGTTACCGGAATTCTGTTTTGTAATGTAAATAGACCTTAGATTATTTATTTTGAATCCATGTTTTTTCTATTTAGATTTTATTCTATTGCTGTCTAGAATTGGGCCAATTGTTTTACTTGAACTCTGTAGAGAATGGGATGAGGTGGACAGTGATAGCTTCAGTGATAGCCCTTAATTTGAGGTTTATAATTTCCAAGCTGATTTCAATATTCTTATTGATCTCATTTAGTGAATCTTCTCATAGGAGTTTTAAATTGCATACTTCTTGTTTGTTTGTTTGTCTGTGGTTTCTGCACGGAACCAAACTGAATGTATTTTAATTTATTTAATACATGCACAAATACAAACACTACAAAATGAGAACATAATGTAAAAACGCTTAAAGCTCTTTAAGAGCTCTCCTCGCATTCCATGAAAGGTGTGGATCTTCCAGAGCAACACACACCAAGAACGCTAACATGTGATCCACTGGCTGTGAAATATCTTAATATGTCTTATTTAATTCATCCCAAAAACATGGAAAGATGGATCCTCAGAAAATGTTATTTCTCTATCAAGTAGGAAAATGGTCATCTAAGAGTTGGATGAAAAATGCTTCTCAGTAAAAATCTTTATAATATTCACCCCAACACAGGTAATAGGACCTGGAAAAGGGTGCTAGCTAATATGACGTATGCTTTATCTGGCCATAATGTGGGAAATTCATGCTGACATTTTGCCTAATCTTTTCAGAACCACTGCACATAAGCTATTACTTGAATTCCTTTATTTCAAGCATAAATTGTGACATTTGTTGGCTAAGAGTAGCAACTGTTGTCACTGTTGCCAAATATGTTGTGATGCTTGTCTTACCAAAAGAATGTGCACTAAACTGAAGTCGTTAGTGTGCCATTGATGTGACGTGTGCTCTAAGATTTCTCCAGGAAACGGGTGGTGATCATTTTAAAGACAGGTGCATATGTTGTCTTTTGGTTTATTATTGGGTATTTGAGTAATCTCCTGTGGATTTTTAGCAACACCTTGTATTAAATCCAGGGTGAGTATTTGTTTTTTTTCTTGCTGGAGGAACGGTACAACGGGTTTTACTTGCTAAACTTCAAGGGTGATTGAGTGATGATATGGTGAATTTAGGGACAAGTTAGTTTTAAGTTACATTTTTAGTTATTTATGCTGGAAGAACTGTGGTATGAAGACATTTTAAGAACTAGTGTGACTGGTAATTCCAGTTTGTGTGTTCAGTAGGCATGAGTCTGAAGTGATGGTTTTTCCAACAACAGGAACAACTGATTGTAAAATCATTTTAATCCCAAATAGAATTTATCCTTCTTACATTAGCTGTTGTACAGCCATTTGTAAAATTGTACACATGTACATAGTTTTTATACAAACGATGTATTGTTTTTGTAATGTGGTATTTTGTACTTATTGATTCTAGTTTTACATTTCTGAAGTATTTTCTGATTCTGAAGAGTATGTATGATTTGCAAAAATAAAGCACCTTTCTCATAATCCTTTGTGATTAGTTCATTTATTATAATTTAATATTTACATTACTGTTGGTAAATAGTAGGATTTTACAATAGGATGTGTTGTGAAATTGGAATAAACAGATTGCCATAGCATACTCTTTCCCCTATAACCTCTGTGAAGGCTGAGTACCTGGAAAGAGAAGAGTATTATATTTGCAGCTGCAGTGTGTTTAAATAGGGAAGCAGGACTGCTGCTAGTATCCAAATGCAAGCTGCAGTAGGGGGTGCTGCATGACCTCCCCAAATCCACTGTCACATTGATTGGTAGTGACCAGTTTATGAGTTCTGGATTACTACAGTATAACTATGTTAACATGATCATTGGAGCACCTTCCCTGAGGATGAATTCTAATTATTATCACTCAACAATATTTTATCTGTAAATCCTGAATAATTAATTGAGTGAAGTTTAGTCTAATCTTTTTGGGACATAAATAATGAGATGCGTCTGTGTAAAGTGTACTACTTTCAGGATGAGGAAATTGTATTTGAATATAGTTCTCTGGCTGCTTGGAAAATAATCACCATGGAAGTTCAGATAAGCTTTATTGTGGCAATAAGTCAGTTTCTGAATGTAGCTCTGCCTTGGGTAGTGACACAGTTCAATACAACCAAGTCACAACACCTTTTATGACACTGACTTTTATATAGATTTTATTGACCTATTTATTTCTCAAAGTGTTTATGGATAGGCATTGGATATAAAGCAATAAAACCAGTTTAAACACGTGTTTGTATAAATAGTGTTTTGATCTTCTGACTTTGATGACTGGAAGTAGTAAGACATTGTCTGTTTTGGTTCACATCCCTGGGTATACTGATGTATTAAAATACAGTATCAGTCAAAAGTTTGGACACACCTACTCATTCACATAATAGTAAAGACACATGGAATCATGTAGTAACCAAAAAGTGTTGAACAAAATAAATGTTATATTTTAGATTGTTCAAAGTAGTCACCCTTTGCCTTGATGACAGCTTTGCACACTCTTGGCATTCTCTCAACCAGCTTCATGAGGTAGTCACCTGGAATACATTTCAATTAACCGGTGTGCCTTGTTAATTTGTGGAATTTCTTTCCTTAATGAGTTTGAGCCAATTAGTTGTGTTGTGACAAGGTAGGGGTGGTATACAGAAGATAGCCCAATTTAGTAAAATAATAAGTCCATATTATGGCAAGCACAGCTCAAATAAGCAAAGAGAAACAACAGTCCATCATTACTTTAAGGCATGAAGGACAGTCAATGCGGAAAATCAAGAACTTGGAAAGTTTCTTCAAGTGCAGTCGCAAAAAACATCAAGCGAAATAATGAAACTTTCTCTCATGAGGACCGCCACAGGAATGGAAGACCCAGAGTTACCTCTGCTGCAGAGGATAAGTTCATTAGAGTTACCAGCCTCAGAAATTGCAGCCCAAATAAATGCTTCACAGAGTTCAAGTAACAGACACATCTCAACATCAACTGTTCAGAGACTGGGTGAATCAGGCCTTAATGGCTGAATTGCTGCAAGGAAACCACTACTAAAGGACACCAATAAGAAGAAGAGACTTGCTTGGGCCAAGAAACACAAGCAATGGACATTAGACCGGTGGAAATCTGTCCTTTGGTCTGATGAGTCCAAATTTGAGATTTTTGTTATAATCGCCGTGTCTTTGTGAGACAGAGTAGGTGAACGGATCATCTCTGCATGTGTGGTTCCCACCGTGAAGCATGGAGAAGGAGGTGTGAGGATGTGGGGGTGCTTTGCTGATGACACTGTTAGTGATTTATTTAGAATTCAAGGCACACTTCATCAGCATGGCTACCACAGCCTTCTGCAGCGATATGCCATCCCATCTGGTTTGCGCTTAGTGGGTCTATAATTTGTTTTTCAACAGGACAATGACCCAAAACACACCTCCGGGCTGTATAATGGCTATTTTACCAAGAAGGAGAGTGATGGAGTACTGCATCAGATGACCTGGCCTCCACAATCACCCAACCTCAACCCAATTGAGATGGTTTGGGATGAGTTGGACAGCAGAGTGAAGGAAAAACAGCCAACAATGCTCAGCGTATGTGGAAACTCCTTTAAGATTGTTGGAAAAACATTCCAGAGAATGCCAAGAGTGTGCAAAGCTGTCATCAAGGCAAAAGGGTAGCTACTTTGAAGAATCTCAAATGTAAAATATATTTTGATTTGTTTAACACTTGTTTGGTTACTACATGATTCCATATGTGTTATTGGATAGTTTCGATGTCTTCACTATTATTCTACAATGTAGAAAATAGTAAAAAAATAATAATAATAAACCCTGCAATGAGTAGGTGTGTCCAAACTTTTGACTGGTACTGTATGTCCCTCAAACATACAGCCCAATGGTCAAATTCAAGCCGATTTATGTGTTTTTATCATGAATGGGTAATACTATATGAGCTCCAGTAGGCCCTATGTTTCCATTCACACCCATACTACAGTATGTCATACCAGGAAGAGGTCTTTGTTTTTACAGTAAGACTCACTCCCTACTAAAGGTTTCTCAAACAAACTTTATCAAATCTTTTGTCACTGTTATATGGCAAGATGTTTGTGTGTGTGTGAGGAGTGAGTAAGTGTTTTCCATTCCCTCCCACCTCCTTCCTGTTCTCCAGACAAGCCTGTGAGCACTGCAGGTGTAGGTGAGACTCCACTGTTAGTTCGTAGACAGCAGAGCAAGGGAAGCAGAGAGAGGGAGTGACTGAGTTATTACCTGAAGGATCACAAAGACAAGAGAAAGGTCATAGCTGTTGATGCTCTATCAGTTGGCCAAATACTGCCCCCTGGACGAAAAAAGCACCTCCTCTGGAAATACAACAGACATTGAATCAAAACTACTACTAATATCACTCCCTGCAGGTAAGGACTATACTACTGTTTTGAAATGAATGGTAATGAGAACACATTTCGATTCTCATCTCTCTGTTTGTTGTTGTGAGATGTCATTGGCAGCAAGTCATAAAGGAAGCTTTCTCCTAATATGATATGTTAATGCATGTTAACATTTTAAACTAAAGCTGCTACCAAGCTAAAACATCTCTATACTGTAAATTGATGCCTGACAGTCACTGGTAAAACTGATGGAAATAATCTTAAAAATGTTATAAGGATGTTCGAGCTTCCCATGCTGCTCCATATATAGAAGGAAGGGAGAATCAGGAAGTAGAATGTAAAGTTAATGATTCATCTGCTGGACATAAAACGACGCCTGTCACCTTTCCACTGGGCTGTTAACAAAGACCTCACTCACCTGTTGGCTACACTCAAGGACCTAGCCAGATCAATAAGGAAATGGGGATTTGGGATTTCTGTTACACTTTCCTTTGTTTCCATTTCCCCTGATGTTTCCTTTACATTGTCAACGTAACACATGTCTATCCAAAAAGGTTAAGACAGACTATAGCAAGGACAGACAGAATACACCAGACAATGTAAATGTGTAATGTAGTATAACGTAAATGTTTAAAATACAACCAAACAGACAGTAATGTTTAAGGGTTGGTTGGCATAGTTGCATCAATGAAAAGCCTCCATTGAAAACATGTTCGGTAAAAGAGAAGAGAAGCAAGACATGAAGAAAGTGAACAAACAGTCTAATCTATAATGTGTATTTCAATGCACTGTCTAATATTTGAAGAGAGACGTTTTCTTTGGTATTGTACTGCCCTCAAGGAATCATTGTGCCAAAACCTTTAGTCAAATTGACACAGGCTAATCAGACCTAAGACTATCCCTTCTTAATATTCATGGTGTGCAAACAAAGCATGACACCAACTTAAACGTTTTCAAACAGTCACTGTCAACTTGGGCATCTATTTCTGTAGGTGCGTATCAGAAAACCAGAGGGAGAGTAAACCATGGAGGTCACCAAGGTCTGGCACACCCAGGCCCTGGACCCAGTGCCCGAGGAGGATGAGCAGGAGTTGGACCCTTCCTCCGACGGGGACAAGCCAGAGTGCTCCATCTGTTTCAACACCTATGACAACGTCTTCAAGACGCCCAAGCTGCTGGACTGCACCCACACCTTCTGCCTGGAGTGTGTCACCCGGGTCATGGCCGTGTCTGTGGAACAGGACGGGGGCCAGATCCCCTGCCCCCTCTGCAGGCACCCCACCTCCATCCCCGCCAGCGGTCCCCCTGCACTCCTCACAAGCATGGAGGTTCTGGGCAGGCTCCCCACCCACCTGCAGCAGGAGGAGAGGGTGTGGATGGAGGGGAAGAAGCTGTGTTACTCCAGCCTCGGCAGCCCTGACCCCCTCCACCCTGTCGGCTCCACCACCTGTATCTGTATCGACATTGGGAGGATCCAGGAGGATGCTGTGTCCAGACAGACTGAGGCTGAACAAGGGAGACGCGTCTGGGGCAGACGATGCCTCTGTAGCTTCTTCTCAGACTGGAAGCGGCTGGTGTTGTTCGTGGTGCTGCTGGTCATGCTGGTGTGTGTCATCATGTGGCCGCTGCAGTGTGTCTTTAGTACAGGATCGGTTCGTTGTTTGAAAAGCAAGGCTCCAGCCACTCTGGGGCAGACCCCTACTCCCTCTACAGCTTCCACCATCACTCAGCTGCTACGGTGAGATAAGGAGGGGAGACCCAATGTGCCGCAAAGGGCCTGGGGGCACCTTATTATTGCAGGTGACTCTGACTGGCACAGCAGGACTGTGAAGGATGAGACTGAAAGACAAGCTAGCTCTCCTGGTGAAATGACTTCAAATGAGCCATAGAGATCCTATTCAATTACTAAATGGGCTACATTGAGCTCCAAAAGTATTGGGACAGTGACACATGTTTTGTTGTTTTGGCTCTGTACTCCAGCACTTTGGATATGAAATGACACAATGACTGAGATTAAAGTACAGTCTGTCAGCTTTAATTTGAGCGTATTTTCATCCATATCGGGTGAACCGTTTAGAAATCACAGCACTTTTTGTACATACCAGTGCCTTCGGAAAGTATTCAGACCCCTTGACATTTTATTACGTTACAGCTATATTCTAAAAATGTATTAAATGTTTTTTTGCTCATCAATCTACAAACAATACCACGTAATGACATCCAGGCTGTATCACAACCGGCCGTGATCGGGAATCCTATAGGGCAGTGCACAATTGACCCAGCGGCGTCCGGGTTTGGCCGTGTAGGCCGTCATTGTAAATAAGAATTTGCTCTTATCTGACTAGCTAGTTAAATAAAGTTTATATTAAATAAAAACAAATGACAAAGCAAAAAACGTTTTTTATTTATAAACATTTTAAAACTGAAATATAACATTTACATAAGTATTCAGACCCTTTAATCAGTACCTTGTTGAAGAACCTTTGGCAGTGATTACAGCATCGAGTCTTCTTGGGTATGACGCTACAAGCTTGGCACACCTGTATTTGGGGAGTTTCTCTTATTCTTCTCTGCAGATGCACTCAAGCTCTGTCAGGTGGGATGGGGAGCGTTGCTGCACAGCTATTTTTAGGTCTCTCCAGAGATGTTCGATCGGGTTCAAGTCCAGGCTCTGGCTGGGCCACTTAAGGACATTCAGAGACTTGTCCCGAAGCCACTCCTGCGTTGTCTTGGCTGTGTGCTTTGGGTCGTTGTCCTTTTGGAAGGTGAAACTTTGCTCCAATCTGAGGTCCTGAGCATTCTGGAGCAGGTTTTCATCAACAATAAAAAAGGAGTCACTGTCCCATTACTTTTGGAGCTCACTGTATGTCATCAACCCTGAAAGTCCCAGAATGGGATGAAAATGGCAGCCATATTGGTCAGGGAGAAATCCAAACCAGTCTAATTGGAATAAATGCCAGTAGAGACATAATCCTGATTTTACTTATGCAGGATATTAAAAGTAAGGCATGTGATATATCAGAAATTGTGTAATATCATTTTTGTCAACCTAAAATATTGTCATATAATTATAAATACAGTTTATATGGTTTTTATACACATTTTCTGGAAAAATGTTGGCACATTGTCATTTAAGTTAAAACATTTATGGGATCATTATTCTAAAACTGTCTGGCTAGCTAGCTAACAAATATACTGTGCAGATACATTTTTCAAATTCATAGGTTCTTTGAGGGTACATTGTTTTATATGATAGTTTGTTTTATATGTGAGATATTTTTTGATTAAATCATGTACCAAATTAAACAATTTTGTTTTTAGCAAATCATACTGTCTTTTTTTAGGATACCTAGGGCTCTATTACATCTGTAACGCTAAATAAATTGTTATAATTTTTTTTTTAAATGTTACAGATTCCGCAATATAAATGTAAAGGTAATTTCCAATTGATCCGACATATGCAGTGTTTTCCATGAATGCAGTCTCTGCTAAAGCGGGAACATTGCCTTTAAATGTCAATCACGCTGTAACGCTGAACTTCCGTGATGCGTTTTGAATAGAGCCCCTAGTGTTTGGTTTGTGGGTTCTTTGGAAAAGACAGTGGCATCTTGGTATTTTCATGGCCTTGAGTGGTGATCATCACATGAGCACATCTAATCCGCATGCACGTGTTACTCGTCTCACATTCACACTTACACATTTTATTACTTTCAATCAGCTGACACACAGCTATTTTATTGTACTGTACCTCCTTATATAAAGACCAGTACACCTCTATTTCTGCTCTCTTGTCTGTGCAATCAACTTGTCGTGTCTGTCTGTACACACATGTTCATCACATGTTCATCTATTTAAGCAACCTTCTTAAGAGCGCTATGTTATCAAATGGTCTGTTTGTTCAGTGTATCACCTCATGCTCCCAGATATTTATGTAATAATGGTTCGTTCATGAAGACATAACTCTCAATACAGATGTACCATATCAACTTGTCTGCACACACACACACACTAATCCTCTCTTTATCACTGCCTCTGTTTAGATATAATATGCTCCCCATTGTTATTGTGTAAGGTAATTATACAATTGATCCTATCCTACCTCTTCCACTTCAGAGGGCTTCTATTCAAGGCACTGAAATGTTACACCTCTGGGAGGGAGAGACAGAACGGGAGGGGTTGTGGGGGGGGGGGGGGGGGGGGTGGTCCAGACCCGAGCAGAGCCCTACATGTGACCGGGAGACAGACACACCGCTACAGGTCTATTTATAATGTGGTGAATGGCTAGGCCCCACTCTGACTCTGCTACACCACAGCCAAGGACAGGGGGACGCAGGAGGACAAACACACAGCATGTCACTGCTGCAGGAAGAGCTGAACCTGGAGACTTTATACTCATCCCACAGGTAGGAGGCCATTCTTGCTGAACAGACACTAAACATATCGGCATGGAATACCTACACCACAAATATTGTAGCCTACAATACAGTTCCCATCCTTCTTACTGAATGCTAGAATGCTACTTAGGGACCCGTGTTGTGCTTATGACAAAAGTTACCACTAGCCTACAAGGCCTCAGAGTGCCCTTTGCACATTTTTTGCACATTTCTGACTTAGTTTCCTTATAAAAAGCTGTCTATCAAAGCAGAACAAAGCCTCAACAGCATACGTTGAATGGTATCTGAACCTGTTTACTTTGAAGAGTTGGACGGGTTAAAGCTCTTTCCATGAAGTAGATTTTAATGCATATGAATCTTATATCTTAATGTATGTGAAAACAAAAAATACGTGAACTTGAATGTATTTCTTTTGGACCACATTAGGATTTATATGGGTATGGACTGTATGCCAAAGTTTATGCAGAGTGAAGAGGTGAGTTACAATATGTCTAACATAGATTGCACACGCTAATAGAATTTTAACCTTGAGATGTTTCCAGTATGCATAGTATGTTGTGATATTGTAGGTGGAAGGTTACAGTAGTGTGGTTGCCCAACTCTGATTACATGACCATTTTTCCAGGAGTAGGGCCATGATGTATTTTTGGGGGTCTGTTATGGAACTGCAACTGCCATGTTTCTGTGACGCATACTAGCCCATAACATTTTTACATGAACTGATCTACCGGGTGTAGATTTCGACAAGGTACTGCTTGAACTAGAGTCAGCTTTCATATAGCAAGAGAGGAGGGCAGTGAGGTCATCACAACAACACCCCAAGACAAATCAAACATTAGTTCTAAGTCTGAAATGGCACGAGGGCACCGTTTACAATCATAATTTTCAAAATATTCTGTACCGCATTGTGCTTGATTTACGGAACAACATAAAACATTTAAAAAATAACACTTCTTGCAGACACTGCAGAAAAAAACAATTACAAAAGTAATATTTAATCGTTTCCTTAAAGGTATTCATTATATCTTCAGATAAATATCTGTAAATATAATTAGTAAAAGATGTATAAACAATATGTGTCATACTGTAACAGCATGTGCCTTAGGTTACTTTCAATTTGTTTTGCACACTTCTCCCCCCAAGTGAGAATACTGTGCATTCGGAAAGTATTCAGACCCCTAGAACTTTTTCCACATTTTGTTACGTTACAGCCTTATTCTAAAATTGATTAAATCATTTTTTCCCCTCATCAATCTACACACAATACCCCATAATCACAAAGCAAAAAAAGCTTACATAAGTATTCAGACCCTTTATTCAGTACTTTGTTGAAGCACCTTTGGCAGCAATTACAGCCTTGAGTCTTCTTGGGTATGACACTACAAGCTTGGCACACCTGTATTTGGGGAGTTTCTCCCATTCTTCTCTGCAGATCCACTCAAGCTCTGTCAGGTTGGATGGGGAGCGTCGCTGCACAGACATTTTCAGGTCTTTCCAGAGATGTTCGATCGGGTTCAAGTCCAGACTCTGGCTGGGCCATTCAAAGACATTCAGAGACTTGTCCCGAAGCCACTCCTGCGTTGTCTTAGCTGTATGCTTAGGGTTGTTGTCCTGTTGGAAGGTGAACCTTCACCCCAGTCTGAGGTCCTGAGCGCTCTGGAGCAGGTTTTCATCAAGGATCTCTCCGTACTTTGCTCTGTTCATCTTTCCCTCGATCCTGACTAGTCTCCCAGTCCCTGCCGCTGAAAAACATCCCCACAGCATGATGCTGCAACCACCATGCTTCACTGTAGGGACGGTGCCAGGTTTCCTCCAGACAAGACGCTTGGTATTCAGGCCAAAGAGTTCAATATTGGTTTCATCAGACCAGAGAATCTTGTTTCTCATGGTCTGAGTTTCCTTTAGGTGCCTTTTGGCAAATTCCAAGCAGGCTGTCATGTGCCTTTTACTGAGGAGTGGCTTCCGTCTGATTAGTGGAGTGCTGCAGAGATGGTTATCCTTCTGGAAGGTTCTCCTATCTCCACAGAGGAACTGGAGCTCTGTCAGAGCGACCATCGGGTACTTGGTCACCTCCCTGACCAAGGCCCTTCTCTCCCAATTTATCAGTTGGCCAGGCGGACAGCTCTAGGAAGAGTCTTGGTGGTTCCAAACTTCTTCCATTTAAGAATTATTGAGGCCACTGTGTTCTTGGGGGCCTTCAATGCTGCAGACATTTTTTGGTACCCTTCCCTAGATCTGTGCCTCGACACACTCCTGTCTCGGGAACTCTATGGACAATTCCATGGCTTGGTTTTTGCTCTGACATCACATGCACTGTAAACTGTGGGACCTTATATAGACAGGTGTGTGCCTTTCCAAATCATGTCCAATCAATTAAATTTACCACAGTTGGACTCCAATGAAGTTGAAGAAACATCTCAAGGATGATCAATGGAAACAGGATGCACGTGAGCTCAATTTCGAGGCTCATAGCAAAGGGTCTGAATACTTATGTAAATAAGGTATTTGTTTTTTATTTTTAATAAGTTTGCAAACATTTCTAAAAACCTGTTTCCACTTTGTCATTATGGGGTATTGTGTGTAGACTGTAACGCAACAAAATGTGGAAAAGGTCAAGGGGTCTGAATACTTTCGAAATGCACTGTATGTAAAGGATTCTATAACCTTTCAACTTTGACATTTTAACTGACGCCCTTAAATGTTGTGTTGTTTACAGATGCAGGAGCCTGTGAAGGTTGCCATGGATGACTTAGACCACAGTGTGCACATAGCGGAGCGTGACTGGGACAGCTTCTATAAGGAGAGTGAGGAATGCTCCCTGCCACAGCCCGAGCTCGCAAGCTCAGACGACTTGGGCCTCAGTGATGAGGAACCAGAGGATTCTGTGTGTCCAGTGTTTCCGGCCTTAGGCAATGTCCAAGATGACCCCCGGCAGCAGAATGCAGCTCCAAACACTGCCATCCCATCTGAGCCCAGTGTTAAGGAAGAGGCTACCCTCAGAGAGGATTTCATCTGTACAGACCTGCCTGTAAAAATTTGTGAGAGTGGCTCTGAAGAAACACAACTAAATGATCCATTGAGCTTAACTGAGGAAGAGGGTAGTGCTCTCTTGGACAGGGTCTTTGACAACTCCCCCCATGCACAGAAAGAATCAGATTCTGGCTACTATGGAGAAAACAGAGAATCTGGCTACTTTGAAGAAAACAGCCTCACCACAGAGTTGGTAAAAGAAACCCCAGGAGAGACTGCTGAGCAGAACACAGAAGAGACCTCTAGAAACCAGGACGTAACAAAAAATCTGGGTTCAGTTCCAGAATCTTCTAGCAACACGTGCATAGCTAACAGTGACCCCTCTGGGGCCTGTGATGTCTCAGATATCAAAGGATTCGACAGAGAGCTGCCAAGCGAAGGTGGCACTGGTACATTACATGACATCTTAACACCCCTCTCCCTACAGCCTGTTCCACTGCCACCCCAAGACCTGTATCCAGGCCAAAATATCAGCCAGGAGCAGCTGTTGTGCCACACAGAAACAGCTATATTATGCGAGAGACACGCCAGAGTGGCGCCAAGGGAAGAAAAAGAGCGCTGGTTTGTGACCGTGAACGAAAGTCCAGCGCCTCACAGAGTGCATGCTGCCACCGCGGTGAGAAAAAAACGAAGAAAAAAAAAAACTTGTAGGAATTCAGTCCCACGGGGCCACCACACCTCAGAGGGGCCAGACCCTCCCCCTGAGAGTGAGTCAGAGATAGATATAGACGTAATGGAGGAATCTAACGGACAGGAGACCATGAATGAGTTTAGTACCCAGTCATGCAATAAGTCAAAACCACTGCCAGACACACACACGTTGCCAAATAATTTTCGTAGAGAAGTCCATATAGAGTTTCCCAAAATAAATGTAAGCTATTCAGAGTTACCCCCTCTCTTTTCAGCATTAAGCTCTTCATCATCATTCAGTGAAGAAGTGAATGTTTCTACAGAGTCGCCCCTTCAGAGGGATGACTCTACCGAGGCGCTCGACCCAGAGTCATCTATAGAAGAAAACAAACAGGAAAATTACAGCTCAGCCGTTGGCTTAAAAAGGTCAGTAGACCATCCATTATCCAAACTACAACACCTATTATTTGCACTTCACTGCTCTGAGTCTGTGTACTCGAATGAGGAAGGGGAACTATTTTACACCACCAGCACCAGCTATGATTCTGAAGAGGAGTATGTCTCAGCCACAGAAATGGAGGATACTAACACACCTTCCAGTGAGATAGATTCCACTCTCTCCGCATCTCTTTCCCTACAAACCCATACTGCTAATTCACAGCCACTAATTCAGGAAGACTGTCTAAATTTCCCCTTGTTGTCACAACGTGAAGGTTATGAAAACACAGCTGACCAGGCTTACATCGAGTCTGTCAGAACATGTCCCTCCACTGGTCACAGTAACAGTAACCCTATAATGTCAGCGGAAAGCTCAGTGCCGGCTGATTCAAACCCCAGCCCTGACTCCCACATGACTAATGAGACACCAGCACACAGAGTTGGTAAGCCACTTACAGTCTGGGAACATTTACCACAGACGAACACTTCAGAAGATCAACCTCCTCTTCCTCTTCCCGAAGTAACAGTGACACCAACAGAAAACCCTGAAACATCGTATAATGCATCAGACCCCACTCGCCCAGTGTATGCCATCTCTGCTTTTTGGGATGAAATGGAAAAATTGACGATTAAAGACATCTTGCACCTCAGGGTATGCAGAAGCCCATCTCCCCCGAAGGAGACCCTCCATCCTCAGGAATCTGACAGTGCACGTGTTGATGTCACAGTCACAGACGCAGACATGCTGAACAGTTCCCTGACTGATATTGAGGAATACTATTCACAAGACAGCTCACTAATGGACACTTCCGATACTGCAGACTCTGACTATTTCACACACAACGATGACTCCCCCAAGCCAGACCGCTCGAGTTGCGAGTTCTCTACCTTCTCCGATTTTGACGAAGAGTACATGCCATTTTTCAGCACTAGCTCAATCCCCAGCCCTGAGCTTGGGAACTTCGAACGGAGAAGATCAGAGTCTCCCTGCTCAGGAGCCATCTCACAGGAGGATGAAACAGACTCCAGTACTGGCCTGGCCACTCCTGTTGACTGTGAGGAGCTTGCAGCACTATCCTCCTCCTCTGAAAACAGCATCCCCAACGAAGACAGCATCTCCAACACCAGCCTCCTCCCAGAAGCTACATGCCTGAAAAGGATCAGGAAGAGCAGAAGCATGCTCAACATTGTGCAAGATCTGGAGGTAGCTCAAGTAGAGACGCAGCTGAAAGACATGCACAATGCCCAAGCTCTGGATGTCGAGAAGCAACTGAAAGACATGTGCAATGTACAAGCAGCTCTGGAGGTCGACATGCAGCTGAAAGACGTGCACAATGTACAAGCTCTGGTGGCAGAGATGCAGCTAAAGGACGTGCCCATTGTACAAGGTCTGGATATAGAGATGAGGCCAAAAGACATGTGCAATGCCCAAGCTCTGGAGGTCGAGATGGAGCTAAAGGACATGCTCGAGGAAGCCGAAAAGAGCTTATTTCTCAACAGCTGTCAGGACTTAGACATTGCGGAGAATCCTGTTCTTGCAGTGATTGATAGAATCATCCGAATGCCCTCCCCAATTCTACCCAATACAGACATACTGGACGAGCGCTACAGAATCACCTTTCCAGAACTATACGAGTACCTGTTCACAGAGGATGTCCTCTCTGTCTACGAGTCCCTTTTGTCTACGTCAGTGGCTGAGTGCTGTTATGAGTACTCTCTCTCTAAGTACGGAGCTGGAGTGTTATTCCCTCCCCTGGTCCAGCAGTCCCTGCATGGTGAAGGAGAACCAGTCCCCATCTTCTCCTGCTCTCGCTCGGCTGCACGAGACCTCAGGTCCCCCGAACTGGAAGATTTTCTCTTCCCACAACAAGACACATATCTCGAATCCGAGGAGGATGACTGCTCCCCTATCCGAGTGGTGACTCGCTCCGACATCCAGGCCAAAGAGGCTGTGTCCTTCTCCTCGTCCGCTTCTGCAGTCCCAGATGGTTACCCACCAAACACCCACTTCTACAGCCAGAGAGGCTGGACAGGGAACTGGAAGAGCCTGCTCTCCCTGAGGAGGATCCGCTTCCCAGGAATGGGCAGCACTAGCAGTAGCTGGTGCTGGAGGTCTGGTGCCTGGATGTCTCCAGCTGTGGGTCAGGCTCAGAGGGCTTTGCCCCCTCCCATTACACCGAGCAGCCAAGCTGATACAATTGTCAATGAGGCAACCAGGATCTCCCCTCCTCCACCTGAGGTCATTCAACTCGGACACCAGATCTTCAGACAGCTTTCAGAGAAGCAGAGACGATTCAAAAGCCTACAGACAACCGTCTCAGTGTCAAGTAAGTATTATCCAGTGATGTGAGATGGTTGATCCTTTACCTATACAATCACACATTGTGTACATACATACTCTTATACTTATACACATACAGGTAACTGCCAAAATAATGGAAACACTTGAGTAATTGAGGGATTCAAAATATATTGAAAGCAGGGGCTTCCACACAGGTGAGGTTATGAGTTAATTAAGCAATTAACATCCCATCATGCTTAGGGTCATGTATAAAAATCCTGGACAGGCCATTATTTTGCCTACCATGGCTATTCCCCCATAGGATAACAATGCCCCCATTTATTAGGCACAAGTGGTCACTGAATGGTTTGATGAGCATGAAACGATGTAAACCACATGCCATGGCCTTCTCAGTCACCAGATTTCAACCAAATTGAACACTTATGGGAGATTCTGGAGCGGTGCCCGAGACCTCGTTTTCGACCACCATCACCCAAACAACACATTTCCCGTGGAAAAATGGTGTCACATCCCTCCAATAGAGTCCCAGACACTTGTAGGATCTATGCCATCTATGCTGTTCTGGTTCGTGGTGGCCCAACGTCCTATTAAGACACTATGTTGGTGTTTCTTTTATTTTGGCAGTTACATGTACATTATACATAATACTTAATACATTTCATGTATTACGGTAATGTATTTTCATTGACCCAGTTACATGTGTTTTCCTTCCTGTAGAGAAAGATGGCATCCTCTTCTCACTGAAGCAGTCTGACATGTGTCTGGTCTGTATTGCCTTTGCCTCCTGGGTACTGAGGTCAGCAGATCCAATGGCTGCAGATACATGGAAAGCAGGTAAATCCATAGAACCGCTACTATTGCTTAAAAGCACTGTCATCAATTATCATTGGTTTTTATATCAATGTTTTATTGTATTTATTCTATACATTTCTTAGGTATTAAAACAGAATATAAATAAGTCAATTACTCATGTCTAATTGGAGCCAGGATGCCAGTCTGTTTCTGCACTTGCCAACTCCTTGTGGAATTGCCATGCCAAACTTTGG
Source organism: Salvelinus namaycush (assembly GCF_016432855.1). Classification (NCBI taxonomy): domain Eukaryota; kingdom Metazoa; phylum Chordata; class Actinopteri; order Salmoniformes; family Salmonidae; genus Salvelinus; species Salvelinus namaycush. Next base: position 38,033,136 of record NC_052308.1, read on the forward strand.
CCGGACAATGAGTTACCAAGGTAGCACAAACAGAGCTTAGACCGGACTGGTATAATTGCGAAACAGGTTTCAAATTATGTAAACAACTCTCTCTGAACAATTGTTCAGCTCTGCTGGCAAATGTGAGTGCCATATCTGCCATCCAGTATCTTCGGCGCTACGTGGTGAAGAGAAGGGAAGCTGGAGATCTGAATAATTCAACTGAAGATAAGGCATGATATATAGCTATTGCTTCTAGAGAACCCTTTCCAGACATTTTAACTTGGGTCCATAGGAGTGTCATAAGAGTTTCATACAACGTAGAAACACGAACAACCATTTACAGTTGAAGTCGGAAGTTTACATACACCTCAGCCAAATACATTTAAACTCAGTTTTTCACAATTTCTGACATTTAATCCTAGTGAAAATACCCTGTCTTAGCTCAGTTAGGATCACCACTTTATTTTAAGAATGTGAAATGTCAGAATAATAGTAGAGAATGATTTAATTTAGCTTTTATTTCTTTCATCACATTCCCAGTGGGTCAGAAGTTTACATACACTCAATTAGTATTTGGTAGCATTGCCTTTAAATTGCTTAACTTGGGTCAAACTTTTCAGGTAGCCTTCCACAAGCTTCCCACAATAAGTTGGGTGAATTTTGGCCCATTCCTCCTTACAGAGCTGGTGTAACTGAGTCAAGTTTGTAGGCCTCCTTGCTCACACACGCGTGTTCAGTTCTGCCAACAAATTTTCTATAGGATTGAGGTCAGGGCTTTGTGATGGCCACTCCAATATCTTGACTTTGTTGTCCTTAAGCCATTTTGCGAAAAATTGGAAGTATGCTTGGGGTCATTGTCCATTTGAAAGAACCATTTGCGACCAAGCTTTAACTTCCTGACTGATGTCTTGAGATGTTGCTTCAATATATCCACATAATATTCCTTTCTCATGATGCCATCTATTTTGTGAAGTGCACCAGTCCCACCTGCAGCAAAGCACACCACAACATGATGCTGCCACCCCTGTGCTTCACGGTTGGGATGGTATTCTTCGGCTTGCAAGCCTTCCCCCTTTTCCTCCAAACATAACGATGGTCATTATGGCCAAACAGTTCTATTTTAGTTTCAACAGACCAGAGGACATTTCCCTAAAAAGTACCATCTTTGTCCCCATGTGCAATTGCAAACCGTAGTCTGGCTTTTTTATGGCAGTTTGGAGCAGTGGCTTCTTCCTTGCTGAGCGGCTTTTCGATATAAGACTAGTTTTACTGTGGATATAGATACTTTGTCCTGTTTCCTCCAGCATCTTCACAAGGTCCTTTGCTGTTGTTCTGGGATTGATTTGCACTTTTCGCACCACAGTACGTTCAACTCTGGGAGACAGAACGCGTCTCCTTCCTGAGCCTTATTACAGCTGCGTGGTCCCATGGTGTTTATACTTGCGTACTATTGTACAGATGAACGTGGTACCTTTAGGCGTTTGGAAATTGCTCCCAGGGATGAACCAGACTTGTGGAGGTCTACAATTTGTTTTCTGAGGTCTTGGCTGATTTCTTTAGATTTTCCCATGATGTCAAGCAAAGAGGCTCTGAGTTTGAAGGTAGGCCTTGAAATACATCCACAGGTACACCTCCAATTGACTCAAATTATGTCAATTAGCCTATCGGAAGCTTCTAAAGCCATGACATCATTTTCTGGAATTTTTCAAGCTGTTTAAAGGCACAGTCAACTTAGTGTATGTAAACTTCTGACCCACTGGAATTGTGATACAGTGAATTATAAGTGAAATTATTATCTGTCTGTAAACAATTGTTGGAAAAATAACTTGTGTCATGCACAAAGTAGATGTCCTAACCGACTTGCCAATACTATAGTTTGATAACAAGAAATTTGTAGAGTGGTTGAAAAATGAGTTTTAATGACTCCAACCCAAGTGTATGTTACCTTCCGACTTCAACTGTATATCTCAATCACAGTAGTAATTGCCATAGCATTACATCGTTTTTACTGGCAGGACAGTAGAAGTAAAGTTAATAAGCATTCTAATCCACATAGGGGCAGTTTTCCGGATACAGATTAAATCTAGTCCGGGACAAAAAAAAAGCGGGCTCAATGGAGAATCTCCATCGAAAGTGCTTTTTAGTCTGGTACTGGGCTTAATCTGTGTCTTGGACACAGGCCATTAATGTTTTATTCAACAGGAAGCTTGAGCTGGTAAATGATATTAGATTTTGACAGTGAGACATTACCTAAATTACGATGTTCAGTATGCAAATATTTCTCAGACAGCATTAAACACACCTAAATAGCAGGGATAAAAATGTTCTGGGTGAACGGAGGTTGATGTGGACCATAGAGACTAATAGAGACTGTGCAGTATGTCAATGTAACTTTACAGTAACATGGTAAGCATGACTATGTGGTGCCTTCATGTAATAAAACAGAGTATTTGGGTCTTGTAAAAAGCATTTGTTGTGATTAAGTCAGTCAGCATGGTCAGTTCCTACATTTTATCAAGAGAATTTGAAAGCTAATCATAGTGCCTATTTTTGACAAATGTGCAAAGCAAAATTAACGCAATTTGTATGTAGAAAGTCTATGTGGAGAAAATGGATTTGTCAAGAGTTACGTGTAAGTCAAAGATGTCAGTCAGCCTGGTAGGTTTGTGTTGATGCTCGGAGAGGCTACAGCCTACAGTATATGTCTTTGCTTTGTCATGCATGCAAACGGGAGAAACGTGCTAAATATTCTGTGCTTGCAAAAAGGGAGATGTGCAACATTTCATGTGAATGTACATGGTCAACGTACGTATCGTTTATTGCACATGGTCAACGAGGTATAGTTTATTGTACATGGTCAACGTACGTATAGTTTATTGTACATGGTCAACGTACGTATAGTTTATTGTACATGGTCAACGTACGTATTGTTTATTGTACATGGTCAACGTACGTATAGTTTATTGTACATGGTCAACGTACGTATTGTTTATTGTACATGGTCAACGTACGTATAGTTTATTGTACATGGTCAACGTACGTATAGTTTATTGCACATGGTCAACGTACGTATAGTTTATTGCACATGGTCAACGTACGTATAGTTTATTGTACATGGTCAACGTACGTAGTGTATTATACATGGTCAACGTACGTATAGTGTATTGTACATGGTCAACGTACGTAGTGTATTGTACATGGTCAACGTACGTATAGTGTATTATACATTTCATGACAGAATGTCCTTCCAAAGCGTTACGTTGAGGGAAGAAAAAGAATTGGAGGAAGAGTTTTAAGTATGTCTAAATGAAAGAATTGATACAATTTGATAAAGCGTGGTTGGTTGCTGTGTAATAAAGGATCTCAATGATGGTCAGTCCAAACAAATCATTCAGCTGTTGCAAATTACCATCTCAGATATCAATTACATTTCCACCAAGGGCTCTGTTGTGTACACAACATATTATATCACATTGTGCACCTATTAAAGTAACTGAATGTACTTCAGCATGATTCTGCATGATTTTAAATGCCAATATTAACATGGTCTATGCAAGGCTCCGATTTGTTTTCTCGGAAGTGGAAAGAAAGGCCAAATGGTATCTGCAATATTTGAGAAATTTGAAATGAATATCAAACACTAGCACTTTTCACCTTAGAAAAGTGTATATAATAATATGGTGCTGTGTGTGTGTAAGTTGATGGAATAACTTCAAGAAGCTATTTGTCATTGTTTAGCAATTAAATGTACCACTATGCATCTCTTCCTCTCAGTCTCCACTTCATTTACATATAATTGCACAAGTCTGGATGTAGGGTCACATTACCATACACTCAGTGTGTTGGGATTTGAAATTGCCACAGAGTGTACAGTGATCATACTGAAACAGCACAGCTTCAATGAGGAAGGGTGAGGATTGCCCCCTATTGGCCAAATGCTGTTACCAGAACAATTGCCCCAAAAGTTCTATCCTAAGCAACCATACATACAGAAGACATACTTTGAACAAATGTTATCATGTTATTGCAGAATTATTTATTCATATAAATATGCAATGCATACATTTTGTTTTTCCATATTATTATTATTTCACATAAATATTAAAACAGGATTTGTCCATGGTAGGGATGCCAAGGTTATAATGCTTTTTCTGTTTCGTCTAACCAACACAATATTACTATCCGGATCCACTGTTCTAAACACCGTTTTCTGTCAGGGGTGACAATAGTGATACTCCAATTTATAATTTTCTGTGCTAACCCACTTTACTTTATAGCGCTATATATACTGTGTGTATATCTAAATAATTTAACTTTATTGTGCCAGCTTGCAAGTCAAGAATTCACACCTCATATTAATAATAATCATAGTTATTAATATAGAATATTGAACATATATTATTTACAATCTCAAAAATGTACTGTGTGTGTCAGAGCTTAGGTTAAATTGTGAAAACTTATCTTGAAATATATAAAACTTTAGGGTTTAGACAAATATTTAGCAGATATAGAATAAAATTAATCTACTATGCTTTTTAGTTGTCTAAACACAAATGAACAACGCTACTCTTAAGTTCTGATGAAAATCGAAAGGGAAACAGTCATGCAAGGTTATTACAGTCAATCATCCAAACATCTAATATTAAATGTCATTCTGTACAAGGAGATCATTCAGATTGTTTAGAAATTAAAATGATAGTTCACCCCCCCAAATCAGAGTTTGTCAGATGTTTTCATAACTCCCAAAAAGGTGAGCCATATTCCGCACTCGCTATATATTGCATTAGGAGAACTGTAGAAATGACAAAATCCATATTAAGTGGTAGACAACAAATGGCAGGGAATAGAGACTACGCTAATCTTCTATTTTTATAACCAGACCATTATTGAAATATGAAAAAGTCTCACAAACTTGGATGATTTGGGGGTAAACTATCCCTTTAAGTGCTGAGCAGGAAACAAGCATACAGATCCAAAGATTGTTAATTCTCAATTACATTTAGACTTATAGAAAAGGATACACTAAGATTAGTTGTCGCATAATGTATGTCAAAAGTACACAGCATTGCTATCTCTATGTATTTTCATGGTGACTCACACCATAAGGTGTCTCACGATGGCTTGTCACCTTCTTTCTTCAGGCGGCTGCGGAGGAAAACAACAACAATACAATATTAAATGCCAGTGCAATAGCTCATCAATAAACCAAGATCCTACTTTCGTCTAGTGATTTAAGACTTCTCAATAAATGCATAAATGAAAGCGCTGTGGTTCAGCTAAACTGTTGTTGTTGGTTGTTTTTCGAGGTGGTAATCACCTCACCTGTAGTAATCCTCCTGCCCGGGCAGAGGCCCCCCATGTTGTAGGTGGTGGTGTCCATGCAGCCACTGCTGCTCCATGGCCAGCCTCTGCAGCTCTGCCGACTGGGCGTGCATGGCCTGGAGCTGGTGGGCTGCAGACATCTGTGGGATGGGGCCCTGAAGCTCACGGGGGTACCCTGCTCCTGCAACAGCGGCATAGGCTGTTTGGATGTTGATCAAGGGACACAAAACCTCAGAGTGAGTCTCAGTCAACTCACAATAACACAGAAATATAGACTAAATACAGTGAACTGGATGTGTGCGTTCCCATATAAAACAGTGAAGGTTGAGGTTTCTCACCAAACAGTGGGTGTCGCAGCATGTCATGGTCATGGGGCAGGTCGTTGAGCAGAGGGTTGGGGATGGGGCCTCCAGGGAAGGGGAAGCGGGCCAGGCGGGGCCCTGGAGCCAAGGGATCCAGAGGGTGGGGGCCATTACCTGGGTGACAGTAACACACATCATCTAATGAAGCAGGAGAACAAACAATATATCAATTAACACATGTCACACACATCAGTTAACATAGGGCGGGGGGGGATGAGCAATACACGCATACCAACTGACAATTACACTGGTAGGCAGACACAGTAATATTGAGAAGCATCCTCTCTCAACAATAAATAAGACTACCAAACAACATTAAATAAGAATGAATATTTTTTTAAATGAAGATAGCTACCTTGTAGCAGAGCCTGGTCCTTAAGCTTAACTCACCATAGATGTGGAACAACTATTACCACTTAATTCTGTGCTTTTTTAAAAACATTATCGGATTTTATTGTTTTAGAAGACAGAACTAAAACAATAATCGATTTGTGAATATGCAGCACACATATGTACACACATATCCTGAAGATGAAACAAAATCAAGAAAAAAAAGAGAAAAAACATACAAGTGTCCTTACCCTCACCTTGGTTGAGTGGGTCCTGCTGGTGCAGGTGCAGGTGTGAGTGGATGTGGGAGTGCTGGTGGTGATGCGGCGTCACATTCAGCATCTGCAGCCTGGCGGCCGGGTCGTTCGCCACAGACGCCATCCTCTCTGCGTGGAGCCTCTCGGCAGTCAGCCGCTCAGCGTAGCTCAGCTCCGGACGCATCTGGGGCCCGGCCAGGGCCAGCACCTGTCTCTCCCTCTCCAGGTGGTTCTGCATGGCCGGATGGAAGTGGCCAAAGGGGTGGTGGGGCGGCCCAGCGATGTGAGGCAGGGCCAGGGCTCCATGTCGGGCAAAGTGCTCCATGGGGTTGGCTGATGGATGCATGGTCTCCATCTCCGGGGGTTTGACCTCAAAGCCGGGCTTCATCCTCTCGCGGAGCTCCCTCTCTCGGAGGTTGCGGAGCTCCCTCTCTCGCATGCTGGGGTCGGCGGCGTAAAGGCCGGGCATGTGGTAGGCCAGCAGGGGGTCCCCGGGGGACAGGGACACGAAGAAGGGGTGGTTGCGGTTGGTGGGGGACATGACGTGGGGTCGGGCGTACTCACTAAGGGTGCGCAGGGCCGGGGTGTCGGGGCCGATGTAAGGGGGGACGGCCGCCACGCTGGTGGGGGGCTGCTCGAAGGAGGAACGCATGTGGACCTGGCCGATCATCTGGACATCACTCATACGGCTGTCGTGGGACGAGCTGGACGCTCTCTGGACGAGGGAACATTTAGGTGGTTAAAATTAGCGAGAAAACAATGTATAGAGCCCTACAGGCATCATTAACTGATTACGTTGTTGTACTATGTAATAATATCATTGCTGAGATAGGAGATGGTAAGACATGTCAGTTTCAGAAAGGAAACGATAGGCTCTGCTCCTTCATGTAGCTCAGTGCCAGAGCAGTGAGCACAATATGCTCCATCAAATCCCTTGGAAGAAACACAGAAATCAGACAGGTGGAGGCTGGGGGGAGGATCAGAAAACAGCAAGCATAGCGAGTAACAGCAGCACGGCAGCAAGAGACACCAGCGCATGCGTGCGCCTGACATCGAGGAAGCATGCGTAGAACTGGTCGACTTAAATAGACCGCATGTAAATAAGAGTGCGAATCCAACTTGTGGAATATCCGTTGATGCCACCACACTCGGGTTTCCCTTCTGAATGGGCCACGATTTATTTATGTCAAAGAAAACAAACAAGGAATAGAGGGAAGACCACAGCATATTACTCACAGCATTTTTCTCTTCCTGCCTCTCTCGTTCCCTCTCCCGCTCTCTCTCCCTGTCCTTCTCCCTCTCCCTCTCTCGGGCGTTGTGTTCAGCCTCTCTCTTGGATCTCTCCACAGCCTCCTCTCTCTTCTTGGCCAGCTTGGATGAGGCCAGAGGGGTGAAGAACAGGTCTGTTCTGGAACACGAGTTGTAGCCACGGTCCAGGTGTTTGATAAACCTGAAAAGAAAAACAATGGACAGTGTATCAAAACAGCATATTTTGAAATCACACAACATTATGTTTGAGAATGTAGCAAACTCAGATGAACAACATCTGTTATACATCGAGAAACACAACACCACAAGAAGGTCAACAATATGGCCACAATTAAATCTGTAAAGGAGACCTATTCTATAGGACCGCCATGAGCGTTGTCATGCAGTAAGTACCGTGCTGATTGGCTAGCGTGGCTGGTGATGTCGACAACCGAAGGTTCTGGCGAGGGACTTCTGGGTGGAGGGGGCGGACTCTCAGGCTCACACTCATCCAATGGCTCTTCTTTAATCTGGACATGTGACCCTCCCATGCCAATGGGGTTTCCGGGCGAGGGGCGCAGGGGCATGGAGGAGAAGGAGGGCTGGAGACCAGGGACTGGACCCATGGTAGAGGGAGCAGAGGCAGAGGGGACAGGGTGCAAGGCCGAGGGGCCAGATGAGGGCAGGGTGGAGTGGGAGTGACTGCCTCTGCCAGGGAGGTTCTGCAGCTGAGTGAGCACGGGAGCCTGGGGTGGGAGTCCCTGCTGCATGGGCAGGGACTGGGGCATGAGCTGGAGGGGGGGTGGAGGGGCACCGGGAGGGTGCTGGTTGGGCAGGGAGTTGAGGGGCTTCAGTGCTGGCGGTGGGGGCAGGTTGGACGGCATCTGGAGGAAAGGGGGAGCAGAGGAGAGGTGCGGTGGCTGCTGCTTGTGCGATGGTGGGATGGGTGTGGTTGGGGGTGGTTTGATTTGGGGACCAGATGTAAGGGGGATCGCCTGGGAGAAAGGAGGTTCCCTGGCTATGTGAGGAGGGGGTCGCTGGGAGCGGGGGCCCTGGGTGGGAGCACCATGGAGGGGCAGGGTGGGAGGAAGAGATCCAGGTGGAGGAAGAGGACCCTGGAACACAGGAGATGGAGGATGAAGGGCCTGTCCCAGTGGTGGAGGGAGGGGTGATGGGCCAGAGATGGGGTGAGAGGAGGGGGGTGGGGGTTGGCTGTGTGGTGGGCCTGACTCATAGCCAGCTGACTGACCAGCCTGAGCAGGCTGGGGGGGCTCTGGGGAGGGGGGTGCCTGGGCCTGTACCTGGCCAGGCTCTGCAGAGGGAGAGGTGCCCTGGGGGGGCAGGAATGTGGTCGAGACTGCAGCCTGCGCTGGAGGAACAGTCGGTGCGGTCTGTGTTACAGCCAGGGCAGCAGCTGCAGGGGCACTGATGGTCTCTGCTGCCGCCTGGTGGGCACCCTGGGGCTGCTGGGCAGAGGAGTCGGAGTCACTCTCGTTGCCCTCGTTGCCCTGGTGAGGGCTGGGGATGCTGGGGGAGGAGGAGCGGTTGTCCTGGTCGATGTCTTTGGTGTCGCTGCTGCCGTCGTCCTGGGCACTGAGGCTGTCTGAGCAGCACTCCTCCTCCACCTCTCCCCCCTCTGCCTCTCCATCGCCCTCTGACCGGCACTCCACCTGTTCACCCTGAGAGGAATGACACACGGTTAGAATTGTTGATGAGGGGAGTTCTCATCATGTTAATGTTACACGAAAAGAGGCAATGGATAGTTCCAGGCACACCCAACAATGTAGCTCAGCGCAGGAAGATAAAACATTAACTGAAGAATAATGAGAAAACAAAAGCGTTTCTGAGAGCTGGTTTTGTACATTTTGCTTTTCACTGATCTTGATCCTGTTCGCTGTCATTGCCTCGCTACCGTCTTAGTCTCACCTGCTGTGTTTTCGTTCTTTTAGTTGCTGTTCTCTCAGGCTCCTCTGGGTCCTGGGCTGCACTCTCCCTGGAACGTTTAGTACTCTTTGGTAGGGGCACCTCTTCCTTGATCTTCTGTTGGATGGAAGGAATAGAATTCGGTTATTCAATTCAGTTCTACGATGTACGTACAATACAGTCAAAAGTCTTCGGACGAAGAGGAAGCTCTGGTCTGAATAGCAGATATACAACTAGACATTTGTTAAGAGATTAAGTGTACTTTCAATTCACAAATGCGCCATTACATTGAATACAAATCTATATCCCTGACTTAAAAATTTAAAAAAGAACATGTACCTTGCCAGGCTTCTTTGTGGAGTCAGTCTTGTCTGAGCAGGAGCTTCTGGATGTGTTGGAGGTGGAGCTAGCTCCACTGGGTGCAGGAGACGGATGGCTACTGGACTGCTGGTCTTCACTGGTAGGAGAGCCGGTCCGCCTCTTGTGGCCACTTCTTAGTGAAGACAACTGGAGAGAGATACAACTTGGAGTAAGTACTGAAAGAGAGAATGATTATAACAACAATAGACAAAGATCTGGACGGTACTGACTGAGACAAATGAGTGAGGGTGGCAGGGGAGGTATCCACTAGATGGGGCTAAGATGGGAGGTTCTCAGCCTTACCGGTGCTCTGCTGCGTCGCGTCCTCATGCCGTGCTTCCCGTTGCCCTCCTCTTCCTCTTTGACAGGTTTGAACATGAAGGGAGGGTCAGCAGGTTTGGGGCCGGGCGGCAGGCGGCCATGTTTGTTGTAGAAGGTCCGACAGGTGGTACACAAGAGGATGTTATCTCTGCCGCCGTGCTGCCAGTCCTTAGAGGCTGAAATTAAGGCCCAGTGCAGTCAAAAAAGGGAATTTCCTGTGTGTGTGTGTGTGTGTGTATGTATGTATGTATGTATGTATGTATGTATGTATGTATGTATGTATGTATGTATGTATGTGTGTATGTGTGTGTGTATGTATATATATATATATTTCCACACTATGAGGTTGGAATAATACTGTGAAGTTGTGGAAATGATGATAATGCCCTTTTAGTATACATTTTTGCCTGTTTTTGTGGGATGGAGTTAAATTTAATCAACGGTATTGATCCCGAAAGGAGAAATTGTATTTGGCAGCTACATAGTACACAGACACACAATGCCTCAGAACCCATTGACCTGAGCACTGGTGGAGCAAGTACGATACATGACATCAATGCAAGCTAATAGAATCAATTGGGGAATAACATTGTTGTGTTCTCTGAAGATAAATGGAGAGTTCAGCTGTACTCACTGGTAGTAGCACAGTGTCCACAGGTGCCCTGCTCGCTGTCTTCACTGTCCAGATCGTCCTCACTGGCCGAACTCACGTCCACTGCAGGAGAGAGAAGAGATCAGATTAAAGACTATACCCACTCCTATTCATTCCGATCTTACCGTGTTATCTACAGTTACTGGACTAGAAGATAGACTAACGGCCTGCCATAAAATCAGCTAAATCTTAGGGGAATTGATCATCCCCGGCACTCACATGATTGGGCCTGGGAGGGGGTATTCACAGTGGCAAGGGCAGCGCGAGTCTTGGCCTTGCGTGAGGATGGCTGTCTACGGTGCTGACGGTAGGGCCGGGTGCCTGCAGCCTCGGGCGTCTTTTTCCAGTGGTAGTAGAATGTGATCAACTCACCCTGCCAACAACACAACACGCGTGATTTTGAGGAGGGGCACAGATTGCAGATTCCAATGAAGATACTGACTGCATCGCAAACAGTTAGGTCTGTTGATTGTGTGTATAGTTATGTCCAGTTATATCTGTCCGTTATGTCTAGCCAGACATGAGAGGCAGTATGATAGTAAAATATACTACACCAGGTGTTTTCATTTACCGTTTTCTTGTTGGGCAGCAGCTCTTTGCGAATCCTGAAGAAATGTTTACCGTACTGTCTCAAACCTTTGATAAACCGCTTCTGTTGATTGTAAAAAGATTGTCGTGGAAGCAAAACAAAGTCAACATAGTTCCCAAACATTTGTCTTGTGCAATATACCATGCAGTGTAAACGTGTTTCGTAATGTTGCACTGTTGTCTATGTTACACAATGGCCATAATTCATATTGAACATGCATAGCATTGTTGCTTGGAGTAACCCGATGCAACCACAGAGCAGCCCTAACAGCACATAGAGCCATATTCTGTCTTGAAATTTGAGCGCTTAACTCAAATATCTGCGCTGACATCAAGGAATGATTTATGCAAAAGCCTGAGCTGCAACGCTCATCTCAACTCTGAATCGGGTCCATAGTGTCTAAAGTTAAACATTGTCTTTGCACCTGAAGTAAACATGGTGCACGCTGCCTTACCACGTCATCTTCTGACCAACATTTCTCAATAAGTTTGGGCACAGGTTTCTTCACTAGGCGCTGCAGAGCTTTAGCCGCGTCATAGCGGCTGGCGTGTAACTGTAGAGGGAGACAAAGGAACACAGAGCTCCTGAGAAGGGTTACAGATCTTATTCGTAGCAATATATTGTTCACACAATTGTACACTGGATATTTTTTCAATCCATTTTTTTTCTCTACCATTTTTTCCGGAAAAACAACAAATTACATTTAAAAAGAAAAAGGAGAAAAAATGAATTAAAACAGGTGAAAATGAAATGATCTTATTGTTCCATTTCATATTCCCATTTAGATGCAGCAAAGTTATCCTGCTGACCATGTTTAAAGCGTTGAGTGTGGTATCGTCACGAGAGGCCGCCAAACAACCATCCTCTGTGGATCCTCCATCACACATTCCTGCAAACGCTGCCATGCTCCTTCAATCAGGAAGAGGCAGGGAATATAAATAAATTAGGAGGGCTGTGCAGTCAGTCAGGATGACAAGCATGAAAAGCATTGTACACTACAGACCCCTACAGAAGTGTTTTTAAATGACATTATCTTTAACAATAATGACCTGACAGGCTAGCTCTAAGAACTCTGATAGGACAAGTCTTTAGACTAAATGACAACTAAAAACCAGCAGCAGTCACACTTTCTTGATATGCTCACTAATCTGAAATGACCATAGTAATGCACATCCCTCTCACCACCAGTGTTATGCAACGCTGACAGACACCAAGGTATTGAATGCATCCCATCAGTCTTTAAATCTGTCAGGAATCGTATGCACCATTCATCACACAAGAGATACAGTATGAGTGTAGCCTGGTCCCAGACCCATTTGTGCTGTATAGCCAACAACAACAAGAGTTGGATATACAGCACAAACAGATCTGGGACCAGGCTAAATTGAGTGCTGCTGAGTTGACACTAACCTGGCAGCTCTGAGGTACATGAGGAGGTCACAATCATTGACCCCTGGCATCCACACCAACTCTTCATTCTCTGTCTGGGTCTGCACACCAAACACAGGGCGTGGTTGCAGCTCAGGGAGCTTGGCCTGCATACACACAAATAAAACAGACAGGTACAATGTTAGTCTCACCGTTACAGACAGTTTATTACAATGATATGACTTTTGCACCATGTAATTCACAAATACGGGCAAATATATGACAGGTTATGACCGTGAGATAGTTTATGATGACACACTGTATGAATCAAGTAGCTCACAGATTTTGCAACAGAGATTGTCAAAGACATAGCGGTACTGCTAAGGTCTCGTATGAACAATACAGACTAGACAGAGTGACATCCTGCCTACAGGGGGTTGTTGGACTATTACCTGATGACTTGATCCCACTCTGATCTCCCCCTGCGTGCTGTTCAGGCTCCTGGAAATAGGGATAATTCAGTTATAACATAAGTTACATATAGCATTACATTGTTATATTATTACGTTATTATAGATTTCATTACATTAACTAGCCTTTAGTGTATAATATTTGCAACTGATATGAACAGAAAGGAACCAAGATAAATATTTTTTGGACAATGCAATGCAAGAAACACAAGTCATTTTATTTGTTGTTGCATCAAGTCAACTTGACACAATTTCATCAACTGTATTATTAATCAAGTAAACACTGTAAGGCCGGTAGGTAGCCCAGCAGCTAAGGAGTTGTCACATTAGCTGGTTGCTGGTTTGAATCCCGGGCCGGGCACTGGAAATAAAGGCCGGATTTGATCTGGCAACTGGAGAGCTGCTGGGTTCACAGTTTAACAACAATCCCCTATGGTTGGCCCCTTAACCCCACAACATGCTCTTCATCCAGGGGTGCTACACTGCAGCTTGATTCCATGCTCTTCTCAACTCAATCAAATTTCTGTTGTCTGCTGTAACATATGGATAATAAAGTTGTATTGGATTTTAAATGTTTATTGCTATACAATTCATGTTCTGTTCTAAAACAGAAAGAGAACTAGGTCTACTGCTAGATACCTCCCTTTTTATGACATACTAATGCATGTGTTGTTTATATGCAACCGTGATTATGCATATTTAACACAAATCACAAGGCAAATAGGCTATATGAGTAGTGGCAATATTTTAATCCCTAATCTAAATATCAGAATATTACTGTTTTAAAATTGCATTACAATTGGGCAGTGCTTTCCTTTAATCCCGCCCATCCATCAGTAAGAGCCAATCTGAGTGCGGCTATTACGTTCCCGCCTCCAAGCATTACATAAACGAGACTCGTCTCGAGGCCCTTGCAAACATATCAATCACACATTGACATCTTTTTACAAATTGTCAACAAGCATTTATTGCTTTCGAGCGTATAACGCATATTTTAGATTTAAAATAATCAACATCATGTCGTCAACGCGTCTATTTACGTGGCACGACAAGTCTCGCAAAATGGAGTATTGATATAACCTAGCTACATACTTTTCCAATGTGTAGCTAGCTAGCCATCTTTACAGGGAGCAGAAAATCGACAGAAACCACAGCAACTCTGTCACAGTTGATTTGACACATACCGGTATGACACTAAAGTCCAAAATTCACTAACGTTAGCTAATGTAATGATTTTTTCTCCGTACGGTAGCTAGCTTGTTAGCTTTACATAGATTAGGCTAACAACTCCATCGCGACAATTGCAATTCCCAAGTATGTCATAAAAATGACAATGTAAACATTACAATACAAGATGTTCGCGTCCAAAAACATATACATTTAACGAGGCAACTCGAATACCTTCTCGGACTGAACAAGTCGTCCATGTCGGAGGCTTGTGTCGTTTTTATGTTGACACTGCCAGCGTAGTGGTCGATACAAACTATGCAATTCCTCTATTTCATAGCTACTACTCAAAATGGAGGCTACAAGGATTCGATTTTTTTCCTACCACTAAGCTGTGCAATGACCTCAGCCCCCACACGCAGCCTTCAAAGTTCCTTTCTCTGTAGACATAACTGAGCATGTGCCGCGGTCCCTAATAGGATCATCCACTTGATGTCCACAGAGCCGTGCCCCTTTCGAGCAACGACGCAAAAAAATACAGAAGATCAAACGTATAAAATATAATTCAGAATTCCAGGAAGATTGTAGAAAGCGAGAAAACTGATTAGGTTAAATGAAAACTGTCCTTACAAAAAACAGTTAGCTATAACTAAATTCATGATTTCCATTCACCCATCACACTTATAATATGCTTGACAATCAAACATTTACACATCCTGCTGAGAATAAATGACCAAAGAATTGCAAATGGCTCAGTTTCAAAAAAGGGGTTTATTCACAGCATCTACAGCCACAGGTAGGCTGCAGCTTTTGCAATTTCACAATCCATTACATTGATTACTCATGGATATAATTATTTTGCTCTATATTGAAATAGATTCAGTGGAAGACAGTCATTGCAACTCACAGGTAATTTGTTAATCTAGGGCAGCGGAATGTAGGTAGACTAGGGAATGTATGTAATAACCTATGGTATTGGACTGGAACTTTGAATGAGTCTTTCTAGCTACCTCGTTATGTGTATGTAACCCTTTCAGATTTTGGTTATCAGTAAGCTTCTTTAGCATTTGTAAGTAATCATTAGAATGCTTGCTAAACCGTTGTGTGTATATGCCCATGATTATATTCCCATTGCACTCAGTTAAGCCAGGGGGTTCCTGAAGTTCTTCCCAGCAAAGACAGCCTTGTCTCCCAATTCCTCTTCAATTCTGAGAATGAACAGGGGGATAAAGTTTAGCAATACAAAGCAATATTCAATAATACAATTGTTATGCCATATGTGAAAACCATGCTCAATAAGAAAGCCTTTGTAGCAGAACAAAAATTACAAGCGTCACAACATTGATTAGGCTGTAAAGGACATGAACCCTCACCTGAGAATCTGGTTGTACTTGGCCAGACGCTCAGAGCGGCAAGGAGCCCCGGTCTTAATCTGGAGATGGACAGAGGCAACATTACTTAAACAGCAATAATGAAGACAGTAATGACTATATAATACAAATTGGTATTTCAACTGTCATATACAGTTGAATACTAACAGTATTTCCTTTGGGAAGCCCCTTACCTGTCCAGTGCATAGGCCCACCACCAGATCAGCAATGAACGTGTCCTCTGTCTCCCCAGAGCGATGGCTGACCATCACTCCCCAGCCACTTGACTGAGCCATCTTGCACCTGGACAGTGGGAAGAGAGGAGTCATTAGGTAGAAGTTTTCACAGTTGGAAAATTATATAAATGTAAGGCTCATGTTAGACTTGCAACTGTCAGGCTATTTGACTTGCCTTGACTCTTATGAGACGCATCTCGGTTTGTTGATCGTTTCATGAATAGATCATGATTGTAATGCATATTTAGAGTGTAATTACGTCAACTCAAATCTCAGAAAAGGCACAAAATAAAAGGAGGCTGGAGTTCCTCTTGTAGAAGTCATTATGGAGTAAAGGGAGGTTGAAACTTACGCAGCCAGAGACTCGGTCACAGAGCCGATCTGATTGACCTTCAGCAGCAGGCAGTTGCAGGCCTTGTCCTCCACGGCCTTGGTGATGCGTTTGGGGTTGGTCACTGTGAGGTCATCACCCACCACTTGGATCTCCGTGCTGCCGGTGAAGTTGGACCACGCCTCCCAGTCATCCTGGTCAAAGGGGTCCTCAATGGATACCACTGTCAAAGAGGGGACATTGATCATAAGTGATCACATACAGAGAGGAAAGTCATGGTCCTGTACCTTACAGAGTAGACAACCATAGAAAAGGACAATTGATAATTTTATGAAACGGTCAACAATTTTATTGATAACTTTAATTTCAATTGCCAACTCAGAGCAGTCCTACAATAGGTATTTGAACCATACTATTCAACACAGTGCCCATCTCCATTGTAGTGTACAATGATTGAATTGTGAGAATTAAAATACATATAACGCTGATCCAGCCAGCGACAACATTTCATAGGTTTAAAACAATTATCAAGGAATGACTAATAGGTCAACAAGAGAGGACAGGACACACACCTGGGTAATCCTTGCAGAAGCTCTTGTAGAGGTCAGCCAGCTCATCAGGAGTGATGTAACGCTCTGGGTCATCAGGGGACTTGAAGTCTAAGTCGTATTTCCCATCCCTGTAGAACTCAGAGGCTGCCACATCCATGCCGATCACCACCTCTTCTGTGTATCCTGCTTTGCTGATAGCCTCTTTGATCAGCTCCAGAGCTATGGAAAATTAAGCAGAGATGTAAATTTGTTAAAATATGGTTCATTAGATATTGGCAGCATCCTGTGATCATGTGGGTACTACACAGGGGTGGATGAGGTGAGTTTTTCCCTTAATGTAAAAGAGCTGAATCCAATCAAGTATCACAATATAGTTTTTTGGGCTGTAAATAAAACCCTCTGATCCCGTCGCTCTCGTACCTTCCTTGTTCTCCAGGATGTTAGGAGCGAAGCCTCCCTCATCTCCCACATTGGTGGCGTCCTGGCCGTACTTCTTCTTGATGACGTTCTTCAGGTTGTGGTAGACCTCGGCCCCGATACGCATGGCCTCCTTGAAGGTGCTGGCACCCACCGGCAGGATCATGAATTCCTGCATGGCCAGCTTGTTGCCCGCGTGAGATCCACCGTTGATCACGTTGAAGGCCTGGGAAATCAGAAATCCACAATTTATTCAAATGACATTTCATTAAATAAAATCTAATTATTTTATTAATCAGTCCCTTAAGATCTTTTGACAAAGAGACCTAGGTGGAGAAATGTAACTACACAACAAGCTGTAAGACAAGCAGTGGTAGAAAGTACACAATTTTCATACTTGAGTAAAAGTAAAGATACCTTAAAAGAAAATGACTCAAGTAAAAGTCACCCAGTAAATACTACTTGAGTAATAGTCTAAAAGTATTTGGTTTGAAATGTACTTAAGTATCAAAAGTATAAATCATTAAACATTTCTTATATTAAGCAAACCAGACGACTTGATTTCAATTATTATTTTCTTTTTTTAAACGGCTAGCCAGGGGCACAGTTCAACACTCAGACATAATTTACAAACGAAGCATGTGTTTAATGAGTCTGCTAGATCAGAGGCAGTAGAGATGTTCTCTTGATAAGTCCATAAATTAGACGATTTTCCTGTCCTGCTAAGCATTCAAAATGTAACGAGTACTTTTGGGTGTCAGGGAAAATGTTTGGAGTAAAAGTTGTCAAAAATATAAAGTAAAGTACAGATGTTTTAATTTTAACCTTTATTTAAAAAAGGCAAGTGAGTAAAGAACAAATTCTTATTTACAATGACGGCCTACTTTTTTTTTTACCTTGTCAGCTCAGGGATTTGATCAACACTAACCACTAGGCTACCTGCCGCCCCACAGATACCCCCCAAAACGACTTTAAAGTATTTTTACTTAAGTACGTTACACCACTGAAGACAAGGCGGCATGTGTGAGCGCACTTCAATATTAAATAAGAGTAAAGTATGCCCTGTGCTCACCGGTACGGGCAGTATGACCTCTGGGTTCCCAGCGAGGTCAGCAATGTGACGGTACAGGGGGACGCCTTTCTCAGCTGCACCAGCCTTACACACCGCAAGGGAA
The DNA here is from genome assembly GCF_016432855.1 of Salvelinus namaycush. Classification (NCBI taxonomy): domain Eukaryota; kingdom Metazoa; phylum Chordata; class Actinopteri; order Salmoniformes; family Salmonidae; genus Salvelinus; species Salvelinus namaycush. Next base: position 38,051,567 of record NC_052308.1, read on the forward strand.
ATACCCAGGATGGCATTGGCACCAAACTTGGCTGATGTGTCAAAAACATGTAAAATTAATAAGTGAAATAGATGATACACTTTCATATGGGGGAAATATTTAGTCATTCAGCAGACGCCCTCATTCAGAGTGGCTTACAGTCAGTACATTCAACTAAACTAGGTAAAACATAAGACAATATAAACAATTGTCATCTGATATATTCTAATCTGAAACAACTTACACTTGTTCTCGGTGCCATCCATGTCAAGCATGATCTGATCGATTTTCTCCTGCTCAACCACAGACACCTCCTGAGATGTAGAAATAAAATGAGTGTTTGGCACATTGCACACTGAGGAACTAGGCCTGCATGAACTAGGAGTATGTGGAAGTGGAGTGAACACTAGACCTGCTTATCTTTACCAGGGTGGGAAACATCAATACAACATGCCATGTCATTGCCAGAATAACAGCAACTTTTTAAAAGTATTATGTTCCTACCTGCCCAACGAGTGCAGGTGCAAGTGTAGAGTTAATGTGGTCCACTGCTTGTGAAACACCTGAAAGGCCAAGGAAACATTACTGACTAAGAAACATGGAGACAGATGGGGGATTTGGAAACAATTCAAGCAACATCAACAATCCAGTATGCTTTTTCAGACGCAAACAAATGGTCCTCAAAACAGTCAGAGCACTAATAATCCAATATGTTTTTTAGCTTCCTTGTTATCAAGCTTGGTGAATCATACAACCATTACTGTGACAAAGTGTTGACTTCATGCACAAGGATGAGTACAGTAGTTAAGAGACAACAGATCAGTCTGCTTTTCATTTCCAAAGTCATCAAGAACATACATCACACAACACAGGAAAGATGCCTTGGATAAACAATGAAGCTAATTTGTAAAAAAATCATGCATAAGTGATCACTACTACTCCGTAGTTCTCCAGTATGTCGATACATACGAATGTTGATTTGTCTAGCAAATCTTCAATGTGTATAAACCCTGTATGACTGACAGAGGGCACTGTTTTGGTACTCTTCCTCAATTGTAAAAAAGCAATAAAAATGTCTACATTCGTTTTTGCCAAGTATATTCTATGACAGACACCTTAAGGCAGTGATATTCAAAGTCGTGTTCTAAACTGCCCCCACCCTTCAAAAAAAGATATACATTTTAAACTTTTTTGGGGGGGGGGGGACAAAAAAATGAAGAGTACAGATTGTACAATTGTATAATTATGGTACCATATAGAAACGTTTTTGAGAAAGAGCATTTTTAATTAAATGTATAGGTTTCTTTTCTTTGTGATAAGAGATTAAAATGTAATGAATTTAAGGTTATTTTTGAAAACATTTAAATGTATCGATTTTAAGATTGTGACATATCAGCAATTCTGGTGGAATTAAATAAAAAAAGAGGTCCCTGGCTGAAAAACTTTGAATACCACTGCAGGCTTAATTAACGTATACTTTAAAATTATATTATGTGAATATTTTTTTTTTTTTTAAAGTGATAAAAATAATCGTTCTTTTTTACTAATCCTAAAGTCCCAACTACACCAAATACATGTAATTTTGTCATTAAAACATTTTATTGAAATACTGTAGAATTCCACTCATTCTCCTTCTGAGGAGAACCAATATGGCAGCCTGTGGCTTTAAAGACTCATTGGCCAATACATAGCATCGATAATCCAGGGTTTACACACATAATTGGAGCAGACTCACCAATTTAACAGGCCTTTTTAGACCTGACAGAGGGGAAGAGTATAAAAAAGGAAGGAAGACTGTGTGAAGATTGCAGATGGCAAGTTAGAGACCTCCCTGGAAGAGACTGCCATCATAATCATACAGTATATTTAAGTTACACTATATTAACCCCAGATACACACCTTTCCCAAGGTAGCGTGACTTGTCGTTGTCTCTGAGCTCCAAGGCTTCATAAATACCAGTGGAGGCACCACTGGGTACAGCTGCTCTGAACAGACCTGGGAGATGGAGAACAGTGACAGAGATATAAAATACTGACTCATGAAAAGTAGGGAAATCACCTATAGGAGGAACTCTTGAACTCACTGTCAAATTTGTATAAAAAAGGTAGGGAGGGTGAATGAACAGGCTGCTGCACAGTCACTACTATGGGAGCTATTTCTAGAGCGCCTGGTTAAATTTTGCACAAGAGCCTTTTTAAAACTCTACATGTATAATCTAGTGAGAAACATACACTGACTGTTAAAAACATTGTGAGTATCATGCTCGTTCCATGACAGACTGACAAGGTGAATCCAGGTGAAAGCTATGATCCCTTATTGATGTCAACTGTTAAATCCATTTCAAATCAGTGGGGATAAAGGGGAGGAGACAGCTTAAAAACCCTTCTTTAACCTGTGAGACATGATTGTGTACGTGTGCCATTCGGAGGGTGAATGGGCAAGACAAAATATTAAAGTTTCTTTGAATGGGGTATGGTAGTAGGTGCCAGGCGCACCGGTTTGAGTGGGTTAAGAACTACAAAGCTGCTGGGTTTCACACTCAATAGTTTCCAGTGTGTATCAAGAATTGCCCACCACCCCAAAGGCCATCCAGCCAACTTTACAGTGGGAAGCATTGGAGTCAACATTGGCCAACATCCCTGCGGAACACTTGACAGTCCATGCCCTGACGAATTGAGGCTGTTGAGGGCAAAAAGGGGGCGCAATTCAATATTAGGAAGGTGTTCCTAATGTTTTGTACACTCAGTGTATGATGATTTTTTATATATATATATATATTTTTTTTTACAATCTTTGCGTTTGCTTCATTTACTATCATCCTAAATTAAGCCATATTTAATATTACACAACTTTCCTTGATGTGAACATGCGTAACTAAAATTACACAAACTCATGTTGACCACATCAAATTGGAGGGGGAATTACACCACTCCAGTCGACACTTGGCATTGCGCATGGTGATCTTAGGCTTTTGTGCGGCTGCTCAGCCATGGAAACCCATTTCATGGAGCTTCCGGCGAACAATTATTTTTCTGACGTTGCTTCTAGAGGCAGTTTGGAACACAGTAGTGAGTGTTGCTTCAGCACTCAGTGGTCCCGTTCTGTGAGCTTGTGTGGCCTACCACTTCGTGGCTGAGCCGCTGTTGCTCCTAGACTTTCCACTTCACAATAACAGCACTTACAGTTGACTGGAGCAGCTCTAGCAGGGCAGAAATTTGACAAACTGACTTGTTAAAAAGATGGCATCCTATGATGGTGCCACGTTGAAGGTCACTGAGCTCTTCAGTAAGGCCATTCTACTGCCAATGTTTGTCTATGTAGATTGCATGGCTGTGTGCTCGATTTTATACACCTGTCAGCAACGGGTGTGGCTGAATAGTCGAATCCACTCATTTGAAGGGGTGTCCACATACACTATATATACAAAAGTATCATAAACTGTTTCTGCATATTGATTTTAGACACTTCAGAAACTGTGTTTTGACATCAAGAAATGTATCAAAAGTTCTTGTCAATAGGAAACAGCGACAATCATTTTCAACTGATGTTTAAGGAATAAACATTTTACTTTCAACATTAATTTCCAATAGTATTCTAATTAAATCAGATAAAACTGCTGAATGAGTCCAAAAACATGCTGTGATTAAGTTATTTTGATGATATACCAGAAGTCGTGAAAATGGGTTTGTCCTGTCCAATAAAAAGGTAACAAAAGGCCCTAACCTAGTTTTAATATCATGAAGTAAATGCTTTTACTTGCGAGTTCTTTGTAAGCTAGTGTTTATCTGGGTAAGCTAGGCTTAGGCTATTTTCAGATTTTATATGCCATTTAGCAGACACTTATCCAAAGCGACTTAAAATGTATGCACGCACTGAATGTTTTATACTGGCATTGCAAGCGCCATGCTCTACCAACTGAGCTACAGAGGACCACTTAACTTTATGTTAGGCCGATAGCAACGTTTACCTTTGTCAGTGTAGAGGTCCACCTCCACAGTGGGGTTGCCACGGGAATCAAAGATCTCCCGGGCATGAATCTTCAGGATGGACATGGTGCTTGACCTTTGGAGGAGAAAAGTAATAAAACATTTTTTTTTAAGACTACCAGATAGTCTCACCATGATACGAGTTCTTAGTCCTATAAAACACAACACAAGTTCTTAGTCCTATAAAACATGATACCTCAATGTCCATTGTGCAAACTCTCTACTGAGCCTGAAAATGTGAATCAGCATGTTTCTTTCAGTTTATCAGTAATTTGAGGTACTGAAGTTTCAGAGACCATCTGACCTCAGGTCAAGGCAATGAACATGAACACTGCCCCAAATGGCCTTTCCATATCAGAGCCCATTATTTGACTGCTGAATACAAATAACCCATCAAGTCCAGTACAAGCCATCAGTGGTGGTTAAAAACTAAAAATCTTTCACTCAAGAGTCCCCCCCCCCCCCCAAAAAAAAGTGTCCTTCCTGGCGGTTTTAAAGCTTAGTCGTGCTAGCAGTGGGTTGGCTGCCTAATTCGATTAGCTACTGTCCATCTGACAAATCACATGACACTGGACTGCAGCATTGGTAAGGTATCTTTAGGTCAAGGCTAGAAGGACTACTGGATGTCAATAGACGAAGTCAAACCAATAATTTATCATTCTGAACGTTGCAAGCCATCTATTCTTGGCGTTGTGGATGACATTGTGTACGTTTTTTCTTAGAATGATACATACAAGGATCTCAAATGATCCGATTGACATGAGATCCCCTATAAATCCTCCCAATGGAACGTCCCTTGAACGTGGAATTGGTGTGCAAAAAGTATCGTACTTGGGTTGAGAATGCACGTTATGAATGAAAAGGATACTCACGCAGTTATGGCAACATCACTGCGATGAAGATGAATTGTATCACATTACAGGAAAATGCACTACAGATGGCTACATCATTGTTAACACAGTCACTGGACTAAATGTTGCGTAGCCAAATGAGCTAGGAATCGAACTAAAGTTACTCAAAAGTAAATGTGCGAAAGAGCGAATTGCACTGTTTGAAAACAGAGGATGAATCAACATGATAGTGGATGGGCTGGCTAGCGGAAACGAATTACCTTATTTTATACCCCAATGGGAACAACTCAGCTGTGTCTTCAAAACGGTTTGAATATTGTGAAAACACTAAGTTTTCTCACAAAACAAATGAATGTGGGTAGTCACTTACCTTTGTAATTAAAATAGAGGTCAAGGTGACAGGAAGAGCAGTCTTTCTCGAGATGCCGGCCAGTTCAGTGCGAAGTTCTGAGAGGCGTCGCAAAGAGATTTCCGCTTGTTCCTTTTCATTGGGATCGTCATTAGTTACCACAGCCACAAAGTCACAAACCCCGCCCATTTCTACAACTTCGCTTCGTAAAATGTGATTTTAAAGATAACCTTAACCCTAACCTTAACTGCACTGCTAACCTTATGACTAACCATAACCTTAAATTAAGACCAATTAGCACATTTTAGTGATATAGTCACTTTGTGGTTGTAAACCTTTTCTGTGTTTTGCTCTTCTTCTCTGGAATCACCAACAAGAAAGCTCCACACTGCCCCTATGGCTTAGGAGTAGGGCCTACAGTTTCAAATTTAAAGTTTAATTTAAATCGTATGTATGGGATAAGCATGGCATACATCGTCCAACGAAATGCTTACTTGAAGGTTCCTTCTCGACAATGCAACAATAATAAGAAATAAGAAAAGATAAGGATACGAACATAAAGTAAATGGCATTAGAATAGAATAAACATTTTAGCATACATATAATACAGGAAGGATCCATTTTTAAACATTATTTTTATTTTACCTTTATTTAACTAGGCAAGTCAGTTAAGAACAAATTCTTATTTTCAATGACGGCCTAGGAACAGTGGGTTAACTGCCTTGTTCAGGGGCAGAACAACAGATTTTTAACAATGTTTATATATACTGTATATATATATTTTTATATTTATAGTCCGATATTTACAAGTCAGTGGAGGCTGTTGAGGGGAGGACGGATCATAATAATGGCTGGAACGGCGCTAATGGAATGGCATCAAACATATGGAATCCATGTGTTTAATGTATTGACACCATTCCCACTAATTCCGCTCCAGTCATTATTACGAGCCCTTCCTCCCTGATTAAGGTGCCACCAACCTCCTGTGTTACATGTATTGGGGAAGGGGGGATGGGGGTCAAGTGTATAAATTGAGCAGTATAATAAGAGTCTCGTAGCAGCAGTTGTGATGTGTGTGTAGCATGAATGTATATGTGTGTGTGTGTGTGTGTGTGTGTGTGTGTGTGTGTGTGTGTGTATGTCTGTGTGGGTGGGTGGGTGTGTGCATGAGTGAGTACATGTGTGCTATGGTGCAGAGAATCAGAGCAGGTGGTCAATCCAGTTCAAGTGTTCAGCAGTCTAATGGCTTGTGGATAGAAACGGATCTGAGCCTGTTAGTATCAGACCTCATGCTCCGATACCGTCTGCCCGACTGTAAGGGAGTGAACAACTTGTGGCTGGGGTGTGGGTTCCTTGATGATGCTGCGTGCCTTCCTCAAGCACTTTTTTGAGTAGATGTCTTGGATAGGGTGGGAGCACGGTCCCAGTGATGTACTGGGCCATCTTCACCACCCGATGGACGGCCTTGCGGTCTTGGACGAAGCATTTCACGTACCAGGCCGTGATTCAACAGGTCAGAACGCTCTCGATGGTTCAGCGATAGTATTTCGAGAGGACCTGGGGCGGCATGCCAAATTTCTTCAGCTGCCTTAGGAAGTAGAGATGCTGTTGTACCCTCTGTAAAAGAGTAGTGGTGTTGTGGGTCCATGAAAAGTCCTCTGTGATGTGGACGCCGAGGACTCTCTCTACTGCAGTCCTGTTGATGTGGATTGGGGCATGTTCCATCCTTTGCTTCCTGAAATCAACAATACACTCCTTTGTTCTGCTGGCATTGAGGAAGAGGTTGTTGTCATGACACCACAATGCCAGTTCACTTACCTCCTCCCTATAGGCTGATTCGTCATTGTTGATTATCAGGCCTACAACCGTGGCGTCGAGAGCAAACTTGATGATGGAGTTGGTGTCGTGCAAAACCACACAGCCATGGGTGAATAGGGAGAAAAACTGAGGGCTGAGGACACAACCCTGGGTGGCCCCTGTGTTAAAGACAATTTATGCTTTATCCGAAATGTGGTCGGAGGCTTGGTATGGAGGGTGTGACGTAATTGCTGAGCCTCTGAAGGCATGCAGAGGCCAAATCAAGCTCCGTACCGCATCATCGTGCGCCTCTCAATTTTTTTAACAATGCGGAGCGCTCCGTATAGACATGATTGGTTGATGGTAGGTGGGGGCGGTAGGTTCTGTATAAATACACACTCACTTCCTTGACAACTTCCTTCACAACAGCTCTGTTCTGCTCCGCTAAGCGCAAGAAGTATGAAAGCCCTGACATCTGCGTAGGCTGCATCGCAGTAAATGCTGTACGGCCACTTCAGACTCCGGATTGACTATGCAGAGCCTTTTAAGAGTCAGCGTGGAGGAGGTGTTGTTGCCAATCCTCACAGCCTGTGGACTGCCTATTAGAAAGTCCAGGATCCAGTTGCAGAGGGTGGTTTTCAGACCCAGGGCTCTGAGCTTGGTGTCAAGCTTGGAGGGAACAATAGTGTTGAATGCTGAACTGTTGTCAATGAACCGCATTCTCACATAGGTGTTCCTCGTTTCCAGTTACGGCTGTGTGAATAGCGATGGAAATGGCATGTCATGGATGAGTGTACCTTTGAGTGTGCCTTTGATGCACTGAGAGTAAATCATAAATAGACTAGTAAATTAATACTGTATCTGGACTGACATAACGGTCATCTTCAGGATAGATTGTTATTTAGCCTATACCCCAGTTTATTTTAGACTAGTAAATTAATACTGTATCTGGACTGACATAACGGTCATCTTCAGGATAGATTGTTATTTAGCCTATACCCCAGTTTATTTTAGACTAGTAAATTAATACTGTATCTGGACTGACATAACGGTCATCTTCAGGATATATTGTTATTTAGCCTATACCCCAGTTTATTTTGAGCTTTTGCTTACATGAAGTTGAGCACAAAGTTGAGCACAAAGTCAAAGATGGCCACCTGGACAACTAGGGCTACATCTGTTCATCTCTATCTTCCCTCAGTCCATCTTCCTGAAACCCACCTCTCCCCTTTTCTTTTTTGTTGTTGTCACTATGTCAGCCTTTGTGCTTTTACTCACATACCCTCTATCTTCTTCTCTCCATTCTCAAGACAATCCTATACAGTAATATGACAATTATAGGCAAACTATGTTGAAAGAAATAGATACAATATTGAATGAAAATGCCGCAAAGAAATATTATTCCCCCCCCCAACTCCAGAAGCCTAATGAGATTACTTTGCTTTCCCTAATGTAACCCCATAGAATTAGGAATTAGAATACTAGGATCTCTATGTGTAACCCTTGGTGATATGTAGGCCTACTGTAACTTGCTTGGTGATATGTAGGCCTACACTGTAACTTGCTCTATAGACTGGTACAGTATACTGTACGTGGGAATACATTTTTGCTTTTTCACGCAGTCTCCCTGGCTGTGCCCCAATTTCTCCCAGCTGGCAGGCACAGCATACTGTGTACACTATACTGTATGTAATCGGTGACTTTTATGAGCTATACAGCACAGGAAGTCTTATATGGTCTTGGCAGTCAACATGGCTTTCTACTACTTCCACTTGTATACAATATTTGGTTAAATCATATCGGATAACAAAGATAAAACGTGTTGTTGGTCAAATGTAAGCTGCACTGACATATTCTTTCTTCGTCTTTATGAGAATGATGAAACAACATCAGGGATAAAGGTACAGTACCTTCAGGGCGGTGTGTTTGTGTGGCTTGGTACCCATGGTTACACTGTCGTAACAGGACTCCCTGAGCTGAACTCACCATCCCCACAGGGTCTGTCTCTGTCTGTGTACCAGTAGCTACATCATTCCCACAACTCCCATTCCACCTGTAGCTGTGACATGACATCTGTCTCTGGGTGATCTTCTTTATGTATTATGTATAAAGGCAGGGAGGTACCGGAGTATCTGAGTGAGGTCATGGGATTGACAATGTTTGACAATTCGTTTGTGGTTTAACCACTGTATAATCAATGCAAGGCAGATGTCTTGAGTTGGAAGCGGAATCAGCCAGTTAATTGGCTTGTTTGGTTGCTGCTTTGCTTCCCAGATTCACCTGGTCCCATGGGGCTCTGGGGGTAGTCATTTGAATCCCCTGCACTGCCCCACCTGGTGCACAAACATCCTGCTGGGCCCAATTACCTGGGAGTGCAAGTCAGAGCACAGCCTTGTTGCTTGGGTGCATGTGTTCTCTGATGATTACCCCATGCCCAAAGATTAACTCACAGTCACACCAAATGGATCTCAAAGCCTTTGTCTGCTATTATACAGTGGACTAGAGTTAAATATTAGAGCTAATGAAATATTTAAATGTAGAGTTTATTGTTTGAATAATTAATCAAAAACATTTGACCTCTCTAATATTAGATACTAGTTATTAGTGGCTGGTTCTGTATTGCTCATTCGTGGTTTTAAGTGAGGTAAGATTAGTTGTGTGTCATATAACCTGATCAATGACACCTAAACAAAATAAACCATAAAAATGTATAAAATCTAAAAACACAAATGAAAAAGCAATTGTTGAGGATATACACTCCCCTTTGTATTTATTTGGAAGTGAAGCAAACATTTTTTTGCGCCCTATCCTCCAGCATTTTGGATTTGAGATAAAATGTTTCATATGAGGCGACAGCACAGAATGACACCTTTTATATTAGGGTATATTCTAACATACGGTATCTGTTTTACTGTTTAGAAATTAAAGCACTTTATGTATCTAGTCTCCCCATTTGAAATGTCTTATTTTTTTCATAAGTATTTGCACAAATTCACAAAGATCATAACCCCCCCAAAATGCTACCCTCCCCTGTTATTGGTGATGAGAGGTTAGCATATCTTGGGGGTATGATCTTTGTGCCTCTGTACCTTTCTCAGTCATCATTATTCACAATCCACAAATGATTATCTGTTATCATGGTAGCATCCACATTAACCCACTTATTCCCAAATTTGTATGCCATTAGTGACACTAAAATGGAATCCTTATTATTATTTATTATTACACGTAAAAAGGTATGTTTTATTCTTGGTCACAATTGTAACCGATGTGAACGTACAGTGCTCTGCCTATAATACAATTTACCACTATTCCTCAGCCCCAATATCTATATACCTCAGCCCAATTACCCACACACCCCAGCCCTGTTACCCCATGCCCTAACCCCCATATCCTACCCTTAAATGACCTATTTGTTACTCACAGACCCCAGTACTTTTGCCAATATACCTCATCCATGTTGCTTGCCTATCTCAGCCCTGTTTTCCACTTTCCTTAGGCCTATATTGCCCAAGTCGCCAACAGTAACCTATATCCAGCTATTCGCTGCACACTCCAGCCCTGTCTATATCTTATTCCTGTGACCTCTCACCTGTATACGCTATTAATTTCATAGATACACTCAGTACAGTGGTATAACACATGTGCCGCAGCCCCATTCACTTTCTTCTTACCACAAACGTGTTGCAAGAAAGGATTTGACTAGGAAATAGACATCCATCCAGACCCATTACCTGTGTGAGCCTTGACTATCCCTACACCACATTACGCATATAAACCAGGTAAATCCATGGGCATACTCATATAAAACAGTTCTACCCCAGTGCCCAAGCCTCAACTTCCATACAAACCAGGTCTACACTAATATATCACCCCCAATATTCTTACAGGCCAGAGGTACACCTGTATGTCTAGCCCAATATTGATTTGTTTTAAATAAATAAATAAAAACAGGTCTACTGCTATGTCAACCCCACTTGTCATAAAAGTAGGTGTACTTGTGCATTTCAGTCCCAATATTCATACAAACCAGGTATACACCTGTACTTCAACTCCAATTTACAGATATACAATGTCTGCACCTGTGCTTTAACCCATTTAGTCAACTAAGCCAGGTCGAAATGTGCCAAAGCCTGAATACTCATAAACTGTAAACTAGGTCTACCCCTGCAACTCAGCTCCAGTACTTCAACAAACCAGGTGTACACCTTTGACTGAGTCCCAATACTAATATAAAGAAGTACTACACTTGCATGTCTCAGCCCAAATACACATACAAACCAGGTTTACACCTGTGGCTATGTCCTCTGATCTGCAAGAGACACTAACATATTCCCCCTGAAATAACAAAATATGAAGTTTTACAGTCAAAATCAGTGATTTAAACATACTCTACATGACCAAAAGTATGTGGACACCGGCTTGTCGAACATCTCAGTCCAAAATCATGGGCATTAATATGGAGTTGATCCCTCCTTTAATGCTATAACAGCCTCCACTCTTCTGGGAAGGCTTTCCACTAGATGTTGGAACATTGCTGCATGGACTTTCTTCCATTCAGCCACAAGAGCTGAGGTCGGGCGATTAGGCCTGGCTCGCCATTGGTTTCCAATTCATCCCAAAGGTGTTCAATGGGGTTGAAGTCAGGGCTCTGTGCGGGCCAGTCAAGTTCTTCCACACCAACCTTCCCCAAACTGCTGACAGAAAGTTGGAAGCACAGAATTGTCTAGAATGTCATTGTATAATGTAGCGTTACGATTTCCCTTCACTGGAACTAAGGGGCCTAGCTCAAAGCATGAAAAACAGCCCTAGGCAATTATTCCTCCTCCACCAAACTTTACAGTTGGCACTATGCATTGGGGCAGGTAGCGTTCTCCTTGCATTCACCAAACCCAGATTAGTCCATCGGACAGCCAGATGGTGAAGTGTGATTCATCACTCCAGAGAACACGTTTACACTGCTCCAGAATCCAATGGCGGCGAGCTTTACACCACTCCAGCCGACGCTTGGCATTGCGCATGTTGATCTTAGGCTTGTGTGTGGCTGCTTGGCCATGGATACCCATTTCATGAAACTCCCGACAAACTGTTCTTGTGCTGAAGTTGCTTCTAGAGGCAGTTTGGAACGCAGTAGTGAGTGTTGCTACGCGTTTCAGCATTTGGAGGTCCCGTTCTGTGAGCTTGTGTGGCCTACCGTTTCGTGGATGAGCCGTTGTTGCTCCTAGACATTTCCTTTTCACAATAACAGCACTTACAGTTGACCGGGGCAGCTCTAGCAAGGCAGACATTTTACGAACGGACTTGTTGGAAAGTTGACTTCCTATGACGGTGCCACGTTGAAAGTCACTGAGCTCTTCAGTAAGGCCATTCTACTGACAATGTTTGTCTATGGAGATTGCATGGCTGTGTGCTCGATTTTATACTCCTGTCAGCAACGGGTGTGGCTGAAATAGCTGAATAGCTGATTTGAAAGGGTGTCCACATGCTTTTGTATATATATACTGTATATTGTATGTAAAGGCTAATGGATAATGGTAAAATAATCTGTAAGATCATCTTGATCAAGTATATCTATAACCAACTCACCTTCAATCTACTGAAAAAATAAATACTCTTCTATGATTAAATATATATAATAAGTTAGAGCCACTGTATTTTCCCATTGGTCATAAATGTAACTGCTGAGATATTTTCATATACCACGAGCATCATGGATTCAATGTATTGAAAATGAAGGCACATATGTTATCTACAGTAGCTAGACCCATTAAACATTATATTTACAAAAAAATATATGACAAAAAAAAAATCTACCAAGTATTTTTTTTTCAAGCTGTTGAATTCAGACTTCTGGTGCCAAATTTGTCCGTAAAAGTAGGCCTTGGAGATGTATGTGTCACGTGTGCTCCCTCTCCGGCCTCTAGATCGCCAGGCTGCTCGTTATGGCGCACACCCGCCACAATTGTTACGCGCACCTGCGCATCGTCAGACTCACCTGGACTCCATCACTTCCCTGATTACCTTCCCTATATATGCCACTCCCTTTGGTTGCTTCCCCAGGTGTCATTGTTTCAGTTCGTTTCATGTCTGTGTGCTTTTAGTGCTTCTTGTTTTGGATTATGTTTATTTTATTAGAACACTCACTCCCTGAACTTGCTTCCCGACTCTCAGCGCATATCATTACAGTATGCTTGTTCTTGTGGCCATTTAGAGGAATCCTATGAAACTTCTCTGAATCATACTACACAACTTAGTAATGCATAATACATGACTTTGTTGACAAGTACAACTTTAATCTAGAGCCTGTAAAGTAAAACATATTTTTTTATCTCTCCATTGTGACCGATGGGATTAAATAGGTTGTAGAAGTGTTCATAAACAGATTATATTCTTATTAAAAATAAGTGACTCCAAAATTACACAATATATGATGTACCATTCATTTATATTGGGCACAACATACTCTGAAACACAACCAAAACAAACAGCAAATGTACCCAACAAGTTGGTATAGTCACAAACTGTAATCATTGTGTGCTATGAATATGGGACCAAAGACTAAACTTTTGACTACTTTAATACACATATAAGTGAATTTGTCCAAATACTTATGACACCTTCCAATGGGGGGACAAGCACATAAAGTGCTTTCATTTCTAAATGGTGAAACAAATAAAAGGTTATGTTCTGTACTGTCAACTTATATGAAACATTTGATCTCAAATCCAAAATTCTGGAGAAGAGAGCAAATTAAACATTTTAGCTTCACTGCCCAAATAAATAAGTAGGGGAATGTATAGTTAAACCAGTCAAAAAAGAAAACTGTTGCTAGGCTATCAGCTAAATTGACATAGCCCTAAATAGCTCAGCTGTATAAACTTCCAGTCAGTGTTACAGGTTTGTAAAGCTGGTCTGGTGGTCTTTTCTCTCAGTTAATTTCAGTACCACCATGTCTATGACTCCATGGCCTTTTGTCAGTTTTACCTGCAGGGACCCAAACAGTGCGCAGCCTTATTTTATTTCAGTTTAGTACTAGTCCAGCACACCTGAGTTTAACAAATCAACTAATCATCAAGCCCTTGATCAGTTGAGTGAGGTACTGTATGTTAGTACTGTCTTAGAGAATGTATTTAGATACTGCTTTAGAAAATATGTTTAGATTAGATAGATGTATGTATTCTGACCAAGAATGTACTTTTACCTCAAGGTTTTACTATTACTTATACCTTATACCTTTTACTGTGTTTACACTCCAATAGGAGTTCAATTATGATGTTGTTCTGTATACCCATGCACTTTGTTCATTCATTTGAATCTTCAATGTGAGCTCAGGTCATAGGGGAAAGGCGTGTTTGAGACGAGGAAGAGAAGCCATGCCGGATAAGGCGTGGTTCTCAACTGTAAAGCTGATGTCATACATGCACGAACACACATACCCCAGTGGACTCTCAGTAGGTTGGCCCGACCAATCACATTGAAGGAGACACACCTGCTTGGTGCTTGGTGCAAGGTGATTGGTTACATCGTGGAGAGACACTGAGGTAGGGCTGGTAGGTGTACATGTAAACCAAGCCCTTTACAAACTCAAACTCTTTGCATTAAGAGCTTAACCAGGTAACATCACTACCACTTCGGGGCCCCTTGTCGATGGACATCACCCGAAACCTCTACCTCTGATGTCTTCCTTCTACATCAACTGATCAACTGATCTCCTGAATCTCGGAGGCCTCTGCCTTTTGAATATGACCCAGCTATGGAAGAAATCATTCATCGTTCAACAAGAGGAGGAAAAAGGGAAGAGGAAGAAAAAACGCAACAAGACCCGGCAACACAATGGTATCTCTTGTTATGTCTTCTGGCTCTCTGGCTGCTCCAAGGAAGGATAGAGTAACTCGTAATTATAAAACCAAAGTTTTTAAAAAGTCCTATCTTTATACTTTTTTCTTAATTGTTGTCAGATTTTTTACTTTAACTTTTATGCAAGGGACTTTTTGAAAATAATCATATCACTACCACAGAATAATATTATTTGAAGGACCGTATTTGTATATTTTCCTGTTTTACTTATCTGCAGTAAGATTTTTCTTATGGGAAAATAAGTCAAGTTTGAAGGGTGTTTGACTGTGATGGCATCAGATTAGAGACACCTGTCATTTCACTGAGGAAGCCTCTCTCCCTAGCTTGTGCTCTAAACAGAGGAGAATGGAAAACTTCTATTCTTTGACTAGACAAACCAGTTACGGCACATATGTAACCTCTATTCTTTGACTAGACAAACCAGTTACGGCACATATGTCTAAAAACTCTAAACAGAATGAGTTGTGTCAACAGTTTCTCAATGCCACTATGTACAGGATAAGCAAATCATGATGGCCTCGTGGATGAATTTACTTGATGCTGTGGTTGATATGCTGTAAAGAGACAGTTTCTCTATTCAATGATTCAAAGAAAATTATGCTCAGACAATTGTTCGGCTCCAGATTTAAAGGGGAAAAGGCGGAGAGTGAAAGAGCCTCTTCTTTTCAGTACAGTAGATGTAACTGGCATGCTTGTCTTCTCTCAGAATAACTTCAAAAGGCTCTGGTCAGGCTTGTTCTTACTTGTATTTTACTGGTATGATTAGAGAAGAGACTAAATAAGAGCTTTCCCCCTTCTCATTCAACTGGAAGTTGCGATAGGAAAATGCATTAAAACAGTCTGTTTTAGGCAGTAGTTGATGCTACTGTATACACAACTAACACCTGTCATCTACAGGTAATGATAATGTCATTTTCTCAAGATATCATTGCATATGGCTTTTTATGATTTCCTCCTGCGAGAATAAGATACATCATGTGGCGATGTGCATAGCCTCATATACACTACGTGTGGTAAAAATGTATAAAGATATAATGTTGTTCACAGGTGAGAGGTCAAGTAGTGCATAGCTTGGTTTTGTGTGGTTAAGACCATGCAGCCATTTTGTCAGAATGACTAAGCACCCGGTTGGGTCCTTTGTTTCATTTCTGTTTGTTCACGCATGCAAAACACTCAGGGCAGGTGGTGACCATGCAGATGCTGATTTACCAGTATGGCTTTGAAGCAAAATAGATTTTTGCATATTGCGTAAAGTCATATCTATATTTGTATCAGTTGAAATGTATCAATATTCTGTTCAAACAATTTAGAGGTTTATTAAATTATTCAAGAACAAAGCTATTAATTGTTAAAACGTCATGTAAAACCTATAGTAAGGTTTTACTCAGGAGTATTGAAAACAAGTTTCATCCAAGGAGAATATAATATCACATCCTCCTTAGCCCCGAGGATAGATTAGGGACAAGACTAGGGATAAGGATCAGATTATTATCTGATAGAGTCCAAATATGTAAATTGTTTGTATATCAAATTGCTTCCTTATTTAACTGTGCTTTCAGCCTCCTAAAATATTTGTTCTCTATTTTCTTTCCCTCTCTCCTTTTCTCCCTTTGAGGGCCTCTAGTGCTGGTCTGTCTACTGAAATGGTGCCTGGCTGAAGACTGGGAGGGAGCAGGGCATGTCTGTGGGGTTTGCCTTTCATGGGGCCTTGAATGACCGAGAGAGACTGGATGTGGCTCTCTCTTGGGCTCCAAGGGGAAATTTGAGATATGTCCCCCTCTACGTTCTCCCTTTACAACTCCTCACTTTTTTTAAATTACTTTTTTTCTTTACTGCTCTATTCACAACGGTAAGATTACAGGTGTTTCTGTTTGATTTCCTTCTCAGTCCCCCCCTCCCCTTTTGCCCTCCTCCCCCCTCTCCCAGAGTATTGTCCTACATTTTTACATGCTCCCGCTGCCATTCAACCTTTCCTGCTCTGACAACATTTGCATCAAGTAATGTTTGCTTTGCTTGTTTCAGAGCAAAACCTTTTCTTTATGCTTGTTCTGACAGCAATGGAGCTATGTATTTTGAACATTAATTATTTTTTTCACCTTTATTTAACTAGGCAAGTCAGTTAAGAACAAATTCTTATTTACAATGATGGCCTGCCAGGGAACAGTGGGTTAACTGCCTTGTTCAGGGGCAGATTTTTACCTTGTCAGCTCAGGGGAATTGATCCAGCAACATTTTGGTTACTGGCTTAACGCTCTAACCACTAGGCTACCTGCCACACCAAAAGAAAGAAATCAAATAATATTTTACTTGTAGACTGTCAAACATCTACTACTGAAAGTAATGTTACTTCACATGAAAGGGCTAATGTAATCGGACAATATGCATATGGTAAAATAACACAATAACAATTTTTAAATGCTATAATAGTGTATTTACCAGTGCAGGAACTGTGTGATCTGTGCACAGTGCATACAGGTTGTACATATAGTTATTTAGGCTTGCCATAACAAAGTGGTTGAATACTTATTGACTCAAGACATTTCAGCTTTTAATTCCACTTTGACATTATACAATATTGTGTTTAGATCAGTGAACCCAAATCTCAATTTAATCCATTTCAAATTCAGGCTACAACAACACAACAAAATGTGTAAAAGCAAAGGGGTTTGAATACTTTCTGAAGGCACTGTAGATGTTGTGTAATGTATAATGTTTGCCATGAAATGTCAATGAGGGCATTCTACAACGTTGGTGGCAGTTTGCCAATGTGGCAATGATAAGAAAATAATAGAGTTAACTGTATTATGGTTCAACAGTCATAATCTAGTATGACTAGGATTGCAAAGGGAGGGTATATTACTGGAAACTTTCACATTTACCAGTAAACTACCAGAATTTCGGGTTCTTTCAAGGATGTTATGTAATCTATTGCAAGACATCTAGTGGCCAATTTGGGTACTTCAGATGTCTGTAATAATCTCTGACCCTCTGCGTGGCTTCATCACATGTAAAATATATGAAATAATGAAATAAGAGATTAAAAAAAAAAAAAATTAAATGACAAAGCTGTAAAACATTATCCTAAATATAAACCATACACTTAGTGAATACCATTGGTGTTTAATATGAGGGCTTCAGCATGAAATATCCTTTATATTTGTTTTTACACACTTTTATTTATTTTACTATGTCAATATGTATTTGATGTCAATGTTTTAGATTCAAATTGGTGGCAGTTGTGAGTATATGGAAGACAGTCAATAGTTAGAAGAATTGCATAAAAAATAATGCCATTGAAAATAATGACATTGTTGATTAGATGCTTTTTATTATTAATTAGGCGATTTTCGCTTGAACCATATGGCCTCTTTACTAGAAACTCATGGACAGCGTGGCCACAGATATAAAAAAAAGTATGCTTTATATGAATACATTTAAAAAAAAAAAAAGTTATTCAAGTATAAATTACCAAAATTACGATAGATTGCCATAGATTTTCTGTTCATTACCAAAATTCCTGAAGATTCCAGTAACTTCAGTAAATTACCGGTGGCTTTGCAACCCTAACTATGACATAGTCTGATAAATCTAGACATGACAGTAATCTGATTTCTGAAGTCAGTCCAGTTTTTCTGATATTCTTGTCACTGTGGTACTCTAGAATACTAAATTATCGACATTATACTTTAGCGGTTTGATGCAGCTGAAGCTTGACTGCGATGGCCCAGTGCCATACTTTTTTTAAACTAACAGCGCAGATCGCATAACGTCAAGGAACTTTTGTAAAAACGCAGCCTCTTAAACTATACTTTAGGTTCTTGGATCATAAAAAGGAACGGTTTTGATGTGTTTGGATAATTATTAACCGTGACTTAGTCTACTGATGTTGTTGCACAATTATGGAATGAAACCATCAAAAAAATCCGACAGGTGTTAGTAAACACAGCAGTCAGTAAGTGCTTTTCTTGACCAGTAGCCTCCCCTATTGACACTGTCCGCATCTGTGTTGCTCTTGTAAATGAAATGTTGATATTTGGATGGCCATCTCCATCTTACAAGGCAGTTTTGGATGTCATAACTCTCTCTAATACTGCCTGGTAATGATGATGATGACCCTCTGCAAGCATCATAAAGTAAACACATAACACACAAACACAATCCCGTTTAGCACTGTATTTTCTTAGTCCTTGAGCCAGTGTGTAGTAATATCGTATGAGTTGCTGGTAGCTTTGAGTAGTATTTTAAGGGTTGTGTAGACTTAGATATGCTCTGAGTTGGATATAGATAGATATAGTTATGTGCTTTTGATATTCACTTTCTCTGGCTTCCAGGACACATCTTACCTGACAGTGCTCGGCTGTACACAGATGTTCTAACACTGTCTGGTAATGATGTTCCCTGAAAGCCCTTCAAACAACCACATCAATAATCCCAACAACCAATAGGGGTGCAACTGCACTGTAGCATACCTGAAGCAGGAAGCATTTGCTGTTTGTAAATAGTTTTTAGTACATTTTATGGTCAATGCTATATGTTTAATAGTGAGGCCCTTGTATGGCATTATCATAGTTCAGCTGTAGACTCCAAATCGGGTGATCTCCAGTTTACAGTACAGCACATGAAAATATGGATGCTGTAGTAGGGTAGTTATTTTTAAAGGACTACATAGGTAAATAATTAGATGATGGAACAACTGGCTGGAGGAAGCAACCAGAACAGGTGGCAGACACTAGACAGTGACGGCTGACAGAGATAGTCCCATAGGAAAAGAGATTGACGCTGTCTGTGGTGAACACCTTCTGCCTAACCCCCCTTTTGTGATAGGTAGTTCCTCCCTGCCTCCTGCCCTTTGTGTAGATTTTCCACCCAACCCAGTTGTTAAAGAATACCAGTGAAATTACTGTTGCAGTAGGAGCCACTTCCTCTACCCCTCCCCCAGTCGGAGCTGAGCCTGGGCTTTTGTTGGCTTGTGATTGGTCCAGCGCTACTGTACCTGCGTGGCATATTGTGCAGCTGACACCTGAGATCTGTGTGAGAAAAATAAACACAACGACCTCTATTGCTCTCTCTCTCTCTCTCGCTCTCTCTCGCTCTCTCTCGCTCTCTCTCTCTCTCTTTCTATTCTCCTTTATAACTCTCAACCTATTTATAACTCTCAACCAATTGGCCTGTTTTACTATTCAACACACTATTCTCAAGGAAAAGTGAAGGGAGACGAGGAACTAGGCGGCTCCCACCTGGTACTCTACCCTGCACCTTAGAGACAGCTGCCCTATGTACATAGAGTCATTGAAAACTGGTAACTTTAATAATGTTTACATACTGTTTTACCCACTCTATATGTATATACTGTATTTTAGTCATGGATCATCCTATATAACTACTGTTGGATCATCCTATATAACTACTTTTCTATTCATATACTGTCTAACACACTACATTATATGCATATACAGTACCAGTCAAAAGTTTAGACACACCTACTCATTCAAGGGTTTTTCTTTATATTTACTATTTTCTACATTGTGAAATAATAATGAAGACATCCAAACTATGACATAACACATATGGAATCATCTAGTAACCAAAAAAGTGTTAAACAAATCAAAATATATTTTATATTTGAGATTCTTCAAAGTAGCCACTCATTGCCTTGATCACAGCTTTGCAAACTCTTGGCATACTCTCAACCAGCTTCATGACGTAGTCACCTGGAATGCATTTCAGTTAACAGGTCTTCCTTGTTAAAAGTTAATTTGTGGAATTTCTTTACTTCTTAATGCTTTTGAGACAATGTTGTGTTGTGACAAGGTGGGGTGGTATACAGAAGATAGCCCTATTTGGGGAAAGACCAAGTCCATATTATGGCAAGAACAGCTCAAATAAGCAAAGTAAATCGACAGTCCATCATTACTTTAAGACATGAAGGTCTGTCCATGCGGAAAATTTAAAGAACTTTGATAGTTTCTTCAAGCGCAGTCGCAAAAAACATCAAGCACTATGATGAAACTGGCTCTCATTAGGACCGCCACAGGAAAGGAAGACCCAGAGTTACCTCTGCTGCAGAGGATAAGTTCATTAGAGTTACCAACCTCAGATTGCAGCCCAAATAAATGCTTCACATAGTTCAAGTAACAGACACATCTCAACATCAACTGTTCAGAGGAGACTGCATGAATCAGGCCTTCATGGTGGAATTGCTGCAAAGAAACCACTACTAATGGACATCAATAATAATAAGAGACTTTCTTGGGCCAAGAAACATGAGCAATGGACATTAGACTGGTGGAAATCTGTCCTTTGGTCTGATGAGTGCAAATATGAGATTTTTGTTTCCAACCGCCGTGTCTTTGTGAGACGCAGAGTAGGTGAACGGATGATCCCTGCATGTGTGGTTCCCACCGTGAAGCATGGAGGAGGAGGTGTGGGCGTGCTTTGCTGGTGACAGTGTCAGTGATTTATTTAGAATTCAAGGCACACGTAACCAGCATGGCTGTTGGAAAAGCATTCCTCATGAAGCTGGTTGAGAGAATGCCAAGAGTGTGCAAAGCTGTCATGAAGGCAAAGGGTGGCTACTTTGAATGATCTAAAATCTAAAATACTTTTTTGGTTACTACATTATTCCATGTGTGTTATTTCCTAGTTTTGATGTCTTCACTATTATTCTACAATGTAGAAGATATATAAAAAATAAAGAAAAACCTTTGAATGAGTAGGTGTGTCCAAACTTTCGACTGGTACTGTATGTATTTATATTCCAGTCTTTGACATAGAAACTTCTGATATTTCTTAATTTCTTAATTTTTTATCTGGATAATGTGTATATTTTTTTTATTTTTTTGCATTCCGCTGCATCTACAATAATTTCTGCAAATCTGTGTATGCGGCCAATAAACTTTGATTTGAAATGTATGCACGGATGACTGTAATTTGCTTTGGATAAAAGAATCTGCTCAATGGCATATATTATTATATTATAATTTGAATCATTTTTTCAGACTGTGTGTTCTCAAACAATAGGTTGACTGTACAAGTCAATGGACAACAGAGATAAAAGCATAAGGTGATTGAGGTGTTTCAAAGGTGATGTTTGTCAAGGGCTGTACTTCTAAGTTCTGGTTTAACACACGAATATCAAATCACCCCTTTGCGTACTCATTCTGAACTCTCGGAAATTGTAGGCCAATTACATACAGTAATTAATTTGCATGTCCTTTTAAAGTTCAAATTATTGAAAGATTGTGTCATCTTGCTTTTTGACATGTTTTCCTCCACTGATAAACTATTACCTCTGATAGATTTTTTTATTTTTTCACCACTGGTATCTTGATGATGTATTTCTATAAACTATTCCAATTCTCCAACTTATTTCTGTCTTCTGTCTTTACAGCTTGTCTGTCATCAAGCTGCTGTAGCAACAAAGACCCTGGCTACTTTCCTCTGATGCTACTACCTAAACCTTGTAATTGTCGTCTTACCAGACAAGTTTAGATCTAGCTACTCTGTCTAATACTGTCTGGTAATGCCGTCCATTACAAGGTGTCTCATCGCTCTTTCTCTGTCAGTCTCTTGGACAATCTGTACAAATGAACTGGTATCGGGTCAGGTGATGTTTTTTCACCCCTCAATGATTTCTCCAATTACTGGCTTAGAATGTTTAATTGCAGGTCAATTTTTTTTGTTGAATTATGTATTTGTATGTAAAATGTCTTGAACAGATATTTGCTAACAGTATTTTGTTGATTATGTTAATAAAGATCATCAACGTTCTTTTGTGCTTTTCATTATCATATGAATCATTATAAACAGCATGAGCGAGCGCCCACGAATTCACACCCACCCACCCACAAACACACACACACACACACACACACACACACACACACACTGAGCAACTCACACACACACATATTATTAAGCAATAATGCCAGAAGGGGTGTGGTATATGGCCAATATACCACAGCTAAGGGCTGTTCTTATGCACAACGCAACGCGGAGTGCCTGGACACAGCCCTTAGCCGTGGTATATTGGCCATATATCACAAACCACTGAGGTGCCTTATTGCTATTATAAACTGGTTACCAACGTAATTAGAGCAGTAAAAATACATGTTTTGTTATACCCTGTGGTATACGGTCTGATAATACACGGCTGTCAGCCAATCATCATTCAGGGCTCTAACCACCCAGTTTATAATTGCTGATGAAGCATGATTACACCAACTAGAACAGACTGATGCTGCCACACATGAAGCATAGATGGGAGTCTCAATTTTTTTATATATATCTACCGCAAAAAAATGCTTATATCTACAGTGGTTGTACTATACTTTTTGTGCACTAGGTGGCGGTAAAGTTCCATTCTGAACTCAGACAATTAAAAAAATGCATTTCCGGCACAGTGCACATACGGGGGTTACTTCCGGTTTCTACCACAGTAGCCGTTACAGTTTTCATTTATAAATCGCACAACATTCGCTACTTTGCAGTTTTACTATATTTATTTATACAATTACTCTAGATTTGTTAAGTCACCATGTCGGGAATACCACCAGATACATGGCAGCCACCAACAGTGAGCCTGGAGACAACGTAAGTTCTCATAGCTTGCTAGCCTACGTTAGCTAACTAGCCTTAGCTAAATGTTTTGAGGGAATGAATAGCTAACGTTAGCTAGTTAGCTAACTCGTTGGGAGTTACGCAAATGGTTGCTGATCAATCAATCATGTTTTTCGAATACCAAATGCTGTCCATTGGTTCATTTAATATCCGATGGAAAATTAATGCTCCATCTTAGCAACATGTCACGCTCTCTTGTGTTCCAGAATGGGTACAATTGCAGTGGAACTATACTGGAGACATGCTCCCAAAACCTGCAAGAATTTTTCTGAGTTGGCCAGGAGAGGTTACTATAACAACACAAAGTTTCATCGTATCATCAAGGACTTCATGGTGCAGGGAGGAGACCCCACAGGAACAGGTGAGACAGACACACACACACTAACATAGATGAGGCCTGGAGAAATTCTTCTTCAGAATGCCACTTGTTCCACTGCCAGGCTTTTGTCTTCCTGAGCATGAATCAGCTGTTTTAGATGCATTCAGAATGTTCCAGGGAGACAGAAAAGAAGACTCACTAACTCAAATGATGACTAAATCTGTTGATGTCAACATCAGATTCTTACTCCCTGTAATGTGTGTTGCTTATAGGTCGTGGCGGTGCCTCCATATTTGGCAAAGAGTTTGAAGATGAACTTCACCCTGACCTGAAATTCACAGGTAACTATAGTCTCACAGTAATGAAATGGAAAAAAACATATCATAGTATAAAAATGTTATATTTTTATGGTGCTTTCTACTGCTCTTTTATGGTGTTCTCTCCCTAGGTGCAGGGATCCTAGCGATGGCCAATGCAGGACCAGATACAAACGGAAGCCAGTTCTTCCTGACCCTGGGGCCAACTCAGTGGTTGGATGGGAAGCACAGTATCTTTGGAAGGGTATGCCAAGGTATGGCAGTGGTCAACCGTGTCGGCATGGTGGAAACAAACACACAAGACCGACCTGCCGATGACATAAAAATCCTCAGGACGACTGTACCCAACTGAGATGCATTCATACAACCAAGGGCTACATTTTTTATTTGTACAGTCATTTTGTCATGATTTTTTTGTAATAAAAATGCCTTTAATTCATTTTACTATTCTCAAATAAATAATGTAACCATTGTCATAATTGCTTAAATTGTTGTGGGTGACCAGTAGTGGTGTGTGGGTAAAATCACTGGGCAAGGCCCACCCCCATCTTTTGTTTTACCATCTTACGACCTATATGTTGTGATAATTGTGTTTGTTTGCTCTATAATCTGTTGCTTCACATGCCTTGCAACCGTATAGGCCTAAGACCGAGGCAATAAGACGGAGTGGCAGAATAAATTCAACCACACCTATGTTTCATCATAAATCCGGAGAGCAACCTCAGTTACATGACTTACAGCATGGTCAAGCAAGTAAATGCTTCCAACATTTTCGGACTACTAAACAACTTGATTTAGAACCACAGTGTACCGCAAGTCGCAAAGAAAACAGGAGCTGCCTCCACTATTCCAGCAACCATTTCAACATCATCAAATCACCTATGCTTAGTCTACAACTAAATGATACCAAAAACAATTTGGTGCAATCACAATAAGCTAAATATGATGTGGCTGTCCATGGTTCTGATTTCTCTGTGCGTATGTGCATGCACGTGTTTGTGCAAGTAGAAAAAACATGCTGACACCCTATTTGTAGAGAAATGCCAAGACCATCTTCCTCTCAAGTTGACGAAACAGTCTTGACTGTCGTACAGTAGACGCTTTTATTTTTTGTTTTCGTAGGCTACCTGGCTAAAATGCTTTCTCGCTAGCCTAACTTTCTTTCATTGGCAACAATGCGCCAGGCCAGCTAGTTAACATTAGCCTACTACATCTAGCTGCATATCGAACTTTCATCCTCTCAAGCCAGGGGCTTTGATGTTATTGGCCAGTACGGAGAATTAAGTAAAACCGCAAGTCCAAATCCCTATTTCCATCCATTTCTAATTTAGGGAACTAGCAACCAGAGGACAACACAAGGCCACAATTCAAGTTTTATTTTCTGTCAAATGCATTTTGCTCTCAATGTAACTTTAGTGAATCCAAATCCAAACTGGCTTCCCTTGACACTTTTTTGTGATGCGCCTGGACCATTCATAGCTGAGTTCCCTCAGTTTAGCTCAACGGTTGATTGTTTATTATTTTATACTTTTTTTTATCAAGGGAGGCCAAATGCTCGCTGGCTTCCCATGCATACAATGCTACAGGCGGCAACAATGTCATATTCCTTTTGACCAGACAGCATCAGATAGATGGCCTACACATATAGATATAGAGGGGCGCTGTTTCGCTCCCTCGGATGCTTTCTCTGGTGAGATACAGTACATTCAGCCTCTTGCAAACTGAAAGAAAATTATGAAGCACAGAGAGACGAAAGATACATAATTTTATTTTTCTGAAATTTTTTATTGGTCAATTTTGAATACACGCCACTGTGGGTGACATGGTCGGAGTGACAAACTTGAAATAAAGCTGCGAGCAGCAATGAACGGGGTTCACAGTATGACTGAAAGGACACAAGATCAGTTTGATAACAAAGTAAGAACTCTGTCATGTAGGAACTATCTTCATTTATGCGCAATCATGAGTCTAAACACAAAATGGAGTGAATCTGAAGTTTGGTTCATGAGGAGAAGGTGATTGCAGATTATTTTGCATGAATCGTTTCCTTATTTTTTGAGATATATAAAACTGAATAACAAATTCAGTGTGGTTAATCTTGGGGACGTCCATGATAGCGATGACAAGTTTAAAGTTGAAAAGCTGCTGTGGAGATGATTTACAGTGGTTTTAATTGACACGTACAAACAGATTTTTGATTTGTCTATACAGTGGCTTGCGAAATTATTCACCCCCCTTGGCATTTTTCCTATTTTGTATCATTTGATTTACACAACAACACTTTGAAGATGCAAAATATTTTTTATTGTGAAACAAACAAGACAAAAAACAGAAAACTTGAGCGTGCATAACTGTTAACCCCCCCAAAGTCAATACTTCATTAGAGCCACCTTTTGCAGCAATTACAGCTGCAAGTCTCTTGGGGTATGTCTCTATAAGCTTGGCACATCTAGCCACTGGGATTTTTGCCCAGCTCCTTCAAGTTGGATGAGTTCCACTGGTGTATAGCAATCTTTAAGTCATACCACAGATTCTCAATTGGATCGAGGTCTGAGCTTTGACTAGGCCATTCCAAGACATTTAAATGTTTCCCCTTAAACCACTCAAGTGTTGCTTTAGCAGTATGCTTAGGGTCATTTTCCTGCTGGAAGGTGAACCTCCGTCCCAGTGTCAAATCTCTGGAAGACTGAAACAGGTTTCCCTCAAGAATTTTCTGGTGTTTAGCGCCATCCATCATTCTTTCAATTCTGACCAGTTTCCCAGTCCCTGCCGATGGAAAAACATCCCCTCAGCACGATGCTGCCACCACCATGCTTCACTGTGGGGATGGTGTTCTCGGGGTGATGAGAGGTGTTGGGTTTGCGCCAGACATAATGTTTTCCTTGATGGCCTAAAAGCTCAAGTTTAGTCTCGTCTGACCAGAGTACATTCTTCCATATGTTTGGGGAGTCTCCCACATGCCTTTTGGCGAACACCAAACGTGTTTGCTTATTTTTTTCTTTAAGCAATGGCTTTTTCCTGGCCACTCTTCCGTAAAGCCCAGCTCTGTGGAGTGTACGGCTTAAAGTGGTCCTATGGACAGATACTCCAATCTCTGCTGTGGAGCTTTGCAGCTCCTTCAGGGTTATCTTTGGTCTCTTTGTTGCCTCTCTGATTAATGCCCTCCTTGCCTTGTCTGTGAGTTTTGGTGGGCGGCCCTCTCTTGGCAGGTTTGTTGTGGTGCCATATTCTTTCCATTTTTTAATAATGGATTTAATGGTGCTCCGTGGGATGTTCAAAGTTTCTGATATTTTTTTTATTTTTTATAACCCAACCCTGATCTGTACTTCTCCACAACTTTGTCTCTGACCTGTTTGGAGAGCTCCTTGGTCTTCATGGTGCCGCTTGCTTGGTGGTGCCCCTTGCTTAGTGATGTTGCAGACTCTGGGGCCTTTCAGAACAGGTGTATATATACTGAGATCATGTGACAGATCATGTGACATTTAGATTGCACACAGGTGGACTTTATTTAACTAATTATGTGACTTCTGAAGGTAATTGGTTGCACCAGATCTTATTTAGGGGCTTCATAGCAATGGAGGTGAATACATTTGCACGCACCATTTTTCCTTTGTAAATTTATTAGCATTTTTTGTAACAAGTTTTTTTTTTTGATTTCACTTCTCAAATTTAGATGTCCATTGCAAATAAAAAATCTATTTGAATTACAGGTTGTAATGCAAAAAAATAGGAAAAACGCCAAGGGGGATGAATACTTTTGCAAGGCACTGTTACTCAGCCATATTTTCTCAAACTAATGAGCCTATATTCCAAATTTGGTGTCATTTGGTCCTATAGTTCTTGAGGAAGAATTCTATATTTTTTGCGTATGTGCTAATATGCATCTATGTGGTCATCTTTGAATGCATCAAAGTTATTTTCTCAAACTCTTTAGGGACTATTGTGATGAGTCCAAAGACCGAATTTGGAGTAAATCTGACTTTTAGTCTATCAGAAGAAGATTTGTTTTATTTTTATGATTGTTTTAAGCATTAGCGTTACAATTTTTTAAAAGGGCAATAGTTCATTTTACACATTTTTAAAGATTTAGTTGTCAAACCTAACATGGTAATCATGGTAATGTCTTTGATGACACTTAAATGTTTCAAGTTGATAGGCCACTGTGAAGTGGATTTACAACGGATTTAAATGGACACGTCAAATCGGATTTCCTGATTTATCAGTTTCTCAGCCATGTCTTAACCAATCAAATTGAGGCAAATTTGTTCGACATGAGGAAAGACACCTGCATACAAAGTTTTAAGTCTAGGTCGAACGGGATGGCGGATATGAGGATGTGAGACTGCTTTTAACAGTGCCAACTATAGGCCAATCGGTGGCATTCTTTTAGAACAATTTTCTCATGGCCTCTAGTTTCTGTGTGCAAATCTAGAAAAAAAAGTTATCAATCTAGGCTTGAGTTATTTGACCATGTCAAGGGAAATAAATCTAAGAATAACAGATTTCACAGCTTAGCTGAGAACCCCTAAATATGCCTGCTGTTTCTTATCTGATGCTTGCAGATAAGTCTCATCCTATAACTTGAACAGACTACCTCTGGAGGGAGACAAACAACAAAGCATACTGTAGGCCTTCTATTTCATTAGACGGTTATGTGACATAAGAAATAACCAACTCTTGTGGACACAGATAGGATGTTTTGGTTATAATGTTTGGTAATCTCCCTATAGCTTAAGGCAGGGTTCCCCAAGTAGCATTTTTTTTTTTTAATTGGCCCCACAAGTTTTCTGAGCAAATATTATATCATTATATATTATATCTGTTTGGGCTTCTTGCGGTCAATTTGTAGTCTACAAATTATTTGTAATTATGTTCCACCCCCCGACCATCCACTCAAGAAAAAATCGTCCTGCGGCTAAATCTAGTTGATGATCCCTGGTTTAAGGGTTATCCAAGTTCACTTGGCATCTGCCCTTAGCAGGGTTTCGACTACTCATTTACCGGCTCCCACGGTTCATTGCATAGGATGCCAAACTTGCGTGCCAATTTGACAAAGGACCAAATTCACTGAAACGTTTTGTAACATCTAAAAGGTCCCTTATACAACCTTGGAAATCTGCCAATTTAGGAGGATTTTATGGATCCTAATTTTGTCCGTAGGCTATATTATAACACAGTTCTGAGTCTCGAGTACACAACTTGGTCAGAGAGAGGAGAAGTTGGTTTTCACAGCCTGCCGTCGACTTTACATGACTTAATCATGCCAGGAGAAGAAGCAAAACTGAAATGTTTTCATGGGGCTGTACACACCTACAACATTAAACACAAATCCTCCATCAACACAAATGTCTCCATAAAAAAAGAAAACCCATATTTTAACTAAATCGATTTGTGGCCACCCCTCACTTTTTTCGCTGACCTTAGCTGATCTCTGTGAGATAAAGCGGTGCATCACTGTTACACCAAACTCACTCAGCTAAGAAAAGTGCTATCTTCTTCTAATCAGTGGAGCGAACACATTTTTGTTAAGTCCACCAGACCAAACAGATGTGTTATGAAACGTTCCCCTTTGTCCTCTTCAAGCAGAGGTCTGGATCAGAGTTGGGGTTAATGGGTTTGAAATGGAATGCCGACTGCGAGCCAGGCCTAATCGCCCAACATCAGTGACCGTCCTTACTAATACTCTTGTGGCTGAATGGAGGCAAGTACCCGCAGCAATGTTCCAACATCTAGTGGAAAGCCTTCCCAGAATAGTGGAGGCTGTTATAGCAGCAAAGGGGGAAACAACTCCATTTTAATGCCCATGATTTTGGAATGAGATGTTTGACGAGCAGGTGTCCACATACTTTTGGTCATGTCGTGTATTTATGTCAAACTCTTTTCAATTTTGGCATTTTCAATTCAAATCCCTTCCTCAATTGAAAGACTTCATTTCGAATTGACTCCGACGCCGGTCTGTATCACATATTGTAGGCTATATGATACATAGGCCTACATCCCACCAGACACTCTTACTGACAGTTGGGGCTGCTTTGCGTGATG
This sequence comes from Salvelinus namaycush, assembly GCF_016432855.1. Lineage (NCBI taxonomy): Eukaryota > Metazoa > Chordata > Actinopteri > Salmoniformes > Salmonidae > Salvelinus > Salvelinus namaycush. Next base: position 38,081,683 of record NC_052308.1, read on the forward strand.
TGTTGTCTCTACCTTCTTGCCCTTTGTGCTGTTGTCTGTGCCCAATAACGTTTGTACCCTGTTTTGTGCTGCTACCATGTTGTGTTGTCATGTGTTGTGCCGCTACCATGTTGTTGTCATAGGTCTCTCTTTAAGTTACAAAAATAAACTAGAATAGACAAAAAAAAGGGCTGATTTCATGGACACAGAATAAGCCTTGTCCTGGATGCTATGTTGTTGTCTTAGGTCTCTTTTTATGTAGTGTTGTGTTGTCTCTCTTGTCGTGATGTGTGTTTTGTCCTATATTTTAATTAAATGTATTTGTATTTTTAATCCTAGCCCCCGTCTCCGCAGGAGGCCTTTTCGTAGGCCATCATTGTAAATAAGAATTTGTTCTTAACTGACTCGCCTGGTAAAATAAATACAAATAAGGAGTAAGAAGGATCAGTGTTCTGTTTTAAAGTATTTTATTACAGAAACGTTAACAAAAATATCTTATAAAACAATATTAGTTAAAATAGAACACTTCTACATACGTTGATATAATGAGATACAGGTAACTGCGAAAATAAAGGAAACACCAACATAAAGTGTCTTAATAGGGCGTTAGGCCACGAGCCACCAGCGCAGCATCAATTCACATTGGCATAGATTCTACAAGTGTCTGGAAATCTATTAGAGGGATACAACACCATTCTTCCACAAGAAATTCTATAATTTGGTATTTTGTTGATGGTTGTGGAAAACGCTGTCTCAGGTACCAGTCCAGAATCTCCCATAAGTGTTCGATTGGGTTGATCTCTGGTGACTGAGACACACAAACACACTTTAAACCCCTCTTTGCTCCTTTGAGACCCCTCTTTCAAAGTCAGAGATCTCTTCTTCTAGCCATGGTAGCCAAAACAATGGGCAACTGGGAGTTTTTATACATGACCCTAAGAATGACGGGATGTTTTAATTGCTTAATTAATTCAGGAATCACACCCGTGTGAAAGCAACTGCTTTCAATTGACCTTGTATCCCTCATTTATCCCTCAAGTGTTTCCGTTCTTTTGGCAGTTACCTGTATATACAATGTTCCAGGTGTACTTGTTGACTTTCAAAAATACATCAAAAACCCTGCTGTGGTAGATTTGTATTGCAAGACCAACACTTCCGCAAGATACAACATGATACAGACATCAGAAATGGATTTGAAGTTTAACAGTAGACTAAAATGCATTATCTTTTTGTGACCAAATTACACACAGGGGGTTTATAACATTATTCTATAGAATTAGATCCTGAGGTTGTTCATTTTGGTTGTTCAAATAAGAATAGTTCATTACAAATGGGGTGATTGCATGTCAATTTACCTGGTAAAATAAAAGGTACACGTCAATGCCTTGATTTGATGAACTACTGTATACTGAGTGTATGCACAGATTAAGCCTAATCCTGGACTAAAAAGAATGTTCAATGGAGATTCTCTGTGTGTGGGAAACCGGCCCAAAATGTTTAGATGATCTAGGTGTAGCTATTTTATGATTGGTCTACAACACACTAATCATTTCAATCTTAAGAAAAATATGTTTCTATGATTTCACACATTATGCTATAGATATTAAGTTGATTAAGCTAAATAAAACTATGATATTACACTCACTATACATCATACTGCAGTTCAAACCTAATACCCCACATTACTCAAGCACAACTGAGCAGCTACATGAACTATATAAAACACAAAGTCCCCAAAAACCCTTAATATATATACAGTGGCGAGAAAAAGTATGTGAACCCTTTGGAAATACCTGGATTTCTGCATAAATTGGTCATAAAATGTAATCTGATCTTCATCTAGGTAACAACAATAGACAAACACAGTCTGCTTAAACTAATAACACACAAACAATTATACGTTTTCATGTCTTTATTGAACACACCGTGTAAACATTCACAGTGCAGGGTGGGAAAAGTATGTGAACCCTTGGATTTAATAAATGGTTGACCCTCCTTTGGCAGCAATAACCTCAACCAAACGTTTTCTGTAGTTACAGATCAGACCTGCACAAAAGTCAGGAGGAATTTTGGACCATTCCTCTTTACAAAACTGTTTCAGTTCAACAATATTCTTGGGATGTCTGGTGTGAACTGCTCTCTTGAGGTCATGCCACAGTATCTCAATCGGGTTGAGTCCTGACCTGAGTCCTGACCTTTACTTCTGTGTTTTGGTTCGTTGTCCTGTTGCATCACCCAACTTCTGTTGAGCTTCAATTGGCGGACAGGTAACCTAACTTTCTCCTGCAAAATGTCTTGATAAACTTGGGAATTCATTTTTCCGTCGATGATAGCAAGCTGTCCAGACCCTGAGGCAGCAAAGCAGCCCCAAACCATGATGCTCCCTCCACCATACTTTACAGTTGGGATGAGGTTTTGATGTTGGTGTGCTGTGGCTTTTTTCTCCACACATCGTGTTGTGTGTTCCTTCCAAGCAACGCAACTGTAGTTTCATCTGTCCACAAAATATTTTGCCAGTAGCGCTGTGGAACATCCAGGTTCATTTTTGCAAACTTCAGATGTGCAGCAATGTTTTTTGGGGACAGCAGTGGCTTCTTCCGTGGTGTTCTCCCCTGAACACCATTATTGTTTAGTGTTTTACGTATCAAAGACTCGTCAACAGAGATGTTAGCATGTTCCAGAGATTTCTGTAAGTCTTTAGCTGACACTCTAGGATTCTTCTTAACCTCATTGAGCATTCTACACTGTGCTCTTGCAGTCATCTTTGCAGGACGGCCACTCCTAGGGAGAGTAGCTACAGTGCCAAACTTTCTCCATTTATATACAATTTGTCTTGCACATCAAGGCATTTAGAGATACTTTTGTAACCCTTTCCAGCTTTATGCAAGTCAACAATTCTTAATCTTAGGTCTACTGAGATCTCTTTTGTTCGAGGCATGGTTCACATCAGGCAATGCTTCTTGTGAATAGCAAACTCAAATTATGTGAGCGTTTTTTTAATAGGGCAAGGCAGCTCTAACCAACATCTCCAATCTCTTCTCATCTCATTGATTGGACTCCAGTTTTTTTTATTTTACCTTTATTTAACTAGGCAAGTCAGTTAAGAACAAATTCTTATTTTCAATGACGGCCTAGGAACAGTGGGTTAACTGCATTGTTCAGGGGCAGAACAAGAGATTTGTACCTTGTCAGCTCAGGGATTCAAACTTGCAACCTTTCGGTTACTAGTACAAAACCCTAACCACTAGGCTACCCTGCCGCCAGGTTAGCTGACTCCTGACTCCAATTAGCTTTTGGAGAAGTCATTAGCCTAGGGGTTCACATACTTTTTCCAACCTACACTGTGAATGTTTAAATGATGTATTCAATATAGACAAAAAAAAATAAAATTGAGTGTTATTAGTTTAAGCACACTATGTTTGTCTATTATTAAGATCAGATCAAATTTGATTACCAATTTATGCAGAAATCCAGGTAATTCCAAAAGGTACACATACGTTTTCTTGCCACTGTGTGTATATATATATATATATATATTTTTTTTTTTTAATTACAAAAATAGACCAAAAAAAGGCTGGTTTCCCGGACACATATTAAGCCTAGTCCTGGACGAAAAAGCATGGTCTCAGTCCCACTAGGCTTAATCTGTGTCTGGGAAACCAGCCCGAAAAGTAGTAGTAGAACAGTCAGTCTATAGATTATTGCTGTATGTCTTCTCATCGTCAGTAACATGATCCAGAACATAGAGACCTACCATCTCCTCCTTCATCATCATAGGAAGGTCATCTGCTGGCCGACAGATTGTCTGGAGGCGCTTGGGAGCAAAGGGATCTCAAAGTAAGTATAATCAATGTGCTTCAAAAGTATTCTTACAAATCTCAGAATAGTGCATAAACTATATGCTAGAGATGAAAGAACCAGATGAAAGGTCCCAGCCTTTCCGATCAGATTAATTTTATTTAGCCTTTCTAATTTACATTTTCTAGATTGTTAACTTTGTAAATATGACAAAGTGCAACAACAAGAATTTGATGCAATCATTCACACTTTTAAATGTTCCAGGGAAAACTTCCCATCATACTGACCTGCCAGAAAGTCCCTTTGCCCCGGTACAATTTGTAGACCATGGTGATGGGGATGAGAGATAGGGAAGACATAGCCAGGAACCAGCCTAGCCAGTAGGCCCACCACGGGTACACATATGTGTTGTTGAACTTCAAAGGGCTGTACTTCAGCAGGGAGAATACAAAGGTTCCCTTGAAGAGAGAAAAGAAGATGTCAGAAATATGTTGTTTCATTGTTGTTTTGATTATGTCTTGCCTTGCCATTGATAGACAGCAGAAAGTTTTGTAAGCATAATTGCAGTTGTATCCATAAAAAAGAATGAATGAAATAATGATAAAAATGGACTGGGTTTAAACTCACTGTGCAGATAGTAGGGGTAATGTAGAGCCAACAATACTTGACCAGGGAGGAGGGCCTATAGCCAATCATGTCCTCAATGTTGTCACAGAAGCGTTCAGCACCTTCGAAAGAGACAGACATGTTACAGGATGTAACGTGTACGCTAAGAATTGGGAAGCAAGTACAGGGAGTGCATTTCATAAAAGTTACATGGAACAAAACAAGAAACACGAGTAGCGTACAGACATGAAACATATAAACAGAAACAATAACGCCTGAGGAAAGAACCAAAGGGAGTGACAGATATAGGGGAGGTAATCAGGAAGGTGATGGAGTCCAGATGAGTCTCATGAGGCACAGGTGCTTGTAACGATGGTGACAGGTGTGTGTAATTATGAGTAAACTGGTGACAATGAGCGCCAGAGAGGAGCGGGAGTAGACGTGACAGTACCACCTCCCTGAGGAACCCGACTAGCCGACAGAGGCGCGAGAACCCGCAGAGCCGGCTGAGGCGCGAGAACCCGCAGAGCCGGCTGAGGCGCGAGAACCCGCAGAGCCGGCTGAGGCGCGAGAACCCGCTGAGGCGCGAGAACCCGCAGAGCCGGCATGAGGCGCGAGAACCCGCAGAGCCGGCTGAGGCGCGAGAACCCGCAGAGCCGGCATGAGGCGCGAGAACCCGCAGAGCCGGCTGAGGCGCGAGAACCCGCAGAGCCGGCATGAGGCGCGTGAACCCGCAGAGCCGGTATGAGGCGCGAGAACCCGCAGAGCCGGCTGAGGCGCGTGAACCCGCAGAGCCGGCATGAGGCGCGTGAACCCGCAGAGCCGGCATGAGGCGCGTGAACCCGCAGAGCCGGCATGAGGCGCGTGAACCCGCAGAGCCGGCATGAGGCGCGTGAACCCGCAGAGCCGGCATGAGGCGCGTGAACCCGCAGAGCCGGCATGAGGCGCGTGAACCCGCAGAGTCGGCATGAGGCGCGTGAACCCGCAGAGAAGGCTGAGGCATAGGAGCTCGATGAGCCCGTGGGATCCCGACAATCCGACTGGGGCATGGGAGCTAAATGAGCCAGCTGAGGTACGGGAGCCCGACCAGCTGAGGTATGGGAGTCTGACGAGGCAACAGTTGTGCGTAACGATGGTGACAGGTGTGCGTAATGATGAGTAAACTGGGGACAATGAGCGCCAGAGAGGAGGAGCGGGAGTAGACGTGACAGTACCCCTTCCCTGACGCATGGCTCCAGCAGCAGGACACCGACCAGAGGGATGGTCCCAAGGACCAGGGTGGTCGTTTCTGTTGAGACACGGGAGCCCGACGAGCCGGCTGAGGCGCGGGAAGCCACAGAGCCGGCTGAGGCACGTGTACCCACAGAGCCGGCTGTGGCGAGTTGCTTCAGCAGCCGCCCTTGGACCTGACGTGACCAGTAAAAAAGCAAAAAAAATACAATTAATCCCTGTTGCTTCCCTTTGGTGAGGCGTTATTCTGTAACGTGTATGCTAAGAATCGGGAAGCAACTACAGGGAGTGCAAATTTTATAATAAATGAAAACTAGTACAAAACAAGAAACACGAAAAGTGTACAGACATGAAATCGAGTCAATAATGCCTGGGTAATGAACCAAAGGGAGTGACTGATATAGGGGAGGTAATCAGTAAGGTGATGGAGTCCAGGTGAGTCTCATGAAGCGCAGGTGCGCGTAACAATGGTGGCAGGTGTGAGTAATGATGAGTTAACTGGCGACAACGAGCACCAGAGAGGAGGAGCGGGAGTAGACGTGACAGAAGCCCACTTTAAATCGTATCTTTTTAACTAGCTCTTCTGTGTGTTTTTTAAACGTTAGATCTTTATCAATCCAAACGCCCAGATATTTATAGGCGGGAACACACTCGATGAGAGAACGATTCCAATTAGTAAAAGTGTAGTCCATCTGAGACATTTTTGCGTGAATTATAGAATAGGCAGATCAAAATATATTTTATATTTGAGATTCTTCAAATAGCCACTCTTTGCCTAGATGACAGCTTTGCACACTCTTGACATTCTCTCAACCAGCTTCACCTGGAATGCTTTCCCAACAGTTTTGAAGGAGTTACCATGTATGCTGAGCACTTGTTGGCTGCTTTTCCTTCACTCTGCTGTCCGACTCATCCCAAAACATTTCAATTTGGTTGAGGTCGGGGGATTGTGGAGGCCAGGTCAACTAATGCAGCACTCCATCACTCTCCTTCTTGGTAAAATAGCTTTTTTTATGAGTAGGGAATGGTCAACGGTGTTGAAGGCTTTGGAAAGGTCTATAAATAAGGCAGCACAATGATTTTATGATCTAGGCAATTTAACACAACATGTAAAACAAGCATAGACTTAAAAGAGTGCTATGTCCAAATCTAAACCAGACTGGTTCACATTCAGAAAAAAGTGAGAAAGTAAAAAAATTAGCTGTGAGTTGGTCAGGGATTCTAATACCTTGGCTAGGCAGGTTGAGAACTTCAAGTTCCTTGGTGTCCACATCACCAACAAACTATCATGGTCCAAACACACTAAGACAGTCGTGAAGAGGGCATGACAAAGCCTATTCCCCCTCAGGAGACTGAAAAGATTTGGCATGGGTTATCAGATCCTCAAAATGTTCTACAGCTGCACCATCGAGAGCATCCTGACTGGTTCCATCATTGCCTGGTATGGCAACTGCTCGTCCTCCGACCACAAGGCACTACAGAGGGTAGTGCGTATGGCCCAGTACATCACTGGTGCTAAGCTGCCTGCCATCCAGGACCTCTACACCAGGCGGTGGCAGAGGAAGGCCCTAAAAATTGTCAAAGATAATCAAATGGCTACCCGGACTATTTCCTTTGTGTGCCCCCCCAACTCCTCTTTTACGCTGCTGCTACTCTCTGTTGATCATATATGCATAGTCACTTTAACTATACATTCATGTACATACTACCTCAATTGGCCCGACCAACCAGTGCTCCCGCACATTGGCTAACCGGGGCTATCTGCATTGTGTCCCGCCACCCACAACCCGCCAATCCCTCTTTTACGCTACTGCTACTCTCTGTTTATAATATATGCATAGTCACTTTAACCATATCTACATGTACATACTACCTCAATCAGCCCGACTACCCAGTGTCTGTATGTAGCCTCGCTACTTTTATAGCCTCGCTACTGTTATTTTCACTGTCTTTTTACTGTTGTTTTTATTTCTTTACTTACCTATTGTTCACCTAATACCTTTATTGCACTATTAGTTAGAGCCTGTAAGTAAGCATTTCACTGTAAGGTCTACACCTGTTGTATTCGGCGCACGTGACAAATAAACTTTGATTTGATTTGATCATTGCATAATGCAGAAAATGCACGGGAGTTCAGGGGCCTTGTTTTAACAAAGTTAACCATTTTCACTGTAGTGCCCAAAATATCTTTCAAGCTGTCAGGCATTCCCTTGGCAGCAAGAGCCTCTCGGTGGTTGCTGCAGTGTACCCAAGTGGCGTTGGGAGCAACTGCTTGCACGCGCGTTACCTCTCCACTGTGTCTCCCTATCATGGCTTTTGTGCCATCAGTACAGATACCAACTCATCTTGACCACCAAAGTCCATTTGATGTCACAAAGCTGTCCAGTACTTTAAAAATATCCTCTCATGTTTTCCTTGTTTCCAGTGGTTTGCAGAAGAGGATGTCATCCTTAATTGACCCCCCATAAACGTAACGGACATATACCAGGAGCTGTGCCAGGCCCGCCATGGTCTGTTGACTCAGCTGTAACGCATATAATTCACTGGCTTGTATGTGAAGCAGTAATTGTTTCAAAACATGTCACTGATGCGTCGTGAAACAGTGTTGTTTGATGAAGTCATTGTCTGTATAGTTTTTGGGCCTTTTCCCCCGGCATTGTCCCAGCCATATCCGCAGCAGCAGGAAGAATTAAGCCACGCTCAAAACTCCCGTGGCTTGTTTTTTTACATTGTCATGTTTCGTTTCTATATGTCTGTGCAAGAGTGAAGGTTTCCCGCGAAAGAGTAACGGTTAATGCGATTGGATGTTCATTATTTGACTAGGCTGCCTGTATTTGACATTGTGTTGTTATTTCGCTGAACACTAGATGGTTTCATTTTATTTTTGTCAGTGAAACAAGGCTACTCAGGCGAGAAAAAAACCTCACCCAAATGTATAGGCCCATTGGAAAATATAAATGTACTGTTTGAAAATGTGATTCACATTTTTATTTGGCGTACCCCCGACGGCATTGTGCGTACCCCGTACCCCAGTTTGGGAATACCTGATATAGGGGACAGATCAGAGTGACAGCAAGTCGCAAACCTGTAATGGTTGAGTGGGTGGCCTTGTCCTTTTGATCTGTTTGTCCCTGTAGTCACTGTCAGTTTAGAAGCCTTTGTCAAGGCTTGCAAGTGATATAAAACACCAAATATCAGTTGGTATGCTGTAATATATAGTTACATATTCACTATTAGCAATTCCTGAATAGATTTTCAATACAATTCAACAATAACGTACTGTATTGTTGTTTTGCTGTATATTTAATGCTGCATACTATAAATGATGGTGCATTGTAGAAAAGTATTGTGAGAGGGGAAAGAACTGCTGGCTCATTAACATATTTTAAGGCATGCCTTGAAAGTGGCTATATTTGTTCCACCCGGTTAGTGAGAGTCCTGTATCAATTTAAGTGATATGTGTTAGTAGTTCCCTAACAATTCAAAATGTATATAGGGGACAGATCAGACTGGCAGTGGATCTTAAAACCTCTACAGGATCGGTGGGTCCCCCACGGGACGGTTGAGCTAACGTAGGCTAATGTGATTAGCATGAGGTTGTAAGTAACAAGAACATTTCCCAGGACATAGACATATCTGATATTGGCAGAAAGCTTCAATTCATGTTAATCTAACTGCACTGTTGAATTTACAGTAGATTTTACAGTGAAAGAATACCATGCTATTGTTTGAGGATAGTGCACAGTTATAAACCAATTAGGCACATTTGGGCAGTCTTGATACCAAATGTTGAACAGAAACGCAATGGTTCATTGGATCAGTCTAAAACTTTGCACATACACTGCTGCCATCTAGTGGCCAAAATCAAAATTGCACCTGGGCTGGAATAATACATTTTGGTCTTTCTCTTACATTTCAAAGATGATGGTACAAAATAAAATACAAAAAAACACATGTTTCTTTGTATTATCTTTTACCAGATCTAATGTGTTATATTCTACTATATTAATTTAACATTTCCACAAACTTCAAATTGTTTCCTTTCAAATGGTATCAATAATATGCATATCCTTGCTTCAGGTCCTGAGCTACAGACAGTTAGATTTGGGTATGTCATTTTAGGTGAACATTGGAAAAAAAGAGTCCGATCCTTAAGAGGATTTATTAAACCTATAATGGTTGAATATTCAACCATGTCCATTTGATCTGTTTTACCCTGTAATCACGGACAGTTTGAAAGCCTTTGTTTAGGCCTCTAGAAGTGCAAGTGATATAAAACACCTAGTATTAATATGCTGTAATATACAAATGCCTAGCAGCCAACCGACTTGCTCCAATCCCTCGTAATAAGGGGTTGGAACCAGTTTAGGGAACAGAATTAAAAAACAGAAAATAATACAATTATTTGAGGAACAGAATTAGAACCGGGATCTATATTTTTCTGGAACAGAACCGTTATTTTAAAAGCAATGGAACCGGTAAATAACATTCTTTAATGTTACAAGCCTTTTTTTCCAGTCCCACAAAAATCACAACAAAGTTCCTATGCAAGCCCTCACTCTGTCACTCAAAAGTATTCTAGTGTCTGCCTGCCAGCTGGAAATCTTTGCCAGTGTGTGTGTGTGTGTGTAAACTGCCGGGCCCTTCCCCTCCGAAGCATTGCTTATTATAGCCTACTGACGACATTACAAATGTGATTCAAAAATTAGGAAGAGAGATTTTTAAATAGTGAGGAATGGATTAACTTTTTCAAAATGTAGTTAAGGATACTATAATTATCACGTTCCACATTGGATTTATTAACTACAGAAAGGTAAGTTGTGTTTTAATTCTAGTGCTGCTCTGCACACACAAGATTGTTAGCTCTAACCTGTCACCATCGTTACGTGCACCTGCGCCTCATTAGACTCACCTGGATTCCATCACCTTCCTGAATCCCTCCACTATATCTGTCACTCCCTTTGGTTCTTTCCTCAGGCGTTATTGTTTCTGTTTATATGTTTCATGTCTGAATGCTAGTCGTGGTTCTTTGTTTGTTCCATATACCGTTATTTATTAAATACACTCCCTGTACTTGCTTCCCAATTCTTAGCGTACACGTTACAGAATAACGCCTTACAGAATAACAGGGATTTTCTTTTGCTTTTTTTTACTGGTGACGTCAGGTCGAAGGGCAGCTGCCGAAGCAACCGGGGTTATCTCAGCTGGCTCGTCAGGCTTCCATGCCTCAGCTGGCTTGACAGGTTCACAAGCCTTGGTTGGCTCGTCAGGCTTCCATTGCCGAAGCTACCAGGAATGCCTCAGCTAGCTCATCGGGCTTTCATGCCTCAGCTGGCTCGACAGGTTCTCAAGCCTCAGTTGACTCGTCAGGCTGTCATTGCCAATGCTACCGGGGATGCCTGAGCTGGCTCGACAGGTTCTCAAGTTTCGGTTGGCTCGTCAGGCTTCCATGCCTCAGCCGGCTCGCCGGGATCCTATGCCTGAGCCAGCTCATCAGGCTCCCGCGCCTCAGCCGGCTCGACAGGTTCCCGCACCTCACCCGTCTCTACAGGTTCCCGCGCCTCAGCCGGCTCTACAGGCTCCTGTGCCTCAGCAGACCATAATTCTATCCTCCTGATTCCTGCTTACAAGCAAAAATTTAAGCAGGAAGCACCAGTCACTAGATCAATAAAAAAGTGGTCAGATGAAGCAGATGCTAAGCTACAGGACTGTTTTGCTAGCACAGACTGGAATATGTTCCGGGATTCCTCTAATGCCATTGAGGAGTACACCACATCTGTCATTGGCTTCATCAATAAGTGCATCGATGACGTCGTCACCACAGTGACCGTACATTCATACCCCAACCAGAAAACATGGATTACAGGCAGCCTCCGCATTGAGCTAAAGGCTAGAGCTGCCGCTTTCAAGGAGCTGGACTCTAACCCGGAAGCTTAAAAGAAATCCTGCCATGCCCTCCGACGAACCATCAAACAGGCAAAGCATCAATACAGGACTAAGATCGGGTCGTACTACACCGGCTATGACGCTCGTCGGATGTGGCAGGGCCTGCAAACCATCACAGACTTCAAAGGGAAGCACAGTCGAGAGCTGCCCAGTGGCACAAGCCTACCGGACGAGCTAAACTACTTCTATGCTCGCTTCGAGGCAAATAACACTGAAACATGCATGAGAGCACCAGCTGTACCGGAAGACTGTGTGATCACGCTCTCCACAGCCAATGTGAGTAAGACCTTTAGACAGGTCAACAATCACATGGCCACAAGGCCAGACGGATTATCAGGACATGTACTGCGAGCATGCGCTGACCAACTAGCAAGTGTCTTCACTGACATTTTCAACCTCTCCCTGTCCGAGTCTGTAATACCAACATGTTTTAAGCAGACCACCATAGTGCCTGTGCACAAGAACACTAAGGTAACCTGCCTAAATGACTACCGACTCCATCACCTTCCTGATTACCTCCCCTATATCTGTCACTCCCTTTGGTTCTTTCCCCAGGCGTTATTGACTCTGTTTCTGTTTCATGTCTGTACACTTTTCATGTTTCTTATTTTGTACTATGTTCAATTTATTATTAAATGTGCTCTCCCTGTAGTTGCTTCCCAATTCTTAGCGTACACGTTACAGCTTCTGTAAAAAAAATGATATGAGACACCAAACCTGTTCACAGGGATGGTTAACTCTCAAAGTTCCAATAGTCCATACTGGTCTAGGTAGATCCACTTTCAGTTTTAATGTGCAGTTGCCATACCAGACGGTGATACAAACAGTCAGGATGTTCTCAATGGTGCAGCTGTAAAGTTCCTAAGGATCTGAAGGGCCATGCCAAATCGTTTCAGCCTCCTGAGGGAGAAGAGGGACTACCGTGCCTTCTTCCCAACTGTGCTGGAGTTAGAGGACATTGATGTGTACACTGAGGAACTTGAAGCTCTTGACCCTCTCCACTGCGGCCCCGTTGATATGGATGGGGGTGTGCACCTGCCCCTGTAATACATGACAGCTCCTTGTTCTTGCTGACATTGAGAGAGAGGTTGTTGTCCTGGCACCACACTGCCAGGTCTCTGACCTCCTCCCTGTAGGCTGTCTCATCGTCGTTGGTGATCAGGTCTCCCACTGTCGCACCTTCAGCAAACTTGAATTTGTTTTTAACTGACTTAACTGACTTGCCTAGTTAAATAAATACAAATAAAATACAAATAAAAACGTGATGTTGGAGTTGTGCATGGACACACAGTCGTGGGTGAACGGGGAGTACAGGAGGGGCTAAGCACACACTCCTGGGGGGCCCCGTGTAGCATGACGTTGAAATGAGGTCAATTAAAATACGTCTAGTTAAATCTCAAATTCAACATACACTGAAAAAATAAATACGCAACATGTAAAGTGTTGGTCCCATGTTTCATGAGCTGAATTATAATTTTCTTTACATCCCTGTTCGTGAGAATTTCTCCTTTGCCAAGATAATCCATCCACCTGACATGTGTAGCATGTCAAGAAACAGCATGATCATTACACAGGTGCTGGGGACAATAAAAGGCCACTCTAAAATGTGCAGTTTTGTTAAACAACACAATGCCACAGCTGTCTCAAGTTTTGGGGGAGTGTGCATTTTGCATGCTGAGTGCAGGAATTTCCACCAGAGCTGTTGCCAGAGAATGTAATGTTCATTTCTCTACCATAAGCCACTTCTAATGTCGTTTTAGAGAATTTGGCAGTACGTCCAACCGGCCTCACAACCGTATACCACGTGTAACCACGCCAAACCAGGACCTCCACATCCGGCTTCTTCCCCTGCAGGATCGTCTGAGACCAGCCACACGGACAGCTGATGAAATTGTGGGTTTGCAGAACCAAAGAAGTTCTGCACAAACTGTCGGAAACCGTCTTAGGGAAGCTCGTCTGCGTGCTCGTCGTCCTCACCAGGGTCTTGACCTGACTGCAGTTTGGCGTCGTAAATGACTTCAGCGGGCAAATACTCACCTTCGATGACCACTGGCACACTGGAGAAGTGTGCTCTTCACGAATGAATCCCGGTTTCAACTGTACCAGGCAGATGGTAGACAGCTTGTATTGCATCGTGTGGGCGAGCGATTTGCTGATGTCAACGTTATGAACAGATGGTAGCAATGGGGTTATGGTATGGGCAGGCATATTCTACAGACAACAAAGACAATTGAATTTTATAAATAGCCATTTGAATGCACAGAGATACCGTGATGAGATCCTGAGGCCCATTATTGTGCCATTCATCCGTCGCCTTAATCTCATTTTTCAGCATGACAATGCATGGCCCCATGTTGCAAGGATTGGTACACAATTCCTGGAAGCTGAACATTTCCCAGTTCTTCCATGGCCTGCATACTCACCAGACACGTCACCCATTGAGCATGTTTGGGATGCTCTGGATCGACTTATACGACAGCGGGTTCCAATTCTCTCCAATATCCAGCAACTTCGCACAGCCATTGAAGAGGAGTGGGACAACATTACACAGGCCACAATCAACAGTCTGATAAACTCTATGCGAAGGAGACGTGTCGCGCTGCATGCCGAAAATGGTGGTCAACAAGTCAGTTCATAAAATTTCTGCCCTGCTTGAGCTGCCACGGCCAACTGTAAGTGATGTTATTGTGAAGTGGAAACGTTTTGGAGCAACAATGGCTCAGCCGTGAAGTGGTAGGTCACACAAGCTCACAGAATGGGACCGCTGAGTGCTGAAGCGTGTAGCACGTAAAAAATCGTCTGTCCTCGGTTGCAAAACTCACTACCGAGTTCCAAACTGCCTCTGGAAGCAACGTCAGCACAAGAACTGTTGGCCGGGAGCTTCATGAAATGGGTTTCCATGGCCGAGCAGCCGCACACACCATGCGCAATGCCAAGTGTCGGCTGGAGGGGTTTAAAGCTCGCCGCCATTGGACTCTGGCGCAGTGGAAATAGGTTCTCTGGAGTGATGAATCACACTTCACCATCTGGCAGTCCAAGGACAAATCTGGTTTTGGCGATGCCAGGACAATGCTACCTGCCCCAATGCATAGTGCCAACTGTAAAGTTTGGTGGAGAAATAATGGTCTGGGGCTGTTTTTCATGGTTCGATATAGGCCCCTTAGTTCCAGTGAAGAGAAATCTTAACACTACAGCATACAGTGACATTCTAGACAATGCTTTGCTTCCAACTTTGTGGCAACAGTTTGGGGAAGGCCCTTTCCTGTTTCCGCATGACAATGCCCCCATGCACAAAGCAAGGTCCATAGAGAAATGGTTTGGCGAGTTTGGTGTGGAAGAACTTGACTGGCCTGCACAGAGCCCTGACCTCAACCCCATCGAACACCTTTGAGATGAATTGGAACACCGACCTCGAGCCAGGCCTAATCGCCCAACAGTGCCCAACCTCACTAATACTCTTGTGGCTGAATGGAAGCAAGTCCCCGCAGCAATGTTCCAACATCTAGTGGAAAGCCTTCCCAGAAGAGTAGAGGCTGTTATAGCAGCAAAGGGGGGACCAACTCCATATTAATGCCCATGATTTTGGAATGAGATGTACGGCATGCAGGTGTCCACATTCTTTGGGTCATGTAGTGTATCAGTGTAACCAACAACATATCAGTGTAATTTCAACCACCCAGTCAATGTTCCCTCTAAGCGGCCACACTTCCTCCAGGACTGCCGCGCAGAAGAAATGCCAGCCCTTACAAAGACGCAGGAGATTGAACTTCACAGTTCGCCCCATTAGTTTGCACTATAGATCAAAGTTTTCTCTAATGTGATCTAATCAACATAATATCAGCCTCTTTTCAATGCAACAAACCAAACCAAATTGAACTTTGCAAGATTGAGTCTGTGATTTTGTTGTAGTCAGCCAGAGTGCATCGAAGTAGAATTCTATTGACCCTAGCCCACGAACAGTCTTTCAATCACCCGCCAGTGGATGCCCTTTTCAGATCAGGGCGCAGAGCCACGCGTGTGCACATTTGTTGATGTTCTTTGCTAGTTAGCGAGTTATTAGCCCAGGAATTACTTCTTCCTACAAGAGCACAAAACGTGTACATTTTAAACTGTCTTTGAAAAGCGAGTCAGGAAAAAAAGCTTGTTTATTTATATTAAAGGGACAATGTTGTATTTTGAAATAGGCTTGATTATGCAAATACGCCAATAGGCAGAGGGTAGCCTACATTGTCTCGTTCTCGGTATAATAATAATAATAAATGATTAATTTTAAGTGGTCTTGCATCATGCAAGATAATACAATGCAATTACAGTCACATAATTACAGTCACCTATTTGGCCCATGGTGTTACAGACCAAGTAAAAATACATAAATTAATGTCAAGCCCTGCATAATCTAAAAAAGTTTTTAAAGGTCTCATGATGTAATGTAGGCTGTTTTGAACACTACATATGCTGCTGTAGGCTATATCATAGAAATCAAAAGCTATTTCCATGTGAAAATGCTAATGGATTTGCCACTCTTATAGACCTACATTATGCTCAAATAGCTACAATAGCCTATTGGCTACAGTCTAAAACGGTAACTTAAAGTGGGTACAGCCTCAGTTTTCACTGTAAACACAAGCCGGAAGTTGCACAGAATTCTCACAATATTCAAGTTTCCGCTCACAAGACCTGAAATGTTCTCAGTGCCAAAAATAATTAGAGGGAACATTGCACCCAATAAACAGTATATTGAATATAGGATGAAAAATACTTTGGTTTCTATGTGGAATTTTCGATGCAATTTCAACGTATAGATAGTTCTGTTGATTATGTTGAAATTAGATTGTTGTAAGAACCTGTTAGTCAGGTTATGTCAATGTATTTAAGTTGAAGTTTTACCATACTTTAAATGTTTACAACACTGGATGAAATGAGATAAAAACAGTACTGGTTGAGGACTTTTGAAAAATCCTATGTATTTTCCACGTTGATTCCATGTCACAATATGTTAACAAATGACGTTGAAACAACATTGATTCAACCAGTGTGTGCCCAGTGCGTACTCATGTCCCTTTCAGGACTTTCAATTATATATTTTTTTTTATAGTGAGATAAAATCTGTAGAGGAAGCTAGATTTGCATATGTATGTGTTTGCCCATGATTACATAGTGTAATTTCTCTATTCTTACCATATATCCATCCAATACTGAGTGACTGGCATATGGAGAGAAGCAGCAGAGTGGCACCACTGCACACATAATGGTCAAACAGCTGGATGATGTAGAGGCCACCCTGCGGGGGAAAAAATGAGGCTTCAATATACAGTACAATCAATGTTTACAGATCTACAGTGCATTCGGAAATTATTCAGACCCATTGACATTTTTTATGTGCCTTATTCTAAAATGTATTAAATTAATCTGTCACGACTTCCACCGAAGGTAGTTCCTCTCCCTGTTCGGGCGGCGCTCGGCGGTCGGCGTCGCCGGTCTACTAGCCATCACCGATCCCTTTTTCCTTTTCTGTTTGTTTTGTCTTTGGTTCTTTCACACCTGGTTTCATTTGCCTTAATTTCTGTGTGTATATATTTACCCTGTTGCCTGCCTAGGTTTGTGCGAGATTATTTTTTTATAGTGATGTAGCTCGGTGAGGTTATGCCCTATTTCTTGTTTTCACGGATTTAACAAGAGTGTGTTATTGTCGGAGCTTTGTTTGTTCCTCTGTGCGTGAGTACGGGTTCTCTGTTGTCGAGGGCGTTTTACTTTTGGATTGTGCCATACCTTTATTGGTGGACTTGCCTATTAAAGTACGCTTCTCAGACATCTCTGCTCTCCTGCGCCTGACTCCTTCACCTACCTCCTAACGCAACATTGTCACATAATCGAAATTGAGCTCAGGTGCATCCTGTTTAATTTGATCATCCTTGAGATGTTTCTACAACTTGATTGGAGTCCACCTGTGGTAAATTCACACACCTGTCTATATAAGGTCCCACAGTTGACAGCCATGAGGTTGAAGGAATTGTCCGTAGAGCTCCGAGACAGGATTGTGTCGAGGCACACATCTGGGGAAGGGTACCAAAACATTTCTGCAGCATTGAAGGTCCCCAAGAACACAGTGACCTCCATCATTCTTAAATGGAAGAGGTTTAGAACCACCAAGACTCTTCCTAGAGCTGGCTGAGCAATCGGGAGAGAAGGGCCTTGGTCAGGGAGGTGACCAAGAACCCGATAGTCATTCTGACAGAGCTCCCTTAGTTCCTCTATGGAGATGGGAGAACCTTCCAAAAGGACAACCATCTTTGCAGCACTCCACCAATCAGGCCTTTATTGTAGAGTGGCCAGACAGAATGCACTCCTCAGTAAAAGGCACATGACAGCCCGCTTGGAGTTTGCCAAAAGGCACCTAAAGGACTCTCAGACCATGAGAAACAAGATTCTGTGTTCTGATGAAACCAAGACTGAACTCTTTGGCCTGAATGCCAAGTGTCATACATGGAGGAAACCTGGCACCATCCCTACGGTGAAGGATGGTGGTGGCAGCATCATGCAGTGGGGATGTTTTGCAGGGACTGGGAAACTAGTCAGGATCAAGGCAATGATGAACGGAGCAAAGTTGAGAGAGTTCCTCGATGAAAACCTGCTCCAGAGCGCTCAGGACCTCAGGCTGGGGCGAAGGTTCACCTTCCAACAGGACAACGACCCTAAGCACATAGCCAAGACAATGCAGGAGTGGCTTCAGGACCAGTCTCTGAATGTCCTTGAGTGTTCCAGCCAGAGCCCGGACTTGAACCCGATCGAACATCTCTGGAGAGACCTGAAAATAGCTGTGCAGCAACACCCCCCATCCAACCTGACAGAGCTTGAGAGGATCTGCAGAGAAGAATGGGTGAAACTCCCCAAATACATGTGTGACAAGCTTGTAGCGTCATACCCAAGAACAATGTTTAAGAACCTGTTTTTGCTTTGTCATTATGGGGTATTGTGTGTAGATTGATGAGGCTAAAAACAATTTAGTCAATTTTAGAATAAGGCTGTAAAGTAAGAAAATGTGTAAAAAGTCAAGGGGTCTGAATACTTTCCGAATGCACTGAACAAAAATATAAACGCAACATTTAAAGTGTTGGTCCCATGTTTCATGAGCTGAAATAAAAGATCCCAGACATTTTCCATTTGTGCAAAAAGCTTATTTCTCACATTTTGTGCACAAATTTGTTTACATCGCTGATAGTGAGCACTTCTCTTTTGCCAAGGTAGTCCATCCATGTGACAGGTGTGGAAAATCAAGAAGCTAATTAAACAGTATGATCATTATACAGGTGCACCTTGTGCTGGGGACAATAAATGGCCACTCTATAATGTGAAGTTTTGTCACACAACACAATGCCACAGCTGTCTCAAGTTTTGACGGAGCGTGCAATTGGCATACTGTCTGCAGGAATGTCCACCAGAGCTGTTGCCAGAGAATTTAATGTTAATTTCTCTACCATAAGCCAATGTCGTTTTAGAGAATTTGACAGTACGTCCAACCGGACTCACAACCGCAGACCACGTGTAATGTCCACATACGGCTTCTTCACCTGCGGTATCGTCTGAGACCAGCCACCTGGACAGCTGATGAAACTGAGGAGTATTTATGTTTGTAATAAAGCCCTTTTGTGGGGAGAAACTCATTGTGATTGGCTGGGCCTGGCTCCCCAGTGGGTGGGCCCATGCCCTCCCAGACCAACCCATGGCTGCGCCCCTGCCCAGTCTTGTGAAATCCATACTTTAGGGCATAATGAATTTATTTAAATTTATTGATTTCCTTATATAAACTGTAACTCAGTAAAATCCTTGAAATTGTTGCATTTTGCGTTTATATTTTTGTTCACTATAGTTATTGTAATACACAACCATAAAGGACTTGGATCAAAAAGTGCTACCCAGATCCACCCTTTTATTGCCATTGTTTTGAAGTTATTTAACTAAGGTGCTTCAATTTATGTTCGTGATATTATATGTTCAGATATCAGAGAACCACCTCTGTAGTCACACAACAACAACTACAACAACAGTCTGAGAGCTGGTGTGCAGTGGAGATCTGTGTCTGTGACCTCTCACCTCTGTGACCATGATGAGTCCGACCAGGTAGCAGCAGCAGCAGATGAGCAGCAGCAGCATCTCCCTCCGGTAGCCTTTTCTGATGAGGTTTGGGTAGATGTCCGTTACTGAGGTCATTAGGCTCTCAAGGCCGACAAACTGGGGAACATGAGAGAGGGCAATGTACTGTACATGGGAAGGGAAGGTAGAGGAAAGAACAGCAGGGACAAGACACCCAGGTGGAGGTGTTGGTGGAGGGCGTGGTGAGCTCTAACCTGGCCGTCCACTCCCAATAGGATGATCATGGTGAAGAAACAGACAGCCCAGAACTGAGGGCAGGGGAGCAGGGACACTGCCTGGGGGTACACTATGAACACCAGGCCAGGACCTGCAGCAGGGCAACAAGGAAAACGTTATAGAATATATGTACCCAAACGTAATTTGAATCAACGCAATTGCGCATTAAATGCAACATTCTCAGTAGGGTGAGCCTAGTATGTTGATATTTGTTGCTTACTGCATTCGTTTTTACTAAACAGTATGTTCTAAATAGTATGTAGTACGATTAGTACACAGTATGTTGTTTTAGTAAGTAGTAGGCAAGACGTACAGTACTTCGGACACAGCCAGTGCTTTTACCAGACGAGGTAGACAAAAATTAAGTTCAGATGAGGAAAGTGGGCAGTTATGTTGTCAGACAGTATTTAGGTTGATCAGGAGCATAATAAGGAGTCACACCCTTGTAGATGAATGTCCTTTAGAGCCTCACCTGACTCAGCAACCACAGAGATGTCCACACCCTGTTCTTGAGCCATATAACCCAGTATGGAGAAGATGGCAAAACCAGACACGAAGCTGGTCCCACTGTTCAACAAGCACAGGTAGAAGGAGTCTCTGCAAGGCACGAAACAGTTTTCAACCTTTTTCAACACATGATATAGTCATCCTCTTTAACATGCAGTGTTGTCATTGGCAAGGGTCTAATAAGATGTAAATACAGGTGATTAACATTCATGGCAATTGAGGTAGTGTTGTGACATGACATGTTGTGCCATGAATCCTCCTGGCGTACTGTATTTGAAGGAGACAACTTTTATCATATGCTCTGAAGAGATCTTGACCTGCAGTGTTTACCAGATGAAACCCTGATGTACGCAGCTTGCTGTCGAAACATTATTCAGTGACGAGAATGAATGCATCAGAGCCATGAGATTGTGCAGCTTTTCTTTTCTAAGTGTTCTACTCCTCCAGCCAGAACCTCGCCTACCCAGATGTGCCTTTTTACTGTCTCCAGACTGGCTGAAGAAATCTTGTGGCTATGGATCCTCATGGCACTGCTAAATAAGCCAACTATGCGAGATCTTCAATGTGCCACATTTTTTATTAAACCCACAGCCTAGTTGTAAACTCACTTGTAACAGTTGTTGTTGTATTTGTTGTAGCTTCCAAGAGAGGTCAGGTAGCCCAGGCATATGGCGTAAGAATAGAATATCTGCGTTCCTGCATCCATCCAAACCTTATTGATGAACAAACAAACAAAGAAGACTTCAACTGAAGTTATAAACTGAACATGTCACAACAGAAATGTATACCAGTAAGATGTGGTGAGAATAGAGAAAGACTTAGAGGGCTGGTTCCTTGGACACTGATCAAGCATACTCCTGTACTAAGACTCAATGGCCTTGTGGTTAGACAGTTCTCCCTGAGATTGCAAGGTTGGGAGATCAATCCCTGGCTGTGTAAAAATGGGACCTGATGTGTTTCTGCTTGCTACTCAGCTTTGAGGAGATAGATTGGGGGTAAGGCCCTGTGACAGACTAACATCCTGTTTAGGGGGTGTACTTGTACATCAAGCTGCCTCATGTGACAGGAGATACAGTAGGCTCCTGTTCCTATGATCTTTTTAGTCCAAGACTAGACTTAATCTGTCTGGGAAACTGGCCCATAGATTTATACGACAGATTATACTACAGATAGTACCTGTGGATCAGCTAGCCGTGTTGTATTGGGATACAAGTAGTAGAAGATGCCATCTTTAGCTCCTGGAAGGGTCACTCCTCTGACAAATAACACCACTAGCATGACATAGGGGAAGGTAGCCGTGACGTACGCTGCCTATGAATTAGTAGTACAGGGTTAGTACAATACAGAAAACACAACATAGCCACACATACCGGTATTACCACACTAACGACGGACCCATTGTCTCACCAAGTAACTTTACAGCTACAGAAAATAACCGTTTTTTTTTAGTTTTTTAGTTATTTTTGACCTCTGATTTTAAATTTGATTGAGATTGGAATGATGCATAGTTATGAAACTACTGTCTGACTACAATATCTTATAACCCTCACCTTCCCGGTAGACTTCACTCCTTTCCAGACACAGAAGTAACAGACAACCCATGACAGTAGAAGACACAGAGCCAGCTCCCATCTAATACCTCCCAAGGACTCAATCCCATCTGATATCCGTAGCACTCGCCGCCTGTAAGGAGAAATGGTTGACACTGCAATACATTTTGATTCCCAAAGAAAATGTATTGTATGTAAATGTGTTGCAGTCTATTGTAGTTTATTGTATTCTTATAACAACAATTTAAACATTATGATACAACTCCCTTTAAACAAAATAAGACTATGGTACCTTATTCATTTCTCATGTAAGTAGTCAAGCATCTAATCATGAAAGATGCAGTGGTGAAAAAAACACAGCATTAATTATAGACTTACTGCCAAAACTCCACAACGGAAGATGACGAATTCAGGAGAGAACCAGTCCAATTGCTGCTGGCATTCTTGGTGCCAAATGTCACACAAGCATCTGAAATACATTTAAGTCTAGTTGAAGCATGTTAGAAACTTGACAGCTTTAAGTGGATATGCTAGCTAATATCCAGATCCTCTTAATGTGATTGACTCAAAAGCGACTTGTAAATGCTAAACGCTATGGGGCAGAATGATCAAACCTGGTTTGAATAGGACAGTTCTAGCGTCTGTTTACTTTTTTAAAAAGAGAGTGGGTCTTTCCACGAGAAGAGTGCACCAATATTGCATTTTAATATAGACCACATGGAGAATTCAAAGTGTCACATTTCACCCTCTGTGACTTCTAGGAAGATTTTAACCCACCTAACCCCAACATTTCTCCAAGTTTTCACCATCATTGCAATGCTCTAGGTATTTTGTTGTGTTTACAAAGTAATCTATGAAGATGATTATTTATTTAATGTGATTAGTGATTCATTTGCATCTGTCCCCCATTTTAAGGTCAACCCTGTTACGTGAACTGATTTCTCAATTTAATATAGTGAAACTAGTCCTTTTAAAATATATTTTTTCAAAAGTAACATCTAATAGTCAGATCATAGCGTAAAAGCAGGTGAGCTGGTTCTACTCTTTTTGGCAATTTTCTGGTGTTTAGTGGTGGAAATCTGAGCGGGTCGAGCACAACGTGTCAACCCTGTTGCCCATAGATTAGCCTCTGCTGAGTCCCCAACAACTGGATGTTCCGGTTTTCAGGGGAAATGGAAAGAGAGCCTGTGTACATTAACAAAAGCTTTTGGAGAATAACAAGGCAACACTCCATCTTAACTCCTCCATCAAATTTGCTGGTTTAGTTGAACAGTGCAGAAGTCAACCTCCCCCAACAGTTGTTTTTCTTCTTGTCAAGACCAGTATGTAGGGGATTTAGTTTCAGGCGTTTCTTTTACAGCTGCTATGTTAGGTTACCCGTAGATAGACAGGCTAGAAATGTTTTTTAAAAATTGATAAAATGCCACTCCCTGTTGCACACAAGCTTCCATTCTCCCTGTCACAAGGGGATTTATGACTGATTTAAGATTAAATCATTAACCCTGTTCATTTATTTGGCACTTAATAGGAACGTACTATAATCATTTGTTTTTGTATGTAACCTCTTGAGATGCGAAGTTTATGAAGTTGAACATGTGCTCTTTATGACAGAAGGCCAACATTTGGGGAAATCAAACGTTTTTTTTAATTTTTTTATCAAACAATTTTTTTTTTTACATTTCTCAAAAAGCACCGAATTGGCGGAACGCCCAGAGTACATTTGAATGTACTTAATTCAATCTGAGCAAAGAGGTCCGATGACAAGGTAAAAACGTGGGAGGGGGGGAGTGGTAGTGAGAGGTAGAAGACAGCCCACAGCAGAAAGCACCCCTCCCCCACTATTCTCACTGTTTCGTCTGTCTTCACTGTCTTCTCTTAGACTGTCAGAAGGTGTTCCCCTGAACACACTGACTGTTCATGATATCCACTGAACTATTGTGCCTGCAAGCAGTTGAGAATTTTGGGTGGTTATGACTGGTTGAATTTTTGTGATGGATGTTACTTGTTTGCATCACTCTGTGTTTTACAACCAAGCTACGAAGGTAGTCACTTATCGAATGCACTGTTTGATTTCCCCCAAAAGGGACATTTTCTCACGGACATTACCTGCAACGATTACTATTGTCCCACAACTGAAAATATTTAATTCATATATGTTTTTAATTTCAATAATTTTGTTAATACGTAGACCATATAACGTTTTTTAAATTATTTTATTAGTCAGTCAGTGGGCAGCTGGGGCCCGTTTCAATCGAAACCTATGAAACATAGCAGTTCGCCTCTGCACCAAGTTTCAGTAGAGTCACCAGTACTGTAAATACCTGTGTTCCAGGCATTGTTGCAGTTGGCCCATGGCAGGTCAACAGCGAAGGATGAGAACAGGTAGAGGAAAGCCCACGCCAGAATCACAATGTAGGTCATACATCCATATATAGTAATCACTTGGGCGGCATAGCCCATTCCTGATGAAGACAAGAAGAGAAACATATCAACATGCTGATAAAAATCAACAACCTAACATGATTTTCCCATTTACCTTGGTTGTATTTGATTCCCCATGACAGATTGAGTCAGATTTACCACAGGGCCCCATTCATTCTGAAAATATGTCTAAAATCCAATCAATTTGTGTTACAAGTACCCTTTCTGAATGCTGTTTGATTTGCATTTTTGGAAATAACTTTTTTTATCCCTTGAAAGTTAGTGTGCTTGCGTCAGCTGTAACTCAGACTCAGTTGGTAATAGTGTGGCTCTAGCAATGCCAGGGTCATGGGTTCAATTCCAAGGGTCTGCTAAATGGCATATATTATTTTTAATTCAAAATGTTTAATAAAAATGTAATGCAGACTGGGTCTTCAGAAAGGGACAATATAAGTTAGATATATAAGTTAGTGTTTTAAACATATTCTCAGAATGGGAGAGGCCCTATATAACTGCACAGACATCTTAATGAATGAAGATCACAAACCAATTTTTTGCTTTGTGTCTCAACGCAAATAACGAACGCACACCCTATCATAGAGCCTACTCACTCTACTGTAAGTCTCACTCTACTCTTCATTGCTGTGTGCCTTATTTAACTTAAATAACGTTTCAACTATACATAGATGTACCATCATCTTTTAACTTCACTGTGATGTAACAAGACCATGCTACGCACGTCTGCATTATGACGTTATCCGTGAAGCAGATAATAAAGGCTCATCCTGCCAGAGTGTTTGTCACAATGATAACAATGTAACTTACCTGTGCTGCGGCAAAGGCATTTGAAAAAGTAACTTTTAACTTAAGTGTACAGGACTGTACAGAAAAACTCACCTTCAAACACCGGGCAGATCTTTCTCCAGCAGGTGATGCCACCCTGGCTGGTGTACTGGCCCAGAGCTGTCTCCAGGATGAACAGAGGGATGCCACAGGTCACCAGGTACAGGATGTATGGGATGAAGAATGCCCCTATAGTACAGGAAGGAGTCATATATATTATGCCTCCATACAATGCTTAATGTTCATCTATTTTCAAACATTAAACTTTAGTTGACACAAATCTTTTGTGACAGCCTTAATATAACTGATTTGGTTCTGGGTGCTGAGATTAGTTGACACTGACAGCCTACATAGTTCTCTGTATCTTTCACCATTACACATCTGAACAATCCCATTTTGATCTGGCTCTCGTGGATCACACCCTCAATGTGGCTCTCATAATATACCCGGTTTTAGTATTCACATTCCCGTTGCCTGCGACAGATGTCCTCTCAGACGGGTTCAACCTCCATCAATACTGAACAGGTCACGCCACTGATATCTAAGTCTAGTGTCAACTAACTCCCTCCATCTGAGACACACCAAGCAAACCAAGAAAACTGCTGAAAGTGCAGTGTGGAAAATTATGGAAAGGTATAAATCCTCCTCATTCAACAATCATCAATATTATTTGAAATTGTGACCATGCAAGGTGAATGAATGTGTACTTAGTTATCGCATAGTGATGGGAATGAGAAACCAGCACAATGACCATGGGGTCATCTGTGTTCACACAGTTCCCAGGGGGTTTCACTAAAGTATTTGGATGCAGATTTGGTTCTTTGTATCATTTCAAGGAGCTTTATATTAGCTAAACAAAAAAACAATCCTCCTCTTTCCTCTTTTTGCCTGATTTAACATCTGACCAGGGAACAAATCAACAACGCATTTGTAAACAAGAGAGAGAGAATGTGGAATAGGATAGGATAATTGCATCATCGTAATATTATAATTATGCTCTCACAATCAAACTTTTTATAAAAAACTTGGATGTAATGTTATTAGGAATGGTATATGTGTTATAAAACATTATATTTTCTAGTATCTATTGTATAATTTCACACAAGTTAAGCCTGTAGTATACACTGTATTATAAACTGTATTATAAACTGGGTGTTTTGAGCCCTGAATGCTGATTGGCTGACAGCCGTGGTATATCAGACCGTATACCACGGGTATGAAAAAAACATTTATTTTTACTGTTCTAATTACGTTGGTAACCAGTTTGTGGTTTGGGTTGGGCCTAAGAACAGCCCTTAGCTGTGGTATATTGGCCATATATCACACCACCTCGGGGAAAAATATAACATAAGATCAAATATATTTTGGGTTAATTTTCATGTTCTCTGTGGTGACACTGAAAGATATTTAGGTACAACACGACAATATATTTAGGACTTGCCTGTGAGTCACAAAGTAAAAAACTGTAACTGTTAAATAAAAAAATAAAGACAGAGCTGATGACTATATTTACAGTATTTTCATGAGCCGTAACCAACTCTTAGCTAGCAGACTGGTTCAATGTAAGAATAGCTGTTATGAAAGACTAGATCAGCTGCAACATACCTCACACACCTATTTCTTATTTTCACTAAACTGACCCATAAATATGGTAAGTATTTTGGAAGTTCTAAAGAAGATTTTGGAAGTTCTAAAGAACCTTTTTCAAGGGACTGACCTCCTTACCCCCCACCGACCCCACAACAAGTATGTAATGTATGCACATATTTAACCAACAAGCAAAAATAAGACTTTGTTGACTCACCCCCACCGTTCTTGTAACAAAGATAGGGAAATCTCCATACATTTCCAAGTCCAATAATAGCGCCAGCCACAGTTAGAATAAACTCCATTTTGCTATCCCACTGGCCGCGCTCCTTCACACTTTGTTGGGTGTCCTGCACCGTCCCTGGGAGAGTCTCATGCTTGCCTGCAGAGCGAGAAGCAGCCATCCTGCGAGTGAGAGAGAAAGGGTTCGGGAGGCAAGTTCCGCTGGTGGAGTCAATGGTTGGTGCAATTGTCTGCTGCTACTGGAGCTTTTATGGATAACAGCACTGTCAAGATGCCAGCTGCTTCTGCCTAAGGGGGGACCCAAAGACATGTGGACTAGATAGTTGAATGAGAGCTGCACCTTTAGTGTGACTAACTTGTCATTTGACACGGTCCAAAATAATGCCTGCAGGACTGTGATTCTTTTAGCAGGAATGGAAGAGATTGATGTTTCAGCAGAGCTACACAGAATGACAAGTACTGTTTTTGTGTGTGGGGGGTATTTATTTTTGCCATTGGGCAAAGAGAAGAATTTGCCGTTTTAAAGCTAATCTCATGCTATTCTACACATTTTGCCATGAGGCTGAGAGAAAATGTTGCTGTTTTAAAGCTAATTTCTTGAAGTCTTCATATTTCTCTGAAGTGTTCATATTCTATCTGGGGGGCCCAACCTTTACATGGATCTCACAGATCCATTTAACACATTTCAACAGATGAGGACCCTAAAAAGGGCAATTTTCCCCTTGTACATGAACTGCTATGATTATTATTATCCCACAATTAAAAAATACCTATTTCATATAAGTGTTTCATTTTAGGCAATTATACAGTGTATATGCCCTATAAAGCTGTTTAATCATCAGATTTGCATTCAGAATCACTTGGTGGGGGCCCATTACATTAGAAACTGGAGAAACATAGAACTACGTCCGCCTCTATGTCAGTCCTACTATGGAAAAATATGGAACATCAAACTGAATACGCATCATTCCTGAAGCCTTGACCTTGGTTGGGCCTTAAGTCCATCATTATGCCAATGCCTTCTGGGTTTGAGTTCATCAAGGGCATACATCTTGAGGTCCCAGAAACCACCGCAATGGGGAGGCCAACCTGAAATACGGTTGGTATTTATGTATATAGGGCTGCTGACTTCTTAGCTCTGTGAGTGACAGGCAGCATATGGTGACTCCTAGAAGTGCAGACAGAGAGGATAGGGGTTAGGGCACGAGGCTTAAGGCTAACCAGGAGCCTTTGGATTTATTGTATTACATACAGTACAGTATTCTCGGAAATACAGTGATACTCTTTTACAAAAGATGAAAAAGGGTTTTTATCGTGTGTCTCGTGTTCCGTGTCTGTCTCGTGTTCTGTGTCTGTCTCATGTTCTATGGGTGTGTACAATATTAGTGATGGTACTATAAGTGCGCTGACGGGTCAAGTGTGGGTCCAGATCACTGACTTTCACCTTAGGAACAAAGGTTTCTAGCTGCACCTTTAAACTGGGCACACCACAAGGGATCTTAAGCTAGTGTCCCATTAGTAAATAATGAGCCTGAAGACAGCTGAGGAGAGTGAATGAGCACACAGTCAAAAGTATTTGTCCTTTCATGCTATGAGGGATGTCTCCTTTTCATTTTAGTGTAGGCCTACATGAGTTCTTTCAAACAGGTGAACAGGTGAACTGTGGCAAAAGGAACTTGAAAGGCTAGACTACAGACGTTTTTGAATTTGTTGAAATGATTCAGGCGTTGAGTAAGCTTCAATGTGATGATGATGATAATGATTCTTATTACTATTATGAGACATGAAATCTGAATGAAAAGATGGAGATGATACGTACAGAGCCTTCAGAAAGTCTTCACACCCTTTGACTTGTTCCACATGTTGTTGTGTTACAGCCTGAATTTAGAATTGATTCATTGAGATTTTGTGTCACTGGCCCCATAATGTCAAAGTGGAATAAAGTTTTTATCATTTCAACTTAATAAAAAATGAAAAGCTGAACTGTCAATAAGTATCCAATCCCTTTGTTATGACAAGCCTAAATAAGTTCAGGAGTAAAAGTTTGCTTAAGTCACATAATACGTTTCATGGATTCACTCTGTATTTAATTACAGTGTTTAAAACTTCTTATGGCTGCAAGCCCGAAGCCGGGCACAATATGACAACAGCCACTTCAAGTGCAGGGCGCGAAATTCAAAATATATTTTTTAGAAATATTTAACTTTCACACATTAACAAGTCCAATACAGCATTTGAAAGATAAACATCTTGTGAATCCAGCCAACATGTCCGATTTTTAAAATGTTTTACATCGAAAACACCACGTATATTTATGTTAGCTCACCACCAAATACAAATAAGGACAGACATTTTTCACAGCACAGGTAGCATGCACAAAGCCAACCTAACTAACCAAGAACCAACCAAACTAACCAAGAAACAACTTCATCAGATGACAGTCTTATAACATGTTATTCAATAAATCTATGTTTTGTTCGAAAAATTTGCATATTTGAGCTATAAATCAGTTTTACATTGCAGCTACCATCACAGCTACCGTCAGAAATGGCATCGAAGCAGCCAGAGTAATTACAGACACCAACGTCAAATACCTAAATACTCATCATAAAACATTTCTGAAAAATACATGGTGTACAGCAAATGAAAGACAGGCATCTTGTGATTCCAGCCAATATTTCCGATTTCTTAAGTGTTTTACAGCGAAAACACAATATAGCATTATATTAGCTTACCACAATAGCCAGAAACACAAGCCATTCCCCAGCAGCAAAGGTTAGCGATCGTAACAAACCAGCAAAAGATATATAATTTTTGACTAACCTTGATAAGCTTCATCAGATGACAGTCCTATAACATCAGGTTATACATACACTTATGTTTTGTTCGAACATGTGCATATTTAGAGCTGAAATCAGTGGTTATACATTGTGCTAACGTAGCCTCTTTAACGTAGCATAACACACGCATAACACGGTGCCTGCCCAGTCACTCTCTCGCGACGGTAAGCACGGGGAGTTGGCTCAGGTCTCCTACCTGAATCCGCCAATCTACCCATGTGCCCCCCCCCCCCCAAAAGAAATTCTGGGGCTGCCTCTCGTGCCCGTTACCTCGCGCCAATTCCTCGTAGTGGCGCCGCTCCGCTCTAGCTGCCTCCAGCTCCTCTTTTGGACGGCGATAGTCCCCCGGCTGTGCCCAGTGTCCTTTGCCGTCGAAAATTTCCTCCCATGTCCAGGAGTCCAGAACCCTCTGCTCCTGGTTACCATGCTGCTTGGTCCTTGTTTGGTGGGTGGTTCTGTAACGATTTTCCTCCTCTTCAGACGAGGAGTATGAAGGATCGGACCAATGTGCAGCGTGGTAAGTGTCCATAATAGATTTTTAATAAATCAAAATGAACACAGAACAAAAATAACAAAACATGAACAAACAACCGAAACAGTCCCGTATGGTGCAAACACTGAAACAGGAAACATCCACCCACCAAACACAATAGAAAACAGGCTACCTAAATATGGCTCCCAATCAGAGACAACGACTGACACCTGCCTCTGATTGAGAACCATACTAGGCCAAACACATAGAAATATAACAGAACAAAACATAGAAAAACAACATAGAATGCCCACCCCAACTCACGCCCTGACCAACTAAAATAAAGACATAAAAAAGGAACTAAGGTCAGAACGTGACATAGCCTGTAATAAAGTGTAATGCGCTATGATAAACTGCGTCCAGTGGCTTCAACACAGTGGCAGATGCATTCATATAGACGATATCGTCATAGTCTAAGACTGAAATTAATGTCAAATTAATTATTTGTTTTCTGCTATTTAATGAAAGGCGGGGGGGCGTCATGCACCCATTATTTTAAAGGGGGCACAATGTACATGAGGATGAGTAGGGGTGGCTGGAATATAGAGAATTTTGCATTTTTAAACACCTGAATGGAAATTGGGAACATATATAGCTGGCTAGCTAAAGCCAACTTCATAACATTGCTAGGTTACAGAGAAACAACAAAACATGTTAGTTGTATTTATCTGTCAAGATGGAATCAATATGCTACATAGCTTGATCAAATTCATGAACAAACATACTTCCTGCGACTCCTGCCCATCAC
This sequence comes from Salvelinus namaycush, assembly GCF_016432855.1. Classification (NCBI taxonomy): domain Eukaryota; kingdom Metazoa; phylum Chordata; class Actinopteri; order Salmoniformes; family Salmonidae; genus Salvelinus; species Salvelinus namaycush. The sequence goes on from NC_052308.1 coordinate 38,112,880, forward strand.
TGGCAGTTAAAATCAAATCAAACGCTGTGTGCGTCACTTGACACTCTCTCTCCTCCTCCATTGACGATCTGCATGTACACTAAAGTTTCTAGCATCCTGCCAAGCATATCTTTGCTATGTGGTGCACCTAGGAAGGAACCACTTACTAGGGAGAATAGGAGGGGCACTCTTTGCCTGGTCCAGTCAGTGTGCCCCCTTCGTAAAATACAGCTGAAAGATCTTTTTATAAATAATTCTGATATAACGTAGGCTTAAAAATTCAGTTTAGTAATTCATTTAACATCTGAACATTTTATTTAAAGGTATTTAAAAAATGTTCCCTTGTGACCCCTATGGGCATGAGGCCTCTGCCTATTCCTATAAAATAAGCATATTTTAATTCTTAACTTCTTAACTAACTCATCAACATGCTTTTTGAAGCCAAGCTTTCATCAATCCAGATGCCTTGATATTTATGAGTAGGGACACAATCAATGAAGGCACTATCAGATACATTTTTGCTTGACTTTGAAAATAACATATACTTTATTTTACCTGCATTAAGTTCCAATTTCAGTTCAGTTCAGTTCAGTTCAACAAAGGCTTTCTGTAAGGAATATGGACTCGTGTGGACATATAAGTTGTGACACATTGTCAGGATGAGTGCAGCCATAAAGCATGGAGAAGGCTATTATTACTGAACTATACAATTGTAAAAGTTTTAAAGTTGGCCAATGATTAACAACTTTTGCTGATTTTAATAGCATCAACGATATTTAGAATGGAAAGAACTGATTCATAGGCTGGTGTTATAAAACAGTTTTAAAAACAGTTTTTGTTATGTATCATAGCAGCGTTACAAAAGAGTATTACTAAAGAGCTTGAACAGATCAGTTTCAAGATAACTGTAATTGACAGTTTAACAAGATAATTTCACACCTTTCCACTTATCATATCAAGTCTGTCATTTAATACAGCAAGTGAATGAATAGGGCGTTATTTGGACAATTATCTTTATCAGTTGAATCCAAGGTGTTAATGGTTGGATAATTGATGTGTCCTTACAGGGAATTGAAATGAACTTGATGTGCTTCTGGAGTTCAATAAGAGACGTGGAGTTCCATACATGAAGTTCCATAAGAAGTGGAACATATTTTGCGCCTTTGGTGAATTCCTGAAGAATTAGCTCCAGAATGACTGTCCTGTTAATTACTGTCTTGACACCTGCCAATCCTGCCAATATTTCCTTCAGATGTCCAGAAACAGTCTGCTAAATTCCTGCTGTTTTCTTTCCTGCTTAGCTTATATCAATTGCATATCAATTTGAGCTGAGGAAGTAAGAAGAGTCAGCCGATAAGTAATCACTCTTGCCTTGTCTTTAAGGGATGATATACTGCTTTTGCGCCTTTGGTGAATTCCTGAAGAATTACCCCCAGAATGACTGTTCTGTTAATTACTGTCTTGACACCTCTGAGAAAAATCCTGCCGCTGTTTCCTTCAGATTCCCAGAAACAGTCTACTGCATTGGTTGCTCAATTCCTGCTGCTTGTCTATTTTTCTTGCGCGTATACGTTCGCTCATCAATTTCAGCTCATTTGCTGAATTCCTGCGATTTTCTTTCCTGCTTAGCTTATGTAAATTGCTCATCAATTTGAGCTGAGGAAGGAAGATAAGAAGAGTCAGCCGACAAGTAATTACTCTTGCTGTAAGTACCTTGAAAACAATTTAGAATGAACTAGCCAGCTACCACTACGCTGCATTTTAGAGATTGAAGACCTATGCACATAGAGTCATTGAACACTGGTCACTTTAATAATGTTAGATACTGTTCTGACCACTTTATATGTACACTACCCGTCAAAAGTTTTAAAACACCTTCTCATTCAGGGGTTTTTCTTTATTTTTTACTATTTTCTACATTGTAGAATAATAGTGAACTGTGAAATAACACATATGGAATCATGTAGTAATCAAAAAAGTGTTCAACAAATCTAAGTATATTTGAGAGTCTTGGCATTCTCTCAACCAGCTTCATGAGGTAGTCACCTGAAATGCATTTCAATTAACAGGTGTGCCTTTTTAACCTTTCATACATGAGTTCCAAGTATCTGTAACGGTTGCCCCAGCATGAGTTTTTCATGCACGTGATGTTAGAATGTTCTCTCCATTCCAGAATGTGATTGTTACACAACAGTACATTTTTTATTTATCTAGGCTATTAATAACAAATTCGTCTTTACAATGGCAGCCTAGGACCAGGGTTAACTGCCTTGTTGAGGGGCATAACAACAGATTTTTACCTTGTCAGCTCAGGGATTCGATCTAGCAAACTTTCGGTTACTGGCCCAACGCTCTAAACACTAAGCTCCCTGCCACCCCTTTAACCAGCGCTACCCTCAAACCAATGCACGCATAAAGTTTTTATTTATCGATTGTTTCAACTTGTCAATTTCAAATGATTTTCTAATAAGTTTTTATTTTCTAAGAACAGTTTGAATTGAGGTGTGTTCTGCCTCTTCATTCATTCACATAAAAATTGTCCTTTTTACTTTTGTGGACGATACATTTTTTGGACATTTCTGACCAGACAAAATTCCCAATTGTTTGCGCACTTTAGGTCTGTAGACATTTGCGCATCTCCGGTCAGAACAGGATCTGCACACACGTGTTTACATTTTCCGTCTGTTGCCCGCATCGCGGTCATTGTTGTTTTCATTACTAATAATAACTTTGGAAATGTGTGCGTTTCTATCAAAGAAAGTGCCTTATTACGTTATAATAGTTTCTGTATGTTGTTTCTACTGTATCTCACTGTATGTATGGAGCATCATATATTTGTGTATATATATTCCTTATACACGCAAGGTAACGTTACTCATTTCATAACCTTGATGGTGTTATATTCAATCGTGCTTATGTAGCTAGCTACATTCTTCTATTAGCTCTGTAAAACAATGCTAATTTCGTCAGAGAAGTATTAGCTTGTGTTGTATTTTGAAGCTACCCTGTCCTTATGAATCCCAAGTGGCGCAGCGGTCTTAGGCACAGCATCTCAGCGCTAGAGGCGTCACTACAAACACCCTGGTTCAAATCCAGGCTGCGTTTCTATTAAAGTAAGTGCCTTATTACTTTATAATAGTTTCTGTATGTCTTGTTATGCCGTTTCTACTGTAGCTCACTGTATGTATGGTGCATAATATATGTGTGTATATTCCTTATAACCGTGGACACGCGAGGTAACGTTACTAATTTCAGAACCTTTATGGAATTATATTCAATCGTGCTTATGTAACGTTAGCTAGCTACATTATTATATTAGCTCTGTAAAACAATGCTAATTGCGTCAGAGAAGTATTAGCTTGTGTTGTATTTGGAAGTTACCCAGGCCTTGCGACTCCCAACCCTGGTTCGAATCCAGACTGTATCACAACTGGCCGTGACAGGGAGTCCCATAGAGCGGTGCACAATTGGCCTAGCGTCGTTGTAAATAATAATTTGATGTTAAGTGACTTGCCTAGTTAAATAAAAATTATATGACCATGGTTTGTTTTCATTTGGCATATTTAACACAGCGCTGTTCTGCCCTGCCTTGCCCCCTTGTGGAGCTCAAAAGTTGCTGTTTCTTACTGTTGTAACTCAAATTTGTGATTTTGTCAATGCAATATACTATTTTCATAGCAGTGTTTATTATGCTACTTCTTTGTAATATTGTTTTATTGCTATATCCTTATATTGTATTCTAATGACTAATAATTCCCCTTTATTCTGTACTTTCAGAAACCACAAACAGTATTTGCCAATATCATAACTGGAACTGGAGCTGGACATCTTACAAGCTGAAGGTTGAGGCCAGCTTTGTATGCTAGCGTACACTCCTTAACAGTTTTACTGGATGAAAACACAGCAAGAAAACACATACTGTATGCCAATATGTAATAGTCATCTATTTTATTGCAGTATTGGTTGTGGTTGGTTGAACAACAACAACAAAAACTTGTTTTACTAGAGGAAAAAAACGGAATATGCATTACCCATATTTCATATTCATGCTGTGACTGAACAATAACTGCCCCCAAGTGGTCCTCAGATTCAGGGTTCTCAATGGCTGAAAGGTTGGGGGCAGATCCTCACTGTCACTGTCAGAATCTGATTCCTGACTTTCAGACTTATTGTCAGAATTTTAAAAAATCTCCAGAATTTCCGCATTTGTGAGTTGTCTCCTTTTGAAAGACATTGCTAATGCTACAGCTTAGCTCACTAGCTACATACATACAGTTGAAGTCGAAAGTTTACATACACTTAGATTGGAGTCATTAAAACTTGTTTTCAACCACTCCACAAATTTCTTGTTAACGAACCATAGTTTTGGCAAGTCAGTTAGGACATCTACTTTGTGCATGACGCAAGTCATTTTTCCAACAATTGTCTACAGACAGATTATATCACTTATAACTCACTGTATCACAATTCCAGTGGGTCAGAAGTAGAGGTCGACCGATTATGATTTTTCAACGCCGATACCGATTATTGGAGGACCAAAAAAGCCGATACCGATTAATCGGCCGGTTTTTAAAATGTATTTGTAATAATGACAATTACAACAATACTGAATGAACACTTATTTTAACTTAATATAATACATCAATAAAAATTCATTTAACCTCAAATAAATAATGAAACATGTTCAATTTGGTTTAAATAATGCAAAAACAAAGTGTTGGAGAAGAAAGTAAAAGTGCAACATGTGCCATGTAAAAAAGCTAACGTTTAAGTTCCTTGCTCAGAACATAAGAACATATGAAAGCTGGTGGTTCCTTTTAACATGATACTTCAATATTCCAAGGTAAGAGGTTTTAGGTTGTAGTTAATATAGTATTTATAGGACTATTTCTCTCTATACCATTTGTATTCCATATACCTTTGACTATTGGATGTTCTTATAGGCACTTTAGTATTGCCAGTGTAACAGTATAGCTCCCGTCCCTCTCCTCGTGCTGTGCTTCAAGCATTGCGCTGTTTATGACTTCAAGCCTATCAACTCCCGAGATTAGGCTGGTGTAACCGATGTGAAATGGCTAGCTAGTTAGCGGGGTGCACGCTAATAGCGTTTCAAACGTCACTCGCTCTGATGGGTCACCATGCTCTGCATGGGTAACGCTGCTTCGAGGGTGGCTGTTGTCAATGTGTTCCTGGTTCGAGCCCAGGTAGGCTGGTTCGAGCCCAGGTAGACCCAACCTGGGCTCGAACCAGGAACACATTGACAACAGCCACCCTCGAAGCAGCGTTACCCATGCAGAGCATGGTGACCCATCAGAGCGAGTGACGTTTGAAACGCTATTAGCGTGCACCCCGCTAACTAGCTAGCCATTTCACATCGGTTACACCAGCCTAATCTCGGGAGTTGATAGGCTTGAAGTCATAAACAGCGCAATGCTTGAAGCACAGTGAAGAGCTGCTGGCAAAACGCACTAAAGTGCTGTTTGAATGAATGCTTACGAGCCTGCTGCTGCCTACCATCGCTCAGTCAGACTGCTCTATCAAATATCAAATCATAGATTTAATTATAACATAATAACACACAGAAATACGAGCCTTTGGTCATTAATATGGTCGAATCCGGAAACTATCATTTCGAAAACAAAACGTTTATTATTATCGCATATAAGAAGTGACACAATTTCACCTCGTTAATATTGCCTGCTAACCTGGATTTCTTTTAGCTAAATATGCAGGTTTAAAAATATATACTTCTGTGTATTGATTTTAAGAAAGGCATTGATGTTTATGGTTAGGCACACGTTGGTACAAGTCATTTTTCTGCAAATGCGCACCGCATCGATTATATGCAACGCAGGACACGCTATATAAACTAGTAATTTCATCAACCATGTGTAGTTAACTAGTGATTATGATTGATTGATTGATTGTTTTTTATAAGATAAGTTTAATGCTAGCTAGCAACTTACTTTGGCTTCTTACTGCATTCGCGTAACAGGCAGGCTCCTTGTGGAGTGCAATGAGAGGCAGGTGGTTAGAGCGTTGGACTAGTTAACTGTAAGGTTGCAAGATTGAATCCCTGAGCTGACAAGGTAAAAATCTGTCGTTCTGCCCCTGAACAAGGCAGTTAACCCACCGTTCCTAGGCCGTCATTGAAAATAAGAATGTGTTCTTAACTGACTTGCCTAGTTAAATAAAGGTGTAAAAACTTGTTATGAAAACTTGAAATCGGCCCTAATTAATTGGCCATTCCGATTAATCGGTCGACCTCTAGTCAGAAGTTTACATACACTAAGTTGACTGCCTTTAAACAGCTTGGAAAATTCCAGAAAATTATGTCATGGCTTTAGAAGCTTCTGATAGGCTAATTGACATAATTTGACTTAATTGGAGTTGTACCTGTGGATGTATTTCGAGGCCTACCTTCAAACTCAGCGCCTCTTTGCTTGATATTACGGGAAAATCCAAAGAAATCAGCCAAGACCTCAGAAAAAACATTGTAGACCTCCACAAGTCTGGTTCATCCTTGGGAGCAAATTCCAAACGCTTGAAGGTACCACGTTCATCTGTACAAACAATAGTATGCAAGTATAAACACCATGGGACCACGCTGCCGTCATGCCACTCAGGAAGGAGACATGTTCTGTCTCCTAGAGATGAACGTACTTTGGTGCGAAACGTGCAAATCAATCCCAGAACAACAGCAAAGGACCTTGTGAAGATTCTGTAGGAAACAAGTACAAAAGTATCTATCCACAGTAAAACGAGTCCTATATCGACATAACCTGAAAGGCCGGTCAGCAAGGAAGAAGCCACTGCTCCAAAACCGCCGTAAAAAAGTCAGACTATGGTTTGCAACTGCACATAGGGACAAAGATCGTGCTTTTGCGAGAAATGTCCTCTGGTCTGATGAAACAAAAATAGAACTGTTTGGCCATAATGACCATCATTATGTTTGGAGGAAAAAGGGGGAGGCTTGCATGCTGGAGAACACCATCCCAACCTTGAAGCACGGGGGTGGCAGCATCATGTAGTGGTGGTGCTTTGCTGCAGGAGGGACTGGTGCACTTCACAAAATAGATGGCATCATGAGAAAGGAATATTATGTGGATATATTGAAGCAACATCTCAAGACATCAGTCAGGAAGTTAAAGCTTGGTCGCAAATGGTTCTTTCAAATGGACAATGACCCCAAGCATACTTCCAAAGTTGTGGCAAAATGGCTTAAGGACAACAAAGTCAAGGTATTGGAGTGGCCATCACAAAGCCCTGACTTCAATCCTATAGAAAATTTGTGAGCAGAACTGAAAAAGTGTGTGCGAGCAAGGAGGCTTAGAAACCTTATTAAGTTACACCAGCTCTGTCAGAAGGAATGGGCCAAAATTCACCCAACTTATTGTGGGAAGCTTGTTGAAGGCTACCCGAAACATTTGACTCAAGTTAAACAATTTAAAGGCAATGCTACCAAATACTAATTGAGTGTATGTAAACTTCTGACCCACTGGGAATGTGATGAAAGAAATAAAAGCTGAAATAACTCATTCTCTCTACTATTATTCTGACATTTCACATTCTTAAAATAAAGTGGTGATCCTAACTGACCTAAGACAGGGAATTTTTACTAGGATTAAATGTCAGGAATTGTGAAAACTGAGTTTAAATGTATTTGGCTAAGGTGTATGTAAACTTCCGACTTCAACTATATATACAATTACTAATCAGGGGAATTGGAATAGGTGTGCGTAATGAGACAGTTCACTGATGCCTAGAGGCCGGTGACGTAGACCTCCGGAACTGGTGCATGGAAGGGCAGCAGTACCGGGGGAATCCGTGACAATATCTCAGTTTCAAGGTCTCAGCTTGGAGAGAAGAAGCCTCGTGAGGTATTGGTCAATCACATACATGAAACAAACGTTAATGATGAATTAATTATGAATAATGAATAATATAAATCATGCAAATATAACTTGTCAGTGTAAGCAGTATATATGAGCACTAACAGGACTGCCCCGGTGGAGCTCACTTCAAACTGAGTTTAAATGTATTTGGCTAAGGTGTATGTAAACTTCCGACTTCAACTGTAAACAACAACACTGAATGGCTCAGAGTGGGGGTGAGAGGTTACGTGATTGACTGCCGGCACGCGCCACTTGTATCAATAAATCACAATCAGAAAATGTTGTGTGGTAATTATTGATATATTTACTGTTTTATTCACATGTTTTCAAGTACTGATGACGAATCATGCATTCCGATTCTTGCATAGATTGTACTGGGGACATAATATGTGTGTAAAATACTTTTTTGAAGGTTGTACTGATTATAATGAGTTAAGTTAATTCCAGCTATGTGTGGAGCCATGTTTGTTGACATACAATGCATTCTGGGTTTCATGTAATCGTCTGTCGGACCAAACATGTTATAACAAAATGAGGTGAGTAAGGGTTCACAAATTTTTTGAGAACTTCCGGAAGTGAATGGTAGGATGTGAACGATGGTAGACGACACACCCCCTTCAACATGCATACTATAAACAGACCAAACTCATCTTGTCTTCTCTTATTATCTTTGGTTTCTGTGAGAGAGAAAAAGAATGGCAGTGCACAGAAACTACCCATCGTCGGATTACTTTCGATTTCTAGAGAGTGTTTTACTAAATTATTTCGATCAATGTTGAGCTCACCCCTGCTGTGAGTAATTATAAATAGTAATTGCTATTAGCTAATGAGAGTTATAAAAATATGACCGCTTGTGTTAAGTCCAGAAGGAAGCCACTCCTCAGTAAAAGGCACATGAATGCTCGCTTGGAGTTTGCCAAAAGGCACCTAAAGACTCTCAGACCATGAGAAACAAGATTCTCTGGTCTGATGAAACCAAGACTGAACTCTTTGGCCTGAATGCCAAGTATAACATCTGGAAGAAACGTGGCACCATCCCTACGGCCCAGCCAGAGCCCAGACTTCAACCCGATCTAATGTCTCTGGAGAGACCTGAAAATACCTGTGCAGCGACGCTCCCCATCTAATATGACAGAGCTTGAGAGGATATGCAGAGAAGAATGGGAGAAACTCGACAAATATGGGTGTGCCAAGCTTGTAGCATCATACCTAAGAAGACTCAAGGCTGTAATTGCTGCAAAAGTGGCTTCAACAAAGTACTGAGTAAAGGGTCTGAATACTTATGTACATTTGATAGTTAAATTTTTTTTATTTTAAAACATTTGCAAAAATTTCTGAAAACCAGTTTTTGCTTTGTCATTATAGGGTATCGTGTGTAGATTGATGAGGAAACTTTAAAAAAAAAACTTCTTAGTGATCCCTTCGCGCGCCAACGGGATTGATTTGACAACACCCAGTGAAATAGCAGCGCGCCAAATTCAAAAACAGAAATACTCATAATAATAATTCATGAATCATACAAGTGTTATACATCGGTTTAAAGATGAACTTCTTGTTAATCCAGCCACAGTGTCAGATTTCAAAAAGGTTTTACGGCGAAAGCAAACCATGCTATTATCTGAGGACAGCACCCCATCAAACAAACACATGAAAATCACATTTCAACCCGCCAGGCGCGACACAAAAGTCAGAAATAACGATATAATTCATTCTTTACCTTTGAAGATCTTCTTCTATTGGCACTCCAATATGTCAATTAAACATCACAAATGGTCCTTTTGTTCGATAAATTCCGTCATTATATCTCCAAAATGTCCATTTATTTGGCACGTTTGATTCAGAAAATACACCGGTTCCAACTCGCGCAACATGACTACAAAGTATCAAATATGTAAACTGTAAACTGTAAACCTGTAAACTTTATCCAAACAACTTTCCTAATCCAACTTTAGGTATTTTTAAACGTAAATAATCAATAAAATTTAAGACGGATTAAACTGTGTTCAATACAGGACGAAAACAAAGTGGAGCGAGCTTTCAGGTCGTGCGCCCAAACCACAACAGTACACTAGACTCAACACTCGTTCTGAACAGCTAAATTTCTTCATTACTCAAAGGAAAAACATCAACCAATTTCTAAAGACTGTTGACTTCTAGTGGAAGCGATAGGAACTGCAAGCAAGTGCCTTAAAAATCTAGATCCACATAGAAAGCCCATTGAAAAGAGAGTGACCCCCCCCAAATAAATTCCTGGATGGTTTGTCCTCGGGGTTTCACCTGCCAAATAAGTTCTGTTATACTCACAGACATAATTGTAACAGTTTTTGAAACTGTAGAGTGTTTTCTATCCAAATCTACCAGTTATATGCATATCCTTGCTTCTGGGCCTGAGTAGCAGGCAGTTTACTTTGGGCACACTTTTCATCCGGATGTGAAAATAGTGCCCCCTAGCCTTAAGAATTAATAAGGCTGTAACGTATCAAAATGTGGAAAGAGTCAAGGGGTCTGAAAACTTTCTGAATGCACTGTATATACTGTATTCTAGTCATGGCTCACCCTAAATAACTACTGATGTACCCACCTTTTCTATTTACATACTGTCCATACTGTCTATACACACCATTCACATACATTTATATTTATATGCTAAATTCCTGCAATTCTATCCATTTTGCCATGGGGTTTTGTACTGTGTATTTAAATAATGTATTCTTGACATATTTCATTCTATTATTTCTACTACTGTACATTGCATTTTAGTTACACTGTTTATACACACCACATATTTATTTATATACTGGATTCTTGGCATAGCTCACTCTAATATATCTACTGCTGTACATATCATTCTTAGTATATGTTGTGTAAATTCACCCGGTTTAAATATGTACATATTGCATTTGGATTACTGTTACAGTGCTATTTGGTTTGTTAAATGGATTCGTTCTGACATTTCAAGATTGAGTGTTTTTCATTTATATTTTTTATATATATTTATTTTATTTGTGTACTTGTTTGACATTTTACTGCATTGTCAGGGGCTAGATACATAAAAACTGCACCCGCAACAACATCTGCTAAACTGTTTATGCAACAAATAAACTTTGATTTTGATTTGGAAAAAGTTAGTGTTCCACCAAGTCTATTGAAACCCCTTCAATATAGCATCACCATCTACAGTACATCGTAGTAATTTTACATCTTAAAATTATCTGAAAAGATAGAAGTAGCAGAAAACTCCCAGTAACCTTTATAAAAGCCCCATCACAAAAACATGTCTACCATCCACTCCTAAAGTGGGTCCTATATACATTATAGGTAGTATCTCTGAGGTAAGAAATAAACTACCTCAACACAATATATGAGATGTGATGAAAGAAAATAAATCATGAATACATTTTAATATTTGCATATATTCCTAAAATATTACATATGTATGGACTGTTTCATTAGGCACTGAAAATATCGTATCAAAGTACTATGTATCATGTTTTGAAATGAGCAAGATGTCATGTGTGCATCTCTAGCTCAACTATGCCACTTCCCTTGTACTCTTGATTTGCGGTTGGATTAAGAGTGGAATCTGGGTTCTGAGGACACTGTTCAGGAGTGTGCTGCTTCTGGTTAAAGGCGCTGTTGGTTTAAGGGCGAAATTCTTCAGCTTCATCAGCTGTCTGGGTGGCAGGTCTCAGACAATCCTGCAGGTGATGGATGTGGAGGTCCTGGGTTGGTGTGGTTACACATGGTCTGCGGTTGTTAGGCCAAATTCTCTAAAACAACGTTGGAGGCGGCTTATGGTAGAGAAATTAACATTTAATTATCTGGCAACAGCTCTGGTGTACATTCCTGCAGTCAGCATGCCAATTGCACGCTCCCTCAAAACCTGAGACATCTGTGGCATTGTGTTGTGTGACAAAACTGCACATTTTAGAGAGGCCTTTTATTGTCCCCAGCACAAGGTGTACCTGTGTAATGATCATGCTGTTTAATCAGCTTCTTGATATGCCACGCCTGTCAGGTGGATGGATTATCTTGGCAAAGGAGAAATGCTCACAAATAGGGATATAAACAAATTTCTGCACAAACATTTGAGAGAAATAAGCTTGCTCTGCATATGGAACATTTCTGGGATCTTTTATTTCAGCTCATGAAACATGGGACCATGTTGAGTTTAGATTTTTGTACAATGTAGTTTATCAAGCAATGTATGCCATGGGCCCAGGAAGATGGCATCTCCTCGCCACTTTTGTATTCTCTTGAAAATGTAATCTCCTCATTGAATTATAAAAATAAATAAACGTACCTTTATTTTACCAGGTTAGTCTCATTGACATTAACACTCTCTTACAAGAGAGACCAGGCCAAAATAGCATCACACAAAGTTGCAGACACATCTACAACAAAACACCAAGCACTACAATTTACATATTGAACAGCAAGATGGTTTGGGGATCAAAGCAAGATGGTAACTAGGGATCAAAACATTTACAGCCCCCACTTCATTTTCCATCATAGGGTTTAACCTAGCTTTAAACGTATTTAAAGCGATGAACTCCTGTAATTTCAGGATCCTTTTGAAGCTTGTACCAAGCGGACGGGGCAGAGAAATGGAAAGCTTTTTATGGGCCTTTGGCACAATCAACAACAGTAGTCTTACCTGCCAGACTGTCAATTTGAACCGATAAACCTTCCAGATAATCCACAGAGGCGCCAGTCATACACCCAGTCAGGGTACACATATTTTGTTTAACTTTAGGGGCTTGTACTGTACCAAGGTACCCACCCTGAAGAGAAACACACAATAACATAGGCATGTCATTATATCATAAATTGTTGAGGATTTTTATTGTTTTTGTAGGCATGATGCATGAGATAATATCATTCAGTATTAATAACAAAATATTATGGTTATAGGCATACCATGTCATCATAAATAGTAGTCAGAGTTTTTTGCAGACATGTTGCATGAGATATCATTCATATTAAAAACGTAATAATATTACGGTTGATGTTTTTTATGTATATTTTCCTGTGTTGGAAAAAGTACCTAATTGTCGTACTTGAGTATAAGTAAAGATATCTTAATAGTAAATGACCCAAGTAAAAGTGAAAGTCACCCAGTAACATACTACTTGAGTAAAAGTCTAAAAGTATTTGGTTTTAAATATATTTAAGTATCAAAAGTAAATGTAATTGATAAAATATACTTAAGTATCAAAAATAAAAGTTAAAGTATAAATCCTTTCAAATTCCTTATATTAAGCAAACCAGACAGACCCATTTTCTTGTTTTTTATTTATTTACGGATAGCCAGGGGCACGCTCCACATCATTTGCAAGCAAAGCATTTGTGTTTAGTGAGTCCACCAAATCAGAGGCAGTAGGGATGACTAGGGATATTCTCTTGAAAAGTGTGTGAATTGGACCATTTTAATGTCCCGCTAAGCATTGAAAATGTATGGAGTAAAAAGTACATTATTTTCTTTAGGAATGTAGTGAATTAAAAGTAAAAGTTGTCCAAAATTTAAATAGTATAGTAAAGTACAAATCAATTCAAATGTTATTGGTCACATACACATATTTAGCAGATGTTATTGTGGGTGTAGCGAGATGCTTATGTTCCTTGCTCCAACAGTGCAGTAGTATCTAACAATTCACAATTCAAACAAATCTAAAAGTAAAAGAATGGAATTAAGAAATATATAAATATTAGATAGAGCAATGTCAGAGTGGCATTGACTAAATTACAGTAGAATAGAATACAGTATATAGATATGAGATGAGTAAAGCAGTATGTAAACATTATTAAAATAACTAGTCTTCCATTATCAAAGTCACCAGTGAGTCCAAGTCTATGTACTATATAGGGCAGCAGCCTCTAAGGTGCAGGGTTGCGTAACCGGGTGGAAGCCAGCTAGTGATGGCTATTTAACACTCTAATGGCCTTGAGACAGAAGCAGTTTTTAGTCTCTCGGTCCCAGCTTTGATGCACATGTACTGACCTCGCCTTCTGGATGATAGCGGAGTGAACAGGCCTTGGCTCGGATGGTTGACATCCTTGATGATCTTTTTGGCCTTCCTGTAGGTGTCGTGGAGGACAGTGGAGGACAGTTGTGTGCCTCCGGTGATGCATTGGGCAGACCGCACCATCCTCTGGAGATTCCTGTGGTTGCGGGCGGTGCAGTTTTCGTACCAGGCAGTGTTACAGCCCGACAGGATGCTCTCAATTGTGCATCTGTAAAAGTTTGTGAGGGTTTGGGTGGCCAAGCCAAATTTCTTCAGCCTCCTGAGTTTGAAGAGGCACTGTTGCGCCTTCTTCACCACACTGTCTGTGTGGGTGGACCAATTCAGATCATCAGTGATGTGTACGCAGAGGAACTTGAAGCTTTCCACCTTCTCCGATGCGGTCCTGTCGATGTGGATAGGGGCGTGCTCCCTCTGCTGTTTCCTGAAGTCCATGATCAGCTCCTTTGTTTTGTTGACATTGAGTGAGAGGTTATTTTCCTGGCACCACTCTCCCAAGGCCCTCACCTCCTCCCTGTAGGCTGTTGCGTAATTGTTGGTAATCAGGTCTAGTACTGTTGTGTCGTCTGCAAACTTGATGATTGAGTTGAAGGTGTGCGTGGCTACGCAGTCATGGGTGAACAGGGAGTACAGGAGGGGGCTGAGCACGCATCCTTGTGGGACCCCTGTGTTGAGGATCAGCGAATTGGAGGTGTTGTTTCCTACCTTCACCACCTGGGGACGGCCCGTCAGGAAGTCAGACCCAGGGCCCGAGCTTAATGATGAGCTTGATGATGAGCTTGGAGGGTACTATGGTGTTGAATGCTGAGCTATAGTCATTCTAACATAGGTATTCCTCTTGTCCAGATGGGATAGGGCAGTGTGCAGTGCGATGGGGATTGCATTGTCTGTGGGTCTATTGTGGTGGTAAGCAAATTGAAGTGGGTCTAGGGTGTCAGGTAAGGTAGAGGTGATATGATCCTTAACTAGCCTCTCAAAGCACTTAATGATGACAGAAGTGAGTGCTACAGCGTGATAGTCATTTAGTTCAGTTAGCTTTGCTTTCTTGGGTACAGGAACAATGGTGGACATCTTGAAGCAAGTAGTGACAGCAGACTGAGATAGGGAGAGATTGAATATGTCTGTAAATACTCCAGCCAGCTGGTCTGCGCATGCTCTGAGGACGCGGCTAGGGATGCCATCTGGGCCAGCAGCCCTGCGAGGGTTAACACGTTTAAATGTCTTACTCACGTCGGCCACGGAGAAGGAGAGCCCACAGTCCTTGGTAGCGGGCCGCGTCGGTGGCACTGTGTTATCCTCACTGTATTATCCTCAAAGCGGGCGAAGAAGGTGTTTAGCTTGTTCGGAAGCAAGATGTCGGTGTCCGTGACGTGACTGGTTTTCCCTTTGTAGTCTGTGATTATCTGTAGACCCTGACACATGGGGCTCCCGAGTGGCGCAGTGGTCTAAGGCACTGCATCTCAGTGCATGAGGCGTCACTACAGACACCCTGGTTTGAATCCAGGCTGTATACAACTGGCCATGATTGGGAGTCCAATAGGGCAGTGCTCAATTGGCCCAGCAAATAAATAAAATTTAAAAAACATACGTCTTGTGTCTGAGCTGTTGAATTGCGACTCCACTTTGTCTTTGCACTGACATTTTGCCTGTTTGATTGCCTTACGGAGGGAATAACTACACTCTTTGTAGTCATCCATATTCCTTGTCACCTTGCCATGGTAAAATGTGGTGGTTCGCACTTTCCGTTTTGTGCGAATGCTGCCATCTATCCATGGTTTCTAGTTTGGGTAAGTTTTAATAGTCACAGTGGGTATAACATCTCCGAAACACTTCCTGATGAACTCAGTCACCGTATCCGTGTCTTCGTCGATGTTATTCTCAGAGGCTATCCGGAACATATCTCAGTCCGAGTGATCAAAACAATCTTGAAGAATGAATTCTGATTGGTCAGACCAACGTTGAGTAGACCTTATAATGGGTACTTCCTGTTTGAGTTTCTGCCTTTAGGAAGGGAGTAGCAAAATGGAGTCGTGATTAGATTTGCTGAAGGGTGGGCATTTGTAGGCATTTCGAAAAAGTTGAGAAGTAGTGGTTCAAAGTTTTTCCAGAGCGAGTACTACAGTCAATGTGTTGGTATCACTTCGGTAGCGTTTTCCTAAAATTTGCTTTGTTAAAATCCCCAGCTACAATAAATGTGGCCTCTGGATATGTGGTTTCCAGTTTGCATAAAGTCCAGTGCAGTTCTTTGAGGGCTGTCGTGGTACACGGCTGTGACTATAACCGAAAATAATTATCTTGGGAGGTAATACGGTTGGCATTTGATTGTGAGGTATTCTAGGTCGGGTAAATTGGTACAGATAGCCCAATTAAGTAGCACTTTAAAGTATTTTTTACTTAAGTATTTTACACCACAGATATTTTCATTGAAGAAAGATTTAGGAAAAGCAGAGAACCACTCACCAAACAGGCTGTAGGGGAGATGTAAAGCCAACAGTACTTCATCACCAGGGACGATACCCAGTCATATCTTCTATGTTGCCATAGAGACGATCTGCTCCTGTAAGTAAACAGTATAATACAGAGTCTGGGTCTACTAAATTTACACCAGCAAATTCAGGAAATTAATTTATATGATTTTCGGTCTGTGAATTATTAAATTCTTGCACTGAATTTACTCCGAGGGATGCTTTTAAAGGTTTAATCTAAAACACAAGTATTTTATGACCCCCAAAAGGTTCAGCTAGGTTGAGTAAGAACATATAGGGGTGAATTACAGTGTCCTCCGTAATTATTGGGACAGTGAAGCATATTTTCCCCAAAAGTTTGCTTTTGAAATCAAACAATGACTATGAAGTTAAAGTGTAGACTGTCAGCTTTAAGTTGAGGGTATTTTCATCCACATCGGGTGAATGTTTAGAAATTACAGCCATTCTGTACATAGTCCTCCCATTTTAGGGGATTAAAAGTATTGGGACAAATTCAGTATGAAAATGTATGCAATCACTACTGTAAGTCGCTCTGGATAGGAGCATCTGCTAAATGATTAAAATGTGAATGTTAAAAAAAATGAACACACAGCTGGTAAGTAGTCCAGGTGCGACAAATCTAGGGCCTTTAGGACCTGTCTGGTCGACTGAGATGTCAAAGAGGCAGAGCAACGCCCTAGCATGGACAGATCTCATCCCATTTTAGAAACTATTGAGTCTATATGTTTGGACCATGACAATTTGGTAATTAGAGTTACACCCAGAAATTAAGTCTCCTCAACTTGATCAAAAGCCACATTATTCAATAATAGATCTAAACAAGATTTAGCGTTGAGTGAGTGATTTGTCCCAAAAATGATCCTTTTAGTTTATTTGAAATTTAGAACCAGCCTTTTGCTAGTTACTCATTTCTAAAACTGACTGGAGCTCTATGTTAAGTGTCTCAGTTATTTATTTTACTGTTGCAGCCAAAGTGTATACTGTTGAGTCGTAATCATACATAGACACACAGGCTTTTTTCAAGATCAGTGGAAGATCATTTGTAAAAACAGAAAACAATAATGGCCCTAGCCGGCTGCCCTGCAGTACACCACACTCGACTGAATTAACATGAATCAATCCATCAATCCACAATAAGGCAGAAGATGCAAATCCATAACAAATAAAACATTTCAGCAGTTACGAATGATGACATCAAAAGCTGCACTGAAGTCTAATAATAAAATATTAATAATAATAATAATAATTTATTCAACTTCTATGGTACTTTTCATTACAATAATAATCTCAAACCGCATGAAAAGGCAAAACAAACAAGAATCAAATAATACAGATACAGTGCATTCGGAAAGTATTCAGATCCCTTGGCTTTTTCAAAATGTTTTTACATTACAGACTTAAATAGTTTTTTCCCTCATCAATCTACACACAACACCCCATAATGACAAAGCAAAAACAGTTTAGATATTTCTGAAAATGTATTAAAAACAAAAAAATATCACATTTACCTCAGTATTCAGACCCTTTACTCAGAACTTTGTTGATGCACCTTTGGCAGCGATTACAGCCTTGAGTCTTTTTGGGTATGACACTACAAGCTTGGCACACCTGTATTTGGGGAGTTTCTACCATTTCTCCTCTGCAGATCCTCTCAAGCTCTGTCAGGTTGGATGGGGAGCGTCACTGCACAGCTATTTCTGCACAGGTCTTTCCAGACATGTTAGATCAGGTTCAAGTCCGAGATCTAGCTGGGCCACTCAAGGACATTCAGATACTTGTCCTGAAGCCACTCCTGCGTTGTCTTGGCTATGTGCTTAAGGTTGTTGTCCTGTTGGAAGGTGAACCTTCGCCCAAGTCTGAGGTCCAGAGCACTCTGGAGCAGGTTTTCATCAAGAATCTCTCTCAACTTGGCTCCGTTAATCTTTCCGCCGATCCTGACTAGTTTCCCAGTCCCTGCCGCTGAAAAACATCCCCACAGCATGATGCTGCCACCACCATGCTCCACCGTAGGGATGGTGCCAGGTTTCCTCAAGACGTGACACTTGGCATTCAGGCCAAAGAGTGCAATCTTGGTTTCATCAGACCAGAGAATCTTGTTTTTTCATGGTCTGAGAGTCTTTAGGTCCTTTTGGCAAACTCCAAGTGGGCCTTCATGTGCCTTTTACTGAAGAGTGCCTTCCATCTGGCCACTCGACCATAAAGGCCTGATTGGTGGAGTGCTGCAGAGATGGTTGTCCTTCTGGAAGTTTCTCCCATCTCCACAGAGGAACTCTGGAGCTCTGTCAGAATGACCATCGGGTTCTTGGTCACCTCCCTGACCAAGGCCCTTCTCCCCCGATTGCTCAGTTTGGCTGGGCGGCCAGCTCTAGGAAGAGTCTTGGTGGCTCCAACTTCTTCCATTTAAGAATGATGGAGGCTACTGTGTTCTTGGGGACCTTCAATGCTGCAGCCATTTTTAGGTACCCTTCCCCAGATCTGTGCCTCGACACAATCTTGTCTCGGAGCTCTACGGGCAATTCCTTCAACCTCATGTCTTGGTTTTTGCTCTGACATGCACTGTCAACTGTGGGACCTTATATAGGCAGGTGTGTGCCTTTCCAAATCATGTCCAATCAATTAAATTTACCACAGGTGGACTCTAATCTAGTTGTAGAAATATCTCAAGGATGATAAATGGAAACAGGATGTACCTGAGCTCAATTTCGAGTCTCATAGCAAATGGTCTGAATACTTATGTAAATAAGGTATTTCTGTTTTTATTTAAATATACATTAGCAAAATTTCTAGAAACCTGTTTTCACTTTGTCATCATGGGGTATTGTTTGTAGATTGATGAGGGAAAAAATGATTTTAATCCATTTTAGAATAAGGCCGTAACATAACAAAATCTGGAAAAAGTCAAGGGGTCTGAATACTTTCCGAATGCACTGTACTTAAAAAGTAAAAGAAACGCCTTACACTAGATCCCCCACATTCTGGTCTTGACCAGAATAAAAAAAACTGTATTGGAGGTTCTCTTCTTCACGGTTCAACCAATCCAGTAAATGTGGAGGAGGAGTTAAGATAGGGCGTCGGCTTGCTAACATCAAAAGCGGAAGTCATGGCACAGGCTCTCTTTCCATTTACCCTGAAAACTGGAACATCTGG
Organism: Salvelinus namaycush; assembly: GCF_016432855.1. Classification (NCBI taxonomy): domain Eukaryota; kingdom Metazoa; phylum Chordata; class Actinopteri; order Salmoniformes; family Salmonidae; genus Salvelinus; species Salvelinus namaycush. The sequence goes on from NC_052308.1 coordinate 38,132,410, forward strand.
TTGTTGGGGAATCAGCACAGGCTACTGCCACTGAGGTATAATAAGAACTGGAGACGGTGTCCAAGATGTCCAACTGTTATTTTCAAGGTAATCTACTAACATTCGCACACGCCGATTCAAGTACCATCTACATTGATGTACAAAATATTAAAACATAATGGAGTGGGGGTGCAACTCAATATTAGGAAAGTGTTCTTAATGTTTTGTACACTCAGTGTTTATCCGCATCACATGCACACTAGCAACATTATGCGCACAGGGAGCAGTGAGAGCAGCGACAACATCATCACCTGCTCCAAAAACATGGCAGACATAGGATGAATATAAAATATTATTATCTTCAGCTGTGAGTGATGGAAAAAAGTTTGGACTCAGCAACAATTATTTGAATATTTCAGTGGATGTTTGGTGCAAAAAGGTGATGACTAAAGTGTCTTATTCTGAATTTTCAAATTTGACTTCTCTATGTGGCCCTCTATGGAAATTGTCTTTCTGGGCCGGACGTCAGTTAAACGGCAGTACTGAAGCAAAACTGTAGGAGTTTTAGGACCCTGGCCCCTTGGTTACTTCAGACACAGTGATCTGAGCTATCTGATTTGCCAGCGGTAGGCCCATAGGTGAACTTAATGTGGTCTCCGGGCCCAAATAGACAGAGTTTGTACCTTCAGACACATGAAATGGTTCAAAATGGGAACACTTCGACTCCACGGAACGTGGGGCAGCTGAATCAAGTGCACCTACCGCATGCAGTGTGAAACAAATAAAAAAAATAGGAATGCAAGGCTTTATCGTTGAGCTTTTCACATAAACATTTGGTGATCAACGAGGAAAGCCTTGGATCGCGATTGACAGGTTGGTGACCACTGCCCTAGGGAGAGAGCCTATCTATGTTTTACAACCGATGACAGTTTATTTCCATAAAGCAATAAACATTTGCAAAGGTAGTCAAACAGCCACCATTTCCAATAACATGCCAGGTTTATCTTGAACATATTACCTTATGAAAGTGTTCAAGATGACATAGTAAAACTGCATCACTCTGCACATTAGTGAAAATGGATCCTTATGAAAACACTATGAAACCTTATGGTAAACCCATGTGGATCTAAAGTTTTCACATGCACTTGCCCTTGGTCTGTCAATGGGAACAGCCTTTCTGGTTTGCAATCAAAGCCGAAGTGGCTGTGACGGCAGACTTCCTTTTTCAAGGGACCCTGACGTCCATCAAGCTTATATCCTCAATGGGAAAGTCGAATATACTATTATACACAGCTGACAACAGTGATGAAGAGAACAAAGATATATCTAGCCAAAGAGCACAAAAACATGAAACCTAACCGGAGAGAATGTCTATTTTACAGAGTAAAGACCAAGAGGGGCAGATCCAGAGGACATACACTACATATACAAAAGTATGTGGACACCCCTTAAAATTTGTGGATTCGGCTATTTCAGCCACACTGTTGCTGACAGGTGTATAAAATCGAGCACACAGCCATGCAATCTACATAACCAAACATTGGCAGTAGAGTGGCCTTATTGAAGAGCTCAGTAACTTTAAATGTGGCACGGTCATAGGATGCCATTTTTCTAACAAGTCAGTTCGTCAAATTTCTGCCATGATAGAGCTGCCCCAGTCAACTTTAAGTGCTGTTATTGTGAAGTGGAAACGTCTAGGAGCAACAACAGCTCAGACGTGAAGTGGTAGGCCACACAAGCTCACAGAATGGAACCGGCGAGTCCTGAAGCACATAGCGCATAAAAATCATCTGTCCTCAGTTGCAAAACTCACTACCGAGTTCCAAACTGCCTCTGGAAGCAACGTCAGCACAATAACTGTTTGTTGGGAGCTTCATGAATCAGCTGCACACAAGCCTAAGATCACCATGCGCAATGCCAAGCATCGGCTGGAGTGGTGTAAAGCTCGGCACAATTGGACTCTGAATCACACTTCACCATCTGGCAGTCTGACAGATGAATCTGGGTTTGGCAGATGCCAGGATCACGCTACTTGTCCGAATGCATAGTGCCAACTGCAAAGTTTTGTGGAGGAGGAATAATGGTCTGTGGCTGTTTTCCGTGGTTTGGGCTAGGCTCCTTAGTTCCAGTGAAGGGAAATCTTAACGCTTCAGCATACAATGACATTCTAGACGATTCTGTGCTTCCAACATTGTGGCAACAGTTTGGGGAAGGCCCTTTCCTGTTTCAGCATGACAATGCCCCCGTGCACAAAGCGAGTTCCATACAGAAATGGTTTGTTGAGATTGGTGTGGAAAACTTGACTGGCCTGCACAGAGCAATGACCTCAACCCTGTCGAACACCTTTGGGATGAATTGGAACGCCGAATGCGAGCCAGGCCTAATCGCCCAACATCAGTGCCCGACCTCATTAATGCTCTTGTGGCTGAATGGAAGCAAGTCCCCATTGCAATATTTTAACATCTAGTGGAAAGTCTTCCCAGAAGAGTGGAGGCTGTTATAGCCAGTAACTGAAAGGTTGCCAGTAACTGAAAGGTTGCTAGATCGAATTCCCGAGCTGACAAGGTAAAAATCTGTCTTTCTGCCCCTAAACAAGGCAGTTAACCCACTGTTCCTAGGCCGTCATTGTAAATAACAATTTGTTCTTAACTGACTTGCCTAGTTAAATAAAGGTTACATTTTTTAAATAAATAGCAGCAAAGGGGAGACCAACTCCATGATTTTGGAATGAGATGTTCGACGAATAGGTGTCCACATACTTTTGGTCATGCAAGGTATAGATGGTCATGGTTTTAATCGTGTTACTGAATAGGCTTGAGAATCAAGTGTAATGTGAAAGTCAACAACGCCATTTTTAGAAGTCCCTATAATAGTCTTAATGATCTACTTCCTTGAATAGCTGTTTTGGCTTCTTTGCCCTTTGCTTTAAATGTGCTTAGGCTACTTACTGAGTAAAAGTTTGAAAGAAAAGTATATCAACTGACCAAAATGTTAAGATAATTTGCAATTTGAAGATTTGAATGTGATATATTAGTCAAAGACAGTGTAGACTGCACCTAATGGGGTGGGAGGTAGCCTAGTGGTTAGAGCGGTGGGCCAGTAACCAAAAGGTTGCTGGATCAAATCCCTGAGCTGAGAAGGTAAACAGCTGTTGTTCTACTCCTGAACAAGGCAGTTAACCCACTGTTCCCAGGTAGGCTGTCATTGTAAATAAGAATTTGTTCTTAACTATTTGCCTAGTTAAAAAATATATATACTGTATGCATGTGTTGTCATAGGAAAAAATCATATTCCTTGTGTATGTGGACATTTGAGCGAAGTTCAAGATGCTCAGCCTTCTGGTCTGCCTACATGTGACTGAAAAGCTATCTCTATTTTAAAATGGTGGATTTTGATGGGGATTTTTTATTATGTTACTTAGAATGAGGCAGGTGTGTGTCAATAGACTCAAGGATTTTAAAGGTGCAATATGCTGAAATCACTCTGCCATTTCCTGGTTGCTAAAATTAAAATAGTTTGCCCAATTTCAGTTTATGTGACAAAACAAGCACAAGAGAATCATTGTACCATCTAAATGCTGTGAAATATGTATTTTCAGTTCTTTGAAGCTGGTGTACAAAACCGAAAGTAAAAGACTCAAAAACGAAACTCAGGAAAGGGACGCGTAGAAATAAGGCGCATAGAAGATATTTACCACTTACTTCTTAGACTCACGTTCAATTAAAATTACAGATCTATAACTCACTTTTCTATGTGAATTTGGTCAGTTTGCCATAAAAGTTACATATTGGAGCTTTAAATGCTCCGGAGTCGAGAATATTGGTATATATATCCAGTTACCAAAAAGCTGAACGGATAAAAAATATATATATTTGCAGGAGGGAGGAATTGCATTAAATCAAAATAATAATTTCCAATGATTTACCGTCTGCAAGGACGGATGCCGCTAGTCAATTATATTCCCATCATAAATCAAAGATCCCTGAGAAGAAAGAATTTAAACTAGACAGCACCCAGAGGGTGATAACACCTTTTGACAGGATTTCAGTACATCTGACATGAAAATCATTTCATGACACACAGTCTCATAGCCCTTGGGCATTGGTCACCAACCTTTTCTGGGCCGAGATCAATTTCAGAGTACATTTTTTTTATTCAACATGACTTATGCAACATTAACCTAAAAAACTGTTCTGTAGCAATGAGGTTTGTGCAGAGGCTATAGGCTCAATACATTAACACTGTATATTGGCTATTCTTGAATTGCCCTGCCAATGTTGTTCTTCTCAGACCATTTAAAAATTGTATTTCAAAACGTGAGGTATATGATCACACTGATAATGTATAATTAGTGGTATTACTTGTGAGCCACAAATATAAATCATTAGCAGTTTTTTGTGTTCAGATTGATGAGGGAAAAAACTATTTAATCCATTTTAGAATGTGGCAAAAAATGCAAAAGACAAAAAAGGAACATGTTTAGGTGTGGCACACATTTAGGTGGATGTATCCACAACCGCATTCATCCAAAATGATTCAAACCCATTTAAGAAGGTCTAAATATTTCAACATAGTAATTTCTCACTCAGGATAAATCACAACTCAAAACATGAACTGAACTGTCGCTTGGGGCAAATAACTAACTCCTGAAGGGACACATTACCTAATTGTCCTGCATTTGTTATCAGCAGAGAATCTGGAGGATTTATCATAAATCCAACCGACTGCTAGAAACTGACAGACAGAGAGCAGGAGGAGATTGTTGCCACTCCCTACAGCAGAAAACAGGCATTATCATACAGTGTGAAACTATGAATAATTCTGTACACAAATACACTGGTATCTTATGATCACAACATTTTAATAAAATGTTAAACTAGGAGGATAGATTAGTACGATAAGTATGTGATTTTTTAGGTAACTAGAAAATAGTAGTCAATAGTATGTGTAGTACCTTAAAGGAGGACACGGGTGTTAGCTAATTTATGTGCAAGGATACAAGACTCATACTGTATGCCCCCAGAAAAGCAGCTAAACCCGTCTCAACCTCTGGTAGAGGGGAGGCCCCATCAGCGGTCTCACTAGACTAGTGTACGGAGAGTGTTGAGACATTGGCTAGGTCAGGACATAACTTTGTTCCAGTGTTGTTGACTACTGTAAACTACTAACACAGCAGGAATGAAGGAAGAAATCCCAGCTAACAATTCAAGCGAGAATGTTCCCCAGATGTTTGTGAGTGTCCAGTTTCCCGTTAGTTAGAACATTCTATGTATGTTAGCAAAAACCACCTGAGAACCTATTTATAATATAATACATAATAATGTTCTAGGCATTTTTCATGGGAACTTTGCAAGAACATTCATGTGTCCAGTTTTCTGAGGGTTAGGAGAATATTCCATCTACGTCCCACCAAAAATACACAGAACATGGTTCAAATCAAATCAAATTGTAGGTGTGGACAAACAGTGAAATGCCATGTTGTCAGAATATAAGATATGAATTAAGCAATAAGACATGCAAGGCAGTGCTGTATCATGAATACGGTCACAGGTAAATGGCGTACCGCACCCCAACGCTATAGCCAGTCAACCCATTTACCTGTCACTCTATTCATGATACAGCACTGCTTCCCGTGCGTTATTGCTTTTTTTTTTTATACAACGGGTGGGTCTAATCCTGAATGCTGATTGGTTAAAACCGCATTCCAGCCGGTGTCTATTCCCACAAGTTACCACAGGCTAAATCAGATTTTTTTAAATACCTATTTACTCTGTTCCATCTGACTGCGCAATCCACTGTCTCATCAGCCCAGGCAGTCAACTTATAAACGTGACCTCTACTATAAAAAGCATCTAGACATTATCTCACATTTCTTTTAGACTAACATGTTTAGATATTTGTATAAGCCTTGCTGTCAGTCTCTCCGACATTTGCAACATTGTTTCAATATTTAAATTCGATCTCCTGCTGTCCCATAGTAATGAACGAGTTGTGACGGACAGGCTGGCAGCGTTTCTCAGCCAGTTGAAATCATGAATCAGCTGGCATCATTTTTATGTATGTATACAAAGAAATGTCAATAGAAAAAAGGTAAAACGAAACTAAGTGCGGTTTGTTTGCAGTCTTTCCAGCTCCAGCTTGCTACCTCCTCTGAAAACAGTGTACTGATGAGTGAGCACATTTTCTATGCCAGGCGAAATCGCGCCACATTAGCTCAATGTCACGGATGTATCCAAATCCTGGCTGCACTTCTTGACGTGTAAGCAAGGGATAAGAACGTTGCCAGCCAGTATGGCAATGGAACATTTAGAACGAACGACTGGGTCGTGTTCATAGGCACAGAACAAAAAGACTGAACGACTGGGTCCTGTCTCTAGCAACCGAACCAATAGAACAAACGACCAGCCGGCTTGGGTAGCAACCTTCGATTTGTGTAGGGACTATGGGTGTGTTCATAAATTCACTCTGGCCATCCACTCCGATTTCAGAGCACTCTCGTCTGAGTGTGCCAGAGCGCAGAATAACTGATGAATTTACGAAAGGGCAACGCCCGTTGAATATTACCGGTGTCAGTAAACGTTGGAAAAGAAACAAAATTACATTGTTGCCAGCAGCACAGTTACAGTCCCCAACGCTCTGGATAACATGAAAACAGTAGCTAGCCAACGTTAGCCAGTTAGCTTGGGTGCGTGAGGCCAGAAGTCTCTGATCAACCCTACACCTCGGCCAGAGCGTCCAACGTGCGCTCTGAACGCTCCGAGAGCGAAACGCTCTGAATTTACGAAAGGACAATCTGACAACGCTCTGAATTTACAAACGCCCAGAGGGGCGCACTCTGGCACACCAGATTGAATTTATGAAAGCACCCAATATATTGTGGAAGGAATAAATAGTATGAATAAATTCATCAAAATAATGTTTTTAATGAAAATATGTCAGTCATTATTTGAATATGTTGGTAACCAGTTGTATAAAAGTGATAATGCCCTCAAAGCCTGGCACATGCCAATATATCCTCCAAACACCGGATTGTCGGGCATTATCACTTAAATAAAACTGTTACCAATATATTAAAATAATAACAAATTACATATTTTAATTTAAACGTTATTTTGATAAGTAAATTAATCCACCAGAAGAAGATATAATCCAGACAAAAATATGGTTGTTAATTCTTTTGATCATCTTGCTACAGATGTGACCCAGTCTTTAATTATTTTTGCATAGTTGCTATGCGAGTGGTGCAGTTGCCGTACCAGGCGGTGATACAGCCGACAGGATGCTCTCAATTGTGCATCTGTAAAAATGTTGTGAGGGTTTTAGGTGTCAAGACAGATTTCTTCAGCCTCCTGAAGTTGAATAGGGGCTGTTAATGTGTGATTTCGCCTAGCTCTGAAAACGTTGTCTCGTCTGGGCACCGTTCACTCTCTGTATGGTACAGAGATGACTCTCTATATGGCACAGAGATCAAAATGCAAAAGTGAAACATTGTTTCCTAGGTCGGACAGGCAGGCAGCGAGGCTAATATTATGCCGCTAGTAAATACAAGAGATGATATGGACAGCAAAATGTACATGATATTCTTATGGAGGCGCTGTGATACTTTTCAAATGGAACTTTAAGCAGGCATAGTGTGCCTGTGATGTCCAATACAGCATTGTGTTTCCAATTTAATATTTGACACACTTTGACATACATAATTACATTGTGCATGTTAATATACTGTATACAGTCATTATTATTCAGCATGTCCTCACCTGGGATTTGAACATAATTCCAATATTTCTGGTCGAAATTATAAAACCAGTATTTTTCCATATATAGACACACCCTATTTGTTTTAATAAAATCAACTTTATGTAGGCTACTGAGCTTATCTGCTGCTTTAAGCACACTGTGATTAAATAATTAAGACACACAAATGACTCAAGAGGGAGCCAGAGATCAAGATAACTTAATTTTTTGTTAACTGTTAACGAACCACCACCGCTGTTGCTGGCCTTCACAAAGTCTGCCATTATGTTCCCGAAGTTACCGGTAACAGGCTACACCAGGGGTCGGCAACCTTTTCCATTTGGAGTGCTAATTTATCTTACCATTTCTACCGATCTGTGTGCCAGTTATGATTTTCATTTGCACATTTTCGTGGAACAGTTATTTATTTTATAATAATCAAAATCACTGTCATGTGGTTAATAAAAATGTTATCTAAATGAAAATTATATAAATCTTAAAGTAACTTCTATTGCCATTGCCAACTATGAAAAAATTGCCTAAATAAAGCCAGCAAATATTGCAGCCTGCAGGTAGAAAATATCCTGATAAAAATAAATACCATTGGCTACACATGGCCTGCCTGCAAGGAACTTGAAACATTGTATCAACTATCAACTTGGTCTGGCTGAAGCTCATGCTAGCAAACTTGCAACATTGTAAAAAATATTCTGAACCCTCAGAGTTTCCAGCGCCAGTGTGCTCAAGACAGACACAGCTGTATTTGCTAAGTGATAAGAAGTAATCACGTAGAGTGGTTGTCGAAAGGGAGAGAGCTGGAAAGATTTTTCAAATAGGCTACATTGAGGAACTATTGTCATTCTCAATGGATGTAAAAATAGACTTTGTTTACTTGCTGTTTGAGGTGAAGACAATTACTTTGTGAAGCTCCACAGCTCATTACACGGAACCCAAACCGGCTGCGCACGTACGCCATCGTGCGCTATCGTGCATAAATTTATTTTGTCCCCGTACACCAAACGCGATCACGACACGCAGGTTAAAATATCAAAACAAACTCTGAACCAATAACATTAATTTGGGGACAGGTCGAAAAGCATTAAACATGTATGGCAATTTAGCTAGTTAGCTTGCACTTGCTAGCTATTTTGTCCTATTTAGCTAGCTTGCTGTTGCTAGCTAATTTGTCCTGGGATATAAACATTGAGTTGTTATTTTACCTGAAATGCACAAGGTCCTCTACTCCTACAATTAATCCACACATAAAACGGCCAACCGAATCGTTTCTAGTCATCTCTCCTTCTTCCAGGCTTTTTCATCTTTGAACCTATATGGTGATCGGCATCTACACTTTCATAGTATTACGACGACAACCGGCAAAACAGTTCGTCTTTCAATGAGGAGATGGCACGTGGGTACCTGCTTCTATAAACCAATGAGATGGGAGAGGCAGGACTTTCAGTGCGATCTGCGTCAGAAATAGGAATGACTTATATTTTAGCCCTTGGCATCGCAGACGCTCGTTGGCGCGCGCGAGCAGTGTGGGTGCAATAATTTAATAACATGGATTTCTAAATATATTTTGCGACGCTCGCGCACGCAACGTGTCTGGTCTGGTCAACATGTTAGTGGTGGTGAGTTAAGACAATCAGATCCCAAAAATTTGCGCCCAGGCCAGGTAGCCTGGGCCTACTTCTATGCGTAATCAGGTGCACGTCCTTACTCAATATTGACAGGAGCGCTCCAAACAAAACACAATGAATAAATTAACAACTTGTAAATGGAATTAAATAAATCAAAACTTGTTTCTCACAAGTGTAGCCTAGGTTGTTAGCTCTACAAACATGTCTGCTCCGACAATGAGAACTGTAAAAGACTAATCATAATATATTGAATACATTAACAGATATTACGGTAACCAAACAAACATTGTAGATGAGAAATTATGGGAATTAAAAGTACATTTACTACTGGTGATACTGGTGTGCCATCCCCGCAGCCTCCACAATGGATGAATCCACTGAGACAGGCATCAATCAAAACATGTGCTATACATTTTTGTATTTTTTTTGCAACTGCTCGACTAAAAAATATTCTCCGTCTAACAGCCTATGAACCAAAAAATTGACCAGTCAACAAAATGGGGTCAGCTCTCTCAGAATTTATTTGATTTACTTATTACAGCAATTTTATGGCTTTCTGTGTAGTGGCCTAATGTTGGTGGGGCATTTTACCCATTTTTAATGTTACTCCTGAATCACTATGATCAGTAAAACAGTTTTTCTGAGAGTACTTTTAACAGAGCTGAAATTTACTTTAAAGTGCATTCAGGCGGCAGGTAGCCTAGTGGTTAGAGTTTAGGGCTAGTAACTGAAAGGTTGCTAAATTGAATCCCTGAACTGACAAGGTAAAAATCTGTCATTCTGCCCCTGAACAAGGCACTGTTCCTAGGCTGTCATTGTAAATAAGAATTCGTTCTTAACTGACTTGCCTAGTTAGATGTAAGCAATAGGGCGAATTTTCATTTATCTGGTTGTTTCAGATCTACACAACAGGCTAGGTATGCTTCTGGACAGGCCCTAACAATACTGGCCCAATTTTTTATTTTATTTTACTAGGAAATCAGTTAAGAACTAATTCTTAAAAGCACATGCCCTACGGATATCCCTTATTGGGACAGTGGTTAGGGCGTTTGTTATTGGTGCTCGTAGTGCCGTTTCGAGACCTGCTAGCGGATATACACTACTCTCAGATTCTTAGCAATATTTGATAATGTCATTATTTGGCAACCTTTATCGAAAAAACAGGCTTCTGGCAAACAGAAATTTGCAGCAAGCCAATATTTTCACATGCAAATTCATTTTGTGGCAACTGTTGCAGTTAATTTACGGCAACTTGAGAACTTCTTGAAAACAATTTTAGGAAACTTGTGGCGAACATTCAGTATGAATATGCAAATTGGAGCAGGTTTTTGGTTACTGTGTTTTAAACAGTGGCATGTATCTACACAAACCAAATCACAACTTTAAATGAACTTACTTCAGAGAAAAAAAACTATACATATTAAATGTAATAAATATACCAAAGATGTATTCAACGTATTTAACAGATAAAAAATAAATCCAATACAACTTGAAATCATCAGCATGGTAATAAAGAACATAGCAAAGACTGGATATTTCCCAAATAAATTCTTTATTTAATATTTTTGTGTAGCTACAACATTTACATGAGAGAAATGTGGACACTATGGGGATGTTGACCTTAGGCTCCTTAAAGGGACAAGTACGAACTATTTACATAAGCAAAGTGATAACTGAGAAATAGATTAACCAATGGAAGTTTAAAAGATAATGAACACAATTATAATTAAAACAAGAAAAAATGTAAACCAGTTCAGAACTATTGCCTCTTTGAATGAACTTGAGATGGCGCCCTGTGGAAGTCCTTTATCCAAAGCTTGTTGAATGCATGCACTGAAACAATCAGAAAACAAAACACAATTAGGATCCCGAAAACAATTACTGAAAATAATTTATATTTTGTCATCTTAAAAAGTTAGAAATAGGCCTCCCGGGTGGCGCAGTGCCACCAGAGACTCTGGGTTCGAGCCCAGGCTCTGTCGCAGCCGGCCGCGACCGAGGTCCACGGGGCGATGTACAATTGGCCTAGCGTCGTCCGGGTTAGGGAGGGTTTGGTCGGTATTGATATCCTTGTCTCATTGTGCACTAGTGACTCCTGTGGTGGGCCGGGCACAGTGCATGCTGACCAGTTCACTAGGTGTACGGTGTTTCCTCTGATACATTGGTGTGGCTGGCTTCCGGCTTGGATGCGTGCTGTGTTAAGAAGCAGTGTGGCTTGGTTGGGTTGTGTTTCAGAGGACGCATGGCTCTCGACCTTCGTCTCTCCTGAGCCTGTACGGGAGTTGTAGCAATGAGACAAGACAGTAACTACTAATAATTGGATACCACGAAATTGTGGAGAAAAATAAATAAAGTAGAAATGTACTGTAGTTATCCAAAATGAATTATTGTTACTCATAAATGCTGGGTAAAAAATAACCACATTTTGTTAATTTTGTGTCAAAATTGGACAAACACAGCAGTTGATTAATTTATGTAATCCTTGGTTTATTTTCAGTGCCATCGTAATTTAAATTTTGCTTGCATATTTTTGCCTTTCTACTATTTCACCCCCTCCCTCCTCCCTTTCCTACACACACAATCAAGATACAATGTTGAATTTCAAATACTTAATTATTGCCTGCATTTCAGAACATACATCACGTCAGAGAATGTACAAGAATATATATATTTTTTAAATAGCACATCTAAAAACGCCCTATTGCCAAAATATTTATTATTTTACAAGATAAGATTTCATAAGATGATTATTAGAATTTATTTAACGAACCAAACATCCGACTAAAGTGTCAGTTGAACTTGATGTGCACACTCAGATTGCAAATAATATCAGTCTTATCCATAATAATCTCATAATGTATACTGAACCAAAATATAAACGCAACATGTAAAATATTGGTCCCATGTGTCATGAGATGAAATAAAATATTTACAGAAATTTTCCATACACACAAAAGCTTTTCTCTGTGAAATGTTGTGCACAAATTTGTTTACATCCCTGTTAGTGACCAGAGTGGGCACATTTGCTAAATAACGTGACAGTAGAGCTGAAAATGCGATGGAAACCCATTTAACTTGTATTTTTGAACGTCATCACGCACAGCCTTTTCTCCGCAGAAAGTCAGTTTGCTGGAATCATCTCCGGTGGGAAAATGCGCATATTGTTTTAGGCAGAAATATTTTTTAATATTTGCATGGAAATCTGTCGCAAATTGGATGGAAATGTTCCTAATGTCTTGGAGTGTGCAGATATGCGTAACATATTTTGGAATAGTGTTTTATTCAAGGTTTACAAAATGCCATCTAATTTCCACATCAATCTCACTATGCCTACCCACTATTTAAACTTACAGGCTGCAAGTTAATGAAGGACTTTCTGGTCTCATTGAAGCTGGATCGGAATGTCTTCCTCTTGTAGACTGGTGTTGGGAGGACCACTGGCTGAAGTCTTAAAGCGATGTCAGCTTGTGTATCTGGAGAGAAGAATGTTTAGTGAATAACTTGATTGTTTCAGACTAAAAATGAATGAGCATCTGAGGCACCACCAGCAGGGTCATTTCGAAATATACCTGCACATCTTGGGCCTGCTTCTCTCTGGGCTGGCAAAGCTACGATTTTTGTCCTTGAAGACCGCTATCCAGTTATCAGTGAGTTTCCCCGAGCAGTCCGGGTTTAAAATGTAGAAGTCCTGAGCAATCTGTAGTAAAGCAGACAATTACTTAAATATATTTTACAATAGATAACATTTACATATCTACAAACATTAATGGCATCACAGTTGCTCAGATCCACATGTTCCCAAAGTATTCACACCCAAAGCTGTTTCTAATGCTTGTGATACTGACTTCAAATTGTGTCATGTTGGAGCCAGAAAATTACATTTCCATTGCAGTTAATCACTAGTCTGGCTAACACCTAACTCTTGAAGTACTCCTGACTTCAGAGTCTGGAATGGCTCTTTGAGGTTGTTGGCACAATGCGTTGATAATGAAGGGGGCTGTGCTTTTACAGGTTGGTGCTCCTCTGTGTCTTTCTCACTCAAACACCCACAGCCACTGAGCACCACCCCCCTTCTATTACAATGGTAGAATGATCAAATCCAAACAATGAGAGATCTCAAACCCGAAGAAAAATCAACTTTTGAGAGAACTAATCAAACCCCGTTGCACAATTTATTAGCGAATATCGTATTAACATACAACCTCCTTTCCAGACCAGTGTGGTTACAGCTCCCCCTGTGCTGTGAGTCACGTGGGTTGTCTCAGCCAGACTAGTTCATCACAACAAACAGGATCAAATTCAAGTCTAATGTTTATGTAAAACATTTAACACACCATGCCTGGAGTATCCAGCAGAAGCCGATACTCTTGGACTATCTCGGACTGTCTTGGCCTCATTCAGTCTGGTCCACTGAGCCCTCTGGATCGTGGTCTCCTTCATGTACTCCGCAACCTGGTTTGCCGACCAGATGTTGTTCAGCCACTTGGTCCTCTGGGCTGCCTTCTCACATATGACTGTTGTGAGCACAAAGTATTCAATGAATTATCAATCATTTTTAACAAAGTTTTCAAAATGCACATCTTTCAACGTGTACCTGGCAAGACCCGACTACTGCTCCTGCTTGGTGTGTTGCTTGGTGTGTCCACAGTCCTATGTATTCATGTGTGTGTCCCCAAGGACCTCCTCTCGTGTATAATAAAGGTGGCGTTTACAGAATACTCACTGTGTGTAAGGCTTTTATGTTATTTAACTTTAGGATATAGTCAAACCGTCCAAAAGCAAGTGTGTTTCCTGGTCCATCTCTTCCGCTACGAAAGAGAGGGTAAAAGGGGTACCTAATCAGTTGCATAACAGAATGCATTAAACCAAAATGTGTCTTCTGCATTCAACGCAACCCCTCTGAATCAGAGAGGTGCGGGGGGCTGCCTTAATCGACATCCGGTTGTCACGTTCCTGACCTGTTTTCTGTTAGTTTTTGTATGTGTTAGTTGGTCAGGACGTGAGTTTGGGTGGGCAGTCTATGTTTTGTGTTTCTATGTTGGTTTAATGGGTACCTGATATGGTTCTCAATTAGAGGCAGGTGGTTTTCATCTCCTCTGATTGAGAATCATATTAAGGTAGGTGGTGTCACATTGTTTGTTTGTGGGTGGTTGTCTCCTGTGTCTGTGTTTGTCGCGCCACACGGGACTGTCTCGGTTTGTTTGTTCGTTTCGGTTTTGTGTAGTCTGTTTTCCTGTTCGTGCGTTCTTCGTGTTTCATGTAAGTTCTTACGTTCAGGTCAGTCTACGTCGTTTGTTGTTTTGTATCTTTTCAAGTGTTCTTCGTGTTTTCGGTTTATTTAATAAATATCATGTCAAATCGCAACGCTGCATTTTGGTTCAATCCCTGCTCCTCCTCTTCGGATGAAGAGGAGGAGGAACGCCGTTACACCGGTGAGCAGTTGTTGGAGGTTAACTGCCTTGCTCAAGGGCAGAACGGCATATGTTTCCACCTTGCTGGCTCGGGGATTTGAACCAGGGACCTATCAGTTACTGGGCCAACACTCTTAACCGCTAGGCTTAACTGCTAACGGGGAGATTAAAGGAATAGTTTCACCCACATTTCTAAGTTAAATACTTTGAGGGAAGGGTTGATAAACCAGGTCAAATGATTGAGCAAAGGAAAGCGAGTGAGGAAAGATCTAATTGAAAAGGGGGAAAGAGTAAAATGAACAGGGGCGGCAGAAGCTTCGAGGCAGGCCGATATTCGAACCCCCGAGATGCCTGCGGGGAAATCTGCAGGGAGTGATCCGTCAGCCAAAGGGTCACCAGCTACAATATTTCTGTATACTATCTGCTGCTGTTGTGCCCTTGAGCAAGGCACTTTACCCCTTAGTGCCCATGAGCTGCTCCCAGCCTGTGATGTGTGTGTTGTATGTCAGGTTGGACACTGACAGAATGTCTGTGCAAATTCCCAATAAAGCAAGTATGGTAAAATGAAGGCCAGATTATCTATGGTAGCAGTGCATGTAATGTATCTAGTCCCAAAGTGGCTGCATGGTTCTAAGTGGCTCTGGTGAAGTTAAGTGTAAATGAGGACTTGGTGGACTGTATATTCTTTAGGTTAGGTTTTACTTTGTGTTCGCTCCCGTGTGCTGGTAAGGGCACAGATGACAGACAGGTAGGATTCCAGTTGAGGTGGCTTAATAATGCTGAAGATGCACAGGCACGGAACAGAACCACAGAGAGTATGTAGTATAGATGGGCTAAGACACTGTAACGCTCGTCCTCCTCCTCGTCTGAGGATGAGCAAGGATCGGACCAATATGCAGCGTGGGTTGAATACATCATAATTTTAATAATAATAACGAAGACGAAAATACACTTGAACAAACTACAAAATAATAAACGACGTGAACAGACCTGTACTTGAGAACATAAAACAAGAACGCACGAACAGGAACGTACGAACAGGAACGAACGAACGAACGAACAAAACAGTCCCGTGTGGCACAAACACTGACACAGGAACAATCACCCACAAACAAACAGTGTGAACAGCCTACCTTAATATGGTTCTCAATCAGAGGAAACGTAAAACACCTGCCCCTGATTGAGAACCATATCAGGCTAATTGAAAAGAACCCAACATAGAAACACATAACATAGAATGCCCACCCAGCTCACGTCCTGACCATACTAAACAAAGACAAAATAAAGGAAATAAGGTCAGGAACGTGACAGACACTTAGTAGTCTGGCAACTTGCTTCAACCAAAGTGTGTGTGTGGTCTGCAAGTAAGGAGATAAATAAAGATACAATAGTGAATGATTGAATACAATCTCCAATTCACATCACATATAAACAATATGCATGGCTATAAAATGACTGATTACTTAATGCTATGCAGGACCATACAGAGCAATAAACCGTGACCCTGACTGCACTAATTTGAGATCATAGGGGTGCCGCCGCAGGTGTACTACAAAGCATAGCACCATCATTTTCAATACAGGGCTACAATTGCACAATGAACTTGAATACCTCTAAACACTGAAATACAATGTAATACCATACACGTATACAATTACAGAGCATATAAACAATGCACTCGGGGACATTATCCTATAAAAACACAGGGTTAAATGTCCGAAATGACATGACAACCAAAACAGAGCTAGCCAGCATACAATAGTAAGCTCACAGAATAAACTACTAATTAGCATAACCATAAATATGACATTATCGTCGCAGAGTGCATCTTAAGACATAAACTACATGAAAGATATGAAATACAGTACCAGTGAAAAGTTTGGACACACCTACTCATTCAAGGGTTTTTCTTTATTTTTTTACTATTTTCTACATTGTAGATTAATAGTGAAGACATCCAAACAATGAAATAACACATATGGAATCAGTAACCAAAAAAGTGTTAAACTAAGCAAAATATATTTTAGATTCTTCAAAGTAGCCACAGCTATGCACACTCTTAGCATTCTCTCAACCAGCTTCATGAGGTAGTCACCTGGAATGCATTTCAAGTAACAGGTGTACCTTGCTAAAAGTTATTTTGTGGAATTTCTTTCCTTCTTAATGCGTTTGAGCCAATCAGTTGTGTTGTGACAACGTTGGAGTGTATACAGAAGATAGCCCTATTTGGTGAAAGACCAAGTCCATATTATGGCAAGAGCAGCTCAAATAAGCAAAGAGAAACGACAGTCCACCATTACTTTAAGACATGAAAGTCAGTCAATGCGGAACATTTCAAGATCTTTCAAACTTTCTTCAAGTGCAGTCGCAACAACAATCAAGCGCTATGAGGACCGCCACAGGAAAGGAAGAACCAGAGTTACCTCTGCTGCAAAGGATGAGTTCCTTAGAGTTACCAGCCTCAGAAATTGCAGCCCAAATAAATGCTTCACAGAGTTCAAGTAACAGACACATCTCAACATCGACTGTTCAGAGGAGACTGTATGAATCAGGCCTTCATGTTCGAATTGCTGTACAGAAACCACTACTAAAAGACACCAAAAAGAAGAAGAGACTTGCTTCGGCCAAGAAACACGAGCAATGGACATTAGACAGGTGGAAATCTGTCCTTTGGTGTGATGAGTCCAAATTTGAGATTTTTGGTTCCAACCGTCTATGTGAGACACAGAGTAGGTGAACGGATGATCTCGGCATGTGTGGTTCCCACCATGAACCATGGAGAAGGAGGTGTGATGGTGTGGGGTGCTTTGCTGGTGACACTGTCAGTGATTTATTTAGAATTCAAGGCACACTTAACCAGCATGGCTACCACAGCATTCTGCAGCGATACACCATCTCATCTGGTTTGCGCTTTGTAAAACTACCATTTGTTTTTCAAATGGACAATGACCCAAAACACCTCCAGGCTGTGTTAGGGCTATTTGACCAAGGAGAGTGATGGAGTGCTGCATCAGATTACCTGGCCTCCACAATCAACCGACCTCAACCCAATTGAGATGGTTGGACCGCAGAGTGAAGGAAAAGCCACCAACAAGTGCTAAGCATATGTGGGAACTCCTTCAAGACTGTTGGAAAAGCATTTCTCATTAAGCCGGTTGAGAGAATGCCAAGAGTGTGCAAAGCTGTCATCAAGGCAAAGGGTGGCTACTTTGATGAATCTAAAATATAAAAAATATTTTGATTTAACACTTATTTTGGCTACTACATGATTCCATATGTCTTCACTATTGTTATACAATGTAGAAAATAGTAAAAAATAAAGAAACTCTTGAATGAGTAGGTGTGTCCAATCTTTTGACTGGTACTGTATGTACTTACATATCAACAAGGACGCACACTGGCCGTGGCTAACACAATGAAAGCTAACTGGTGGGAAAACACAAGGATGGCTGGAACCTTTCTCACTTGACTTCTCTCGAGCTGATCTTCTCTGAACTGGAGATCGCCCAGCATGCTCTGCTCCACTTCACCGGTGGGCAGAGCTACAGCTCTGATGTAATTAACTGACACTGATATGATTAACTACAAATACTTCACAGCCTTTTGTACATTAAGTCTTTCAAGTTTCCATTAAGATTGTACTATTGGTTATCGATGACAATTCGGAAGATGTAGATGCTGTTTTACATAGGGTCAATGAAAATCCGTGTCCCCCCCCCCCCCCCCCCCCCCCCCCCCACCCCTTCTGTACAATTTCTTCTGTACAGGAATTCAAATAACTACATTTTAGATAAGCTAAAACTTCAGAGAATGGACAATAAAGAAGAGAAGGCAGAACCATGCTAGCCTTAACAGCCAAATGCAGACATTTTTATATCAATATCAAATAATTTATGGGTAACAAGTAAGTACCTTACTGTAATAGAGTTCCATTAAAATGGGCAAAAATAGCTTATTAGCAAAAGAATATGACTCAAGTAAGAATTTTGCTAGAACTCTCTGGGTGTGGTCTGAGTAGAGAAGGGACAACTGAAAACTAGCTGGTATTGGCAGAGAGGTTTAGTTATTGGTCTATAAAAAATATACCACATGGTGATCTCACCATGGAAAGCCAAAACTCCCGCCCATGCAAACCTGCTGATTAGAAGGTCATGTGTAGATTATATTTTCAACCAGCAACTATCAGGAAATAACACTGAACATTCATGGAACGTTCTCTGAACGTTACTAAAGTTTTCTTGTGGTTTTTATGGAAAGTTTTCTTTGTGTTCTGAGAAAGGAATTTAAAACGTATTGATGTTAAAGGTAGACTCAGTGATATGACGTAGATGCAGAAAGTAAACCGCATAGTGGGTCAATTTCCGCAACTACTAAGAGTTGACGCGTGAGGCTCAACATCTCCACTGTTGTGGTCCTGTGGCTACCACGCTATGAACAGCCTAAAGCGAACCCGTGCGCATGCGCAGATAGTGTGTGTGTGACCGTGTGAGAGCAAAGTCTTGCATCTCGCTCATCTCAATATCTGCGGTGCTGCTCGTGGCAACGTCATTTCGCTGAGTCTACCTTTAATGTGAAAAATGTTTATTTTTAGAACAATCCCAGAACATTGCCAAGAACTGACATAAAAGAGAACCATACATTCTTTGAACGTTCTGAGAACATCACTTAAATCACACAATTTTTGAGAATGTTCCCAGAATGTAGTAAACATATTACATTAAATATAACCACATGGGAATTTGTTTGGAATGTTCTGTGGAAGTACTGAAATTCCCACACAAGAACATTGTTTCTTAATGTTCTCGGAACAATATGCGAACATTACTTTAAATATAACCATGAGAAAACCTGTAGGAAACGTTATGCTGAAGTACTGAAATTCCCACCGTAGAACGTTCTGAGAAACATATGGTTCTCAGAACGTTATGCGCTAGCTGTGTTACATCTGTCTCATCCTGCCAAAGGACATCTGCTGTTTTATCACCACATACCAGACACACCTCATTACCTCTCCTTAGACTTACCGATTGACTCAGCAGGACATGAAGAGAGGAAAATACTTAAATGATCAATTTCACACCTGAGTTGGCCTGGATCAATGTTAACGCTGTCACCCAATATTATGCGTTTTTCTTTTTCTTGCCTAGGCATACAAGATAAGCTTGGTTATTATGTATGGCTTAATGTTGTAATAAAACAGCAATAAATAAGTTAAATAAATGGTCTTTCACTAAAGGTAAAGTTTAAAGTTTAGATAAAAGCATCTGCCAAGAGGCAAATATTATTCTAATGATATAACAATTGGTGTGAGTGAAGATGATCTTCAACACACATTTCTGATTGCTGCTCTGGGTAGACACGCAAAGGATTTGGTTTTATATCTGGCTTCAGTGACATCTCAACAGGACACAGTGACATGGACTTCAGACAGCCGAGACAAACTTTCTCAAGCAAGATACTATGTATCAGAATTGTAACCCTGACCAAGGGACGGGGCGCCAAAACAAATCAATTGGACAAGCATTTGATTTCCATAGGGGGCCCGTTTTTTTTTCCATGGGACCTGCTACACATTTTTTTCATGGGTTTTAAAATAAAGACGTAATTTAACTGTAAAAATGTTGTAGAAATTACCACCAGGGACACCTGAGGTCAATACTAAATGAATCATTATTTATTAACAGCAAGCTGGAAAGGTCACAGTCAAACAGATGCATAAAATACCAGTCTGAAGTGAGCTCCACCGGGGCAGTCCTGTTAGTTCTCTTATATACTGCTTACACTGACAAGTTATATTTGCATGATTTAGCTTATTCATTATTCATCATTAATTCATCATTAACGTTTGTTTCATGTATGTGATTGACTAATACCGCACGAGGCTTCTTCTCTCCAAGCTGAGACCTTGAAACTGAGATATTCCCACGGTACTGCTGCCCTTCCATGCACCAGTTCCGGAGGTCTACGTCACCGGCCTCTAGGCATCACTGAACTGTCTCATTACACACACCTGATTCCAATTCCCCTGATTAGTAATTGTATATAGTTGAAGTCGGAAGTTTACGTACACCTTAGCCACATTTAAACTCAGTTTTTCACAATTCCTGACATTTAATCCTAGTAAAAATTCCCTGTCTTAGGTCAGTTAGGATCACCACTTTATTTTAAGAATGTGAAATGTCAGAATAATAGTAGAGAGTGATTTATTTCAGCTTTTATTTCTTTCATCACATTCCCAGTGGGTCAGAAGTTTACATGCACTCAATTAGTATTTGGTAGCATTGCCTTTAAATTGTTTAACTTGGGTCAAATGTTTCGGGTAGCCTTCCACAAGCTTCCCACAATAAGTTGGGTGAATTTTGGCCCATTCCTCCCGACAGAGCTGGTGTAACTGAGTCAGGTTTCTAAGCCTCCTTGCTCGCACACACTTTTTCAGTTCTGCCCAAAAATGTTCGATGGGATTGAGGTCAGGGATGGCCACTCCAATACCTTGACTTTGTTGTCCTTCAGCCATTTTGCCACGATATTGGAAGTATGCTTGGGGTCATTGTCCATTTTGAAGACCCATTTGCGACCAAGCTTTAACTTCCTGACTGATGTCTTGAGATGTTGCTTCAATATATCAACATAATTTTCCTGCCTCACGATGCCATCTAATTTGTGATAGTGATAGTCCCTCCTGCAGCAAAGCACCCCACAACATGATGCTGCCACCCCTGTGCTTCAAGGTTGGGATGGTGTACTTCGGCTTGCAAGCCTCTCCCTTTTTCCTCCAAACATAACGATGGTCATTATGGCCAAACAGTTCTATTTTTGTTTCATCAGACCAGAGGACTATGATCTTTGTCCCCATGTGCAGTTGCAAACCGCTTTTTTATGGCCGTTTTGGAGTGGCTTCTTCCTTGCTGAGCGGTCTTTCAGGTCATGTCGATATAGGACTCGTTTTACTGTGGATATAGATACTTTTGTACCTGTTTCCTCCAGCATCTTCACAAGGTCCTTTGCTGTTGTTCTTGGATTGATTTGCACGTTTCACACCAAAGTACGTTCACCTCTAGGAGACAGAACACGTCTCCTTCCTGAGCGGTATGACGTCTGCGTTGTCCCATGGTGTTTATACTTGCATACTATTGATTGTAAAGATGAAGGTGGTACCTTCAGGCGTTTGGAAATTGCTCCCAAGGATGAACCAGACTTCTGGAGGTCTTGGCTGATTTACAATTTTCTTCTGAGGTCTTGGCTGATTTATTTTGATTTTCCCATGATGTCAAGCAAAGAGGCACTGAGTTTGAAGGTAGGCCTTGAAATACATCCACAGGTACACCTCCAATTAACTCAAATTATGTCAATTAGCCTATCAGAAGCTTCTAAAGCCATGACATAATTTTCTGGAATTTTCCAAGCTGTTTAAAGGCACAGTCAACTTACTGTATGTAAACATCTGACCCACTGGAATTGTGATACAGTGAATTATAAGTGAAATAATCTGTCTGTAAACAATTGTTGGAAAAATTACTTGTGTCATGCACAAAGTAAATGTCCTAACCAACTTGCCAAAACTATAGTTTGTTAACAAGAAATGTGTGGAGTGGTTGAAAAACGAGTTTTAATGACTCCAACCTAAGTGTATGTAAACTTCCGACTTCAACTGTATGTGCCCGCTGTTCACCATTGTCTGGTCAGTTATTGTTCCCATGTCCGTTGGTCTTGTGAGTACCTGTGCTTGTGGTTTCGGTTTTCGTGCTGCGTGTATTGTGAACTCGTTATTACGGATCTCGTCCCTTAAATTGTTGTGCACTTGTTATTACGGGTCTCGTCCAGTGTATTTATTAGAGGTTGAACCTCGCTCTTTTGTTTGGGCTTCGTCCCCGTGCCTTTCATGGTATGTTGTATTTTTGGGTAGAGTATTAAAACCCCCTATTACGTATTCCTGCGCCTGTCTCCAATCATTTATACGTGACAGAATAACCAACCCTAAATGGAGACAGCGGGAATGGCCCGTCCGACGCCGCTGCAACTTCGGCAGTTGCAACTGGCACATCCGATGCCGCAACTGGTCCGTCTGACGCCGCCACTACTTTGGTAGCTGCAACTGGCCCTGACCAACCCGCACCACATCCCTGTGGTCGTCCTCAAGGCCGGTGTCGTCCCGCTGCTAGTGCAGCGCGTCAGGGGGAGGGGGGTACTGTCACAGATTCCCCCGGTACCCCTGCTCAATCCGTGCACCAGCTCCGGAGGTCTATGTCACCGGCCTCTAGGCGTCACTGAACTGTCTCATTACGCACACCTGATTCCCTTTCCCCTGATTAGTAATTGTATATATGTGCCCTCTGCGCACCATTGTTTTGTCGGTTATTGTTCCCATGTCCGTTTAGCTCTGTGAGTACCTGTGCTTTGTTATTTTGGCTTTCGTGCTGCGTGTATGGTGCACTTGTTATTACGGGTCTCGTCCCGTGTATTGTTGTGCATTTGTTATTATAGGTCTCGCCCCGTGTAGTTTATTGCGGGTTTCATCCTGTGTATATATTAGAGGTTTTACCTCGCTCTTTTGTTCAGGTTACATCCCTGTGTTTTTGTATATGTGTTTGTTTTGGGCTTCATCCCCGTGCTTTTTCATGGCATGTTGTATATTTTGGGTGGAGTATTAAACCCCCCCCATTTACAAATTCCTGCACCTGTCTCCAATCATTTATACAATGTGACAGATATCCCTTTCCGTTCTCAAAACAATGTTCTGGGCGTACTGTTCTGGGCGTAACGAGGATTCCTCCCAGGCACGATCAATCAGTCACTTCCATGAACCCAGTCGAATTGGTTGTTAGAAAAGCACAAACATAAAATTTTCCTGAAGTTATAGCCAGTAATGATGTTTTCATCTGATTGTCAAGCAAATCACTTTAAAAAGTAGGTTAACTTCAAACAATCGTCCAAAATAATTCCAGCAGTTGAACAGTGCATCGTGTGAACCCACCAACCATGTTTAAAAACCATGTTGTTTTAATTCCGTTTTTTATGGTGTTGCTGCAGCATCCTGAGCACCCCTACTTCCCGCGGCTATGGCACCAACTCTCCTTCAATTTGGAATGGGCTGAAACTATCTCACCGGAGAGAGCATCCAAGTGAGCAAAACAGCACCCCTCTGTCTTACTATATGTATGACATGCCTTACTCTTTTTGGCCAGACAGCATCAGATACATGGACTACACATACTGAGACAGAGGGGCACTGTTTCACTCGCTCGGATGCTTTATTGTTTTCTGTGCGCATCTCGGTTAAATAAATGATCAATGGGCAAGGAGGTACGGTAGGGCATGCCAGGTCTAGGGGTGACCACATGTCCCTGATTGTGTGGGACAGTCCCGCATTTTGTCCCTTTTTTCCCACAACCAAACAATCATGTACCGCACTTTATCAACAAATTCAAACACCAAAACAATATTGATTTGTCCTGTATTTCAGTCAGACATTCCAACCTGTCTCTTGCAGTCAGGTTGCACTTATGAAAATATATATATCATAAGGATGTGGTAGCTAAGCCTACTGGTCATATTAAACACTTCTCCAATTGTTGTTGAGATCTGATATTCTGCGCAGAGCAGAGAAAGACAAATTTCATAGGCAATTGTCAACCAATCCTACTTCTCAAATAATTTAGGGCTAAATTCCAGCTAAACTTGAAAAGGACAGTAGGCCTAACTACTTACAAAAAGCGCGCTTCTGATGAAGAGCTACAAAAGTAAATGGGTGTATTATACTGAAGGAGAGCCTATAAGGTAATTTCATCAAATGTGAGGCTTTCCATGCTCATTAGTGGCTCATTCAACATACAGTATTTGCTGCTACCTCATTCAATCCCATTTTAAAAGTCTCCCTAACTGATTTACATTCCCTGAGACCAACCAGAAATGTTTCATTGGCCAAATATTTTCATAAGGCCACACATGTGGTCTCTCATTTCTACATCCCCAAATTTTGCACAAGGCAAAAGAGTAGGCTATAGGTGCGCTTCAATTGCTTGTTCAGTGCAATGGACAACAGCGGTGTATTGCTGCCAGAGCCACCCATTCCTCACAATGGTGCTTGTTTAGTAGGCCTAAAGTTACATCAAAGCTGAATCAATGTCTTGGAAGATCGCATAATGATTCATTTGATTTCTACATAACATAATAAAATATAATAGCATAGTATAACTTCACTGTTGTTACACTAAAAACACCACCTAATTTCTCATGAGATGTATAGGATGGTTAGCTAAATAGTCAAAAAAAAAATGAATGGGCCAAAACTTAACAGAGTGTGCCAGTGGTGTGCATGTAAGTGCACAACACAGCTGTGTTCTAGAATATTGGACAGTTGGCTTTCATACATTTTGAATTCTCAGCGCAGCTCAAGCAATTTCTCCAAGTGTCAACACATTCAAATGACTAGAGGATGAGTACCAGAGCCGCGTTGGTTGGGAATTTGGGCTGTGTGTCACCTGCAGATTGTGGTCTCAGAGCCGCATAGCTACGTCAACAGCATCCGTGGACTATGGTTTACACTTCAGGCCTGTCCATAACGCTGGCCCTGACCATGACTAATGTATAATTGGCTCCAGAGGCTATACCTTCAAAATGTGTTGGTATAAGCCTTAGACCAATTTGTGTCTTGTTCTGGATTAATCAAGCATTCTTATCTCTACTTGATTGATTAAATAACACATCTTTAATTAAATAAATCCTTTGGATATTGACTTAACTGTAACTCTCCAAGATGGTCTAAATCAAACACTAATCCCTGAGAACAGCCTTCAGGACTAGGGTTGGGTTGGACAACCTGCCTTCCTCAACACTGTTTTACAGACAGACATATTGGGATGTTTTAGATATCATATTATAAAGAGAGAATACTGTAGTTGTTCAGTTGTAAAGTGCAGTTCCACGAGGCCCCGCATGGTCCAAGCAAGGGGGCAGAGAGAAAAATGTGCGGTTTTATAGATAAACTAATGCTATTTTACCTTTTTTGCCGTGAGGCTAGGTTAAAATGTTGCCAGGACCAGCAAGGGGAGTGGGCCCGATTCTTTCCTTGGGCTGAATACGCCCAGAATTCATTGCGACACTCCTCCACCGGGCTGACTCCTTTCCAGTGTGTTCTAGGTTATCAGCCAGCCCTGGATCCGTGGACTCCGAGACAGACCTAAGCTCCTGCGGTGGACGAGTGGTTCAGGCACGGTATGGAACGATGCCTACGTGAAACTCCAGCGCGCCGTCAGAAAGAGCAGCCGGATCGCCACCTTAGTGAGGCTCCTGTGTTCCATCCTGGTGACCGCGTCTGGTTCTCTACCAGGAACCTCCTGCTCAGCCTGCCCTGTAAGAAGCTGAGTCCCCAGTTTGTGGGGCTATTCAAGGTCTTCCGAAGGGTCAACAAAGTAACTTACAGATTACAACTCCCCACTAACTACCGGATCTCTCATGTTTCCCTCCTCAGGCCGGTGGTTCCTGGTCCTTTGGCTGATGCCGTCCCCCACGACACCCCTCCAACTCCCTTGGACATCAAGGGGAGCCCCGCCTATGCCGTCAGATCACTCCTGGACTCCCGACGTCGTGGGGGTCGGCTCCAAAACCTGGTGGACTGGGAGGGGTACGGTCCAGAGGAGAGGTGCTGAGTTCCGGTAGACGACATTCTAGATCCCACATCATCTGAGAATTTCACCTTCGCCATCCGGACCAGCCCGCTCCTCGCCCTCGGGGCCGTCCTCCTGGCCGACATCATCCTGCGACTGGAGCCACGTGTCTGGTGGGGGGGGGGGGGGGGGGGGGGTGTACTGTCACGTCAACTCCTGCTCCAGCACTTGACGTCGCAGGTCTACTATCCACCGGTCCTTGCACCCCATCATGAGGCACACCTGGACTCCATCACTACCCTGATTACTTCCCCATTATATAGCACTCCCTAGCATCACTCTTCAGGCAGTATTGATTCAGTTTTCATGTCCAGGCACATCTCTTGTTTTGTAACTCTCCATGTTCATTATTACTAAACTCACAATCTGCACCTGCTTCCTGACTCCCGTGTCTGTCACAATAAAGCAAACATTATCCCTCAGGTCTAGCACAGCAAATACTTAAATTGTTCAAGCATATGTTGCAGAACAGTGAGTTGACAAGCCACTGACAGAGTTGACAACAGATAGTCTACTCAAAACAGACATATTTTGGCCTCTAAAAATCGAATTTCAATAGGCCTACAAACGTTTATAGAATATGGAAAATGATTCATTTGAAAATCCCTAATAGAAACATAATCATTCTATCATCTTTTTCAGCACTCTGACAGAGTTGACGTTAGACAAAAATCTGATAGAGT
Source organism: Salvelinus namaycush (assembly GCF_016432855.1). Taxonomy (NCBI): domain Eukaryota; kingdom Metazoa; phylum Chordata; class Actinopteri; order Salmoniformes; family Salmonidae; genus Salvelinus; species Salvelinus namaycush. Next base: position 38,159,523 of record NC_052308.1, read on the forward strand.
TGGGGCTTTATAGAGTTGACTTATTTATTTGAATTTTTTAAAGTGGTACACAGTAGCAAAACAAAATCTCAGTTGCTTTATGGCTCTACAACCTAATAAAATCAAAATGTATGGTGATTCCAATATTGTTTGATTAAATCTATGAAAAGTAGAGAACTTTACAGATCATGAGTGGGCTTGTTGCACTACAATGCGGACATGAATAATGGGACCTTATGGTATAATTGACGATGCTCATTCCTGAAGAAGTTTGGATTTTAGACAAATCTCCAGACACGTATTTTAGGAATAACAGTTTTGAGAGAGATATTATTTAAAGTCACAGAGGGCTATTGCAAGAAACTACATAAGATAATTGTTCAGTTAATATCCATTATTACTTTTTTGGAGAGTTTGAAATTGGGATCCTTTGCTTTGGACAAGGGCATTTCCAGGCATAGAGTCTATTGGAAATGAATAATATTTAAGTATTTAGAAAATTCCAAAAACAAACAGAAAAAATTGAAAAAAACCTTTTCTCTGCAGGACAAGGATTGTCCCCGACTTTCGAGAAAACCTGAGCTAATTTTCTGCTATTCTACACGTTTTGCCATGAGGCAGAGAGAAAATGTTGCAGTTTTAACACACATTTCCTGGCTTATGACATGCTCATATGCTATCTGGGGGGCCCAACCTCCAGTCTCTGCGTGGGTCCACAACGCCAGTGGTCCAATTCCTAGACCTTTTCTGTCAGACACTAACTGTATGATAACTTCTGCACTCAAGACTCTTATCTTCAATTAGCAGCTGCAAAAACTCCCAAATTAAAGTGAATACAGCTGTTAGGATTGAGTCCTATTGATTTGCCGTGATGATGATGAAGTATTATGTTGAACACATTGACAATATGTTTAACTGCTATGAGACTTGTGTGCTATTAGGTTGAATTTGTTTAGAAGGATGTGTGTTGACATACTAGTTGGCAAAAGGAGAGCAATAGTAACTGTACAGATGTAGGGTCTTAGTTTGATCACCCTGTTGCATGAGAACTTTCCTGCAACGCAGGAAGAATGAATCGCAAGTAGAATGAATGCTACAACTTCTGCAAAGGCCATATCAACGTAAATGCTGCACAGCCAATGCAAATGCCAGATTGACCATGCAGCACCTTTTACTCCCAGAATTCCATCTCAGATGAAGTTGCATTCACAGGGACTATCCAATTAGCTGTCAGATTCCTCTTGTCAAATTCTACAAAATATACCGTGGGAGAAATTGCCTACATTTAATAAAAAATTCTAAAGACAAGTTTAATATTTCAAGACAAGTAATGTGCATACAAGATGTTTATTGTTCTTGCAAAGACCGGAGCCATAGTTTGTTTTGTCAATAGACACCCCACGGTTTTAAACCAGCCATACAAAATGGTCAGACAAAATTACTTCCAAAACTAGTAGTTAAAATCTATCATGTTACATGACAGTTGAATAAGTAAGCTATACCTCTGTGTCAATTCCCAGCAGCTAAACCGGGTACCCCAAGCACCACAGCACTACAGGGGTGCAATCTAAACATAATATAGGCTGGAAAGGAAAACCTTAGTTTGGACATCAGAGTTCAAACTTGGCTTGAAAATACATGCCAAAAAAATACTGCGCACTTAGATAAATTGGAAAAATATTTAAGATTAGGTCTACAGTTGAAGTCAGAAGTTTACATACACCTTAGCCAAATACATTTAAACTCACTTTTTCACAATTCCTGACATTTAATCCTAGTAAAAAATTCCTAGTATTTGGTAGCATTGCCTTTAACTTGTTTAACTTGGGTCAAACGTTTCGGGTTGCCTTCCACAAGCTTCCCACAATAAGTTGGGTGAATTTTGGCCCCTTCCTCCTGACAAAGCTGGTGTAACTGAGTCAGGTTTGTAGGCCTCCTTGCTCGCACACACTTTTCAGTTCTGCCCACAAATTTTCTACAGAATTGAGGTCAGGGCTTTGTGATGGCCACTCCAATACATTGACTTTGTTGTCCTTCAGCCATTTTGCCACAACTTTGGAAGTATGCTTGGGGTCATTGTCCATTTTGAAGACCCATTTGCGACCAAGCTTTAACTTCCTGACTGATGTCTTGAGATGCTGCTTCAATATATCAACATCATTTTCCTCCCTCATGATGCCATCTATTTTGTGACGTGCACCAGTCCCTCCTGCAGCAAAGCACCCCCACAACATGATGCTGCCACCCCCGTGCTTCACGGTTGGGATGGTGTTCACCGGCTTGCAAGCCTCCCCCTTTTTCCTCCAAACATAACGATGGTCATTATGGCCAAACAGTTCTATTTTTGTTTCATCAGACCAGAGGAAATTTATCCAAAAAGTACGATCTTCGTCCCCATGTGCAGTTGCAAACCATAGTCTGGCATTTTTATGGCGGTTTTTGAGCAGTGGCTTCTTCCTTGCTGAGTGGCCTTTCAGGTTATGTCGATATAGGACTGTTTTTTACTGTGGATATAGATACTTTTGTACCTGTTTCTTCCAGCATCTTCACAAGGTTATTTGCTGTTGTTCTTGGATTGATTTGCACTTTTCGCACCAAAGTACGTTCATCTCTAGGAGACAGAACGCATCTCCTTCCTGAGCGCTATGACGTCTGCGTGGTCCCATGGTGTTTATACTTGCGTACTATTGTTTGTACATATGAACGTGGTACCTTCAGGCATTTGGAAATTGCTCCCAAGAATGAACCAGATGTGTGGAGTTCTACAATTAGTTTGAAGGTAGGCCTTGAAATACATCCACAGGTACACTTCCAATTGACTCAAATGATGTCAATTAGCCTATCAGAAGCTTCTAAAGCCATGATCATCTTCTGGAATTTTCCAAGCTGTTTAAAGGCACAGTCAACTTAGTGTATGTAAACTTCTGACCCACTGGAATTTTGATACAGTGAATTATAAGTGAAATTATCTGTCTGTAAACAATTGTTGGAAAAAATATCTGTGTGATGCACAAAGTAGATGTCCTAACCGACTTGCTAAAACTATAGTTTGTTAACAAGAAATGTGTGGAGTGGTTGAAAAACAAATTTTAATGACTCCAACCTAAGTGTATGTAAACTTCCGACTTCAACTGTACGTTACAGCACTTTGGTTTCAGGAATAAATGTGTTGAAATGGAAGTCAATTATACATGTCTGTTTTCAATCCTTTTTAAATAGGATAGATTGGCTATATGTGATTGTCTGCCTATAACCAGCCTGAGGAGGTTTCCATTCCTAATCTATTCAGAGTTTAGTGAAATGAATCAAATTGGAAATGGGCAATTAGGCCTATTAATGCATGTATGTCTATTTAATGTGGAAAAATCCACCTGGACTCGTCCCCACCCACCTACTCAGCCAGTCAGAAGCCGCTAATGTGTTGCGGCCATGGCATAGCCCATACTTTTTACTAAACGATACAATCTAAATAGTATAGTATGCAGCATAGTATGCAGTTTAAGTATGTAGTCCGTTAGTATGGGTATTCACCCAGTACAAAAAATAATTGCAGTTTTGAAACTGCAATCAAAGTGCAGTAACTGCAGTCGACTGTTGTATTTTGGACGCAGTAATTGCAGATAACTGCAGTGTACTGCCGCTATAATGCACTGTAATTGCAGTTACACTGCAAAAGTACTGCGGTAAAAAAAACATTTATTTTGGATGCAGTATTTCTAGCATAGTGCAGTTTTACTGCAGTGTACTGCAGTTATACTGCACTCTGACTGCAATCTTTTTTCATAAGGGAGGATACGGCCACTATCTTGCTTAAACATTGCATACTCTGTTAAAGCTCCCCAAAGCACACACATACATGGGTCGCTCCTCTTTTCAGTTCACTGCAGCTAGCGACTGGAACGAGCTGCAAAAAAACCTCAAACTACATTCTAAGACTCAATCATGGACACTCTTACTGACACTTGTGGCTGCTTTGTGGGATGTATTGTTGTCTCTACCTTTTTTCCCTTTGTGCTGTTGTCTGTGCCCATTAATGTTTGTACCATGTTTGTGCTGCTACCATGTTATGCTGCTGCCATGTTGTGTTGCTACCATGCTGTGTTGTCATGTGTTACTGCCATGCTGTGTTGTTGTCTTAGATCTCTCTTTATGTAGCGTTGTGGTGTCTCTCTTGTCATGATGTATGTTTTCTCCTACATTTTTATTCTTAATCCCAGCCCCTGTCGCCGCAGGAGGCCTTTTGCCTCTTGGCAGGCCATAATTGTGAATAATAATTTGTTCTTAACTGACTTGCCTAGTTAAATAAAGGTTCAATTAAAAAAAGTTAAATATATAGATACAGTACCAGTCAAAAGTTTGAACACCCCTACACATTCAAGGGTTTTTCTTTATTTTTACTATTTTCTACATTGTAGAATAATAGTGAAGACATCAAAACTATGAAATAACACATATGGAATAATATAGTAACCAAAAAAGTGTTTAACAAATCTAAATATATTTTATATTTGAGATTCTTCAAAGTAGCCACCCTTTGCCTTGATGACAGCTTTGCACACTCTTGGCATTCTCTCAACCAGCTTAATGAGGAATGCTTTTCCAACAATCTTGAAGGAGTTCCCACATATGCTGAGCACGTGTGGGCTGCTTTTCCTTGACTCCAACTCATTCCAAACCATCTCAATTGGGTTGAGGTCAGGTGATGGCCAGATCATCTGATGCAGCACTCCATCACTCTCCTTCTTGGTCAAATAGCCCTTACACAGCCTGAAGTTGTGTGCTGGGTTATTGTCCTGTTAAAAAACAAATGATACTCCTACTAAGCGCAAACCAGATGGATTTGTGTTTGCCCCACCAAGATGTACATGCTAAAATCACCACCGCACACCACACATAACAACAATAATTGTGCATCAAATAAAATGTCTGTCCCATGTCGGTGAATGGTTGAATTGCTCCTTATCATTCAGGTATCCAATAGCATTGAGAGCGTGTTTACATACAGAAGCTTACAACACGGCTGTTGTACATTTCTGTCTGACTTGTACAGACGTAGCCTATATTATCACACATGTCCTGTAAGACACGTCCTGTAGTGTCATCTAGTGGAATCAGTGGGTCAGGATAACCAAAAGACATGCTAAATTACAAACCTCCTCCCCCACCCTTTTATTTTACCTGATACTTACTACTTACTTATAAATTAAATGGTAACCTAATAATGATACTAACCTAATAATTACACGATCAAAACATAATGTTTTCTGGGCATCAATTAAAACAAGCACTAGATAATTGCTATTTGTGTATTTGGAAGTAAGTACCGGAAATAATGTATTGTAACCAACTAATACCCTTGTAAACATTAGTTCAACAACTGAAAGAGGACTGTAAAATAAGGAAGTGCAACAACCACATCTTTAGTATATTTTTCATATTCAAATCATATTCAAATTAATTGTTCATGCCCCTGACAAATACACTGAGATTTGAATGGACATTTGCTTACTGTTCATGTAGAATGGCTGTGAGACAAAAAGTTTTTTTTTTTATTCAAAAAGTGCACTCTACCCACAACATCAGGATAAGCCTATTACAAGTAGATAGGCCTACATGCTTGGCAGTAGGTGTTGTTGTCTTTACATCCTGTAGGTATGATATCTGATTGGAGGTTAACTTTACAGTAATGCTATTGGTCAACAACTCAGATGTTATAAAGGGGTCTCACTTTCATTGGCTGTCTCTTCTCTGTTCCAGACCTGCTGTGGTGAGAGACACTGTTTTTCTCTCGCCCTCTCTCATGCGCTATGGGTCATTTCTCTCTCTCCCTCTCTGATCATGCTTAGATACTTCATGTTTTGTGAATGTCAGTATTACCTTGTAACTTAAGCTTCATGCCTTGTATAATGTTTAGTTCATTTTACAATTATATTAAATCTATTTGCCTTTGATATAGACAATTCTCAGACCTTTCTTGCTAAATCAGCTTTATGGAGTCCGATAAACATTTTAATAGACTTTGTCATATTAAATTGCAAAGTATTATTATGGGTCGATTGTGCAATATATATTATATAGTTATTCATCAAATATTACTCCACTACAGTGTTATTAACTATAACTACCTTTTATTACATGTGTTATTAACTTGTATTATCCGTGTTAACTGTTATAACCTGTTATTAACTGTTATTCATATATTATTAACTCTAAAAGTGTCAACTGGGGTCAACATTTTTATCCTACGGGCCGGTGCCAAAAATCCTATTTTAGGACTTTGTAATCAAACTACTTACCAACAAAAACAATTTGCTATGATTTCTGTGTTAATATGGAGGAATGTAAAATAATCTCTCTTTTGTATAGTACTATGCTGAAAAAATGTACTTTGAGATAAAATAGCCAAATTTAGCATAGAGGTAGATGTACACTGGTACAAAAGTATGTGGACACCTGCACATCGAACATCTCATTCCAAAATCATGGGCATTCATATGGAGTTGGTCCCTCCTTTGCTGCTATAACAGCCTCCACTCTTCTGGGAAAGCTTTCCACTAGATGTTGGAACATTGCTGCAGGGACTTGCTTCCATTCAGCCACAAGAGCATTAGTGAGGTTGGGCACTGATGTTGGGATATTAGGCTTGGCTCTTAGTCGGCGTTCCAATTCATCCCAAAGGTGTTCGATGGGGTTGTGGTTAGAGCTCTGTGCAGGCCAGTCAAGTTCTTCCACACCGATCTCGGCAAACCATTTTTGTATGGACCTCGCTTTGTGCACGAGGGCATTGTCATGCTGAAACAGGAAAGGGCCTTCCCCAAACTGTTGCCACAAAGTTGGAAGCACAGAATCATCTAGAATGTCATTGTATGCTGTTGCGTTAAGACTTCCCTTCACTGGAACTAAGTGGCCTAGCCCAAACCATGAAAAACAGCCCCAGACCATTATTCCTCCTCCACCAAACTTTACAGTTAGCACTATGCATTCGGGCAGGTAGCATTCTCCTGGCATCCGCCAAACCAAGATTTGTCCGTCAGACTGCCAGATGGTGATGCGTGATTCATCATTTCAGAGAACGTGTTTCCACTGCTCCAGAGTCCAATGGCGGCGAGCTTTACACCACTCCAGCCGATGCTTGGCATTGCGCATGGTGATCTTAGGCTTATGGCAGCTGCTCGGCCATGGAAACCCATTTCATGAAGCTCCCGACGAACAGTCCTTGTGTTGACGTTGCTTCTAGAGGCAGTTTGGAACTCGGTAGTGAGTGTTGCAACCGAGGACAGACCATTTTTACACGCTACGCGCTTCAGCACTCGGCGGTCACGTTCTGTGAGCTTGTGTGGCCTACCACTTCGCGGCTGAGCCGTTGTTGCTCCTAGACGTTTCCACTTCACAATAACAGCACTTACAGTTGACCAGGGCAGCTCTAGCAGGGCAGAAATTTTACGAACTGACTTGTTAGAAAGGTGGCATGACGGTGCCACGTTGAAAGTCACTGAACTCTTTAGTACGTGCCATTCCACTACCAATGTTTGTCAATGGAGATTGCAAATGTTTGTCGATTTTTACAAATGTAAGCAACGGCTGTGGCTGAAATAGCCGAATCCACTAATTTAAAGGGGTGTCCACATACCCTACATGGCCAAAATAATGTACCCTAAAAAGTAATATATATTTTTATTTATTTACGACAGTAACAGTGTTTTACAATTCAGGAAGACTGTTTTGAGATAAACGCACCATATCTCTCACAGAGCTAGATTTACGGAGAGAAAGAGAGAGTGAAATCTAGCTATACAGTAAATCTGACTTTACAGCTCGATTTTGTACAATGTCATAGCCCACTTGTCATTGCATTCAATAGCTCTCAGGCACCAACAGTCCTCTTAACACCCCCTTCTGGTGATTTCTATGTACTAGAGGTCCCACTAAATCCCAGGAGGATATACTGTATCTACCATGTAAATGTCACAAGAGATACCTGGATTCTAATACTTCAATTTGTGCAATATATTGGGCACGTTCTTGGTCAAATTGCAATTGTACAGTTACTGTAATTCAAAAAATATAAATACATACAGTATTTAGCCTCCAGTCAATGTCTCCATACCAAGTTGAGAATCTCATCTTTCAGATGAAATTGGAACTGAGTTAATAGACCATAGCATTGCAAAATTAGAGCTGAAAATCTAATATGGAGCCCATATCTCCCATAGTGGTGGCCATCTTGTCAGATTAGTTAAATGGGTCATTCTATGAAAAAGGTGGCTTTTTCAACAGCGATTTCGATTTTTTTAAATCGAAACTTAGTTAGACAATAGTTAACCACTTAACATTATAAATCAACATAAATGACAGCTTAAGATTTTTACATTTTTACTACATTACATTTTAAAAATGCTTGTGCTGCCATTTTGTCACTGGTGTTACCTATATTTTAGATGACAATTCAGGCTTTCTAGAATGTAATTTCAGTCTTTAATTTGCACATATAATCAAAGACAGAAAAAGTTCATGGTAATACTAAGAAATTGTTTGGATTAGTAATAATTGACTTTGAACATGCGTGTGTAAAGTTATATTGTCTGACATTTTTCCATTTATACTATTGTTTTTTTTTGTAACCTAAGAAATAATTGAGGTTGAGTCATCAAAAGTGAATGATCGTATCCTGAAAATGTTTACTTATGAATGTAGCAACAGTCAGGTTGATACAAAAACCATATTCAATTAAATTGGCCAACTCTGATGCCAGAACACCAGCATGCCGTACAGTAACACCAGTGACACAATGTGAAACCAATGACAAACATAAGATTATTTCAAACAAATTTGATCAATTTATTAGTAATATTTTTAATTACAAATCATTTCAGATTTCAAAAAATGGGTTGATTAAATATGGACAATAAAATGAGGGTTATTGGTCGAAGATTAAGACCAAAAGATGAAGCCTATTGACTAAAATGTGTCTTTCAAAACACAACATTGTCATACAAACATATAAAACATGTCCACTAGAACATTAAAAACACTAACATTGAACATCAACTAAAACTGTTTTCCTAACCACACTGATACAAACATTTTGTATGCAGTAAAACATGTTCATGGAATTTTTCCAGTATTGTTCTTCACTTTTACTTCAGATATGTTTGTCTTTGCCATGTTATTGTGTCACGTCCATCTCTTATCATCTCTGAGCCAATCTCCATTGCTTTATAGCTACTGATGGCTTCTTTACTAGTAGCCAGTTCACATCTGCCACTTTCACACAGTCAGGTGCTCCTCCAAGTACTTCCAGATACTGTGGCAAATTTGAACTGATCTTTTGTTCACTGGCAGCGGCTCTGGCATCAGACAAACAATCTGGTCATCCCCATACCAGTTGATATCATCTCTTGGGCTTGGCCAGTAGAACTTGTTGACACCATTCCTGTGCATGCACTTTACTTTGACACGATGTTCTTCAACCTCCAGTTTAATGCCAGGGTATAGTTGTTCATCGTAGTTCACGATACACTACTGTCCACTGTGGTGACTCGATGACATCCGGACGAAGTGGAGGTGAGAGATCACGGCCATTAGCCGGGAGGGTGACTTCTTGGAGTCCATTTTTATTTATTTTACCAGGTAAGTTGACTGAGAACACATTCTCATTTACAGCAACGACCTGGGGAATAGTTACAGGGGAGAGGAGGGAGATGAATGAGCCAAATGTAAGCTGGGGATGATTAGGTGACCGTGATGGTATGAGAGACAGCTTGGGAATTTAGCCGGGACACTGGGGTTAACACCCCTAAACTTACAATAAGTGCCATGGGATCTTTAATGACCTCAGAGAGTCAGAACACCTGTTTAACATCCCATCAGAAAGACGGCACCCTACACAGGGCAGTGTCACTGCCCTGTGAAATTGGGATATTTTTTAGACCAGAGGAAAGAGTGCCTCCTACTGGCCCTCCAAAACCACTTCCAGCAGCATCTGGACTCCCATCCAGAGACTGACCAGGAACAACCCTGCTTAGCTTCAGAAGCAAGCCAGCAGTGGGATGCAGGGTGGTATGCTGCTGGCTGTCCATAACATGGGCAACCCCACACGCCTTCCGCTGCTTGGCAGAGACAACTTACGTCTCTATATTTTAGGGTTCCAGGTGTGATACTTACAACCTGGTGCATTTGCATGGTTCCTTTCACGGTAACCAGAGATACCTCAGACATCTTCTGTGCCTTTCTTTCCACCTCTTGCTCGCTGACATAATGCAACTGTATTTGACTGCAAGAGTCCCTCAACTCCTGGTAGAAAGACATTGCATCCGTTATGTCTCTCCCGTGGCGGACCAAGAGGTCGGCTGACCTCTTTAATGAACAACCCACTCCATCTGGAGCACCTTTTACGTGACTTTACGTGACACGTAGTCCCCTGGAAGCCCTTCTTGTAAGGTTCTGTGCAAACCATGTAAAAGTTGCCCTTCTATTTATATTGTGTGGCAGGGCCATCACTGAAGAAATGAAGGTGTTGCATGGCAGGGTACTGGTGTTTTATCATGTACAGGATGCGGTCCAGGTGAACCCATATGGCTGCTGGATCATGCCTTCTGCTGGGTGATATGGTGCAAAAGGAGATGGGGGGCTCCTCTGCCACATAGAGGACACCAGTGTGGAGCGTTACTTGCTTGTGTGACCCCCCCAAAGTGAACTGACTGGATCTCTGAAGCATACTTGCAAGTGATGTGTGATTACAATATTGAAACAGTAATAAAATGCTAATAAGTATTTTTTAATATAATTGTTGAGGTTTTTATAAAACATTACGTTGAGAAAAAAGTTTGGGGTGTTATTGATTGTCACTGGCGTTATCGTCATGTCACTGGTGTTATCAGCAAGAACAGTAACACCAGTGACGATAACACCAGTGACAAATCTGCAGACAAGATGGCATATCGAAGATGGTGGCCACTGTAGCTCAAACCACACTTCTTAAATTGTAAATAAATCACTTAATCATGGAATTTTATCAATAATTTTAATCCATTTTCCTTTCCACTTACCATAAACTGTATAACACCAGTGACACATTTTAAGTCCTCACATGAAATAACCAAGTTAATCATCAAATTGTTAACATATGAAAAGAGAGTGCACACTCACCATGTGCTTTTCAAAACAGTCCCGTCTCCAATTAACCTTTGACCCAGGAAGAATTTGGCAAGGATGTTGCATTTTTTCAAAGTGGTGGTTTTTATCCATTTTAACACCAGTGACATGAAATTGAGAGACAGCTATTACTTGTAAATTATTTTTAACATTTATTTGATATTTTAGTTTTTTTAAGTAGTCCACTAAATAACTATAATACTTTCCTTTGTATTATGACATTTAAAGAGGGAGATATTTTTTTTTTAAACTCAAAATATGTCACTAAACCATGACTCCTGACCAGAGGGACAAGACAATTTCATGGTACTGACCGTGCTCTACAATATATAACAAAACATGTTTGCAATATAACTGTCTTACATCTGTTTTATTAATAATAAAATACTTCAATTAAAACAAAACAAAATATTTTTTGTGTCATTATCTCAGATTTTTGGGTGTTTTTCCTGATGAATAAGGCCGGGTTAGAAAGCCACCATTTTCGTAGAATGACCCAAATCAGAAATCTATCAGCCTCTTAGTATAAGAGAAAACACTTTGAATGTATAAAAGAAACATTTTCATGACAAGTTATGGATGACATTGTTAAAATAACACAGAAACTTCTATTTTAGGGTGAATTTCTGAGATGTGCAGTGTAAAATAAAATATTAAAGACATTTTAAATAAATAATGACTGCAGTTGAAGTGTCCAGGTGTAATGTTGTCATGCAGTACTTATTTTTTGCCTAAAATCTTCTGAAATGTCATTCATTCAGAGAATGTTAAGGTGTAGGTGTAAACTTTTCACTAGGTTACTGGGCCTGGTTACATATCCACCATAGTAGCAGGAACCGTGCAGAAAAGGACACTGTGAAAAGAAAATATACAAGCCAGCATAGTATTGTTCGGGACAGCCCTAGTGTGAATATGTTTACCAGCTTGTGTCATTAACATTTAACCCACTGGTTTGGAAACAAACTGGTTGGGTTTCTAAGATGATATCCTACTCTGGGATTAACGGAGAACCATTAAAGGTAAACATAATTATCATAGATAATGTAGTTCAAAGATACCCATAGAAATGCGATGAGAACTCATTCTAGTTCTGTTAAGGTACCATTATCTACAGGAGTGTTTCTCAACCTGTTTTGTATCAGGGACTGGCAAGCTAGTGTTTGATCTTCTACAATCTTTCCTTCTTTGGGGGACTGATTACTGTACTTTCAAACTAGCACTGTAGAAGTGACCAAACTATTGTCAGGTAACCATTTCAGGTGCCGCTCATTGTCAGGAACCAGAGGTTGAGAAACATTGGCCTATAGGATGTCAATGCTCAAAAGCATAACATTCACAACGTGATCTGTTACACTGCATGGGTTCTGCTGTTAACACTATAAACATGAATTATTGATCTCAAATTAATATTGGTTGGGATCTTTCCTCAAGCGTCTTATATTACCGACACCAAACGGAGTAAAAACAATAAAAGCTCTGCTTTATTTTGACACAATGGTTCATTAGCCATGAAACAAGACAGACAGCACGACAACTATATAAGTCATATATATTTACAGCTGGATCAAAATCTCTAGTACTTACTACAAAACCATGCTCTCTGTACAGAACATCACAGAACGTGTTACACAGGCAGACACCAAGTGCATGCTCAAAGTAAAGTTGCAAACAATATTTCACTTGCCTAAAGCAGTCTCAAAATGAATATCATGTAGAATTTCAGGCTCTTCGTAAAACAAAGGTAAAACAGGATAATTCAGTAATAACCTATTAAAATGTAAATTCTTCACTCTTACTGAGGGAGTCATTTCATTTCAGCATGCCATGACACCCACCATCTCAGATTGTTCTGGAATGGTTTCTGTAGTTAGAAACAGAGAAGATAAGCATTTCTGCAACATATTTTTTTTCAAAGACAATTTAAACTGAGAAATTAAGCTAATTGATTTAACCCAAATTGGCAATTTTAAATATATAGGATTCATATAACATTCAATAAATATAGTACCCAACATCAGATTTGTACCAAATATATTCTTAACAATGATTAAGACATGAGGGATCCAAATAAATGGTCAAAAGCCACCCACGGACCCACCAAACCCCACATCAAACCCCACACCAAGCCCACCCAATGGCCAGTATACAGTATCAGTTCTCTATGTTTGACAAGTAGTATGAAGCTGCAACATTAAGTAATGTTTATTCATACTATGTAATGTATTCTCAGCGAATTTTGTGTATTTTCCACCCTGTTCAGAGAAATTAGCCATTGAAGTAGCTTGCATTTCCCCTCATAAATAAGTGTGAAAGTACCAGCTTTTTCCCACTAGATGCCACTGTTCCTACTTCTGTCACACATATTTATCAATTTTGCTGGTCTCTTGTGTTTATCAAATGGATCACAATATTTTCTTTGCAACTTTTGGTAGAAAACCAATAGATTTTGCTCATGTTGAAAATAAATTGTGTGGTCATCCTCACAAGTCCAGCTAGTCTTCCATGAAATAAATGAAATGTTTACTTCTCTTAGCAACCTAATGCATCAGCCCAACTCTCTTTGAATAGTCCAACAACTGCCAGCTCGCTGAGAGGGCTATCCCTATGGTGCAATTATCATATGAAGCCCAACAATTTGATGGAGAAATGGGCTAATGACTAAAATGTGACAACCCTAATACAATTAAAAAATTATAAACTATTGCATGGTTATGTTTCAATAAAATTATTAGAAAACATCTCTATATGTTTTGTCTGGATCAGTTAGACCCTTAGAGAACATAACATTGAAACTAGATCTGCTGTAGCCTAATGGTTTACTTGTTTACCACTAACTAATCCAGACCTTTTTTGAAGGAAATAAACCACACACACACAGGGGCCATTTCCTTGACACATATCAAGTCTAAGAGAAGTACAAACTGAATTGCTTTCATGGAGGACTAGTTTGAATTCTGAGATGAAAAAAAATCATCATGAGCAAAAGCTATTGGTTTTCTACCCAAAGCGGCAAAGGACACGTTGTGATCCAATTAATAAATGCAGAACATTTGATAAAAGGGTGTGGCAATAGCAGGAGCAGTGGCCTCTAGTGGGCAAAACCTGGTACTTTTACACTAATTTATGGGGGGGGGGAACACAAGCAACATCAATGGCTAATTTCTCTAAACAGGGAAAGAAACCATCACCAAATTTACCATGAATACATTACATAGTATGAATAAACAATACTGCAAGCCACAGCTTCATACTACGTGTCAAACATAGAGAACTGATACTGTATACTGGCCGTTGGGGTGGGCTTGGTGTGAGGTTTGGGGGGTTTGAAATCCTCATGTCTTAATCATTGTTAAGAAGATGTTGGGTACTATATTAACTGAATATTATATGAATCCAACAAATTAAAATTGCCAATTTGGGTGCAATCAATCAGCTCAAATGATCTTTCAACAAAATAATGTTGCAAGACTGCTTATCTAATCTGTTTCTAACTACAGAAACAACATTTCAGACCAATATTTGATGGGGGTGTCGAAATCCTATTTTTTGTGCTTTTTGAGGTGGAATGACTCTGAGGTCAATTTGAACATGTACAGGCAGCTGTTGATAATTTCGTCCAATGGAAAGATTCAGTGTAAAATTGAATTAAAATGGTCATCAAAATAAAATGTTCTTGGGCCACCCGAGTGTCGCAGCGGTCAAAGGCACTGCATCGCAAAGCTAGAGGTGTCACTACAGACCCGGGTTCGTTCCCGGGCTGTGTCAATTGTCCCAGTGTCGTCCAGGTTAGGGGAGGGTTTGGCCGGGGGGGCTTTACTTGGCTCATCTTGCTCTAGCGACTCCTTGTGGTGGGCCAGGTGCCTGCAAGCTGACCTTGGTTGTCAGTTGAACAGTGTTTCCTCCGACACATTGGTGCGGCTGGCTTCCAGGTTAAGCGGGCGGGTGTTAAGAAGCGCGGTTTGTCAGGGTCATGTTTCGAAGGACGCATGACTCGACCTTCGCCTACCGAGCACGTTGGGGAGTTGCAGTGATGATACAAGATCAAAAAAGGGGATAAAAAATGTAAATACATTTCTTTACAGTAGAATTTTAATGTTGACATTACATTTAGTCACATACATATTTTCATACAAGTCCCGCTCTTCAATGGTTTATATACCACAACTCTCGCCAAATGGCATACATTCACCATTATAGCATTCACCAAATGGCATTCCTGTTTAGTTTTGTATTGGGACATGGGTGGGACAGGGACAGCGAGGGGTGCAGACAACATCCTGTATTATGCTGGACATCTTGTTTCAGCATGGTGGTATATAGAATGTTTTTTATCCCACAAATATAATGAGATGCTATGAGTTTCATCTTTCCACATTTCAATAGATGTAGCAAAAATAGCTTAATTACAGTAACTCCAATGAAGATAAGAGAAGACCTTCACTGCGTCATACTCATATTTATATATATATATATATATATATATATACACACACACACAGTACCAGTCAAAAGTTTGGACACACCTACTCATTCCAGAGTTCTTCTTAATTTTTTATTATTTTCTACATTGTAGAATAATAGTGAAGACATCAAAACTATGAAATAACACATATGGAATCATGTAGTAACAAAAAAAGTGTCAATATATATATATATAATCAATATATATATATATTTTATATACTTCAAAGTAGCCACCATTTGCCTTGATGATAGCTTTGCACACTCTTGGCATGCTCTCAACCAGTTTCACCTAGAATGCTTTTCCAATAGTCTTGAAGGAGTTCCCACATATGCTGAGCACTTGTTGGCTGCTTTTCCTTCACTCTGCGGTCTAACTCATCCCAAAACATCTCAATTGGGTTGAGGTCGGGTGATTGTGGAGGCCAGGTCATCTGATGCAGCACTCCATCACTCTCCTTCTTTGTCAAATAGCCATTACACAGCCTGGAGGTGTGTTGGGTCATTGTCCTGTTGAAAAACAAATGATAGTCCCACTAAGCGCAAACCAGATGGAATTGTGTATCGCTGCAGAATGCTGTGGTAGCCATGCTCGTTAAGTGTGCCTTGACTTCTAAATAAATCACTGACAGTGTCACCAGCAAAGCACCCCCACACCATCATACCTCCTCCTCCAAGCTTCACGGTGGGAACGACACATGCGGAGATCATCCATTCACCTACTCTCACACTTGGAACCAAAAGTCTCAAATTTGTACTTATCAGACAAAAGGACAGATTTCATTGCTCATGATTCTTGGCCCAACCAACTCTCTTCTTATTATTGGTTTCCTTTACAGCAATTTGATCACGCAATATCCTCTGAACAGTCGATGTTGAAATGTGTCTGTTACTTGAACTCTGTGAAGCATTTATTTGGGATGGAATTTCTGAGGTTGGTAATTCTAATAAACTCATTATCTGAAGCAGAGATAACTCTGGGTCTTCCTTTCCTGTGGCGGTCCATATGAGAGGCAGTTTCATCATAGCGCTTGATGGTTTTTGCAACTGCACTTGAAGAAACTTTAACAGTTCTTGAGATTTTCCAGATTGACTGACCTTCATGTCTTAAAGTAATGATGGACTGTCGTTTCTCTTTGCTTATTTGAGCTGTTCTTGCCATAATATGGACTGGGTCTTTTACCAAATAGGGCTATATTCTGAATATCACCCTACCTTGTCACAATACAACTGACTGGCTCACATTAAGAAGGAAAGAAATTCCACAAATGAACTTTTAACAAGACACATCTGTTAATTGAAATGAATTCCAGGTGACTACCTCATGAAGCTGGTTGAGAGAATGCCAAGAGTGTGCAAAGCTGTCATCAAGACAAAAAGTGTCTACGTTGAAGAAGATATTTTGATTTGTTTAACACTTTTTTTTGGATACTATTGCATAGTCTTGATGTCTTCACTATTACTCTACAATGTAGAAAACAGAACAAAAAAAGAAAAACCCTTGAATGAGTAGGTGTGTACAAACTTTTTACTGGTACTGTATATATATATATATATATATATATATGTACATACAGAGAGATACATACTTACAAGAAATACAAATATACGAAGAAGAAACTCATATTGCAAATTTTTTAATTTAGACAAAACTTCTGACCACTCACCTTTTTTTCTTTCAGCAAGGATAGAAACATTAAGCATAGTTGCCCTTCATCTATACAGTCTCTCTTTGCTTATTACATTCATACCGCAGGTAAAACCAAGAACAGAGGGTGAGAGAGTCATTGGCGTCTCTCAGGGAGAGTCCTATAGAGTTCCTAGTGAATCTCAGCCAGGTGTGTCCCTGGCCTGTAGTCAAAGTCATAGTACTAAACCACATTTGGCACTCAGTTCAAATATTAGTGTACATCACAGTCATTTAGTTTGGCCTACCCAACCTTTATATCAACCAATCAACACATATTATTATCACCATTAACATACAGGTTCAACAGGTTTCAATTGCTCTAGTCTTATTGGACTAGAAGAACATTAGCTCAGCATGTGATTGAATGAAAATAACGGACCCCTGTCTGCATCATCGTCACCCACCAGTGGATATCACACATGCATTCAATGGTAAATAAATAAACAAATGAACAAACAAAAACATTTTGAAATACAGTACCAAATCACTGTAACATTCCTTAGATTTTGAGCTACTTTGTTTGTACCTTGGTAATATTATGGAACTAAGTGCATTTTGGACCTAGAGTGGCATTTTGAGGGGCTGTGGAAGGAAAATTACTTATTTTCTCATCATCCCAAGCATTGTATCAAGAAACGCCACCTTGTGGTGGTCAGGCAGTTGTGATGAAATTACATAAAAGAGCAAAAAACTGTTGTTTGAATTAAATTCTGGTCAAACTTTATTTTAAGGTACACATATTAGCCACTAGTTTGTAGTTTATAAGTGTGTATATACGTAGCTCATAAGGCCTTTATTGTGTCTTATTAGCTATACATTAGGCCTCAATTAAGTGGTTTATTATTTAAACATAAGTCATGTGTTACCGGACAATCCTTCATTGTTAATCTTTTCCCGCTTTTCAAGGTAAATCAAAGTGGCAACATTGATATGACAAGATATGATTCCCAAAAAGTCATTTCTGGACAATATTTCTGGTAACACTTTAGTGTAAGGAACACATTTTAATGTACTATTCCTGTGTACCTTTACAATGAAGTGTCACCAAATTGATAACAATGACTGACTAATGAATATACAAACTGTCAAACCGTTAGAAACCGTCCGAACCCCTGTATCAGTGCAAACACAGTACACAGAGATGTCTGCCGTATGCCTTCTGACACCTAACCTGGTCCTTTAAAAGGCTTCGACATTCGAAAGCCACACGTCGTCCAGAAAGCTTGGCAACAGTCACTTATGGCACAATTAAGTCAGGTGTTGAGTAAGCGCAAATCTGCTGTATAAGACAATCAAGAAAACAGAAACATACATTTTTTTCACGTTCTAATCTAAGCATGTATACAATAACAAAGTTATAATATTGTCAACAGGGGGCCTGAGAGGTCTTAGTTCCAATGCTGATTCACATAAAAACAGGGGATCAAATACAACAGACCTGTGGAACCATTAACAACACACCTCGAACCTCGCACACATTGGTCTGAATAAACCTCATCTCCAACAATACATCTCTTTTAAACCATTATTGCGAAATGTAAACACCCTTTAAATGTATCACGAAAATATATATGTGTGCAAACGGATATATCCCTGTCTGAAAAATGTCCACAAACAGTGAGTAGGCCGACATATATCTTTCCATCAGATGAAATAAGCAGTTATGAGGATTACAGTTGCTAGGCCTGTGCTGCACCTTCAGCCACTTCACTTCAGATTAGACAGCCAGATTGTAATGAAAACAAGTTTTGGCATGTGGATTGATCACACCAATCCAAGAGAAATAAGAAATAGAAATGAGAAATTAAAACTTATTTGAATTAAAAACACATGTTCATACTGGTAGCCCTGATGCAGTGATCTTGAGTGAATACGAAAATGGTAGTTCCATTTACTAAACAATATGGTAAACAATCCTGCATAGCCACTACCATCCCAACTCCTCTTACTCTCTGAACGTCTACCTTATAGCAGCATAAAACCACTGGAGTTGTGAAGACTAGATAGATATAACGAATCCGTTGTCTCACTCCGATATGGCTGTCAATGTATAGCCTAGCCTATGAGGTGAAATGTGTCTTTCTTGCCCTTTCTTGTCCAGTTGACCTGGATCAGCTAGACAGATTCATGAGGAGGAGTACAAAGGGTTAACAATATATAAACCCTGACCCTGTTCAGTGTGTATCAAGAGTCTCAGAGTAGGAATGTTTTTGCCTTTTCGATCATAATGAATACGATTACATGGACAGGGGAGACCTGATCCTAGATCAGCACTCCTACTCTTGATACATACGGCCCTAGACCTCCAAGCTCTTTCCTTTGTTTTTGACATGTAGGCTAACTCTTTGCCTCTTAGCCCTCAGGTTTTCTATTACACATCCTAATGGCACATTGATTTGATTCATAATGTTCATACAGGTAACAGTAAAGATTTGGCACTTTAATATATTAATACAGTCTTTCTTCTTCAGAATGTAATGTTATTAATTACAGGCATAACAATGGTATTACAATGGTGTCCCAGACAGTGTGACGATGACTGGTGATACTTTGGTCTCCAAATCACCAACTGGCTAGATTACGAAAAACTGTTTGTCACATTTTTATGCAAAACGATCACCATATAGACATCTCAATGAATGAATAAATAAATAATATCCTCAGCCAAACTCTCATTGATATAAGACTTTCCATAAACAGTTAACATTAAACATACTGATATATTCCCCTTTAAAACAGACCCTCAGTTGATAACCCTCAGTTATCAATCTGATACTTACAAAAATAGTCAACCGGTAATTTTTATATGAGGTTATTATTAATATCTTTAAGCCATTATCACAGGTTATCAACTTCTTCCCTAAAAAAAAATGTAAGTTGCTATAGGTCTCTATAATGTTGCAACAAAAAAAACTACATCCATACAATATTTGGGTCTGTGTGATGACATCACCACCTCGAAGGAGTTTGTCAGATCACAACCTTTCTGTTGCTCCAGACGAGGGATTCGGAACTGTGGGGACTTCAAAGGTAAAAAGTGCAAAGGTAACCATAGTTTAGGAATTAGATATGGATTCCTATTCAAGTGGAATGATATGGAGTCAGAGATGAATTCAATCGTCTCAGTAGTTATGTCGTGCGCGTGCGTGTGTGTGTGCGTGCGGATGTTGAAAATCTATCAACACACTGACTGTATCATGCTATCAAGGTTACTATTATTTCCATTTTAGATTCAATTTCAACATGAAAAATGTATGATATTTAATCTTGGATTAAGAGAGAAAATCTATTCAACATTTCTTTCTGCTTTGGGGTCTTTTTTTTTAGACTAAAAATATAATACTGGATAGGATGTAAGATTACAATTCCAAAGGATAATGTGCAAACTGTACTGATCTGTACTAATTCCTGAGGGCAGATAGTTATAAATAAATATCATCAACTGTCCTTTCTATCAGTCACAGGGTCAAAAGAAGTGCTTGTGAGGTGAAGAATGCACATTATTATAATTCAATTGATGGAATAACAAACTGTTTTCATGTCAGAAAATGTTCAGTCAATTTTACAATGTAGACTAGTAAACCTGAACTCGATAGCAGCCCATGTTCGTAAACGGGGACGTCAAATAAATAAAACAACAACACTGAATGAGAACGGAATGAGGAACCTAGCTACTTTATGGTGGGCAATACTCTTACATCTAAAATCAACCATCACTGGTCAAACACAAAGTTGGAGACCTGACTCGTCCATTCCTGCTCCCACCCTGAACCAAACCCGGGACCTTGGCACTCAACGCAACCACCACAAAGCTAAAAAAAAAAAAAGAACATTGCCAAAAGGTATAACCAAAAACAATGGTAGCTTAAGGGTTTAACCATAAACCCAGCCAACCACGACCAAGGTTTCTGCTGCTAACTCAGATAGCATCTCACCACAGTCAGAAGGTGACCCACAATAATATGGCAACTTCAAACCAATCTTGCTCCATAAAGTGGAATATGCACAGATAGGTTTTAGTTCGTTATCTAATTAGGTACCTGTATATGATCCAGCTGGCCAGGACAGGACAGGACAGGACAGAACAGGCAGGTGGCTGGATGAGAGTGAGGGGTCCAGTGTGCTGCTGAGTTGCCTATAACCTGTCTGTCAAGCCAAGCGCTCCACCCAAACCTGTTTCTCTCTCTCTCTACTCCACAGGTGTCAAACTCATTCCACGGGGGGCCGAGTGTCTGCGGGTTTTCGTTCCTCCCTTGTACTTGATTGATGAATTAACATCACTAATTAGTTAGTAACTCCCCACACCTGGTTGTCTAGGGCTTTATTGAAAAGAAAAACCAAAAACCTGCAGACACTAGGCCCTCCGTGGAATGAGTTTGACACCCCTGCTCTACTCCCTCCCTTCATCTTTCTCCGTCTCTCCTCCTCCTCACTGCATCTACAGAGGCAGGTCTGTGCTGTTGTGGCGAGTCTTTCTCGATGTCCCATCGTCCCGGGGGAGGGCTTTCTGCAGGTTGGACATGGCTGCTGTCTTCTTCAGGTCAATCACAGCGTAGAACTCACTGCGTCGTGGGGCCTGCTGGGGGCCACATTTGAGGGGTGGCAGGCGCTGGTGCTGTGGCTGTGGCTGAGACTGGGCTCCCCCTCCTCCACCCCCCCCGAGGGCCTGGCACGGCGGCTCCGCATCGAGGTCCACCTGGATGTAGTTGAGCTGCCTCGACGGGGCCATGTGACCGTGCTCGCAGCCCTCCCCCCGACCAAACCCTCCTCCAGGCCGCCTACGGAAATCAAAGCTGAATATTCGGCCGCCCCGGTCCGGCTGGCGGTGGCAGGGCTGGAGGTGCTGGGGTTGAGGGGGGCAGGCATGTCGCAGCCGACTGGGCTGGACCTGAACCTGGACCTGCTCTGTGTTGACATAGTTCTGCAGGGCGTCACGGTGGATCCCCCCCCTCCCCAGCCCTTCCTGGTGGTACCCGTTGGGCGTCCCTGGACCTTCCGAAAACTCGTACTCGTCAAAGTCCTCCTCCTCTTCCTCGTACTCCTCCTCATCCTGCTCCTCGTCATCCTCGTCCTGCTCCTCGTCTCTCTGCAGGGCACGGTACTCCCACACCGGGGGCAGCGACGGCAGGTTCTCGTAGTTGAGCAGAGCTGTCCGCCGGTGACCACCGCCCATCCCCGCGCCCCGCTCACAGGGGTACCCCTGGGGGGGCAGAGAAGATGGGCCATGGGGGTGCGGGTTGAGGGGGTGTGATTGTGGGTGAGAGTGACTGTCTCCGGTGGTGCTACTGCTGCTGCTGGAGCCGACAGACTGGGACATGCTGCTGGGGCTAAGTCTCAGCCGGCGGCCCCCCCTCAGGCCGTTGATATTCTCGTAGGTGAGCTGGCAGCCCTCCTGGTGTTCGTGGCCAGGGTGCCGGTGCATCACGTGGTGGTAGTGAGGGTGGTGATAGGAGTGGGAGTTGTACACGTGCAGAGGAGGCTCGTCCCCCTCTGTCTCTGAACCTGTGGCACCCTCTACAGGCCGCATGGCGTGTGGATTGTGGCCCCCGTGCCTCTCCCTCTCTCTCTCCAGCAGGTGGCGCTGTGCAGGGGTGGGTCCCAGCATGAATTTGACCTCCTGAGAGGAAGGCTGAAGGAATACCTGGGGTTCCTTGCGTTGTTCCTCGAGGGGACAACAGTGCATGCTGGTCTGCCCACCTCCTTGGCCCACGACAGGCATGGCTCCCCGGGTTGACTCGGGGAAGGAAGTGGGCCGCACCTCGGGTAGTGAGTGTACACAGTGTCGACTGGAGAGTTCCCCATCCACAGTAACAGTATTCACATAGGTGTGAGCCTGCAGAAGGAGAGGGAGAAGGAGACAGAGAGAGAGAGAGAGAGTGAGAGAGAGAGAGAGAGAGAGAGAGAGAGAGAGAGAGAGAGAGAGAGAGAGAGAGAGAGAGAGAGAGAGAGAGAGAGAGAGAAAAGAGAGATTAGCAAGGACTCAGAGATCACCCTTCCCTAGGATATTACCGACATGTTTGCGAGGTGAAGAGTGGTTACAGTGCGGCTTGGTTCGGCACCATAATCAGAAAATCATACTATAGATGTTTAGGGGTCAGTCTTACCTGGTCCTCCAGGCCCATGTGGCTGTGGCCGTGGGGGTCGTCAGTTAGAGAGGGCTGGGAGGATTCAGCTCTCATGGGATACCCCGGGTACCCGTTGGGAAAACCCTGTACAGGGAATGCTGGAGCTGGAGACAGAGAACAATACACACAGTGGTGAATGGGAGTCTGGGTGAATGAGGTTAGATGTTTTTATGTCTAATGGTGTGTGTGTGTTTCAGGGTCGCTGTTAATCGGTAATAGCTGGCTTTTGGCGGGGGGAAAAAAGATGTAAAGCCGCTAAATAAAATTGCCGCCGGCCAATTGTTCGGGAGAAGAAGAAAAATCTCATTGCAAAATAACACTTTTAAGCCTATTCATTGATGGAAATACCAGGCTATGTAAATTCATTTGACTGGTCATGCTTATCGGTCTATATGTTAATTTGCATAATTTTGTGGAATTAAATTGGTGCATATGTATTTTCGTTAGTTCTTAAGTATCTTATTTATCAAATGCGCACAGCATGCAGATATAGAGCCTAGTTTCTGTGGAAAACCTGTCAGACAGCAGGAGAGCTGTTGCTACAGCTCCTCAAACAGATTGTTCGTTGCTGCTGTAGTGAAACGTGCTTTAATAAGCCCAATCATTGCGCAACAATTCTAAATACAATCGCATGTTAAAAACAGTTTTAATGGCCACGATTAAAAAGAGCTACTATTTTTATTTCTCAACTGGTAGCCTAATTGAAGTGCGCTTCCCATTTGCCAATTAAGTGCATCTATAGGCAATGTTACGGAGGCTTCAGTGCGTCACACACCCCTTTGCAACAAGCTGGAGGCAGTAAGCATTTTGAAACCATACACTTATTTGTTTGAAACCTGAATGTTTTTACGTCATATTATGAGGCATGTCTTACCTTGCTTCAAAGTAGCCTAGCCAAAATCTGACCATTTTGTGGAGGCAATTATTTTATAAAGACTTCCACATTACAACCAGTAACATATTTCTCTCATGTTCTATTGGTTTTCAAATCAACTTTCATTAATTGTCCAGTAGCCAAAGGCACAATCCTAGTCATATTAGCAACCCATGTTAGTTGTTAAATCTTTAGATCTCCCCTCCATCTAAATTTAAATGTACAGTTTCGCATTCTAAGTTTCACATGAAATCGCTGGCATGTGCGGCACAGTGTTCTCCTGCAAATTTCTTTCTTTGGCATTATGGGACAAACATTCGCGTGTAGCCTACTGCCTTGTGCGCATTGCTGAGCTTATAATGTGAAGAAATTATAGTTTAGCAACATTTTAAGCTAAATGTTCTAGTCTGTTGCATCAGCCTCAATGCTTTTTAAAGTATATTTTTATGTAGCCTGGTTGTATAAATTTGGGATCTATTGTCCCACAACTGTCCCAGAGTCTGTTTGGAACAGGCTATTTCTTTCTTGCAAAGAATGACAAGCTGACTAATAGAAGAGGTCAACTTTTCTACTAAGGGGGATAGTAGATTGACATAGGCTAGTGATTCTGCTGTTCGTTACTCGTCTTGTTGTCTGAGGAAAAGTAAACGTGGACAGTTATTCTAACATCTTCAAAGTGCGCATCGGAATTAGGTAGGAAGGACACACGTCGTTGCATCCTCGAGTTGCATGTTCTGTTAAGATGAACTACCATAATCTAAATGTGATTTCTGTCATTCTGAGCACCTAATCAGGTTATGCAGCCAATGCATATGGGTCCTGTGAATTTCGCAAATGTCTGGTCAATTAAAATGCTGCCGGCCAATTGTCTGGGGCCACATTTTCCTAAAGGAAACCCTGGTGTGTGTCTATGTTTGTGGTGTATTGCATAGAATGATTTGTCATGTAACCTTTGTTTTACCCACAAGTCATTGTATTTTCTACCCTTCCACCTCCCTCCCTGCCTCTAAACAGGTTGGAGCATGGAAACTGGGTTTGACGAAAGGATTTACTGTAAGACATTTCGACACCAGATCCCTGATCTCCGGAATTATTACGCAGTTTTTCCCGCCAAACTATTTTCAAAACATCAAACACATATTCTCTGCTTTTGCGTCACATCTGTCCTGCATTGCAGTGAAATTGCTACACAAACACCTTCACCGCATTCAACAAAAGCAAAGAAGCAATCATGTACTGTATAGATGACGCGCACATGTGTGTACTGGATGTTTGTGTGTGTGTGTTTATATTTGTGTTTGTGCTTACTGTTGGGTGTCTGTGGGGTGCGAGGCATGTCGATCTCTCGTGCGTGTCCGCTGCCGGTCATGATCATAGGCTCCTCCACCACATTGATACTGTTGCACTGCATCAGCTCCTGGAGGAGGTTGAAGATCTCCTCCGCACGAGAACATTTAAACGCAAAGATTCCTGCACGACCACAGAGAAAACACACACATACATGTTTAAGTTATCTTAAATTAAATTAAAACTGCTCCTGACCGAAAAGAAAACCCAGAAGCAAATGTAGAAGTTATCGGAAACAATTCACTCATTGACAACAACCAAACTTTAGGCTTCTAATATAACAGCAGCTATCTAAACAGTTAAGTACAATTCTCCCATTACAATTGTGGTTCATTTCCATACAAAAGTAGAACAAGTAGAGCACTGCATATACACACGTACGTACACACATTTCATAGGGCAACATTTTGTCTATGTAGTGTTAGCTATGCCAGGTGGTTCAGACTCACCCTGTCCAGTCTGGCAGCGCCGGCCACTCTCGAATGAGAAGAGGTTGGAGTCGTAGCCGTAGCGCCGCAGACACAGGTAGGGCCACCGGATGGCGTCCCTCTTGCGCGTGTGCAGGATGAGCTCGGTCTCGGTGAGCTCCATGGTCCCAGAGCCCAACTCATTCCCCTCGTCATCCACATTGGTTACCTGGAAAATACCAAAAAGTACAATCAAGTTATCCCAAGTTATCCCAATCAAGTTTGTGTTCCCACTTTACAACTTATAAAGGCTTTATATAGCATACATATAGTCTTTGTAAGCACGACAGATGCAGAGCATAAATATGTGGCTAATTTGTATTTGGAGGTACATTGTCTATAATGCAGACATGAACTGTATACAAAGGTTAACAGAGCACAGTACAGATATTAGGCATCATTAGATAGCTGGATAGCTGACTATCCATTGCTCTATGTGAGCCATAATAGCCTGGGGTACAGGATACAAAAACAGGAAAGAACAGTTCCTCATAACAATAATATACCATGGACTACACTCTTAGAAAAAAGGCTGCTATCTAGAACCTAAAAGGTTATTTGGCTGTCCCCATAGGAGAACCCTTTGAAGAACCCTTGTTGGTTCCAGGTATAACTCTTTTGGTTCAAATTAGAACCGTTTCGGGGTCCATGTAGAACCCTTTCCACAGAGGGTCCTACATGGAACCAAATATGGTTCTACCTGCAACCAAAAGTGTTTTTACCTGGAACCAAAAAAGGTTCTCCTCTGGGGACAGCCAAAGAACCCTTTTGGAACACTTTTTTCTAAGAGCGTAGGTAGCCGATACACCACACACTAGGTAGCCAACAGATGAGGGTTTAGAGATGAACCTTGAATTTGGTGAGATGGTTGTCTTGGATGGGGTCTCTGTATAGACAGCTCCAACAGCTCCCCATAGCTTCAGCAGGACAGCTGAAACCTACAGTACAGAGGGAAAGAAACAGTAGATAGACATTACCCCATGAACACACACACACACACACACACACACGCACGCACGCACGCATATGCACACACAGTATTCCTACCCAGTCCAGGCCATCAGTGGGAGTGATCCCAGCATCAATCCCAGAGTCCTCTGCTGGGTGTCATGGTTGAGAGAGAGCTAATAGGTTTGATGGAAATCTTCAACAGGAGCAGTATTTTCTCCCTCCTGCAAGAGAGGAGAGTAACATGGTTAAATAATGCAAAGAAGGTTTACTACTGGGCGTGTATTCATAAAGTGTCTCAGAGTAGGAGTGCTGATCTAGGATCATGCACCCCTCTAATCAATAATGATCTAAAAAGCTAAACTGATCCTAGATCAGAACTCCTACTCTTAGACACTTTATGAATACGGGCCCAGGTTTACAATATACAGTACCAGTCAAAAGTTTGGACACACCTACTCATTCAAGTGTTTTTCTTTATTTTTACTAATTTCTACATTGAAGAAAAATAGTGAAGACATCAAAACTATTAAATAACACATCTGGAATCTTGTAGCAACCAAAAAAGTGTTTTATATTTGAGATTCTTCAAAGTAGCCACCTTTTGCCTTGATAGTTTTGCACACTCTTGGCATTCTCTCAACCAGCTTCATGAAGTAGTCACCTGGAATGCATTTCAATTAACAGGTGTGCCTTGTTAAAAGTTAATTTGTGGAATTTATTTCCTTCTTAATGTGTTTGAGCCAATCAGTTGTGTTGTGACAAGGTAGGGGTGGTATACAGAAGTTAGCCCTATTTGGTAAAAGACCAAGTCCATAAGGAAAGAACCGCTCAAATAAGCAAAGAGAAATGACAGTCCATCATTACTTTAAGACATAAAGGTCAGTCAATCCGGGAGCATTTCAAGAACTTTGAAAGTTTCTACAAGTGCAGTCGCAAAAACGATCAAGCACTATGTTGAAACTGGTTCTCATGAGGACCGCCACAGGAAAGGAAGACCCAGAGTTACCTCTGCTGCAGAGGATAAATTAATTAGAATAACTGCACTTCAACCCAAATAAATGTTTCACAGAGTTCAAGTAACAGACACATGTCAACATCAACTGTTCAGAGGAGACTGCGTGAATCAGGCCTTCATGGTCGAATTGCTGCAAAGAAACCACTGTTAAAGGACACCAATAAGAAGAGACTTGATTGGGCCAAGAAACACGAGCAATGGACATGAGACCGTTGGAAATTTGTCCTTTGGTCTGATGAGTCCAACATTTGAGACTTTTGGTTCCAACCGCCTTTCTCTTTATGAGATGCGTAGTAGGTGAACAGATGATCTCTGCATGTGTGGTTCCCACTGTGAAGCATGGAGGAGATGGTGTGATGGTGTGGGGTGCTTTGCTGGTGACACTGTCAGTGATTTATTTAGAATGCAAGGCACCCTTAACCAGCATGGCTACCACAGCATTCTGCAATGATACGCCATCCCATCTGGTTTACGCTTAGTGGACCGGACTATCATTTGTTTTCAAAAGGACAATAACCCAACACACCTCCAGGCTGTGTAAGGGCTATTTGACCAAGAAGGAGAGTGATGGAGTGCTGCATCAGATGACCAGGCCTCCACAATTACCTGACCTCAACCCAATTGAAATGGTTTGGGATGAGTTGGACAACAGAGTGAAGGAAAAGCAGCCAACAAGTGCTCAGCATATGTGGGAACTCCTTCAAGACTGTTGTAAAAGCATTCCAGGTGAAGCTGGTTGAGAGAATGCCAAGAGTGTGCAAAGCTGTCATCAAGGCAAAATGTAGCTACATTGAAGAATCTCAAATATAAAATATATTTCGATTTATTTAACACTTTTTTGATTACTACATGATTCCATTCGTGTTATTTCATAATGTTGATGCCTTCATTATTATTCTACTATGTAGAAAAGAGTAAAATAAAGAAAAACCCTTGAATGAGTAGGTGTGTCCAAACTTTTGACTGCTACTGTATATATATATTTTTTAATTACCAAAGGGAAGTTTGAGTAAAACAACAAGTCTATCACCCAAACTCTGAGTATGAAGTTGACTAGGCCTAATTCATCACCTGTATACCAGAAATAAATGAGGACAAAAATATCCAAGATAAAACCAGACATTAGAAGTGTGGGTCATAAATCCAAAGCCTTTAGAGTAGTCTGGTGTCACCCTTGGGACCAGAGATAAATAAATGCATTTCAGCTGGCCCAGATATTGGTATTTCCACTACTATGATGCATCATGTATTTTAATTGATAGTCATGTTGCATTTGCTACATTACCATGTTTATTAGGCCTACCATGTTATAATTTCAGAAACTGACTACTGAGAAAAACAGACTAACATGAGTTTGTGCAATCCCCCCAATCAAACTGGACTTCCATTAGACGCACCAGCTGTCAATATGTCTTACCTGCCCATAATATGAGACAAATGCTTTGATCATTCACACACGTGTTTTCTGTTAGGGCTTACATACAACATGTATACAAAATATAGACTACTGTAATCATTTGTGGTGTTTATTAATAACATATAAGTAGCCTCTATCACGGTGCTGACATACGCGATCCTGTCATGATGTGATATAGGTACTACCCTGTATTATTAAGCGGGAGGAAAATGTAATTCCTTTTCAAAAGAGATGCTATAGCCATAATCAATATGCCACTTAATATTATTGATTTCATTTCGGCATCCAGACACTAAGAAAACACAACGCATTGGAATATCTAAAAATAAAAAAAACAATGAATCGAGACGTCGCCATACAAACGCACGATGACACCGACTGCATTCATCAATTTGCAGCGCAACAGACGAACAGGTTTGATTGTAACATAACAGTTTTTTTTGTGTATGAAACACTGCACCGACATTGTTTGTCTGTGAAAATGGGAGGGGACACATTTGAGAAAGCCATATCGCAGATATAACAGGTTTACTAGCTAAAGGAAATATATAGCAGCGGTTGCTACTCACATGTTTGGCAATGATTATTAGGCTGGCTATACGAATCGGGAACGATCAAGGCTGCAAATTGTTGTCAACGACGGCTGCGAGAGTTGGTCAGCTAGGAGTCGGTTTCTGATGCTATTGGATATGACACTTGCTTAATAAGAAAGGAAAATAAATTACGTGAAAATAAAGCAATAAACTGTTGTTGTTTTTTCCCCTTTACGCCCCCTGCTGCAGCACGGGCCTCTCTTTGACATTTCCCGACCACCGGGTTGAGAGTTCACAATCAGACAACGAGGTTTTGTGGAGCGACAAGAAGGTATAGAACGCTGGAGGACTGAATGTGATGCTGAAGGTGTAGATATGGTTTTCTATAGGACGATGAGTTACTGTAGGTGGAGCAAATCATCCCAGTATGATCAGAAGAGGGCTTTCCATCCGTAGCCTAATGCTCTTGTGAGCACTGAGTCATGAACAAATCCAATCCATTAGAAGAATAATGAGAAAAAAAACATGCTTTATAGTTTGAAGGTCATCTACTTTTACCTAATTCCTCACCAGGTGTACACTACTGGACCATGCTGGTTTTTATAGGCCCAAAGGAAGTAATTTCACTGCCCTTCAACCTTATATTTTATTATATTCCTATTCTGTGATATTCTATGTGATATCCAAGTACATTAAATGGAATATAATATCTTTATATCTTTTATATATACACTACCGTTCAAAAGTTTGGGGCCACTTAGAAATGTCCATGTTTTTTAAAGAAAAGCAAAAAAATCCATTAAAATAACATCAAATTGATCAGAAACACAGTGTAGACATTGTTAATGTTGTAAATGACTATTGTAGCTGGAAACGGCAGATTTTTTTATGGAATATCTACATACGCGTACAGAGGCCCATTATCAGCAACCATCACTCCTGTGTTCCAATGGAATGTTGTGTTAGCTTATCCAAGTTTAGCATTTTAAAAGGCTAATTGATCATTAGAAATCCCTTTTGCAGTTATGTTAGCACAGCTGAAAACTGTTGTTCTGATTAAAGAAGCAATAAAACTGGCCTTCTTTAGACTAGTTGAGTTTCTGGAGAATCAGCATTTGTGGGTTCGATTACCGGCTCAAAATGGCCAGAAACAAAGAGCTTTCTTCTGAAACCCGTCAGTCTATTCTTGGTCTGAGAAATGATGGCATGGAGAAAATGAAGATCTCTTACAACGCTGTGTACTACTCCCTTCACAGAACAGCGCAAACTGGCTCTAACCAGAATAGAAAGAGGAGTGGGAGGCCCCGGTGCACAACTGAGCAAAAGGACAAGTACATTAGAGTGTCTAGTTTGAGAAACAGATGCCTCACAAGTCCTCAACTGGCACCTTCATTAAATAGTACCCACAAAACACCAGTCTCAACGTCAACAGTGAAGAGGCGACTCTGGGATGCTGGCCTTCTAGGCAGAGTTGTAAAGAAAAGCCATATCTCAGACTGGCCAATAAAAATAAAATATTAAAATGGGCAAAATAACACAGACACTGCACAGAGGAACTCTGTTATTGCACATATGTAATCATGTAGTAACCAAAAAAGTGTTAAACAAATCAAAATATATTTGAGATTTGAGATTTTTCAAAGTAGCCACCTTTTGCCTTGACAGCTTTGCACACTTTTGGCATTCTCTCAAACAGCTTCATGAGGTAGTTACCTGAAATGCATTTCAATCAACAGCTGTGCCTTGTTAGAAGTTAATTTGTAGAATTTCTTTCCTTCTAAATGCGTTTGAGACAATCAGTTGTGTTGTGACATGGTAGGGGTGGTATACAGAAGATAGCCCTATTTGGTAAAAGACCAAGTCCATATTATGGCAAGAACAGCTCAAATAATCAAAGAGAAATGACAGTCCATCATTACTTTAAAACATGAAGGTCAGTCAATCCGGAACATTTCAAGAACTTTGAACATTTCTTCAAGTACAGTCGCAAAAACGATCAAGCCCTTTGATGAAACTGGTTCTCATGAGGACCGCCACAGGAAAGGAGGACCCGGAGTTACCTCTACTCCAGAGCATAAGTTCATTAGAATTACCAGCCTCAGAAATTGCAGCCCAAATAAATGTTTCACTGAGATCAAGTAACAGACACATCTCAACATCAACTGTTCAGCGGAGACTGCATGAATCAGGCCTTCATGGTCAAATTGCTGCAAAGAAACCACTACTAAAGGATACCAACAAGAAGAAGAGACTTACTTGGGCCAAGAAACACGAGCAATGGACATTAGTACAGTGGAAATCTGTCCTTTGGTCTGATGAGTCCAAATTTGAGAGGTGAAAGGATGATCGCCGCATGTGTAGTTCCCACCATGAAGCATGGAGGAGGAGGTGTGATGGTGTGGGCGTGCTTTGCTCCTGACACTGTTGGTGATTTTTTTAGAATTCAAAGTACACTTAACCAGCATGGCTACCACAGCATTCTGCAGCGATATGCCATCCCATCTGGTTGGTGCTTAGTGGGACTATCATTTGTTTTTCAACAGGACAATGACCCAACACACCTCCAGGCTGTGTGATGGCTATTTGACAAAGAAGGAGAGTGATGGAGTGCTGCATCAGATGACCTGGCCTCCACAATCACCCGACCTCAACCCAATTGAGATGGTTTGGGATGAGTTGGACCACAGAGTGAAGGAAAAGCAGCCAACAAGTGCTAAGCATATGTGGGAAATCCTTGAAGACTGTTGGAAAAGCATTCCAGGTGAAGCTGGTTGAGAGAATGCCAAGAGTGTGCAAAGCTGTCATCAAGGCAAAGGGTGGCTACTTTGAAGAATCTCAAATATAAAATATATTTGGATTAGTTTAACACTTTTTTGGTCACTACATGATTCCATATGTGTTATTTCATAATTTTGATGTCTTCACTATTATTCTACAATATTGAAAATAGTAAAAATTTTACAAAAACCCTTGAATGAGTAGGTGTGTCCAAACTTTTGACTTGTACATATACGAACCAGAAGCCATGGATTAGAGGCAACATCTGCACTGAGCTGAAGGCTAGAGCTGCCACTTTCAAGGAGCGGGACACTAATTTGGACTTTTATAAGAAATCCTGCTACGCCCTCTGATGAACCTTCAAACAGGAAAAGCGTCAATAGAAGACTAAGATCGAATCCTACTACACCGTCTCAGGCGCTCGTCAGATGTGGCAGGGCTTGCAAACTATCATGGATCATAAAGGGAAACCCAGCCACGAGCTGCCCAGTGACGCAAGCCTACCAGACGAGCTATATGCCTTCAATGCTCGCATTGAGGCAAGCATGAGAGCACCAGGAGTTCCGGACGACTGTGTGATCACGTTCTCGGTAGCCGATGTAAGACCTGAAAACAGGTTAACATTCAAAAGGCTGCAGGGCCAGACGGATTACCAGGATGTGTACTCAGAACATGCGCTGACCAGCTGGCATGTATCTTCACTGACGCTTCCAACCTCTCCCTTACCCAGTTTGTAATACCTAAATGTTTCAAGCAGACCACCATAGTCCCTGTGCCCAAGAACGCCAAGGTAACCTGCCTAAATGACTACTGCCCCGTAGCACTCACATCTGTTCTACAGCTGCACCATCGAGAGCATCCTGACAGATTGCATCACCTCTTGGTATGGCAACTGCTCGGCATCCGACTGCAAGGCGCTACAGAGGGTAGTGTGTACGGCCCAGCACATCACTGGGGCCGAGTTTACATGCACTCAATTAGTATTTGGTATCATTGCCTTTAAATTGTTTAACTTGGGTCAAACGTTTCGGGTAGCCTTCCACAAGCTTCCCACAATAAATTGGGTGAATTTTGGCCCATTCCTCCTGACAAAGCTGATGTAACTGAGTCAAGTTTCTAGGCCTCCTTGCTCGCACACGCTTTTTCAGTTTTGCCCACAAATCTTCTATTGTGTTGAGGTCAGGGCTTTGTGATAGCCACTCCAATACCTTGACTTCGTTGTCCTTAAGCCATTTTGCCACAACTTTGGAAGTATGCTTGGGGTCATTGTCCATTTGGAAGACCCATTTGCGACCAAGCTTTAACTTCCTGAATGATGTCTTGAGATGTTGCTTCAATATATCCACATCATTTTCCTCCCTCATGATGCCATCTATTTTGTGAAGTGCACCAGTCCCTCCTGCAGCAAAGCACCCCCATAACATGATGCTGCCACCCCCGTGCTTCATGGTTGGGATGGTGTTCTTCAGCTTGCAAGCCTACCCCTTTTCCTCCAAACATAACAATGTTCATTATGGCCAAACAGTTCTATTTTTGTTTCATCAGACCAGAGGACATTTCTCCAAAAAGTACAATCTTTGTCCCCATGTGCAGTTGTAAACCGTAGTCTGGAGTTTTTAATGGTGGTTTTGGAGCAGTGGCTTCTTCCTTGCTGAGCGGCCTTTCAGGTTATGTCGATATAGGACTCCTTTACTGTGGATATAGATACTTTTGTACCTGTTTCCTCCAGCATCTTCACAAGGTCCTTTGCTGTTGTTCTGGGATTGATTTTCACTTTTCGCACCAAATTTCGTTAATCTCTAGGAGACAGAACGTGTCTCCTTCCTGAGCGGTATGACGGCTACATGGTCCTATGGTGTTTATACTTGCGCACTATTGTTTGTACAGTTGAACGTGGTACCTTCAGGTGTTTGGAAATTGCTCCCAATGATGAACCAGACTTGTGGAAGCCCACAATTTTCTTCTGAGGTCTTGGCTGATTTATTTTGATTTTCCCATGATGACAAGCAAAGAGGCACTGAGTTTGAAGGTAGGCCTTGAAATACATCCACAGGTACCCCTCCAATTGATTCAAATGTTGTCAATTAGCCTATCAGAAACTTCTAAAGCCATGACATCATTTTCTGGAATTTTCCAAGCTGTTTAAAAGCACAGTCAACTTAGTGTATATAAACTTCGGACCCACTGGAATTGTGATACAGTGAATTATAAGTGAAATAACCTGTCTGTGGACAATTGTTGGAAAAATTACTTGTGTCATGCACAAAGTAGATGTCCTAACCGACTTGCCAAAACTATTTGTTGTTAACAAGAAATTTGGGGAGTGGTTGAAAAACGAGTTTTCATGACTCCAACCTAAGTGTAGGTAAACTTCCAACTTCAACTGTACCTGGGTGTGATGTATGAAATATAATAGAATGTAATAGAATATAAATAGAATAGAATAGAATGACTATCTCCGCTAGATAGACCTTGTGGCATTCGGATTAAATAAAAAAACACAAAACAGCACAATTCACATGTGACAAATAGCTTACATATACGTATTTACATCATTGTTAGTGTTTTTGTTGATGGCCCTAGGCCCACTCTGTGATGATTGTATGGTATCCACATCTTCCAGAGTATGGCTTTAAAAAAAGTGAAAGCTTGCGCAGCTCCTGCGCAGCATTGATTCTACTCAATACAACGACTGGTAGAGGTTATTGAATTACCGTTCTCCTAGCAGCAGGATATTATGCTGCAGCACGATCGTCGATAATGTATTTTCTAAATAAGAGTCCCCCTGCAAATATATCCGGGGCTTTTTAGCACTATAGTGCAGTCCAACTGTTTTTTTACAGCACTGCAACCACCTTTGAAAAAATAAATGGATTATTTGACCTATTTTGAAAGTTTACACAAATACTGGTAGGGTTACGTGGGGTAGCTACCCCCCTAAGAACAATGTCCAATTGCTGACGCAAAAAGCAACGTTTTGTATAAAAAAAGAAAAGCAAATGTTATGTGGATGATGGATGGACATGAATAGGCAAACAAACTATGAAGGGAAATAAGTGGCTACAGTTTACACTTTTTTGTTATTTAGTGAAATTTTGTTTTTATAAAAGGGGCGTTTTTCCCAAGTACCGGGGTAACAGCTACTCTACAACCCAATATGTATCCCATGTACAGTCAATTTTTTTTATTTAACCTTTATTTAACTAGGCAAGTCAGTTAATAAGAACAAATTCTTATTTACAATGACGGCCTACACTATTACAATGTATTGCAATTGGGGCTATGGAGGGGCGGAGTAAAAAGCCAGCAGCAGGCCATGCGACACAGTCCCCCTCAAAAACGAAACATATTTGGTTAGCAGAGACTCTACTGAGTATTTTCCAGCCCACTTTAGCCCAATGAGTCCCACTGTAATGCTGGTGCATTTTGGACTTCAACCCCCTGTAAACATTGTGTGTTTGAGCTACAGACTTCTGGGTTGCACCATTGGATTCGTAAATTTCTTCTGCATATGTAGATACCAACCATTAGTCTGATTAAAGGGGGATGAGCTAGAGTAGAGGGGGTGGACAACGAAGTGCTGCTGGATATGTACGACACAGTCCCCCTCCAAAACTTCACATATTTGGTTAGCAGAGACCCCACTGAGTATTTTCCACCCCACTTTAGTTTAGACAGGTAGAAAAATTCTCTCCACAAGCCTAAATCTATCCCACGTACAGTCTAATATTACAGTGTATTGCATTGGGGGCTATGGAGGGGCGGAGTGAAAGCCAGCAGAAGGCTGTGTGAGACAGTCCCCCTCGAAAACCTAACCATATTTGGTTAGTAAAGACCCTAAGGAGAATTTTCCACCCCACTTTAGCGTAGACATGTAGAAAAGCAAGTTATCTCTCCAGCCCAATATTCTCAACATACCAGTGTCAACATTGTACGTTTTCATTATTGGTCATAAAAAAAATAAAAAATAAAAATTTATTTTTTTCTTCATAAATTACGTATTGCCTTTTCTTGTTGGCCATTGATGAAATATATTTTGAATGAGTTATCCACATTGCATTTTTTTTTTAAATGCGGTCATTACCATACGAACGTAGTTCCTCATTTGTGCTGCTTGCAGAATACTAGTGGTTATAGAAAGGTTTTGTAACACATTGGGAGTGTCCTCCTAAACAAGAACTGCATGATAAGAGAACCCGATCCTTGAGAGAAACATTTTATCTTCGTTTTTCAGAATGTTTTAGAAAGGTGGTGTCAGGCCACCATTTCATTTGTTCATTTCACCCTTCCCGAACCGTAGCCTACCAAGCTCCGTGTAACAACATCCTCGAACTATCGCACTCATCTATCTAACAGGTAAGCTCTTAGGTAAGAAGACTGCATTGTTACAATCGATTGACACAAGTTTGACAATGTTGCAATTTAACTTGTTAGTTACAAAGTTGCAAATTAACCATAACGTTCAATAATCATAAAAGGAACAGAGTGGAGAATGTAGCTAGTATGGTTTGGTATTTGACAAATGTATTTAATTTCCTCTTCTGATTCATGAATGTGATATTTGTAAAGCATTTACGTTATGTGTCATGTGTTTATTTAAAACGAAACGTATATAGCTTGACAATGCCATTTATTTTTCAGTGAAAGTGTCCTACTAGGCCTAGCCTTTTGCCTACTATAACTTTGTTGATGTGTTGCCAGGAGAAGTGAATGGGCACGGTCCTTTTGCATCATGTGATTGAATGACAGTTTTGTTTTAGGTCCTAAAAGGGAAATGGATTTGAAATTGACATAGGCCTACTCTAAACTAGTTTCCAGGAAAGTGTTTGTAGTTTATAGATCATACATGCAGGCCTATAGGCTATTAGCAATTATTCAATCTTGTTAATGTATTATACCATTTAGAGTTCAGTGTAATTTTAATTCTGAAGTTGCAATAGGCACATCAAATTATGGGACACACTTGTGCTATAGATATCAGCGCACATACGGGTACACAGTGTTGAGAACAAGCCTCGCTCATGTCTGGATCTTGGAAACTATTCAACACACTGTGCATGTATAATGAGGCTTTAACCCAGTGTTTAACCCAAAAGGCTCAGACTGTAGTGTTACCATCTACGCGGGCAGACAAAGAAAGGAAACGAACTAAATTATTTAGTATTCGAATTTCACATTTTTTAAAGTTGATCATTTACGCAAAGTAATCCTAATGAGACTAGAGCTGTGTTCGCATACTCATACTACCCACACTAACCGTACTATTTGTGAAGTGAATTCAGTATATAGCATGCTTATTGGTCATAGTATGGATATAGTTAGTATGCCAAAAGTTCCCGGATGTTGTACTAAATTCGCCAAAATATGAAGTATACACGCAGAGGACACTATACTTTACGGGCCATAATGCAAATCTTCAGGAAATGGTCGTGACTTCACGTCGTTTTCAGATTTGAAGAAAATGGCGGAAAATATGCAGCCGAAGTACAACGAGAGCGAATACAAGTTCAGTGCTTTAACTAATTATGATACATGCTAATGAAAATGTTACCTGGCCACTTATGCATAAAACTTGCTAGTATATTAATTAACTATAGGCTAACTAACTATCCAACGTTTATTGACTTTATTATTCCCGTCATTCTTAGTTTAGCTAAATGGTATAGACGAGCGTTCTCAATTTCTAAATTCGCACTGGCTACTCTTGACTTCAGAGCACTCTCGTCTGAGTGTACCAGAACGCAGAATAATGAATTCAACTGAAATGATACTGTTCGTTTAGAGTATACTAAAATTAATTTATAGTATTGTAACGACCCTGGGTTTATAAGCGCGGAAATCGACTCTGCCGTTTGAGCATGCTTTTGCGGCACAGTCGATAGCGCGCCGGACCTCGGTCTAGAAGGCTGAGGGTTCGAGACCTGCTCCCTGCCTGTTTCATTACAGTATATACTCATTAAGTATGTAGTATACAGTATTGTAATGAAACAGGCAAGGAGCAGGTCTCGAACCCTCGACCCAGCCAGAAGTCCAGCGCGCTATCGATTGTGCCCCAAAAGCATATGCTCAAGCGGCAGTCGATATCCGCTCTTTTAAACCAAAGGTCGTTACAGTATGTTAGTATGGGTATTCAAACACAGCTCAAGGGTGTGTTCGTAAATTCAATCTTAAGCTTTGCCAATGTAACGGATGTGAAATGGCTAGCTAGTTAGCGGGTACGCGCTAGTAGCGTTTCAATCAGTTACGTCACTTGCTCTGAAACCTATTAGTAGTGTTGCCCCTTGCTCTGCAGAAGCCGTGGCCTTTGTGGAGCGATGGGTAACGACGCTTCGTGGGTGTCAGTTGTTGATGTGTGCAGAGGGTCCCTGGTTCGCGCCCGTATCGGGGCGAGGGGACGACGTAAAGTTATACTGTTACACCAATTCAGAGCATTGTCAGATTGTCTTTTCAAATTCAGAGCGTTCAGGGTAGGGTTGGTCCGAGCGTTCTGACCTCACAAAGGCAACCAAGCTAACAGGTTGGTTGGTTAGTTTGCTAGCTACTTCCAGACAAAAATGAGAGATCACCTCACTTTGACCATTTTACTCACCCTAGCAGAGCTGGTTAGGCTGTTTTCATATTAGCCAGAGTGTTGGTGACTGTAATTGTGATGTGGTCAATGATTTAATTACGCTTCTTGCCGATGTTTACTGGCACCTGCCATATTCAACGGGTGTTGAGCGTTCGTAAATTCCTCAGTTATCTTACACTCTGGCACTCAGTGGATTTGCGAACGCGCCCTAGGATGTGAGACTGGGTGTGTATGCCTCCACTCCAGGATAACATGGTAGTTGGCCTCATGTTAGGCTTTCGAACAAATAAATACAACAAAATGCATTAGATTAACCGGTTTTAATGAAGCCATCAATGGATCTCAGTGATTGACAGTAGTCCACAGGTATTATTGCATGTTGACTAACACATGGCAGTGAAATTAGATTAAATCTAGTCATGATCAGTTTCATATTTAAATTACATTTAGTAGCTAGATTGGATTGATAGCGGCATATTGACGTTGTTGGTTGGCTAGCAAGCAACACTTGGCGTTACACATCGTTCACTTCCGGGAAAACTGGCCCAGCCACTAGGTAGCTAGCTATCGTTAGTTCAAATAAAGCAAAAAGATGTAACGTCACTAATATGAAAGTGCAAATGTAAACCATAAACCCACCATAGTTTAATTTATGAATGAGCTCTCAGGCAGAGTAGCCTGGTTGCCGTCTCTGTTCAGCTACTTCATTCCACTCCCTGTAGCCTACTTCGTGTCATATGCAGTTGTTGTGCCAACCCCCCTCCCCTTCGCGTGAACGCGCACGCACTAAAATCTTCATTGCTGCGACTTGCTTGCTAGTTGAGAATTCTGCTCATCACTCCGTTGTCAGTTTAGCCTATATTTCACAGATTTTAGCAGAAAGCATTTTCTATTTGTGTCCGTCAAGGCAGCTGTCAATGATCACGTTAGACTGCGTTTCGTTAAATTTTTCATGGTGGTAGCTCATATTGACCAGTAGTGTGTGCCACAGAAAGTATTTGACTCTAGCCACAAAATTAAGGAAATTAGAAAGGGGTATTTCGGCAGGAAAGAAAATGGCCTTGCCAAAGTACTCCCCCCGTTCTAATTTCGTTAATTTTGTCACTAGAGTCAAATACTTTCTGTGGCACACATCAGAGTCAAATACTTTCTATAGAACAAACTTCACGTCAGGATAGGCAACCGAAATGAATAATTCATGAATGTGTGTTATATTAAACAGGAGGGAGTAAAAAGTAGGCAAACAATAAACATTTCAGAACAACTACTAGTCGAATAAGACATGGGAGAGATGACGAATTTTGGCAGAGATTTATTTATAGACTAATACACTTGAAACAAATAGCCAAACCGAAAACTGCAGACATTACTAGTGCCTTCCCCGCGATCAAAGGACACATAAAAAATGCTTTCTGCTACTAAGATCAGTGAAATGTAGGCTAAACTGACAACGGAGTGAAGAGCAGAAATCTCAATTTGCACGCAAGTCGCAGCAATGAAGAATTGAGTGCGTGCGCGTTCACGCGAAAGGGATTCTGTCAGGGAGAGATTTTCGGCACAAGACCTGTTATTGTAAATAAGAATTTGTTCTTAACTGACTTGCCTAGTTAAATAAAGGTTCATTTAAAAAAAATCATGACCATAAATAACTTTGGCAAATGACAGGAGGGGAAAGGACTGGAAAACCTGTGGTGTAAGTAATGTTAGCTAAAACGACTGATACCGAGACCACGGGCAGAGGGTTCTCGTTGGAACGTGGACGCGCATCAGACAGTCCTTGCACTTTGAAACCCACGCCCACTGAGCAAAATGCCTTGAAAGGAGTCTGTCCAATCCCATCAAATTATAGCCTACTTTTACAAGCGTAATGAATTCTACAGAATAATAATGAACAGGTTTAACCAATGTAATTAACTAATCATTAACAGGCAGCACCCTCTCTTCTCCAGACATGTCGTGGCTGCCTATGCTTGGTTTGACTGCCCTGCCTCATCTAGGGGGGCTCTATGGAGGCTACGTGACACGCAAGCAGGTGAAAACCTGGTACACCACTCTCAACAAGCCATCATGGCGCCCACCTAATGCTGCGTTCCCAATAGTGTGGACCACCCTCTACACAGGCATGGGGTGAGTGAGAGACAGCATACTCTGCCAGTTTGAAAACAATCCTCTAAACCCCTTCCATTATCAGATTTTAATTGCAACCAATATGGTACTGTACACCTATCTCAAATCAAATCAAGTTTATTTTATATAGCCCTTCGTACATCAGCTAATATCTCGAAGTGCTGTACAGAAACCTAGCCTAAAACCCCAAACAGCAAGCAATGCAGGTGTAGAAGCACGTATCTAGATTCTACATAATGTATGCTGTTTCCCAACTGAATGTGGTGGAAATCAGCTTCATGCACTTCATTCAGAAAAGCATTTTACCACTTGTTTTTTTAAATGAATCATGAAATATGGAACTAACATGCATTTTATTTTTGATGATCACCCTGATAGGTATGGCTCCTACCTGGTGTGGAAGGAGTGTGGGGGTTTTACTGAGGATGCTGTGGTACCTTTGGGATTCTATGGGTTGCAGCTGGCTCTCAACTGGGCCTGGACTCCCATCTTCTTTGGAGCACACAAGTTGAAAATGGTGAGCTCTCAGATAATGCAATGGTTGTGGGCTGGGCAAAAGGACTCATGGCTTCAGGTTGAGATAATGAGGAGCAGTACACTCAAAATGAGAATTTCTATGAATATTATTTTGGCCAATAGGTGATCCATAGACACATTCCATTGTAAAAGCCACCTCCATTCTGCTGCCGTGAGTGCGACATGACATGATCAATTTTGTGTCCTCTCTCCCCCAGGCACTCATAGAGATAGTGATGTTGACTGGTGCTGTTGGAGCCACCATGGTATCCTGGTACCCCGTCAATCGCACAGCCAGCCTGCTCCTGACACCCTACCTTGCATGGCTGTGCCTGGCCACCTCCCTTAACTACAGCATATGGAGAGATAACCCGGATGAGGATGAAAAGGAGGAGTAGAAACACAGTATTCTCTGTACTTGATTCCAGCTCCATTGGCCAAACAATTAAACTATTTGTATAATGATGTGCTACTGCATTTTTTTTTTTTTTTTACATAAAAAAGGTTTCTCCCATAACCTAATCGCCAATGAAGAAATTGGGGCTTGGCTTTTGCAAGATTTAAGAAATCATATTTTTCAATGCCCTTTAATTTATTCCAATATTTCTGTTGAAGAAGCTTACCATGGCTTTGCATTATACCGATATTTCCTTGTCTTATTACAAGGAAAGTACATGCCAGGAAAGCCTTAAGTATATCAGATTTGATTGACATTTGCCTATTATGTTGTTCATATTAAAAAACGTCAAACTTTATATGCCCCATCATTTCTTCTGTATGGTACAATGGCCCTGCTTAAATGACAAGAGATCCAAAGAAATAAGAATAACGTTTTATTTCTAAAGTGGCTGAGGGGAAAGGAAAGATACACAGCACAAGTGCTACTTGTTTTCAGGAACCTTCTCAGGGGTGACATCTTCTGGTTTGGTGGAGAAACGCTCTGTGAGAGTTTTCCACAAGCCCTTCTTCTCTTCATCCATCTGCTGCATGCTACCTGTGATAAGATACAAGAGAGGGGTTAGAGAGACATCAGAACCATTACCATGCATTTTCTAAACACCCTGTGGAGTTCCTTTAGGCTGTGTGCCAGTTTGCTGTTTTGGCTCTCTTGCAGTCTGGGTGCCAGCCTCCTGCTGAAAGAGTGCAGGTGTCTAGTCTGCCAGAGGGCCCCCAGGCTAGTGCTAGTCTGTTTCTCCTCTCTAAGGAAAAAGCTTCTATGAACATGCTGGTATCCTCAAAGTCCACTAGATAGTGCTATTAGGCCGATTAACACTTCAGGTGTTGTTTTTGAGACAACATGACAGATATAGTAGTTTATGCTTTTTCATTGATGTGTCTAAAACTGACAGTAGTAGAAGACATTAACTATTAATAGAACATTTGACATTGAAGAGAAATAGGGAGGTGTGTATGTCCTCAAAATAAATACAGAAGCATTTTCACTTGTGATGGCTAATTTATAGCAACATAACTAGACAATGTCATATTCACATAGCTGCAAGCATAAATAAAGAAAGTGATATACTTGGGAAAATGGATAGAGACATTGTGTCCATACCTGTTGCTAATAGCATTCTACATTCTTCCACTGTGACACCTGTAAAACTGGTGTCTCTTGTGCGGGGAAACTGTGAACAGATATTACAGGAGATAAAGTGATGATAACCCTGACTGACATCACTTGGCTGATTCCAAGCTCTTTCATAGCTGCCGCAAGAAGCAAATGTATCGCGTAATGAACAAATATCGCTCTGAGTGGTCCTGGCTGTGGATTTGGGCCTATGTTATGATATGAAAGTCTCTACATTAAAGCCAATACAATATCAATAGGGATATAAGGGAATACTTACTCGTTCTCTATATATGTTAGTGTTAATCCGGGCCAAGCTTTCATACATTTGATCACACTTCTCTGGATCCGACAGCTGTCAAGAAAGATCAGAACAGTTAATAGGGATACAATAT
The DNA here is from genome assembly GCF_016432855.1 of Salvelinus namaycush. Classification (NCBI taxonomy): domain Eukaryota; kingdom Metazoa; phylum Chordata; class Actinopteri; order Salmoniformes; family Salmonidae; genus Salvelinus; species Salvelinus namaycush. The sequence goes on from NC_052308.1 coordinate 38,203,493, forward strand.
CCACATCTAGCAACTATCCACATACAGATAAGGGCATTTTGTAAGATTTGGGGGCACAATCTGTAAGATTTCATGCTGTTCAATGGTCAGTTCAATTTCAAAATAACTGAAAATTACTAATTTATAGTTAAGAAATATGTTTAAAACCATCATGTTGATCTTAGGTGAGGCTACATTTCCTCAGCCCCATTCCTCAATTTACCAAACAGTGGCAGAAGGCTTTTCAAATGACAGATAATGCCTTTGCCTTTTGTAAGTAAACCCGTCCCTCCGTGCTACTGCATGATTGTTTTGACTGTCGTGTCTCACAACTCAATAAAATATATTGAAAAACATTTGAATATAACTCTATAGGTTGCGATTTTCATTACTAAACATGTTTGTTTAGCCTGTAACTGCAAGGTCGATATGGACGGGTGCCCTATCATCACATCCTACGCTAGCTAAACTTCAGCCTGAAGCTATCTAGCCACATTGGTTAGCGTTCTCGTGCGACATATGAAGCGGAATCGTTTTACCTGTGTGTTTTCACCTTCACGAAAGGCAAGGGCTACTCTCTGTCGTAGAAACGTTCCTAAATCACGGCCTTTCTTTGATTCGTCCCGTGGCCATTCTTCGCAGAGTTTCAAAAACCGACGGTACCGTGTTGCAGACATTTTCTGTTATGGAACGCAAAAAACGAATATGAATATGTTAGATAAAGACATCATTGAACGACGTAAGTTTGGCCGCTATCGGCGACCGTAGTTTAAACTTCATGGCGTTCCGTATTGGTGTTACATGTAAATCCTTCCCCTCGTTGGGAAATCGTTATTTAGCAGAAAGGCAAGCACTCACACTAAAAAGCTAATATGAGTGGAGCTGGAAAAAAGGCTGTCGGGGCACCGTCTGGTGGTGTCGGGGAATGGATCAGTACCGCATGTCGGTTCGCTACAGATAGGAATGATTTTCGAAGGTAGTTATGATTAAACATTCATAACATTCACATTGTAGATAGCTAGCTTGCTAAACATGTGCATGCTTTGCCCTTGGATATACCGGTATGAACACCCCTTAGCTAATTGCTCAGCAGTCATTGCAAACATAACATCAAATTCGAACGAACATGTTTTTGTGATATTTGGGACACATTTTGTGATACGTTGTGGACCCCCCCCCCAACACACAAACTGTAAGAGTCAACGTGGAACTAACTCAGTAAAGTAATGAATTATTGTATTGTCTCCCGTGACTTTATTCATGAAGATCATTTTGTTGTATATAATTATATTAATTCATTGTTTAATGTGTCTTTATTTAGGAACCTACTGGTCAACCTGGGCCTTTTTGCGGCTGGAGTTTGGGTTGCCAGGAATCTCTCAGATTTTGACCTGATGTCTCCTCAACCAATCACGTAGTGCAATAACTGGATGGATATCGGGAGGTACAGGGCAGGCCTCAACTCAATTCATGTTTGATTACTTGGTATATGTGTAATATTGGTTGTTGCTAGTTGAATGAACACCAGTATTAATATCTCTATTTTATTTTCAGGTGTCTCGGACCACAATGGCAGTCGAAGGAACAAGATCTATGCTTTATATTTACAATTTTGTTGGTTGGTGATGGAATAATGTTAAAGATAGTCTGGAAACTGGTGTGACTGATAATTACTTTATTCAAACTGTATTGCTTTCAGTATCTCAACACACTGTAAGTTCTCTTCATTATGTTTGTGTTAGATCCAATGCACACAGTGACATAACTTATGGCAATCATTTACCTGCTTAAATAAAGGTCATAATACTTTAACTCGTATCTTAAGTGCTAGAGAGAACTTCAAAACTGAGTTAGGTGTGGAATCAATCATAAAACAGAAATTCTTCAAGAATCTAAGTCTAGTCTGTGCACGCCCACTTAGCCATGGGGGCAAGCGAACCAGTCTACTGCTGTCAGTGTCAACAAAGAAATGTGACGACCAGAAGCAGGCATACTTTGAAGTTACCGTTAGATTGATAAACTTTAGAAACAATGATCTATAGCCTAATTCATTAGTCAAAGTAAATTATATGTGGTAAGAAAGACATGAGTGTTGAACTTGTGTACAATTTATTACTAGACTAGCTGGTTTTTTTGCTAGCTAGCTACACTGCGCTAGCTAACTACACGGAACAAAAATATAAATGCAACATGTAAAGTGTTAGTCCCATGTTTCAAGAGCTGAAATAAAAAATCTTAGACATTTTCCATATGCAGATAAAGCTCCAATCTCAAATTTTGTGCACAAATTTGTTTACATCCCTGTTAGTGAGCATTTCTCCTTTGCCAAGGTAATCAATCCAATTGACAGGTGTGGCATATCAAGAAGCAGATTAAACACATGATCAGTACACAGGTGCACCTTGTGCCGGGGACAAAAGGCCACTAAAGTGTACGGTTTTGTCACACAACACAATGGATGCGGTCCAAACTCAAAGTAGACAGCACTCAGCCCTTGAATGACGTTTTACATCGTCACATCCGAGTGCTCCTTAAATGTCTCTTGCCCAAGCCGAGGGAGTGTTGATCGGAGACGTAATGTCCTTGCTGGAAATCTGAAAGTTGACCTTAAAAACAACCCACATAAAGCTATTGATGTAGCTAGCTACAGTTACCCATACTAGCTGGCTAGCTAGTTTTATAGTTTGGTCATTTATTCCAATACATTTCAGAATTCCCAAAAATATGTTTATGAAGCTAGCTAAGTTTTATAGCCTCCTCACACTGAGACTAAGCCAATTTGCCATCTCTAAAATCAATGTCATTGTCGTGGAATTTCTTACACAGGGACACTCAAAGTCAATCTTAAATTAATCATTGTTTATTGTCAGCGCGCTGGAAATGTTCCAACCAACTCATTGCACAATAGTACACAAGTCAATCAGGAGCTATGCCTGGGCAGACCCAGCAGTTGTCTAATATACAGCTATGATTTAGCATAATTAATTAATAATTACCGTTTTGTTTCATTCATGTGACCGACCAATACTGTTTCATAACATGTGACAGACTAACACCTCACAAGGCTTCTCTAAGCTGAGACCTTGAAACTAAGATATCTTTAATTCGTTTTCAAAACACGGTCTGGGCGTACTGCCAAATTGCAGCTACTGATAAGTGAGGATTTGTACAGTCAGCCACTTGCATGAACACATAAATTGGTTATTAAAACAGCACATGAATAGAAAACAGAAATTAGTTAAAAGAAAAGCACAAACATTAAAATTCCCCTAAATCACATACAATAGTTCCAGTCTATGGTTGACACACCTACTCATTCAAGGGTTTTTCTTTATTTTGACTATTTTCTACATTGTAGAATAATAGTTCAGACTTCAAAAATATGGAATAACACATGAAGTCATGTAGTAACCAAAAAAGTGTTAAACTAATCAAAACATTTGAGATTCTTCAAAGTAGCCACACTTTGCCATGACAGCTTTGCACACTCTTTGCATTCTCTCAACCTGCTTCACCTGGAATGCTTTTCCAACAGTCTTGAAGGAGTTCCCACACATGCTGAGCACTTGTTGGCTGCATTTCCTTCACTCTGCGGTCCAACTCATCCCAAACCATCTCAATTGGGTTGAGGTCGGGTGATTGTGGAGGCCAAGTCATCTGATGCAGCACTCCATCACTCTCCTTCTTGGTCAAATAGCCCTTACACAGCCTGGAGGTGTGTTGGGTCATTGTCCTGTTGAAAAACAAATGAGAGTCCCACTAAGCGCAAACCAGATGGGATGGCGTATCACTGCAGAATGCTGTGGTAGCCATGCTGGTTACGTGTGCCTTGAATTCTAAATAAATCACGACAGTGTCACCAGCAAAGCACCATCACACCTCCTCCATGCTTCACGGTGGGAGCCACACATGCAGAGATCATCCATTCACCTACTCTGCTTCTCACAAAGTCATGGCGGTTGGAACCAAAATTGGCACATTTGGACTCATCAGACCAAAGGACATTTCCACCCGTCTAATGTCCATTGCTCATGTCTCTTGGCCCAGGCAAGTCTCTCCTTCTGATTGGTGTCCTTTAGTAGTGGGTTCTTTGCAGCAATTTGACCATGAAGGCCTGATTCACGTAGTCTCTGAACAGTTGAGGTTGAGATGTGTCTGTTACTTGAACTCAGTGAAGCATTTATTTGGGATGCAATTTCTGAGGCTGGTAACTCTAATAAACTTATCCTCTGCAGCAGAGGTAACTGGATCTTCCTTTCCTGTGGCGGTCCTCATGAGAGCCAGTTCCATCATAGCGCTTGATGGTTTTTGCGACTGCACTTCTTGAAATGTTCCGTATTGACTGACCTTCATGTCTTAAAGTAATGATGGACTGTCGTTTCTCTTTGATTATTTGAGCTGTTCTTGAGCTGTTCCCTTTTTCCAAGGGCTATCTTCTGTATACCACCCCTACCTTGTCACAACACAACTGATTGTCTCAAACGCATTAAGAAGGAAAGAAATTCCACAAACAAACTTTTAGCAAGGCACACCTGTTGATTGAAATGCATTCCAGGTGACTACCTCATGAAACTGGTTGAGAGAATGCCAAGAGTGTGCAAAGCTGTCATCAAGGCAAAGGGTGGCTACTTTGAAGAATCTCAAATATAAAATATATTTTGATTTGTTTAACACTTTTTTGGTTACTACATGATTTCATGTGTCCAAACTTTTGACTGGTACTGTATATATATATGTGTTTGTATATAAATATATATACATTTTTTAGCAAGCTAGCATCATCATTTTGTCTGACATGCCAAAAATGCAGCCATGTTTATTAAATGTTACACTTCGCGGCCACCGGAGAATGACACCTGACTACAGTTTGCATTGTGGGTCCGGCTTCTTCACTTGTGGGATCGTCTGAAATATCCATTCTGATTGGCTGGGTCTGGCTCCCAAGTGAGTGGGTGTCTGCCCTCCCAGGCCCCCCATGGCTGTGCCCCTGCCCAGTCATGTGAAATCCATAGATTAGCGTAATTCATTTAAATTGACTGATTTCCTTATATGAACTGTAACTTAGTAAAATCTTTGAAATTGTTACATATTGCATTTATTTTTTTGTTCAGTATAGTTCCCCCGCAAACTCGCTATGCTTGAGTTGGGGCGGTATGCAAACTGAAGTGGGTCTAGGGTGGCAGGTAAGGTGGAGGTGATATGATTCTTGACTAGTCTCTCAGAGGAATACCTGTGTAAGAATGCTGTTCATTGACTACAGCTTAGCATTCAACACCATAGTACCCTCCAAGCTCATCATTAAGCTTAAGGCCCTGGGTCTCAACCCCGCCCTGTGCAATTGGGTCCTGGACTTTCTGACGGGCCGCCCCCAGGTGGTGAAGGTAGGAAACAACATCTCCACTTCGCTGATCCTCAACATTGGGGCCCCACAAGGGTGTGCTCAGCTCCCTCCTGTACTCCCTTGACTGCGTGGCAATGCACGCCTCCAACTAAATCATCAAGTTTGCAGACGACACAACAGTAGTGGGCTTGATTACCAACAACGATGAGACAGCCTACACGGAGGAGGTGAAGGCACTCAGAGTGTGGTGTCAGGAAACAACCTCTCACTCAACGTCAATAAAACAAAGATGATCGTGGACTTCAGGAAATAGCAGAGGGAGCACCCCCCTATCCACATCGACGGGACAGTAGTGGAGAAGGTGTAAAGTTTTAAGTTCCTTGGCGTACACATCACTGACAAACTGAAATGGTCCACCCACACAGACAGTGTGGGTTAAACAGCCATACCTAAGAGAGAGAGGCTGCTGCCTACATACAGATTCAAATCATTGGCCACTTTAATAAATGGATCACTAGTCACTTTAAATAATGCCACTTTAATAATGTTTACATATCTTACACTACTCATCTCATATGTATATACTGTATTTTATACCATTTATTGCATCTTACCTATGCGACTCGGCCATCGCTCATCCATATATTTATATGTACATATTCTTATTCCATCCCTTTACATTTGTGTGTATAAGATATTTGTTGTGGAATTGTTAGATTACTTGTTAGATATTACTGCACTGTCAGAACTAGAAGCACAAGCATTTCGCTACATTCACATTAACATCTGTTAACCATGTGTATGTGACCAATAAAATTTGATTTGCCGTCACTGAGCTACAGTGGGGAGCTATCAGGGACGATTCAGGCTTTACTTGCTCATATCAGACAGTTCGGGCAACAGAGATGGTGAGGAATATCAAATCAAATCAAATGTATTTATATAGCATCAGCTGATATCTCAAAGTGCTGTACAGAAACCCAGCCTAAAACCCCAAAAAGCAAGGAATGCAGGTGTAGAAGCACGGTGGCTAGGAAAAACTCCCTAGAAAGGCCAAAACCTAGGAAGAAACCTAGAGAGGAACCAGGCTATGAGGGGTGGCCAGTCCTCTTCTGGCTGTGCCGGGTGGAGATTATAACAGAACATGGCCAAGATGTTCAAATGTTCATAAATTACCAGCATGGTCAAATAATAATAATCACAGTAGTTGTCGAGGGTGCAACAAGTCAGAACCTCAGGAATACATGTCAGTTGGCTTTTCATAGCTGATCATTGAGAGTATCTCTCCCGCTCCTGCTGTCTCTAGAGAGTTGAAAACAGCAGGTCTGGGACAGGTAGCACGTCCGTTGAACAGGTCAGGGTTCCATAGCCGCAGTCCTCTGTATCGAAGAAAGATATTGTGACACATGGAATCTGTGCATTCTCTTTGGGATTCTATTGGGCTACCACTCCACCTACTGGTTTGACCAGAGCAGGAGCTTTGAGAATCACCTAGCTCTGCTACAGGCAGAGACTCAGTCAGTTCTGGATAACTGGACTAAACTTCAGGAAGGCTTTCAGTGCAGACTGACTCAGTGTGACCAGATCAACTGTCACCTTACCTTCTGTGGCTTTGTGATTCCAATAGCACTTTGTTGATGGATATTATAGAACATATTATAAAATGGATTTACATAAGTCGTTTTATTTATTTATTGGAAATGTAAATCCCCCTCATTTGGTAAATGCATTTGTGAGGGGAATTTGCACCCATAACTGATACTGTGGTGTTGACATTACCTAAACCATGTCTGTGCACTGACAAGACTAGATCCCCCACAATATTATTATTAGTAGGCCTACATATCTAAAGCTCATCTTTAAAACTCTAAAATAGTTATTGCACCTATTTTCCATATTGGTGGTTGTCTGTAAAGTATATACTAGTTAGCTAAAGCGATGGATAGGCTAAGTGAAAAGTAAAATAATAACCATTCATTCCTATGGATGACTATTACTTCCAGGGAGGATCAATAAGGCGGGGGCTAACTTCAGAATATTGCCTTGTCAGCCATAGAGTATACAGTGCCTTCAGAAAGTATTCATACCCCTTGACTTATTCCACATTTTGTTGTATTACAGCAGGTGTGCCAAACTCATTCCATGGAAGGCCTAGTGTCTGCTGGTTTTTGTTTTTTCCTTTCAATTAAGACCTAGACAACGAGGTGAGTGGAGTTCCATACTAAATAGTGACCTTAATTCATCAATCAAGTACAAGGGAGGAGTGAAAACCCACAGACCCTCGGCCCTCTGTGGAATGAGTTTGATACGTGTCTTACAGCCTGAAATCAAAATGGATTAAATAGATTTTTTTCTCTCACCCATCTAAACACAATACCTCATAATGGCTACCACACTGTGAAAACATGTTTTTAGAAATGTTTGCAAATGTATTATAATTTCAATGCAGAAATCTCATTTACACAACAAAAATATGAACGCAACATGCAACAATTTCAAATACTTTACTGAGTTACAGATCATATAAGGAAATCAGTCAATTGAAATAAATTCATTCGGCCCTAATCTATGGATTTCACATGACTGGGAATACAGATATGCATATGTTGGTCACAGATACCTTTAAAAAAAGTAGGGGCATGGATCAGAAAAGCAGTCAGTATCTGGTGTGAGCACCATTTGCCTGATGCAGCTGTAACAGTATAGCTTCCGTCCCTCTCCTCGCCCCTACCTGGTCTCGAACCAGGGACCCTCTGCACACATAGACAACAGCCACCCTCGAAGCATCATTACCCATCGCTCCACAAAAGCCGTAGCCCTTGCAGATCAAGGGGAACAACTACTTCAAGGTCTCAGAGCGAGTGACGTCACCGATTGAAATGCTATTAGCGCGCACCCCGCTAACTAGCTAGCCATTTCACATCAGTTACACAGCATGACATATATATTTTGCATAGAGTTGATCAGGCTGTTGATTGTGGCCTGTGGAATGTTGTCCCACTCTTCAAATGACTGTGGAACACACTGTTGTACATGTCAATCCAGAGCATCCCAAACATGCTCAATGGGTGACATGTCTGGTGAGTATGCAGGCCATGGAAGAAATTGAACATTTTCAGCATCCAGGAATTGTGTACAGATCCTTGCGACTTTGGGCTGTGCATTATCATGCTGAAACATGAGGTGATGGCGGTGGATTAATGGCACAATGGGCCTCATGATCTTTTCACGGTATGTCTGTGCATTCAAATTCCCATCGATAAAATGCAATTGTGTTTGTTGTCCGTAGCTAATACCTGCCCATACCATAACCCCACTGCCACCATGGGGCACTCTGTTCACATTAACATCAGCAAACCGCTCTCCCACACGACGCCATACACACTGTCTGCCATCTGCCCAGTACAGTTGAAACCGGCATTCATCCATGAAAAGCACACTTCTCCAGCGTGCCAGTGGCCATCGAAGGTGAGCATTTGCCCACTGAAGTTGGTTACAACGCCGAACTGCAGTCAGGTCAAGACCCTGGTGAGGATGACGAGCACACAGACGAACATCCTTGAGATGGTTTCGGACAATTTGTGCAGAAATTTTTCAGTTGTGCAAACCCAGTTTCATCAGCTGTCCGGGTGGCTGGTCTTATACGATCCGGATGGTTGGACGTACTGCCAAATTCTCTGAAATGACATTGGGGGTGGCTTATGGTAGCTAAATTAACATTCGAATCCTCCGGCAACAGCTCTGGTGGACATTCCTGCAGTCAGCATGCCAATTTGCACGCTCGCTGAAAACTTAAGAAATCTGTGGCATTGTGTTGTGCGAGAAAACTGCACTGAAAAGAGTGGCCTTTTATTGTCCCCAGTACAAGGTGCACCTGTGTAATGATCATGCTGTTTAGTCAGCTTCTTAGTATGCCACACCTGTCAGTTGGATGGATTATCTTGGCAAAGGAGAAATGATCACTAACAGAGATGTAAACAAATTTGTGCACAACATGTTAAAGAAATAAACTTTTTGTCCTGTAAGCTATTCACACCGCTAAATCAATACATGTTAGACTCATCTTTGGCAGCAATTAGGCCTACAGCTGTGAGTCTTTCTGGGTACATCTCTAAGAGCTTTGCACACCTGGATTGTACAATATTTGCACATTATAATTTTTTTAATAATTCGTCAAGCTCTGTCAAGTTGGTTGTTGATCATTGCTAGACAGCCATTTTAAAGTCTTGCCATAGATTTTCAAGATGATTTAAGTCAAAACTGTAACTAGGCCACTCAGAACTGTAACTAGAACATTCAAAGTCATCTTGGTAAGCAACCAGTGTATATATGGCCTTGTATTCTAGGTTATTGTCCTGCTGAAAGGTGAACTTTTCTCCTAATGTCTGGTGGAAATCAGATTTAACCAGGTTTTGCTCTAGGATTTTGCCTGTGTTTAGCTCCATTCAGTGTACCCATAGTGCTTGACTTGGGACGAAACTGTGAAGAGTGTGTGATATGAAGAGTGTGTTGTTGGATTTGTTCCAAACATAACGCTTTGTATTCAGGACATAAAGTACATTTCTTTGCCACATTTTTTGGCAGTTTTACTTTGTGTTATTGTAAACAATAACACACTGGGTGTATTGATACACCCTCCAAAGTGTAATTAATAACCTCACCATGCTCAAAGGGATATTCAACGTCTGCTTTTTATTTTACCCATCTACCAATAGGTGCCCTTTGCAAGGCATTGGAAAACTTCCCTGGTGGTTAAATCTGTGTTTGAAATTCCCAGCTCGACTGAGGGACCTTACAGATAATTGTATCTGTGGGGTACAGAGATTTGAATACTTTCTAAAAGCACTGTACATGTACAAGCCCATAACACATGATTCCTAGTTAGTAGTAGTGTCCATCACTTCAGCCCAATGTCCTAAAGCTGATTGCATTGCTGCCAGGTTGACCAAGAGGTAGAATAGTAGAGCCCACTGAATAGTTCTCAAAACAATACAACATGGTGTCTGTGGATCAGTGACTAAAGTCCTAGTGAGGCCTTCCGTCTGTCTTTGTGGTCAGTGAGGCTGAATGACAGACAATACCTCCCCACAACGAGCACTGACTCTGAACTCTGCCAGGTGGTCGGCCCTGGTAGACCCAATGTTCAAGATGGCTACTGGGATCTTCTGGTCAGCTGCTGCCAGTAGGAATCTGTATCCAGAATACACCTGGAAAATTAGAAGGGATGTGAAACTTCCACATATTGTAAGGCTGTTGAGTTGTTTCCTTTGTGTTACGGTTCACTCTGTCACAGGGACATGTTTTTATAAGTATACCATATCAGTAAGACAAACATAACAGAATAACACCTGCAACAAACAGTTGACTATGTCAACAACATAGCAACACTTTCAATTTAAACATTTATGGTAGGTCGTGAACAATTATATATATCATGCCCACCTGCAAAGAAGATCCAGCGACAAGAACCGCATCGGACTCAGCTAGTCTCTCATGTACAAACTGCACTGTCCTTCGGTTCACTGTGTCCCCAAAGAATGTCACCTCTGGCTTCAATATGCCCCCACAATCCTTACATGAAGGCACTCTGAAGTGGAGGACCTGCTCGTCCTCAATGAAGACATCACCATCGGGAGCCACACCTCCTGCCTGTGCACCCCAGCTAGGGTTCAGTGCTTTGAACCGCTTCTGGAGGTCCTCCCTTGGAGACACGGCACCACAGCCCAGACACAACACCCTGGGAGGGTCACACACACACAAAGGTAAAAAGCTGAGTGTTGTTCTGAGCCAATGTCCTTGAAGAAGAAAGTCTGTATTGTGTGTGTGACAGACAGTACATTTCTACCTACCTACCTGTGTGCGCAGCCGTGCAGTTCAGTCAGTCCTTGATGGCCTGCCTTGGAATGAAGCGCGTCCACATTCTGAGTTACCAGCCAGTGTACCTTTCCCTGCTCCTCCCACTGCTGCAGAGCCAGGTGGGCAGAGTTCGGCTGATGAGAGGAGAACTGTGGCCAGCCCATATAGTTCCTAGCCCAATAGCGCTGACGAGACTTGGCGCTGCGTATATACTCTGCATACTGCATTGGTCGCCTGTCTGTGCGGGCGTAGAGACCCACCCCCTCTGAGCGGTAGTCTGGGATGCCAGACTCTGTGGAGAGACCCGCCCCAGTGATGACGAAGAGGCGCGTGGCACGGGATAAGAAGGCCTGTAGCTGCTCCAGGGCGTGGGCATCGATGGTGCTGCTGGTGGGCACAAAGCTCTGGATGCCCTCGGGAACTGATGATGATGCCCGTCTCCCAGGGGCTGCGCAACACAGTGCCAAGGGTCTCCATGGGAACCGCATCTGCATACAGAGTACAGTGTAAGATTGATGCATATAGGTCGTTCCACCTCAAAAAGCACAAGAGTATTTCGACGCCCACAATCTCAGATTGTTCTGAAATAGTTTCTGTAGTTCGTAACAGATACGATTAGCATTCCTGAAAATTACACTCCAGTGTTGATTTGGCCTTGTGGTTTAAGTTATTGTCCTGTTGAAAGGTAAATTCATCTCCTAATGTCTGGTGGAAATCAGATTTAGCCAGGTTTTTCTCTAGGATTTTGCCTGTGTTTAGCTCCATTCAGTGTACCCATAGTGCTTGACTTGGGACGAAACTGTCCGGAACGCCGTACCAGCACTTCTAATTTTTGGGGAATTGCGTACCAGCTCCCCTATAAAAACAAAGTAGCCTATCGCTAGCCCAGATTCACACACCAAAGCAAAACAGGTTGATCAAAGCTGAACGAAGTCGGGATCTTCATTGAATGGCAATAGAGAGTCCGCATTCATTTCCTGATTCTGCTTTGTTCAAATGTATTTGCTACTAGTCTGTTGACAGTAGGCTGTTTGAGATTGCGCAGATTGAAAATGCGCCAGCCTGAATAGCATGATGTGCTGTTCCAAGTTGTCAAATTAGGGTTTGTCAGGTCATGGAAATTAGTTTAATAATTGTTGTTACTGTAATTCATGAAAGCACACTTAAATATGATCAATCAATAACACGACATATCCGCCATTATCGGAATGACCCTTCAGTGCATGACTGTGATGCTGCGTGTATGCCAGTGCCCGAGGAGATAGACGACGACATTTCAGCAGCAGACTAACTAGATCACCATTTAGAAACATAACTTGTAGCATTTCTCACTAGTTAACTATAGCTAACTAAGCATTCATTTCGTTGTCGCCTTTCCACCGGCACGGTAGAGCCTAAAGAAATCTGCACCGTTGGAAAGCTGGGATTTACCTCTATAAAACAGTAGCCATGTAACGTTAATTGCGACAATGTTAAAAAATATTCTAAGAATAGCCTAATTGACATAACTTGCTGTGCATAGATCTCCCCTGAAACATTAATATTTCAGCCTTATATATTAACATGTCTAGTTAGATACAGTACCAGTCAAAAGTTTGGACACACCTACTCATTCCAGGGTTTTTCTTTATTTTTACTATTTTCTACATTGTATAATAATAGTGAATACATCAAGACTATGAAATAACACATATGGAATCATGTAGTAACCAAAAAAGTGTTAAACAAATCTAAATATATTTTTTATTTGAGATTCTTCAAAGTAGCCACCCTTTGCCTTGCTAAAAGCTTTGCCCACTTTTGGCATTATCTCAAACAGCTTCATGAGGTAGTCAGCTGAAATGCATTTCAATTAACAGGTGTCTCTTGTTAAAAGTTAATTTGTGGATTTTTTTTTCATTCGTAATGCGTTTGAGACAATCAGTTGTGTTGTGACAACGTTGGAGTGTATACAGAAGATAGCCCTATTTGGTGAAAGACCAAGTCCATATTATGGCAAGAACAGCTCAAATAAGCAAAGAGAAATGACAGTCCATCATTACTTTAAGGCATGAAGGTCAGTCAATACGGAACATTTCAAGAACTTTGAAACGCTATGATGAAACTGGCTCTCATGAGGACCGCCACAGGAAAGGAAGACCTAGAGTTACCTCTGATGCAGATAAGTTTCTTAGAAATAACTGCACCTCAGCCCAAATAAATGCTTTACAGAGTTCAAGTAACAGTCACATCTCAACATCTACTGTTCAGAGGAGAGTGTGTGAATCAGGCCTTCATGGTCGAATTGCTGCAAAGAAACCACTACTAAAGGACACCAATAATAAGAAGAGACTTGCTTGGGCCAAGAAACACGAGCAATGAACATTAGACTGGTGGGAATCTGTCCTTTGGTCTGATGAGTCCAAATGAGATTTTTGGTTCCAACCGCCGTGTCTTTGTGAGACGCCGAGTAGGTGAACGGATGATCTCTGCATGTGTGGTTCTGACCGTGAAGCATGGAGGTGGTGGTGTGGGGGTGCTTTGCTGGTGACACTGTCTGTGATATATTTAGAATTCAAGGCACACTTAACCAGCATGGCCACCACAGCGTTCTGCAGCGATACGCCATCCCATCTGGTTTGCGCTTAGTGGGACAATAATTTGTTTTTCAACAGGACAATGACCCAAAACACACCTCCAGGCTGTATAATGGCTATTTGACCAAGAAGAGTGATGGAGGGCTGCATCAGATGACCTGGCCTCCACAATCACCCGACCTCAACCCAATTGAGATGGTTTGGGATGAGTTGGCCCGCAGAGTAAAGGAAAAGCAGCCAACAAGTGCGAAGCATATGTGGGAATTCCTTCAAGACTGTTGGAAAAGTATTCCTCATGAAGCTGCTTGAGAGAATGCCAAGAGTGTGCAAAGCTGTCATCAAGGCAAAGGATGGCTACTTTGAAGAAACTAACATACACTTTTTGGGTTACTACATGATTCCAGGTGTTATTTTATAGTTTTGATGTCTTCACTATTATTCTACAATGTAGAAAATAGTACAAATAATATGCTATGCTTGACAATATGGAGTGGTACTCAGTAATGTATTGGAGTGGATTTGCCCCAAAGATAACACTTTCTATTCAGGACAAAAAGTAAATTGTTTTAACAATTTTTTGTATTAAAGTATTACTTCAGTGCCTTGTTTGCGAACAGGATGCATGTTTTCTGTACAAGCTTCCTTTTCACTCTGTCAATTAGGTTAGTATAGTGGAGTAACTAAAATGTTGTTGATCCATCCTCAGTTATCACTTTAAACTCTGTTTTAAAGTCACCATTGGCCTCATGGAGAACTCCCTGAGCGGTTTCCTTCCTCTCCAGCAGGATGAACACCTGTATCTTTGTAGTGACTTGGTGTATTGATGCACAATCCATCTACATTTACCCATCTACCAATAGTTGCCCTTCTTTGTGAGGCATTGGAAAACCTCCCTGGTCTTTGTGGTTGTATCTGTGTTTAAAATTCACTGCTCGACTGAGGGACCTTACAATTATCTGTATGTGTGGTGTACAGAGATGATGTAGTCATTCAAAAAATCATGTTGAAACACTATTGCACACAGTGTGAGTCCATGCAACTTATGTGACTTGTTAAGCTCATTTTTACTCCTGAACTTATTTAGGTTTGGCATAACAAAGGGGTTGAATACTTGAGTCAAAACATTTCAGCTTTTAATTTACTAATTTGTCAAATTTTCTTGGAACATAATTCCACTTTGACATGGAGTATTGTGTGTAGGCCAGTGACAAACATATACATTTAATCCATTTAAAATTCAGACACTAACAACAAAATGTGGGAAAAGTATAGGGGTGTGAATACTTTCTGAAGGCACTGTATATTCTGAAATACCATTTCACATTAATTTAGACATTGTTTGGAACAATATACAATTTCCAGTGGGCTCTCTGCTACTTGAAAAAACTAAAAACGTTATACATAGAAATTAACATGTATAGGTCATTGACCAATCATAGCCCTCCTGTAGGATTGCCCATTCAACAAATCACCAGCAGAGGGAGTTCCCTTTGAATCCATTCCCTGTGTTGGTGGTGCTCATAACATTTATCTTAACTTTAAAAGTAGCAGAGAACCCAGTCTTGAAATGTGATGTATTTTGAGATTAATATCAATAGCTTTAAAATTGAATAAATGCATGTGTAAAATTGTATTCCAGAATGTAGCGATACTCCATATTTTAAACCACACTAAGGAGTACAATGACACCAAGGTATTGTCTGTATCATGTACGGTTCACGGATCATTGGGTCTTACAGGGGGGCATGTATAGATGGGGGGAGGGGTGAAGGAAGAAGTTTGGTACTATATTTATTGAATATCTGAATCCTATTTATTAAAATGGCCAATTTGGGTCAAATAAATTAGCTTAATTTCGCATAGATCAAATTAAAATGTCAACAAAATAATATTACCTGTTTCTAACCACAGAAACTATTTCAGAACAATCTGAGATCGCGGGTGTCATGGCTTGCTGCAATGACATGGAACGACTCATGTTGCATGCTGTTGTTTTCTTATTCACCTTTCAAAAAAGGAACCTGTTGGGATCAAGTGTTTCACTGCGTAATAAACTCCATAGTTGTCACGATCACTTGTGGGGTTGATTTGGCCCACAATGTAATGCAAAACTGTAGTCACGTGTCTTACTCAGAGTGGGTGCGAAGTGTCACATTCAATCAACACGGCGGCACTTTTGGCATGTCAGACAAAATTATGACGCTAGCTCGCTCAACAGATATGACATTGATTTCAGCGTTTGCCAATAGTCTTAGTCTCGTAGTGAGGAGCCTTTAAAAAGTACCTAGCTTCATAAAAATATTTTTGGATAATTCTGAAATGTATTGGAATAAAATCACCAAACTATAAAACTAGCTAGCCAGCTATGGGTAACTGTTAGCTTGCTAGGTACATTAATAGCTTTAGGTTGGTTGTTTATTAGCTCAACTTCAAGATTTCCCTAAAGTTAGATTGCGTATTTGATCATCTCACGCTTGGTACACTAGGATGTGACGATGTAACATTTAATCTAAGGGCTGAGGGTATAGGGTAGAGGACGGTCTACTTTGAGTTTGGATTGCAACCAAAATCTCATCTGTTGATGGGAGAATCTCCATTCCTTCTCAAAACCCATTGGAAGAGGTCAGAACGGCGGGACCTCTGGCTTTCTCATCCAATGGGTTTGAGAAGGATGTAACGAGAGAGAGAGGACGCGAGTAGTAAGTAATTTAGATTTCTCTTATGTAAATTCAAGAAAACATGGACATGCCCTGATGCCTCCTCGCAAGCTTGTCACATCTTTTATTAAAAATAATATAATTAGGGTCACCAAGCAATAATTACATGTATCTAGCTTTATCTGACACAGTAATTGTTCATTTAGTCTTTTACGGTATTCGACTTTTGGTCAAGGCTGATTTGTGTATGTTTACAAGTTCTGGCTCATCATTGAACTCCTGTCATCAGTAACAAGGTTACGTGGAGGAAATACGATAAGAAGCATAGAACCACAAAAAGGCATGCATTATTAGTAATACAATTCAGTGTCATGTAACGTACCTTACAATGGCACGAGGTACACGTTTGATTGAATAAACAGCCGACAATGTAGCAGGCAGCCAAACTCTTACGAAAAAGCGACAGGAAATACCAGTGTAACAAAGAACGGCAACAGCCGCTATGCACGCTGGGACTTGTAGTCCGGTGGATTGAACCAACGTACATAGCTCAGTGTGTGGTACACCAGGGGGTTCCCAAACTTTGTTTGCGTCGGGGACCCATTTCGTGTCAGCAAATGCATCAGTTGCCCTCATCAGAATACAACTCCTACTGTAGACTGCATTAAAAATAGCATACAATCAGTTTTACGTTGACGTATACAGTGCATGTCCAGACTTTGGCAATACCATACCGTTTTAAAGCTAATTCCTAGCAAATCTACAGATTTTGCAATATTAAAGTAATGCACTGTGTTCAAAACCAATTTTGGGGGAATAGAAGAAGAATTATGTTGAACAAGATCATTGATGGAGTATTGTGGATACCAATCTCTGTGAGCCTCACAGGCCCATGTGCATTTAAGGGCTAAGAACATGAATATGACATTGTATTGTAACGTCTAATTTTTCCACGGATCCCTTGTCCAAAATACATTTTATTTGTTATTGCTAGTAATATTCCAAAAAATATTTGTTTTAATATTTAGAAATTTTGCTACAGACCCTACTTTTGGAACCCCTGCACACATTACCAAAAGTTTGAAAAATGACATATTGCTGAAAAAAAACAGAAGCTTTCATTGAAATGTATCTGACAATTATATATATTTTTTAACATTCAGGTGGGTGTGGACTGAGGAATTACAAGTAGCAAGAAACAATATTACATTTTGGCAAACCATTGGTTAGGGCCTCCACAATAGGTCAATGTGAAACATGTGATTTCTCTTCTCTCTGTTGCTCAAAATATGCTGCACACGTCCTGGTTGCAAAATTCCAAGATGTCTGTCAGAGAGAAAATGAATACATACATTGGCTACTTTTATAGTCAATAACATTTCAACAGTACACGGTTTCAGTATAAACATGCACATGATAAAGTATCAATTTCCACCTGAGTGTGTGCAGTTGAAGACACTCTCTGCTAGTCTGTAGAACTCATCTCCAAGTATGGTGCGGTAGTCCAGGTGACTGGTGTGGATGAGGCACTGAGTGGCGTCTTTAAACAGCAGATCACTCTCTCCATACTGCTGGGACTGAAACAGCCTGAATTCTGTGTCTGGGTTGGATGCCAGAGTCTCCTTCAAGGGATGGGAACATTTGGAATGGCTTGTTAGAAGAAAAGAAAATTGTATGAAATTAATACAATGTCGCCAGAATAATTAGGTTGGTTTAGATTCCTGTTTGTCTGACTCCTCAGTCTCACCTGTGACTTCATGAGGAAGTCATAGACGCGAGAAGTGAGCACAGGTCTTGTCATGATGATGTTGGGTGGGATGGCTCCTAGGTTACAGTTCTCCCATTCAGATAAAGGTTCCCGCCGGCCATCCCCACACAAAAGCTCAAAGTCCCATGACAGCCACCCATCCGCCCACCCACTGGGGCTCAGACCTGGAGCACAACACAAACAAACAAAATGTAATATCAAAAGTATCACAAACCAAATGAGGAAAAACAAGAACATTATGGCAGAACCTGTAATTGTTTGCCTGAACATTTACCAATATTACTTCATGGTGTGTGTGGTGGCCATATGTAGCCTAACTATGTATAAGAGTTGTATGAGGTTCTCACTGAGGATGTTGCTCTCTAGATTGTGCTGCTCAACAAAGGCCACATCTCCATAGCTCTTCCCACTGGCATCTCCCACCAGGCACCTGCACAAATAACCATGGGGCAACGTCATAACAATCACAACAAATCTTTCACATTGCCAGGTTTCTGTAAAGCACTGTGACAAGTTGATGTAAGATTGAATGACTGCATTTTCTATCCATGAACAATGAATACAAACATGCAACAAGAGAGCCACCACTCACCTCAAAGCCCCCATGTTGCCGTAGTAACGCTCATTGTGGTTGTCTGCACAGCGTTTGGTGGCAGCCTCCCCAGTGCCCCCCATACACACTTTACAGAGGTTTCCCTGAGAACCAGGGAGACAGCCCTTCCAGAACACCTCGTTATACACTAGGAGAGATGAGCAGAATACACATCCTCACCAAATATCAGGCTATTGTGCTATAAGAATTTTGGGTCATTTCATGTTCTAGTCTACACGAGGCTAAAATTGTGATTTGCGGTATACCAGAGCTAGTTAACTACATACTAGTACACAAAAACACAATATAAACGCAACAATTTACAGTTACAGTTCATATAAATTCATTAGGCCCTACACTATGGATCTCACATGATTGAGCAGGGAACCAGCCATGGGTGGGCCTAGGAGGACATAGGCCCACCCACTTGGGAGTCAGGCCCAGATTTGGTACCATTCTCCAGATCGGTGCCTTGAACCAATCCTGTCTCGGAGCTCTACGGACAATTCCTTCGACCTCATGGCTTGGTTTTTGCTCTGACATGCACTGTCAACTGTGGGACCTTATATACACTACTGGTCAAACGTTTTAGAACATCAACTCATTCAAGGGTTTTTCTTAATTGTACTATTTTCTACATTGTAGAATAATAGTGAAGCCATCAAAACTATGAAATAACACATATGGAATCATGTAGTAACCAAACAAAGTGAAACAAATCAAAATATATTTTCTATTTGATTATTCAAATAGCCACCCTTTGCCTTGATGACAGCTTTAAACACTCTTGGCATTCTCTCAACCAGCCTCACCAACAGTCTTGATGGATTTGCCACATATGCTGAGCACTTGCTGGCCGCTTTTCCTTCACTCTGCAGTCCGACTCAATTTGGACTGAGGCGGAGGTAGCGGTCCTGCTGCTGGGTTGTTGCCCTCCTACGGCCTCCTCCACGTCTCCTGATGTACTGGCCTGTCTCCTGGTAGCGCCTCCATGCTCTGGACACTACGCTGACAGACACAGCAAACCTTCTTGCCACAGCTCGCATTGATGTGCCATCCTGGATGAGCTGCACTACCTGAGCCACTTGTGTGGGTTGTAGACTCCGTCTCATGCTACCACTAGAGTGAAAGCACCGCCAGCATTCAAAAGTGACCAAAACATCAGCCAGGAAGCATAGGAACTGAGAAGTGGTCTGTGGTCACCACCTGCAGAACCACTACTTTATTGGGGGTGTCTTGCTAATTGCCTATAATTTCCACCTTTTGTCTATTCCATTTGCACAACAGCATGTGAAATATATTGTCAATCAGTGTTGCTTCCTAAGTGGACAGTTTGATTTCACAGAAGTGTGATTGACTTGGAGTTACATTGTGTTGTTTAAGTGTTCCCTTTATTTTTTTGAGCAATGTGTATATATATATATATATATATATATATATATATATATATATATATATATATATATATATATATATATATATAAATAAACACACAGGAAAGGGAGATGCAACTGCCAGGCAGGAACGGTACCTTGGTTTGGTTCACAGGGAGAGGTGTTGTTGTGTTCCAGGCTGAGGGTGTGTCTAAAGGGCAGAAGCCAGCCTGCAGGGCTGTACATGTGGCCGTGGCAGGAGCGCCTGCCCCCAAAGTTCCCAAAGAACACACCCCTGGTGGAGCGCTTCACGACCGCCACACCAACGACGGACGGCAACACTGTGGGGACACAAGGAGCGGCTTAGAATAAAATCATGTACATTTACAGACGAATGGACTTCCCTTCTGTTCAGCTCACCATCCGTCTCTAAATGGCCTGCTTTTTCAGCTCCTCCCTCAGCCGGTACGCACGTCTTCCCTGAGAGACGCGGAGAGAGAAAGAGTCGACGACAGAAACTGACTGCAGTGAGCGTCCATGATTAATAACTAGTTCTGTAACCATTACATTATTATCAGCCATACCATAATACTCTGTTACCACGGGGACAAGGCCACATTTCCCAGCGATGAATGCGTGTGTGGCGTCCAGCGAGACAGCATCCACCTCATCTCTCTGTGACAACACAGTAAGTGGAGATCGAGATGTAGGGCGGCATAGAATGACAGTAGGTTATGGATAGGGTTATGATTGTCCACACCCTGTAGTTTTATCTTAGTCTGCTTACCTTAATCTTCTCGACACAATCGCTCATGGAGATGGCTCTAACACACACCAATGGGTCTGACTTAATGCTGAGAGCCCACTGCTCACATTTCTTCTGTTCTGCATTGCTAATGCAGCACCAACGCACAACACTGTCCTCCAATGAGCTTCCTATAGATACACAACAGAATAAAAAATATTTAGTTATGATGCATAATGTAGCAGCAAATTAGTTTTCCCAATGAGCAGCCTACATACACCCCCACTGCCCATGTGGGTAGGTAGGCACCTTCATGTCCAAGGCCTTTGAGGAGAGCCACATAGTCCAGCCCCAGCACCTGACTGATGTCCTTGTTATCCTCTAGAATGGACAGCTTCTCTGTGACATCCTTGAAGAGCAGATCAGCGGCGCCGAACGGAGCAGAGTCAAAGAGCTGGAAACGCTGCCTCTCTCTACCCCGCCGGCCAAACGCCATCTGATAGGAAATCCATCGGACATTCTCTCAGCAACAAAAATACAAACAAGGGACATACTATGATGACACATGCACGTGGATGGATACAAATGTGATATACACTGATGTTAAATACAGTGGACACGCTTTCCCTTGCAAACGCAACCCTGTTTCACAAGTGGTCATACTGAGTAGAGGGCTGGAGGCCCTGAGCTGTCCCGACAAGTCCCACATCTGCTGCTTCTAGAAGTGGTTGAAGACAGAATGGTGTACTACCTGTGCTGCCGCCAGGAACTTGCGTGCGATCTTACGAACATTGAGTCGAGTGACCATGCCCTGTCCTGGTCCCCTTCCCAGGTTGCAGGTCCCATAGTGGCTTAGTGGCGCACGGGTACCATCAGTACACAGCAGCTGGTAATCCTTCCTCTCACTCTCTGGAAGAGAAAAACAACAGGGATAGAGATAGAGCAGAGGGGGATGTTTCAACAGCTATTTGACTAGTCTTGAGAAAGAACTCTGAAGTACTTGAATGGTAGTTGTGTATTGTTCCAGAATATATATATTTTTTGTGTACCTTCAATACCCTCCAGGGCTGTATGGTCCACAAAAGCAACATCCCCTGCCCCAGTCTTGAGACACCTGATAGACAAAGAGAATAATTTTAAAATGACCATATCATAATCATTGTGTCTGTCCTGATATGACCCTCCCATGTGACCTGAGCGCCCCCTGGCTGTTGTAGAAGGGTTCGCCATGTGCCGTTTCACAGTGGAAGTTGCGCTGGGCGATGTAGGACTTCTGACCCTGACACAGGGCACACAGGATGGGTGCTATGGCAGCCGCCCCAGGAACACAACTAGCATTGAAGAAGGTACTGACCGCTGCCAAAGAGAAGAGTGGGGTTAGAGACCATTCCTTTGTAGCGGAGGGGATTTGGAATCATGCTCTCGTGATAAGTTAGGCCTGCCTAAGACTTGGAAGCCCTACTGTCGGCCTCTGACTTTGAGCATGTCCTTTTAAGATGTTGGAATAGCGAGCAGGAGTCCCGGGTTCTAATGCCACCAGAAACACCAGCGTTTCCTAAACTCTGTCCCGGGGACTTCAAGGGGTGCACGTTTTGGTTTTTGCCCTAACACTACACAGCTGATTTAAATAATCAACTAGTCATCAAAAGAAAACGTGTGCCCCTTGGGGTCCCCAGGACTGAGTTTTGGAAACGCAGTTTAAAATGTAACAATCTCTAGTGGACAGATTCTCATGGACAGATGAAACGGCGAGAACCTGTCAAGGCTCACTTTGTTTTCTTCCAAAGTGAGCAATTGTTAACGGCATTCCCCCCCAGAAGTAAAACAGAAAATGACAAACTTTTGCGAGATAATTTTACTTCTGGGTAACCGAGATTACACTTAACAAAATTATGATTCAACAGTTTAGAGGGATATGTCGGTCTATGTTCTTACCCAGACTGAGTGGCTGCTCCTCTGCCCAGGTCAGGTAGTTGCGGGACAGCAGGAAGCCCAGGGGTAGACTCCAGCCTGCCGTCCAGCGGGCCCCAGTATGACAGCTTCTCTGGCCCTGCAGGGAGCGCACGTCCAGGGTGCTGTTCCTCACCACCGCCACCGACAGAATACAGCCTCCTGGGCAAACAGGTGACAGACATACAATAAACTGACACAGGCACACAAAATGTCATAAACAAAAATAGAAACTGGGTGGTTCGAGCCCTGAATGCTGATTGGCTGAAAGCTGTGCTATATCAAACCGTATATCACAGGTATGACAATACATGTATTTTTACTGCTCTAATTACATTGGTAACCAGTTTATAATAGCAATAAGGGACCTCAGGAGTTTGTGGTGTATGGCTAATATACCACAGCTAAGGGCTGGATATCCAGGTACTCCGCGTTGCATCGTGCTTAAGAACAGCCCTTAGCCATGGTATATTGGCCATATACCACACCTCGTACCTTATTGCTTAAATGTTTCCCGTACACAGATTGTGCCTAGTTCTGGACTAAAAGGATCCAAATCTTAAGTGTCGTTAACCAACCGTCCCTGTAGATCTCCTTGGCAATGGCAGTGAGGCCAAACTGCTTCACTGCAGTGTAGACTTCCCCTGCATCCAATGTTACCATGTCAGCACGGTTAGCCTGGAGGAAAGGCATCAGATACAGTTGGCTATGAAGGAGCATCTGTATGGTAAACCTGCCCTGTCTGAAATCAGTATCAGCATTAACAAGAGTGGTTAGGGCAAATAGTGAGTCTTTCTGGTATCTGGAGAGAGCAGGTATTTCCTGACCCTGATCTTGTTGATGCAGTCGGTGGTGCTGTAGGCGAGGACACAGGAGAGCCTTGCGAATGCTGCCACAGCAGCAGGAGGCAACACTGCCACCAGGGCCTTGGCCAGCTCAGCACACTTCTTCTGCTCCTGCTCAGACACCGTGCACCAGCGCATCTTCTTACCTAAAACAAAAGGGAATTAAAAAACTGGGTTTAAGGATAGTAATATTAGGACCTAAGAAATAGCGTCAATATTAACCTTGCATAACTCACTATTTCCTTTCCAACTGGAAATAAATAAACAACTGCTGTAGAGGGAGAATACATTGTTACAATACTGTATAAGATTAATTAAAATGTATAGGACCACAACATTTTCAGAACAATCCCTGAAATTAGGTGAAACCACAAAAACACGAATATATTTGAAAAAGGCAACATTATCCAGCAAGGCTAACCAAACGATTAACAATTGGGATTTTGAGTACCACCACCCAAAACTATACTAGATTGGATGAACACTTACCCCAACTATAGTGAAGGCAGATGAAAATTATTAGAATGGCATGCATTGCCCTCATTTTGGTCTCTGTTCAGCTCTTCAGTCCTTTTCAAACCAAACGCAGTTTACTTCACGCAGCGAGGTTGGCGGACCCCTTCCAATTCGTCCTGAAATCCGTCTACATAATTTAACATTATTTCTTATTACTACAGGCGACCTAAAGAAATCAAACTATTGTGCAAGCGTAGAACTTTCGAAATAGCCAAAAATATAGGATTCTGCGCCACTACTCAGCGCGCATCTGGAAAATATTTCCATGTAACGTCACGCGGACGACTCGCATCCAAGCACTTTTACGCGTTTGAGATCTGTAGAACTTCTGCCAGTATCTCACACCTCCAGTTTGTTTGGCTTATCGTGGTGAATACATTGAATGCATGATTATGTAATAATAAAATTCGAGTGTTATATTTATTTTGGTAATAGTTTTGTGAAAAACAGTCCAGCACTGCAAAGTTTAATGCAGAAAATACCAACATAATTGAGCATGTAGCAAATATTTTATTAAATGTACAAACACCAGAACATTATGCATATAACAAAAAGCCATTACAGCATAGTCAAGTCAAACATAAATCAAACACAGCTGCCTTGCCATGCCATTATTTTTCAGTCCAACCGATTATCACCAAGATTAGGGTTTTAAATTCAAAAGCTTCAATAGAACAATTTCCATACACCTTACTCTATTTTGAATAATTATGTTTTTATACTATAAAAAAACAACCAGTGCAGAATGGCAACATGTCATTCTCTTACACCACTGGGGCGACCATGGTCCGGTCTGTCATCTAGTGTGGTGGACAGAGTAATGATCAGTAGCCCCATGCTCTGGAGGCCTGCTGAGAACGGCCTGTCCCTGTCCCAGTCCCTGTCCTGTGGCTGTGCTGCTGTGGAGAACACTCTCTATCCTGTGGATCCTGGCAGCATTCAAGATATTTACAGGCTTCTGCTCTGCCAGCTCAGCTGACAGCCTGCCAATACACTCCATCTGTCAATAACAATACAAAGAGCTGGAAATGAATCTGGAATGACCACAACATGGGAAAAATCGTTGCACAATATGGCATGGTTATTATATACTTGACTTGCAATAAATTCTGACTGCTCTGTTTTCATAGCTGAAGATTTATGGCTCACATGAAAATGACACCTCCAGAGGAATGCATGCTAAATCAAAGCCATCAGTTTAGTTATTCATTTAGAAGTGGATAGGAAACCAATGAAAAAAGTATTACTTCAATGATTGGTTCTGGTTTTCTTTATGGACTGGTGTAACGGCAGTCTAAGTCGTCCTCCTCATCGGACGAGGAGAGGCGAGAAGGATCGGAGGACCAATGTACAGCGTGGTAAGTTTCCATGATTTAATAACATGGAAACAATATACAATTACAAAATAACAAAACAAACTAACCATCACAGTCCCGTGTGGCAAACACTGACACAGAAAACAACCACCCACAAATCCCCAACACAAAACAAGCCACCTATATATGATTCTCAATCAGGGACAACGATTGACAGCTGCCTCTGATTGAGAACCATATTAGGCTGAACACAGAAACAGACAAACTAGACACACAACATAGAATGCCCACCCAGCTCACGTCCTGACCAACACTAAAACAAGCAAAACACATAAGCACTATGGTCAGGACGTGACAACTGGTGAATAGCCGGTATACTTTTTTCCCTCTCCATTTTTTTCTCTCTTCATAAACACCACCATTGTTTTTGTTAATAAATCCTTAATTACTCTGCCTTAAAAGACATTGTGGCCCTTACATATATACCAATGACCGCAGCATCTTCCCTTCAAGTCTTACCTCATCCAGCCCTTGACTGATTGTGTTTCTCTCCGCAGTCTCTCCCTCACTTCCACTCGTCTTCAGCCAGCTTCTCAAAACCTCTTCAAGTCTTAGCTACAGTGGCTTGCAAAAGTATTCACCCCCCTTGGCATTTTTTCTATTTTGTTGCCTTACAACCTGAAATTAAAATGGATTTTTGGGGGTGGTTTGTATCATTTGATTTACACAACATGCCTACCACTTTGAAGATGCAAAAAAAAAAAAGTGTGCATAACTATTCACCCCCCAAAGTCAACACATTGTAGAACCACCTTTTGCAGCAATTACAGCTGCAAGTCTCTTGGGTGACTCTATAAGCTTGGCACATCTAGCCACTGGGATTTTTGCCCATTCTTCAAGACAAAACTGCTCCAGCTCCTTCAAGTTGGATGGGTTCCGCTGGTGTACAGCAATCTTTAAGTCATACCACAGATTCTCAATTGGATTGAGGTCTGGGCTTTGATGAGGCCATTCCAAGACATTTAAATGTTTCCCCTTAAACCACCCGAGTGTTGCTTCAGCAGTATACTTAGGGTCATTGTCCTGCTGGAAGGTGAACCTCTGTCCCAGTCTCAAATCTCTGGAAGACTGAAACAGTTTTCCCTCAAGAATTTCCCTGTATTTAGCGCTATCCATCAGTCCTTCAATTCTGACCAGTTTCCCAGTCCCTGCCGATGAAAAACATCCCCACAGCATGATGCTGCCACCACCATGCTTCACTGTGGGGATGGTGTTCTCGGGGTGATGAGCGGTGTTGGGTTTGCGCCAGACATAGCGTTTTCCTTGATGGCCAAAAAGCTAAATTTTAGTCTCATCTGACCAGAGTACCTTCTTCCATATGTTTGGGGAGTATCCCACATGCCTTTTGGCGAACAAAGTGTTTCCTTATTTTCTTCTTTAAGCAATGGCTTTTTCAGGCCACGCTTCTGTAAAGCCCAGCTCTGTGGAGTGTACGGCTTAAAGTGGTCCTATGGACAGATACTCCAATCTCCGCTCTCCTTCAGGGTTATCTTTGGTCTCTTTGTTGCCTCTCTGATTAATGCCCTCCTTGCCTGGTCCATGAGTTTTGGTGGGCGGCCCTCTCTTGGCAGATTTGTTGTGGTGCCATATTCTATCCATTTTTTAATAATGGATTTAATGGTGCTCCGTGGGATGTTCAAAGTTTAAAATGTTTTTTTTTATAACCCAACCCTGATCTGTACTTCACCACAACTTTCCCCTGACCTGTTTGGAGAGCTCCTTGGTCTTCATGGTGCCGCTTGCTTGGGGATGGAAATTTCAGAATTTTTGGTGGCCTTCCTAAGCTTGGTGGTGCCCCTTGCTTAGTGGTGTTGCAGACTCTGGGGCCTTTCAGAACAGGTGTAGATATACTGAGATCATGTGACACTTAAAGTCCACCTGTGTGCAATCTAACCAATTATGTGACTTCTGAAAGTAATTGGTTGCACAAGATCTTATTTAGGGGCTTCATAGCAAAGGGGGTGAACACATATGCACGCACCACTTTGCGTTTTTGTTGTTGTTGTTGTTGAAACAATAAAAATTTCACTTCACCAATTTGGACTATTTTGTGTATGTCCATTACATGAAATCCAAATAAAAATATATTTAAATTACAGGTTGTAATGCAACAAAATATGAAAAAACGCTAAGGGGAATTAATACTTTTGCAAGGCCCTAGAAACACACACACACAAATCCACCAGAATGTATAAACAAGGTCTATCAGAAATGTTAATCACAGACCTGTGGGTCCTTACTGGAGTTGCTTGCAGTCCTGTTGGAAGCGCTACATGTCCAGGTGGATATTGAGCAGCTCTCTGGTCCAGACTAAGGTGGGATCCACATCCTCAGTTAACACATCTTCTACATCAGCCTCTGGCTGTTGATGGAGGATGGTGAACTCATTGGGGGGCAGTAGTGAGGAGTCTGACCCATGAGCCACTAGGCTGCCTTAGCTATAATTTTTTTTATATTGCAAGAAAGAAAAATCTTATTCAAAACAAACACACATGTTTTTGAAATATAGTAACCGCTACCTTAGTTTGAGTGTGGGTGGTCATGAATGAGGAGTGGGGTAGTCTGGTCTACTGATCCATAATGTGGTGCTGTTGGGAGACTGAGATGGGGGCGCTGGGCGTGCCAGCATGGGACTGATGGGGAGGGAGGCTGCAGCAGGGTGGAGGCTCGCTGTCACTGGGACCTGGGTTGGAGGTGGTAGAGGAGTTGCAGGTGGTAGCAGCTCTTTGACCGGGGAGTACAGCAGAACTCTAGGCCGTCGTGGTTGTCATCTGGAAGCACGCACCGCCACCCTGCACACAGAGAGAGTTACTGTAAGACTCCCAAGGATTGGAGACATAGGGCCAGTTTCCCAGACAAACATTAAGCCTTGCCCTGGAGTAAAAAGGGATTTGAATTGAAATTCTCCATGTATTCGGAAAACCCTCCCCGTAAGGTTTAGGGTCTGATGTTGACATAGTGGCCACCAGTACAGGTGGTTGAGTGTGCGGTCTCTCGCTCCCTGCGCCACTGAGTCAATGTCCGGCTGTGGGTGAGGCCCTCTGCACCAGGGCTGGGCAAACAGGTCACACTCTGGACCATTACACTGGATCTTCGCAGCTAGCTAGCTGCTACCGAGTGGCTATCACCCTTGTCCAGAAGCATGCACCAGTTAGCCTCAAGCTAGCCTCGAGCTAGGCCCATCTCCCGGCTAGCAAATGAAGTACACCAACTACAATACCTCTCTTGACAATAAGCCTGGACCCTTTGTCGACACGGAGCCCCGCCGATCTATCACAACTGGTCTGCCGATGTGCTCTCAACCGGCCTCTGCGTCGTGGATGTTGGTGATGATCCATCTGCTAGCCCCGGCCCGCTAGCTTCCTGAACGCCGTGTCTCCCGCTCGCCTAGTGTAGTAATCGACTACCCAACGGCTCCCTATTTCATCTATTGCTGCTCATTGGACCCTATGATCACTCGGCTACACAGCTGATGCCTGCTGGACTGTTCATTAACACGGTACTTCATCTTGTTTATCTGTCGGCCCCAGCCTCGAACTCAGGCCCTGCATGTAGCTAACTGACCCTCTCTGCCCATTCATCGTCATTTACCCATTGCTGTTGTCTTAGCTGTTTCCCCGTTGTGGTCTTAGCTCTCCCAATCAACACCTGTTTGTCTGCGTCCGTCATGGGTCCACGGTCAAACGACCACGCCTCATCACTGTCAAACGCTCCCTAAAACACTTCTGCGAGCAGGCCTTTCTAAATCGACCTGGCCCGGGTATCCTGGAAGGATATTGACCTCATCCCATCAGTAGAGGATGCCTGGTTGTTCTTTAAAAGTGGGAATAGTCTCCGCGATATGAAACTTTTCAGGGAAGTCAGAAACCAATACACAGTCAGTTAGGAAAGCAAAGGCTAGCTTTTTCAAACAGAATTTTGCATCCTGCAGGACTAATTCCAAAAAGTTTGGCCGTCTTTCCTTCCAGTTCCCTGCTGCCAATGACTGGAACGAATAGCAAAAATCACTGAAGCTGGAGACTCATATCTCCCTCACATCTTAAATAAGCATGCCCCATTCAAGAAATTTAGAACTAAGAACAGATTAGCCCTCAGTTCACTCCAGACTTGACTGCCCTTGACCAGCACAAAAACACCCTGTGGCATACTGCACTAGCATCGAATAGTCCCTGTGATATGCAACTTTTCAGGGAAGTCAGGAACCAATACACACAGTCAGATAGGAAAGCAAAGGCTAGCTTTTTGAAACAGAATTGTGCATCCTGCAGCACTAATTCCAAAAAGTTTTGGTACACTGTAAAGTCCATGGAGAATAAAAGTACCTCCTCCCAGCTGCCCACTGCACTGAGACTAGGAAACACTGTCACCACTGATAAAGTGGATTTCAATAAGCATCTCTACAGCTGGCCATGCTTTCCACCTGGCTACCCCAACCCCGGGCCAACAGCTCTGCACCCCCCGCAGCAACTGGCCCAAGCCCCCCCGCTTCTCCTTCACCCAAATCCAGACAACTAATGTTCTGACGGAGCTGCAAAATCTTGATCCCTACAAATCAGCTGGACTAGAAAATCTGGACCCTCTCTACCTAAAATGATCCGCCGCCATTGTTGCAACCCCTATTACTAGTCTGTTCAACCTCTCGTATCGTCTGAGATTCCTAAAGACTGGAACGCAGTCGCGGTTATCCCCCTCTTCAAAGGGGGAGACACTCTAGACCCAAACTGTTACAGACCTATATCCATCCTGCCCTGTCTTTCTGAAGTCTTCGAAAGCTAAGTGAACAAACAGATCACCGACCATTTCGAATCCCACCGTACCTTCTCCGCTATGGAATCTAGTTTCCGAGCTGGTCACGTGTGTACCTCAGCCACACTCAAGGTCCTAAACAACTAAATAACCACCATCGATAAAAGACAGTACTGCGCAGCCATCTTCATCAACCTTGCCAAGGCTTTCGACTCTTGTCAATCACCGTATTCTTATCGGCAGACTCAACAGCCTTGGTTTCTCTAATGACTGCCTCGCCTGGTTCACCAACTACTTCTCAGAGTTCAGTGTGTCAAATCGGAGGGCCTGTTGTCTGGACCTCTGGCAGTCTCTATGGGGATGCCACAGGGTTCAATTCTCGGGCTGACTCTTTTCTCTGTATATATCAATGATGTCGCTCTTGCTGCAGGTGATTCCCTGATCCACCTCTACGCAGACGTCACCATTCTGTAAACATCTGGCCCTTCTTTGGACACTGTTATCAAACCTCCAAACGAGCTTCAACGCCATACAACACTCCTTCCGTGGCCTCCAACTGCTCTTAAATGCTAGTAAAACAAAATGCATGCTCTTCAACCTATCGCTGCCCGCACCCGCCCACCCGACTAGCATCACTACTCTGGACAGTTCTGACTTAGAATATGTGGACAACTATAAATACCTAGGTGTCTGGCTAGACTGTAAACTCTCCTTCCAGACTCATATTAAGCATCTCCAATCCAAAGTTAAATCTAGAATCGGCTTCCTATTTCGCAACAAAGCCTCCTTCACTCATGCTGCCAAACATACCCTCGTAAAACTGACCATCCTACCGATCGTTGACGGCGATGTCATTTACAAAATAGCCTCAAACACTCTACTCAGCAAATTGGATGCAGTCTATCACAGTGCCATCCGTTTTGTCACCAAAGCCCCATATACTATCCACCACTGCGACCTGTTTGCTCTTGTTGGCTGGTACTCGCTACATATTCATCGCCAAACCCACTGGCTCCAGGTCATCTATAAGTCTTTGCTAGGTAAAGCTCCACCTTATCTCAGCTCACTGGTCACCATAGCAACACCCACCCGTAGCACACGCTCCAGCAGGTATATTTCACTGGTCATCCCCAAAGCCAACACCCACTTTGGCCGCCTTTCCTTCCAGTCCCCTGCTGCCAATGACTGGAACGAATTTCAAAAATCACTGAAGCTGGAGACATATCTCCCTCACTAACTTTAAGCGTCAGCTGTCAAAGCAGCTTGCCGATCGCTGCAGCTGTACAACTAGTGGGGAGAACAAGTATTTGATACACTGCCGATTTTGCAGGTTTTCCTACTTACAAAGCATGTAGAGGTCTGTAATTTTTATCATAGGTACACTTCAACTGTGAGAGACGGAATCTAAAACAAAAATCCAGAAAAATCACATTGTATCAAATACTTGTTCTCCCCACTGTACCTACCCCATCCCCAAATTTGTTTTTCTTCTCTTTTGCACACCAGTATTTCTACTTGCACATCTTCAGATGCACATATATCACTCTAGTGTTAATTGCTAAATTGTAATTACTTCGCCACTATTGGCCTATTTATTGCCTAACCTCCTTACTTCATTTTGCACAAACTGTATACAGATTTTTCTATTATGTTATTGACTTAACGTTTGTTTATCCCATGTGTAACTCTGTTGTTTTTGTCGCACTGCTTTGCTTCATCTTGGCCAGGTTGCAGTTGTAAATGAGAACTTGTTCTTAACTGGCCTACCTGGTTAAATAAAGTTTTTTTTTTTTTTTTTTTTAAACCTCACTGCTATCTGTTTCCACTGCAACACCACCCCTGGAGACACCGCGAAGAACTCTGTAGAGCACAAAAAAGACAGGCTTGATACAGTTCCACACAGACACAGACATTCCGTCTTATTCAGTGTGTCTGAGGAGTATACACTATTCTATACGTTTCCACTCTATTCACCAGGGGACGTCTCATTCATTATGTCTATCGAGTCCCTTTCATATCCTTATTCCAGCTGTGGCCTGGATATCATCAATGAGGAAAATAGGTCTCTGACTTTACACCCATTAGCCTGGTCACAGAGCCGTTTGTGCGGTCTTGCTAACTCCTATGGTCATTGGAAAGACAGCACAAACAGATCTGGACCCAGGCTGTACATTAACAAGGTCAGCAGTTGTAATCATACAGACAAACAGAGACAGGGATAATATTTCATGTGTTTTAGTTAGGCTGAAGGCCAGCTGCCAGTGAAGTATGTGTCCAGGTGTTACCTTGGCCTGCAGACTGAGGGACCAATGCCAGAGGGCCAGTTCTGTCTGCTCAGCCGCTCTCCTTCTGTGCTGCAGCTGTGCAGGCCAGGGAAGAAAAACACAGTTACATAACAGCCAGGAGTTCACCCTGACACTCAGCTCACAGATGGATCATAGAAAGAGATCATTAAAGCCAAGAAACATCCGAAAACACTATTTTTCAATTAAATCATTGTATTTTAAAGTAACTTGAACACAATTTCTCACATAAGTCTTGGTAAGTTGACCTTTAATATTTGAAATAACTATGTTAAAACAGCAATACCCTCACCACAATGTTCCAGCGTGCAAAAAAAAAAAGAAAAGAAAAAGAGCTGGCATGTATTGTTTCAAATCAAATTTTATTTGTCACATGCGCCGAATACAACAGGTGTAGACCTTACAGTGAAATGCTTACTTACAAGCCCTTAACCAACGATGCAGTTAAGAAAATACCCAAAAAAAAAAAATTAAGAAAGTAGTAAGAGATAAGAAAAACAAATAATATGGAGCAGCAGTGAATAACAATAGCGGGGCTATATACAGGGGGTACCGATACAGAGTCAATGTGCGGGGAACTGGTGTCGAGGTAATTAACATAATTATGTACATGCAGGTAGGGTTGTTAAAGTGGCTATGCATAGATAACAGACAGTAATAGCAGCGCGGGGGGGGTGCAAATAGTATAGGTAGCCATTTGATTAGCTGTTCAGGAGTCTTATGGCTTGTGGTTAGAAGCTGTTTAGAAGCCTTTTGGACCTAGACTTGGCGCTTCGGTATCGCTTGCCGTGCGGTAGCAGAGAGAACAGTCTATGACCATTTTTAGGGCCTTCATCTGACACCGCCTGGTATAGAGGTCCTGGATGGCAAGAAGCTTGGCCCCGGTGATGTACTGGGCCGTACGCACTACCCTCTGTAGTGCCTTGCGGTTGGAGGCCGAGCAGTTGCCATACCAGGCAGTGATGCAACCCGTCAGGATGCTCTCGATGGTGCAGCTGTAGAACCTTTTGAGGATCTGAGGACCCATGGCAAATCTTTTCAGTCTCCTGAGGGGGAATAGGTTTTGTTGTGCCCTCTTCACGACTGTCTTGGTGTGCTTAGACCATGTTAGTTTGTTGTTGATGGGGACGCCAAGGAACGTGAAAATCTCAACCTGCTCCACTACAGCCCTGTCGATGAGAATGGGGGCGTGCTCGGTCCTCCTTTTCCTGTAGTCCACAATCATCTCCTTTGTCTTGATCACGTTGAGGGAGAGGTTGTTGTCCTTGTGTAACCGATTTGAAATG
The DNA here is from genome assembly GCF_016432855.1 of Salvelinus namaycush. NCBI lineage: Eukaryota > Metazoa > Chordata > Actinopteri > Salmoniformes > Salmonidae > Salvelinus > Salvelinus namaycush. Next base: position 38,237,402 of record NC_052308.1, read on the forward strand.
GCTAGCTAGTTAGCGGGGTGCGCGCTAATAGCATTTCAAATCGGTGACGTCATTCGCTCTGAGGCCTTGAAGTAGTTGTTCCCCTTGCTCCGCAAGGGCCGCGGCTTTTGTGGCGCGATGGGTAACGATGCTTCGTGGGTGTCAGTTGTTGATGTGTGCAGAGGGTCCCTGGTTCAAGCCCAGGTAGGGGTGAGGAGAGGTCATGGTCAGGTCTCTGACCTTCTATAGGCTGTCTCATCATTGTCAGTGATCAGGCTGTTGTCATCGGCAAACTTAATGATGGTGTTGGAGTTCTGCCTGGCCGTGCAGTAATGAGTGAACAGGGAGTACAGGAGGGGCCCCCGTGTTGAGGATCAGCGTGGCGGATGTGTTGTTACCTACCCTTACCACCTGGGGGCGGCCCGTCTCAACATTGAGTGTCCCGTTTCTTGCATCACCTAAATAAGGACCACATGAAAAACACAATATTAAACACAGACTAACATAGGATCAGAATGTATCAAACACCACACAACAGACTCGAACGCAGTACCTTATAGCTCTGCTGATGCTGCCGGTACATAGTCCACAATCTGAACATACTGCAAAGAAGAGAGTGGTGCCTTTTGGTTTTCTCCATGCCTGTACTCTCCTCCACAACCACTCTGCTTCGCTCCCGCCATCTCCTGAAAGTCCCCTGCTGCCTCACTGAGACATACAAAATGGTGGCAGTAGGCTTCAAATTTCAGTGGAGGCTTCATTCAATGCGCCAGGAGACTGATCTAACAGAAAATAGCATCGAATAATGAACAATTTGTCTTCATCTTAGTATCTCTTTACCTTTATCCATGCGACTCGGAGCCCTGCTCACTGCCGGTGACGGTTTGACACAGGATGTGGCTTTCCTCCATGCCAACAGCACCTATAGGAAAATAAATGACATTTGTTGGTGAGTATTTCACACTGGCTTGAGCAGTAGTTGCAGTCAGAATCAGTCGTGGTGACAGTTCTGATAACATACGAAGCAGTAGAAATAAATTAGAAGCCAAGTCATTGAGCTTCTATAAAACTTTCAATGAAGCCTGAGACTTTATCATAGGTAATAGATAGAGCTGCTCTAACACCTTAGCCTGAACAGTGCCGATAGTGGTTCTCTGCCCTCTTCTCACTGCTCCTGGCTGCTGCAGTCTCCTTCCACACATGCAGAACCCTCCTGGGAAGACGTAATACAAGAGTTGGTCAGAAAGATTACCAAAATCAACATTCCAAGTAAAAGACGGTGGATAAAGAGATTGAGATGGTGGATCCATTTGGGTTGATACTGGAGGAAGTCATGCTGATGCAGGCTGTAGCGCTCCTCTACAAGCTCATCGACCTGCTGTGTCTGGAGGTGATGCCACCACAGGGGATCATAGGCAGAGAGATTACAGCACGTCCCCTCGGACACAAACAAACAAGGCAGGGTGGAGTATATTCTGCGAGGAGCATCAATCAGGTCAGACGACACGTGATGACCAAATGAATGAACAATAGAAATGTTAACTAACAACATTCAGAACAGTTAACGTATAAATAGGGATGGGCAACTTTGAGGGGTGCATACACACATCCATACCCACACATGCAGTCAGAGCCGGCCCGAGCCTTTTGGCGGGGCCCCACCTCGTGAGCAAAACATTTTAGTGCCCCCCCCCCTCTTGACAGCGGAGCGATTTTTGTTGTTGTTTAAGTTTTAAAGTTAATTTCCTGCAATGCTACAGATTTTGACACGGGGCGGAGAGAAATGTTAGCAGTTTTTAATATGATATCTGAGTGAGTGACTCCCAAAATCAAATGGGGGCCCCCTGGTTGGTAATTCGACCATGATAAATACAAGTTTAGATCGCACGCCGCTAGACTAACTTATCAATCTAATACATTTTAGCTGACATGGGCTAATTGAGTGACTCTCAGTGACATAAGATAAACTGATGATGCAAAACCAAATTTCGAAGCTGCACCTTGTGTATTCTACCATTCTAACTGTCAAACGTTCAGACCCAGAGTTCCTAAAAAAAAAAGATATATTTATAGCCCATCCATGATGTATATGATGTGAGCTCTGTTGTGCCTTCCAGGCCTGTAAGGTGTGTTTGAGAAGTCTGACTCATGCCATGAAGACAATCTGATCCAGCCTGCTGTTCTTCTCTCCTCTGTGCTGGACACACTGACATCACAAAGAATGTAGGATTACTCTGGAGAAACCAAACAGAGCAAGGCTAATGGTAACTATGCTGTACCTCACTCCAGCCACTCAGGGCGCGTCACACACAACACACATTCCCATGTCGATCTGCCTGCTCCTCTCGGTTTCGCCTTAAGACATACATAAAAACCAAACACACTTGAAGGATTAACCAAAATCTCAAAAGGGTCTAATCAAATCCTGTTAAGAACAAACCCGTCTACATCTTTCTGAACCAGTTGGTCCCCAACAGTCAGCGTGAATAGCAGGTTATTAACATGCATTATAACCACAGGACAAATATCATCCTGATCCTTACTGATATTTTACAGTCAGTCGTACAGTACCTGTCCCGGATCATGGTGACGTTGTCCTTCCACTGGCTCAGTGTGTTGTGGACTACAGTATGGTGGTCCAGTATGTCAGAGACTCTCCGTTTCTCCTTCCTCACCCTCCACTGCCAGTGGTGCCAGGCTCTAGTCAAACACGACCTCTATTCATGCAGCAAGGCCCAAAGGGCAGGATAGCTGGGCTCTGTCTGGGTGTATGGCTGTACCATGATGGTGTGTGTGTGTGTCGGGACAGCTGTTCTACTATCCTCTCAGCCAGCCTCTGCTCCTTTCTCTCCTCTGAATGTCCCCACCAGGTGTAAAAGGCCCAGGTGTACTGACGCTGCCCACAGACGGTTAGAGTGTGTCACACATTAAGACAAATGTCATCATCATCACCACAAGGCTAGCTATATGTACTCATAAATGTAGCCCAGGACCCTTTTTCAAAAAAATGTATAATAGTAGTAGTGCTGATCCAGGATCAGTTTTGCTTTTCAGATCATAATTAATAAGATCACATGGACTGGGTGGACCTGATCCTAGATCAGCACTAGTTCAGAAACAGGATGTGATTATGGGGTTGTGTCGTCTCGCCTCTCCCTGTGCGGTTTCCTCTGGCAGGTAAACTCAACCCAGGAGTTCAGACACTGTGGAAAGATGTGGTTCGCAAACCAGGCCTGAGCACGACGCTCCAGACCCTACAACCACACACAGTAATGTACAGGTAACTGCCAAAATAACAGAACCACTTGAGTAATAAAGTGCATTGAAAGCAGGTGCTTCTACACAGGTGTGGTTATAAGTTGATTAAGCAATTAACATCCCATCATGCTTAGGGTCACGTACAAAAATGCTTGGCAGGCCATTATTTTAGCTACCATAGCTATGCCTCCATAGTATAACAATGCCCCCATTTAAGGCACAAGCGGTCACTGAATGCTTTGATGATCATGAAAATGATGTCAACCGTATGCCATGGACATCTCAGTTCCCAGATCACAACCCAATTGAACACTTATGAGAGATTCAGAGTGGCGCTTGAGACAGCGTTTTCCCACCATCAACAAAGTACGAAATTATAGAATTTTGCTTGGAAGAGTGCTGTCGTATCCCTCCAATAGAGTTCCAGACACTTGCAGAATCTACACCAACTGAAGGTGCATTGAAGCTGTTCTGGCTTGTGGTGGAGTCAACGCCCTATTGAGACACTTTATGTTGGCGGTTCCTTTATTTTGACAGTTACATGTAGGTGTGTGTGTACCTGCATGTGTCAGTGCTCAACAAGCCGCTCTCTCCAGTGATTCAAGCAGTAGCTCTGTAGTGACGTGCGGTCCAGAGAAACTACTTTCAGAATTACTCTTCTAATAACACACTAGTTGTCTGGGAAGTCAAAAAAACATGTGCATGGACAGTGTCGCTGAAATTTGCCAAAAGGAGCCTGCCAACCTGTTGTGGGTGTGTGTAATCTGCATCAGTGTCTGAAGTACCCCATCTTCAGCTTCCTCCAGACGTTGCTGCCAGAGTATCCAATACCTGCCTGTAAGATACGGAGAAAACACATAACATAGCAGATGTGGTACTAACTCCGGAACAATTCAATTCAAATAACTATTATTTCCTGGGAGGGAACTTCATGTGTGATGATGAATGGTACATACAAGACGCATAACAACATAGAACACAAAAACATGTAGGATACAGTATAAAGGATTAGAAGCAATCACAGGGTATATACAAACATGTATACAAATAAAACCTTCAAATTATACTGATACTAATGCAGGGTGAATATACTAACATGGATATTATAGTACTGTAGCAGCATAACTCTTACAGTGTGATGATGACGCTGGACAGCGATGTTCTTGTTGAGTCGATGAGTATCTGAGCGATATTAAAGGGCCAGACTTCTCAGACCAGCGTGCTGCAGACAGAACAAATTAGAGACAGAAAGTTAAGGAATACTCTGTGGTACAGCAACTTGTCTATGGACCGAGTATTGCAGAAATAATTCAGAAGTGCTTTGCTCCATGTCACCAATAGATGGCGGTGTTGGTGTTAACTTGCTGCTGCCTGATCTCTCTGACTCCTGCATGCACAACTCCACATCTGCACATAAGCTCAGGAAATTCACTTAATCTTCTTGCAATATGTTGCGAAGTATGATGTTGAGGTGGATAAGGGCACATGAAGTTTACCATAAGGTGAGGATTCTTAATGTTGTTCTTGCAATAGTGTGTGACTTCACATCGGTCAGTATGTGTGTGGTAGGATAGTGTCTCCAGCGCTCCAGTGGCCTGCGCTGTATGCTGAATTGTGCCAGATGGTCAACACCCTGCTCTCTGTCCACCTCTCTCTGTAGTCCACATCTCCACACATACCAATACCTCAGGACCAAGCGGAGTTGCCAGGCTCGCACAGCAACAGCTGAAACACAGGAGGTAGACCAATACATGAAGATAAACAACAGAAAGCAATGGTAATGTGAATGCAAGTTCTAGAGGACAACAGGCAGGATCTGTAGTATGTTTGAGACAACCCAAGTTTGGCTACAATTGTCAATATAAGTTTCTGATATCCTAAATTGGGAGTATATTATCCTGGACCATGAATGCCATCCAGTGATTGTAATAAGAGGTACAGTAGTACACATGATTAACAGAAGATGGCACCTTGTGGTTTCCTCTTAGCTTGGCGGAGGTGAACGTAGCTTATCCAGGCATGAACATAGTGCCTATGACAGAATAACAATGCATCATACCTCCCAGTCTGCCACATAGTCCACACCCAACTGTATTGGGGAAACACACATCAGCAGTAACACAGGCTGCCCCCTCCCCTTTTACTCACAAATTATTATATTGTCAAACACATATATAATCACTCACGCAATGACTGTATGTAGGATGCTCACTAACCTCCCAGAGGCAGTGTATTGTTCCTAATTCAAAGTAATTTCAAATAAAATTTACAAAAATAGCATTTATCAGTCGTAATGCCTCACCGTAGAGCTGTGAGTTTCTGGAACTGAAGAGCAGATTGTTGCATCCTGTGTTTCATCCTCATGTACACTTCCCAGCTGTCCCAAGCCACACGCAGACACCGCCTCTCAGCTGGCATACAGGAGCAACTCTTGTTCCTGCTGTGACACAACATGCCCTGCCAGCCATTACTGCTGGAGTCCATCATTTTCAGAAGAGAAACATTCATCCTGATTAAAACCAAAACCACAATCATGCCAGTCCATACCAAAACATGTTGCTTTTTTTTGGTAATAATATCATTTCCACACACAGACTTTCTCCGTAAGTACTGATGGGCATGTATGGTCACCCCACAGCTGAGCAGCAGGTAGAGGGTAAAGCCGGACCCTGACCTGTAATGGCACTCTGCCCTCACTGTGAGTCTCAACTCCCTCCTAGCTGTCCACCACTCAACCTTCCAGCTCCACCCAGCGATGTGAGACCTACAGATTGGACAAGGTAACATTCTTCCAGTTAGCGAACTCAGGCTACACACAGTGGATATCTTAACAGCATAGCATCAATAGCTTAACCAATGTTATTTCCCCACCATTTGGAATTTACATTGTAATGCATTATAAATTCAAGCAGTGATGTAACCTGTCTAATCTATAGGGTATTCCTGAGAAAGTGCACCTGGCTTTGTAAGGATGAACCCATCCAAAGGTCTTCTGCATCCAAAGTTTGAGGAACTCCTTGCAAGGTGCCTGGAAGAAAGACCGATTTCAGGGATTGCCAACTCCAGTCACTAAACATACAGTACCTTAAATCAGTGGTTCCCAACGTTTTTCGGTTACTGTACCACCAACTGAAGTTTGGTCAGGGGGTACCCCTGAAATACGTCCTCGTGTACATTCTACCCGTAGGCTTATGGTCTCATGAGTCTTCTCAAGTACCCCCTGTGGATAGGTCAAGTACCCCCATGGGTACATGTATTTGTGGTTAGTGCCATTTCGAATCCTTGGGACGTCCTAGCCCTTGATCGTGACTCTCAGTTCCATTACATAACACATAAGTCATTGGACTCTAATATTTTTTTATTTGAAGGATTCTTTCTCGCTGATAAAAGATAAGGGCAATATGTTTCGAAAGCCGTATCGCAAGCGATGATTATTGACGTTTCTAAAACAACGCGTCGGGATTGTAGCTAGTTCAGGTGAGGTAGACTTGGGCGAAGCTAATTAGCCGGAAACTGTAGATCGAAGGCAGAACATCGCCTAGAGTTTGAGAGCTACACCTACCCATTTTAACATGTTAACTTCAAATGGGATAGGGACGTCCCAGGGATTCCAGATAGAAAATGCATTTTATTTGAAGGGGGTACTTCTCACCTTATTCTCGGCTCCTTGTCTTCCACCTTGGTTCCAGGTGTATCCGACTTTATAACTGGATATAGCATTGAGTGGAGCTCCTTTTGTACCAGATGTTTGGTTTTTGGGTTCCTCTACCTCTGGAAGTCATTGCCACAACAGTTGCCTAACTAACTACCTGAGAACACTAACGTTACTCACTAGCTCGAACTACTGGCTGTCATTCAGATTACTAACTTCTTCAACTAGCCGAACAGAAATCACCCTTTCATTATCTTCATATGAATAACGTAGCTACCATTACATTTTCTTAATTCCCTAACTAGTTTCACGTCTATAGCTAGGTTTCCAACCAATTTGGGGCAGATTTTCATGCGAATAACCTCAAATCTGCCTAAAACAATATGCATCTCCCACCAGAGATGTTTTAATCAAACCAAAGATTATGGAAAACTGACAAGACTACATGTCTCTTCGCCCTAACAATGGGAGTCGTTGTTCACAAAGTGGCACGGCTGGCTTGTTCCCGCCTATTCTTTGGATTGGTGGATACATCTATTTATTGTAATTTGTTTTTAATATTCGATGAGGGTTAACTTCAACCGCCTGTATTCAATGACGAGAGATTATATGCTACAGCCACATTACATGAATACGACGCTAAACCATCTCGAGACAACTCGAATTTAAAGTGTTTTTTTTCTCAAAGTTGCTGGGATGTCACGTGTCCAACTTATATCAGTATACGCGTAACAATTTAAGCATTACGAAACTTCTATTCGATCAAATAAACCGCAGGTAGAAAATAAGCCATTACATTTTCGTTGAACGAATTCGACACTCGCGGTTTTATTTTCGCTGACATTTTTTGGGCTGAGTAAACCCTCTCGTTTAGCCTTTGCCTCTGTGATTTGTCGCCACATATGGTTTGTTTACGTTTCCTCTGTTGTGGTTAGATGGGGTAGGCCTACATCTACATCCAGTGGTCGTGTCGGGGAAAACAGCTGTTGACAACCGAAGCATTAGCTAACCCTAACACTTTTTCATAACCTGCTACATTAATTCACATATCCTGCTGCGTTAGTTCTCGTAACCTGCCACGTTAATTATCCTAACCTGCGACGTTAATTATCCTGACTGCTTTGTAAACAAACCATCTGTGCCCAAATCATCAGTATCACCACACCTGTTAAATTAGCTATCTTTGTGGGATTAATATAATTTATTTTTAACAAATTGTTTGATGCTTCTGTCATACCCAGTGAAATGAATAAACATGCGGATCTTTATGGTGGAACCAATGACGGTGAAGTTACCACCACTCACAGTGACCTCGTGTTGTCTTGCAAACGTTACTGTAGCAACCCTCTGTACAAATACTGAACTGATGAGCGTGATGTAAAGCACATCGAATTTTACCCTAAAATGACAGGGTATGGTATCATTTACAAAAAAAAAAAAAAGGTGGATGTTTTGAGTAGCATTTGGTTGGCCTATACGTCAAATTATCAATTAAGGAAAGGGCTAGTTTGTTTAAAAGTACATTGAAAGTATGACAATAATCGATCAGTTTGGGCTTTCATCGATCCGCTATGTAATGTCAACAATTAGCTGGCCATACATAATGCCTGATATAAAATTACTCAATCGTAAAATACAAGCAGTCGTTGATATTTCATCTAAATTCATATATATTCATTTCGTAATCAAAAGAGACTATGTCAAAGACAGTAATGGTTTAAAGAATGATTTATAATATTTTCATATGTTTGAGTAAGGCACTAGTGATGGGCACTATATAATCCTACGAAGGACCCTCATTCAGAAGCGGTGATCGGAGAAAAATCACTGCTACGACTGAGAAAAGAGACCGAAGAGAAGTATATTTCGACATTCGAATACAATCCCAGGAAGACGCTAGTATACGTTTGGATTTCGGTTCGTAGATATATCACGGGCGTTGGCCAAAATAACAACCCTAGCTGTTTAGAAAAACGTATCGCACTTATTGGAAGGCTTTATCTCCAGCAAACTAGCTGGCTAACTAGCCATAGAGCTAGCTTAGCTAGCAAACGTAGCTAGCCTCTGAGTCGGCTTCAAACGTTTTCTAAACAACATTGTAAGTTAATGGATACCTTCTACATATATACGTATCTGCAATTTATCCAGAGTGATATGATGGCGTGTTTGTTTGCTTGGTTAACGTTACATATGTACTCGGCGTTTATCAATTGAATAGCCGAACACAAACGTTAACTAGCTATCAGATTAGCCGACAAGTCGGCTTTCAGGCTAACTAGCTAAACTAAAGTTTTGGCAGCTAACTAGCTAATGTTCGCTAACTAGTTACCAGTAAACCAAACACGACGGTCGTGTAATTTAGTTAATTGTCAGCCGTCCATCGAAGATTTGACGCCGGTCTTGTAAGTTGGCATCAACATATGCATTAATTACATCTACCAACGCAGTTTTGTCAATTAGCTAGTTAACTACGCAAATATGCTAACTTAACTACTTCCATTAGATTGACAGCTTGCTGACTAATTCTGGCCAGTTTCCTAGCATGCTAATGGTAGCCAATTTAGCTACTTAATTGCTATGACTTAGTTTGCCTGTGCCGCCCAGGTATGGAAGACATATTGCCAGGCCAGCTTCCTTTGGCAAATTGGTTGAGTCGGATTTTATCACCAGTCCACGTCGAAGCCCTTGCGCTAATGTCGTTCATATACCTCGGTGCTTACTTAAGGTATAACGTTAGATTTTTCGACTAACGTCATTGGTCTTAGCTTGTTGCGTTTAACTATTGTATCGATATTACTACACAAACTACATTTTAAAAGTGTGCCAATAAGCTGTTTTAATTTCTTTGCACGTACTTTATCAGCAGTCTTCCTGAGCAATATATAATTACTTTTATGTTTATGAATTGTAATTACTTTTGGTAAGCCTGTGAGGGTTATATCATAACAGCATGTCGTTTTTCAACAGGTCAACTACTAGTCTCAGAAGCTATACATTGGTTTAGCCCCCTAAAAGAGTCATGGAAAAGGATGCTTGTGTAGAGGAGGATGCTTGTGTAGAGGAGCAGGAGAATGGTGACACAGTGGTGGTGAAAGACCAAGTGGTCAAGGAATCAACAGGACCATCCCCTTACAGATACACCAAGGTATTTGGAGATGTTGATAGATGTGCAAGTTATTAGATTGCTTCATGGACTTAGGTTCACAATGTGTATTTCTTACAGGAGCAGCTTTTGGAGATAAAAGATTTCCCAATTTCTAATGAAAGGCCAGACTGTCTTTCTGAAAAATATGACAGGTGAGTGTTTTCCTTTGTCACACTTTGGATTAACTTGACACCCTACAAAGCTTAGTCTTAGCCAATCATGCTGGTTCTATGCTAACTGTTGAGTTTGTCCCTCTGGTTTGGTCTTATTTTTGGACCACAGTGATGGTGTTTGGGACCCCGAGAAGTGGCATGCCTCGCTGTACCCCACCTCAGAGTGCAGCTCTCCTGTGGATGGATATAAGAAGGACTTTGTGGATGATAGGGTCCCTCTAAAACGTAGAATTGCAGGTAAATAAATAATGTATTATATTCATAGCTGATATTCAAATGCCTGTGGCATATATTTAAAATCGTCTATTGCATATTCAATAAGGGTTGAGGGGTTTTGAGCTCAAATTAATTTGGCTACCCTTAGATGTACCACATTGCTTACACTTACTATGCTTTGTAAAATACAACATGAAGCATTATAGTGAATGTTATGTTTGTGCCTTGTGACGCTGTCAGATCCCCGCGAGCGACTAAAGGAGGATGACCTGGACGTGGTGCTCAGCCCCCAGCGTCGTAGCTTTGGAGGGGGCTGTGTTGGCAATGCTTTGCCTGCACCCACCCGCCGCCCCATCAGCCCCCTGGAGAATAAGGAGAACGAGAGTCTCCGGCTGGGTGGGGCGCGGCGCATTGGCAGTGGCCGCATCATGGCGGCGCGAGGCTTCGAGAGGGAACCCCGCATGGAGAAGGAACGGGACTTCAAAGATAAGAGGTTCCGGGTTAGTGTCTGTTGATTCCTGATCTGCATTCAATTGAAACTATTTATCCTTTTAGGGATATTCTATCAGTATGTACCGACCCCACAAAATGGCAGTTACTTGTGCCTCAAGGGGAGGCATACGTTCTGCGGTAATCAATCTAAATGACAATCATCCGGAGCTGTGTAGGCTCCATTATTTCCTCTTTAAAGCTGCAATATGTATCCTGACCAAATTTAGGTAGAAATGTGAGTTATAGATCTCATTCTCATTGAAAGCAAGTCTTAAGACTTTCTGATAAAATAAAGGTAAAAAAAGAAAGTGATCTAGTCTGTGCGCTATTTCTGTTTATTTTTTGTGCGTTTTACTTTAGGTTTTGTACACCAGCTGAAAATAAATTATTTTTAGTTATGGATATTTCACAGCAGTTTAGATGGTACAATGGTTCTCAAAACTATACATTTCTTGTTTTGTCACAAGTGGAAATTAGGGGAATTATTGGATTTTAAGCAAAAAGGAAATGGCTGTGCAATTTCTGCATATTGCACCTTTTAAATGTATCCCATGGTATTTATCAGCGTGTCAGATAAAATGTTTACCAGTGACTCAAGTGTTTAAAAATGTATTTACACTACCGTTCAAAAGTTTGGGGTCACTTAGAAATTCTGTGTTGAAAGAAAAGCATAAAAAAAATGCCAATTAACTTAACATAACATCAAATTGATCAGAAATACTGTGTAGACATTGTTAATGTTGTGACTATTATAGCTGGAAACTGCTTTTTATTTTAATTTATGGAATATCTGCGTTTATCAGAGTGTCTAGTTAGAGAAACAGACGCCTCACAAGTCCTCAACTGGCAGCTTCATTAAATAGTACCCGCAAAACACCAGTCTCAAGGACAACAGTGAAGAGGCGACTCCGGGATGCTGGCCTTCTAGGCAGAGTTGCAAAGAAAAAGCCATATCTCAAACTGGCCAATAAAAATAAACGATTAAGATGGGCAAAGGAACACACTGGACAGAGGAAGATTGGGAAAAAGTGTTATGGACAGACGTCTTAAGTTTGAGGTGTTAAGATCACAAAGAAGAACATCCGTGAGACGCAGAAAGGATGCTGGAGGAGTGCTTGACGCCGTCTGTCAAGCATGGTGGAGGCAATGTGATGGTCTATGGGTGCTTTGGTGGTGGTAAAGTGGAAGATTTGCACAGGATAAAAGGGATCTTGAAGAAGGAAGGCTATCGCTCCATTTTGCAACGCCATACCCTGTGGACGGTGCTTAATTGGAGCCAATTTCCTCCTACAACAGGACAATGACCCAAAGCACAGCTCCAAACTATGCAAGAACTATTTGGGGAAGAAGCAGTCAGCTGGTATTCTGTCTATATAATGGAGTGGCCAGCACAGTCACCTGTGGGAGCAACTTGACCGTATGGTACGTAAGTTGGATTGCCTTGATGGGCACTTGTGGAAGGTGCTTCAGGAAGCATAGGTTGAAATCTCTTCAGATTACCTCAACAAATTGACAACTAGAATGCCAAAGGTCTGCAAGGCTGTAATTGCTGCAAATTGAGGATTCTTTGAAAGCCAAGTTTGAGAGACATTTTCAATTAATCATTATTTATAACCATGTCAATGTCTTGCAAAACGAATAGGAAATAGTCACCTAATTTTGTGTAAGTTTTTATAGAAATGCCCTTGTTTTCCAGGTGACCCCAAACTTGTGTGTCATATTTATTTTTTCTCCCTGCAGCGAGACTTTGGGGACAAGCGTGTGTTCAGTGAGAGGAGAAGGAACGACGCAGAAGAGGAGCCGGAGTGGTTCTCAGGGGGCCCAACCAGCCAATCGGAGACTATAGAGCTCATTGGCTTTGACGACAAGATCCTGGAGGAGGACAAGCGCAGACCCAAACGATCCAGGAAGAGGACTGACTCTGTGAGAGAAGGCATGTCATGCTGGGTTCTTCATACTTTAACTTTTGGATCGTCCCCCAAAAGGATCCCATTGGCCTTGTGGTGTTATGGATGCCATGTTCTATTTGTTTTATTTTCTTGGGTTCGGATCAGGCTTGATATAAGTAGACAAAACATGGACTTAAGTAAACGCTTATTATTTTTTACTGAAGTCTATGTTAGACATGCACTGGTACTTGGACTACTATTTATTTTTTTGACCTCCCACTTTGAGCTCTCTGTGTGAATGTGTAGTTCATACATGCATAGTCTGAGCAGGATTAGTCTTACCTCAATTAGCCATGAAATCCCTAGTTTGAAAGCAACTGTTTTCTGGAAGATGTGCAGCACAATTTCCACTACACCCACCCCCACGTGAGCCAGTTTGAGTGTCAGCCATTGAATGAACACGTAGTAGAGCGAGGGGAGCATTAACTTGGTGCACATATATGTACATTTTGACGTAGTAGGCAATTTTCTGGGACAGTTGGCTCGTGGGCGCTACTTTCAGAACTACTGGCTTAAAAGCATACAAAAGTACCGTAGAATATCAAAATTAACTTATCGCAAGTCTGAATAGGCTCCTTGATGTCTCGTAGTGTATTTCTTTTCTATTTATGACCACACTGATGTGAGGGTCAATGTTTGTGGGTCATGAGCATAGTGTTTCTTCCTTTACAATGTACAGGTATGTCCTAAGGTTTCTTTTTTTGGGGCTCTAGACACCAAATGATCAGTAGTGTTTTCTGTATGTTACTGTATGCCATCGGATTGTTTATGGAAAGAAGCTACCCTTAATGTTTATTTGCACCCCTGTTTATTGCAGTGGAATGTAATGGTGGGCTTGCGGAGGAGCCAGAGCAGGTAGTAAAAGACTCTCACTCTACAGCAGACCAGGAGGTCCCACACCCAGCGGTCCTCCCAGAGCAGACATCTGGAGACTTTGACTTCAATGAGTTCTTCAATCTGGAGAAGACCATGCCAGGACTGGCCTCTGTAAGTCCTGGGGAGCACTGCATGTTTAAGGTGTGTTTTGGGTGCTATACGTTGTGCTCTCTGGGCTAATGTCCACAGTAATGTGTTCTAAGTCGTATCTAAATGCATCACACACTGGGTTGTAGTTGGCTACACATGGTCCTTTTCTTTTAAGTGTTCAGTGTAGGTTAAAGGGATAGTTAAGGAAACAAATGTGTCATTTCAGTTAACAAGTAAGCAGTGTGTGGACCAAGTATTTTGGCAGTCTGTGCTTTAGTTTCCCTGGCAATGTTTCCACATGCAATTTTTTTTGCATTTGTTAGCATGTGAAAACTGTGCCATGGAATTCAAACCGAAGCATAGATTGCTGTCATACCTTGTCCACAAAATGCTTACAGGGTAAGGAAACCAATATTATTTTGTAATTTGGGTGAACTATCCCTTTAACCTACACTGGTTAGTTCCATGGTTTTATCACATGGTACTGTCCTTTGCCTGTTTGGATGGGTGGTGGTAGTGGCAGTATTGTCACCCTGGCCAGGACGATGTTTATTTATTTCTAAGGTTTTCTTGATGTGTCATTTTCCAGTGAAACGTTGTCGTAAGGCAACAGGTTGTACCTCCAGTATGGTGGTTTTGTTAGGTTTCAGTCAATGCAAATTTATGCCCATCTGTTCCAGTTTATTCAGCACTTATTACAATACCTTGCGAAGGAATCTATAAAAAAGGAAATTAGCTATGGGATAGGGAAATAAAGTACAGATTCAATGAAGAAAGAGTACAATACCGTCAAAAAGCACTGACAAAATGTATCCAAAAAAAGCCCAAAAGTGCAGATGGACAGCGCCGTACACGTAAGTGCAACCTTTGCTCACACCCACCCTTTAGCAGTCAGCCACTCTGGACCAGGAGCTTGCATCTGACTGGCCTCTGGTTCTGTGTTGCAGATGATAGAGGATGTTCTGGGGGAGGGCCCTGTTTCGGCCAGCCGTTTCAGCCGGTGGTTCTCCAGCAACCTGAGTCCCTCAGGCAGCCACTCCTCCAGCCTGCGCTCCACCCCCCATGAGGAGCTGGAGAGACTGGCTGGTAAGAGGGCTGCTTCGGAAATATTTTTTTTGGATTAATACTAATGTGTTGCCCTTAAGGATCAAACAGTCCCTCCAGGACTTTGCAGGGATGTTTTGTGATAATTATGTACAAAAATGCAAAAAAAAAATTGCAATTCTACTGTTTTGCATGGCAATGTGGAATATTTGTCAGGAAAATGCGCTGACGAGGGAGAGTTTGACATGTGGCTTGATTGAACCATATAATGCGTTAAATGTGTAGTGATTGGTTGAAATTGCGAGCCCTCTTTTGTACTGCCATGAGGGTTTGTTTTTTGAGATACTTCCATTATTTGACTACTTTCTGTGGAAAAAGAGCAGTCATTGTTGATTTTGCAAGAGAAATTGCACTTGCGGAATCCTGGCGGGACTGATCAAATACACATTGTATTTTTATATATTTGTATTTTGTAACCCAGCATGGAATTCAAGTAAGGGAAATGCATATTTAGCAACCTCTGGAACACATCCTGGCAAACATTGGCCCTCTTTTATTTAGTTAAGTACATAAAAAAAAATTTAAACATGATTTCATAATGTGAAATTATATACAGTCTTTTGCATATGGAGGACCACCCTGAAACACATTTTTCATATAATCATAAAGCCACGTTTCTGTTTTGATATGACGGTTCATAATTATTTTAATTTTTTTTAATAGCCACAATTCCTGAAATTACATACAAACCCCTCTAAGGACTCCATGATGCTTTCTGTTTTGATGACTGTGCACGTCTTCTAATTAGTTTTTTGGCAACTGTTACTTACCGTCTCTCAGGGCAAGACCCCCGCTGCACGTCCCCCAGCCAGATGGGCCCTGTCCCCTACTTCACCCCCATCCAGTCAGTGGAGCACCGGGACAAGGTGGACATTCTGGAGCTGTTACACAAGGCCAAGATAGACCTGAAGCCTCTTCTCTCCAGCCTCAACGTCAACAAGCAACGGCTACAGCAGAGCAGTAAGTAGCAATTGTTCATGTGACCAGTACTTAATTTCCATTGGTTGTTTCATTAGAGCACGAAAACATTTTGTAATGGGAAAACAATTGTTTCTTATTAAACAGTTCCAGGCAGTTCCATGTTTCAGTCTGCTTTCTTTTGTTTGCTGCCTAATGTCAAATGGTGAATTTGTAGTAAGATATGTACGCTTTTCCAACACCTCTAAAGCCCTCATCTTGTCCCCTAGCTAACTCTGGTGTAGTGCTCTCTCTTGAGGAGGTGGAGGGAGGCCTGAAGGGGCTGAAGGTGGGCTCTGAGCAGAACCACCAGTCTCATCGGAAACTGCACCAGAATCCGCATCGGGGAGGAATCAGAGGCAGCACCAGCAGTGGCACGCCCTTCATGGCTGAGCACTTGGAGCAGGCTCTAACAGGCGGTGTAGGCCCCAGTGCAGGGCCGCCTAGGTCACAGGCCAGAGACCCTGACATGTCAGCCTTCAACAAGCTGGTCAGCAGCATGAAGGCAAGTGGAACTCTGCCTACCCACCCCAAAGCCAACCAAGTGAACAGCAACGTAAGTGTGCCGCTCTCGGATGATGTTTTAAAAGCACCGACTGTCCTGTCGGCAAGCTGCCTCAGGTAATGCTGGATGTGTAAACCTTAGCGGCTTTGAGCTGCATGCTGCTTCAGGTAAACTGACCCTTGCGCGTGTGCTGCTGAAAGTTTGGCCTCTTACATCACATGTAAGCGCTACATAAAGGTTCTCAAAACCAAATGATGCATGCAAGCTAGCATCCTAACCATAACTGAACTCCTAGACTAATAGTTGTCAGGTCTGGAAAATGATGGGCATAAATTTGTATAGTTTGAGTTCCTCCCAAGAGTTGTTCTCGATTCACATGAACCCCTATGAACTAACATGTCAATCAAATGATTGCATACAGAATATTTGTATTTATATCAAACCTTAATGTTAACCTTTATCAAATTAGACTGGATTACCCTTATGTCCTGGGACATTTGGGGGGGGGTTGTGCCCTGGAGAATTTGTCAGGGTCTGTCACTTTGGTCTCTGGGCATGGAGGTATATCTACATTCAGGACCATTTCATTGCCTCTGGCTGAGCCATGCTATGCTCTTCTCCATCCCAATGGGCTTTTCATATCTGATGATCAATTAATGTTGCATTTTGGTCATCTGCTACAACATTAGAGTTTAGTCAAATAGGTTGTTACAGTTAAGTCATTACAATCTCATAATTTTCCATTGGATGATGTCTAAGTAACTTGTATTTGGACATTTGACAACATTGTAGCAATGCAATGTCTAACAATGTTAATTGGTCTGATGCATAACATTTATGCAAGTGAAAAATGCCCAGAGGGATTGGTTTTAAAAGCGTGTCCACAACCAAGGCTGCTGTCTGATTGCACGTTCTTCCACCCATTACAGCTCAATCAGCCCACAGACCCTGCTATAGTGCCCCTGCCTGAAGCCACAGTGCCTGCCCCATCGCAGAAGAACGTATTCCAGGTGTGTAGTTTGGGGCTAGCTCGTGTTATCAGGGTGGGTGTGTGGAACTCTGTTAAAATAGTACTTATTTTAAGCTGTTGAGTTTGATAGCCTGTAGCATTCTGGTTGGGGTGCTTTCGAAGGAATAAGGGGCTGGTGTTATGTTCTGTGGCTCAGTTGGAGTGTTGGTCCTGTCTGAGCAGTGTGTGTAATTGCTACAGGAGCTTCTAGGTGCCCAGGGCCCTCCCCGTAGCGGCTCCCCTACCCTCCACAGCGTGCTAGGCAGCACTGACGCCCCTCCACCCCCTGGGCCTGGTCTTCAGCACAGGGGGCCCTCGCCTCCACTCTTCCTACAGAGGGCTCCTTTGCCTGACTACTTCCATGGACGCATGCGGCCACCCGCTGGTAAACATTACATCAATATGGAAGCAAAGGGGGGTGTTAATTTAGGGCACACTGTAGCTACGGAAACAACTGGGCCCTACAGTGCGACCACTTTTGAATTTGGCCTAAAAATAGATGTGAGAACTGAACAAGTCAAGTATGAGCACGTGAAGGTTGTGATTTATAGCAACGAAATTGCTGCCTTAACTATTTTCAAACTAATTCTGCGGTTTTGTTTCATTGCGGGTAGCTAATCACAGAACTATACTGAACAAAAATTGAAACACAATAGTTTCAAAGATTTTACTGAGTTATAGTTCCTAATAAGGAAATCAGTCAATTTAAATAAATGTATTAGGCCTTTATCTATGCTTTTCACATGACTGGGAAGGGGTGCAGCCATGGGTGGGCCTTGAAGGGCATAGGCCCACCCACTGGGGAGCCATGCCCAGCCAATCAGAATTCGTTTTTTCCCACAAAGGGGCTTTATTACAGACAGAAATACTCCTCAGCACCCCCCATTAGATGATCCTGAAGGTGAAGAACAGTGCAAGGTGCACCTGTGTAATGATCATGCTGTTTAATCAGTTTCTTGATATGCTGTGGATGGATTATTTTGGTAAAGTTTAAATCCTCACTAAAAGGGATGTAAACACATTTGTGCACAAAATTTGAGAATGAAGCTTTGTGTCATGGACAATTTCTGGGATTTCAGCTCATGAAACATGGGACCAACACTACATGTTGCAATTTGTTTTTGGTCAGTCTGTAGTCTCATATCCCACCTCGTGCAGCAACCTGTGCTCCTGAAAGATTCATTTTTAGAAGCTCACAGTCATGAAGTTTGAATTTATCTGAAAGTCTATTAGTGACTAGTGTTTCTTGGCAGCTTACATCATTTTCTTCACACGCTAACGTTAAATTGTTTGTCAATGTTTGTTCGACCTTGCTCAACTGCTAGGAAAGAGACGTCGGCGCATCTAATCTCCAATGTTACCAAATGTTTCAACGAAATCGTCTCCTGGCACCTTGATAAATCGATAGGTGGCGTTTTGCCGTGACGATGTCACAGCACCCATTTGCCTTGCTGCGGTCCCCGACATAGCGTTTTTGCCTTCCTACCTGTGTTTCCTTCCTGTACGTGCACTGTTGCTGTGACTTCTGCACAGACATCTTCTCCCACTCTCGTTTGCTGTAGAATTGAGTGTGAAAAATCGCTAAATGCTATGTCTAAACTCCCCCAAAGGCAGCCTGAGAAGTAGCTGAATTTGTCGCCTGAATATTTGACCGTTAAGTGGCTGGTGCAGTCTAACTCACGAAATATAGGGACAGTCACTAAGTTTCCAACACTGCTGATCTCAGACGTTTGAGTCCCGCTGTTGCCACAGTAACGGCCCACCCCTTAAAGGGATCGCTGAAAATTTGTCTCACCTAAGTGACTATTTGAGGGTACATTGTACTTGATTGAGCATGGAACACTCCAATGTTTTATTCATTAACTTTTAGTAATTTATCATAAACTCACTTCCCTCATTGTGCTCCTACATTTTAAGTGATTTGTCTGATTGGTCTTGTTTCAGGGTATCCTGTTGGTGCGGCGCCCATGATGGGGGAGCAGTTCCCAGATATGCATAGATCCCTCAGCCCTGGACATGGACTCACCCTACACCAGCAACAGGTTAGAGATGTTCTTTATCAAATTGGCCAATGTTGGGACAGTAAACCTTATTTGAAGCACGTCTAACATCAAATCTATAATATCTTATGGTGCAACACCCTTTGTTAGATCTTGCATTGTCTTGGTAACCAAACAATTATGGCATGCAAACTGAAACCTGAGATGGGGTGTCATTCATTTCATTGAGGGCCGAATGTCTGCAGGTTTTGGTTTTCCCTTTCAATTAAGACCTAGACAACCAGGAGAGGAGAGCTCTTTACCAATTAGACCTTAAATCATCAAGTACAAGGGAGGAGTGAAAACCCGCAAACACCCGGCCCTCCGTGGAATGCGTTTGACTCGTGGTGTAAGTAAAAACTGGTGGTTGATGACTTTGCCTCCAGATGAGAGCGCTGTCCATGGCTGTGGACCAGGCTGACCTGGAGGCTCTGATTAACCAGCAGGACCTTGCTCTCCATGCCCACAACGCCTTCCAGACCGGTTACAACAAACTGCCTCCGAACAAGGTCTACCAACACAACAGGTGACTGAGTTCTTGTCGCTTTTGAAGTAGGGTTAGAATTTGACATTGATATTTCAAGTCTTATGGGGGGCACCTGATTTTTGTTAGGGGTTTCCCATCCCTCCTGTAATTCCAACTTTGGTTTAAGTATAAATTGTGATTTTAAAAGTTTGGCAACCCAAAGCATGAAAATGTTGGCTTTTTATTTATCGCTGGATTTACATTGACGTGTGTTATCTGGCAACCCAGGATGAACCGATCCCCTGGTCCAGGCACTCATCCTGCAGGCAGACACTCCCCTGGCAACACAGTCACCAGCATGGTACGTCGAAAGGTTGTCTGCGGCGTATTCATTAGTCGCCAACCAGAAAACCAAAACGGGGCGGGACTACCTGAACTTGTCCAATAAGAAACACTCATTCCACTTTTCCAGTGATAACATTGTAACCTTGTTCAATCCCTCCACTGATTCAAACCCATAGTGGTTTCAGGAAACAGTTTGATAAATAAGCACGTGTCTGTTACTCTTCCTTTAAAGTGGACATTACCCATCTGCTCAGTATTGGATCAACTGTCTGGTTTAAGTTGTATGTTTTAATTTTTTGAATGCCCTCCTATATAACTAAAATAACTTAACTACTGATGCTTGTGTGTTGTACAGCTGTCACCCTCTTTCGTGCCCACGTCTGTGATCCGTAAGATGTACGAGACGAAAGAGAAGAGTCGAGATGAGCCAGGTAGTCGTCCAGACAGCAAGGAGGGCCACTCCCAAGAGGGTACGTTCATCAACGGCTGTTTTTTCTTCTAAATTTTTTTGTCAGAGGTTTGCATGTCAGTAATGACATTGTTTGGGAAATGCATTGACGGCAACCTCAGGTAAAACCATGTCTCTGCTCCTTACTTGTGCAATGTTGTTTTTGCTGCTGTCTTGTCTAATGTAGCATTTGTGCGCCTGTGTTATAGACCGGCGCTCTCCCAGTTCTTTTCTGGATGGGATAGGCAGTAGTGGTTCTCAGTTGGGAGGGGTGAAGGCCTCCCAGGCTCGCCAGCACGTCCAGGACCGCCCCAGGCCAGGCTCTGCCGGTCATCCGTGCCCCATCTACCCGATACCACTGCTATCCCACGGACATGTGCCCATGGTGCGCCCCCCTCCGCTCCATCCCAGCCTTGTGCAGAGGATGCTGGCCCAGGGCATCCAGCCACAGCAGCTAGGCCCTGCTCTGATGCAGGCAGGTTAGTACTGGTCTACCTGTTTACAGTACCTAGCTATTCTAAGCCATCACATAAGGCCACTGCGATGGGTTTTATAGTGCCAAGATGAGTTGGCCTATTGAAATTAACACTCATGCCTATATTACCAGGGTTATGTAGAAAAACTATAGTTGGAGTTTGTTTTCAGGATGAGTTAACCTGCAATGTTTGGTTGAGGTGTGTGGGAAATGCTGAGGAGCTCACTGACATTTAATTTTCCATCCTAGGCATATTTCCACAGCATGTTGACCTCGCTCAGCTTCAGGGTTTGCCCCCTGCCCTGCTAGGACAACCCCTCTACCCCCTAGGGGCGACAGGACACCCCCTCTTACCTCCCCGAGCCAGCAATCACATGCAGCTAATGCAGCATCAACCGAGACCAAGTAAGTGACATTTTCTGTTCAGTCTGTCGTTGTTCAACATGAACACCTGTTTTGCATTTGTTTTACTAGTGTTTATGCAGAGATGAGGGCACCACAATCTTGGCACAGTGGATCCCTTTTTTAAGGACATTAGTTTCCCAATGTTCCGAATGGCCTTTACTGATGAATTTGATTCTCTCTCTCTCCTCCCAGTGCATCCATCAGTCCCAGGCCACCAGTCGCAGAACCTCGGCCCTCACCGGACGAGCCACTCCCAGCAACATGGGGGTAGCCCCACTAGTGTGGGGGGAGCTGGTCTGTCTAAGTGGTTTGGCTCAGATGTGCTGCAGCAGCCCCTTCCTTCCATGCCTGCTAAGGTCATAAGTGTAGATGAACTGGAGTTCGAGCCCTGAGGAGAGTTTCATACAACCAGAATGCTGGATAAAGGAAGACTTCATTTTTCCCCCTCCTTTCTCCACCTCCCCATTAACAAAAAAAAAAAAAGGTGGACTTTAATTTAAGACTAAGCACAGATCCTGGAGAACGAAGTCTGTGTCCATGTTTTGTCTTAAACCTTGAAGTCACTGGTAAGAGTATTGAAGAGGCCTCAACTTAAGGGAAAGACTATGAGTTCTATAAGATTTTTTTCTTTTCTGCAGCATATTTTGTTTTGGGATATGTTTTTTGATATGTCTATCTTTTTTTGCAGTAAAGATGAAGTAAATAATTTATAGGCTTAACATTGTACAGACTGTAGGAATGGATCTGATTCTTCTACCTGTACATAAATATGATTTCATTTTCTTGGTAAGGGGAAGGTTGTATCTTGCTGTTTAAGTGCGGACTGCCGCAGTCAGACGGAGTAGAGCTGTGACGCGAGGGTAGTGGCGCTTCTTTGTCGTGTCCTGGTAGTTTTATTTCTCCCCCCCCATGGATTTGAACTGCACTGAGAAAGGGGTGACTGCAAGTTCAATGTTTGATTGTGGAGTTGCCCTGCGTGTACCCCCTCAAAAGATGTCCTCCCTACGGCTTGGTCAGTCGGTGGCACTGCCTGCCCTGTCTGGAAAGGTGACTGGAGTGTTACAGGGGGAACAGCAAGTGCTGGTTGTGCCTTTCTGACTCTCAATTCATCTTTCCATGATTCTTTGCATCCCATCGGCTCGCCTGCCTTCTTTTCAACAGTATTGGAGGAGAAGGCATGAGGTCCCTCCTGTCGGACCTTCTCCAATGTGTTTTTGAGAAGGTGAAATGATGCAAGGAATTAAGGTAAGATTTGAGAGCCCACAGCTTTTTTTCTTTACTGCGTCCCTCCCCCTCTGCCAGTCACTGGAACAGAGAAGCACTTCTGAATCACGTTATCACATATTTGGGGGTAGGTGGTAGAGATTCAGTTTATGTTAATGTGCTATTAAGTTATAAAAGCACAGAATAAATAAAATGTTCAATAAAAAAAATGTATCACAATGGCTTTGTTCTCTATTTGTGCGTATCGAACTAAGATTGCTGAAGCCTTAACATGTGAGCCTTGGAAACCGAAACAATATCATTTGTGGCATTGCCTGATTTGTTATTGTCACTGGACAGTGACAATCTCACTTAAATGTATATTCTTTTAACACACACCCAAATGTTGACTCATCCTACAGTATACTCATTTGTGGGCCAAGCATAAATTGGAGGAAAAACATGTGCCTGTTTAAAAAAAAAAAAAAAAAAAAAAAATGCTTGCCATTTATTCCTAGAACATGTCATTGGCTGAGCTGGCCAATCAGGTTTACTTGGGTGAATATTATCACAGGTACACTCACCATTCTTATGTTATACCCACATTCCAACACAAGCTGCTTTTTAAGTTTTCCTTCCACATTTAAATAATCACTCATTGTAAATAATTATAGGTCATATTTCATTGGAACCACTGGACAGTTTAAGGGAAGCAGACTTTTTTTTTGTGGGGGGGGGGGTCCCAATCTTATTGAATGTCATGGTTTGTTTACCTTTCTATTTTTGTGGTGGCAACTGACGATAAACATGGAATTTTACATTTCAAATTGAGTTTCGGTTCTCGCAATTTCTTTGCCTTACTGTCATGAGCTGGCTATTTGCATATGCGAGTAGCGCCTTTTAAATTGGGCAATTCTCCAAAGGCATCTGCAACGTGTGAATGGCAGCAACCCATATACATGTTATAGACTGTCAGAATTGGATGGGTCATAAAAAAATATTGCCGCATCAACGTTATGGTTGGAGTCGTCTGTATAGTTCAACTTTGTAAAGATTCTTCGTTATATTCTAACATGCGCACGGTCGCACCCTTTTTGTTCTGAAAGCTATACGGTCAGCCTTTTCTCAGCGGCGGCTGGGGGAGGGGGCTTGTTGGAGAAAAAAAAGATGAAGGGAGAAACCAGGAAGAGGAATATTATGAATGTATTTGACAACTTCAACCCAACCTCTTGTAGCCTAAATGGCTGTAGTATCAGAAGAATACCTTTGACATGAGAGACACACACTTTGTCGAGTATCTAAAAGCGACGTGAAAATATAGAACGATAACCCCCCTCAGTTTGAAACGAAAAAGGTTAAAGTTCACAGGAAGCTGGGGGGCTGCCATTTTTTCCTGCTAACATTTTAGATGCTAAACAGAGGGAAGGGTGGTCGTCGTGTTTTTTTATTTAATTTACCCCGACTATTGAGCTTTATACATTATTTGTTTCGCCACCCCTAGTCGCTAACCTAAATTGATGTTGAATGAATTCGGCATGGAGAGAATAGCGGAGCAGTCGTGGAATTCTTCATACACCTATCAGGTGAGCAATCATAGCGCGGAGATGCTACACAACCTCAACATTCAGAGGAAAGATGGAGGCAGGTTTTGCGATGTGATCTTGTGCGTTGGCGAAGAGAGCTTCCCTGCCCACAAGGCGGTACTGGCGGCGTGCAGCGAGTACTTCGAGTCCGTTTTTGGTTGTCAAACGGAGGGCGACGGGGAGGCAAAAGAACTCGAGATGCATACGATAAGCCCCAAAGTTTTTAAAGACATTTTGGACTTTGTCTACACCTCTAGGATTGTGGTACGATTGGAATGTTTCCCCGAGTTGATGACAGCTGCTAAGTTTCTGTTAATGCGTTCTGTCATCGAGATATGCCAAGAAGTAATCAAACAGTCCAATGTACAAATCCTTGTACCACCCTCTCGAGGAGGCGACGTCAGTTTGTTCCGTGCCACGGGGGGCTCTGAATTGGGTTTCAAATTAGCCGTAGACATGTCAAATGGGGATGGCTTGTTGGAAAATAGCAACAATGGGCACACAGTGGACGGAAGTCATGCCAATGACACTGTCGTGTCGGATAGCAGCCCCCAGTCCACTATTCCAGTCCTGCAGCCCGTGTCTCCATCAGAGAAGACGGGCAACCGGTTCCAAGAAGAGGGATCTCCGGGTTCTAAGAGAGGCAGGGGACGACCAAAGAAAGCGACAGCCATAGAGCATATACATTATAACCACAGCACCTCTGACGTTAAAGACATTGAGCAGCTATTTCCTTGTGGAATATGTGGCAAAGCATTTACAGAGGCTGTGCGGTTGAGAAATCACGAAGCGCAGCATGGAGCGTCCAGCCATGGCGCGAGTAGCGGAGGCGGCCCTACCTTGATAACGCACTCTGGTCAGCCCGGTCTGTTGGAGAATGGCATGCCCTTGCATGGAACAGTAGATATCAGCCGTAAACGAGAGAGGACGAGACGTCACGTTGGCTGTGACATTTGTGGAAAGGTGTTCCGGGATGTCTACCACCTGAACCGACACAAATTGTCTCATTCCGGGGAAAAGCCATATGCTTGTCATGTCTGTGGCCTGCGATTCAAGCGCAAGGATAGGATGTCATACCATGTGCGATCACACGATGGATCTGTGGGCAAACCTTACGTCTGTCAAAGCTGTGGAAAGGGGTTTTCAAGGTGAGCTATGGACAGTTATTATGTTAGACCTACAATACCATCACTACTTCCAGGGGCATTCCCTATTCTATTCTAAGCATTCTGTGTTCGAGGGGAAATATAGACAAATGGTCTTCTTACTCAGAATCATTAATGTACTGTCTGCATCTGTCTCAACATGCCTATGTTTGTTTTATTCAGGCCAGACCATCTTAATGGACACATCAAGCAGGTTCACACAACAGAGAGACCCCATAAGTGTCAGGTGAGACAATAGTAACAACTGGATTCTCTTAGGAGAGTTGATGTGGATGCAATATTTGTCACAATGAATGAACAACACTTCAAATCGGTCAGTGTGGTATTTACTTGTTTTAATGATTGAATTGTCATTGAATACGATTACTCAATGACAATCCAAACGAATATAATAGTCTGTTTAAAACGTTTACGTGCTTTGCAAAATGAACGATTTCTCTAATAATCCAGTTTACATGGACACATCTGAAATCAGGCTACCTGATGGGACTGAAATAGATGGCAAAATTTGTCAATCAAAATAAACATATTATTTTTGCAAAGACTATTTGATTCTGAGTTGAGACATACAATGTTTTTATGTGTGAACTTTTTTTAAGATGCTTACTTTCAGTTTTGTTTTACTCACTTGACTGGGGAAAGGGGGGTACCTAGTCAGTTGTACAACTGAATGCCTTCAACTGAAATGGGTCTTCCGCATTTAACCCAACCCCTCTGAATCAGATAGGTGCGGGGGGCTGCCTTAATCTACATCATTTACAAAATAGCCTCCAACACTCTACTCAGAAAATTGGATGTAATCTATCACAGTGCCATCCGTTTTGTCACCAAAGCCCCATATACTACCCACCACTGCGACCTGTATGCCCTCGTTAGCTGGCCCTCGCTTCATATTCGTCACCAAGCCCACAGTTCCATAAAAGCTATTTCTTTGTTTCCCGTTCTTAAGTTTTGTTTTTTTCATCTTTTACTTTCGGTTTTCTACACCAGCTTCAAACAACTGAAAGTACTATATTTTGGTTTATGGAAAATATATTTCACAGTGGTTTAGATACTACCATGACTCTCTACACAATACTTGCATGTTTTGTCACATAAACTAAAAACAAGGACTGAATTTTGGCAACCAGGAAATGGCAGAGCGATTTTTGCATAGTGCATCTTTAAGCAGAGTAAAGTGTTAATGGCTATAGCCATATTCGGCCTACTGCCATAATCAGTTAAATATGGAATTATTTGGTTGCATGTAAACATACTCATTCTTGTTGATTAGAATATGGTTGAAAGGTTGACGGTAAATTAATACTGTTTCTGTAGGAAACGTAAGAGGGCATCCTCTTTACCTGTATTTTCCTCCTCTTCAGATTTGTAATGCCTCCTTTGCTACGAGAGATCGTCTGCGGTCTCACCTGGCTTGCCACGAGGACAAGATCCCGTGCCAGGTATGTGGGAAGTACCTCCGGGCTGCGTACATGACCGACCACCTCAAGAAACACAGTGAAGGACCTCACAACTACTGTAGCATATGCAACAAAGGTAACCTCAGGCCTAGTGTGCAGCATCATCTCCTCATGCCTGTCAGGAGAATCAGGATGGCAGCTTCCGTTCTATGACTGTGTCTTCTTGTTTCTTAGATTTGTATGTTTTTCTTCTTCTTGTTAACCTGCCTCTCTTCCAGAATGCTATTTCCATCTTGCCACAAGGATGATCTACCAATATTTTTACTATTCAAATCTAATAATGTAGTAACTACCTCAGCTGGTGCAAAGAACTTGGGTTGCTTTCTACATGTGTGATCTGCAAGGTAGTACATACAGTGGGGTCTGAAATAATTTACACCCTTGATAAAGATAAGCAAAAATTAGTGTATAAAATAAATCATTCAAATACTGAGCTATGTTGTATGCTCCAAAAAAAATGGGGATTTATTTTATACTAAAATAATTGCTGGAAAAAATAGATTTTGTTTAACAAGTAATATGTTTTTTTTCTTCTCAAAGGTAGGGGTAAAAATTGACACCCCTGTTTTCAAAACCTCACCTCAGCCTTTTTCTAAAATATTTTATGAGTTGGAGAACACATTGGGAGGGATCTTAGATCGTTCCTCCATACAGAATCCTTCCAGATCCTTGGTATCCTTCATCTGCACTTATGGACTGCCCTCTTCAATTCAAACCACAGGTTTTCAATGGGTTTCACATCCATAGACTTGAGATGACCATTGTAAAATGCATATTTTGTGGCCAATTAAGAATTTTCTTTGTGGATTTTCATATGATCCACTTGCGGCCAAGTTTCAGCCTCCTGCCAGAAACAACCAGGTTTTTGTTTAAAATGTCCTGGAACTGGGTAAAGTTCATGATGCCGTTGACCTTAACAAGGGCCACAGGACCAGCGGAAGCAAAATATCCCCTTAACATGAAAGATCCACCACCATATTTTACAGTACGTATGGGGTTCTCTTTGAGCAATTGAATGTATAAAATAATCTAATTTCCCAATTTTTGGGGCGCATACAATATAGCTCAGTAATTTAAATTATTTATTTTATGCAGTCATTTTTCCTGGTCTTTATCAAGGGTGTCAATAATCTCAGACCCACTGCACAATGCTAGTGCATCAGTCATGGGTTGTCAGCCACCATGGTAGCTTCTTGTTTGTTGTTGTCCTCTGAACATTCTCTTGCTGCCATTCCAATTTACTCTCTTGTACCGTCAGTATGTTAATGCAACACAGGTTTCATTAATGTAATAAAGTAATTGATGGTTAATGTTTTGTCAAACGGAGCCGTCAGCTGCTCCTAGCGAACAGTGCCATTGTTTTATTTGAGACTTGTCTGTCTTACCTGATTGTGTGTACTACTATAGATTAGTTCTGCCCCCCCCCCCCCCCCCCCCCCCGTGCAGTTTGTCTTTAGACCTAAGGTCTGAAATTATGCCCCAACATACTGTATTGGGCTTCTTTTGTCTTCATTTACCTTGCTTATTTTGTCTTGAGTTACCTGGCTAGAGATGGTGTCATTCTTGTGGTAAGCCTAATAGCTTAGATAAGAGAGAACAGTGGTTGCATATTTTTGGACTCTTGCTTGAGGTTACCCTTCCTTTTGCAGGTTCACATTCTCCCTTGCCTTTTGAAGTTAGATGCGCTTCATATTTCTTTTTGAGGGGTTATTACATCATCCAAAAAGCTCAGCTCAGTTCAACAAAATCATATTATTATCCCTGGTACCAGCTCTTATGCTTGTCTGCATGAAAATATAAAACAGTTTCACGGAAGGTGGACGTGGGAACAAGTTTATGTTGTTGTCCCACAGTCATCTTTGGGTACATGACAACAGGGAGCATCCATTCTCTCCCAGCTGGATGTGTAGTGCCACTGCCCTTTTGTTCTGTGTTCTTCTCCTGGTCTCCAGGTTTCTCCACTGCATCCTACCTTAAGGTGCACGTAAAAACGCACCAAGGCTCACCATTGCTCCCCGCTACCGCCCCAGCACACGGTGCCTTCCCCGAGTCGCAGAACCACGGCGGTGCCCCCTACCACACGGGACGCCAATGCGCAGTGGAAGGCAAGCAGCCGCCCACCCTGCTCCGCTCCACCTTGCCCCCCCAGTATATGTCTCTTTATTGCTTTGTATTGATCATAATCTGCTCTGCTGCTGCTTGTGGGGAAAACCTGCTCTATCTGTCTTTTTAAAGCCTGACCAAAAACACAAGCATACACAAACACATAAGCACATAAAATATATAGGCATGCTTGTCTATGCCTGTGCAGTAATGCTAACGCCAAAGGATCTATCCGCTCTCTGCGCCTTCATCAGCTAACGGTAGGGACACTGTCTTCAGAAGAAGCGCCATACTTACAAGCTGGCTGATATTGCTGTCCTGGCTGAAATAGCTGTCCTGGCTGATATTGTGTATAGGGTCGTTCTGTATTAATGCACTTTCTGACTGCACCCCATTTGATTCGCACGAAACCTTCAAAATGTGTTTGCCCATGGTAGACAACCATGTCTTCATCACTGAAAAAGAGAAACGGTTGAGTTTGATATGATTTGAAAGTGTACAAACAGGGTTGTTAAACTGTTTGTGCCATTTTTTTGTCTTCGTTTTAATGTCAGTTATCTCAAAAACGCGTAAACATATGTTGTAACTTAGATTAGAGGTCTTATTTGTTCTAAAACGTTGGACCCAGACCCGAGAACAATCAGACTCGATCACGAATGGACCTGACAACAGCCAGACCTAGACTCCACCCGTACCCTAACGGGTTTGGATTTAGACTAATCAGCCAAGTTGCTCTTCCGGTTAACTAATAGGTCTTTATATGTTGGCTAGGCCTTCTATAAGTTAATAAATTCATCTTATTAGCATAAAATAAATATGCTATAGAAGGGATGGGCAACTTTAATGGGGGTGGTGGGCACAAAACAAATCTGCAAATATCATTACGGGTCACAGTGGCTGGCAGGTCTGCATAACCACATCCATAACTACACAGAGCCGGCCCTAGCCTTTTGAAAGTGGAGAGAAAATTGACGTTTTATAGTTAGTTTCCTGAAATTCTACAAAATGTTCTATGGGGCGAAGAGAAAATGTTGCAGTTTTAAACTAAGTTTGCTGTAATTCTACATTTAAGCATGAGGTGGAGAGACGATTTAGCATTTAGTTTATCTAATTTCATTCAATTCTACTTATTTTGCCATGGGACAAAAAATAATAAAACATTTAAGTTTTATAGCTCATTTTCTGCAATTCTACACATTTTGCCATAGGGTAAGATAAATGTTAGCAGTTTTTAATATGATATCTGAGTGAGGGTGACTAACAAAATCAATGGGGGTCCCCCCGGTCGGTAATTCGACCATGATTACTCCACGTTGCACCTTGTGTATTCTACTATTCTAACTCTCAACAGTAAGATCCCGACTGAGTTCCTCCCCCCAAAATATATATACATGCATGCATACATACATACATACATATACAGTACCAGTCAAAAGTTTGGACACAACTTCTCTTCTACATTCTACATTGTAGAATAGTAGTCAAGACACTATGAAATAACATGTAATTTAATCATGTAGTAACCAAAAGTGTTAAACAAATCAAAATATATTTTATATTTGAGATTCTTCAAAGGAGCCACCCTTTGCCTTGATGACAGCTTTGCACACTCTTGGCATTCTCTCAACCAGCTTCATGAGGAATTATTTTCCAACAGTCTTGAAGGAGTTCCCACATATGCTGAGCACTTGTTGGCTGCTTTTCCTTCACTCTGCGGTCAAACTAAAATATATTTTGGTATGTTTAGCACTTTTTTGAATACTACATGATTCCGTATGTGTTATTTCATAGTTTTGACGTATTTACTATTATTCTACAATGTAGAAAATAGTAAAAATAAAGAAAAACCCTTGAATGAGTAGACATGTTCACACTTTTGACTTGTACTGTATATATGTACAGTATGTATGTTTTTTTGGTGTGTGTGTGTATATGTGTGTGTGTGTGTATATATATATATGTGTATGTATCTCTCTTTTTGGGGGGGGGGATTAATCCTCGGGCCTACAAAAGTTGCTCATCCCTGTGTTATAGGCTATGCAGAGCCGTGGTCAGGTCCTCTCTGGTCTATCACCTGTAGTTATATAGACCCAATGACAATGAAACAGGACCCGACCTGGACCCAAGGGAATAGTTCGAATTTTGGACCTGGACCCGCTCAGGTCTCGGGTATTCGGTTCAGGTTGATCTGTGAAGACCTCAAGCTTAGACCCTATTTTACATCACCTGAGGTGTTTGTTGTGCCCGTCATCGGTTGAGACAGCGCATACTCTTGAATACAGGGTTGGTGTCATTTCGATCATAGAAATCTAATTCATAGAATGGACCTATCCCTTCAGACCACTGCAATTTAGCTGGTACACCATTTGAAACATTAACTTCCAATTACTACAGAATGATGGTGGCTGGTCCACCCACCGTGAAATACCAATTTGAATGTCTATTCTATTATGCATATTTCTAGTTCAATAGGTTTCCTTTGGAATGTTGACAGTTTAATTTAAAACAGTGTATATTCCCCCTCAATACGACATTGTCTGATTTCCATCTTTGTGGTTCCATTTTGAGAAAGTTGAAATTTCAATTGTATTCACATTTTACTACATTTATCAGCCAAAACATGACACCCTGTATGCTGTGTCTCAACGATGGTGAGCACAACGCAAACATTTTAAATAGGGTGCTCTTCTTTATGGCTTTATGGCAAAGAGAGGATGAGGAAAGTGAGAAGTTGAATGGGGAACTTCACATTTAGATTTTTACTAAACATAGATCATGTGAATTAATCTTTTAATAAGGATAACTGTGCTCAATAGGTTAGAATTTGTATAGGCCTATTTCTTGAAGTTAAAAGATGACTTAATTAAGGTGAAAGGAACATTTTAAATTGTAGCCTTAGGCGTCTTTTTTAATTGGTCACTGCCCCCCAGTGGTACATTTTTGGACACTGCAGTATCTACAACGAAGAACTGTATGTATGCCACCCCATTTTCCAAATCAAGGCTCAGACATATAGACTGTTAAGCCTAATAGCCTTAGTGCCACACCCATCTCTGTCTGTTCAGCATGGCAATGTGAACTCTGTCTGAAAACGCTGTTTGTCGCTTGCTGTCATCTCCATCGCCTTGTGGCCATTGGTCAAACAATGCACTAATGTTGTTGCATGTCTATTGAGTCATACTATACTGTGCAATGTTCCTCTGGATTCAATGGAGCTTTTTTCAACTATATTATTGCCATGGCAACCAGCAGCAGCCTATGGATTTGGCTGTGCAGTACGTCCGACTCCGAGAGAGAGCCAAAGCAGTGTGGAGAGAAGTTTAGATGCTGTGCAAAAACCTGTTTTTTGGTTGTAGAAATGGGCTTCCTAGTGATCACCTATCTCCAATCTAAAATCGCTGAAAAAATGTGGCAGAATGCCAGAATTCAAAATCTATTGACCAACTGCTTTTATTTAGAATCAAGAACTGTAGAATGCCACTGCCTTGGATGTGCCATTGTAGTGTGACTCTGATCATGACAGATTTCATAGCATCTTTATTCAGCACCATTGGTCAACTGTTTTGGCCTGATTGGCATGAGATGAGGGGCCTGTGCTGCAGACAGAACCCCATTCGAGGCTATAGGAGTGAGTAGTAGGGTTAAAGCGGAGCTGGAGGAGCTGATAAGAGT
The DNA here is from genome assembly GCF_016432855.1 of Salvelinus namaycush. Taxonomy (NCBI): domain Eukaryota; kingdom Metazoa; phylum Chordata; class Actinopteri; order Salmoniformes; family Salmonidae; genus Salvelinus; species Salvelinus namaycush. The sequence continues at coordinate 38,270,172 of NC_052308.1, forward strand.
ATGGATTGAAGAATAGAAAAATGCTTCATGAAGATAAAATATATTTTATAAAGGAAATGGAAAGAAATAGCATAAAGAATAGCTGTAAACTTCCTAAAGGAAAAAGTTATTTGACAGAGAATGAATACCATTGCAAACGCTCAATTCTCTAGAACAGACTAACAGTCTGCTGGCTTGGCAAGTAATACAGGAAAAAGTTTCATTCACTGGACAAAGTAAAACTACTAAGTGAAAGAATTAGTAAGGTCTGGATAACATTCGGACTACGTTGACTGTATGGTTTCCGCTGGCCTTGTCTGTTGTCTCTGCTGTCCCCACTCTACTTTCTGTTGGTGGCCTGGTGTTTGTCTGTCGGTGGTGTAGACCTGTGCACCAGTCGCCGGCTGCTGGTCACCTTTCAAGAGGCAGAGGGTCACTGCTTTCTCCCCCAGCCCGGCCCTCCCTTCCTGGGCCTGCAGCCCGAGCTGCTACTGGGGAAACCAGGGCCTGGGGGGGCTCCGTATTTCTGGGAATGCTCTGCCGGCCCGCCTGGGTTCCAACCCCTCCACGGGCCTCTGCCAGGTCAGTACGGGCCAGCCGGAGGGTGGGGGCTGGGCCGGACCTGTGCGCTAACAAGGCCCACTGATTGGATATGTAACAAGGGTTCCACTGTAAAGGGTTGGTTGGATGAGGAGATTCCAACCTCTATGGGTGCATGGGTATAAAGAGTCAAGGAAATTTGGTTGACGGGATGCAAGAGTAAAAGGTTTCCTGGAAAAAAGCGCTAGAAGTTAGCGGATGTGGAGACATGAGATGTCACAGGAGTAGTTCCGATGTGGTTTTGGTATCGTGAAAAAAACTGATACAATAGACTATTTCAGGGATGGGCAACTGGTGCCCCCCCCTTTGTAGGCCCTTTTTTTAGGAACTCACTCGGGGACTCAACTTACTGTTGAGTTAGAATAATAGAATACACAAGGTGCAATTTCAAAATTTGGTTTTGCATCAGCAGTTTCTCTTATGTTAGTCACTGACAGTCACTCAATTAACCCATGTCAGCAAAAAAAAAATTGGATTGGTAAGTTACTCTAGCCAGCGTTCTAAACTTGAAGTAATCATGGTCGAATTACCGACCGGGGATGCCCCATAAATTTTTTTTTTGTCTCACTCAGATATCATGTAAAAAACTGCAAACATTTAACTCCACCCTATGGCAAAATGTGTAGAACTGCAGGAAATCCACTGTAAAACTGGTAATTTATTTATCTGCCCCATGGCAAAATGAGTAGAATGACATTAAATTTGTTACAAAATTGCAAAATCTTCTCCGCCCCATGGCAAAATGTGTAGAATTACAGCAAATTGCTTTAAAACTGTTGCATTTTCTCTACGCCGCATGGCAAAAATGTGTAGAATTGCAGGAAATGAACTCTAAAACTTAATTTATTTCTCTCCACTGTCAAGAGGGGGGGCTGTTAAAATGTTTTCCTCGCAAGGTGGGGGGGGGAAACAAAATTTTACTTAGGGCCTCAAAAAGGCTAGGGCCGGCTCTGACTGCATGTGTGGGTATGGATGTGGGTACGCAGACCCGAGTGCCACTGCTGCCCCCTCATAATGAGTTCAGTTTTTTTGTGGCTCCCACCCCCATCACAGTTGCCTAAACCTGGCCTTTTTCATATCAGATATTCTGGGCTGATATTGTACAGTGTTCAATCAGAGCTAAAATAATCTGCCATGGCTTGCTACCAATAAACACTTGTTTCCAGGTGAAAATCTTAAGTGTAAAGAAATTTCAAAAAAGCAGTTGTGTAGAATTGAATTTTTTTGCCTGAAACTCACAAGGAAGGAACAGACTTTTTGCTCTCAATGGAAAAGCATATTATCTATTGGGTAAAGGAATGAAACTACGGAATGTCTGCTTACCGCATAATCTGAACAAATGTGCCCTCTGTTCCTATAAGTATATTATTCGCTAACGTTCAGTCCCTGGAAAATAAAGTAGACGAGCTCAGGTCGAGGAGCTCCTTCCAGAGAATAATGGCTCTTTTTCCGAATATATTGTTCTTGTCCGTTCAGCCAGCGGGGTTCTCCATCCATCGCGTGGACAGGAAGAAAGAACTTTCCGGGAAAAAGAAAGGTTGAGGGGTTTGTTTCATGATTAACAATTCATGATGTGATTGTGGTAACTGGTGTAGTTGGATTTAAAAAAGGAAATTTGAGGAAAACACTACTGAAATTCTATCAACACATTTCCTGTGCTAGACGCGCAACACGGACCCTGGATCATTGCTACTCTCCCTTCCGGGACTGCCCTCCCCCACCCCCCCTTCGGCAAATCAGATCACGCCTCCATTCTGCTCCTTCCCACCTATAGGCAGAAACTTAAACAGGAAGCTCCCATGATAAGGACTGTACAACGTTGGTCTGACCAATCGTAATCTATGCTTTAAGATTTTAATCACGCAGACTGGGAAATGTTCTGGGTCGCCTCTGAAAATAGTATCGACGTATACACTGACTCTGTGAATGAGTTCATCATGGAGTGCATAGAGGATGTTGTTCCCACTGTGACAATATAGAACTTATCCAAACCAAAAACTATGGATAGATAGCTGCATTCACGCAAAACTGAAAGCCAGAACCACTGCATTTAACCATGGTAAGATGTCTGGGAAGATAAACGTCTACAAACAGACCAGCTACGACCTCGGTAAGCCAATCAAGAGGCAAAACGATAGTACAGGGACAAGGTGGAGTCGCAATTCAACTGCTCAGACACGAGACATATGTGGCAGAGACTCCAGACAATCACGAATTATAAAGGGAAAAACAGCCATGACACCGACACCTCGTTCCCTGATGAGCTAAAGACATTCTTTGCCCGCTTCGATGAAAATAACATTGAGACGCGGGCCCCCAACGCTCACGAGGACTGTGTGCTCTCGTTCTCCATGGTCGACGTAAGTCTTTTAAACGTGTTAAATGCGCAATATGCAGAAATCGATCCGCCTTTTCCTGGTTGCAAAAGTTCTAATAGTTCACCTAATTTCAGTTTGTGACAAAACAAGCAATGCATAGTGTAGAGAGTCATTGTACTATCTAAACCACTGCGACATATATTTTCAATAACCAAAGATTGTGTATTTTCAGCCGATTGAAGCTGGTGTACAAAACCTAAAGTAAAAGACGCAAATACGAAACTTAAGAACGGGAAGCATAGAAATATAGAACATAGAACAGATCTACCGCCTTTTAGACTTGCTGTCATTGTGAATGACAGATCTATACCTTAGATTTCTATTTGAATTTGGTTGGGCTGCCCAAAAAGTTACATATTGCCGCTTTAACCCTCAAGGCTGCCTGTCCAGACGGCATCCCAAGCCGCGTCGTCAGAGCATGGGCAGACCAGCTGGATGGAGTCTTTACGGACATATTCAATCTCTCCATATTCAAGTCTGTTGTCCCCACTTTCTTTAAGATGTCCATTGTTCCTGTACCCAAGAAAGCGAAGGTAACTGAACTAAATTACTTTCGCCCCATAGCACTCACTTCTGTCATGATGAAGTGCTTTGAGAGGCAAGTTAAGGACCATGTCACCTCCACCTTACCCAACACCTTAGACCCAGTACAATTTACATATTGCCCCAACAGATCCACGGACAACGCATTCGCCATTGCCTTATCCCACCTGGACAAGAGAAATTCCTATGTAAAAATGCTGTTCATTGGCTACAGCTCAGCTTTCAACACCATAGTGCCCTCCAAGCTCATCACTAAGCTCAGGGCCCTGGGTCTGAACCCCTACCTGTGCAACTGAGTCCTGGACTTCCTGACGAGCCAACCCCAAGTGGTGAAAGTAGGCAATAACACCTCTGCCACGCTGATCATCAACACGGGGCCCCACAGGGGTGCGTCCTCCGCCCCCTCCTGTACTCCCTGTTCACCCATGAGTGCATGGCCATGCAAGTCTCCAACTCAATCAAGTTTGCTGACGACACGACAGTGGTAGGCCTGATTACCAACAATGATAAGACAGCCTAAAGGGAGTAGGTGAGAGCCCTGGCAGAGTGGTGCCAGGAAAATAACCTCTCCCTCAGCGTCAACAAAACGAAGGAGCTGATCGTGGACTACAGGAGACAGCAGAGATAGCACGCCGCCATACACATCGATGGGGCCGCAGTGGAGAGTCAAAAGCTTCAAGTTCTCCGGTGTGCACTTCACTGACAACCTGAAATTGTCCCTTCACACAGACAGCGTGGTGAACAAGGTGTAACAGCACCTCTTCAACCTCAGGAGGCTGATGAAAGTCGGCTTAGCCCCTAAGACCCTCACAAACTTATACAGGTGCACCATTGAAGCATCCTGTCTGGCTGCATCACCGCCTGGTACGGCAATTGCACCGTCCGCAACCGCAGGGCTCTCTAGACAGTGGTGCGGTCAGCCCAACTTATCACCGGGGGCACCCTGCCTGCCTTCCAGGACATCTAAAGCACCCGGGGGCAAAGGAAGGCCAAGAAAATCATCAATGACCTCAGCCACGCGAGCCACGTCCTGTTCACCCTGCTACCACCTAGAAAGAGGATACCGTACAGGTGTATCAAAGTTGGGACTGAGAGACTGATAGAAGCTGTTTATCTCCAGGCCATCAGACTGTTGAACAGTCGCCGCTAGCCGGCCTCCGCCCAGTACCCTGTCTTGAACCTTAGTCACTGTTCTAGCCGGCTACCACCCAGTACTGTACCCTGCACCTTAGAGAGTGCTGCCTTGGTCACTTTTTAATAATTTTTACATACTGTTTTACCCACTTTATATGTATATAGTGTATTCTAGTCACGGCTCATCCTATATAACTAGTTTTTTTGTATTTATGTGTATATTTCTTTTATTATTATTGCTCGGTATTACTGCACAGTTGGAGCTAGAAACACAAGCATTTGGCTGCGGTAACATCTACAAATCTATGTATGTGACCAAAAAACTTTGATTTGATATGAATGACCACCATGTCTTCTAAGAATTGCAGTACAATTCTACTTAAAAGCAATACTATAAGAATACTACAGATGGGAGTAGATGGTTAGTACACAAAGCATTAAACTGTCCTGTTCATGTTGCAGACCACCATGTTGCAGTTCATGTTCATGTCCATGGTGGTGAAGAGCAGTGCTGCCTGGAGGTCTAAATAGCCAGATTTTGTGTTGTGCGCATGGCCTAATTTTCATTTTTTTTCTCTCTACCCTTATCCTTCCCCTCTCCCCAACCCACTCTATACTCTCCCCATCCCCACCCACCATCTCTCCCACCCCACCAACTCTCCCAACTCCCACCTACCCCTGTCCCTGTCCCTTTCCCCCTTTGTCTTTACCTCAGACGGGCAAGAGAATGCTGGGAAATGCCCCCATCAGGCAGAATCTGAGGGAGACGAGCCGTCTTTCAGGGAGCTGTCCAATGGCGACGAGATGAAATCTCTGCATAAGTCTGAGGGGGAGGAGCTTGGGACTCCGACACCATTCGCCTGCAACGGAGCCTCTGCTGGTACTGGGGCAGTGCAGGGGTCGCCACCAGGTGGCGCTAAAGCCAATACCAGCCAGGACTCTCCAGAGAAAAAGTTCCCCTGCAGCGAGTGCACCCAGACCTTCCGAACAAAATCCTACCTCAACAAGCACGTCAACAGAGTGCATCATCATGGGGTCCAGAAGAGTCTGGTGGTGGGTGCAGGGTCGGGGTCAGGTCTGGGGGAGCTGGGTCCATCGCTGGGCTCGCCCTTCTCTCCACAACAGAACATGTCTCTGCTGGAGTCGTTTGGCTTCCAGATTGTCCAGTCTGCCTTTGCCTCTTCGCTGGTGGACTCTGAGGCAGGGCATAGTGGGATGGAGCCGGGGGGGAAGTGACCCGTAGGTCTGAGGGAAGGTGGGGGGAACGTGAACCTAGATTTGTGGGGGAAATGAGGGAACGTTGCCCCTAAGTCTGTTCAGCCTATCAGATGGAAGGGAATGACGTTGTCTTTAGACTACTTTGCTGTTCATGGCATCATCTTTCACTGTTGTTGTTTATCACCTTCTGTTACCTTTCTGTGTCATGGACCTCGCTAATACTATCAATATAAATGTTTTCTTCCATTTCATAGCAATATATAAAATGTACATTAACATTAAGCAACTTCAAAAGCTTTTTTGAATCTGCTGTCTTTGAAGTCTACCGTCAATCATGTTTTTGTTTTTATTGAATTTGTATTGTTTATGACATAACCATCCGCTTATGATCCATTACCAAACACACGCACATATAAGAAACATATATTAGTCAATGCTGTTATTGTTGTTATCATGTCTGGTCCAGGGTTTTTTCTTAATCAAAATGGGGCTTAGGTGGTGGATGTGGGCGTGGCCATGGCACAGTCGCCGACCAAACATTTTAGAGGCCCGATCGGGCACCGAAAGAAGATTTCCTGCAGTTTCACCAAGCTAGTTTCTTGCAGTTCCACACATTTTATCATGGGGCTGAGGGGAGGGGGGGGGGGGGGGGATTTCCTGCGATTGTACACACTTTACCATGGCTTATGCGCGTTCTTATGCTAGCTGAGTGACTCAAACATTAAAACAAAATCAATGTGGGGCCCCATGCCATGACAATTATTTTTTCTTTTTTTACATTTTAGATTCTCCCTGACTGTCTAGTTTTTTTTAATTTAGATCCAAAGAGGATCTGTTTGAAAAATAAATATGCCTAGGACCATTATCTTTTCAACATACGTTATATCTGGTTTTAGCCGTTTACACTGAAAACGTTTTCACTGTTTGGACTTAGGCGGCCCGGACAAGACTTTTCTATGCAGAAAAAACCCTGAGGTCCTAGCCATATTGGTAATCTATGGGTTAGTACATATGTTGACTGGGTCATTTTGAAATGCGTTGTTATCTACATGGTTTTCACAGCTGCAGTGACACCTTCTAACCCAAGGTTCCCCCTTACTTCAGACAGAGCCTCTGATGGGAAGAGGCTGCAGATGGACATCTAGTCCAACTTTGAATATACAGGAAAGGGGGATACCTAGTCAGTTGTACAACTGAATGCATTCAACTGAATATGATCAGTCAAATCTACCAGTTTCTGCAGGGCAAGAATATAACCTTATGCCTCAGTATGGCTGTTACATTTGAGAATGTTGTATTCTCTTATGACATTTTAAAGAACCAATGTGTTTGTTAGTCACATACTTGTGAAATCAGTTCTGGATATTCAACAGGGACCAAGTTCAGGTTTGACTATTAGAAATCGTGAGAAATGTAGAATATATATTTTATTAACTTATTGATTGCCCTGTCCGCGTTATGCACAAAGTTTTTTTTTTTTAATAAATCAACGTTTGAGATGTCAATGTGCTGTGCTGATTTTACTCTTAAGTTATGCTAGATACGGGAGGCCTACTAGGGAGCGACAAAAAGAGTATGTATGCTGAAGTGTGTGTTTGGTGCTCTGATATGTGTGCTTTTGTCCTCAGAATGTAATCAACCAGAAGGCTTTTGGTCTATAATTTTGCTCTATTACTTTCAGTACATTCCTGCTTTTATTTATAGTTATATTGTGATTGTAACGAGTGTATATGACATTCATATATATATATGAAATGCATATATATGTGATCAAACCTAATGATTGATTTTAATAGTTTGTCAATTAATGGGGATCCTGTGTATGTGTGTGTGTGTGTGTATATATATATATATATATATATATATATATATATATATATATATATATATATATATATATATATATATATAAATGTTTTTTTCCTTCCTTGTCAATGATGGAAAGAGGTGTTTTGGTGGTGGTTGTTTGATTTGAAAGGTTTTCCTCACAGTGCATGCCCATGAATCTGCTGTGTACTGTTCTGGATATAAATGTTTTTTGGGGGTGTGGATGGTGACGGAGGTTTCGCTGTTCACTGTAGACCTGGGTTCAAAAAGTACTCAAAAAGCAATTGCTTGAGTCTGGCTGGAGTGACTGATGGGTGGGTTTGCACTTTTGGGACTCTTCTATTGTGACAGGCAAGCTAAATCAAATACTATTTGAACCCAGGTCTAGTTCACGGTGCTGTTACCTGGCTCTGGTAGTGTACACACTACCAGTTTAGTGATACGACCCATGGCTTTGATCAATCAGTCTGTTGAGGTCATATTAAGCTCTTTTTATATCCCCACTGAATAGTGATGCTTTTCACACGGCAAATGGAGTAAAAACCGTTTATAAAGGCCTGTTTTGTGTTATTTATTTGATAAGTGAGAGACGATGCTGTTTAGAAATATGCTCTTATATAATTGGTGGTTGTGGCAACACTTAGGATCGCCCGAACATGCTAATCAAATCATCTGGTGGTATTGTTTTATTTATCTCACCTGTTTTGGTACTTCAATTTATAGATGTTTTTATTGATTGATTGCTTGGATACTTACCTTTGCTGTTTTCTTGTCTTATTCGGTTGGTCTGTTGCAAAGTGCCTTCCCAATACTGATTGTGCACAGCAGTGGATTTGAAACGCGAGATAAAAAAAGGACCTTTCTCTCTAAATGGTAAATCATGCGCAGATTGACTTGCAATGACACTTTTGTACGCATAAAAACATGCACACACAGAAGATGTACATTTGTATATGTATGTTACCTTGGTATTTTATCTCTGTACTCTGCAAGATCGTTGAACTTTAAAAAACATTTGAGTTACATGTTTTGTCATAAAACCTTTGGACATATTTCAATATAAGCATACTTTTCTATAGATGTCTGTTTTTGTACACTGTTTTTGAGTCTGTCATCGCTGTCTAATTGATGCAGAGATGGGGATTCAATAAAGATGTATCTGAAACTGTTCCTGAGTGTTATCTTTGGTGTGTTTCTTATTGTGCTTAAGTTTAGGTTGAGTTCATTTTGATTTCCTCTTGAGCATGACACTATGACTGAATTCAAACTTTTCATGAGGCCATAAGTAGAAAATAAAGATGTCACTGTGCAGAATAGATTATGAAATGTTCTGCCCCTGAACAAGGCAGTTAACCCACTGTTCCTAGGCTGTCATTGTAAATAAGAATTTGTTCTTAACTGACTTGCCTAGTTAAATAAATAAAAAGATTAGTCCTGAATAAAACATGGTAGCATAAAGGCTACATCATTGATGACAAACACAATTTAGTCTAATATATATATATATATATATATATATATATATATATATTGAACAAAAATATAAATGCAACATGTAAAGTGTTGGGCCCATGTTTCATGAGCTGAAATAATAGATCCCAGAAAGTTTCCATAAGCACAAAAAGTGTATTTCTCTCAAATTTTGCACACAAATTTGTTTACATCCCTGTTAGTGAGCATTTATCCTTTGTCAAGATAATCCATCTACCAGACCGGTGTGGTATATCAAGAAGCTGATTAAACAGCATGATCATTACACAGGTGCACCTGGTGGGGGGGGTGGGGGCTGGCTGGCTGAGGAGTATTTCTGTCTGTAATAAAGTACTTTTGTGGGGAAAAACTCATTACTGGCTGGGCCTGGCTCCCAAGTGGGTGGGCCTATGCCCTCCCAATCCCATGCATGGCTGCGCCCCTGCCCAGTCATGTGAATTCCATAAATTTGTGCCTAGTTAATTTATTTCAATTGACTGATTTCCCTATATGAACTGTAGCTCAGTAAAATCATTGAAATTGTTGAATGTTGCGTTTAGATTTTTGTTCAGTATATATTTCTACTCACTTCCAGACAACCAATTTGCACCGACATCGGCTCCTAAGTGGTGACATTTAGGTGTTGAAAAGGAAAGACAGGCATGACATTTCTTTCCCAGCAACATTGTTTTGATGGGCTATTTTGTTTTCAGTGTCATTTCATTGGGGCTCATGTCATGGTATAGATTTAGTCGGTTGACTGTCAAATGAAAATAGAGGGCCAAAATGTAGTGTCTTGTTGGATAATCAATGGTAATATACAATTTTGAATCGGCACTAAGTTATATCAAGTAGTCCTTACTTAAACACATTTAAACACAAACAGTTTCCTGGACACAGATTAAGCAGAGCATGCAACTGGTAGCTGAAGCTGAACTGTCCAATTGACCTGGACAGCAACAAAAAAAAACATTCCAAATTTGATTTGATATGAATATACTTTTTTAAAATGTTCATTACAAAGTAATAAGTCATTGATACAGCTTTAAAAAATCTGTTGAAGATGTATAGGACCCTCGACTAGAATGTAGGAACAGCGCAATGACTGATTTAGCAACATGTTTGGGATTCATACTAGTTGCTGTAAATCCACATTCAAATGAACAACTAAACAGAGTACATCTCTTAACACATCTGTTCATACACTCTAACAGAAAAGGTGCTATCTACAACCTACAGTTAAAGGGTTCTTCAGCTGTCCCCATAGGAAAACCCTTGGAAGAACCCATTTTGGTTCCAGGTAGAACCATTTTGGGTTCCATGTAGAAACCTTTCCAGAGAGGGTTCTACCTGGAACCAAAAGGGTGCTCCTATGGGGATAGCCGAAGAACCCATTTTGAAACCTTTTTTCTAAGAGTGTACAAGCCACTCAATACATTTCTTTAAAATGTCGTAAAATGCAGTACGCTACAAAGATCAGGAAGCAGAACTGACCTAAACCATCCTCCATGGGAACATTAATAATGTTCAAGTTCAACAGATAAGGGTACAGACAGACAGTAGGACCTCAGAGATATGCAAATGTCAAGAATGGCAGTCTTTGATCAATGAAATGTTTGCAACTTTGAGGTTCTGTGTGTATGTTGACTTGGAGCAGCATTTGACCACTATGTAGCTCACTCGACTCCCAATACTCAGATCTGGAATCATACACACACCACTTAGCCTACAGCTGTATACTTGTGAAAATAAGACATGCATAATACATAAGAAATGATGTACTCACAAGGTCCTAGTCCATAAATACAGATGACAAAGAAGATGAGGGGGATGTTAACATAGGGAAACCATGAGTACAGGTCCTGTTAAGAGATTAAAAAAAACAGTGTTAGCTCTCATGTTGGCTGACACAGAGAAGCCCTAAATCAGGGGTGGGCATCCTGATTGCATAACAATCAGGACGGACATGATGACTCCCATCAACAGGTAGCCATAGCCCATCAGCATCTTCCTGCCCACGCGGTCTATCAACAGAGACTGGGACACAACAAGGACAGGAGGTCAAAATGGCCACTAAAACAAATGATGTGGTATTGTTCACTTACAGACAGTAATGTTATTCTCTGCTATATGACCTATGGTATGGTACTTACACAGAGAGTGATGGTGATGAGATCTGTTGTTCCGATGCCACTAGACAGGTAATGCATCTTGTCCTCTGCTACTCCAGCTTCACCAAAGATGTCGAAAGTGTAGAAATAAATCTATAGAACACATTTTGGGTCATTTTGGGTAATTGTGGAGACGATGAGATGAAAGGAGAACGACAAAAGGTAGAGCAAGAGAGGGCTCCTATTTGCAGCTGTTTAATTCTGAAAAAGGAAGGGAATGGAACAGCTCTTCACTTCACAGAATAACCTAATCAGGGAAAAATAAAGTATTGACATTGGATTCAGACTTGTGACTAATGGTAAATGCAGTAAAGTTGCAGTAAAGGTAGATACGGTCAAAACAGACTCACTGCGTTATTACCACAAAACTGAATACCAGCACAAGGGATGACCAGAGCCAGCAGCTACCACCTGGCACAGCGAGAAGTCAGCACGTCCCACATGGTCTTAACCTTCTGGCCCTGCATGCTCGCGCTCTCCTTCCCCATGTCATCCATCTACAGGTCATCCTCCTGTAGATGACAGATACATACGCACAAATCATATTTTATACAACAGAAACATCATATACACGCCTCACCTCACCATATCTGATGATATGATGTGTACTGATATATGTTATATGTGAATTGTTATGTTGTACGTTATAGAACGTATTCTATGTTTGACTTTTGTAAAGTCTAGATAATCAAGGAACATCCTTCTTCCAAAAGCCAGCATAACATGTCAAAATAAAAGTTTCACATTATGATATAGCCCTGGACTGTGCGCATACCTTTTTTTGCAGCCCTCAGTGTCTCCCTTGTCGATGTATAGGTAGCAGGGAGCCTCAGGGTAAAAGAGCAAGGTCACAAACTGGAGGATGGCAGGGAGGCCACCAAGGGCCATGAGCCAGGGCCACATGTCATCGGTACCCATCAGCTCCCTGCAGAGAGAGAGACTTGTTGACAAATGACTATTTACAGCCATACTGTGTGTCTTCCTTCCATCTTAATTCAGTTTGATACTTGAACATCAACCTCCAAACTTGCTAAAATTCTCCTATTAGAATTTATTTCACATATTTTTTGGAGAACTTTGCCATAAATGTGTACAACATCATGCTACAAAGTGATTCCATTTCTAGTAATTTGTCAGATGAGCTGTTCAGAATCTTGTTCTTCAGCCCAGCCGGACCAGGACAGGGTAATCTAAGGCACATGATGGTGAGGTTGAGCTGGTCCGATTTGGAGTGGAGAAGGCTCAGAGCGGTCAACTGGAACATTCGGAAGGGGATTTGACTGAATGGTGTGAACCCTGAAAGTTCTCCTCTTTCTCTGAGTAAGATAGATGGCAAGAGAGTTGGCTTCATTTTTTACAGAATGAGACTCTCACTGTGACCTAGCTAACCTGTATGTTGCCTTCTTTGACTCTATGGATGCAATCTATGTAACTCCGCTGGGATTGTGGGTTCTGAGGACGTATTAAGGTGTCATGAACATGAACTGTAGCCTGGTCAACCAGACTGAGTGACCGCTGCACTGTGAGCACAACACCGAGGTCAGTATGCTTGACCAGGCTAGAACAACTGACCACTGAAAGGGTAAACGGACCACAGGACACAAGTTAGGTGGTTAAGTAACAAGGGTACTGTCAATCTGACCATGACCTTCCTGAAGCCATTGAAGATGGAGCTAGTTAGGGTCAGGAATCCTCTCAGCTTCTTAGGTGAACTCTCGCCCAGGTACACCAGGTGCACACTCAGCCCCAGGCCTAAAACCACAGATAGTGAGAGAGAGGAGGGAGCGGTATGAGGAAAGAGATATATAGAGAAAGAGTGAAAGAAAGAGAGAGAGAGAGGGGAGGGAGAGGTTACAAAACAAATAGGTAAGTTACAAAAACGAATAGGTAAGCTACACAAACTAATAGGTAAGCTATCAAAACTAACACCACAGGCTAAGCCCATATTCTCATATATAGTAGGTTATACACAGAGGAAAAAACTACCACAACACACATACCAACATTATATCCATAGAGAAATATGTTCAGCAGGATCACCTCAATGGACTTGGCCAAGCGACGAAAGACCATCAGTACAGCGTCTATGTTGAACAGCAGGGCTTTCTTCCTGCAAAACCATACAGAAGACATCAGGAAAACCTGCCTAATATTGAGTTGCACCCCCTTTTGCCCACAGAACAGCCTCAAATCGTCGGGGCATGGACTCCACAAGGTTTCGAAAACGTTCCACAGGCTCGCTAGCCCATGTTGACTCCAATGCTTCCCACAGTTGTGTCAAGTTGGCTGGATGTCCTTTGGATGGTGGACGTTTCTTGATACACATAGAAAACTGTTGAGCATGAAAAACCCAGCATCGTTGCAGTTCTTGACACACTCAAACCGGTGCATCCGGCACCTACTACCATACTTAAATCTTTTGTCATCCCCATTTACCATCTGAATGGCACACACACAATCCATTTCTCAATTGTCTCAAGGCTTAAAAATCCTTATTTAACATGTCTCCTCCCCTTCCTCTACACTGATTGAAGTGGATTTAGCACATGACATCAATAAGGGATCATAGCTTCCACCTGGATTCACCGGGTCAGTCTATGTCATGTAAATGTTTTGTACATTCAGTGTGTGTGTGTCATTGTGAACAGTGCCTAACCGGCCGTGGGTGACAGGGAAGCTGCCACTGTCTATAGCCCGACCCATCCTCCCAGGCTGAACACAGACACGATGAAAGACCAGATGAGCATGTTGGTACAATCGTATACCTCCCCAGCCAGGTCTGGTTCACAAAGCTTTGGATGTGCTACAGACACATGGAGAATGTTATTATCTATTTGCATTGTCCCCCCCCTCCCCCCTCCTCTTTTACACTGCTTCTGCTCTCTGTTGTTATCATCTATGCATAGTCACTTTAATAACTCTACCTACATGTACATACTACCTCAACTAACCGGTGCCCCCGCCCATTGACTCTGTACCGGTACCCCCTGTATATAGTCTCGCTATTGTTATTTTACTGCTGCTCTTAATTACTAGTTACTTTTATTTCTTATTCTTATCTGTATTTTTTTAAACTGCATTGTTGGTTAGGTGCTCGTGAGTAAGCATTTCACTGTAAGGTCTACACCTGTTGTATTCGGAGCATGTGACTAATAACATTTATTTGATTTGAGATAATAACAGAGTAGCAGCGGCGTAAAAGAGGGGGTGGGCAATGCAAGTAGTCTGGGAAGCCATTTGATTAGATGTTCAGGAGTCTTATGGCTTGGGGGTAGAAGCTGTTTAGAAGCCTTTTGGACCTAGACTTGGCGCTCCGGTACTGCTTGCCGTGCGGTAGTAGAGAGAACAGTCTATGACTAGGGTGGCTGGAGTCTTTGACAATTTTTAGGGCCTTCCTCTGACACCACCTGGTATAGAGGTCCTGAATGGCAGAAAGCTTTGCCCCAGTGGTGTACTGGGCCGTACGCACTACCCTCTGTAGTTCCTGGTGGTCGGAGACTGAGCAGTTGCCATACCAGGCAATGATGCAACCAGACAGAATGCTCTCGATGGTGCAGCTGTAGAACCTTTTTTGAGGATCTGAGGACCAATGCCAAATCTTTTCAGTCTCCTGAGGGGGAATAGGTTTTGTCGTGCCCTCTTCACGACTGTCTTGGTGGTCTTTGGACCATGTTAGTTTGTTGGTGATGTGGACACCAAGGAACTTGAAGCTCTCAAACTGCTCCACTACAGCCCCGTCGATGAGAATGGGGGCATGTTTGGTCCTCCTTTTCCTGTAGTCCACAATCATCTCCTTTGTCTTGATCACATTGAGGGAGAGGTTGTTGTCCTGGCGCCACACGGCCAGGTTGGATGATCATTTGTGCAAGTACTCAATGTAGACTATTCTAATTTAGCAAAAACGCGTAGATCTCTGTTAGATATTAGTGTATTCATTTCCACTTAAACTAGAGGTTTAGCTGAGTAAGCAGCTGATTTATCATGTGTGTCATCCCAGTGCTTAGGAAGTGAACAGGATGAAGCTCTGTTGACTGATCAACCCCTGGTTAGTAGACAACCCTGCTTATGATGGCCATACTTCAAATAGTATCACGCATAATATGCATTGCCTATCATATACAGTGCCAACAGGATTCCTGTAACCTCAACCCCACCATGTTTTTTCTCTCTCTGCTCACACGATATGACAATGCACAGTTGGATCTGTAATAAATTGGATTTGAGAAAAAGCTGAAATGTTGATGAACTGTTGATCACAATGCTATCCAATAGGCGGCGGTCTCTGGCTGGGAAGTGATACGACATCACCCTATTTGCCTGGGAACCTGTATATTATGTATATCTTTGTTTACTCTCTCATACTTTGTATGCATCCTGCTGTTTGCAGCTTTTGGCACGCACTCAAGTTAAGCTACTTCTCATATTCTCCGAAAAAAAAACTGTAGTACTATAGTATAATTGTGACACGTGAACATAATAACAATAATAATCATGCTTTTTCTTAATTTAAAGCTAATTTGTACTCTATGTGGCTCAGGTAATACACAGCTGTCCTATACCACTGCAAAATGATTTATATGTGATATCTTTACAGGCTCAGCAGGCAGGGAGCTATTCATCTCGAGTCAGATAACACCTTCACTTTTATCCCTCAATGTTATTCTTCACTGTCAAGTTTATATTCAACTCCACAGAGCTGATCATCAGACAGCTTTCTTACCTCAGCTGGAGAAGCCATGATGGAAACATGCATCACGTGCTGATTCCCCGATTCCCAATACCAACGCCAACAGGCAAAGCCTCCAGTACTGCAAGCAGAATATAAGCAAGCATGTCTTACAGTAACTACAAATTCTAAACTTCTCAACGAAACAAATACTAATATCACAGACATTATTCAAGTTTGATAGATCACAGTCAAATAAGATGCTTAAGTTTTATGTAAAGTTTTGACTCAACAATAGATACTTGTATGAAATTGTAATTTCAGGATGTCACTATGAGAGCAGAAATTGCAGTGTGCAGTCTATTTTTGACTATTTACTGAACAATTCCATCAGCGATTGTGTAACTGATGTTCTATTGTCTTACCAGGTCGTTGAGTGCTTCTCCTATCTTTGCGTTTGAGGCTCCCTGGATGCTGGGTGGAACAGGAGAGCAGGTGGACATTGGGTCGATCACATGATGCTGGCCCATGGGCCATTTATCGCCACCCTCTGTCCCTGACACTGTTACTCATCACACCGTATGGGTTGATCATTCAGCCAAATAGTGGAAGATAACCTTGACATTGGGGAGGAGGAGGAGGAGGAGGAGGAGGAGGAGGAGGAGGAGAGAGTGAGAGTGAGAGTGAGAGAGAGAATGAGAGAATGAACATCTTCCTGGTCCAAACTGGATCTCACCAGGTTCCTTCCCACCGATATCGAGCCCCCGCCTTGTGACTCCAGCGTTTCAGCCAAAACTAAGTTACATCATGTTCGCTTGTATCCTGTTTGGCATTAGGTTTATTTTTTTGTAAGGGATAGACGTTTAGGGAAGTGTTTTGATACAACAGGAATAACTTACCAATTGTTTCCCTTGAGACTCTGCCTGAACATGTCCATCTGTAAACTGGACAGTACAGGTGTTGCCCAAAGCCCAGTGTCACATTGAGCACGTTGTAAGGAATAAATAAAACAGTAATTTCCGACTTGTTTTGATACTGTAAGTTATGTATTGGAAAAGTATTGTGCATTATTTTTAAGTTATAAACTATACAAATAAATAATAAAGAAAGAAAGTTGCACACTCCATATATAAACTCCCAGTAATTTACTGGGCAAATCACCAATGCTTCACCCTGAAGAAGGCACATTGATGCCCGAAACATTGGTGATTTACCATGTAAATTACTGGGAGTTTATATATGGAGTGTGCGACAATTTATTTTTTTGGTTTAGTTTATTCGCCGTTAGTCAGCACCTCCACACAAAATAGTTTTTCTGGGTGTACGCCATCTCATGTTTTTTTGTTATACTATTGTTTGTAAGTTGCCTTTCTTTTTCCCTGTTTGTTTGTGTTGTTTTGATGACTGAGCATTGCCGTACTGGTGATTGTTTTTGGCAAAAAAACTAAAAGAGAATTGATCTCAAAAAAGAATAAAGAAACAGACAAAGGTGTAACTGCATTTTTTTCGACTGAACTTCTGAACTGAATTTCCTAACACAAGTTGAGAATAAAACATGAATTAACATGAACGTTCATGCGCATATGACAGATAAATCTAGCAGTTGGATTTTCAGAACTATGTCTAGCGAATGCGACACCAAAGACAATGTGGAAATATGATTGTTTTATTATAGTATGTATTTGATGACTGCTTATTTCCAATGCACTATTTATGAAAAACCGTGGGGATGCCAATTTAATTGACGATACAATAACGATTTGTACTGAACGTAAACTCTCCCGCCATAATAAAGCATATGCAACGACATGGGGTCTCCCTTTACGTGTAATGTTTATCATACTGTGTAATCGGTTAGTTGATATCTTACTCACTGTTCTCTGCTGCTCCTCCACGTGGCTCTACAGTACACTTATTAATGTGGTTCACATAGACAGATGCCTTGAATGGTCTTGTTTAATCGGACAAATCTTAGGTCGTCATGCTCTTGCTGTAACAAAGGTGTTGATGAAGGATGTCTATGGAATGATAGACTGTACGGGAACAAAGTTGAAAGCCTGTAGACATTTATTAACTTCGATCATTTATTTTCCAATCTAACAGAAGGATACATCATTTATTATCACAACCTGTTCTAAACAATTCAATGTTACACACCATTCAAAACAACAGACAGTTGGATCATTTGCCAATATAGCTTTATGAAATGATCTACAAATACAGTAGAATACTCTCTCAACATACAGTAGCTATAGATAGCTTTATATATATATATATTTTTTGCCTTTTTACAATATCATCCACCATATCTGTATGATAACCCTATGACACACGTAACAACAGTTGAACTTTCCCTTTGACCTGGATAGCAAAAACATTCCAAAATTGATTTGATATGAATATACTTTTTTAAATGTTCATTACAAGGTAATATGTAATTGACACAGCTTTACAAAATCCGTTGTATAGTGCGCGCATTGCTGCGCTTATAATGTGAACAAATAGCCTAATCGTTTATCAACATTTTAAGCTAAACGTTCTCATCTGTTGCGTCAGGCTCATAGTTTAAAACAGGTTTTTCATGATAGTGGTTGTATTTATTTGGGATCTATCGTATCCCACAACTGTCTCAGACTATGTTTGGAATATTTATTTCTCGCACAGAATAGTTCAACATAAACAACTCTAAAGTAAGCATATAGGAGTAGCTGTTTCCTTGTTAACCACTCAACACAGAATAGCCACATGTGCACACTCCCTCAAATCCTTTGGAGAAAATATAATTTCTATTTTATTCAGCTATGTTCAATTGTATTCTTCATACTATGAAATAATATAGAATAATGCCACGGAATTCTAAGCAAATCTTGTCTGCTAAATGAACTAGTGTAGCCCACAGAAATAATGGCATACACAGATCAGGGCCTAACACAAGGACAACTCAGAGTATGCTATTATGTTCTTCTGAAATAGACTACATTTTCTTCATATCACGTTTCTTTAGACCTGTCTAAAATAAATAATGGATTTATTGTGATGGTGTAGGCAATATTACATGGATTTATTAGACTTTTTTAAAAATGTAGATGTTCCAAAGGTCTGCATTAGGCTTGTAGGCTATGAGTGGAAACCAGGAGATGCTAAATGTATTTATGTTCATTAACGGTCAATTACCCTGAGACCGGTAGTTATTTGCTTGACAATCATCTGCTGACAAAATTTCATGACCACCACAGCCCTATATAGGACCCCCGACTAGAATGTAAGAACAGCGTTATGACAGATTTTTTGCTGTAAAGCCACATTCAAATTAACAACTAAACAAAGAACATCTCTTAACACTTCTATGCATACACTCTTATAAAAAAAAGTGCTATCTACAACCATAAAAGAGGAAACGGGTTCTTCGGCTGTCCCCATAGGAGAACCCTTTGAGGAACCCTTTTTGGTTCCAGGTAGAACCTTTTTGGCTTCCATGTAGAACCCTTTCCACAGAGGGTTCTACCTGGAACCAAAAGGGTTCTACCTGGAACCAAAAAGGATGCTCCTATGGGGATAGCCGAAGAACCCTTTTGGAACCCTTTTTTCTAAGAGTGTACCAATATCGCTCAAGCCACTCAATACATTTCTTTAAAATTTCGTTGCCATAACAAAGTCAGCCTTTTCGGTGTCTGTTCCCCTGTTCTTGTAGTTGAGTTTGTTAAACTCCTCCATGATCTCCACCATGCTCTTGCCTTTGGTCTCTGGGATGAAGTAGAGTACGAACGCTGCGCTGAAGAGGCAGTATGCTACGAAGATCAGGAAGCAGAACTGGCCCAGTCCATCCTACATGGGGCACACAAATACCAATGTTAAACAGATCTACAGCAGTGTTTCTTGATGGAGCCGCTGATGAGCCCAAGCTCACTTGATTCAACTAATCAAAAGTTTGATGATGAGTTGACAAGTGGAATCAGGGGTGTAGTGCTAGGGCAAGAACTAAAATGTGCACCCCTTTGTGTCCCCAGGACCAGGATCTACAGTAACTCACTGACCGTCTGTCAAGGGACACGTAGCCCATTAGCCTGCATATGACAGAAAAAAGACTTTCAGAAACCGTCTACCACAATTCATGAGCATTTATCTTATTTATTTTATTTTCAGTAAAAAGCAGGCTTATTGCTTGCTACAGTATGTCCAGTGTGTTCTAATGCTTGATTCACACTATAGGGGGTGACCTGAACCATACTAGGCTCGTTTGAATATTTTCTTTTTACACTGTCCTTTCCAGCACAGTCCGAGCAATTATGGTGGATGTGTAACCAGGCCAGCCCAGTACAGTTTGACCTGGCTCGGCTCGATTAGTTTCCATTGTGAAAAAAGGGTATGTTCCAATCATCAAGTGTGTGCATGAAGACTTAGACCAGTAAGTATCTCACCACTATGAAGGGGAAGCACATCCCAATCAAGAACAGGCTTAACCAGTTGATGGAGCCGCTAATGACGAAAGCGGACGGTCTCCAGGCCTGCAGGAAGATATCTGCAGGGAGGGTGCTGGCTATTCCAGCTAGGAAGAGAATTTAGTACCATGACAAATAACTCCGTCTGGGGTTAGCTCACTTAGCTAGCCACAATCACAAACCACTCAGACCACAGGTGTAGACTTGTGAAATATGACTCATGAGGGGACTATCATTTTTTGAGAACTCACAAGGTCCTAGTCCATAAACGCAGATGACAGAGAAGATGAGGGCGATGTTAACATAGGGAAACCATGAGTACAGGTCC
Organism: Salvelinus namaycush; assembly: GCF_016432855.1. Lineage (NCBI taxonomy): Eukaryota > Metazoa > Chordata > Actinopteri > Salmoniformes > Salmonidae > Salvelinus > Salvelinus namaycush. Next base: position 38,290,925 of record NC_052308.1, read on the forward strand.
TGTTGAGAGACAAAGAACTGTATTGGATCTCATGCTTGGAACGTCTTCTATGGCATGGCACCAGCAACATCAAAGCTGTGGGTTCAATTTCAGCAGGAATCACATCATGTACATGTATACAGTGGCAAGAAAAAGTATGTGAACCCTTTGGAATTACCTGGATTTCTGCATAAATTGGTCATAAAATTTGATCTGATCTTCATCTAAGTCACAACAATAGACAAACATAGCGTGCTTAAACTAATAACACACAAATTATTGTATTTTTCTTGTCTATATTGAATACATAATTTAAACATTCACAGTGTAGGTTGGAAAACGTATGTGAACCCCTAGGCTAATTGGAGTCAGGAGTCAGCTAACCTGGAGTTCAATCAATGAGACGAGATTGGAGATGTTGGTTAGAGCTGCCTTGCCCTATAAAAAACACTCACAAGATGTGAGTTTGCTATTCACAAGAAGCATTGCCTGATGTGAACCATGCCTTGAACAAAAGAGATATCAGAAGACCTAATACTAAAAATTGTTGACTTGCATAAAGCTGGAAAGGGTTACAAAAGTATCTCTAAAAGCTTTGATGTTCATCAGTCCACGCTAAGACAAATTGTCTATAAATGGAGAAAGTTCAGCACTGTTGCTACTCTCCCTATGAGTGGCCGTCCTGCAAAGATGACTGCAAGAGCACAGCGCAGAATGCTCAATGAGGTTAAGAAGAATCCTAGTTTCAGCTAAAGACTTACAGAAATCTATGGAACACGCTAACATTTCTGTTGACGAGTCTACGATACGTAAAACACTAAACAAGAATGGTGTACATGGGAGAACACCACGGAAGAAGCCACTGCTGTCTAAAAAAAACATTGCTTCACATCTGAAGTTTGCAAAAGTGCACCTGGACGTTCCACAGCGCTACTGGCAAAATATTCTGTGGACAGATGGAACTACAGTTGAGTTGTTTGGAAGGAACACACAACACTATGTGTGGAGAAAAAAGCCACAGCACACCAACATCAAAACCTCATCCCAACTGTAAAGTATGGTGGAGGGAGCATCATGGTTTGGGGCTGCTTTGCTGCCTCAGGGCCTGGACAGCTTGCTATCATCGACGGAAAAATGAATTCCCAAGTTTATCAAGATATTTTGCAGGAGAATGTTAGGCTATCTGTCCGCCAATTGAAGCTCAACAGAAGTTGGGTGATGCAACAGGACAACGACCCAAAACACAGAAGTAAATAAACAACAGAATGGCTTCAACAGAAGAAAATACGCCTTAAGGAGTGGCCCAGTCAGAGTCCTGACCTCAACCCGATTGAGATGCTGTGGCATGACCTCAAGAGAGCAGTTCACACCAGACATCCCAAGAATATTGCTGAACTGAAGCAGTTTTGTAAAGAGGAATGGTCCAAAATTCCTCCTGACCGTTGTGCAGGTCTGATCTATGGAAAATGTTTGGTTGAGGTTATTGCTGCCAAAGGAGGGTCAAACAGTTACTAAATTCAAGGGTTCACATACTTTTCCACCCTGCACTGTGAATGTTTACACGGTGTGTTCAATAAAGACATGAAAACATATCATTTTCTGTGTGTTATTAGTTTAAGCAGACTATGTTTGTCTATTGTTGTGGCCTACTGTAGATGAAGATGTTATGTTGTGTTATGACCAATTTATGCAGAAATCCACATACTTTTTCTTGCCACTGTAAGTTGATTTGACGTTTAAGCTTGGTGAGTAAATGTCAGCTAGGTGGCATATATTATTATAATATGAAAGAAAAACCCAGAAAAGCCCTGAGGGTTGACCTGTTAGTTACCTTGATAGACAGCATAACAATCAGGACGGACATGATGACTCCCATCAACAGGTAGCCATAGCCCATCAGCATCTTCCTGCCCGCACGGTCTATCAACAGAGACTGGGACACAACACAACCCGTAATGTATTGTAAACACATTATAGAAACGAAACAATATAAATTACATAAACAAAACAATATAATTTATATTATTAACATTTGTGAGTATATCTATGGACACAACAGACTGATTGTGGGACAACAAGGCTTTGTCAAGGGAAAAGGTCAAGGGACGGGAAGTCATCCGGACACAGATTAAGCCTAGATTCTCAATTTGAAACACTTTTTAGGACTCGGCTCAGTTACAAACAGTGATGGTATTCTCTGCTATGACCTATGGTATGGTACTTACACAGAGAGTGATGGTGATGAGATCTGTTGTTCCGATGCCAATGGAAAGGTAATGCATCTTGTCCTCTGCTACTCCAGCTTCACGGAAGATGTCGAAAGCGTAGAAATAAATCTATAGAACACATTTTGGGTCATTTTGGGTAATTGTGGAGACGACGAGATGAAAGGAGAGCGACAAGAAAAGGTAGAGCAAGAAGGGGGCTTAGCTGGAAAATTGGAACAGTTCTTAAGTTTGATTAAGAGTACGGAATGACTTTATCAGTCAATTATAACGCATTTACATTAAATGTAGACTACCGTTCAAAAGTTTGGGCTCACTTAGAAATGTCCTTGTCTTTGAAAGAGAAGCATTTTTTTGTCCATTAAAATAACATCAAATTGATCAGAAATACAGTGTAGACATCGTTAATGTTGTAAATTACTATTGTAGCTAGAAACAGCTGAATTGTTATGGAATATCTACATAGCAACCATCACTCCTGTGTTCCAATGGCACGTTGTGTTAGCTAATCCAAGTTTATCATTTTAAAAGGCTAATTGATCATTAGAAAACCCTTTTGCAATTATGTTAGCACAGCTGAAAACTTTTGTTCTGATTAAAGAAGTAATAAAACTGGCCTTCTTTAGACTAGTTGAGTATCTGGAGCATCAGCATTTGTGGGTTCGATTACAGGCTCAAAATGGCCAGAGAAAAATGACTTTCCTCTGAAACTCATCAGTCTATTCTTGTTCTAAGATATGAGAAATTGCCAAGAAACTGAAGCTCTGGTACAACGCTGTGTACTATTCCCTTTACTGAACAGCGCAAACTGTCTCTAACCAGAATAGGAAGAGGAGTGGGAGGCCCCGGTGCAAGACTGAGCAAGAGGACAAGTACATTAGAGTGTCTAGTTTGAGAAACAAGACGCCTCACAAGTCCTCAACTGGCAGCTTCATTAAATAGTACCAGCAAAACACCAGTCTCAAGGTCAACAGTTAAGAGTAGATTCCGGGATGCTGGCCTTCTAGGCAGAGTTCCTTTGTCCAGTGTCTGTGTTCTTTTGCCCATCTTAATCTTTTCTTTTTATTGGCCATAAAAAATCAGCCGTTTCCAGCTACAATAGTCATTTACAACATTAACAATGTCTACACTGTATTTCGGATCAATTTGATGTTATTTTAAAGGACAAAAAATGTGCTTTTCTTTCAAAAACAAGGAGTTTTCTAAGTGACCCCAAACTTTTGAACGGTAGTGTATAATTGCCATGAACGTAGATCAATATTTTGCCGTTTTGGACCGAGCTGAATTGTACTGTGTGCTGGAGAGAACAATCCGTGCTGGAGAGAACAATTTGAAAATAAAATATCTGAGCCAGCATAGAATGGCTTCGGTCTGCATAATAGTTTGAAAAGGGTATTGGCCACACCGCGTTAAACCCACAGAACTGAACGCCGGCACAAGGGATGACCAGAACCAGCAGCTGCCACCTGACACAGCGAGAAGTCAGCACATCCCAAATGGTCTTAACATTCTGGCCCTGCATGCTCGCTCTCTCCTTCCCCATTTCATCCATCTCCATCTGCAGGTCATCCTCCTGCCACAGCCAGTGCAGGGCTATTAAACAAACAAACAAACAAACAAACAAACAAACAAACAAACAAAAACACACACACACACACACACACACACACACACACACACACACACACACACACACACACACACACACACACACACACACACACACACACACACAAAGATTCATAATTTAGTGATCAATCAAAGCAATAGAAAACTTACTTTCTCTGATTGCCTTAAAATATTTGATTATCTAAAATCACGTAATTAGATGATAAATAGAACAAGAACATGACAAGCCCTCCCCCCTCCCTGTGATGTGTTTGACTGTAATGTAATGTTATAGACCATGCCTGGACTGGACGCATACCTTTTTTGCAGCCCTCAGTGTCTCCCTTGTCGATGTATAGGTAGCGGGGAGCCTCAGGGAAGAACAGCAAGGTCACAAATTGGAGGATGGCAGGGAGGCCACCAAGGGCCATGAGCCAGGGCCACATGTCATCGGTACCCATCAGCTCCCTGCAGAGAGAGAGAGAAAGAGAGAGTGAGTGAGAGAGAGAGTGAGTGCGACAGAGAGAGTGAGTGAGACAGAGAGAGTGAGACAGAGTGTGAGTGAGTGAGTGAGACAGAGAGTGAGTGAGTGAGTCAGAGAGTGAGTGAGTGAGACAGAGTGAGTGAGTGAGTGAGTGAGTGAGTGAGTGAGTGAGTGAGTGAGTGAGTGAGTGAGAGACTTGACCCATTCCAATATACTGAGTCTCTTCCTCCTACAGTTTGATTCCGATACTTACATCTTTTGATATTTGAACTTTCTAGCTTGACAAAGTTCTGCAACTAAATTGGAAATATATTATTGGTGTTTCACACAATTGTTTTGTCAAAACGTTCTTTGTCATCGAGAGCTTTGTCATTTGCACGTCGTGCTCACAAAACGATGACATTTAGAGTAATCAGAATCTTGTATTTCAGTTTGGCAAGGACCAGCAATGGTGCGTGGGTAAAATCACTGGGGAAGGTAAGAAAAAATACAGAATACAACCTATGTGTTGGGATAACTGTTTGCTCTATAACTTACACGCCTTGCCACAGTGATATCGAGTATAGGCTTAAGGCCGAGACAATAAGAAGACACAGTGGCATAATAAATTAAACCACACCTTTGTTCCATCACAAAACCGGAGAGCAACCTCTGTCCGGTGAAGTCCACAAATCATATTGCATGTAACAAACAGTTACATGACCTACAGCATGGTCAAGCAAATTAATGTTTCCGACATTTTCTGACTACTAAACAACTATTGATTTAGAACCACAGAGTGGCAAGTCGCAAAGAAAACAGGAGCTGCCTCCAGTATTCCAGCACCATTTCAACATCATCAAATCACCTATGCTTAGTCTAGTACAGTGACAACTAAAAGATTCCCAAAACTATTTAGTCCAATCAACATAAGCTAAATGTCATGTGGGCGTCAATGGTACTAATTTCTGTGTGTGTGTGTGTGTGTGTGTGTGTGTGTGTGTGTGTGTGTGTGTGTGTGTGTGTGTGTGTGTGTGTGTGTGTGTGTGTGTGTGTGTGTGTGTGTGTGTGTGTGTGTTTGTAAGTAGAAAAGACATGTTGACTCACCCTACTTGTAGAGAAACGCCAATGCCATCCTCCTCTCTTTCATGTTGACGAAACTGTCATACAGTACACTATTTTAGTTTTTGTTGTCCTAGGCTACCTGGTTAAAAGGTTTGCTCGCTAGCCTAACTTCCTTTCATTGGCAACGCTTAGCCAGCTATTTAACATTAGCCTACTACATTTAGCTACATATTAAACTTCCATCCTCTCAGACCAGAGGCACAATGTATGAATTTGTGGTTGGATCAGAATTGCCGTTATAATCACTGGCCAGTACTTAGAATTAAGTAAAACAACAAGTCCAAATCCCTATCTCCATCCATGGCTAATTTATGAAAGGAACAATTTTAGCTGGCTAGCTAGGCACTGGAGGATAACAACACAACAAGATGCAACAATAAAAAAGAAATATTCTGTCAATGACGTTTGACTTGATGTGATTGGTGTGAGGCCAAATCCAAACTGGCTTCCCTTCATACTTTGTTTTGGCGTTCCAGGACCATTCACAGATGAGCTCACTCAGTTGAGCTGAACGCTATTATTGTATAAAAATATCAAGGGATGCCAAATGCAAGGGAGGCCAAATGCATTCGATGCTACGAGTGGCAACAGTATCATACTCTTTTTGACCATTATTTTATGTTTTTTTCTTGTTGCATTTTTTAGTGAAGCCTGGCTTCCCCTGGCATCATGAATACATGCCAATGGCCAGGACAGGAACACGTGACAGTGAGTAGATTCGATCTAAAGTGGAGAAGACTCAGGACGGTCAACTATAACATTGATGGTACTGACTTGATTCCAACAATCTGACCCATGACCTTCCCCAGGTTATTGAAGATGTTGATGGTGATGGTCAGGAATCCTCTCAGCTTCTTGGGTGAACTCTCGCCCAGATACATCAGGTGCACGTTCCACCCCAGGCCTGAGAGGAAAAGAGCGAGAGAGAGGAGAGAGAGAGACAACAAGAGTAAGAGAGAAAGAGAGAGAGAGAGTGACAGAGGAGGGAGAGGCCAGATAGAAAGGCACAAGAGATGTTACAAACACTAGTACCACAGGCTGCCCCGACATTCTCACAATAAAGTACACACACATGAGACAAAACAGACACATACCAGCATTATATCCATAGAGAAATCTGCCCAGCAGGATCATCTCAAAGGAATTGGCCATGCGACTGAAGACCATCAGTACAGCGGCTACGAGGGCCACTATGTTGTTGAACAGCAGGGTTTTCTTCCTGCAAATCCAGACAGAAGAGACATTCGGAGTATCCTTATTATCTAGTATAAAAACAACACTTCCTGGGGTACACTGGTGTGTGTATCGTGTACAGTGTCTGACCTGCCGTAGGTGACAGGGAGGCTGCCACTGTGTATAGCCCCGACCCATCCTCCCAGGCTGAACACAGACACTATGAAAGACCAGATGAGCATTTTGGTTGAATCGCTTACTGGAACCTCATACCTCCTCAGCCAGGTCTGGTTCACAAAGCTCTGGATGTGCTACAGACACACAGAGAGGGAGAGACACTGGTTTACTACAATGAGATTTGGCTCAAAGAATAATATGTTTATTCCTGATGGCAATGGCATGGCCAGATGTTGTAATCCATATGTTATTACTCATATTATGCATTGTGTACATTAACTTTGATCCCTTAGCTCCTCACGTGCAAATACTGAACACTGCAGAGCTCAGAGCTGGCAGTCAGTATTCTTTCTTACCTCAGCTGGAGAAGCCATGATGGAAACTTGCATCCCCAATTGAAATGATCCCCCAATTCCCAATACCAACGTCAACAGGTAAAGCCTCCAGTACCGCACCTAGAACACAACATTATGTCTTCACCAGGGATTGACCTTAATGGTTGCCATATTACCTGGGACAAGTGAACTGGGCTGTTTTCTTTTTCTGAAAACAACAAAACTGCAAAGAATTCCAGTAAGCCTAAAATCCCCATTGTTGAAGTAAATGACGGACAATTTATGGCATTTATGGCAGGCGGGCAAGTTGAGCCTGTTCTGTGGTTTCCCAATTAGGCAGGTGATTTTTCACAACTGAATTCCAGTAGCCTAACATTGGGGCTACACTGGGTATGGAAAGCCAAAAGGTTGAAATCGTCTCACCCTGAAAACGCATTGGATTGGTATCAGCAAGTGGATTGGTATCTATTACACGCGGTGTTGTCGCCTGGTATTACACTACACACGTGTTGTGAATGTCCAGTGTGCATTTACAGGTGATGGTAATGGTAGAGATGTTGTTCAATTGCTTTTTTTCAAGTGTCAAATGTCATTTTCACATGTGATCTTTTCACATGTCCAGTGTGCATTTACAGGTGAATAGACCACCTGTCTTCTGTACATCAAACAGCTTTTCAAACAAATATTCCCCTGTTTAAATGTCGTCGTCCCCTTGCTCTCAGAACAGCCTCAATTCGTAGGGGCATGGACTCTACAAGGTGTCGAAAGTGTTACACAGGGATGCTGGCCCATGCTGACTCCAATGCTTCCCACAGTGTCAAGTTGGCTGGATGTCCTTTGGGTGGTGGACCTTTCTTGGTACACACTGTTGAGCGTGAAAAAACCCAACAACATTGCAGTTCTTGACACAAACCAGTGCGCCTGGCATCTACTACCATACCCCGTTCAAAGGCACTTAAGTCTTTTGTCTTGCCCATTCACCCTATGAATGCCACACATTCACAATCCATGTCTTAGTTGTCAAAAACAAACATTTCAACCCTTCTTTAACCTGTCTCCTACCCTTCATCTACACTGATTGAAGTGGATTTAACAAGTGACATCAATAAGGGATCATAGCATTCACCTGAATTCACCTGGTCAGTCTCTGTCATGGAAAGAGCAGGTGTTCTTAATGTTTTGTACACTAAGTGTACATTTAAAGCTGCAATATGTAACTTTTTGAGCAACCCAAACCAAATTCACATAGAAATATGAGGTATAGATCTGTCATTGTCATTGAAAGCAAGTCTAAGAAGCAGTAGATCGGTTCTATGTGCACTATTTTTATGCTTCCTATTCTTAAGTTTATTTTTGTGTCTTTTACTTTCGGTTTTGTACACCAGCTTCAAACAGCTGAAAATACATATTTCACAGCATTTAGATGGTACAATGACTCTCTACACTATACTTGCCTATTTTTTTTATTTTTATAAACTGAAATTAGGCTAACTATTAGAATTTTAGCAACCAGAAAATGCAGGAGCTTTTTCTGCATAGTGCATGTTTCAGGTATTGTATGTAACATTAAAGGGATAGTCCACCGTAATTATAAAATGACACATTGGTTTCTTTACCTTGTAAGCAATCTATGGACAAGGTATGACAGCAATCTATGCTTTGGTTTAGTTTCCCTGGCACTGTTTCAAATGCTAACGTTTTAGCATTTGTGGCACAAATCCCATTTAAGTCATGGTGTAGATATTAGCATTTTTTGTGGATGATGTCCAAATCATCCGAATCGATCTAAAATTGATTGAGAAGCACCAACCTCTAAAATTGAGTGTAAAGCTGACAAAGTCACTTCTGGATGATTATAAACTGGGTGGTTCGAGCCCTGAATGCTGATTGGCTGACAGTTGTGGTATATCAGACCATATACCACAGGTATGACAAAGCATTTATTTTTACTGCTCTAATAAAGTTGGTAACCAGTTTATAATAGCAATAAGGCACCTCTGGGCTTTGTGGTATATAGCCAATATACCACGGCTAATGGCTGTATCCAAAAAGAACAGCCCTTAGTGGTATATTGGCCATATACCACACCCCCTCGTGTTTATTGTTTAATTAGAACATAATGCAAAAAATGCTAATATCGATACCATGACTTGTATGGGATTCCTTTCCTTTTCTCCTATCCATGCTGAGATTCCTTTCCTGTCCTTTCCTAGCTCTCTTTCTGCCTTTCCTTTCCTATCCTCCTTTCCTAACTTCCTTTCCTAGCCCCCTTTCCTAGCGCCATTTCCACCCGTCTTTTCCGAGCTCTCTTTCTTTCTTTCCTTCATTTTTTAGCTCTCTTTCCTTCTTTCTTTTTCTAGCTCCCTTTCTTAGCCAATGTGCGGGAGCACTGGTTGGTCGGGCCAATTGAGGTAGTATGTGCATGAATGTATAGTTAAAGCGACTATGCATATATGATAAACAGAGAGTAGCAGCAGGGTAAAAGAGGGGTTGGGGGGGGCACACAATGCAAATAGTCCGGGTAACCATTTGGTTACCTGTTCAGGAGTCTTATGGCTTGGGGGTAAAAACTGTTGAGAAGCCTTTTTGTCCTAGACTTGGCACTCCGGTACCGCTTGCCATGCGGTAGTAGAGAGAACAGTCTATGACTGGGGTGGCTGGGGTCTTTGACAATTTTTAGGGCCTTCCTCTGACACCGCCTGGTGTAGAGGTCCTGGATGGCAGGCAGCTTTGCCCCAGTGATGTACTGGGCCGCACGCACTACCCTCTGAAGTGCCTTGTGGTCGGAGGCCGAGCAATTGCCGTACCAGGCAGTGATGCAACCAGTCAGGATGCTCTCATGTTGCAGCTGTAGAACCTTTTGAGGATCTCAGGACCCATGCCAAATCTTTTTAGTTTCCTGAGGAGGAATAGGCTTTGTCGTGCCGTCTTCACGACTATCTCCGTGTGTTTGGACCATTCTAGTTTGTTGTTGATGTGGACACCAAGGAACTTGAAGCTCTCAACCAGCTCCACTACAGCCCCGTTGATGAGAATGGGGGCGTGCTCGGTGCTCCTTTTCCCATAGTCCACAATCATCTCCTTAGTCTTGGTTACGTTGAGGGATAGGTTGTTATTCTGGCACCACCCGGCCAGGTCTCTGACCTCCTCCCTATAGGCTGTCTCGTCGTTGTCGGTGATCAGGCCTACCACTGTTGTGTCGTCTGCAAACTTAATGATGGTGTTGGAGTCGTGCCTGGCCATGCAGTCGTGGGTGAACAGGGAGTACAGGAGGGGACTGAGCACGCACCCCTGGCATTCTCACATAGGTGTTCCTTTTGTCCAGGTGGGAAAGGGCAGTGTGGAGTGCAATAGAGATTGCATCATCTGTGGATCTGTTTGGGCAGTGTGCAAATTGGAGGGGGTCTAGGGTTTCTGGGATAATGGTGTTGATGTGAGCCATTACCAGCCTTTCAAAGCACTTCATGGCTACTGACGTGAGTGCTACGGGTAATTTAGGCAGGTGGGTCATTTAGGCAATGTAGTCATTTAGGCAGGTTGCCTTTGTGTTCTTGGGACAGGGACTATGGTGATCTGCTTGAAACATGTTGGCATTACAGACTCAATGAGGGACATGTTGAAATTGTCAGTGAAGACACCTGCCAGTTGGTCAGCACATGCCCGGAGCACACGTCCTGGTAATCCGTCTGGCCCCGCAGCCTTGTGTATGTTGACCTGTTTAAAGGTTTTACTCACGTTGGCTACGGAAAGCGTGATCACACAGTCGTCTGGAACAGCTGATGCTCTCATGCATGCATCAGTGTTGCTTGCCTCGAAGCAAGCATAGAAGTGATTTAGCTCGTCTGGTAGGCTCGTGTCACACGTATTCTTCAGATATACTACATATTCTATCCACATACTGTCCATAATGTTTATACATCCCATCCATATATTTACATATATTCTATATTTCTTAATTGCATTATTTTACTTTTAGATTCATGTGTATTGTTAGATATTACTGCACTGTTGGAGCTAGGAAGAAGCATTTCGCTACACCCGCAATAATCTTGTAAATATGTGTATGCGAACTATAACATTTTATTTGAATTCAGCATTGAACACTGCATGGAGATGAATTACGGCCACGACATCCGTTTGGCGAGTAAGCATATGCTTAATGATTCTGATGAAAATACACTCTTTGTCTTTATCAAACTAATGTTTTTGCATATTTTCAGTGTGGAACCAGTTTACGTTTAGGGGGGTTATAGCCTAGGCGAACCCATTCTAAAAGGCACCAGCAGTTCGCAAAGGAGCTTAAATGGAAAATAGACGCAAAGCAATTATTCCAAAACTGCAGCTCGTTGTTGGAACACATATTTTCCTACTTCAATCAACCAGTCCATTTTTAATTTGTGATGAGACTGTCGACATTTGGCAAGGAATGTAACTTGTGTATCCCATTAGTTAGATGGGATACATCTAACTGATGTTTTTATAGGCATTTCTGTGGTCCTAACGGGAGCTTGTGTGCACACTCAGCATGCGTGTGTGGAGGGAGCAGTCAGAAGGCAATTGAGTGAATGGGACATGGAGGGAAAAGGGAATTTATGGAGAATAACGGTGTGATGCTTGTCTTGGTTTAATTTTTGTTGCGTCTGCAAATGTGCATGTGTAAATGGAACACTAGAGTCAAAGCAAATTAACGTTATCTTCAAGACAAAATTTTACTTGTCCGTTCAAGCAGCCACAAAGCACATTCCACCAAATAGTTTTACAGTATTAAACAAAATATCTGGTTAAAGATCGATCTTTGACCTCCGTTTACTCGATTTACTCGGCAGTGGTAGAACATCAGCAGACGAAAAAGCATAAAGCCTCTCCGATTGCCCGTGTTGGTATGCCCTCTGTCACCACATTCTTCAAGAAGGTAGAGCCTTCCCAAGAAGAATATGGTTTAGCTGTGCAGGAGGGTGTCTTTGCATACCACACTATGTGACACAATCATAGTTACAGATCTATGGACTGCACAGCACAACTGACACGGAAGCTTTGTGAGCCAAAGTTTACATGTGCTAGGACAAAATGTGACGCCACAGTGAGTAACGTGTTAGCACCATGGGCAACTACTTTGGTAACACAGGACCTAGACCAGGTTGAATTTGTGTCCCTGTCCATTGATGCGTCCAATCATGGACATGTAAAGCTGCCTATAGTAGTCAGATATTTAAGATATCATCTGTGGAAACAAAACTGCTTGATTTTGTTGAATTGAATGGAGAAACAGCAAAGGAAATTGCAGCTGAGGTCCTGGTGGTCATCCAAAAATGTAACCTGGAAAACATTCTCTGCCGACAACAAATACCAACTTTGGAGGACTGAATAGGCTGGGGAGGGTCAATGTCCATACCAAAGTTAAAAATGCTCTGCAGCGGGAGGTGATTGGCTTAGGTTGTCCTGCCCACATCATTCATAACACGGCCAGAACAGCTTTGGATATGATGTTGAGTACCTGCTCACAAAGATATTTGGATATGTTCATATTTTTACCGTCAGAGTAGAAAGACTGAAGGGCTTTTGTGAGTTTGTTGGCCAGGAGTACCATAACATTTTAGGACACAGCAATGTTCGCTGGATGTCCATGTTCCCTGCTCTAGAAAGAATGCTGAAAATGTATGTGCCATTGAAATCCTTTTTTATTTCGGAAGACAAAAGCCCTGTTGTCCTGTGAACAATGTTCGAAGATCCACTGACTGAACTTTGGCTGGCCTTTGTCCATGGAAACTTGACCGTATTCAGTGACACGATCAAGATGCTTGGAGGCCAGGATCACTGTGCTGTGGAGTCCGCTGCAATTCTGAGAAACGTTGAGGCAAAATTCACTGCAAGACGTGATGACAACTTAATTCCAGTTTTGGTCAGAGGACTTCTGAGAGAGCTAGAGGGAAATGGAACCATGTCTAAAGAGAGCTTTCTCAAAACATCCCAATCATTCTTCACTATGGCTGTGAACTACTTGCAAGCATGGGAGAAAGCACACAGATAATCTAAAAGATTTACATTGTCTCCTTTTAAAAAGGCAACCTCTGTGTGAAGAGATCCAGAAGTCAGCAGGCACACTGCAGGAAAAATGCCCCAATGTGACCATCAATGAGGATGTTGTGTGACGAGGTTACTGGCCTGCAAGAGTTCCTAAAGGGGGGATCGCTTGAAGAATGGAAAACATCTGAGACAGTAGTCAGAGATGGAGCACGGTGGTTACCCACTTCAAAGAGAATGACATCACACACACACACTAACCTGGCTAGATTAGCGTCTGTTGTAATGTGCTTACCTGGAAGTAATGCACCAGTCGAGAGTGTTCTCCCAAATTAATGATCTATGGACAGCAGCAAGAAATAGGTTCACTGTTCCTACCATCAAGGCCATGCTTATTGTGAAGACAAACTTCAATCTCCCCTGCCAGGAGTTCATGGAGAAGCTGGCCAAAGACAGAGCAATCCTGAAGAAGATACATTCTTCTGAGAAATTTACAGATTAGGTTGGTATAAGTATATTATGTAGTTACCAATCTCATCAGCATCTTATTTCTTTATTATGTTAAGTATTTCACATATATTATTGTCTGTTTTTTTAAAATTTTGCTCATGTTCTCTTCTGCTCTTATTCTACCAGGACCACTGAATGGCTGTTCAAGACAGTTCTGTCTTGTCTGTAGCGTTTCTGTAATATAGTTGTTTTCTCTGTATCACAGTGTGGCTGTTAGACTAAATACATGAAACCGGAATTGTCCCCCTTTTTTATTTCATAGATAATATAACATTGGCTATTTTAATTATATATTGACCTCCGAACTGGAAATGTCCCCAGTTTTCATTTCAGAAATCTGGTCACCTTAGTATAATAGCAAAATCATGTTTTCGTGGTGAGACGACTTGAACCTTTTGGCTTTAAAAGTCTGCTACACTGGAAGCCTAACGTTTGGTCTGGGCGAGCAGAATGTGTCGACATCTTGAAAATACATTTATAACCAGAACTCATGCAAATGTTACGCATTCGACGTAGCACTGCAGGCCAGTAAAACAGATTTGTTTCTGCTTCCTCCCTGTTGTTTACTTAAGTGACCAACAGGTTCTGACAATGTTGTGTGAAAATAACATTTTCGGGCAAGAGAGAAGTGACCAACAAAATACTGCTGACTTCTCCGATGGACAAGTGCCTTTCAGACCTTAATGGTCAATCCCTGTTCACTCCAAACTGTACCTCATAACTCGTTGAAACAAAGGGCAACATTAGGGTCTACAGTACACAGACATGATTCAAGTTTGATATTACTGTCAACAGTCAAATTGGATGCATAGGCCTACATTGTTTGTAACATTGACATAGGCTAAGTGCCACATAGCAAAAGAATTAGTCATTTCAACGTGTGCCTCATCAGTTAATCAAATGTATTTATAAAGCTCTTTTCACATCAGCAGTTGTCACAAGTGCCTCATGATCAGTTAGTTTGTGAGTGATGTTCTGTGATCCTACCAGGTCGTTGAGTGCTTCTCTCATCTCTCTGTTTGAGACTCCCTGGATGCTGACTGGAACAGGAGAGCAGATGGTCATTTATCCCTACGACCAACCCGCCCCGTCCCTGAAATAGTTACTATTTACGCCAACTGGGTTGATCATTGAGCCTTATAGTGGAGAGGAGGTAAGATGGGAGAAGGAGGTTGGAGGGAAGGAGAGAAAGAGACAGAGCGATAGAGGGAGAGAGAGAGTGAGTGTAAGATAGTGACAGAGGAGAGAGAGGGCAGGCAGAACGGTGTTCTACCTGGGAGCTGTTTGTAGGTATTGCATTTGATAACTGTTAAGTATGGCTACGCAAATCTTTTTGCTGTTTTCAACTTGTATATGTATGTGTTTTTATATTTCTCCATAGGATATCATTTTTGTTGCATGGGTATACATTCATTTACAAAAACCTTTGGGACAACAACGTAGTCAGTGATTAAGGAACTATCTGCACTTGGTCTGACGGATGGTATATTTTCCTGCCAAAATAAAGATATGCAGCTTCCTGTTAGTGTTGTGAAGTAACAGACATGGGTCTCAATTGTGTAATAGGTTAGTTGATATCTAACTCAGTGGCTCTGCTGGTCCTTCTATACTTATTTTCCAAATGTACAGTGCCTTCGGAAAGTATTCAGACCCCTTGACTTTTTCCTAATTTTGTTAGGTTACAGGCTTATTTGAAAAATTATTACATCTTTTTTTCCCTCAACAATCTACACACAATACCTCATAATGACAAAGAAAAAACTGTTTTTTAGACATTATTGGTAATTAATTATAACAGAAATATCACATTTAGATAAATATTCAGACCCTTTACTCATTACATTGTTGAAGCACCTTTGGCAGCAATTACAGCCACAAGTCATCTTGGGTATGACACTACAAGCTTGGTACACTTGTATTTGGGGAGTTTCTACCATTTTTCTCTGCAGATCCTCTCAAGCTCTGTCAGGCTGGATGGGGAGCGTTGCTGCACAGCTATTTTCAGGTCTCTCATGAGATATTCAATCTGGTCTGGGCTTTGGCTGGCCACTCTAGGACATTCAGAGACCTGACATGAAGCCACTTCTGCGTTATTTTGGCTGTGTGCTTAGGGTCTCCTAGTCCCTGCTGCTGAAAAACACCCCCACAGCGTGGTGCTGCCACCACCATCCTTCACCGTAGGGATGGTGCCAGGTTTCCTCCAGACGTGACGCTTGGCATTCAGGCCAGAGTTGAATCTTGGTTTCATCAGACCAGAGAATCTTGTTGCTCATGGTCTAGGAGTCTTTAGGTGCCTTTTGGCAAACTCTAAGCGGGCTGTCATGTCCCTTATACTGAGGAGTGGCTTCTGTCTGGCCACTCTACCATAAAGGCCTGATTAGTGGAGTGCTGCAGAGATGGTTGTTCTTCTAGTTTCTTCCATCTCCACAGAGGAACTCTAGATCTCTGTCAGAGTGACCATCGAGTTCTTGGTCACCTCCCTGACCAAGGCCTTTCTCCCCCGATTGTTCAGTTTGGCCAGGCTGCCAGCTCTAGGAAGAGTCTTGGTGGTTCCAAACTTCTTCCATTTAAGAATGATGGAGGCCACTATGTTCTTGGGGACCTTCAAGATGTGTGCCTCGACACAATCCTGTCTTGGAGCTCTAGGGACAATTCCTTTGACCTCATGGCTTAGTTTTTGCTTTGACATGCACTTTCAACTGTGGGACCTTATATAGACAGGTATGTGCCTTTCCAAATCATGATCAAACAATTGAATTTACCACAGGTGGACTCCAATCAAGTTGTAGAAACATCTCAAGGATGATCAATGGAAACAGGATGCACCTGAGCTCAATTTCGGGTCTCATAGCAAAGGGTCTGAATACTTACGGAAATATGGTATTTCAGCTTTTTATTTTTAATATACTTGTAAAAAATTTGAAAAACCCGCTTTGTCATTATGGGGGTATTGTGTGTAGATTGCTGAGGATTTTTTGTTTTTGTTAATCCATTTTAGAATAAGGCTGTAACATAACAAAATGTGGAAAAAGTCAAGGGGTCTGAATACTTTCCGAAGGCACTGTATTTCACATAGATACATTACATGGTCTTATTTGTTTATGATCACAATCTATTCCAAACAATGAAATATATGACATACTGTTCAAAACAAGTTGATTATTTGATAATATAGCTTGATATGAAATGATCTATAAATACAGTATAATACTCTCTCAACATACAGTAGCTTAGATATCTTTGGTTTTACCTTGTTACAATATCATCCACCATATCTGTATGATAACCCGATGACACACGTAACAGCAGTTGAACTTTACATTTGACCTGGACAGCAAAAATAAATAAATATTCCAAATTTGATTTGAATATACTTTCTTCATTTTCATCACAAGGCAATATGTGATTGATACGGCATAAACAGGCTCACAGGTATTTGGTAAATATTGGTCCTAAAAAAAAAAAAAATAACAACTTCACTGATCAGTGTATATGGAATTCACCATTAAAGATTTATGTTGATTACATTCACTCTTTCAAGATATGGGACCCACAACATTGCATTTTCTTCTGTACCGGTAGACTAAAAGTGCACATTACTTGATGCCAAAGGCACATTATTCAAATGAACAACTTTCAAAGTAAAGACAGTCCATCCCTTAACACCCCTCTGTACATAAGGCTTTCACTCAAGCCACTCAATACTACATAATTACATATTATAACTTTAATGGGATCTCTGCTCAAAACAATAATTATTCTCTCCAAGAGTTTATTGCCGAAAATTGACTAACTGTACTTTCATATTAATGAAAGGGAATACACCATCTTTGTATGCTTTTTCCAAACCAAAGACGATGGAAAACCTGGTTTCCTGTGGGAAAAAAGGTATTCTGATCTCAAGTGGATCTCCTGGTTAATTAATTAACCTTACATAGTACTGTGGTCAATGGTAGAGGTCGTAGGTCATAGGTAGGAGAGCAGTAGGCCTACAGGGCAGTGGAGTGGCAGACCTCTCCCAACTGATACTGTGCCTGAGGGGCAGGTAGACCCTGCTTGTCCTGGCCCCTGTAGTTGAGTTTGTGGAACTCGTTGGCGATGGCTGAGAGGGTCTTCCCTTTGGTCTCAGGCAGAACCAGGCCCACGTACAGAGCAGACAGGAAACAGACAGCAGCGAATGGGACGAAGCAGAACTCACCCAGCTCACTCTGCAGAGAGAGAGAACAATACAAACGTGTCAGTGTGTGTGTGTGTGTGGGGGGGGGGGGGGGTCGTTCCACCAATTAGTTGCCTTTTGAGTATTGGAACTTGATGAAAAAAACGTTTTATTTAATCTAATTTTAACATTTTGTCATAAAGAGCACATGTTCAACTTAATAAAAACATGTTTTCCCATCTCAAGAGATTCAGTTAAAAAATGACTATAGTAAGTGCCTACTAAAGTAACAGGGTTGACCGTAACAGGGTTGACGACTTCATCTTTAAATCATACATAAATCCCCTTGTGAGAGGGGGACTGGAAGCTTGTTGTGTGCAACAGAGGGGCAATTGAATGCAAGCTTCACCCAAATGTTTATATTGTTAAAACATTTATATCTTGTCTATTGGATTTATTGTTAACAGGGTTGATTTATAGATTTTTCCATGTGGCCTATTTGAAGCGACACTTATTTGATATAACAAGCTTTTAAAATGCAATATTTTTGCACAATTTCTACTTATATCAAAAGCCTGTGTGTGTGTGTGTTTATTTATTTATTTAATTAACCTTTATTTAACTAGGCAAGTCAGTTAAAAACAAATTCTTATTTACAATGACGGCATACCCCGGCTAAACACTAACCCGGATGACGCTGGGCCAATTGTGCGCCGCCCAAAGGGACTCCCAATCACTGCCGGTTGTGATAAAGCCTGGAATCGAACCAGGGTCTGTAGTGACGCCTCTAGCACTGAGATACAGTGCCTTAGACCGCTGCGCCACTCGGGAGCCGTTTGTGTGTGTGTGTGTTTTTCACTCACCACCAGGAATGGAAAGATCATCCCCATAATGAAAAGGTTGATCCACATCATTGAGCCAGCTATCATGTAGGCTGCTGGACGGGCAGTCTGGCTAAAGATCTCTGTAGGGAGGACCCCTGTCACTCCAGCTGTAGGCAAAGATAAACACAGACCGTACCAATACCGTCACCCTACTATAGATCATTTCCCATGAACATTCAATAATGAGATGAGTGTACTTTATTAATCCCCAAGGAAAAATACAGCCATAGTTGAAATGAAATGAAATCACACTTTATTTGGACAGACCCTTATATATGATCTACAGATGCTCAAACTATCAACAAACTGTCAACTGCAGCTCTGTTGGATACTCTGTAGTGTGTAGGATAAAATACTTAAATGCCAATGTAATTCCCTTCAATATTAGCTAGTATTTCTAACTGACTGGTCTAATAATATTAACGCTAAATATTAATATTAAAGCTATTGAAAGGAAGAGACTGGCTCACCTGGGCCCATGCCAAAGCTGAGTATATAGGTGAAGATACAGGCCATACTCAAGTAGGACATCCACTCCACCTTGTGCTGTTACAGTAAAACAAAGAACTTAGTTATCAAGTTGAAAATAGATGATTTAGCAAGTTTATTTTATTTTTTATTTCACCTTTAATTAACCAGGTAGGCTAGTTGAGAACAAGTTCTCATTTACAACAGCGATTTGGCCAAGATAAAGCAAAGCAGTTCGACACATACAACAACACAGAGTTACACATGGAATAAACAAACATACAGTCAATAATACAGTAGAAAAAGTCTATATGCAGTGTGTGCAAATGAGGTAGGATAAGGGAGGTAAGGCAATAAATAGGCCATGGTGGCGAAGTAATTACAATATAGCATTTAAACACTGGAACGGTAGATGTGCAGAAGATGAATGTGCAAGTAGAGATACTGGGGTGCAAAGGAGCAAGATAAATGAATAAATACAGTATGGGGATGAGGTAGTTGGATGGGCTATTTACAGATGGGCTATGTACAGGTGCAGTGATCTGTGAGCTGCTGTGACAGCTGGTGCTTAAAGTTAGTGAGGGAGATATGAGTCTCCAGCTTCAGTGATTTTTGCAGTTCGTTCCAGTCATTGGCAGCAGAGAACTGTAAGGAAAGGCAGCCAAAGGAAGAATTGGCTTTGTGGGTGACCAGTGAGATATACCTGCTGGAGCGTGTGCTGCTATGGTGACCAGTGAGCTGAGATAAGGCAGGGCTTTACCTAGCAGAGACTTGTAGATGACCTGGAGTCAGTGGGTTTGGCGGCGAGTATGAAGCGAGGGCCAGCCAACGAGAGCGTACAGGTTGCAGTGGTGGGTAGTATATGGGGCTTTGGTGACAAAACGGATGGCACTGTGATAGACTGCATCCAATTAGGGGTTGCAACAATTTCGGCAGATATTTTTAGAAAGAGAGGGTCCAGATTGTCTAGCACGGCTGATTTGTAGGGGTCCAGATTTTGCAGCTCTTTCAGAACATCAGCTATCTGGATTTGGGTGAAGGAGAAATGGGGGAGGCTTGGGCGAGTTGCTGTGGGGGGGGGGGGGGGGGGGGGGTGCAGGGCTGTTGATCGGGGTAGGGGTAGCCAGGTGGAAAGCATGGCCAGCCGTAGAAAAATGCTTATTGAAATTCTCAATTATCGTGGATTTATCGGTGGTGACAGTGTTTCCTAGCCTCAGTGCAGTGGGCAGCTGGGAGGAGGTGCTCAGATTCTCCATGGACTTTACAGTGTCCCAGAACTTTTTGATTTTGTGCTACAGGATGCAAATTTATGCTTGAAAAAGCTAGCCTTAGCTTTCCTAACTGCCTGTGTATATTGGTTCCCAACTTCCCTGAAAAGTTGCATATCACGGTGGCTATTCAATGCTAACGCCAAGTTAAAATATATATATAAATAATTAAGTAATTTTCCTGACAACTCAGTTCTATCTTGCTGAATCAATATCAGTCAAATTGAAAACATCTGACTTTCTTGCAGACCAAAGGCTGAGGTAATCACTGGTCCAAAAATAATTAAGCTAAATTGATGTTAATTCAAATGAGCACCACATAATACCACTGATTGAGTGGGCTTTTTAAGAGTGTCCTGTCGCCTTACAGATTTAGAATCTGAATTGAGCCAGTTTGCTACAGCAGGGAAATAATCCTGCAGCAAGAGGAAATGTGAATTATGATGTGGATTATAATTTTTTGTAGGGGTTGATACATTTTTCATTAGTGCAAATCAAGTCTGACATTTTAAAGTGCAAATTACAAACTCTAGAAGCCTTGAATACACTACAAGTTCACATTTTCTACTGTGCAGAAAAATTCTCAGCAACAAAAGGGTGATCAAATTAAGATCCTACAACTGTACCTGACTATACCCATCCAACCACCCGCTGCACCTACACATGCAAAGCACAAAGTAGAATCACCCCTCCTGGTGGATAGAGTGATGTGTTGTCACAACATGAAGTGGAATAAACAACAGTGGGTTCAAAAGGGTATGTTTCCTTTTCTGCCTGGTACACAGCAACCCAAGCATGACTGCAACGCAGATGCACCAAGTCAGACTGCCATCCTTCCATTAGGATGAGTACGTACGCACTTCAGAAGTAACAGAGTCCCAAAGGTCAACAAAACCAATGAAATTAGAGACTGGGACATGACTAGGACATGGCATTTCAGCCGCGTATCTCCATCATCTAGTTTCAGATCACCTTTTGATTTCCACTCGCACTTTTATTTTCTTACATTGACAGGGGAAGAGGATGACATAAGAAGGTAGAATACCTCAAAACACAGAGCTATAGTGAAGACAATGGCCCAGCCTGTCATTGAAACGTAGCCTCCCATCAAAAGAATCTTCCTGCCCTGTCGCTCAATCAGCAGGTTCTGAGGAGGATGCAAACAGTACAATGTATATTAAAATCATATCATTTTCAGCCCTGAGGTTAGCCGTAGAGAGGTGTTTCATCTTCTATTACGTCTCTGGTTACACCGAGGTGAGCAACGTTCTAATCCAAAACAGAATGCCTAGAAAAGCACTAACAGCTCTCAGAATGCAGGAACAATTTTGAAATGTAACTTTTCTTAGAGTAACTTTTTCAAAGGTCTGGATTAAGGATTTAACGAGAGAGAGAGAGCGAGAGAGAGCGAGAGAGAGCGAGAGAGAGAGAGAGAGAGAGAGAGAGAGAGAGAGAGAGAGAGAGAGACACACACACAGGAGTAAAACAATCCCTACTTGCCTCTGGGGTGGTTAGTTAGTTACCAGTAGTTACACAACAACCACATTATTACTCAGGAATACTCACACATATTATACAGGCTGTGAATTCACATGTACCAGTGCATATGGTGATATACTGGATCATATCCGGAGAGATCCCGGACTCTTTAAACACATAGTACGCATAGAAGTAGATCTGTTGGAGTGAAAAAGAGAACATCACATACACTGTACATACAGTAAGCGTACTGACAGAGCATAGTGGCTGCTGTTTCAGTTATGATGATTTTTTAATAAAACTATGCTTTTTCAATCGTTTTTCATAAAATGAGTCCCGTCCTTATCATGTACTGACAGACTGACTGAGCATTTCAAATCATTACATCAAATGACCAAATTGAAATTGTGTTGTTGATAAGCTGATTCAGCCGCAAAGCATTTAGCATATTACTGCTCTAATACCCAGTCAGCTCTCTCCCTAAGGCTTCCAGCTGCCAGCCCCCTGGTCTAAATAATCCCCTGATGAAAGAAAGGTACTGTAATTACACAGTCATCAGTTAGGGACTGTGAGACGTAGCATGAAGGCAACTAAGAGACTGCAGCAGCACTATTAACTTGGCATGGCCTTGGACTGACTACACCTCTTCATTAAACCCTATCTGAAATACAAACAACACACTCTCTTTCAAATAATCGTTTGGTGTCTCACATTGGGATTCGCTGGATAAGCAAATCACTACAGAAGGTCCAATCTCACGATGTTTGTCGCAGACAGACAGGTTGCGTAGCGAATGAGGAGAGACCCTACTCATTATAAGTTGCCACGGCCCCGCCCCTTTGGTCATTCTCCCTCTCTAAGCTCTCCTCAGCACGACTTGATCCCTGTCTCCCTGCTTAACTGTTCTGCAATGAACCGTGAGCTTTACGCTGCCGAACGTAGGACCTCAGCTTCTAGTCTCTAGTTTTGAGTACTGTCCAAAAGTAAAGTTTTTGCTTTGAGTAGAATTCGTGCTTTGCCTTTTTCTACTTGCTCCAAGTCTCCGGTGGTAGCTAGTGTCACACGCCTAGCTACTGCAGGTAGCCTACTGGTTAGAGCGTTGGGCCAGTAACCGAAAGGTTGCTGGATCGAATCCCCGAGCTGATAAGGCAAAAATCTGTCGTTCTGCGCCTGAGCAAGGCAGTTTACCCACTGTTCCCCGGGCGTCGAAGACATGGATGTCGATTAAGGCAGCCCCCCGCACCGCTCTGATTCAGAGGGGTTGGGTTAAATGCGGAAGATACATTTCAGTTGTACAACTGACTAGGTATCCCCCTTTCCCTTTCCCTTACTGAGACTTGGTTAGCTCACTGAAAAGCCAGCTCACCTCCACTAGCTCTTCATACCTGCCCAAATGGTAGAATTGCTAGCTTCCTCCTCTCGTCCAGTAAAACCTACGTTCATGCTCACTAACCCCCGAGTCCTGTGTGCATTGTAAGGAGTTGCCAAGGACGAAAACTGTGTAGAGCATCCCCTCTTCGAGGCTCCTCACAGCCTTGCAGCCGCAACGAAGTCCCGCCCGCTGATTCTCTTGGAGGGAAGAAGGGGCGACCGACCTAGGGTTCTAGTAGCTGAGGTAAGAAGACACATTTTCAGTCCCCACCCAGTGTCTCAACACTTCCCTTTGTAATAAAAGTCTCTGTTGCATCCAAGCGTCTTGGTAAGTTAAAAAATACAATAAAAGGGCAACTCCCCATTGCGCCGCCAGAGAGTGAGTCATCAAACTTATGGGCAACTCGTCACAAGAGCAGAGAACTGGCGTGCATGCATATTCCAGCCCTGGGTCATGTCCACAGTTACAGAGGGGTACAAACTGCAGTTTGCTACGAAACCACTCGCTTTCAATGGAATTCTGGCAAGTGGCGACTTGAGTAAATGGGCAATCAGAGCTATAACGGCGGCAAAGTACTACTGCCTGTACTTATTGGGGGGGGGGGGGTGGGTGCCCACACATATAATAGAATACCTGGGTGTCAGACTGGACGCATAACCTCAGGGTAGTGTCAATGAGGAAGGTGGCTACGACAGATGCATCACTCACATGGTGGGGGGTGGGGGGG
This sequence comes from Salvelinus namaycush, assembly GCF_016432855.1. Classification (NCBI taxonomy): domain Eukaryota; kingdom Metazoa; phylum Chordata; class Actinopteri; order Salmoniformes; family Salmonidae; genus Salvelinus; species Salvelinus namaycush. The sequence continues at coordinate 38,314,895 of NC_052308.1, forward strand.
CGCAGTTCACAAAGTAAAGAGTGGTTAAACAGGTTGTGGTCCCCACAGCTCCGCCCCGCTCACATAAGCTGTCTCGAAACTGATGACACAGTGTTCCTATCTATAAAACACTTTCTGCCTTATCTTTCCAAATTGTCACATCCTAGTCAGGACAGACAATACGACTGTGCTAGCATACATCAAAACGCCAGTACGGCCCTCACTCTCTGCATCTATACAAGTTCCTTTTTCAAATATTATTATGTGGAGCAGCGCACTCCTCTTCTCAGTGGAGAACCAGATCTGGGAGAGATACGTTGGATCCAGCGTAGATCTCTTCGCGTTGCACAAAAGACGCACACTGCCCTCTGTTCTTTGCGCTGGCAGGAGACCAGGCGTGGATGAGCTGGCACACCCCTTATCCAGCGAATCCCAATGTGAGACACCCCACTCTATTATCAGAGAACTGGCGTTACGAAAGTAACCTTAAGTTATGTACTCCTCCCTAACTCCCGTAGCATTACAACTGTAAAGTACAACCACATGTCATCACCAGCAGCATGCATTTTTAACAAGGAAATGTAAACCCGTCTACGCACAGTATGAAATATTGATAGCTGATATCACATTTCTAATCAAGTTTGCTGTGAGAAGGAGGGGTCAGGAACACTGTGGCCAAAATTGTATCTGAGCTGGGTATGTTCTACTGTCAGAACAATGGGGTTCTTTAGAGGTAGGTAACTTTGATCCTAGAGAGAGAGAGTTCTCAGTCAGAAACCCCAGGACCAGAGAGAACCAAAACCCTGCTTACTCAAAACCAAACATCTGAGAAACCCAATAACTGTGGGGAGAAACCATGCTTACAATAACAATAGAAGTCTGCTGGCAGGAGTCTGCTTCTTACATCATTTGTAAGAGGGTAAATTAATAATAAAAGGACATTGCATCATCATTCACCACAGATATTATTTGTGATTTTATGCAACAAGTGGCCTACTTAATGCACTACAAATTAAGTTCCCTGTTGAAAAATACAGTTATTTAAAATTCTACGTTTTAGTTCTAAGTTCTTATTTCCGAGTTTTTGTAGTAACTCACGGAGTCGTTGCCACAGAGTTGCATGGCGCTGCTGAGAGTGATGATAGAGATCACCTGCCAGCGCACATTACGGTCAGCGAACAGCTCCCAGGGTCTGCTGGGCCTCAGGCCTTTAGCCTCAGCCTGCTCCTGGAGGATCTCATCCAACTCTGATCTCTGGACCTCACAGCCACGCAGACGCCTCAGAGCTAACACACGCACACACAGACACATACATGTGGACGGGCAAAATGGATTTTGGAAATACAAATGATGGCAAAGTACACAGACGCATATATAAGATTTAAAGACTACCCATCCCTGCTGACGCAGAGGCGGCACAATGAACATCAACAAAACCTGCTCATGCTTTTATTGTATATCTCTCTAACTCACATACAAGAGGAACAGAACGTGGACCATGATTTGGCTCTCCTCCTACCTACCATTGATACAGGCTTCCTTATCCCCCCGGTCTATGAGGAGGTATCGAGGGCTTTCTGGGAACCAGGGGAGAGTGAGGAGCTGGATGAGGCCTGGGATGGCATTACTGGCCAGTAGGTATTGCCAACAGGGCTCACTGCCCAAGATCTCCCTGGAAACATGACAACATCAAGTGAAATACTGACTTAATTAAAACAATTATTTCCCCAAACAAATCACACAATCCATTATAGTGCTAGATTTATGTGTAAGTAACACTAAATTGCAGGCTGATTTGGTAGCCTCTGAAAGCTCTGCTTGGATGTTTGTCTTTGTTTTATGTGTCGGTGTGTTGTATGTTGCCTACCTGAGGCCCACGACTTGTCCTAACACCACTCCAAACGCTGTGAAGATGGCTGACGACAGGGAAGCAGCCCCTCGCAGGTGCTTGGGAGCACTCTCACCAAAATACATGGGTTGCACATTCATACTGATCCCTGTGAAAGGAGTAGATAATTTCTCTACTGTCTTTGGTTTCAGTTTCTTGCATCAAACATAATACTGTAATTGTACAGCTGTTTGTCTTATCTATATCTACAATTTACATGTCATTGACATTTAAAGACCTAAGACGGCAACAAACATACAACCAGTATTACACTTTTTTCTCTATACACAACGTACAAGTAATGCAGTCAGTTGCACAATGAGCATGGTTTGATGACATGAGAACCCCCATTTGAGAACCCTCTGGTTGAATATACAGTAGATACCAGCATTGATTCCAACCAGGACCCTGGAGATGATGATCATCTCAAAAGACTTGGCAGCTCTGCTGGTCAACGCTAGGAGTGAACTCAGCATCAAGAAGATATTATTCAACAGCATAGTCTTCTTCCTGTGGGAGCAACACAAGGGGGGCAGAGTAGAGTAGAATATAGTGGAGTAGTGTAGAGTAGAGTCGAATTTAGTAGAATAGAGTGGAGACGAGTAGAATTTAGTAGAGTATTGTAGAGTAGAATTTAGTAGAGTACAGTAGAGCAGAATAGAGTAGAGTGGAGACAAGTAGAGTAGAACAGAGTAGAATTTAGTAGAGTAGAATAAAGTAGAGCAGAGACAAGTAGAGTAGAATAGAGTGGAGACGAGAAGAATAGAGTGAAGAAGAGTAGAGTAGAATTTAGTAGAGTAGTGGAGTGTACAGTAAAGTAGAATATAGTAGAGCAGTGTAGAGTATAGTACAATTTAATAGAGTAGTGTAGAATTTAGTAGTGTAGTGTAGAGTATAATAGAATAGAGTGGAGACAAGTAGGGCAGAGTGGAGGTGAGTATAGTAGAATAGAGTGGAGATTAATAAAGTAGTGGAGACTAGTAGAGTAGAATAGAGTGGAGATGAATAGAGTAGAGTGGAGATGAATAAAGTAGAGTAGAGTGGAGACTAGTAGAGTAGAATATAGTGGAGACGAGTAGATCCAAGTAAATCTTGAGTATCAATTAACTTATACTGTAGTAATGATGTTATAATTACGTTTATGCAAATACTACTCTCTGTCCAGATATCATATATGCCCTGGTGCCAGCCTGCAAGGTTCAGTGTGCTCTTTCAGCCTTGAGAAACATAAACACCACCACATTGTTCATTGACTGACTCCACTGTGAAGAGAAAACATAAAGTAGCCTTGCTGTCTTCAGCGATACTGTGTATGCTCTCTTTGATGCAACCCCCTTTTACATCTGATCCATAAACAGATGAAAATTTGCTCATCAGTCACTAAACATTTCTCTTTGAGATTATATCACTGATAGATCCCTGGTAACATTGAATTCTAAAGCACATAGTAAGCTTTTCAGTGAGGGCCACATACCAAGGTTACCGCACATCCTTGTGTCAATATCTGACATTGACATTGCCTTGACATTGATGACATTACCTTCCAAAGGTTATGATCATGGATCCATATATACAGTAATACATTATTACCTTCCAAAGGTTATGCTCATGGGTCCAGCTATAAGAGCTCCGGCCAGCCCTCCCAGGGAGTAGATGGACACAATGCAAGTCCAGACCAGAGTGATCTGGTAGTTCTTCAGCTGCACGTCCCAGCGCTCCCGAAATGTCTCGTTAACAAAGTTCTGAATGTACTGAAAGGAAAGGTCAAGTGTGGTCAAATACACTCACGTGAGCATGTGCACACACACATACATACATACATACATACACACACAGATTGTATTTGTTTATTTGGATCCCCATTAGCTTTAGAAGAAGCAGCAGCTACTCTTCCTGGGGTCCAAAAACACACACACACACACTTAGACATCTGCTAACCATGTGTATGTGACAAATAAAATTTTATTTTATTTTATTTGATTTAGACACACAGACACATACAGGTGTGTCAAAATAACCTTACTATGGTGGGTGCGTTCATTATGGCAAGGTTGTAGCCATACTGAAGAGTGCCTCCAATGGCACACGACGTCACCATTAACATCAAGTTTAGATCATTGCCCTGTCAGTACAAACAAGTATTAATAAAAAATAAACAACAATGATAGGTTGTTCACTTTAATAAATGTTGGAGATGTACACTAGTGCACAGTACTTAGCCACAGAGTATTGATTTACATAAGAGAATTAGGAGAAAACTGTGTCATGCCCCCAGTCCTATATTTTCAGGTACTATTCGAAAAATAGGTAATGGGAACAACAGTGCACGAAAAGAAGAACATGCCAATAGTCAGAATAGTCTGACTAACTGGATAAATGTCAATAAACAAAAAAACACGTGCACATATTACATTTTTCTAATGCATTTTTGTGACTATCATTATTTTCACATGGAAAAAAAAGTGCATTTTGCTAAAAATAAGTTTAACGCGACACCAAACTACATTACACTGTCCATAAAAAAAATTGCCTATTACGAAATAAAAACAAAATTACTGTACCTTCTTATCCACTCCAACATGCGACATAGCGAATCGAAAATTATATTTTGTATTATTAAGTAAAAATATAACAGCGGACCGTTTCAAGTCTTTGCAAAATCCTTGATTCATACAGGTTGCCAGGACGCAGAGCGCAGGACTGTGGACATCACCGAACTCCCAAACCCCAACCAACTGAAATACTGTATAAGTACAGTATCCACTCCCCCTGCACGTGTGTGTGTCACGTTTCGTGTGACACACAACTCCTGTTATGTTAAGGGACTGTTTAACCACTATATGAAATGTCAGGTTTATGTATAACGTTGACCTTCATGTGGGTGTTATCCTACTGCAGGTCTCATACAATACGTTGTTATTCTCTATACAATACCTCAGATATGGAATATGGATCGCCTCCCACTGGGCAGAGACGTAAATTCAACCTGTACTCCACGCTGGTTCAACTGACGTGGAAACAACATTGAATCAACCAGTGTGTGCCCAGTTGCCTCAGATCAAATATGTAATGGCACTAGGCTATTCACCTGTCACCTCGCTCGAGTCATTTACCTATACTGTGGAATTTGTCTCATATCGTTCTCACAACATTGCGACATCATAATCCAAATGTTTGTATAGCAGTTTATTATTATATGCAACGTCTGTGCAGAATATCTGCCCAGTCTTTCTGGAAATCAACTTTCAGGCCGTTACAGGTGCGTGCAGCTTGCTTGCTCTAGTCCAGTCGCCAACGTCCGATAACGTCATGCTGTCTGTCGATTTACAAATGCTGGACCATGTCTGGAGTCATGCTCAAACCAGACCTATAGCCTATACTCTCATTATGGGGCTGCATCTTTACTTCAAACGCACGTTCTTGCGCAAATGTCCAATTGACATCAATTTATGACATGTTGATGTTTGTGTAACCTGTACGTCACCAAATGGAATTGAGGCATTTACTATCATCCTTCGTCATTGACTACTATGATCGGCCTCTTCAAATGTCGCTGTCTAGCCAGCAGATGGTGCTGAATTGTAAGCCTATAAATTACTGCATAGGATTAGTCTTCAATACAATACTTCCAAGGCACAACACAGTTCTAAAATACCAGGGTGGGTTGCACCAACATGAATTAACTCTTAAACTGTGTTAAATCAAGGTTTATCTATTAATCATGTTGCACAAAACTTTAAATCTAGTATGAAATTAGTCCCAGTTAGATGTAACCCTTCATCTAATTTTAAGTTTAATTTTCACTATGATTGTTTGTTGTCACTCTTGGCCACTATAGTGTACTATTCATTCTTGCCTGCCTTGAACACATTCAACTTTTAATTGATTAGCCCATCATGGACGGAATGGGTTTTTAGATGTTCTCTCATTAACTTCCAGGTGGTAAATTAATGTACACTTTATATACAAAAGTATGTGGACACCCCAGCCACACCCATTGCTGACAGGTGCATAAAATCGAGCAAAAGAGAACCATTGCGCTCTTCCAAAAGCTTGGCTCGTGCGTAAAAGCCACACATTTAGAAAAATTAAGAGTTTTAAGGGGTTTGTTGTCAAAAATATGTTGCATAAAATGTACTTCATTATTCAATGTATTTTTTTTTACTGCATCAGGGATAGCGTACACAGACGTTTCGGCTTTACAGCCTTCTTCAGTCTACACACACAGCCATGCAATCTCCATAGACAAACACTGGAAGTAGAATGGCCTTACTGAAGAGCTCAGTGACTTTCAATGTGGCACTGTCATAGGATGCCACCTTTCCAACAAGTCAGTTCATCACATTTTTTGCCATGTTAGAGCTGCCCCGGTCAACTATAAGTGCTGTTATTGTGAAGTGGAAACGTCTTGGAGCAACAATGGCTCAGTCGTGAAGTGGTAGGCCACACAAGCTCCTAGAACGGGACCACCGAGTGCTGAAGCACGCAGCGCATAAAAATGGTCTGACCTCGGTTGCAACACTCACTACCAAGTTCCAATCTACCTCTGGAAGCAACGTCAGCACAATAATTATTTGTCTGGAGCTTCATGAAATGGGTTTCCATGGCCGAGCAGCCGCACACAAGCCTAAGATCACCATGCGCAATGCCAAGCGTCGGCTGGAGTGGTGTAAAGCTCATCGCCATTGGACTCCGGAGCTGTGAAAACACGTTCTCTGGAGTGATGAATCACGCTTCACCATCTGGCAGTCCGACGGACGAATCTGGGTTTGGCGGATGCCAGGAGAATGCTACCTGCCCCAATGCATAGTGGCAACTGTAAAGCTTGGTGGAAGAGTGGGTCGGGCTAGTCCCCTTAGTTTCAGTGAAGGGAGGTCTTAATGCTACAGCATACAATGGCATTCTAGACAATTCTGTGATTCCAAATTTGTGGCAACAGTTTGGAGAAGGCCTTTTCCTGTTTCAGCATGACAATTTCCCGTGCACAAAGCAAGGTCCATACAGAAATGGTTTGTCGAGATCGGTGTGGAAGAACTTGACTGGCCTGCACAGAGCCCTGACCTCAACCCAAACACCTTTGGGATGAATTGGAACTGGATGAATTGGAACTCTGGCTGCAAGCCAGGCCTAATCGCCCAACATCAGAGCACAAACTCTAATGCTCTTGTGGCTGAATGGAAGCACATTTCCACAGCAATTTTCCAACGTGTAGTGGAATGGCTTCCCAGAAGAGAGGAGGCTGTTATAGCAGCAAAGGGGGACCAACTCCATATAATTGCCCATGATTTTGGAATGAGATGATTTTGGAATGAGATCCATGGGTGTTGTTGGATCAACATAAAGGGAGTGATTGCTCATCATCCTTTTATGTTTTATGCTGATTTGTGAAACCGTAATTGCCCTAGGCAGGCATAATCAGGCCTACAGAATTGAGCAATATGAAGTATGCATGAATTCTGGATAGCCCATCAGTACACCCACATATGGGTGAACTAGACCTAGGCTATACAGGCACGGCTCATATGAAAGCCACCACAAATTGAAATATGAAAGCTGGTAACTTGAAGATTGAGTTATCATAATGAGATTCTTGTGATGGGAGTAATTCTACAACATTCCCTAAAAACAAGCTATTTTAGGCAACTAGAAGTGAGCCCGGCAGAGAGAGCAATATTGATTTCTCTCTCGCTCCCTCCTCAGGGGAAACCATTGAAAGGATTATGTGTGAGAGCGTTTATTTAGACTGTGGAGGAGAGTGGAATTGTTTAGCGCTTGGACTAAACGTATCCGTTTAAATTGAAGAGAAATTAATCGAAACAAAGTATTTGAAGACTTGTTAGTTGCTACGTTAAATTAATGATATATCAGACAAGGAAACTCAGCTTGCACATGGCACTGGAAATTAATCAAGTTGCCGAATAGCGACGCACTTGCATTTTTTTGCGAAATTTCTGAAGACTGTCAGTAGCCTATAGCCTAAGATACGCGGAAGGGGTTTTGTGATGGAAGAAGGATTTACTTAATTTTATACAAACACATTTCTCTCTCCTGACTGACCTATGCGAGCATATACAGATGTTTATAGACTTGAGCAAAGAACACTAGCATTTCGGAGGATTACCTTGACAAACATACAACCTTCATGATGAATCGGGCATTCTGGGATGTGATCTTTCTCATTACTGGTGAGTTCTATGAAGAAGACAAAACAACACAGTTGGTAAAATATTTGAAAGACTACAAGCGAAGTGGCAGAAAGTGGGAATGATTGTAAAATGCTGTATTGACGGGGGTTAGTGTATTGGAATGTGCTATACCAGAAGGGTAAATGTCATTATGTCCTAATAGGGTTTGCGTCTGTGGACCTTTTTCCTTATTAATTAAGCCGCAACCAGGGGACCCATGGGGGCCTCAGTGAGTGTAAGGTTTCCCTGAAAAAGCGCGGGAAAATGTATAATTGATTATAAAATGTCATCAGTAACCTCCATTTCCCCAATTTATCACATTTTAAGGAAGAGCATTATTTTAGTTAGCATCAGAAAGGAGAAAGTTGAGAACCCCAGGACTATAAACTAGCATACCCTACTCTTACGCAGGAAGTCCGGTTTACAGTTTTGATTGTATATGACTCCAATTTGTGAATTATAACCATTGTCAGGCACAGTGATATTTCAACATTTCTATGAGAAACAAAGATGGTACCAATGAGCCACCATTGATGTTTTATGTATGCTGCCAGTGCAGACCTATTCATAGGTTTCTAATGGCCTCATCCTTTTAGTAGGTGATACTTGACCCTGTTACTGTTATTGGCTGGTCAGTCACTCTTTGCGTCCCAAATGGTACCCTATTCCCTTGATCACGATTTACAGTTCCATTACATTATGCCTAAGTCATTGGTCTTCTGTATAGGGAGTTTTGCTAAGAGCCCCGACGCTTAATCGAAACATTAACACGCGTCACTTGCAGTATGGTTTTGGAAGCATAAGGACCCTTTTATTTCATATCAGCGAGAAATAATAATAATTTTAAAAAGGTTAAATTGATACACACCTTGATAGGGTTAGTGTTACCACACTGCCATATCTCCGCGTCACAGCGTTTGTTTACGGAAGACAAGAGGCAATCACCTGTGCTATCTAGCATGCGGCAAACACCTGTGTGTAAGCGTAACTCGGGAAGTGTAGGTCGAGTGTAGTTTTGTCGGGTGGAGGCACCCAGGACCGAGTTTGAGAAATCCTGTCCTGCTTTGTGCACATCTTTTGACCAGGGCTCATAGGTCTCTGGGGTAAATCCATTTGAATTCAGACACTGTTTGACAGTATTCCTTTTGATTTAAACAAAACCTTCCATACATGTTTGCCCATGGAAGAAGTGATCAGAAAGTTACTTTTTGGACCGGAATGCCAAAACATTCAATAGATAAAGGTGCTCAAAGTTGACCCATTTTGCCTACCCTACCATTCCCTGAGACATCCATGTCTTCATCACTGGAAAAGATGAACGGTTGAGTTTGATAACTTACAAAAGCTTACATTTAAAATCTTACAAACAGTGTTGTCAAACTATTTTATTATTTCTTGAGAAAAAAAAAGGTTCACATATGTTGCAGCTTAGACCATATTTCACAACATCTGAGGTTTTTGTGTTGTGTCTGCCATCGGTTGAGACACAACATGCTCTTGAATACAGGGTGGGTGTCATTTCAATCATAAAAAATGGATTTCCCTTAAGATCACTGCAATTTAGCTGCTACTTCATTTAAATTTAATTGAAATCATAACTTCTAATTACTACCACAAAGATGGTTGCCGGTCCACCCACCATCGAATGTCAACTTAAATTGTCATGTCTATTCTATCTATATTTCTATGATTTCAATACGTTTTCTATGGAGGATTGACAGTTTGAATTTAAAACAACAGATATTCCCATTCAAGTCAATATTCTCTGATGGGTGAATGTCCAAATATCTTTGGAAGTTGACATTTCACAACACAAAAACCATAGATTATTTAAAATAGGGTCTAAGCTACAACATATGTGAATATGAAAAACATCTGAGTTTAGGCGTTTTTAGATAAACTTTTTTTTTTTTAAGTACATTTTCACAGAAATGATAAAATACGTTGACAACCCTGTTTGCAAGCTTTTAAATGATATCATTCTCAACCATTTTATATTTTCCAGTGAAGAAGACATGGATGTCTCAGGGTATGGTGGGGTATGCAACATGGGTAAACTTTGAGCACCTCCTATCTCCTTGAATGTTTTCGCATTCATGTTCAAAAAGTCACTTTCTGAGCACTTCAACAATGGGCAAATATGTATGGAAGGTTTCGTTCAAATCGAAAGGGGTGCTGTCAAAAATTGATTAAATTCAAATTGATTTTACCTTCTTGTCAAAAGTAGTGCACTATGCACGGAATAGGGTGCCATTTGTGACACAGTCTGCCTTGACACAGCATTCCTCCACGGTCTCTCTCTCTGGACTTTGTACCTTGTCACACTCAGTGTCCTTAGCAACATCAGGGACGTCACCCACTGACTGACTGATGAAATGCTCAGTAGTTCTCCTCTCCTTCATAACCAACTGACACTGATTAACCTGTGTTATATGAGCAGTGTGTTTTCACCCATTATTTGAATTGAACCGGAGAATGAAGCTCTAATTTGATACTCAGCACTTTCATTGTCATTGTCTGATATCTCCACATCACTGAATCTCGTCTCTCATTGGCTGCCTTACAGAATTCTAATTGTGTGATCGCTCTCCGGGATCGGTCTATATTAAGACTATCCCAGCTTAGTCCCATTACAGACCCATTGTAGTGTGTCCATCCTTTCATCCCATTGTCATTCTTGAAATACGCAACACAAGCTGGTAAGAGGAAATCCAAACATAATGACAAATGGGAAAGTTGTGTGAGAGTTATGAGTACAGCACATGCCTCAGGATTCAACCCTCGATGGGCCCAATGCAACAGAAAAAGGGAAAGTGGCTAATTAAGGCCAAGAACTAGAAATAAGATATAACACCATTTCAGTGCAATATTTGGTTAAGATCTCCTGGCAAGAGGGACAGACGAGTCAGGTGGACACCCTATGCTCCCAAGTGGGCCAAGAGTTTTAAGTTAAGTAAGTCTGATATGTTAACATATAGTGGTTTGGCAACGGAAAACAAAAATCTGTGTCCTTAGGTAGTACCTTCATTTCAGTCAGCTTCTCTCTACTGAATAGGACTCTGGTTGATCAGTGGGGACATAATTCATATTGGGATCCATGAGTTGGGAGATGAGTTCTATTTTAAGAGCAACAAGTCATTTGTAGACAGCTTGTTTCTCTGATTCAGTCAACTAAGTCATTTTGGATGAGAGCTGTTAGGTACCCCCCAAAAATGTAATAATTATACTGAACAAAAATATAAATGCAACATGTAAAGTGTTGGTCCCATGTTTCATGAGCTGAAATAAAAAATCTCATACATTTTCCATATGCACAAAAACCTTATTTCTCTCAAATGTTGTGTACAAATTTGTTTACATCCCTGTTAGTGAGCATTTCTCCTTTGCCAAGATAATCCATTCATCTGACAGGTGTGGCATATCAAGAACCTGATTAAGCAGCATGATCATTACCTTATGCTGGGGACAGTAAAATGCCACTTTAAAATGTGCAGTTTTGTCACACAACACAATGCCACAGATGTCTCAAGTTTTGAGGGGGCTTGCAATTGGCATTCTGACTGCAGGAATGTCCACCAGAGGTGTTGCCAGAGAATTTTATGTTAATTTCTCTACTCTAAGCCACCTCCAACGTCATTTTAGATGGAACCCATGTATTTGATACTATTCCACTCCAGCCATTACAACAAGCCTGTCCTCCCTAATTAAGGTGCCACCAACCTCCTATGCATTAGACATGGCAAAATGTATAGAATTGCAAGGAAATTAGCTTTAAAACGGCAATATTTTCTCTGCACCATTGACAAAACTCGTAGAATTGCAGGGGGGGATGTTCCCCAATACAATACTGGAAGGGGGTGACTGAGTGGAAAAGTTTAGGAACCCCAGGCCTAGTGGGATCTTCTTCAATGTCCCAACAGTTTCTTTATCTGATCATGATTTAAAATCAGTACCGATTTGTATACCTAAGCATTTCATCTGTTTCTTTTAACAGGGTCCCTCTTTACCTATGGAACCGGACAGGATAATTCTACTATTGCTACTAATTCTACTATGACCACCACCCCTCCTGTGATTACTACCGCTGTAAACATTATGATCTTTTCTACCACTACCAGCACCATTACCACAACCAACCTTCCAGTTAAAAGTAAGTGTGTGTGTGTTCGTGTGTGTATGTGTGTCTCTTCAGGTGACTGACAGTCTAAATATGAATGCCTCTATAAAACCTCTCTACAGGGTGCTCCAGAGAATCTTTCACCTCTTCAGACTCATTGACTGGTGCCAAAGTTAATTCAAGGCTTCTCTAGTGAAGAGTCAGATGGCAACATAAAATGCCTTACAAAAGTGGACACATACAGACACTGTGCTGCACATGAATTAATTAGTTGAATTTTTATATGAATCTAGTCCTCTGTTTGGATAGAAAGTAGCCAGTGTGGTAGACGTCAGACAACGCTAAAATAAAAATCCTATATCTTTATTCCCAGGCAACCACCGATCACATTTCAGTCATTATCTGTGAGTCACCACAAAATCCAGAAATGCCCTAATGGCATTTTGACCATAGGGGGCCATTTGGGATGCTGCCAGAGGGGCTGAGGAGTAGTTGGGGCAGATACCTAAGGGGAGAACAGAGAGCTTTTTACAGGCTCTGAAAGAGAGAGAGGAGAAGGGACAATGCATGTAGGCTGGAATCCAACCGGCCATTTACCAATGGAATGGAGTGTGTGACGGTCGGCTGTAATGCAGCCGTCTATCTCTCTGTTCATCCTCCCTCTCTCTCTCTTACTCACTCCCTCTTTCTCTGAATGCCACATTGTGGCATCTGTTTTGGCTGCCTGAGAAAAGATACTCAAACTTTTGTTTGGGCCAGTCCAGTTGGAATTTGGAACTCATTGTACAGTTGATGAGTAAGAAATTCGTCCAGACTCTGTAATTTGGTTACTGTGTTCCTCCTGAGTCTTGACCCCTTCAGCTCATTCCAATGTTCATTTATTTCAGGAGATTCATTCTGTTATTCCAGCATCGTTTGCCCATAATAAATCACGTTTGATTGGATGTAAAGGAAAGAGGCAGGAGAGGGATGGGGGGCTGTGTCTGAAAAGGTTACTAGCTGTCAAATCCTTGCCTCCTCCGTCCTTATTTCCTGAAGTCCTCTCAAAGCTCAATGGAGGAGAGGTCTGAAGAAGGGACCTTTTTGATCTTCTCCTCAAATGCACTTTGAGAGTAATTCAGAAATCAAAGGAGGAAGCAAGGATTTGACGGGTATCTTTTCAGACAAAGCCCTGGAAATAAAAGGGTGAGGATTTTACTCCTTGGCTTCAGGGATGTGCTTTCTCCAGACTTCTAATGGGTTTGATGATGGACAGACTTGTTGTCTGCTGTGTCGTGGCACTGGGGATTTGATTGGGGTTTAACTTGTCCCTTTGCATGCGACACATCTTAATGCATGGTTGTCCCTCGGAGGGCCTTGTCCCTGACATAAGCCATGACAAAACCCAAGTCACTCAGAGGTAACAAAAGAAGTACAGAGCCTTCAGAAACTATTCACTCCCCTTGACTTATTCCACATTTTGTTGTGTTACCGCCTGAATTCAAAATGGATTAAATAAATGTTTTTCTCACCCATCTACACACTTTACCCCATAATGACAAAGTGAAAATAGGTTTTTAGAAAGTGTTGATCATTTATTGAAAATGAAATACCAAAATAACTTATTTACATAAGTATTCACACCCCTGAGTCAATACATGTTAGAATCACCTTTGGCAGAATTACAGCTGAGTCTTTCTGGGTAGGTCTCTGGGAGTATTGCACATCTGGATTGTACAATATTTGCCCATTTATTATTATTTTTAAATTCTTAAAGCTCTGTCAAATTGGTTGTTCATTGCTAAACGACCATTTTCAAGTCTTGCCGTAGATTTTCAAGCAGATTTACATTGGAAGAACCTCCCTGGTCTTTGTGGTTGAATCTGTGTTTGAAATTCACAGCTCGACTGAGGAATCTTACAGATAATTGTATGTGTGGGGTACAGGGCTGAGGTACTCAAAAATCATGTTAAACACTATTATTGCACACACAGTGAGTCCATGCAACTTATTATGTGACTTGGTAAGAACATTTTTACTCCTGAACTTATTTAGGCTTGCCATAACAAAGGGGTTGAATACTTACTGACTCAAGCTTTTTAGTTTAAATGAATTTGTAAAAATGTCTATAACATAATTCTACTTTGACATTATGGGGTATTGTCTGTAGGCCAGTGACAAATGTAATCAATTTTAAAATCAGGCTGTAAGGCAAAAAAATGTGTAAAAAGTCAAGGGTGTGAATACTTTCTGAAGCACTATAATTTCCTCTGCCTCAGGGCCTTGAAAAATGTCCATATGTATCTCCTGTCTCTGACTCAGAGTTTGTGGCAGCAGCTGTTCGATCACACTTCGATGACTGTCCTGACTCGCACAGCCACTTCTGTTTCCATGGCACCTGTCGTTTCCTGATTCTGGAGGAGACGCCTGCATGTGTGTAAGTTCAACTTCCTGTCCTGTGGTGCATAAAATGCAAGGATCTCTCTCTCTCTCGTCCCACAGTCGTAATTATTTCAATATCCAATTAATCATTGTGTTACTCTGTCTGTATGGGAAATTGTTATTCGATAGTCATGAACTTGTGACCTGTCCTTGCTGGTGTGCAGTCACAACATAGCATATGTCCTAATTATTATATTTTGAGTGGTCCATCTCCAGTTATTAGGAGTTATCGAGAGTTTTTGTTGTGTAACCCACCCAGTGTTAATGTCTGTGACTGACGGTTGAACAGCGCTTTCACGCTCCTCAGAACAATATGTGTTTAGGATCTGTTATGCCAGTGCTCTGTTTGTACACGGATTCGCTGCAGTTCATAGAGCTGGTCTAAGCATGATGCAAATTGCACTGGCTTATGGAATTAGAGAGCGGCAGTTCACTTCTATCTGACTGAGCAGAGTAGAGAACTCCCTCCAGGATTAGGGTCTTTACTAAATAGCTTTTTAGTAGTGAATCCTTGAGACCATTTTTTGGCATGTTCATAATACGAAGGGTATTGTGTGGTTGTTTATCTGATGCAGAATAGTTTTGCAGACTGATCTTCACTACTACCTAATATTCCTAAAACTTAGGCCTACTAATTCTACTTCAACAATATATTTATAGATGTTATTTATTGCTGTGGTCTCTCCATTGAAAATGGAGTCTGTGAATTTGTCAAACATCCCTGAAGGAACAAGTCCATGTTGCTGTATGAAGTTTGATGTCCTTTCTCCTCTCCATGTTGGACAGGTGTCACCAAGGCTTTGTAGGGATGCGATGCGAGCACGCCGACCTGCTGGCCGTGGTGGCCACCAATCACAGGCAACAGACAGTTGCCACGGCGGTAGTGCTGTGTGTGATTGGCTGTGTCTTGACGATGCTGCTCTGTACACTTTTACAGTAAGTACATCATGTTATATCTTGATTCTGGTCAATTGGAAGAACACAAGTGAACAGAAATGTCACCATGACACTGCCCGTTCACTGAACCTACATACTTGATTGTGTAGACATCGACGTCATCACATAGTTGATTAACCAATCCTACTGCCCATGCTACCATGATTTTGTTCATAAAGTAAGATTAAACCCTGCTTTTATACTGATAGTCTGTATAAAGGTTAATGAATGTGTTCACCCAAAATCATCTGTAATTGAAACATGTCCTCTCTCCCAGTTGCTGGTGGAGGCGGGATGGTTTGGGGCGGAGGCACAGACTCCACTGTGCCCCAGAGAAACAAGGCAGTAGGCTGAAGGGCCGAGGTCCCTGCTGTCACTCTGAAAGTGGTACAGACTTCCTTTTTAACTTTTGCCTAGTTTGTGTTTCACATTCCAAACTATCATCAAGTTTGAAATTGGAAACTACAGGGGTGTATTCATTACATCTTGCAATGGAAACCAAAAGGAAGCAAGCGGAACGAAATGGTAGGGACCTACCTGAATTTGTCCAACAGAAACTCTCGTTTTGGTTGCAAAACTTTTTCTGTTTGGAGTAAACTGTTTCTGTTGTAAAACGTTTAAACGGTACAAAGAATACACCCTAGGGGTTCTAATTATGATAATCGGTAAGGGGTCTTTTTGTAATCGACAGGAGAAGGTAGCTATGAGCCCTTAAGGTAGGTTTAATGGCCTACTGTGTCCTAGCTGCTGAAGCATACTGAAGCTTTTCGCTGTGCATTTAGGACCCATCTGGTTTGATCGTGACGTTATTAGAGAATCATGCTGTCAGACCTAATGTATAGGAACCATTGAGGTGTTGCTGACACTGTTGTAGCTAATTGATTGTTTCCTTTCCTTAACATCCATTGACATGAAGATCTCACTTGTGGAGCTACTCTAGCTCTTCTAAAGGGTTATGAGAACACTACACTGAGATCATAAAGACAGCAAAATACAGTCTTGACCATATCAGAACAGGATTCTCTATAGATCTATTAGTTACAGTGAATCTTTTCAAAGATATGCTTACTACTGTACTCGACCTCACCCTATATGAACTTTGAATGTTCTTGGTCGTGTTTTTTGTGATGTACACACTAATAACATGATCACACCCAGACCGCAATGTCAATCAAATTATAAACTACTTTCCTCGATAGATACTGTAGTTAGATGCTTGAAAGACTCAGTAAATACAGTGTTCTCTCTTAACCAGCAGTGGCATGCTATGGGTCTATCCGATGCTTATGCAAACCCAGGACCAATATTTCCTTAACGTCTGCCCCCTCGTGTAAGTTTCATATATCATGTAGAAATATGGACTTCTTCAGAAACAAATTTTTGATTATAAAGGTACTTTTCTGATTTAATTAAATGACATTTTCTGTTTCTACTTTGTCCTCTGTCAGATCACGTCCCTTATTCAGAAGGTACCATTGGGGCTGTGTTTTGTTGTCGATCCTATTTTAGATGGTCTAGACTATAGACTCTAGCTCTGTTTTGTGGGATAGTGTGTGTTTTTTTTGTAGTCCTGATCTGAGGTTATACATACAATTGCTGGAAACTGATCTCTCGTTTTAAAAGAGGGATCAGACAATTGTCATGGAATCATCCCCAAACCTTATGTGCATTGAGTAGAACGTAGAGTGACTTTGAGCTTGACTTCCAAGTCTCCATACCACATTGTCATCGTGGAAGTTTCTACAAAATGGGTTGATTTCATTTCCTTATTTTCTGAAACCTTTTTTTATCTTATCATTTCCCCTCAGTGGTTTGAGAGAGAAAACGCTGCTTGGAACGCCAGGGATTTTCACGATGGGCTGCCTTCTCTTCCCATTTGTCCATTCAACCCTAATGCCTGCTGGGACTACTATGGACTACACACAAGATGGAATCAGACACCCTGGCTAATAACATCCTCACAAGACTGAAAGGGGTATCTTTATTACCAGACCAAGGGAAGATGAATGTCATATTTGATGTCATATTCTCCACAGACCGGGATTTACAGAACATCAGCACACTTGGAATACTGTGATCTCACTACTGTTGTAATGCATGGAGAGAAGAGAGGGAAACTGACCTGTCAGAAACACGGAACTCTCCGGAAGATCTCTCTGGAACCTGACTTGAGGAGATCCCCTCAGTGTGACATAATGACTGTAATAATAATGATGTCAAGGACATGGTCGGGAACATACAGCCCGTGCTGGACATAACTAGACAAAATACTTGCAGTCCTCTAAGGATTTTGGAGCAGGAGAGCATCTATTTATTTCAGATTTGGATTTGAGGGATAACTTTGTTTAATTCACTTGAAATCAGAGGAACTCAAAATTCTCTCTCTTTTTTCTCACTTTTAAAAATCTACACAAGCTAAACACAGTATATAATAATCCAAATTTAAAGCACACAGAGATTTTTAAGGTGGGGCAAGTTTCTGTTTTTCAGCAAGAGATATTGACATGCCTCACCTGACAAAAATGGGAGATTCCCAGTATCAATGTCTTTTTAACCCCACTGTGGATTAAGGACCAATGGTGGGACTTGGACATAGTAATGGGAGAGATTATGTTTGGATTAAATACATGCAAAAGAGTAGATTTTAAGAGGACTGTGAAGCATCCAAAGCATTGCCAACCTATAGTCCTTAGTAACTTGTAAATCAAGTAATATACCACCATAAATTAGTATTCCTGATATGAGTCTTGCATTGCCATTGCACCTCAGATGTAGTGTTTGTTGTTTCTGTCCATTCCTGCACAAAACCTGCATTACATTTAGGTTTCTAAGTGAGTGATGCACAGACTTTGTTGTGTTCTAACACTTGTTTAATGCACATGCATGCAGTGTTGGGGTAACGCGTTACAAAAGTAACATGCGAGGTAATCAGATTATTTTATGAGTAATGGAGTTAAGTAATGTTACTTTTTCAAACTGGGTAATATTATGATCTTGTCAAACTCGTGCGTTACTTTCAGAATCATATCTCTACCGGGCATTTGTTTCCATGATCCGATCTCGACTCGTTTCCTCATTTAGTTCCCGACAGGCGGAGAAAGTCTGTTTGGAGAAATCATGACAGCTGCTGTCCATAGCAATATATAGAGGGCGCACATCTGATATTTGCCAATGATCTCTTCCGTCTAGTGACAAATGTGCCCTCTATACATCTCTATGGGTCCGTGTAGCCGACATGTGGTCTATAACCAAAACTGGCGGCTTGAGAGAAAGATTTTGAATGAAAAGATAGGAAATATGTACAGATATTTGGCTTACAATGCATTCGGAAAGTATTCAGACCCCTTTTTCTACATTTTGTTATGTTACAGCCTTATTCTAAAATTCATTAAATTGTTTTTTTTCCTCATCAGTCTACACACAATACCCCATAATGACAAAGCAAAAACAGGCTTTAAGAAATGTTCAATAATTTATTACAAATAAACAACTGAAATATGACATTGACATAAGTATTCAGACCCTTTACTTAGTACTTTGTTGAAGCACCTTTGGCAGCGATTACAGCCTCAAGTCTTCTTGGGTATGACTCTACAAGCTTGGCACACCTGTATTTGGGGAGTTTCTCTCATTCTTCTCTGCAGATCCTCTCAAGTTCTGTCAGGATGGATGGGGAGCGTCGCTGCACAGCTATTTTCAGGTCTCTCCAGAGATGTTAGATCGGGTTCAAGTCCGGGCTCTGGCTGGGCCACTCAAGGACATTGAGACTTTTCCCGAAGCCACACCTGTGTTGTCTTGGCTGTGTGCTTAGGGTCGTTATCCTGCTGGAAGGTGAATCGTCGCCCCAGTCTGAGGTCCTGAGCGCTCTGGAGCAGGCTTTCATCAAGGATTTTCTATACTTCGTTCATCTTTCCCTTGATCCTGACTAGTCTCCCAGTCCCTGCCACTGAAAAACATCCCCACAGCATGATATTCCAACCACTATGATTTACCGTAGGGATGGTGCCAGGTTTACTTCAGACGTGACGCTTGGCTTTCAGGCCAAAGAGTTAAATCTTGGTTTCATCAGACCAGAGAATCTTGTTTCTCATGGTCTGAGAGTCCTTTAGGTGCCTTTTGGCAAACTCCTTTTGGCTGTCGTGTGCCTTTTTACTGAGGAGTGGCTTCCATCTGGCCACTCTACCATAAAGGCCTGATTGGTGGAGTGCTGCAGAGATGGTTGTCCTTCTGGAAGGTTCTCCTATCTCCACAGAGGAACTCTGGAGCTCTGTCAGAGTGACCATCGGGTTCTTGGTCACCTCTTTCATCAAGGCCCTTCTCCCCTGATTGCTCAGTTTGACCGGGCAGCCAGCTCTAGGAAGAGTCTTGGTAGTTCCAAGCTTCTTCCATTTAATAATTATGGAGGCCACTGTGTTCTTGGGGATCTTCAATGCTGCAGAAATGTTTTGGTATCCTTCCCCAGATCTGTGCCTCGACACAATCCTGTCTAGGAGCTCCAAGGACAATTCCTTAGACCTCATGGCTTGGTTTTTGCTCTGACATGCACTGTCAACTGTGGGACCTCATATAGACAGGTGTGTACCTTTCCAAATCATGTCCAATCAATTGAATTTACCACAGGTGGACTCCAATCAAGTTGTAGAAACACCTCAAGAATGATCAATGGAAACAGGATGCACCTGAGCACATTTACATTTAAGTCATTTAGCAGACGCTCTTATCCAGAGCGAGCACAATTTTGAGTCTCATAGAAAAGGGTCTGAATACTTATGTAAATTGCTATTTCCAAGAACCTGTATTTGATTTGTCATTATGGGGTATTGTGTGTAGATTGAGACATATATATATATATATATATATATATATATATATATTTTACACATTTTAGAATAGGGCTGGAACGTAACAAAATGTGGAAAAAGTCAAGGAGTTTGAATACTTTATGAATGCACTGTATATGGCTAATTAAGCAGCTCATATATAGCTCAGACTAGCAAAGGAAAGCAGCGCCACCGATGAAAGGAGAAACTAGTATTCAAACCTGAGTTAGTAAGTAGTTTGTCTTTGGTAGAGCGCGTGCGGCTCACCTTGCTCACTCCAACAGACAGACAAACAAACAGTTCATTTTGAGTTTTTTTTCATGATACTAACAAAGTTATATAACTACTAATATAATGTGTTACTTTCCACACAAAGTGTAAAGTAACATGTTAATCTAGCTACTTAAAGTACTATATTGCATTTTAACATCTCAACACTGCATACATGTTACTGAGAACATTGTATGCATGCGATTCTTCTCGTGACTTTTTCTAGACATACACTTCATTTTATAGTAATGTTTTCTTGGGGTACACTACATAGCAAGTTTGCGCACTACTTCGAAGCACACTTCTGCACTTAAGTTGCGGTCCCTTCACTTGTGAAAGATGCCAAATGCACCTGAAGATCTTACATGTCTGATAGAGCTCAGTTACACATGCAGAGACACATGCTATAGAGCACATCCACCTATGCGTGCATACACAAAATGCACTGTTTCTATATATGAAACAAATATGACAACACAGTATTTATATTATTGCACCCCACAAATATGCACAAACAGAGCTTTTAGCCAGAATGTGTTGTTTTACAACTGTAAATTGTGGTTTAAGAGGAGATAACATATGATGGGAATAGAGAGCTGAAGCATCTGAATGGCGATTTTGTACAGTTCTGGAAAAAAATAAACATACAAAATAATTGTGAATTGCTGAAATACAAATACTTGAGGGAAAGTAAGTAGGGTTGGAGACCTGCTATATATTTATTTATAAATGTGTGTATTCAATTCAGACATTTTGGCTATGCTTATTATTCCATAAGCCTACAAAATTCTATTTGATTAAATGAAAGCAGTCAGAAACCACATTTTATCAGTAGATAAATATTTTGAACTTTCAGGTGCATGAAAAATGTGCAAGAGATGGGAAAGTAAGAGGGGGTGAAATAAAATGTATGATTGAGATAGGGACTTGGCTAACCCTTTTTCCATTGTATTGTGAATATTTTGTTTAGAAGCCTCAATACAACAGTTTGTGTTCCAGATATTACTCATGTTTTTCTGTTAACAACATCTGGTTATGAACTGAAAATGAGATTTCAAGCAACAATATCTGTGTATACAGTGAAAGTTGATGGTCATGTAGGTAAGCATGGACAACACACCTACTGAACAATGTAAAGTTGTAAACTATACAAATGAAATACACTACAGGGCCAAAAGTATGTGGACAAGCCTTCAAATTAGTGGATTCGGCTATTTCAGGTACACTTGTTGCGGACACAGCCATGCAATGTACATAACAAACATTGCCAGTAGAATGGCTTTACTGAAGAGCTCAGTGACTTTCAATGTGACACAGTCAAAGGATGCCACCTTTCCAACAAGTCAGTTCATCAAATTTCTGCCCTTCTAGAGCTGCCCCGGTCAACTGTAAGTGCTGTTATTGTGAAGTGGAACGTCTAGGAGCAACAACGGCTCAGTCGTGAAGTGGTAGGCCACACAAGCTCACAGAATGGAACCGCTGAGTGCTTGAGTGCGTAAAAATTGTCTGTCTTCGGTTGCAACATTCACTGCCGAGTTCCAAACTGCCTCTGGACGCAACTTCAGCACAAGAACTGTTCGTCGGGAGATTCATGAAATGGGTTTCCATGGCCGAGCAGCCGCACACAAGCCTAAGTCAAGCGTTGGCTGGAGCTTGCTGCCATTGGACTCCAGAGCAGAGGAAACGCGTTCTCTGGAGTGATGAATCACACTATACCATCTGGCAGTCCAACAGACAAATTTGGGTTTGGCAGATGACAGGAGAACGCTACCTATCTGAATGCATAGTGCCAACTGTAAAGTTTGGTGGAGGAGGAATAATGGTCTGGGGCTGTTTTTCATGGTCCAGGCTAGGCCCTTTAGTTCCAGTGAAGGGGGAACTTAACACTACACCATACACTGACATTCTAGACAATACTGTGCTTCTAACTTTGTGGCAACAGATTGGAGAACGCCCTTTCCTGTTTCAGCATGACAATTCCCCCTTGCAGAAAGCGAGGTCCATACAGAAATGGTTTGTTGAGATCGGTGTGGAAGAACTTGACTGGCCTGCACAGAGCCCTGACCTCAACCCCATCGAACACCTTTGAGATGAATTGGAACGCCGACTGCGAGCCAAGCCTAATCGCCCAACATCAGTGCCCGACCTCCTTAATGCTCTTGTGGCTGAATGGACGCAAGTCCCTTCAGCAATGTTTCTACATGTAGGGGAAAGCCTTCCCAGAAGAGTGGAGGCTGTTATAGCAGCAAAGGGGGGATCAACTCCATATTAATGCTTGTGATTTTGGAATGCAATGTTCGACGAGCAGGTCTCCACATACTTTTGGTCATGTAGTGTATAATCCATGTACACTTTTTATTTTGAAGAGAATAAGGATAATGGACTGTAGAGTACATAACAGTAGTATTGACAATGTGAGTCTGACTGCAGACTTTACCTTGTCAATTATAAACTTTTTGGATCTTCATCAACAGTACAACTTTTCTGGATATTCTCGTGTGAACTAACCAGTTGTATGACGTTGTAATGTCCTTGACTTGTATGGATGTTTTATTTCTTTTTCAATGAAGACTGAAATCTGCAAAGGTGGCTGTCTCCCTGCTGTTTTCTGTTGCCCAGTAACATCTTAGGACTCCTACTCGCTAACAAAGGAGAAATGGCCAAGAAGGAGAAGTAAGCTGATCGTTCGGAAAGCAGTGTACCCTTACACCCTTCATTCTGACCCACTTTTTGTTCCCCAGTTGACTTTCTCTCTCCTCAAAGATATTTCCTCCATTGCGTGCCTACCCTTTTCACTCACTTCTTTCACCTCTCCTCTAACAGACCAGTTACACTCTTTATTCAGAGCTCTCTGCCCATCTATTTTTTTTCCCTTGTACTGAATATTTTAGAGGTAGAATGAATGCAAACAGAAACACTCAACCGCAAACCTCAGGCACAACTGAACAAAGAGCCTCGGTCTAGAGTGCTTTTTTTAGCTGAGGGAAGCAAAGGTTTTACTTTCACAGATATTTGTTTGTTTGCTTGTCCCCTTTAAGTGAGAGTATATTTCCCAACACGGGGCAGAACAAAATAGTGTATGAGTGTAGGTGACGTGATGTTGATTCCATCCATCACCATGTTTTTTTCCTTTCCCGTTGCAGATGTTTTTGCTTGACCTCTTCCTCCTCCTCCTCTCGTATCTACATTTTGCTGTACCCTTTCTTTTTCTCCCTCCGTGTGCTGCGTTTTGTTTCCCAATCCCATTATGTTAACAATTGGATTTGTGTGGAGCCGTCTGCCTAAGCTACCAAAGCCAGCTTTGAATTAAGCTCTTCTGGTGGCATCCCTCCCTAAAGATACACAAAAGACTTACTGCGTGATGGATGATCAGAGAGGGGAAAAGGAGAAGCTCTAATTCACCTGTTAGGGTGCTATAAGGGGGAGTTTTCCCCAACCCTTTGGAGCCTCTCTCAGCCCCACCTTCTCCCTTTGTCTGTTTTGAACTGACCCTCAAATCAAATGTTATGCCCCGAATACAACAGGTGTAGACCTTACAGTGAAATGCTTACTTACAAGCCATCAACCAACAATGCATTTTTAAGAGAAAAATAAATAAATTGAAATATATCAAATAATTAAGGAGCAACAATAAAATAACAGTAGCGAGGCTATATACAGGGGGTTCCGGTACAGAGTCAATATGCGGGGACACCGGTGAGTTGAGGTAATATGTACATGTAGGTAGAGGTAAAGTGACTATGCATGGATAATAAACAGAGTAGCAGCAGTGTACAAATGGGGGATGGGGTGGGGACATTGCAAATAGTGCGGGTAGCTATTTGATTAACTGTTCAAGAGTCTTATGGCTTGGGGGGGTAGAAGCTGTTAAAGCTTTTTTTTCAAAGCCTTTTTGACCTAGACTTGGTGCTCCGGTACTGCTTGCCGTGCGGTAGCAGAGAGAACAGTCTATGACAAGGGTGGCTGGAGTCCTTGGCAATTCTTTGGGCCTTCCTCTGACACCGCCTTGTATAGAGGTCCTGGATGGCAGGAAGCTTGACCCCAGTGATGTACTGGGCCGTACGCACGACCCGCTGTAGGGCCTTGCAGTCGGAGGCCGAGCAGGATGCTCTCGATGGTGCAGCTGTAGAACTTTTGAGGATCTGAGGACCCATGCCAAATCTTTTCAGTCTCCTGAGGGGGAATAGGTGTTGTCTTGCTGTGTTTGGACCGTGATAGTTTGTTGGTGATGTGGACACCAAGGAACTTGAAGCTCTCAACCTGCTCCACTACAGCCCTGTTAATTTCTTTTAATTTATTTGTATTTATTTAACCTTTATTTAACTAGGCAAGTCAATTAACAAATTCTTATTTACAATGATGGCCTACCAAAAGGCAAAGGCCTCCTGCGGGGACGGGGATAAAAAAAAGTGTGTGTGTATGTATTGTGACAAACCTCTTCAAGGTTAGGAGAGTTTGTCACAAATTAAGTGGGAGACCGTCACCAAAATCAACCCAGAATGAGAGTTCTTTCGAACAGGACAGTACCTGTGTTGGTTTCTCCGTCCTGGTTCACCCAGGCCGCAGGCGGGGTCAAGGATAGCAGGGTTCGGTACATGAATCGGGTTCTCGCTAGTGTAGTTCCAAACGTCAGCAGGTAAGTCCAAACAGTCCAGGTCATACACGGTAAATCCAGCCAATAAATATATAACTGAAAAAAAAAGAAATGTCCTCTCACTGTCAACTGCGTTTATTTTCAGCAAACTTAACATATGTAAACATTTGTATGAACATAACAAGATTCAACAACTGAGACAAAAACTGAACAAGTTCCACAGACATGTGACTAACAGAAATGGAATAATGTGTCCCTGAACAAAGGGGGTGTCAAAATCAAAAGTAACAGTCAGTATCTGGTGTGGCTAACAGCTTCATTAAGTACTGCAGTGCATCTCCTCATGGACTGCACCAGATTTGCCAGTAATTGCTGTGAGATGTTACCCCACTCTTCCACTAAGGCACCTGCAAGTTCCCGGACATTTCTGGGGGGAAGGGTACTTGGAAGGGTACGACATGAGGGAGGAGGATGTCTTCCCTGTAACGCACAGCATTGAGATTGCCTGCAATGACAACAAGCTTAGACCAATGATGCTGTGACACACCGCCCCAGACCATGACAGACCCTCCACCTCCAAATCAATCCCGCTCCACAGTACAGGCCTCAGTGTAACGCTCATTCCTTCGACGATAAACGCAAATCCGACCATCACCCCTGGTGAGACAAAACTGCGACTCGTCAGTGAAGAGCACTTTTTGCCAGTCCTGTCTGGTCCAGCGACGTTGGGTTTGTGCCAATTGGCGGCGTTGTTGCCGGTGATATCTGGTGAGGACCTGCCTTACCACAGGCCTACAAGACCTCAGTCCAGCCTCTCTCAGCCAATTGCGGACAGTCTCAGCACTGATGGAGGGATTGTGCGTTCCTGGTGTAACTCGGGCAGTTGTTGTTGCCATCCTGTACCTGTCCTGCAGGTGAGATGTTTGGATGTACCGATCCTGTGCAGGTGTTCTTACACGTGGTCTGCCGCTGTGAGGACGATCAGTTGTCCGTCCTGTCTCCCTGTAGCGCTGTCTTAGGCGTCTCACAGTACGGACATTGCAATTCATTGCCCTGGCCACATCTGCAGTCCTCAGATGTCCTCATGCCCCCTTGCAACATGACCAAGGCACGCAGATGAGCAGGCATCTTTCTTTTGGTGTTTTTCAGTGTCAGTAGAAAGGCCTCTTTTAGTGTCCTAAGTTTTCATAACTTAGACCTTAATTGCCTACCGTCTGTAAGTTGATAGTGTCTTAACGACCGTTCCACAGGTGCATGTTCATTAATCGTTTATGGTTCATTGAACAAGCATGGGAAACAGTGTTTAAACCCTTTACAATGAAGATCTGTGAAGTTATTTTGATTTTTACCAATTATCTTTGAAAGACGGTCCTGAAAAAGGGACGTTTTCTTTTTTGCTGAGTTTATATTATCACTTTCTTTCTCTATGGTTCACAGATCCCCCAGCCCCTTCCTCTCTCTCTTCCTGGTTTGTCTTGACCCCTTATCTGTGGGTCGGCCCCACCTTCCGAGCGTTCCCCTTGCTTCTGGGAAGTGTAGTTTTGGCGGTCAACCATTTTGTGATCTGTAGTTCTGGTCAGGTTGGCCATTTGAGTGAGAGGGCAGAAACCGTTTATTAGTTCTGCCCTCTCATATCTGCCGTTTATCACTCTGCCCCCTTCTTTGCCATTGTGTGTGTGTGTATGTATATATATACTACCGTTCAAAAGTTTGGGGTCACTTTGAAATGTCCTTGTTTTTGAAAGAAAAGCAAATTTTCTGTCCATTTAAAATAACATCAAATTGATCAGAAATACAGTGTAGACATTGTTAATGTTGTAAATGACTATTGTAGCTGGAAACGGCTGACTTTTTATTTAATATCTACATAGGCGTACAGAGGCCCATTATCAGCAACCATCACTCCTGTGTTCCAATGGCACGTTGGGTTAGCTAATCCAAGTTTAGAATTTTAAAAGGCTAATTGATCATTAGAACACCCTTTTGTAATTATATTAGCACAGCTGAAAACTGTTGTGCTTATTAAAGAAGCAATACAACTGTCCTTCTTTAGACTAGTTGAGTATCTGGAGCATCAGCATTTGTGGGTTCGATTACAGGCTCAAAAAAATGTCCAGAAAGAAATAACTTTCTTCTGAAACTCATCAGTCTATTCTTGTTCTGAGAAATGAAGGCTATTCCGTGTGAGGAAATTGCCAAGAAACTGAAGATGTCATACAACGCTGTGTACTACTCCCTTCACAGAACAGCGCAAACTGTCTCTAACCAGAATAGAAAGAGGAGTGGGAGGCCCCGGTGCACAACTGAGCAAGAGGACAAGTACATCAGAGTGTTTAGTTTGAGAAACAGACGCCTCACAAGTCCTCAACTGGCAGTGTCATTAAATAGTACCAGCAAAACAGCTGTCTCAATGTCAACAGTGAAGAGGTGACTCCGGGATGCTGGCCTTCTAGGCAGATCTCGTAGACACTAATGTACTTGTCCTCTTGCTCAGTTGTGCTCCGGGGCCTCCACTCCTCTTTCTATTCTGGTTAGAGCCAGTTTGTGCTGTTTACTTGTGTCATGCACAAAGTAGATATCCTAACCGTCTTGCCAAAATTATAGTTTGTTAACAATAAATTTGTGGAGTGGTTGAAAAATATATATACATAGACACACACCTTGCCAAAACTATAGTATACCTTGCCAAAACTATAATTCACTAACAAGATATTTGTGGAGTGGTTGAAAAACAAGTTAATGACTCCAACCTAAGTGTATGTAAACTTCCAACTTCAACTGTGTATATGTATATATATGTATGTGTGTGTGTGTGTGTGTGTGTGTGTGTGTGTGTGTGTGTGTGTGTGTGTGTGTGTGTGTGTGTGTGTGTGTGTGTGTGTGTGTGTGTGTCGGAAGTTTACATACACTTAGGTTGGAGTCATTAACTTGTTTTTCAACCACTCCACAAATATCTTGTTAGTGAATTATAGTTTTGGCAAGGTATACTATAGTTTTGGCAAGGTGTGTGTCTATGTATATATATATATACCTCAACTGCGACCCATAAGACAATTCAATTAATATGTTGACAGTCTATTAAATGAATTATCTGACTCCATAAAGATTATTTAGCAATATGCAAGAGACTATAGTTGAGTTACAGTAGTAGAAAGGTCAAGAAAGAACTAACCAAATATTTAATTAACATTTTTAAATGAATGGATTCACATAAAAGGCATATGCTTAAGCTACAGTAAAAAGCATTATAAAGCATTAGTCTAGGCATGATCGGAGAGTGAGAGGGAGAAAGAGAACACAATTAGACCCAACCAAATCATGAGAAAATAAAAAGATAATTACTTAACACATTGGAAAGAATTAACAAAACAAACTGAGCAAACTAGAATGCTATTTGGCCCTAAACAGAGAGTAAACAGCGACAGAATACCTGACCACTGTGACTGACCCAAACTTAAGGAAAGCTTTGACTATGTACAGACTCGGTTAGCATAGCCTTGCTATTGAGAAAGTCCGTCTTAGGCAGACCTATCTCTCAAAAGAGGAGAGGACCACAAAATTAGGTGGAAACTCAGCTGCACTTCCTAACATCCTGCCAAATGTATGACCATATTAGAGACGCATATTTCCCTCAGATTACACAGATCCACAAAGAATTTTAAAACAAACCCAATTTTGATAAAATCCCATATCTACTGTGTGAAATACCCCAGTGTGCCATCACAGCAGAAAGATGTGTGACCTGTTGCCACAAGTAAAGGGCAACCAGGAAAGAACAAACACCATTGTAAATACAACTCATGTTTATTTATTTTCCCTTTTGTACTTTAACTATTTGCACATCGTTACAACACTGTATATAATGACATTTGAAATGTATTTATTATTTTGGAACTTCTGTGAGTGTAATGTTTACTGTTAATTTGTATTGTTTATTTCACTTTTGTTTATTATCTACTTCACTTGTAATGGCAATGTTAACATATGTTTCCCATGCCAATAAAGCCCTTGAAAGGGAGGGATAGGGCGAGAGGGAGGTCATAGCCTGAAATGCCATGCCCCAAGAGTCCCTGAGTGTAGGTATCCATGCCCCCAAGAGTGTAGGTATCTTACCAGCGCAGGTCAGGAACAAAAATAGAAAGAGACAATGAATCTAAGACCCTTTTAAACATCTGAGTTGTTTGGATTCAAAATCTGAGTCGTTGACCAATAGCATTACTGTAAAGTTAACCTCCAATCAGATATCAGACCTACAGTACAGGACGAAAAGACAACAACACTTACTCCTTTACAGAATGGGAGATGGTGAGATCAACACAGAGAAGGCTGAATTCCTGAGAAGACAATAAAACCTCTTGCATAGAGTGTTGATAAGTCACTTCG
The DNA here is from genome assembly GCF_016432855.1 of Salvelinus namaycush. Taxonomy (NCBI): domain Eukaryota; kingdom Metazoa; phylum Chordata; class Actinopteri; order Salmoniformes; family Salmonidae; genus Salvelinus; species Salvelinus namaycush. Next base: position 38,344,488 of record NC_052308.1, read on the forward strand.
GGTGATAGGCCGCCCTACAATATCCTCCCTTGAACAGATCTGATTCTGCATCAGATAAAAGTGTTCAAAACCGGACGGCCAGCACAGTAGTCACTAGACAATCTTCAGACCAGCAGTTCATGGTTCTAGCAGCATCACTTCAGGGGTGTCCTTTTGGCGGGTACCATTGTCTTCTGCTTAAGACATGCAAAAGTCCTTAGGTAACACCTTTCTGCAAGCAAGCTAGAGAAGGAATGCTCTGTTCTTCCCGTGAGATCAAAACACAGAACTGAAGGTACATCTCAAAATCACAGATTAATTCACATTTCACTGAACATAAAATAGTCTGTTTATCTGATTGGATTGATCAATAGCAACTTCAGATGTAGTTTAATCAAAACAGTCAGATTAATATAAAATGCATCAAAGCTCACTGCATCATATAAGACAGAATATTTTAAATTAAAAACTCTCCTCCCTTTGAGAGAAAATGGAATAGCCTTGAAAATGAGAAAATAAACAAAAGAACCAAACTTTTGAAATAATCAAGAACAATTCCTGAAGTTAAATCATGACTTTAGGGCAACTGGTTTCACAAGCAAATTGAAAATGAAATGTATGAGCATCTCAGTATGCAGCACCCAACATTAGCATACCAGTGGTGAAGGTTCTACGGCCATTTTTAGAAACAAGGCAATGACTTGACTCATAGCACACGCACATCTATACATACAGATGGACTTAGCCATATGCACTACGCAAATATTATGTGAGTAACAGGCGCCATTTCCTTTTGTCTAGCAGTCTGGATGCATAAAAAAAGCACATTCTCAAAAGTAACCTACATCACCATCACAAATGGATGTAGAAATGATTGAGTTGCAAGGGAAGAAATAAGTAACAAATCATCGTCACATAATCAACATCCTACATTTTAGGAGAAAGCTCCTAATCTACCTTATGCTGCAAGTAGACTCGAGACGGTCGGCCCCTCTCTAAATCCCAACATCTCTGCATAGTAGAGAATGCTGAATTCCTGAGAAGACAAATGATTTAGCATATAGCGTTGATGAGTCACTTCGGGGACTGGGCCGCCCTACAATAGCACACCAAAGACTGCAATAAACGGATAAAATAAAGACGGCCCTTCTACAAGCCTATTTCACACCATAGCCTGCGGAATTTGCATGACAACTTTTCTTTCATTTTGATTTTGGCACAAATGGAAATGTGGCATTGACTCGACCATTGATTGATGTTTCAGCATTGTCTCAATGAAGAGTTTGGCGTGTGACATGCATGTGCAGTTACAAGCCTGCTAGAGTTAACGGCAGGCGGACCAGCAATATTCACTGTTGTAATATAGATAAAGCCTAAGCTGGAATGTGAAGCTAACTATAAGCTGGCTAGCATTAGAAAACCCTGAGTAGAACTAGCTTGCATTGTAGTATACCCCTCGGGACAGTCTGCTTTCAATTGTCATACTTTGGACCCCCTCCTCTCTCATTTTTTGGCTTGCTCCCCTGTCCTCTCCTTTCTGATCCTAACCCAACATTCCCATTATCTGCCTCGGAGCAGATGGCTACGCTAGAAGTAAGAGTATTTGGGTATTAGGGTTAAGTGATCAAGCTCCTACTTCTCCACCTGGCTTTCCAGCCTCCTGGGCCCATGCTCTCTCTCTCTCCCCCTCGGACGTCTTGGTTGATTGTGCTCAAACACATAATCATCATTAAATAAAACACCCAATGACATCTGCCCTCAACATAAACATAGATGGTGTTTAATGGGATATTCTTTGTAAAAAAAAAAAAAAAAAGGATGTACTGTTCTCGCAGTAACGGCTTAGCTCTTCCATTGACGCAGTACACGCTGAGTGTACAAAACATTAATGACACCTGCTCTTTCCATGACACAGACTGACCAGGTCAATCCAGGTGAAAGCTATGATCCCTTATTGATGTCACTTGTTAAATCCACTTCAATCAGTGAAGGGGAGGAGACTGGTTAAAGTCCACCACCCAAAGGACATCCAGCTAACTTGACACAACTGTGGGAAGCATCGGTGTCCATTTAGAGTCCATGCCCCAACGAATTGAGCCTGTTCTGAGGGCAAAAAGGGGGGTGCAACTCAATATTAGGAAAGCGTTCTTAGTGTTTTGTAAGCTCAGTGTATAGGGAAGAATCTCACGCAATCTAATCTGGGAGAAGGGATTCCAGTCCACAGACTAACTACTTTCCCAGTAAGCGTTGACCAACGATGGTACTGTAGTTCACAGCAGATTCATTATAATGCATGTGCTCCAGTGGGCTGTGTAATGATCCACTCCCTCTTACAATGTCATAACGTCAAACTCCTCCCTCCTCTCGTCAGGCAGTTTGGCACACTTACATGCCAATTAACACACCCTGCAGGCACACATTTTGTGGTTGGATTTCAAGTCTGCATTGGAATGATAAGGAGCATGTCCATGGCATTGAATTAGAGGGTTTAGGGGGTCTGCCTGTTTTGTAAGTTCTGATCCATCCCATGTGTGACACATGGGCTGTAGCCAGGCCTGTAAGCATGATATGAGATGTCTTTCTTATTGTAAACACAAAAGTAATGGTGACTGTTGTTATTTTCCATAATGCAGTTGGGTTATATGATTGATGATGCATGTGATATGAGCTGAAGTGTGCCAATTTGAGCTGCAGAGCACTAACAAAGGAGATCGACTGATGAAATATTGTCAGTGGTAGATGAAAGCAGGACTGGCTGCAGAACAGACATTTGTATTTATTGAACATAATCCATTTATTAGAGGCTGTCACAACTTGACAGAAAGTGTATTCGGAAAATGTTAGATATATTATTCAGAATGTACACTGCTCAAAAAAATAAAGGGAACACTTAAACAACACAATGTAACTCCAAGTCAATCACACTTCTGTGAAATCAAAGTGTCCACTTAGGAAGCAACACTGATTGACAATAAATTTCACATGCTGTTGTGCAAATGGAATAGACAACAGGTGGAAATTATAGGCAATTAGCAAGACACCCCCAATAAAGGAGTGGTTCTGCAGGTGGTGACCACAGACCACTTCTCAGTTCCTATGCTTCCTGGCTGATGTTTTGGTCACTTTTGAATGCTGGCGGTGCTTTCACTCTAGTGGTAGCATGAGACGGAGTCTACAACCCACACAAGTGGCTCAGGTAGTGCAGCTCATCCAGGATGGCACATCAATGCGAGCTGTGGCAAGAAGGTTTGCTGTGTCTGTCAGCGTAGTGTCCAGAGCATGGAGGCGCTACCAGGAGACAGGCCAGTACATCAGGAGACGTGGAGGTGGCCGTAGGAGGGCAACAACCCAGCAGCAGGACCGCTACCTCCGCCTTTGTGCAAGAAGGAGCAGGAGGAGCACTGCCAGAGCCCTGCAAAATGACCTCCAGCAGGCCACAAATGTGCATGTGTCTGCTCAAATGGTCAGAAATAGACTCCATGAGGGTGGTATGAGGGCCCGACGTCCACAGGTGGGGGTTGTGCTTACAGCCCAACACCGTGCAGGACGTTTGGCATTTGCCAGAGAACACCAAGATTGGCAAATTCGCCACTGGCGCCCTGTGCTCTTCACAGATGAAAGCAGGTTCACACTGAGCACATGTGACAGACGTGACAGTCTAGAGACGCCGTGGAGAACGTTCTGCTGCCTGCAACATCCTCCAGCATGACCGGTTTGGCGGTGGGTCAGTCATGGTGTGGGGTGGCATTTCTTTGGGGGGCCGCACAGCCCTCCATGGGCTCGCCAGAGGTAGCCTGACTGCCATTAGGTACCGAGATGAGATCCTCAGACCCCTTGTGAGACCATATGCTGGTGCGGTTGGCCCTGGGTTCCTCCTAATGCAAGACAATGCTAGACCTCATGTGGCTGGAGTGTGTCAGCAGTTCCTGCAAGAGGAAGGCATTGATGCTATGGACTGGCCCGCCCGTTCACCAGACCTGAATCCAATTGAGCACATCTGGGACATCATGTCTCGCTCCATCCACCAACGCCACGTTGCACCACAGACTGTCCAGGAGTTGGCGGATGCTTTAGTCCAGGTCTGGGAGGAGATCCCTCAGGAGACCATCCGCCACCTCATCAGGAGCATGCCCAAGCGTTGTAGGGAGGTCATACAGGCACGTGGAGGCCACACACACTACTGAGCCTCATTTTGACTTGTTTTAAGGACATTACATCAAAGTTGGATCAGCCTGTAGTGTGGTTTTCCACTTTAATTTTGAGTGTGACTCCAAATCCAGACCTCCATGGGTTGATAAATTTGATTTCCATTGATAATTTTTGTGTGATTTTGTTGTCAGCACATTCAACTATGTAAAGAAAAAAGTATTTCATAAGAATAGTTCATTCATTCAGATCTAGGATGTGTTATTTTAGTTTTCCCTTTATTTTTTTGAGCAGTGTATTTGGACAGTGAAGCTAAACATTTTAATTGGTCTCTATACTCCAGCATTTTGGGTTTAAGATCAAATGTTTCATTTGAGGCGACACTGCAGAATGTCATCTTTTATTTGATAAAAAAAACTGTTTTACAGTTTAGAAGTCATGACTTCTTCAAATGTAAAATACTTAAGTATTTGGACAAATTCCCTTATAGCGTATTGAAGTAGTAAAACGTTTAGTATTTGGTCCCATGTTCCTAGCACACATTGACTACATAAAGCTTGTGCCTTTACAAACATTTTGGATGCATTCACAGCTTGTTTTGGTTGTGTTTCAGATTATGTTTTGCCCAATAGGGAGTGAATGGTGAACAACGTAGTGTGGCCTTTTGGAGTCACTTTTATTGTAAGTAAGAATAGAATGTTTTTGAACACGTCTAAATTCATGTGGAAGATACCATTTATTATGCATAATCATGAATTAATTGTGAATGATAAGTGAGAAAGAGGGAAAAATATCATAACAAACCCCCCCCCCCCCCCCCACTCTCCCCTGTTACTGTCAAGATGTGTATGAAGGCGAAGTCAGGTGCAGGAGAGCAGAGTAATATTAAATAAAGCACACTTTATTATAGTTCCGAACCGTGAGCACAACAAAACAAACACGCTCAAAAAACGGAACAATAAAGTAAGGCGCTAAACAAACATCTCTTGACATGAAGACAATTACACACAAAACATGATGGGAAACAGAGGGTTAAATACAAGTAGATTGATTGGGGAAATGAAAACCAGGTGTGCATGAAAACAAGACAAGACAAATGGATATATGAAAAATGGAGCGGTGATGGCTAGAAAGCCGGTGACGTCGATCGCCGAATGCTGCCCGAACAAGGAGAGGAGCCGACTTCGGCGGAAGTCGTGACAGTTACTGGTATTGGTGAGAGGTTAGCATGTTTTGTTGTAACCTCTGTAACTTTATTCATGATGCATTGTTTTTCTTAAATCATGGCATTATCAGCATCTTACTTGCATCACTTAGAAAGAAAATTACTCCAGTCATCATTCACCAAAAAACAATAATTGCAAAGTTAAATAAACCATACCCCTGTATTCACAAGGACTTCTATTAACAAGGTGTATGGTTTGTTTAACTTCGCAATCATTGTTGTTTAACTTTTTTTATTTAACCAGGCAAGAACAAATTCTTATTTACAATGAAGGCCTACCCCGGCGACACTGGGCCAATTGTGTGCAGCCCTATGGAACACCCAATCATGGCCAGATGTGATACAACCTGGATTCGAACTGAGGACTGTAGTGATGCCTCGTGCACTGAGATGCAGTGCCTTAGACCGCTGTGCCACTTGGGAGCCCTAGACATTTAGTGCCTTCAGAAATTATTCACACCTGTTGACTTTTTCCACATTTTGTTGCGTTACAGCCTGGCCAACACACAATAACCCATAATGTTAAAGTGAAATTATGTTTTTCTAATGTTCTACAAATTAATTAAAAATGAAAAGCTGAAATGTCTTGAGTCATTAAGTATTCAACCAATTTGTTATGGCAAACCTAAATAAGTTCAGGAGTAAAACTTTGCTTAACAAGTCACATACGTTGAATGGACTCACTCTGTGTGCAATAATAGTGAATACAAAGGTTTATGTTTGGGGCAAATCCAATAGTACACATTACTGAGTACCACTCTTCATATTTTCAACCATACTGGTGGCTGCATCATGTTATGGGTATGCTTACTCCAGGTTAAGTTGATGGTAAGCTAAACCTCCTACAAATTTCTGTACTGAATAAAATATGACCACCTTTTAAAAACCATGTCTATCTTTCTTTCCCAAACACAATTCAACACAATCACAACAGCTTTTTTTGCATTTTAATCATATTAACCATCTTTTAGCACAGGCTTAACACATAACAAACACATTGTAAGTGTTAACATAGGCCAGGCCCTGTTCTTACCTCATATCACAGCGATAATGCCTTGCATTACACCTGGGAAGAAAACACTTACATTTGCTCAACTTACCCCAAGGCGAACATTTTGACTATATTTAGCCCATAAAGCTACAATGATGCACTTTCATGCTAGGTTTAGGACCTTATATTGAAGCTTATAGAGACCCCAATTGATGTATAGAACAATATTAAAAGTATCTACTTTGGTTTAGATTCAAGCATCATGAAACCTCTAATGCAATACATTTATATGACTTGGTGAAAATCCATTTTTGGACCTAACTTGCTTACCACACTTTCCATGTGGTTTCTTCCTTCACAGACTCCAAGAAATTATGATTTTTTGGTCAAATTATAAACATTTTGTGTGGTTTCCTAGAAACAAGGATGGCTCAATTTACCCCTTTGGCTCAACTTACCCCACTGTACCCTACTGCCACCTCATGTAAAACATTTAATCTCAAATCCAAAATGCTGGAGTTTAGAGCCACATCTAAAAGTGGTCATATGTTAATAGTTTTTGGGCTGGTTTCACTAACATCGATAGTAAGCAAGGTTATTATAGAAAACAAAAACTGAAACAAAAATTAAAACTACAATTTTAAAATCAATTTAGTAAACTGAAATAAAAATAAAAAATAAAAACATTTGGAAAACTAAAACTATACTGAAACTATTACCTTTTGCTGCAAAACGAACTCATATAAAATAAAAACCAGCATAGATTATGCTTAGTTTGAGTTTTTTCTCCTAAACTTCGGGGGATTTAAGATTTTTTTTCTAATGCTGCCAGTAGATGGCGATGTTTCAAAGAGGCCTAGTTTGTGGATCACTATCACTAGCTATCACTAGCTAATAGGGAAGAAATCTGAGGGCGAGCACAGAGCGTGGCTGGGCCAAGCTAGAGCAGCATGTGAAGTTGCTGGAGCCATTCACAATTGACACTGACCACCTTCAAACTGACAGTCGCTGTCTGATGTGGTGCCGTGCCTTCTCAACCTTGAGGCACACTAGACAAAACAGTTGACACAGGTACTCCTGAAGTCACTGTGTGAGCACTTCTCACATGCAGCTTGCATGAGGGACCCAAGTGTGTCTCTGGTACCTCGCTCAACAGAGATGGAGCCACTGATGAGGGAAGCAGAGTCTTTTGTACTTCAGCAAATCAGAGAGTACAGACGTGGAGCAGCAGGACCACAGGAAGATGCCAGGATGATGAATGCAGCAAGCATCTCGACCACAGTGCTTCAGAAATGTAGCTTCCTCACATTGAAGATTGTGTCTGAGGTCACTGTCCAGCCGGAGGGTCAACCTGGCAGAGACCATTAAGTGCTCCGTGTGAGGTGAGGAAATACCTGGAATAGGTCATGGGTGGCATGTTTACAGAGTCACCTCCAGTTCTGGCAGGCAAGGATGGCTGTTGATCAAATCAAATCAAACTTTATTTGTCACATGCGCCAAATACAACAAGTGTAGACGTTACCGTGAAACGCTTACTTACAAGCCATTAACCATTTGATTTGATCCAAAGCTGTGCTGTGTGGCACTAGATCTGGTTTCTGCCCCTGCATCCCAAGTGTTCTTAGAGAGAATATTCTCCGTCTGTGGACCACTTTCATCAGGCTTGAGAAACCGAAAGACCACCTTTCTTTAACGCTGTCTTCTTTAAGATAAACCAGAACACACACACACACACACACAAGCTGGCTGGCTGGGAACTGATATATGTTTTTGTTGTTGCAGCTGTTTTTATTAAACCTATTTGAAGGGGTTAGTCAGTGATACATAAGCATAACATGTCAGATGTGCCATGACTTCATTTGTAGTTTTTTCCTTTCTTTCTGTCAGATAAAGGTAAAGGTACTTGATTCTTCTTACGTCTACTACTGAAGTTAAAAAAACATTGGATTGGTGTAAACATGGGCAAGAGTTTCCTTCCACCCTATTTCTTGCACCAGTCTAGGTGCTGATTCTTTAAAATCCAAGTCACAATAGGATTGATTTATAATTTAAATCTAACCAAACCTATGTCCTGGCCCATCACCGTATGTATTACAACTTCCCCAGTGGCAGGAAGTGACATCCCAAACAAACAAACTATATGCCTACAACACACAAATGGCTTCTAGCCTCCCACGCATAGGTTACTTTCTGTGCCTAACACTAAACCTGAAACTAAACAATAAAAAAATGAAATAGAAACGTTTTTATCAAACTGAAACTAAATAAAAACTAGTAAATCAACTCTGAAAACGAACTGGGATTGAAACAAAATTACCTTTAAAAGTCAAGTGCAGGATGATGTTGGTGCGGTTTGTTTGAATCCCGGCCTGAGTTTACTTGGGTAATAAATAACATTTGCAGGTACGTGTAGGTAGCTCCTACGGGGTCTTTAATCGATGCTGTGGGGTGCATCAGGGTATTTATCCCTGTCCTGTCTGCCCAGCAAGTACCCATGGAGGCCTAGCGACTGAGAGGTCAGGTAGTCATAGACATAGTGGTCCCCAATGTGAGCTACGCTGGCGACTGGCACACCACTTTTCTCTAGTGCCTGGTGGAAGATGGCTGGGTCAGGTTTGGCTATCCCGGCCTCCTCTGAGGTGAACAGGAAGCTGAAGTGAAACAGCAGGCCACAGCCTCGTAGAATCCCCTCCAGACGATTGTCGAATTTGGACACCAAACCCTGCTTCAGACCCAGGGAGGAGATACTCTCCAGGGTCTTCCCTGAGTCTGGAAATGCCTGAGGACAAAACCATGCCAAACAGGTGTTCAATAGTAAGATATTGAGAATGGTTTAGAATAGAACATGTCTAATGCATATAGGTATACTTGATCATTTTGCGCAAATGATGTCACAGAATGTTTTTGGAGATGTTACATGAATTATGCAAAAGCTGATAAACTATTTCTGAATGAAAGTACAGTTATTATAATCCTTTCACCTCCCAGTTATCAGGGGCTGCAGAAGCTGTGATACAGGTTGGGTGCCAGTGTGTCCAGTAGGGGTACTCAACACGGGGAAAAGGTGTCCTGGACCACCCCCATCGATAAACGATGCCAAATTAAGCACAAAAATGCTCTGCTAATCAAATGTCCACCCTCTACCTACATGTACATATTACCTCAATTACCTCGTCTAACCTGTGCCCCCGCACATTGACTCTGTAACTGTACACCCTGTATATAGCCTCGCTACTGATATTTTGTTGCTCTTTAATTATGTTATTTTTCATTTTTTTCTTTTTTCTTTTTTACTTCAGTTTATTTTAGTAAATACTTTAACAATTATTTTTCTCTAAACTGCATTGTTGGTTAAGGCCTTGTAAGTAAGCATTTCACTGTAAGGTCTACACCTGTTGTATTCGGCACATGTGACAAATTAAAATGCATTTGATTTGTAATGTGCTGTGAAAATCAAGTGTTTTCATTCCCAGTTCTTCACTCTGAATGACCCACACAGACATAAACTACTGATTAAGAAGTTAGCTGTCAATGATAACAGTAAATAGTCACGCATAGGGGAAGCGGGTTTATTACACATGCGTGTTAAGTTATAATATATTGAACTAAAATATAAACGTAACATGCAACAATTTCAAAGATTATAGTTCATACAAGGAAATCAGTCAATTGAAATACAATCATTAGGCCCTAGTCTATGGATTTCACATGACTGGGCTGGGGTGTAGCCATGGGGGGGCATAGGCCCACCCACTTGACAGTCAGGCCCACCCAATCAGAATTTGTTTTTCGTTACAGACAGAAATACAGTTGAAGTCGGAAGTTTACATACACTTAGGTTGGAGTCATTAAAACTCGTTTTTCAACCACTCCACAAATGTCTTGTTAACAAACTATAGTTTTGGCAAGTTGGTTAGGACATCTACTTTGTGCATGACACAAGTAATTTTTCCAACAATTGTTTACAGACAGATTATTTCACTGTATCACAATTCCAGTGGGTCAGAAGTTCACATTCCTTAAGTTGACTGGGAATTTAAACAGCTTGGAAAATTCCAGAAGATGATGTCATGGCTTTAGAAGCTTCTGATAGGCTAATTGACATCATTTGAGTCAATTGGAGGTGTACCTGTGGATGTATTTCAAGGCCTACCCTCAAACTCAGTGCCTCTTTGCTTGACATCATGGGAAAATGAAAATAAATCAGCCAAGACCTCAGAAAAAAATTGTAGACCTCCACAAGTCTGGTTCATCCTTGGGAGCAATTTCCAAATGCCTGAAGGTACCACGTTCATCTGTACAAACAATAGTACGCAAGTATAAACACCATGGGACCACGCAGCCGTCATACCGCTCAGGAAGGAGACGCGTTTTGTCTCCTAGAGATGAACGTACTTTGGTGCGAAAAGTGCAAATCAATCTCAGAACAACAGCAAAGAACCTTGTGAAGATGCTGGAGGAAACAGGTACAAAAGTATCTATATCCACAGTAAAACGAGTCCTATATCGATGTAACCTGAAAGGCCAGCTCAGCAAGGAAGAAGCCACTACAGTTTGCAACTGCACATGGGGACAAAGATCTGTCACATTCGTCATAATAACTGGACCAAGATGCAGCGTGGTATGTTTCCATCCTTTTATTTGGAAGAGAAACTTAAAGAACAAAAACAATAAAACGAATAAACGAAACGTGAAGCTCAGAGTAGTGCTCGCAGGCAACTATACCTAGACAAGATCCCACAAAGCACAATGGGGAAATGGCTACCTAAATATAATCCCCAATCAGAGACAACGATAAACAGCTGCCTCTGATTGGGAACCATACTAGGCCAACATAGAAATATAATTCACCTAGATAACCCACCCTTAATCACACCCCGACCTAACCAACATAGAGAATAAAAGCTCTCTATGGTCAGGGCGTGACAAGATCATACTTTTTGGAGAAATGTCCTCTGGTCTGATGAAACAAAAATAGAACTGTTTGGCCATAATGACCATCGTTATATTTGGAGGAAAAAGGGGGAGGCTTGCAAGCCGAAGAACACCATCCCAACTGTGAAGCACGGGGGTAGCAGCATCATGTTGTGGGGGAGCTTTGCTGCAGGAGGGACTGGTGCGCTTCACAAAATAGATGGCATCATGTGGGAGGAAAATTATGTGGATATATTGAAGCAGCAAGTTACAGCTTGGTCGCAAATGGGTCTTCCAAATGGACAATGACCCCAAGCATACTTCCAAAGTTGTGGCAAAATGGCTTAAGGACAACAAAGTCAAGGTATTGGAGTGGCCATCACAAAGCCCTGACCTCAGTCCTATAGAAAATGCGTGGGCAGAACTGAAAAAGCGTGTGTGAGCAAGGAGGCCTACTAACCTGACTCAGTTACACCAGCTCTGTCAGGAGGAATGGGGCAAAATTCACCCAACTTATTGTGGGAAGCTTGTGGAAGGCAACCCAAAACGTTTGACCCAATTCAAACAATTTAAAGGCAATGCTATCAAATACTAATTGAGTGTATGTAGACTTCTGACCCACTGGGAATGTGATGAAAGAAATAAAAGCTGAAATAAATCATTCCCTCTACTATTATTCGGACATTTCACATTCTTAAAATAAAGTGGTGATCCTAACTGACCTAAGACAGGGAATTTTTACGAGGATTAAATGTCAGGAATTGTGAAAAACGGAGTTTAAATGTATTTGGCTAAGGTGTAGGAAAACTTCCGACTTCAACTGTACTCCTCAGCACGCCCCACCCCGCCTCAGACGATCCCACAGGTAAAGAAGCCGGATGTGGAGGTCCTGGGCTGGCGTGGTTACACGTGGTCTGCGATTGTGAGGCCAGTTGGACGTACTGCCAAATTCTCTAAAATGACATTGGAGGCAGTTTATGGTAGAGAAATGAACATTCAATTCTCTGGCAATAACTCTGGTGGACATTCCTGCAGTCAGCGTGCCAATTACACACTCCCTCAAAACTTGAGACATCTGTGGCATTGTGTTGTGTGACAAAACTGCACATTTTAAAGTGGCCTTATATATTCCCCCAGCACAAGGTGCACCTGTGTAATGATCATACTGTTTGATCAACTTCTTGATATGCCACACCTGTCAGGTGATTATCTTGGCAAAGGAGAAATGCTCACCAACAGGGATGTTAACAAATTTGTGCACACAGGGAGATCCCGGATAGCATGGGCCTTACTGACGGCGGTCATGTGCAGCAACTAAAATATGCGCACGGAATCTCTTGCTAAGGAAGGGTTCCATTTGAGAATGCATTACTATAATGAATGTATTGTTTTTGTGTGTTAATCCTTTGCATAAATGTTTTATAACCCGGAGTTTGGTTGCAAAATTACACAGATTGCTAAAACATGATTTCTGAAATGTGGCTAATCAAATTTGTCTTGTGCTGCCATCTAGTGTTGACTTGGAAGTAGTGTAGATCATTCTGGTATTTCTTGGTTGGTAAAGTGTATTTTGATTTCATATATCATCACAGTTGGAATATTATTTAATTTATAAGATGAATAAACACATTGATACACAAACATAAAGAGGTCACACATTTTACATTGTCAGAAAAAAAAGCAGAGACATTGCACATGAAAAATAGCTCAGTCTTTCCACATCTGCATTGATTGACTAAAACCAATCTATTTTGCAGCTCGTGTAGCTTTCTTTCAAGGATATCTAATCCCAAGGACATCAAGAGCCAAATGCTTTTGAGGTCAATACCAAGTGTAACCGGTGGGATTCACCAGTGACTGCTGCTTCTTCCTAAATTTCCTGTCTTCGCCTGGCTGTTCCTGTATCCTCCCCTGGCTGTGTGCTCTTGGATTTTCTAGCCTTCCTGGACTGTTGGATGGCCTGTATGACACCAGGGGCAGTCCAGTGTCGGCGGGTCAAAGCGTGCTGTACGGTGAAGGGCCCGTCTCGCGTGCGGCGCACTCCTTTACATACTGCCGTGCTGCAGAGCTCCAAGCCCACCTCATGCAAGATTCTGCACAGGTATTGCTGGGTTTCATTCAAACACTGCACCTCTGATTAATGTAATGTGAAAAAATGGAATTAGCAAACTATTACAGAATATCTAATACATATCGAATGCAACATTAAGGTGTCTGTTAAAAAGAGACATGTGCCAAGTCCTATTGCATGTATGAGTGTTGCCCTGTGTCTCTGTAGCCATGTGTGTGAGCAAGTGTCTATCCAGGAGGTTATTGTACAGTACAGGTGAAATACTTACCCAAGGTAAAGTGGGGTGGTTGGAAGTGTAATAAACGCAGGCCTATCATAATAGAGGGAGACTTCCAGTCGGGACGGAGTTTCACCTTCGCAGCCAGCTCATAGGCCTCCTGGTTGTTCATGTCCATCTTAGAGTACCTGCCAGAACAAACACAGTTATCCTACACTGCTCTGCACACTACGTATAGCAAAATTACAAATAAGATGAGCTGGCAATTCAACAATGAGTGGTTTGGAAGGAATCAGTGGCTAACTGCAAGCATTGCAAAGCAATCACTAGCCTGCTATTCAGTGGAGTGGTTGTGTGGTCCCAAGTCTGGGTTTAAGGGTCTCTTTTCCAAGCTTAAATTGATAAACATTCAACATTGGCCATGTCAATCCAGCATGACTTCTGCCACACTCAAAATAACTGGAAACTCGGAACTGGGAAATCTGTCTTCAGTGAGTTCAAGACAACTGGGATCTCGGGGAGAAAAAACGAACTCTGACTGGGAAAATACGTTTTGAACGGTCATTCAACTCGGAATTGTAAGTCGGGAACTCTGGCCTCTTTCTAGAGCTCCGACCTGACAACACTTCGCATCAGTCGACGTCAACATATTCAACTAATGTGGACGCGTAGACGTGACTTACATATTCCAGAACGATACTGCAGAGTTTCTAAACCCAGAGGTGCAACATCGAAATCTAAAGTCGCAACCTAGATTCGAGCCAATGTCTTAAGTAGTTGAACATGTTATTACTATAACCTCGTATAAGTGACAAAGACACACAATTTAATTTTCGTCAAAAACAACTTTATATGCAAGGAGTGCCTCAAGATTTGATTTCATGCACATGCGCAGTTTGGCGTGAGATGACGTTAGACCCTATGACGCGTTGTCAGTGGTGTAAAGTACTTCAGTAAAAATACTTGAAAGTGCTACTTACAGTGGGGCAAAAAAGTATTTAGTCAGCCACCAATTGTGCAAGTTCTCCCACTTAAAAAGATGAGAGAGGCCTGTAATTTTCATCATAGGTACACTTCAACTATGACAGACAAAATGAGATTTCTTTTCTCCAGAAAATCACATTGAGGGGCCTCCCGGGTGGCGCAGTGGTCTAGGGCACTGCATCGCAGTGCTAGCTGCGCCACCAGAGTGTCTGGGTTCGCGCCCAGGCTCTGTCGCAGCCGGCCGCGACCGGCAGGTCCGTGGGGCGACGCACAATTGGGCCAGCGTCGTCCGGGTTAGGGAGGGTTTGGCCGGTAGGGATATCCTTGTCTCATCGCACTCCTGTAGCGGGCCGGGCGCAGTGCGCGCTAGCCAAGGGGGCCAGGTGCACGGTGTTTCGACACATTGGTGCGGCTGGCTTCCGGGTTGGAGGCGCGCTGTGTTAAAGAAGCAGTGCGGCTTGGTTGGGTAGGTCCTTGTGTAATATGATATTGTACACCATTGTCCATTGTATATTATTCATATATACTTGTGTTCCCACATGTACTTCCTGTATTGATTTGTTGTTAATAATAAAAAATAAAAAGATAGGGTTGTTTTCTTGATCTCACCAAAAAAAATATATATAATACCAATGTCGCGAGACATCCGGGAACGCTTGCTTAGCAGACAAAGCAGACCATTCTTCCTTAGTTGTTAATTTTCTCGAAATCTAAAGGCACAACCTAGATTCGAGCACAAGTCTTAAGTAGTTGAACATGTTATTACTGCAACCTCGGTAAAGTGACATACTGAAACGACTTTATATTGGAGTGCCTTTGATTTGACGGCATGCACATACGCAGTTTGGCACGTGACGACCGGTAGACCCGAAAATATGTTGATGCGCATGAGCTAAACTTAGCTAACGTCTCCACGAAATCGTATACAAGCGTGATCGGGGATTTATATTGGAGAAGCAGTTTCTGCCTATCTTCATATTGTAATGTCTTTGACTACTGTCTTTGCTGCCACCTAAATTGTGGGTAAATCCTGAAAATACAGATTTTTGTATATGAAAATGAAAGGTTTTTATGATTACTGTAAAATGTTATGGTACTTTCAATCAATTCTTGCACATTTTCTCAGAAAATGTATATTTTAACAATGTCTGCTCAGGCAAATTTGCGAACTGCTAAACTTGGAACCAATCACAACTTCCGTACATATCCCTCGTGATGAAGGCAGCCAATGGCCTGCTTCGAATATTAAATACGTCCTCTGCTGTCAGTGAGGGGGTTCGATTAATGCCGCCCGGGCGCCAGTGTAGGCGTATTTAGCATCGGCTGAGTTGATTGCATTCGATTTGGAACCGGGCTGCCTCCCGGGCGTGAGCCAGTTGCCCCGTTCAAAGCCCACGGCAAAGTCGGCTCAAAACAAAAGTGACGTAGTTAGCACGTGTAGTAATTAGTAGGATTATTGACATGTTTATGTACTAGTCAGGAACTAGGATACTTGGAAATTTCCGACTTTCTGATTAGTTTAATGCGGCATAACTACACCAGTGGAGGCTGCTGAGGGGAGGACAGAACAGAGCAAATGGAATGACATCAAATCATGTTTTTAATGTATTTGATGCCATTCCACTGATTCTGCTCCAGCCATGACCATGACCCGGGCCTCCCCAATTAAGGTGCCACCATCGTCCTGTGAACTACAGTGAACAAAAATATAAATGCAACATGTAAAGTGTTGGTTCCATGTTTCATAGTTGAAATAAAAAATCCCAGAAATGTTCCATACTCACAAAAATCTTATTTCTTTAAAATGTTGGGCACAAATATGTTTACATCCCTGTTAGTGAGCATTTCTCCTTTGCTAAGATAATCCATCAACCTGCCAGGTGTGGCATATCAAGATGCTGATTAAACAGCATGATCATTACACAGGTGCACCTTATGCTGGGGACAATAACATGTGCAGTTTTCTCACACAACACAATGCCACAGATGTCTCAGATTTTGAGGGAGTGTGAAATTGGCATGCTGACTGCAGGAATGTCCACCAGAGCTGTTGCCAATTTGGCAGTACATCCAACTGGCCTCAAATCAAATCAAAGTTTATTTGTCACGTGCACCAAATACAACCTTACAGTGAAATGCTTACTTACAGGCTCTGGATGGCCTGGTGTAGAGGTCCTGGATGGCAGGCAGCTTTGCCCCAGTGATGTACTGGGCCGTACGCCCTACCCTCTGAAGTGCCTTGCGGTCGGAGGCCGAGCAATTGCCGTACCAGGCAGTGATGCAACCAGTCAGAATGCTCTCGATGTTGCAGCTGTAGAACCATTTGAGGACAACAACTCTATCCTCCTGATTCCTGCTTACAAGCAAAAATTAAAGCAGGAAGCACCAGTGACTCGGTCTATAAAAAAGTGGTCAGATGAAGCAGATGCTAAACTACAGGACTGTCTTGCTATCATGGACTGGAACATGTTCCGGGATTCTTCCGATGACATTGAGGAATACACCACATCAGTCACTGGCTTTATCAATAAGTGCATCGAGGACGTCGTCCCCACAGTGACTGTACGTACATACCCCAACCAGAAGCCATGGATTACAGGCAACATTCGCACTGAGCTAAAGGGTAGAGCTGCCGCTTTCAAGGTGCGGGACTCTAACCCGGAAGCTTACAAGAAATCCTGCTATGCCCTGCGACGAACCATCAAACAGGCAAAGCGTAAATACAGGGCAAAGATCGAATCATACTACACCGGCTCCGACGCTCGTCGGATGTGGCAGGGCTTGCAAACTATTACAGACTACAAAGGGAAGCACAGCCGTGAGCTGCCCAGTGACACGAGCCTACCAGACGAGCTAAATCACTTCTATGCTCGCTTCGAGGCAAGCAACACTGAGGCATGCATGAGAGCATCAGCTGTTCCGGACGACTGTGTGATCACGCTCTCTGTAGCCGACGTGAATAAGACCTTTAAACAGGTAAACACACAAGGCTGCGGGGCCAGACCGATTACCAGGACGTGTGCTCCGGGCATGTGCTGACCAACTGGCAGGTGTCTTCACTGACATTTTCAACATGTCCCTAATTGAGTCTATAATACCAACATGTTTCAAACAGACCACCATAGTCCCTGTCCCCAAGAACACAAAGGCAACCTGCCTAAATGACTACAGACCCGTAGCACTCACGTTCGTAGCCATGAAGTGCTTTGAAAGGCTGGTAATGGCTCACACCACACCATTATCCCAGAAACCCTAGACCCACTCCAATTTGCATACCGCCCAAACAGATCCACAGATGATGCAATCTCTATTGCACTCCACACTGCCCTTTCCCACCTGGACAAAAGGAACACCTATGTGAGAATGCTATTCATTGACTACAGCTCAGCGTTCAACACCATAGTACCCTCAAAGCTCATCACTAAGCTAAGGAACCTGGGCCTAAACACCTCCCTCTGCAACTGGATCCTGGACTTCCTGACGGGCCGCCCCCAGATGGTGAGGGTAGGTAGCAACACATCTGCCACACTGATCCTCAACACTGGCGCTCCCCAGGGGTGCGTGCTCAGTCCACTCCTGTACTCCCTGTTCACCCACGACTGCATGGCCAGGCACGACTCCAACACCATCATTAAGTTTGCAGACGACACAACAGTGGTAGGCCTGATCACCGACAACGACGAGACAGCCTATAGGGAGGAGGTCAGAGACCTGGCCGGGTGGTGCCAGAATAACCACCTCAACGTAACCAAGACTAAGGAGATGATTGTGGACTACAGGAAAAGGAGGACCGAGCACGCCCCCATTCTCATCGACGGGGCTGTAGTGGAGCAAGTGTCTGAGCTTCATGTTCCTTGGTGTCACAACCGCAGACCATGTGTATGGCATTGTGTGGGCGAGCGGTTTGCTGATATCAACGTTGTGAACAGAGTGCCCCATGGTGGCGGTGGGGTTATGCTATTGGCAGGCATAAGCTACGGACAACGAACATAATTGCATTTTACGACGGCAATTTGAATACAGTGACGAGATCCTAAGACCCATTGTGTTTTAAGGCATTTGTGACCAACAGATGCATATCTATATTCCCAGTCATGTGAAATCCATAGGTTAGGGTCTAATTAATTATTTCAATTGACTGATTTCCTCATATGAACTGTAACTCAGTAAAATCTTTGAAATTGTTGCATTTATATTTTTGTTCACTATACAACCAGTTAGCAAGTCGAAAATGCCAGTTTCCTATAGTTCCGACAGGAACTTGAAAGCAGCATCTCTCTTTTCTCATGCAAAAGGAATTGCTATTGATAAAAAACGCTTTATCTGCCTTCCCAATGAAAACTAGTTAGAACATTCAAACATTTATTTATGGAAAAAGGACGTGTTTTTCTGGACGATGCACCATACTGCTTTGTTGACAAAATGACCGAGCAGCGCAGATTACTGGTCGATTTGAGAAGGGCGCTCCTCCCTCTCCGATTCGCCCTATCGTAACAGGCCAATGCCCGATGCCCGATACCCAGCGGTTTAGCATAATCGTATTCTCTCAGTGTAACTAATGTTAGTTCCAAAAACTAAAATAAGATAAATATCTAATTTCGAGTGCACTTAAAATATGTAGCATGCAATATGAATGGTCTTGATCGTATGAAGAGGTAACTCCGTTGACCATTTATCTAATGTATTGAAAGATAGCCAATGTTAGAGTTGACTAGCCTAGCCAGCTAGTGTTTATTAGGTATCTCTTTCAGTGAATTCAATTTCGAGTCATGTTTTGGCACGATTGGCTCATTTCAAGTAACTAGCTGCAGGTTTAAAGAAACACTCAATCATATAATTTTCATAGAAACCCAAATAAAAGCATGCAGATAGTAAGATGTGTGTGTCATAGCCTATGCTAGAATGGAGGTTTAAAGGTCCTGAACAGTGAAAATAATGTTTTTCATCAAATTGGATGATATTTGGATGAAACCAGTTCAAAGTAAGGTGACCCAAGTCTGAAAAATGACTAGCTGGTACATTGATAAAGCTTGATCATAAAGTTACTGGTCCCCTCCTCCCAGTGTCAAACACTTGGATTCAGGAAGCAGGCATTACCAAGGATTTACTTCCGGTATTATGCAACATCACATAAAGCCAGACATTTTATACACCAATGGTAGCATCTTATCATCTTAACTAAGTTAAATATGTACCACCTTAAAACCGTCATCACATGTGCGCCTATGCCTTGCTTTGGCTTTGTTTACATCTGCTCAAGCAGAATGTATGACCAAACATACTGGTAAACGTACATCCAGTGGTGTAGTGGAGGGTATACATCGTATACCCACTTTTTTTTGTGGGCATTGTGTATACTCACTTTTTAATTCCCAGGATGCGTATCAAAGTAGTGTAGTGGAGGTACCAAGTATTAATTAATAAGGCTGATGGAACAGATCAGAATGTTTAGCTTAAAATGTTGATAAACTATTATTTCTTCACATTTTAAGCACCTCAATGTGCACACGGCGGTAGGTCTACGCGCAAATGTTCCAAAATGCAATTTCCAGGAAAACAATGTTCTAAAATGGGCACCAAACATGCAAGCGGTTTCATGGACAGAGATGGAAATATCAGTTCGAAATGTTGAAGTCATGGGAGATCTAAAGATCCAACAACTGTCACGGGTTGCCAATATGACTAGGATAATGTCTTTGGATGCTATACAATGAAATAAAGTTGATTTGAAAACCAATAGAACATATGAGGAAGACTATAAAATATAAACGGTTCTATGGTGGGATTTTGACTTTAGGTTACTTTGAAACAAGGTAAGACATGCCTCATAATATGAGGTAAAACGTCCAGGTTTCATGTAATTCAGGAACATGAAAAAATATAGTGATGCTAATGATAGGCCTAACCATTTTCTGGTAGATGGAAAAACTTTTCCCCAAACCTTCTCAATTAAATAACTAGCTACAAGTAGCCTATGCCTACCTGGCAGAATGATACTGTATTATGATTATTTGCATCAATCCAGTGGCTATTTGTTTTGAAAACTCCATCTCATGTGCACTACAGAAACACCACTACCAAACAACAGTGCTAGGTGCCTGACCAGTTGAATTTAAGGCCAACTAGACAAAAAAAATCTACATTTCTTAGAGTTTTCCCAGACCTCAAAAGTGGTATCCTGATGTGGTTATTAAGGTAATGTTTGTAGACTTAAAACGTCACATTTAGTTGTTTTTCTATTTTTTTTAAAAGCGTGACTTTGAGAGTGAAAACCTGGAAAAAATTTAAAATCTGAAACCTGTGAATTTATTACAAGATTTACGTTGACATTTTAGTCATTTAGCAGACACTGTTATGGGCTCCTGAGTGGCGCAGCGGTCTAACGCACTGAATCTCAGTGCTAGAGGCATCACTACAGACCCTGGTTCGATTCCAGGCTGTATCGCAACCGGCCGTGATTGGGAGTCCCATAGGACGTCGCACAATTGGTCGAGCGTTGTTAGGGTTTGGCTGTGGTAGGCTGTCATTGTAAATAAGAATTTGTTGTTAACTGACTTGCCTAGTTAAATAAATACAAATATCCAGTGACTTGCAGGTAATACATTCATCTTAACATAGCCAGGTGGGACAACCACATCATAGTAAGTACATTTTTCCTTAATAAAGTAGCAAAGTAAAAACTTACTGTTTTTATTTTACTCTTTGAAGAGGTAGGATTTCACAAGTTTTCTGAAGATGGGCAGGGACTCTGCTGTCCTAGCTTCAGGGGGAAGCTGGTTCCACCATTGTGGTGCCAGGACAGAGAAGAGTTTGGACTGAGCTGAGCGGGAGGGCCAAGAGACCAGAGGTGGCAGAACGGTTTGAGCAGAGTTTGAAGGTAGGGAGGGGCAGTTCCTCTTGCTGCTCCTTGGGGGGGAAACATTAGACAACTTGCACAGTACAGCTTCGGTTGGCCTGACTGTGAAAGACACCAGAAAACACATTGTAGAATGAGATCCCTACATCATCGAATTGATAGCGTCATAATCAGAACAGTAAATAAAAGGAAATTAAATTCACTACCCATTTAACAAACATTTCCCTTTTCAAAAACATTACAGGCTACGTAGACAGGCTCCTTGATCACCTCTTCAACGAGGTCACCCTTGATCCAACGTCGTATGTGGGGAAGCTGTGCGAGCTGACCATCCCAGGACCCCTGTCTGCCCAGTGTGAGAGGACCCCTGTCTGCCCAGTGTGAGAGGCCTGAGTTGTCCATCCCAGGACCCCTGTCTGCTCAGTGTGAGAGGCCTGAGTTGTCCATCCCAGGACCCCTGTCTGCTCAGTGTGAGAGGCCTGAGTTGTCCATCCCAGGACCCCTGTCTGCTCAGTGTGAGAGGCCTGAGTTGTCCATCCCAGGACCCCTGTCTGCTCAGTGTGAGAGGCCTGAGTTGTCCATCCCAGGACCCCTGTCTGCTCAGTGTGAGAGGCCTGAGTTGTCCATCCCAGGACCCCTGTCTGCTCAGTGTGAGAGGCCTGAGTTGTCCATCCCAGGACCCCTGTCTGCCCAGTGTGAGAGGCCTGAGTTGTCCATCCCAGGACCCCTGTTTGCTCAGTGTGAGAGGCCTGAGTTGTCCATCCCAGGACCCCTGTCTGCTCAGTGTGAGAGGCCTGAGTTGTCCATCCCAGGACCCCTGTCTGCTCAGTGTGAGAGGCCTGAGTTGTCCATCCCAGGACCCCTGTCTGCTCAGTGTGAGAGGCCTGAGTTGTCCATCCCAGGACCCTTGTCTGCTCAGTGTGAGAGGCCTGAGTTGTCCATCCCAGGACCCCTGTCTGCTCAGTGTGAGAGGCCTGGGAGGAAGGACGCCACATCTGGATTTGTTTCCCGCGTCAATCTTGAGGGTGACTGAAACCAAGTGGACGACTGAATCCTGCTTGATTGAAGCGGGGTACATGGGTCCCCCTCCTCTCCTGCTCCCCTCCCCATCAATCTCTGTAGTTGGTTGCATTCCCTAAAGCCTAAGTAATTCACTTTTACGTGATATGACATCACAGTTTGTTACTTTGTATTGTTATTCATCTAGCATTCCGATGGGAGATGAGTGTTACAAATTGTACAAATCAATGGGTCCTGCACACTGTAGGGCGGCCAGGTGCCTATATTATGCTTATGGCTCTAATTCTTAAAAAATCTAATCAAATCACCATAGAAGGTTGGTGGCACCTTAATTGGGGAGGACAGGCTCGTGGTAATTGCTGGAGAGGAATAAGTGGAATAGTATCAAATACATCCAACACATGGTTTCCATGTGTTTGATACCATTCCATTCGTTCCATTTCAGCCATTATTATGAGCTGTCCTCAGCAGCCTCCTGTGTGTCTCAACATTATTTCTCATGAGTGTTCATGTTGATCAATATTTTGGCTTTGCTGGTCTATTGTAAATTATAAAATAAATGTCTAATCAATACATACAGTACAATTCTGAACATATTGTCATTTATAATGCTAATGAAGAGGCACCAAGAAATTGTCCAGACACTTATTGTATGCTGTTTTCATTTACATTCCCTTAAGTAATAATAATACATTTAATTTGTATAGCTTTTCATTACAGAGCTATCTCAAAGCTCTACTGAGGAAAAAATAAAACATATACAATAAAAATAACATAGTATATGTTATGATTTCCTAATTGTTGTGGCTAATGTTAGATAAGTGGCTAGGTGGCTAATGCTAACATTAGCTGGGCTAGGGGTTGGGCTTAGGGATTAAGGTTAGGGATTAAGGTTAGGGTTGAGGATAGGAGTTAGGTTAAAGGGTTAGGTTTAATGGAAGGGTTAGCTAACATGCTAAGTAGTCACAAAGTAGCTAAAAAGTAGTAAGTAGTTGCAAATTAGCTATAATGCCAAAATTGTTCATGACAAGAACCTTTGGGTTGCTAGACATTCACGTACACCTACCCATCCACCCCAACCAATCATCATGCTTTTGTTGCCTTAAGTAACCTTCTGTTTTATGTAACCATACCAAACTTAACATATCATACTAATTTGGATGTCCTGGATTTACGTTTACTATGTCCCGGATTTACTATGTTTACGATGACACCAGGCTGGTCATTCCAAGCCTAAATAGTATGCCTCAACCCATTTTCTCTGCAAAATTCTGTTGGATATAAGAAAAACAGCAGCAAGACACAATTGCAGTTCTATTGTTTTGTAACTATATACAGTTGAAGTTGGAAGTTTACATACACTTATGTTTGAGTTGTTAAAACTCGTTTTTCAACCACTCCACAAATTTCTTATCTGGTAGAGTCTCTCTGTCTGTAATGTGTGATATCTGGTAGAGTCTCTGTCTGTAATGTAACAAACTATAGTTTTGGCAAGTCGGTTAGGACATCTACTTTGAGCATGACACAATACATTTTTCCAACAATTGTTCACAGACAGATTATTTCACTTATAATTCACTGTATCACAATTCAAGTGGGTCAGAAGTTTACATACACTAAGTTGACTGTGCCTTTAAACAGCTTGGGAAATTCCAGAAAATTATGTAATGGATTTAGAAGCTTCTGATAGGCTTATTGACATCATTTGAGTCAATTGGAGGTGTACCTGTGGATGTATTTCAAAGCCTACCTTCAAACTCAGTGCCTCTTTGCTTGACATCATGGGAAAATCAAAAGAAATCAGCCAAGACCTCAGATTTCTTTTTTTAGACCTCCACAAGTCTGGTTCATCCTTGGGAGCAATTTCCAAACCCCTGAAGGTGCCACGTTCATCTGTACAAACAATAGTACGCAAGTATAAACACCATGGGACCACGCAGCCGTCATACCGCTCAGGAAGGAGACGTGTTCTGTCTCCTAGAGATGAACGTACTTTGGTGCGAAAAGTGCAAATCAATCCCAGAACAACAGCAAAGGACCCTGTGAAGATGCTGGAGGAAACAGGTACAAAAGTATCTATATCCACAGTAAAACGAGTCTTATATCGACATAACCTGAAAGGCCGCTCAGCAAGGAAGAAGCCACTGCTCCAAAACCACCATAAAAAAGCCAGACTACGGTTTGCAACTACACATGGGGACAAAGATCGCACTTTTTGGAGAAATGTCCTCTGGTCTGATGAAACAAAAATAGAACTGTTTGGCCATAATGACCATCGTTATGTTTGGAGGGAAAAGGGGGAGGCTTGCAAGCCGAAGAACACCATCCCAACTGTGAAGCACGGGGGTGGCAGCATCATGTTGTGGGGGTGCTTTGCTGCAGGAGGGACCGGTGCCCTTCACAAAAAAGATGGCATCATGAGGTAGGAAAATTATGTGAATATATATATATTGAAGCAACATCTCAAGGCAACAGTCAGGAAGTTAAAGCTTGGTCGCAAATGGGTCTTCCAAATGGACAATGACCCCAAGCATACTTCCAAAGTTGTGGCAAAATGCCTTAAGGACAACAAAGTCAAGGTATTGGAGTGGCCATCACAAAGCCCTGACCTCAATCCTATAGAAAATGGGTGTGCAGAACTGAAAGGGCGTGTGCGAGCAAGGAGGCCTACAAACCTGACTCAGTTTCACCAGCTCTGTCAGGAGGAATGGGCCAAAATTCACCCAACTTATTGTGGGAAGCTTGTGGAAGGCTACCCAAAATGTTTGACCCAAGTTAAACAATTTAAAGGCAATGCTGCCAAATAGTAATTGAGTGTATGTAAACTTCTGACCCATGGGAATGTGATGAAAGAAGTATAAGCTGAAATAAATCATTCTCTCTACTATTATTCTGACATTTCACATTCTTAAAATAAAGTGGTCATCCTAACTGACCTAAGACAGTGAATTCTTACTAGGATTAAATGTCAGGAATTGTGAAAAACTGAGTTTAAATGTATTTGGCTAAGGTGTATGTAAACTTCCGACTGTACGTTTTACAAATTCTTAACATACTGTACGAATTGCAATTCGTAGCATATCATACGACATGGATGATGGACATCCACAAATGAACACATACCATACGGAATGTAACATATCATACCAATTGGAGTGTCCCGGATTTACATTTACTATGTTACCCCTGAATCCAGGTTGGAATGACATGAGACCCATTGTTTACCTTATCGTCAATGACATGTGGCCCATTGGTTACCTTGTTACCTGGCAACGACCACAAGGTCGTTTCAAAGAGCTGTCAGTCAAGGCGAGCTCATGAATATAAGCTCCCCAACCACTCAGCCTGTTCTTTTAGGCTTCCTGATAATTAACGATGAAATGGTAAACATCACCCATAGTATAGCGTACAAATATTATGGGGGATGTTTTGGTCATTCAAAGGCTATTTTTACTTAGGAAATAGGATGACTGTGCGGGACCTTTAAAAATGACCACTGCGTATGCATATTAGCGAATACATATGGCATAACCTACACATATAGCATACCTCACAATGCAATATTCTCTAAAAACAGTTGTACAATGTGCTCTGCAATAAGATAACCAGAGTTTGATTTCTAAACCAGATACTTTCTCAAAAAGCAGCTGCCCAATACCATGGAGGGCATGCATAATCTTGGATGTGTTGGAATATAAAGTATGGAGAATGATAAAGAGCCTGTAAGATCATAGAAAAAGCAGTTGGGAAATAAATGTTTGAGTTTCAAATACTAAATGTTCAGTGAGTGTGAGTATATTTAGGTGGTTTACATTCTCAACTTTCCTACTAACCTTCTAAAAGTTGATGGTGCCAAAATCTTGCCAATCCATTTATTATTCTATTATGACTGAGTGTGAGACATCCCAGGCGAAAAATGTATATATTTAAATATGCTTAAATAATACTTCATTAATATATTTAAGTAAATCTGTGATAAATATACTTAAGTAAATTTAAAATGATAAAAATTGTTTAAATACACTTACTGCATTTAATGTACATTTTATTTATTTTTTATTAGCATTTAAGTATATTAAATCCATTTTAAATTATATAAATGGGGACACATTTTTTGTACTTAAGTATATTCTTAGTATATTAGATAAAGAGCTAAATAAATATACTTTGAAAACACCTTAAGTGCAATTTATGTACAGTGGCAAGAAAAAGTATGTGAATCCTTTGGAATTACCTGGATTTCTGCATAAATTAGATATACAATTTGATCTGATATTCATCTTAGTCACAACAATAGACAAACACAGTGTGCTTAAATTAATAACACACAAATTATTGTATTTTTCTTTTCTATATCGAATACATCATTTAAACATTCACAGTGTAGGTTGGAGAAAATAGTACCCGCAAAACACCAGTCTCACCGTCAACAGTGAAGAGGCGATTCCGGGATGCTGGCCTTCTAGGCAGAGTTGCAAAGAAAAAGCCATATCTCAGACTGGCCAATAAAAAGAAAAGATTAAGATGGGCAAAAGAACACAGACACTGGACAGAGGAACTCTGCCTAGAAGGCCAGCATCGCGGAGTCGCCTCTTCACTGTTGACGTTGAGACTGGTGTTTTGCTGGTACTATTTAATGAAGCTGCCAGTTGAGGACTTGTGAGGTGTCTGTTTCTCAAACTAGACACTCTAATGTACTTGTCCTCTTGCTCAGTTGTGCACCGGGGCCTCCCACTCCTCTTTCTATTCTGGCTAGAGACAATTTGCGCTGGTCTGTACTGTTCTCTTCTTTTCTGTAGTACACAGCGTTGTACGATATCTTCAGTTTCTTGGCAATTGCTCGCATGGAATAGCCTTAATTTCTCAGAACAAGAATAGACTGACGAGTTTCAGAAGAAAGCTCTTTGTTTCTGGTCATTTTGAGCCTGTAATCGAACCCACAAATGCTGATGCTCCAGATACTCAACTAGTCTAAAGAAGGCCAGTTTTATTGCTTCTTTAATCAGCAAAACAGTTTTCAGCTGTGCTAACATAATTGCAAAAGGGTTTTCTGATAAACTGGTTGCTGATAATGGGCCTAGATTTCCAAGCAGATTTCAAAACTGTAACTTGGCCACTCAGGAACATTCATTGTCTTCTTGGTAAGCAACCAGTGTAGATGGATAGTAATTAAAAAATCATGCCATAAATCATAAAAAATCATGCCAATCCGTATTGTTTCACACATGTTTCACACATGTTTCTAACATATTATGTGATTTGTTAAGCCAAATTTGACTTATGAACTCATTTAGGCTTGCCTAACCAAAGGGGCTGAAAATGTATGCAATGACTATATTTTAGTTATCTAATTTTTATTGATCCCCCAAAAATAAAAAAGTATTCCACTTTGACATTATAGTATTTTGAGTAAATTGTTGACATTGTTTGCAATTACAATGAAATACATTTTAACCCCACTTTGTAACACAATAAAATGTGAAGAAATCCAAGGGGTATGAATACCTTTGCAAGGCACTGTATACTTATAGTGTACTTAATCACCCACAGAGTTTCATAAAAAAATAAACAGTACCAGTCAAAAGTTTGGACACACCTACTTATCCAATGGTTTTTCTGTATTTGTACTATTTTCTACATTGTAGAATAATAGTGAAGACATCAAAACTATGAAATAACACATATGGAATCATGTAGTCATGAAGCTTGCTTAGAGAATGCCAAGAGTGTGCAAAGCTGTCATCAAGGCAAAGGGTGGCTACTTTGAAGAATCTCAAATATAAAATATATTTAGATTTGTTTAACACTTTTTTGGTTACGACATGATTCCATATGTGTTATTTCATAGTTTTGATGTCTTCACAATTATTCTACAATGTAGAAAATAGTAAAAATAAAATAAAGAAAAACCCTTGAATGAGTAGGTGTGTCCAAACGTTTGACTGGTACTGTATAAATTATTTAACTATTAAAACAAACTCCATGTGTATTTTGAATGAAAACACTAAAATACAATTAAAGCATTTGAAATTGAGGTACAATTTTAATGTTTGTTTAAGTTCAATGATAATGAACATATAGGATACTTAAAGACGGGAAAACAATTAATTTAAAGTACAGTTTTAATAAATGTATTGAAGGTTGATGATAGTATATTTACAATATACTGAAAAACTGAAAATCAATTAATTAAAGTACACTTTTAACAAGTGTATTAAATGTTGATGATAGTATATGTATAGTATACTAAAATACTGAAAAACTATACATTTAAAGTACACTTTTAATAAATGTGTTGAATGTTGATGATAGCATATTTATAGTATACTAAAAGACTGAAAAAAATATGAATTTAAAGCACACTGCTAATAAGTGTGTTGAAGGTTGAATATAGTATATTTATAGTATAATAAAAGACTGAAAAAAACGAGGAATTTAAAGTACACTGTTAATAAGTGTATTGAAGTGTGATGACAGCATATTTATAGTATACTAAAAGACTGAATAAAAAGATTGGCTTGGCATGTTTTGCATAATGTACGATCCATGCATATGTATTTGAGCAAAGAACACCATCTCTAACAGTGTTTCACCATTTGTTGAGTACGGCAACAAATAGCAAAGGTGTCTCTCTCAGGCAGTCTTCTTTTCTCAGGCAGTATTTGAAGTATCTAAATATATTGTAACCTACAAATCAATGTATATCAAGTTCCGTGGAGGGGACAATCTTACAATGTTGCAGTTCAGAAATTAGAGCTTTACCGTCTATGCCAAAAGCCTGGGCCTCTGATGGAGACTGTAGAACTATCATCAACACATGCTTCAGTATTGCCCCATTTGTGTGCCAAGCCCCCATAGGCATATCGAAAAGATCCCATCCTGGTCAACAACGTAGCTGACCGATGTAGAGAGACAAGTGCCTTATCAGAATGCAATCTAAAGCTTGTGTGGTCCAGAGACGAGAACTCTACCATCTATGGCAAAAGTCTGGGCTTTTGACGGGGACAATAGAATGTTACAATAGTAAAATAATATGTTGGTCACCTGTAAACTGATTATATATTGAATTTAGTCTTCAAGCTGCTCAAACAATCACGTATATCTGCAGTTGGTGTTCATCGACTCTAAAATGCACTAGATTGTGTGAGACAAAACTCACAAAGAAAAGACAACAGGCAAATGCATATGTGGTCTCAATGTCTAAATAGTGATGGCAGGACTAATTCAAACTGCAGGACTTCTTGGTGAATAGATCATGAGAGACAAAAGTGAGAGACAATAATGAATAAAGATGCTCAAACAAGCACGTGTATCTGTAGTAGGTGTTCTTCAACACTAAAATGCACTATACTGTATAAGACAAAATCCAAAACCCACAAAGAAAGACAACAGGCAAAGACACACAGTATGTGGTCCCAATGTCTACAATGTCTAAATAGTGACGGCGGGGCTAGTTCAAACTGCAGTAGAATGGTTCTCCTCACAGGTGAATGAATCAGCTCATGCTTGGGGAATAACACTTGGTTGATCTCTGGGAGCAGGACACAGGAGAGCTGAATAGACCCTGTGAGACAAAAGTGAGAGACAAGAATGAATAAAATAAATCATCACAGCGAAGTAGTTTGTATGCTCGAAAATGAACATCCTGACAGTCTGAGGCAGGGTGCTCCGTGATCATCCTACTCCACCTATTGACAGGGATAATGTGGCACCTCTTATTTGTCAGGATAAAATACATTAGTGTGTCCTGCCTTGATGACTGTATTACCTTTACACTAATTGTCCTATATATTTTTGTAGTCTTAAATTATTGCTTGGAATAAACGAATAACTAAAACACTCCTTGTCCAGGAATGACACACTAGCTAGTGATTAAAGCCATCTGCTCCTGCTGGCTAGCAGTATATCTACTTGTTGTAACTTGCTAGCTAACTAGCAAGCTAGCTACATTACTAAGGTTGCTGCTATCTACAGTATGTTGAGAGTCATTTTACAGCTTGCATTGATGGTAAATATAACTAGTGAAAGAACTAAATATGACTAAATAGATAGTTATATTTACCATCAATGCAAGCTGTAAACTATAACTTTTCTATAACTAAATAGATAGATTACAAATAAATAAAAAATACTTTACCTGATAGCAGTCGGACGGAGATCTATCTCGAGCTGTAGCCAGCTTTCTACTACCTTAGGTATGGATAACGTAATTGGCAGCGGTGATCAGCAGAGATAGTACCATGGACAGTACACAAGTTTTGATTGCTTTACAGTTCAGTACTTGGCGGGTTTTGCATGTCCAGCTAGCGAACATAAAAGTAAGTATTTTGAAAAAAAAATGGCAAGAATTGACATTGCCAACAGACAGAAATGTACTCCGAAGAAATAAATATACACAACATGTAAAAACCAGTTCCTCTCTCGACAGAGATCCATCATCTCAAAAGCTAAATCAGATAGCTTGCTACAGCCCACCACCTGAACGTGCTGGAGTATTTAATGCAACCTAAACCCAAGTAAAGCAATTTTGTATTAGAGCTATCAAGAATGAAACACAAGAATCAATCAATTAAAAGTTAGTACAAAACGATTAAGATGATACAGAGACATAAGCCTACCCTGAATCCAGTGCTATATGTGACATTGTATCCACAAATATCAAACAGTATGCTTGTGTCTTTATTCATGTTAAACACAATGTTTGGTCAACTTGATGAACATGTGATGCACGTGGACGTGGCAATTTCTCTTTTTTCTTAGTTTCAGCAAAGCCGTGCCCCATTGAGCTTCCGTGGAACCAAAGACTGGAAGTGTTGCTCAATGCTTTCCTCAAAAAGAGAGGAAAACCATTGCTATAGCCTACTTCAGTTGTATTAGTCTGTCGTCATGAATCTGGTAATATTCTGTGGTACTTCAGTGGTAGAATGGAATGAATTATTTTGGAGTCGACATCACTAGCCTCCAGTAGCCTAGTAAGTTCTGTCATGTAAGGTTGCAAAAATCTGGTAACTTTCCCAACTCTAGTTCTGTGGAACTTTAGTGGTAATGTTCCATACAGCTTCAGGTAATGTCCTGAGATTTGGTGATTGATAAAGATTAAGTGCAAATGGTTAAGTATTTAAATGGTTATCTAATGAAAAAAGGAATCACAACAACAAAAAGATGTGTAACCGATCGCTCCATCTATAAAGCAACTTGGCGTGTTTGACTGTGTGTTTGTGTGTGTCTACATGTACATGAATGCCTGTGTGCATGCGTGTGCAATTACCATGTTTTTGTGATTCTGAACAATTGAATGAAGCACCGGTATTCTGTAAACAGAGACTGATCTGTAATTATTGGTCGTTTTTATTCACACCTAACCGTTATCAATGCAGAACCTAAATTCATAATTGACTGTGACGGGCTGCAGTCTTTGTGTGGGAGGCACAGGACAGAGGTAAGCCTTTGTAGGGGACTAGTCATGGTGCCATAGTGAGTGTGGAGAAAAGACATATGAGAGGTTGCTCACACAGGTGCTCGGAGTCCAGAGGGTCATTGCCATGGAGATGTGGAAAAATGCAGCAACTGCTAGAGGAAGTTATCTAACATTGATACACTACATAACCAAAAGTATGTGGACATCTGCTCGTTGAACATCTCATTCCAAAATCATGGGCATTAATACAGAGTTGGTCCCCACTTTGCTAATATAACAGTCTCCACTCTTCTGGGAAGGCTTTCCATTAGATGTTGGAACATTGCTGCGGGGACTTGCTTCCATTCAGCCACAAGAGCATTAGTGAGGTCGAGCACTGATGTTGGGCGATTAGGCCTTACTCAAATTCAGCATTCCAATTAATTCCAAAGGTGTTCGATGGGGGTTGATGTCAGGGCTCTGTGCATGCAGGTCAAGTTCTTCCACACCGATCTCGACAAACCATTTCTGTATGGACCTCACTTTGTGCACCGGGACATTGTCATGCTGAAACCGGAAAGGGCTTTCCCCAAACTGTTGCCACAAAGTTGGAAGCACAGAATCGTCTAGAATGTCATTGTATGCTGTAGCGTTAAGTGCAACCAAGGCTGTCTGTGCAGCCAAGGACAAACGATTTTTACGCACTACACGCTTCAGCCCTCAGCGGTCCTGTTCTGTGAGCTTGTGTGGCCTACCACTTTGCGGCTGAGCCATTGTTGCTCCTAAATGTTTCCACTTCACAATAACAGCACTTACAGTTGACCGGGGAAGCTCTAGCAGGGCAGAAATCTGACGAACTGACTTGTTGGAAATGTGGCATCCTATGACTGTGCCATGTTGAAAGTCACTGAGCTCTTCAGTAAGGCCATTCTACTGCCAATGTTTGTCTATGGAGATTGCATGGCTGTGTGCTCGGTTTTATACACTTGTTGGCAACGGGTGTTGGTGAAATAGCCAAATCCACTAATTTGAAGGGTTGTCCACGTACTTTTGTTTAGATAGTGTATATCTCTATACCACTTACAGTATAGGAGTGTTTATCAATGTAAATTGAATGACACATTTTAACATTGGTATGGGAACTGTCTGTGACACATCAAATTCTCAGTAGAAGTATATATGTCTTAGAGTACATCCTTGAATAATACTTATATAAGTATTATCAGTGTACAGGAGCTAGTGGCTACAAATAACTCATTCTGTCATTGCACACAACAGTGTGCTGTCTGTGCCTCTTCTATCACAGTTTGTTGTGTGATCCATGAAGGCTGTCAATGTCCTTGGCTCAGAAACACTTTCATTCGTTACACTCACTCCTGAAACAAAACATGCAATGCTCTGGAAAGCACACGATCAACAAATAATATCATGTGATGAACCTTTCCCACGGAACCCCACCCTATTGAGTAACTGCACAAACTATGGAACAACAGTAAATTAATTGAGTCTATTTAAAGTTACATACAAATATTGTGTGTGTATTTATAAACTTACAAATTGAATTTAGTTATTGAGTTATTTAGGAACGTAGTGATCCTGAGGGTAGGGCCTGGTTTCAGTGGGATAGTGAAGATAAGATACCGTTTTTGGAACCACTGTCCTTCCCTGTATTTATTTTATTTGACTGAACCTTTGTTTCATCAGGGAGTCATACTGAGACCAAGATCTCTTTTACAGCCTTGAATTACATCAATTACATACAATTCAGAAATCACAATACAAAATGCAAGCAGAAAGAAAAACACGGTCATAGAAAACAAATACCGTCATCCGTAATAAGGTCCTCAATCAGCTTTCTGAATTGCCCTTAGAGGCACCAAAACATACACTTTAAGAAAGTGTTGAAGATTGTTCCAAAAATAAGGCGCAAGAAAGTAAAAGTTGATTTACTGTACCTAACTCAGTAGAGACCAAAGGAATTTCCAGAGTTAGCTATCTCTGTGACCGGTTGTGGTAACTCATACAGTATGTCTACAGTTTAGTAATGATGTCAGGTACAGTGGGACTTTTGTAAATGGGCTTTATAAATGAAAACATAGCAATGTATTAAGAGGGCCAACCAACTTTGCAACTTTGCATGCAAATGTAATTTCAATACGTGTTGAATGGCCAAACATGAGACATCACACCCTTCAAAGGTCCACATGATCAATGTAATATCATTTGTGAGTAGTTGTGAGAGCTTTAACATTACAGTTCAGCCTACCACGTGAGGAATAAAGATGACAAATTGAACTTTACATCAGAGCTTGGGAGGAGGGAGAATGTGAGTTTATTAAGGAGAGGTGAGAGACGGAAACAGAGACCGAGAGAGAGAGAGAGAGAGAGAGAGAGAGAGAGAGAGAGAGAGAGAGAGAGAGAGAGCAAGTGAATGGGAGAGATAGAGTGTGTGAGTGAGAGCACAAGAGAAAGGTGGAACGCCTATGCTCTGGTCAGTGTAAGATCTTACCAGACTGTACATTTAATCAAATTAGAACATTTCTAAGATAACACATATGGTTCTAGTTTGACCTTGGGGTCAGGGAGAAGAGATCACAAAGAAACGTCCTTGTCGGTAAGTCCAGTTGTTTTGACCATGTTGAACCATGGAGGATTAAGTGGAAAACATCTATCGTCATCGCTTGTTATAATAGAGTTCAAGTATTTTCTCTGTTAATGGTTGACTACTAGTCAGCCACTGCTCCTATTTGTCTTTCATGATTATTTTAAAGGCAGCATTATCTGTTCAGTACGCAAGGCATCATTTTAACATCTATATCTATAAAAGCAATATGCAGTAAACCAAGACAAATACTGTACTGTTATGTGATATGAGGTTTGCATGTGCAGACAGCATTTTAAGACGAGATATTGTGCGGCAGGCTTTGTCATTTCTTTACCCCTTGAAGAAGAGGATACAGTGGCAGAGGAGACAAGTAGCATAAAGAAAATAAACTCACAATTCCTGTGGTAACATATATGTCCGTGACCCTCTGATGAGAATCAGAAAAGACAAAGCAGATACGTAAGATTAGATAGGAATGCTTTTAGGATTCACTATGTATCCATCTTGTCTATTAATGAAGAAATACATGAACTCTACAATGTTCACATTGATGGCATGAAACAACTCCGGTGTAATTTGTTTTTGATAATCAAAGGTTGATTGGCAATAAACAAATTGTCTATTAGGGTGACATTGGCTCTCTCTGTGTGTATGTGTGTAAGGGAGAGTAGGCTTACAGGTGTGTTCGAAGATGTCAATGGTGAAATGGATGTTATCTTCTGCATTGGTGGCAATAAAAAGAACACCAACGTGTAATTTGCTTTGTTGTGTGTGCGTGTGTCAGGAAGAGTTGGTTTACAGGTGTATTTGGAATGAAGATGTCAATGGTGAAACAGGCAGCAATGGCTGTGGTAGCGATGGGATGCATGGCCGTCATCGCTCTAATCCTCACATTAGTTCAGCACCACTCAGTGGATCTCCCCCATCGCATGCAGGTGATGAGAAATTACAACTGTTTTCTGTGATGTGACTACTGTAATTTACTTCACTTGACAACCCTTATCAGGGGCAGAACTGAGGGAGAATCACTATGGGAAATCACCCATGTAAAATTCCGGAATTCACCTTAAAAAGCTTTTACAAAAACGTTTTACATGTCGAAATCCTTTAACTTTGGGAACTCCGTTCCAACATTTTCCCTCCCAATTCCACATTGCTTTCATCATATCTCAGATTTCAATGTTATTTTATAAAGTACATACACTACCGTTCAAAAGTTTGGGGTCACTTAGAAATGTCTTTGAAATAATTTTTTTATTTTTTTGTCCATTAAAATAACATCAAATTGATCAGAAATACAGTGTAGACATTGTTAATGTTATAAAAGACTATTGTAGCTGGAAAAGGCAGATTTTATATGGAATATCTACATAGCAACCATCACTCCTGTGTTCCAATGGCACGTTGTGTTAGCTAATCCAAGTTTATCGTTTTAAAAGGCTAATTGATTATTAGAAACCCCTTTTGCAATTATGCTAGCACAGCTGAAAACTGTTTTGCTGATTATAGAAGCAATAAAACTGGCCTTCTTTAGACTAGTTGAGTATCTGGAGCATCAGCATTTGTAGGTTCGATTACAGGCTCAAAATGGCCAGAATTATATAACTTTCTTCTGAAACTCGTCAGTCTATTCTTGTGCTGAGAAATGAAGGCTATTCCATGCGAGAAATTGCCAAGAAACTGAAGATCTCGTACAACGCTGTGTACTACTCCCTTCACTGAATAGCGCAAACTGGCTCTAACCAGAATAGAAAGAGTGGGATGCCCTGGTGCACAACTGAGCAAGAGGACAAGTACATTAGAGTGTTTAGTTTGAGAAACAGACGCCTCACAAGTCCTCAACTGGCAGCTTCATTAAATGGTACCAGCATAACACCAGTCTCAACATCAACAGTGAAGAGGCGACTCCGGGATGCTGGCCTTCTAGGCAGAGTTGAAAAGAAAAAGCCATATCTCAGATTGGCCAATTAAAAGAAAAGATTAAGATGGACAAAAGAACACAGACACTGGACAGAGGAACTCTGCATAGAAGGCCAGCATTCCGTCGTCACCTCTTCACTGTTGACGTTGAGACTGGTGTTTTGCTGGTACTAGATTGGTAGTGTACCTCATGGGATACGACAGGGCCCCTGTAAAGCTACCAATATGGGACGGTATTCAACACCAAAAGGGGAGTGTACAAATACAATTCCTATCATCACTAAAGGTCTGAACTCAAAAATGTTTAAAAAAACAACAATTCTCCCAGTAAGGACAATGTTAATCATAGTTTAGCTCTCTCCCTCTATGTATCCCTCTCTGTATCAAACACACAGGCTCTCCCATACACACAGGATTCCCCAATATGGAATGGTATTTGACTTCTCTGTCTGTGTCCTTCAGTATGGGATGGTGTTTGACGCTGGATCCACACACACTTCTCTCTACATGTACCGTTGGCCTGGCAACAAAGAAAACAACACTGGGGTGGTGTCACAGATGCTGGTCTGTGATGTTGATGGTCAGTGCCAAGGGCTGTCTGTCAACCATTACTACTACTCTATTATTTTACTCATTCTTAGGGGTAAATCCTAACTTCCACAAAACTCAAATTTTCACTTTGTCATGTATTGACGTTAGTGTTACACAATTCCAGTGATCCGCCAACCTGGAGTTACTCATCTGGGATTTCTAGAGAATTTGGCAACAATAGTTGATGTCAATGGAAGAATAGTTAGGATTCGCCCCTAGAAAGGGAAAGGAAATACCTAGTCAGTTGAATGCATTCAACTGAAATGTGAATCAGAGAGGTGCGGAGGGCTGCCATAATCGACATCCACGTCTTCGGCGCCTGGGGAACAGTACTTTAGAAGTTAGAATACGCCCCTCAGCCATCTTATATGTACCTATTTTGATGGCAGCTTGATCTCAAGGCCAAGACAAATCATAATTTATCACTCAGTAATGGTTGTCATATCAAAACATACAGTATATGCCTTTAGTGTCTCACACCTGTCCCCTGCTCTTCCATAGGAAATGGTATCTCTAGCTATGCCCAGGACCCCCCTGCTGCAGGGCTCAGTCTGAGGAAGTGCCTGGACAGTGCACTGGCAGTCGTCCCTGCCAACCAGCTGAGGGAAACTCCTGTGTACCTTGGTGCTACCGCTGGCATGCGACTCTTGCAGTAAGTCAAGACTGCACTGTTTTATCTTGATAGATGTAATAATTTCCATTTACCACATCCCAATAATCATACTTTATGAATGAATACTCTAGTAAAACAACCTGGTCTCAGAGCATTTCGTATTATTCTGTGTGTAATTCCAGAACACTCCATTTAGTATGATATGTTACGTTTCGTATGGTATGTATTAATTTGTGGATGTCCATCACCCATTTGTATGATATAATACAAATTGTAATTGGTAACATATGTTACGAATTTGCAGAACCTACAATACGTTATGAATTTGCAAAACATAATATATGTTACGAATTCTAGCTAGGTGGTTAACGTTTGCAAGGCTAGGGGTTAGGGTTAAGGTTAGGGTTATGTTTAGGAGTTAGGTTAACGGTTTAAGTTTAGAGTTAGGGGAAGGGTTAGCTAAAAGGGTAAAGGTTAGGGTTAGGTGAAGGGTTAGCTAAAATGGTTAGGGTTAGGTGAAGGGTTAGCTAAAATGGTTAATGTTAGGGTTAGGAGAAGTGTTAGCTAACATGCTAAATAGTCGCAAATTAGCTAAAAAGTATTAAGTAGTTGAAATGTTGCTAAAAAATGCTAAAGTTGTCTGATGAGATTTGAATTCGCAACATTTGGATTGCTATCCAGGGTTGGTAGATGTTCAAGTTATACACCCACCCATCCACCACCCCGACCAACCACCCCGACCAACCACCCCGAAGCTTAACATATGGTACTAAATAGTGTGTCTTGGATTTACGTACAGAATAATATGAAATGCTCTGAGACCAGGTTGAGGAAAACATCCCACTTATCTATGTGGTGACTATTTAACCTCATGTACAGTATGACTGGGTACTGTGTGCTCTTTCAGGCTGCAAAACGTGTTTTTTTATAACAAAGAAGCATTTCTGAAATTGACTTCCAGTGTCCAGCAAGAGTGACTGAATATTGTCCTCTCCTCAGGCTACAGAATCAACCCCAGTCTGATCAGGTTTTGGAGCAGGTAACCAAGGTGATCCAGGGGTATCCCTTTGACTTTCGGGGGGCACGGATTCTCTCTGGGATGGAGGAAGGGGCTTACGGATGGATCACCACCAACTATCTACAAGAGGGCTTCATCAAGGTGTGTATAGGGCCTATAGAATAGGCAGTGGTGTAAAGTACTTAAATAAAAATACTTGAAAGTTCTACTTAGTTGTTTTTTGGATTATCTGTACTTTACTATTTATATTTTTGAAAACTTTCACTTTACTACATTCCCAATTAAAATAATGCACTTTTTACTCCATACATTTTCCCTGACACCCGTAACATTTTGAAAGCTTAGCAGGACAGGAAAATGGCCCAATTCATGCGCTTATCAAGAGAACATCCCTGGTCATCCCTACTGCCTCAGATCTGGAGGACTCACTAAACATAAATGCTTCGTTTGTAAATTATGTTGTGTGCCCCTGGCTATCCGCAAATGAAAAAAAACAAGAAAATTGTGACGTCTGGTTTGCTTAATATAAGCAATTTGAAATGATTTATACTTGTACTTTTGATACTTAAAACTTCTTCGGGATTGGTGTCCCTTCCATGGGACGGTTGAGCTAACGTAGGCTAATGCGATTAGCATGAGGTTGCAAGTAACAAGAACATTTCCCAGGACATAGACATATCTGATATTGGCAGAAAGCTTATATTAACAAGAATGTAACTGCACTGTCCAATTTAAGGTAGCTATTACAGTTAAATAATACCATGCTATTACTTGAGAGCGCACAATTTTGAACATGAAAAGTTAAACAAATTAGGCACAAACTTTGCACATACACTGCTGCCATCTAGTGGCCAAAATCTAAATTGCACCTGGGCTGGAATAATACATTATGGCCTTTCTCTTGCATTTCAAAGAAGGTACAAAAAAAGTACAAAATAATGTTTTTTTTTCTTCTTTGCATTATCTTTTACCAGATCTCGTGTTACATTCTCCTACATTCCCTTCACATTACCACAAACTTAAAAGTGTTTCCTTTCAAATGGCACCAAGAATATGCATATGCTTCTTCAGGGCCTGAGATTCAGGCAGTTAGATTTGGGTATGTCACTTTAAGCAAAAATTGAGGGTATTTTAAGTGTATTTTTGCAATTAAATTTACTGTTGATACGTAAGTAAATTTAAAACCAAATACTTCTAGACTTTTACTCAAGTAGTATTTTACTAGGTGACTTTCACTTGAGTCATTTTCTATTAAAGGTATGACATTTGCGTACTTTTCCACCACTGAGAATAGGTTACACACATACACACACACACACAAAGGCCCATCTATGCAAGTACCCCTCGTTGCGGCACACAGAACGGGATGGGTTCGGCTGTGGGCAATAAGAGCTAAGACGCTAATATTTGTGTAAACTCTACATAGTGGGTGTCACTGAGAAGCCTGATACCTATGGATTGTGCACCCATGAAACAGGGTAAGACTGTACAGTGAATATAAGTATGCCCCCAATGCAATTATGCAGTCTAACTCAAATCAAAGTTTACTGGTCGGGTACACAGATTTGTAGATGTTATTGCAGGTGCAGTGAAATGCTTGTGTTTCTAGCTCCAGCAGTTCAGTAATACCTATCTAAAAAAACACACAATTTCTTTCTTTTTACTTAATGAATTAAGAAATGGTGGAATTAATCCAATTAAGCCAAATAGCACTGTAACAGCAATCCAAATGCAATCTGTACATCTACACCAGATGAATTTAAACAAGATACTGTAAAACAACCCATCATTGTAGCACTGTGTGATGGGGAGTGCCAATCATTAGGTTTCCTTCAGTCAGAAGAAAGGACGACTGAACTGACAACCTAATCTCAGCAAAAAAAGAAACGTCCCTTTTTCAGGACCCTGTCTTTCAAAGATAATTCGTAAAAATCCAAATCACTTCACAGATCTTCATTGTAAAGGGTTTAAACACTGTTTCCCATGCTTGTTCAATTAACCATAAACAATTAATGAACATTCACCTGTGGAACAGTCGTTAAGACACTAACAGCTTACAGAAGGTAGGCAATTAAGGTCACAGTTATGAAAACTAAGGACACTAAAGAGGCCTTTCTACTGAATCTGAAAAACACCAAAAGAAAGATGCCCGGGGTCCCTGCTCATCTGCGTGAACGTGCCTTAGGCATGCTGCAAGGAGGCATGAGGACTGCAGATGTGGCCAGGGCAATAAATTGCCATGTCCGTACTGTGAGACGCCTAAGACAGAGATACAGGGAGACAGTACGGACAGCTGATCGTCCTCGCTGTGGCAGACCACGTGTAACAACACCTGCACAGGATCGGTACATCTGATCATCACACCTGCGGGACAGGTACAGGATGGCAACAACAACTGCCCGAGTTACACCAGGAACGCACAATCCCTCCATCAGTGCTCAGACTGTCCGCAATAGGCTTAGCGAGGCTGGACTGAGGGCTTGTAGGCCTGTTGTAAGGCAGGCCCTCACCAGACATCACCGGCAACAACATCGCCTATGGGCACAAATCCACCGTCGCTGGACCAGACAGGACTGACAAAAAGTGCTCTTCACAGACGAGTTGCGGTTTTGTCTCACCAGGAGTGATGGTTGGATTTGCGTTTATCGTCGAAGGAATGAGCGTTACACTGAGGCCTGTACTCTGGAGTGGGATCGATTTGGAGGTGGAGGGTCCGTCATGGTCTGGGGGCGGTGTGTTACAGCATCATCGGACGGAGCTTGTTGT
Organism: Salvelinus namaycush; assembly: GCF_016432855.1. NCBI lineage: Eukaryota > Metazoa > Chordata > Actinopteri > Salmoniformes > Salmonidae > Salvelinus > Salvelinus namaycush. The sequence goes on from NC_052308.1 coordinate 38,385,801, forward strand.
CATTGCAGGCAACGCTGTGCGTTACAGGGAAGAAATCCTCCTCCCTCATGTGGTACCCTTCCTGCAGGCTCATCCTGACATGACCCTCCAGCATGACAATGCCACCAGCCATACTGCTCGTTCTGTGCGTGATTTCCTGCAAGACAGGAATGTCAGTGTTCTGCCATGGCCAGCGAAGAGCCCGGGTCTCAATCCCATTGAGCACGTCTGGGACCTGTTGGATCGGAGGGTGAGGGCTAGGGCCATTCCCCCCAGAAATGTCTGGGAATTTGCAGGTGCCTTGGTGGAAGAGGGGGGTAACATCTCACAGCAAGAACTGGCAAATCTGGTGCAGTCCAAGAGGAGGAGATGCACTGCAGTACTTAATGCAGCTGGTGGCCACACCAGATACTGACTGTTACTTTTGATTTTGACCCCCCTTTGTTCAGGGACACATGATTCCATTTCTGTTAGTCACATGTCTGTGGAACTTGTTCAGTTTATGTCTCAGTTGTTGAATCGTGTTATGTTCATACAAATATTTACACATGTTAAGTTTGCTGAAAATAAACACTTGACAGTGAGAGGACATTTCTTTTTTTGCTGAGTTTATATGATTCTGAGGGAGTGGTACTGAAACATTGGATATGAGGGCATTGTACTCATTCATATTGTAGATATAGAGTGAGCTATGTCAAGAATCCAGTACATAAATAAATATGCATTGTGTATAAACAGTGCAGCAAAAATGCAATAGTGGTAGAAATATTAGAATGAGATGTTGAGAATACAGTATTTAAATACACAGTACAAAACCCCACCCCAATACAGCCACAGTGTGGTTTCAACAGTTTGTTGACAAACTAATTAATTATTGTATTTAATTTAAAATGATGTAACATTCCAACTTTGTTTAGCGTTATTCTAGCCTACAATTTCAATTAAGGACTTATTTTAAAGGCGAACCGCAAATTCCATTATTGTGGCAAATTGTTATTGTGGTTAGCGTTCAGCAGAAGGACAGACATTGGCTAACGTACAGAAAGAAATTATGTAGAACAAAAACATGCCTTTGATTCTAAGGAATCATGTAATTTCTATTCATGGCATTTCTGTCTGCAATGTTGACCCCCAAACCATTCCTTGGGCAGCGGCTTCTCCATCTATGAGGTTGAGTCAAAGTGTTAACCTTGACTGACGTATTCCAACTACAGAGGCTCTGTCTCCTCAGACAATGTTATCAAGCTTGTTTAGGAAAAATTAACAGATGTTTGTGTATATACAGTAGGAGTTACCACTGTAATAACCTGTTATATTGGTGAATTGCAGGTCTGCAGTTTAAAACTATTGCTAACACACAGTATTTGTACTTCTCCTAAGCAGCACGGCTTTGAGGGAGGATGGGTGCGTCCTAAAGGAAGGAAGATCTGGGGTGCCCTGGATATGGGAGGCTCTTCCACCCAGATAGCCTTTACTCCCAGCCAGCCTGTACGGGACCCTGCCTCCGCCCTGGGACCCAAGCTCTATGGTTACCAATATGAGGTGTACACACACAGCTACCTGTGCTATGGCAAGGAGCAGACCATGAGGCAGCTACAGGTTCATCTTCTCAAGGTAAGTAGCCGTCTGGTCACCAGTTCGATGAAACTTGAATAAATTGCAGAATGGTTTCAGGTAAATCAAATCACATTTTATTGTTCACATACACATGTTTAGCAGATGTTATTGCAAGTGTAGCGAAATGCTGGTACTAATACCAGATAAACTCCCCATACATGTAGATATTGTATAAAACCAGTTTTCAGGAAGAAAAAGCAAACAGGTGGTAGTGTTCTAAAGAAAGATAATGAACAAACAAAGATATGATGTTTTGGATCTTCCTGAAATGAAATCCAAAGAAAGGTAATTTGGGAAAAGGATGTTTGGCATACCTTTGAAATATGGATCCAAAATAATTTAATAATAATTATTAATTAAAGTTGGGATATACAGTATGTGACATTTCGGCCTTACCCAGGCCTTCTTTAAGACAGATAATGCATTTATTTCGGCCAATTCAGTGAAGAATTGCCCTAAAGCAGTTTGACTGACTGTCTCAGTTGAGTCAGAAGCATTTCATGGCTGCCTTAGGTAAGTTCTTGTACGAATCAAGCAAACTTCCTCCTCTACCAGATGAGTGGGTCTACCCGCCCAGTCAAGCACCCCTGCTACCACTTGGGTGACAACCTAACCCTGACTCTGGGTGACCTCTATGACTCCCCCTGCGTGGCCAGACCCGTGACCTTTGACCCAGCCTCAGTGGTCACCTTCACAGGGACCAGTGAGCCACTTCAGTGTCTCAACCAGATAAAGAACATCACGAACCTGGATGCCTGCTCCCTGGCCCCTGACTGTGGCTTCAACGGGGTCTACCAGCCCCCTGTCAGTGGAAACTTCTTTGTGAGTATTCATCCCATATCTATGCAAACCCCACACAACTGGCACTCCAGGCAGGCTCAATCGAACCCTCCAAGTATTTGAAAGATGTCAAACAGTATATACAGTGTACAAAATATTAGGAATGCCTGCACTTTCCATGACAGACCAGGTGAATCCAGGTGAAAGCTATGATCCCTTATTGATGTCACTTGTTAAATCCACTTCAAATCAATGCAGATGAAGGGGAAGAGACAGCTTAAAGAAGGATTTAAGACAATTGTGTATGTGTGCCATTCAGAGGGTGAATAGACAACACAAATAATATTTAAGTGCCTTTAAAAAGGGGTATGCTAGTACGTACCAGGCGCACCGGTTTGACTGTGTCAAGAACTGTAACCCTGCTGGGTTGTTTACCGAGTGTATCAAGAATAGTCTATCACCCAAAGGACATCCAGCCAACTTGACAACTGTGGGAGCCATTGGAGCGCTGTGGAATGCCTTCGACACCTTGTCGAGTCCATGCCCTGACGAACTGACGCTGTTCTGAGGGCAAAAGGGGGTGCAACTCATTATTAGGAAGGTGTTCCTAATGTTTTGTACACTCAGTGTGTATCGTCACCATCATTCTGTTTCCTTTCCCCAGGCTTTCTCAGCATACTATTACACCTTTGACTTCCTTGGTCTGGCTCCTCAGTCCTCTCTGTCTCAGGCTACCACCACTATAAACACTTTCTGCAAAAGGACCTGGAACTCGGTGAGATATAGAGACCTCTGCTGACCTTTCCCATTGCCAGTACACTTCCTTAAAACTGTATACCAGTACACAGACTCATCGAATCATACTCAACCACATGCTAAGCAGGTGATTGAGAATGAACATTGAGTATGAGCATACATAACATGTCATTCTTTTTAGCACAGACATCAATCCACAGTAGCCTACACACTTTACCTCGTAATGATCTAATTCCCAATATTGCTGCAACCTGCTTAATACCTTTTTTGGCAGCTCAAGAAAGAGTATGCTGTAAAAGACAAGTACCTTCGTGATTACTGTGCCTCAGCCAACTACATAATGACAGTACTACTAGACGGCTACAAGTTCAACCAGACCTGGGGAAACATATACTTCCAGAGACAGGTGTGTTCAACTATACAGCATATGTAAAAACGTCAACAATCCTATTGAAAGATTTAACTTCAGGACACAAAATGAATGAAGTTACACCACAGAATACTCAATATTCTTGTGCGGCAGTCAATATTAATAGATGTGCTGCCCTAATGAAGCTGTGTGTCTATCATATACATACACACAGGACAGTAGAGGCTGCTGAGGGGAGGACGGCTCAAAATAAATGGCTGGAACGGAGTAAATAGAATGGCATCAATACCATTCCACCCCAGCCATTACCACGAGCCCGTCCTCCCCAATGAAGGTGTCACCAACCTCTTGTGATACAGTATATGTTTATATATACACATCATCTGTGTCTATCAGGTGGCAGACACAGACATTGGCTGGACGCTGGGCTACATGTTGAACCTGACCAACATGATCCCCTCAGAGCTCCCCCTGGTGGTGACAGGTGTGCAGCGCAGCCAGTGGGCAGCAGAGGTCTTCTTCATTGTGTTTGCTGTGTTCCTCAGCCTGATGGTACTGGTCCTAATGTGGCTCTGGAACCCACAGGACGGACAAGGCAACAAATGACAATCGATGAAATCACACTCTGAACGTCTCTGTCTTCTAGTCTATATAGTGATGAGATACAATGTGATACTGTGATGTAACAGCAGCTATCAATAAGATCGGAACGGATCAGAAGAGTGTGGCAGCTCCTGGAACTCACAGTAATAGTTCAATAGTAATATTTTCTGTCAATATGACTAACTACGGAGGCAGTTGAATGTATTATGAATTTATTAGGCATTTATAAGCTGCATAGCTTGATATTTTTCATGCAAATAGAAACCCTACAATTATAATATATAAGTATCTAACATAAATGAATAGTGTTGGTATGAACGTATACCTCAAAGATTTTAAGTTTTCCCCGCCATAAACAGTAATTAAAGGAAGTACCAAAGGGAGGATCATTTCAAGTGTCACATCACTATTACTACATGATTTGTTCAACGCATTTGATATATTACATTTAGAAATAAAATACAATCACAAGGGCGTATGAGGCACAAATGTGTGTGTGCGCGTGTGTGCGTGCGACTGTGCTACAGATTGGTACATCTCACAGTCTTCTCCACCTTGATCAGCAGCAGCCTGATTTCTTCTTCGGGGGTTCTTTCTGCAACACCAAGCTTCCCTCTTCTTGTCGTGTCTCCTCCCCCAACTGCTTTAGCGTCCTTGAAGCAACGCACACCAAATCAATGCTTGACTATTCACAGAGAGTCATTTCCCACAAGCAGAAGATGACAACACGCAAAAGAGACAACAGCCAAATCCACACTACACATACCAACAACAGCTTCTACATTAAAGACCAGTCTGCATGTCTTACCTTGCCAGCGTTTCCATAGACAGAGTCACATTGTCACCAGTGGCAGCACTACACTCCATAAAGAGCATGCCGTACCCCTGTAAGAGTGACATCAATAATAGTATTGTACTTATGATGATTTATTTAAATCCTGCTTTGGTACACACCTCAATTTCAGCACCAGCTACAAAACTGTAAAATACCCATTTAGAACACATTCCTTACCACATGTTAATCCTACAGCCCAGTTGCCCAAATTCTGGCTGTTCAAGTTACAGTAACATACCGTTGCCAGGTTTTCCCCTTCATGAGTCTGAACCTCTCGTTCTAGATTAGCACAATCGGCCTTGTTCCCAAGGAGTATAACAATGACGTCATCTGGGGCCCCCTCCTACAAATTACAAAGTTAATGACAGTACAATAGATACCAATGGAAAAACAGTGAATCCTGCAAACAATTGTTTGTGTTGTTACATAGTTGTTCTTTGGTTATAAAATGAAACGCATGATTTAAATGCCCCCTACCTGAACGCAGTTGACCCAGTAGCGGATGTCACAGAAGCTCTGAGAGGAAGTGATGTCATACATCAGCACTAGACCCTGGGCTCTGTGGAACACCTGCCTGGTGATACTGTGATACCTGGGGAAGACAGTAAATAATAAGATGTTACAACAGCCTAATATGAATGTAATTATATACTGACAAATAAAACACACACATGATGGGTTCAAATAAGAACAGAGGAACAGATTCTGTATCGATGCATGATGTACAATGACCAACTGATGAACTTAGGGCTAAGAGAGTCACCTTTCTTGACCTGCAGTATCCCATAACTGTAAAGTCACTGGGCTGCCATCCACTGTCACAGGCTGTATACAGGTATCAATACCTGCTCAGAACAGATACAAACAAACATGAAACCAGACATGAATGAGCAGCACAGTAACATTGTACCAGGGTTTTTGTTTCTTCACACGATCTGGAAGGGCATGGTGCCAAACATACAAATAGGATAATGATACTCACCAATGGTAGCATAGTGGTCCATACAGAACTCGCCACTTTGGAAGCGCTTCATGAAGGAGGTTTTGCCCACACTGCTGTTTCCAACCATCACCACGTTGTAGGGGTTTGATCTAGAGCCATTGCTTCCTAAGGTACCTGGAGGCGGGGGATCAGAGAGACTGGTCTATTACAGTCACGATCACTTCTCTCACTCAAAGTCAAGTGGAGCAAAGCGCCTCATCAATGCATCTCCAGCAAATGAATACCAGGTCAATTCACGTACTCAAGACTAACCTTATAACCCTGTGTACCCCCTCACTGCTGCCATTCAATTCTTACCAGATGGCTGTTTCTTCTTCTCTCTGGTGACCGGGCTCTTCTCCACACGCTCTGCCTTTTCTTGACCTCTTTTATTCCCATGGCCTGGCAGTGGAGCTGCAGCCACTTGTTCAGACCCCCCTCCACTCAAAGCAGTGCTTGAGGGAACAACCTTAGACAAATAGAAAACGTTATCTCTCAGAAATACAAGGATATGCTAATCTCTTCAACATGAAATGGGTGATACTGTTGTGTGTTCAATATCCTACATACTCTCTGGTACACACAGTTCGTAAAACATTTAAATGCAACAAATTAGACGTTTAACATACGTGCCTTCAGAAAGTATTCGCAGCCCTCAACTTTTTCCAGACTTTGTGTTACACCCTGAATCTAAAATAGAGCAGGTTGAAGTTTCTCTTCACCTTGGAGGACTATTGTGTTATTGAATGACTCAAAATCCTCTGTGATGGTTGAAGCATCTGACTCAAAGAATTGATCTGACAAATACCCAGAGCTGGGAAATGTGAAGGACTCAGCATGCTCATTTTACTGCCTCCTCTCTTCCGGTTTCTTCCACATCCTGTGCTATTGTGTCACTGGCTTACACACAATACTCCATAATGTGAAAGTGGAATTATGTTTTTTTTTTACATAGAAATGTTCACTGATTAATAAAAAATGAAAAGCTGAAGTGTCTTGAATCTTTAACTATTCAACCCCTATGTTATGGAAAGCATTTTTCTTGTCCCATCGCTGCGAACCCCGTACGGACTCAGGAGAGGCGAAGGTCGACATAGTAGTTACTGCACAATACTAACCTAAATGACAGTGAAAAGAAGGAAGGCTGTACATAATAAAAAATATTCCAATAAGGCACTAAAGTAAAACTGTGATAAAATAATTTCTTTATGTCCTGAATACAAAGCGGAATGTTTGGGACAAATCGAACACAACATCACTGACTACTACTCTTCATATTTTCAAGCATGGTGGTGGTTGCATCATGTTATGGGTATACTTGTCATCGGCAAGGACTAAGGAGGGTTTTTTTTAGGATAAAAAGAAATGGAATAGAGCTAAGCACAAGCAAAATCCTAGAGGGAAAACCTGGTTCAGTCTGCTTTCCAACAGACACTGGGAGACAAATTCACTTTTCAGCCGGACAATAACCTAAAACACAAGGCCAAACATACACTGGAGTTTCTTACCGAGACGACATTGAAATGTTACTGAGTGGCGTAGTTAAAGTTGACTTAAATTGGCTTGAAAATCTAATGGCAAGACTTGAAAATGGCTGTCTTGCAATGATCAACAACCAACTTGACAGAGCATGAAGAATTTTAAAAAGAATAATGTGCAAATATTGTACAATCCAGGTGTGCAAAGCTCATGCTGACCAGAACGTCTGCGTGTGCCATCGCGCACATGTTGATTTGTCCACCCACACCAAACGCGTTCAGGACACGCAGGTTGAAATATCAAAACGAACTCTGAACCAACTATATTAATTTGGGGACCGGTCAAAAAGCATTAAACATTTATTGCAATTTAGCTAGCTAGTTGCTAGCTAATTTGTCCTGGGATAAACATTGGGTTGTTATTTTACCTGAAATGCAAAAGGTTCTCTATTCCGACAATTATTCTACAGATAAAATGGTAAGCAGAGTTCGTTTCTAGTAATCTCTCCTCCTTTAGGCTTCTTCAGAGGGGTTGGGTTAAATGTGGAAGACACATTTCAGTGGACTTTATATGATGGTTGGCGACCAACTTTAAGGTGCATTACCACCACCAACTGGCCTGTGGACCTCAGTTCATATTTCAATCACCCAGGTGGGTAAATGCTCCTAAAAATCAATGAGGAGATGGGAGAGGCAGGACTTTCAGCACGTCAAGCCTCGCAAATAGAACCAAGTTCTATATTAGCGCCTGGCTACGCAGACACGCGCAAGCAGTGTGGGTGCGGTGATTGAATAACAAGTATGTGTACATTTATTTTGCAACGTGTGCGCTGCAATATAAATGTACACATATGTTATTCAATCACCACACTGCTCACGCGCGTCTTCGTAGCCAGGCGCTAATATAGAACTTGGTTCTATTTGTGAGGCTTGACGTGCTGCAAGTCCTGCGAGCGGTCTGGTCAGTAACCAGAAAGAATCACAGCTGTAATCATTGCCAAAGGTGATTCTAAAATGTATTGACTCAGGGGTGTGAATACTTATGTAAATTAGATATTTCTGTATTTCATTTTCATTTTTTCCCCCCCCAAAATCCTAAAACATGTTTTCACTTTGTCATTATGGGGTCTAGCCTGTAGATGGGGGAGGAAAAAAATACCTATTTAATCAATTTTTAATTCAGGCTTTAACAACATGTGGAAAAAGTCAAGGGGTATGAATGCTTTCTGAAGGCACTGTATTTTGAAAGGTTAGTGCCGAGGTCAGACTTACAGCCTATGAACAATTTCCTAGTATATATAAAAAAACATATTAGCAACCGAAACGTTGCTGGATAGAATCCCCGAGCGGACAAGGTAAAAATCTGTCATTCTGCCCCTGAACCAGGCAGTTAACCCACTATAGGCCGTCATTGTAAATAAGAATTTGTTCTTAACCAGGTTAAAAAATAAATCCAATGAGCATACCAATAAACGCATCAAATTCCTAGTTGTGACAATTCTCTTTTCTTTATTATAAAATTTTTCAAGAATGCTATGAGAATCATTTGTAAGGAATGCCACAGTACCTCTATGAATATTGTCCCCTTCTCTGTGCTCTTCCTCTCCTGTTGGTCCTCCAGACTGACAGCTTTAGCCCTGCACTCCTCTTGAAATCTTTCCGAGATAACATTGACGTCCGGATCTCCAATGGCTTCCTCTCTAACCTCTTCCCCTGTTACCTTTTCTCCTGTCTCCTGCTTTTCTTCCTCTGAGTGGAGTCCACCTGGTGTCCGACGGGTAGAGCCCATCTTTCTTCTCTTCCCTGTAGCTTTGGATTGATTAACATCCTTGTGAGATTGGGAACTCAGAGAGAGAGATAATTTCGAAGGAAGACTGGGGCTTGGTGTTGAAAGACGTTGTTCCATGTAAGCAGTTTGGGTGAGTCGATGAGAATCTATACAAACCATATCACCTGACTCTTGGGCTGCTAAACCACAGGGAGTTTGGTTGCTTTCGCTCTCAGCGGCTATTTTCACTTCTACCTCCTCCGCCTCTCTAACTTTAAGTTCTACAAGCTCAGACTTTTCTAAGGCAGATTCCCCTTCTACTACTATGGTCTCTGTCACCTGCTCCACTGTCACCGTTCCTAGAATTTCCTCAAGCTTTTCTATGCTAGACTCAATTTCTACTGCTATCATGACCGCGCCTACATCTTCTAGAACCTCTGTGTCTTTTTCTTTCTCATCCTCCTTTCCCTCTGTTCTCTCCTCCCCTTGTCTATCTTGAGGAGTCCTGCGAGTGGAACCCATCTTCCTTTTCCTCCGTGGGGCGCCTGCCGTTTCTTTCGGACCAAGAGAACTCTGCAGTGAGGGGGGATCTGGAGGGGAGTCGGTGCTTTCTCTTGATTCACAGAGTGTTACCTCCAATGATGTTTCTTCGTGTTGCAAACCAGAGACATAAGGATTTGAGTTCAGTGTGTCATTGGACGGGTAGGACTCTACAGTGGGAAAATCAGGGTTGTGAAGAGTTTGGCTACTATCAGTCAACTCGGATTCACTTTGAAGAATGAGTTGTGTTGCCATGGACTCATCATTTATGATTGACTGTCTCTTACTTTCTATTTCGTTACCATCCATTCTTCCCTTTTGATTTAAAGTACTGACAGAACAGCTGAGGTCAGTCAGGACATTCTCATCTGTTTTGTCTCCTTCGTTCTTCTCTTTACCAGCCCCATCCTTTGATTTCATCAACATTTCAAACTCCATGTCCTCTCCCTTGTCTTCTAACACCTCAGCTTTTTTTATTTCTTCTTGTTTTTCCTCTGTGCCCTCTTCTCTTTGTGCAGGATGCCTGCGAGTCGACCCCATCTTTCTCCTCCTGCTTGGAGAGGAACTCTGATTGGAGTCTGTGTTTGCTGCATTATCACCTTGGTCCTGAACCCTCTGCAGTAAGGGTGGTTTGAGAAAGGAGTTGGTGCTTTCATCCGAGTATGAAGCTTGGACGAGTTGACTAGCAGAGATATTAGGATCAGTGCTCAAAGGCTCATCTGTTTGGCAGGGCTCTGTTGTGAGAGTTGCTCCATCATACGTCACTTGGCTGCCAACACCCACTTCATTTACAAGCAGCACGTGATCACTAACTTCCCCCTCGCTGAGTAAAATGACTGATGTGTCCAGTCCGTTTGTGGTATTGGAGTCAGTGTTTGCATCCTCCTCATTCCCCTGAATACTCTGCAGTAATAGTGGGTTGAGAATGAGAAAGGGGTTAGTGATTTCCACACATGGAGTATGGATGAGTTGACTAGGAGAGATATTGGGCTCAGTGCTCAAGATGACATCTGAATCTATTGTAAGAGCATGATTATATACTACTTGGCTGCTGTCACTCACTTCAGAATCATTCCCAAGCAACGTATAATCACCAACTTCCTCCTCGCTGAGAAAAGGGTCTCCTGATTGGAGGTCTTCAGTGTTGGACTGGAACAATGGGTCAACTATGTGGGCCATGCTTGCTTCACTGTTGCTCTCAGTTTCTATATTGCCAGTTTCTATAAATACAGTGGCTCTGTTGTCTTTGTTATACAATTGATCCTCAATACCAAATGAATAGATGACATGGTCAAAAGGGGTTGGTTCAATCAGAACATCCTCTCCTTTCTCATCATCTGCTCTATGCTCCGGTTCCAATAACATCAGAGACTTTTCCAATGTTTTAACACCGAATCCTTCCACTGTTCCCATGTCCCACTCTAACTGCTCTCCTATCTCTTCTATGTTTTCTGTGTCTTCCTCTGTTTGGAAATTCTCCTTTCCCATCTGCTCGCCTTCCTTCTCGTCTCCACTGGCACTGCCTTTAGGCTCCATAGACATTTCACACTCAGTCTCTTCGATGCCACACACTTGTTCTTTTCCCATGATGACCTCTTCACCCTCACCATAAAGATACCGATATTTACGTATCTTACTCTCTCCATGTTCTTCCACCCTGCGAGAGGAACCCATCTTTCTTCTCCCTGGAAAGTTGGATCCTGTGTGAGCACGTTCGTCATGACCCAAAAAGCTGTCTGAGGGGGTTGATTTTAAAAAGGAGATAATATCCTCACGTCGCTCAGGTTGATAGCTTTCTACATTGTCTAGTTGTCTAAAATGAGGTCTATATGCCAGTACTATATTTTCTTCAACTATCAGATCAACAAAGTCCTCTGCTTCATCTCTTTGGTGCAATGCTTCCTGATTGCCTGGTCCAATAGAGTTAATATCATCTTGGACTTTGGACTCATTTAGAGCAGGTTGAAGTTCCTCTTCACCTTCTCCACTTTGGAGGACTATTGTGTTATTGAATGACTCAAAATCTTCTGTGATGGTTGAAGCATCTGACTCAAGGAATTGATCTGATGAATGCCTAGAGCTGTTTAATGTGGAGGGCTCCGCCTCAGCATGCTCACGTTCCTGCCTCCCCTCTTCCTGTTTCTTCCAGTCCTCTGCTTTGGGTTCAGCAGTGAATCCTTGAACAGCTTGCAATGCAAGGTCAAGAGACAGATGGGGGAGTGAGTCGGTTCGAGGAGTATCTTGAAGCATTTCACTGCTATAACTAGCCACAGCTTCACTACTAGGTTCAGTAACCTCACCAACTTCCTCTTTACGTCGGTCATCTGATTGGTCGGGTGTGTTAGAAGCAAACAAAAACTCACGTTGACTTCTGCTCTCAGTGTCCATTTCAATTTTGTTTGGTCCCAGGAGCCCTTCAGTGTTGCTGTGGGACTCAAATTCCACAACGGATGCCTGAAGTTCTAAGGATGTTTCGGTGTCTCCAGTTTCGTCATGTTTCTCCCCAAAGTCTGTCTCTTCTCGGTTGCCTTTATTCCTACGAGTAGACCCCATTTTCTTCCTCTTCCCTGCGGTGTCAGGTGATTGCAGAAGATATGGGTTTCCAGGTTGAGACAGCTGTGACTCTGCGAGGTCATTTAGTGATGGATTAACATCGTCCATGAATTGTGGTGTTTTTGAATATAAGCCTTTCGATGAGAAAAGGTCTGTTTGTATGGTTAATGAAACCGAATCAGCCCCATCTCCTTTCCTTTGCCCTGACGACATTTCGGACTCATCGTTCTTAGTCTCATTTTCATCTTGATTCCGAGGGCGTCTTCGTGATGACCCCATTTTCACTTTTCTTGATTTCTTGTCAGACATGGTTCTTCCTAGATCACCACACAGACGGTAGGTTGTTAATCCTTAAACCTTGCTGGAATTAAAAAGGCTTCCAGTTACCATATGCTCTTTGCATCTTTTACACAACACAATTACTTATTGTGAAGGCACCACACATGTTTAGGCACTAAGATGTTTAAGCCGACAGTCCCAGTTATGTAACTAATGCATAACTAAACGCACAAATGTTATCTGAAAAATAATTTAACTCAAGGCCAAGATTAGACACGATATTCACAAAAGCTAAGGTGAATACACATTTACATTAAATGCACCAACTAATAAACAGTGGGGTTTTCAATTACATGTAAGTTATGCAAACAATAGGTTTGCAACTACCCCCCCCCCCCCCCCATTTTAAACACTGTATGATGAATAATTTCCTGTTTCCAGTGTCAACAACACCCCAGAGTGTGTCACACAGAACAGTCTCTCTAGACATCCGCATTGCCTCACGACTTTCAACTGCTCCGGCTTAATGCCCAGGATCTGGTTTGAGGTTACACATTACACTAATCAGAAAACATTTTAAAAATGCAGATCAAACTGACTACTCACAATTCAAATGTCCATTTTAAAAAGGTGGAGATTTGCAGACATCAGTAAATGTAGATGCTGGTGTTTTCATTGCTGAAACCATGTCATCACAAATGTGTTTAAAGAATTGTAGTCATTAGTGTAATACCTAACCTTTTGAAGAAATTCCAATGCAAATTAACCCGACATGACATACGCCTTCCTCCAACAACCATAATACTTTATGTACTCACCTCCAGAATCCACTTGTGACTTCTTCCTTCAGATGAGATGTTCAGGAAATCCTTTAAAACTCCTCCAAAAACACTGTATGATGTCAAGTCCTAGCTAGTATAGCATGCCAGGTTTAACTCTTCTGTTGAAACTGTTTCCGATTTCAGCAACTGTGACCAAAGACTTCCTGTGCAATTGAGACTAGCTCTTATGTCGAAACAAACTGAACTGCGCAAACATCCTTGTACAAAAAGGATCCTTCCGGAAACTGCTAAACTAATAGCTTTGAGGCAGTTCTGGTCATGAGAACTTCACTGTGAATACGTTATGGCGAAGTAAAAAAACATGAACATATCTTACTGTTACCAACCAATAGTGATGTATTTACACAACATCACACACATGGGCCTATTACCCTTCATGGTTTAACTTGCGTTATGATTACAGTAAATCCTGGATGGGTGAAAGGGAATATCAGTCCGATTTTCTTTTAACCAAATACAGCTCTGAATTAGCAGTGGTCATTGCTTCCCAGCCCTATTTCACTATGACTTAAGGGTTAAGGGATTGCAAGTTATCCAACTTTGAATAAATCAAAAAGATATACATTTGCAATGCAGACGGAATTACCCAAATCATTCAATCTGTGACTCAGATTTTCAACCTGAGTCACACAAATTTCCATCTTAAGAACATTAAGAACAATTTAATGACTAAGCTTTGATTTACACATCAATCCTTCCATCTCCCATCCAAGAATGTAGCATTCAGTGAGTCACAATCAAAAGTGAATGAAACATAACTCAAAACAATCCAAAAACTTATGCCCAGGGAAACCTGTTACCAAATGTTTAATTCAATCACTTCAAACAGTTTAACAGAAACAAGTACAAAGTAGTTGAGTTACCACATTCTATTCAACATGCAGTGTGACAGCTACTTCCTGTATGAAGTATTTACTTCAGAATTTATGGGGGAAATAATTGCCAAGTGGACTGAAAACATTTTCTAAATCAATCCTTTAACTCATTTGACAATGCGTCATGTAAATTTAAACAAATTAAAACAGGACACATTTGGTAAAATAAAGACATAATTTGTGAATGATACAGTTTGCAAAGATGGAATTGTTCCATTCAAAGATGGACAGACACGGCCGTTTCACTTCATACAAAGGAAGAAAGAAAAAACAAATCTAAAAGATTCTTTAAAAATGAAACGCACTCATCCAAAACCTGATTCAATACAAGAGACATCATCGGGGTTGGACTTAGACTTCAGACTGTCACTCACTTTCTCTCCGCGGTCCTAGAGCGGCTGGGGGAAAAACGAGGATCTGTCAGAAACAATAATAACTTGCACTACAATCCAATGCCGACAACCCTACAAATACAGTGGGGCCCGAAATTATTGACACCCTTGATAAAGACGAGCAAAAATGACTGCGTAAAGACATTTTACATTTAGAAGATGCTCTTATCCAGAGCGACGTCCAGTAGTGTGCATACTAGGGCTGACCCAATTTAGTCGACTTCGCGATTGTTTGGTCAAAAACTGTTGGTCGACCGAGATTTCTGTAGTCGAGCAGTCAAATAGATTTTTTGCTGCTATGTGCATAACAGCGAGGTTAACCAGCATATTGGTGTTGAACTATTTTATTATTTTACTAGGCAAATCAGTTAACCTCTTTAGGATTAGGGGTGGAGTTTACACTTTTGGGGAAAATCGTTCAAAATTTAAAACGGCCTCCTACTCAATTCTTGCTCGTACAATATGCATATTATTATTAATATTGGATAGAAAACACTCTCTAGTTTCTAAAACAGTTCTAATTATTTCTCTAAGTGAAACAGAACTATTTTTACAGGACATTTCCTATCCGGAAGTGAGATTTCCAATATCGAGGTCTCTCTTCAAAGGCTTGTCTATAAAAGGGCTTGTCACTTATGACTGTAGAAACACGCCATACGCCTTCCCCTGGGTGTCATGCGGAAGTGAGAGAAGAAATGAGGTGATTATCTCGTTCAGGGGTTGAATGCAACCTCTTTGATTGAGAGGACCGCCATTTTTTTTTTTTGGGGAGGCGCGAATTTGGACCTGGTATCGCCTCCTGGAAAACGTTCGTTATTGATGAATATGATCTCTGGCTTCGATTTTATTCGATACATGTCACAATAGCATCCTAAAGTATGTTTTTTCAATATATTTTAATTATATTATTGAAATTTATTCTGGACTTTAGACGTGATGCGACGCAAGAATTTTGTCAAGATGGAGAGGTTAGCGTCGCACTGCCAGTGTGCTTGCTAATTCAAGAGGGAAATCGTTCGTTCTGGATCGAAATAAAGACGTTTCTGAATAAAGGACCCCTTGGAGAACATTCTGATGGAAAATCAACAAAGATAAGGACCCAATTTGGGATGCTTTTTCATATATCTGTCGAACTGTGCTATGCTACCGTTCGACTAGAATCAATGATGCTGTGTGCTAGCTAATGTAGTAAGCTAATATAACGATATATTGTGTTTGAGCTGTAAAACACTTAGAAAATCGGAAATATTAGCTATATTCACAAGATCTTTGTCTTTCATTTGCTATCCACCATATATTTTTCTGAAATGTTTTATGATGTGTAGTTAGGTAGTTGACGTTGGTGTCTATTTACTCTGGCTGCTCCCGTGCTATTTCTGACTGTAACTATGATGGTAGCTATGATGGTAGCAGTAATGTAAAACTGATTTATAGCTCAAATATGCACATTTTTTGAACAAAACATAGATTTATTGTGTAACATGTTATAGGACTGTCATCTGAGGGAGTTGTTTCTAGGTTAGTTAGGTTGGTTCTAGGTTAGTTAGGTTGGCTTTGTGCATGCTACCTGCATGCTACCGGTGCTGTGAAAAATGTCTGTCCTCTTTTGTATTTGGTGGTGAGCTAACATAAATATACGTGGTGTTTTTGCTGTAATACATTTAAAAAATCGGACATGTTGGCTGGATTCACAAGATGTTTATCTTTCAAATGCTGTATTGGACTTGTTAATGTGTGAAAGTTAAATATTTCAAAGATTTTTTTTTTTGAATTTGCCGCTCTGCCTTTTCAATGGAATGTGGGAGGAGTGCCGCTAGCGGCACCCCTGGCCTAAACAGGTTAAGAACAATGACGGCCTAGGAACGGTGGGTTAACTGCCTTGTTCAGGGGCAGAACGACAGATTTGTACCTTGTCAGCTCGGGGATTTGATCTTTCGGTTACAAGTCCAGTGCTCTAACCACTAGGCTACCTGCCGCCTAACAATGTGGCGGAGGCAGCAGTGGAGTAAAAAGACGAGGAAACAGCCCTTGCCTTAATTGTCTAAGAAAATTGAGGAGAGAAGACACCAACTTAATTATGTCCATAATCAATAGCCTCTTATAGTAGTGGCCCTGTATAACCACCATCGAGTTGTAGGCCTAAGAGCGCTTCCTGTTTAGTCTTAATACCGTAACTTACATAGGCCTATATATCGAAATAGGCCTATATAGCAATCATTTATTCGTTAATTTCATCACATAGCATACGAGCCATTCATGCATTTGCTTTAAAATGAAATAAAAAGGGAGCTTTGGATAATTAGCCGAAACAATAAATAAACCGCAATTCACGCAACTGTTTTTAGTCGCTGCTGTAATAAAGGCTTTAAAAATATATATATATATTTTTTTAAATTATATTTTCTTGTTCGAACAGACTGGAACATTTATAATTTATTTAATGTTGTTTACACGGTTCCAAATGGTCTGAAGAAATAGATGAATCTAACAGCACCTGTTTGGCAAACAAAACACACGCAGCACTTGCTCCTACACTCTAATTTTTCTTGATTTCCAGTAGTTTCTACAACTACGTCAAATGTCTTTCATACCTCAACTTCCTCTTTCCCTCCTGAGCAACCAGTAAACATTTGCGTTTCAAGTTTCCCCCCCGCGTCCTCCGCATCCATTTTGCTATTACATGTTACGGTGTTCGGACTTTGTTATAACTAATTTATTGATGTGATGATATGCTATAGGCAAGGCCCTATTGGTGACATGCATGCAATGCATACATGTTTCACGTAAAGAGAGCAAGAGTTAAGGGAATATGGAATATTTTTCCTAAACAAATTAGCTATTTGGGTAACAGAACTTTTCAGTCAGAAACAAGAAACGAACTTGCTCTAATTATGTTGCAGCTTCAGCACGGAGAACACTGCTTGTTGAGTGCCTGTTACCTGTTTGAGTGCCTGTTACCTGTTTGAGTGCCTGTGACGTTCGCCAGTCACAGGCACTCACTGCTATTTCATTATTTTTTTTACACAGCGTGGCCATTCTAACACATTGGGTTTTTGGCTAAAATGTCCTGGTACTGGGTAAAGTTCATGATGCTCTTGAATGGCCATCTTAGTCTCCGGACTTGAAACTAGAGGTCGACCGATTAATCGGAATGACTACCTGTTACGCGAGGGCAGCAAGAAGCCAAGGTAAGTTGCTAGCTAGCATTAAACTTATCTTAAAAAACAATCAATCTTAACTACACATGGTTGATGATATTACTAGTTTATCTAGCGTGTCCTGCGTTGCATATAATCGATGCGGTGCCTGTTAATTTCTCATTGAATCACAGCCTACTTCGACAAACGGGTGATGATTGAACAAGCACATTTGCGAAAAAAGCACTGTCGTTGCACCAATGTACCTAACCATAAATATCAATGCCTTTCTTTAAAATCAATACACAAGTATATATTTTTTTAAACCTGCATATTTAGTTAATATTGCCTGCTAACGAACTTCTTATAATTAGGGAAACTGTCACTTCTCTTGCGTTCCGTGCAAGTAGTCAGGGTATATGCAGCAGTTTGGGCCGCCTGGCTCATTGCGAACAGTGTGAAGTCCATTTATTCCTAACAAAGGCCGCAATTAAGTTGTCATAATTATGTACAATTCTGGCATAACATTGAAGGTTGTACAATGTAACCGCAATATTTAGACTTAGGGATGCCATCCGTTAGATAAAATACGGAACGGTTCCATATTTCATTGAAAGAATAAACGTTTTGTTTTCGAAGCGATAGTTTCCGGATTCGACCATTTTAATGACCAAAGGCTCGTATTTCTGTGTGTTATTATGTTATAATTAAGTATATGATTTGATAGAGCAGTCTGACTGAGCGATGGTAGGCACCAGCAGGCTCGTAGGCATTCATTCAAACAGCACTTTCGTGCGTTTTCCAGCAGCTCTTCGCAATGCTTCAAGCATTGCGCTGTGTATGACTTCAAGCCTATCAACTCCCGAGATTAGGGTGTAACCGATGTGAAATGGCTAGCTAGTTAGCAGGGTGCGCGCTAATAGCGTTTCAAACGTCACTCGCTCTGAGACTTGGAGTAGTTGTTCCCCTTGCTCTGCATGGGTAACGCTGCTTCGAGGGTGGCTGTTGTCGATGTGTTCCTGGTTCGAGCCCAGGTAGGAGCGAGGAGAGGGACGGAAGCTATACTGTTACACTGGCAATACTAAAGTGCCTATAAGAACATCCAATAGTCAAAGGTTAATGAAATACAAATGGTATAGAGAGAAATAGTCCTACAATAACTACAACCTAAAACTTCTTACCTGGGAATATTGAAGACTCATGTTAAAAGGAACCACCAGCTTTCATATGTTCTCATGTTCTGAGCATGGAACTTAAACTTTAGCTTTCTTACATGGCACATATTGCACTTTTACTTTCTTCTCCAACACTTTGTTTTTGCATTATTTAAACCAAATTGAACATGTTTCATTATTTATTTGAGGCTAAATTGATTTTATTGATGTATTATATTAAAATAAGTGTTCATTCAGTATTGTTGTAATTGTCATTATTACAAATACATGTTTTAATTTATATTTTAAAATCGACCGATTAATCGGTATCGGCTTTTTTTGGGCCCTCCAATAATCGGTATCGGCGTTTAAAAATCATAATCGGTCGACCTCTACTTGAAACCCATTGAAAACCTGTAGTTTGAATTGCAGAGTGCAGTCCATAAGAGCAAACAAAGGCTCTGGAAGGACTCTGTATGTAGGAACGGTCTAAGATTCCTTCTAACGTGTTAACCAACTCATAAAACATTTCTGAAAAAGGCTCAGTGGCATCATCCTCACTAGGTGAGGTATTGAAAAGAATTTAAAACAGGGGTGTCGATAAGGCACATTTTTTTTATTACTTGTTAAACAAAATGTATTTATGCGCAATTTTATTAATATAATTTACAACAATGTTAGAGCATAGTGCTTCATAATTATTGTAGTCATTTTTGTGCATCTTCATCAAGGGTGTCAATAACTACACTACACACACTATAACTACCACTACACATATAGGAAGACGCCTGTGGATACACAAAGACAAGAAACAGATGCCATTAACGTCATGAACACACACTTACCTCCGGGACCTTGAGAAGGATCTTGAAGGTTTATGGTTCCTGTCTCTGGAGATAGACCTATCTCTTCTTCGGTCTCGAGACAGAGACCTAGAGAAGAACAAGTCAATTAGAGTGTGTTTCCGATGTACCGGTACTCGCATGTAATATCAGAAATATTACATTTGAACAATGGTCACTTAAAGCTATAGAGCATCAATTAGTATCGACAACGTCTGAACCATCAGAAATGTGACAAGTCACTCAGCAAATGTAGCATCTGAAACCTGACACTTCAGGTCAGCCCCGCTGGTAGAGCAGGAGTGGAGAGATTGGGCTTTTTTGCACTATAAGACACGGGACCCGACAACATTCATAAAGCGCTTTGTACACCAAAACACCCAGCCCAGAACCGCTCAAAGTCCCCCAAACAGGGAACTTAATGTTAAGATGTAAAAATGTTTTTAACCAAAACTATTGCTGATGGTGAACTTGAACAATCAAAATCAGATCTATAGTAAGCCCTGTTCAGCAGGTATAGCCAGATAAGTGTTTATTCCAGTAAAACACCATTTAACATTTGAAGAGACAACATCCTAGCAAATTGCACAGGTTCTCACTCAACTAATAAAGCCTAACATCAATCACGCAAGCCATTTTAGCATTTGAATGCTGAAGGTGCCGAGCAGATGTGCACGACCAGGAACAGGCCGACTAACTCACGTTGGCCAGCACGCAAAGCTGGGCACAGTGCAGTTCGACTAGGCTACTGATATTGCCCGGGGTTGTTCGGCATGCAAAATGACTTGTAGATCAATGACTGGCAACAGTTACATGCAGTTTGCCACTAAAGGAGAGGACGCGCTAGTGGTCAGTCACAAAAGATGAGGTATTTTCAGAAGGTAGAAAGAATGTAATATGAACTTGCATTTTAAAAATCAGGGACCGATGCAGATTGGTGAATCTTTACATCCCTACTAGTTAGATAGCTACCACAGAACTGTTAAGATGTGGAGGCTGGGCAAAGAGGGCACACTATGGAGAATGTAGTAGAGACATTTAGGCTCACCTGCTGCGACTGCGGCTAAAGCTCCTCCTCCTAGGAGAGCTGGACGGAGAAGGAAAAACAGTTTCAATACAGGGTATTATTGCATCAATAACACCTGTCAAACATGACATTCCTTATTCCTGAAGAAGCATCATTCCAATCATTACACAATACCACACACAGCCTTCCTCTTTCTGCAGACGGAACAGATCAGGGGATCCCTCTGCACCCCTGCTAGAGGACAGAATGCCTGGACAACCAACTGAGGTCAAAATGAGACCTCTTATAAACTCAGGAGAACGGGGAAGTTTAAATGAACACAAGCATATAAACAAAGTGAGACAATGAATTAGAAGCTATAAAATACAAGTATGCAGACTTAAAAGCTACATACCTGTACTATTTGTTGTACAAACGTACAAAGGGCACATTTCTTAAATCACTACCAATATTGGACCTTATAAATGGTAATACACAGTTAATGCTAACCAGGGCAGCTCCAAGACCCCACAACTTTTGAGTTTCAGGACAAAAGCTTTTTATTTGTAATCTATGAGAGGGAGATTCTAAATGATAATAATCGTACTCAAAAGTTGTTTGAAACTAAATTCAAGCCACAATTTCTATGACTGCCAATTGCATATTGTCAAGCAGCTGTTAAACCAAACCTGTGGTAAGCATGACACTACAAAAAGCAGGAGAAAAGCAACTTACTATTTTTGGGGGTTTGGACACAAGATAGAAATGACGCAAGGAAGCCAGACTGATGGCGAGGGAGGTAGAATTTGCAGAGAGGATTTGCCACATGTTGCAAATGTTGGAGTTATGGAGTTGGTTGGCTGGAGGGGGTACAGTAGTTGTAGATTTTCCCTGTCTTTGTGTGGTTAGCCGGGGCCTGCTGTGCTGCTTGTAGGTAGTTGTGTTGATAATTGGGGAAAGTAGTTAAATCGCTGACTGGTCAGAATTGTGAGGTGGGCTGCGACGCTGACGATTGGGTTAAGGTTGGAGGAGGAGGAAGCTGAGAGCTGCATGCTCAGGAACCAATAGGCTGGAGCGGAACATGACGACTGGCCATGCCTGGGTCATGTGACACGGCACCAGCGAAGCTGATTGGGTGGGGCACAGTGCTGGCGCTGGTCAGTGGTCACATGATGCTGTAAGAGGACTAGTTGACTGTCTGAGAGGGTGGTGAGAAGAGGCATGGTGATGACTCTGCAACGGGTTCATTTTTATTAATATAGATCGATGGCAAAAAACCAAACTGAGAAAATGAAACAAAACTGACATCCAGATAGCAATTAAATGATCAAACAAGTGCCCCCTTTTTCCGAAATTTGATGGGTGATAAATGTTTATTATCTTAAAGAATTTACCTGAAAAAATGTATTGCCCAGATCAACAAATGATGCCTGAAATAAACCTTTCAAAATCACCTAAATTTTGACCTGAAAAAAGGACCCAATCCCTCAGATGAGTAAATTATCCTTTCCCAACTCTGATTGTGTCCATAGTAAAAATGTTATAATGTATCACAGCACTAACCAACCTACAGACAGTGCAGGTGTGTGTGTGTGTGTGTGTCTACCTGCCAAATCCAGCCCACTAAATTGAAATGATAGGACATATGATACAATTGGAAGGGATGGAAGGGAGGGTGTGGGGTTGACTGGCAAGGTAGGTAGGTTATAAACACTTGTTGGCCTACACGTTAAAGATAAGTGAGAATAAATCTAGGTGAAAGGTGATGTATCATACCGGCGTCTGACAGGCGGGCTCCCACGGCGCCTGCTGCTGTAGTCATCACGTCCAGGACGACGGCTCCAGGAGGGTGGAGGTCCGCGGCTCCTCGAGCGTTTCTCACCATTGGACAACTCAACTCTCACTCTGCAGCCAGACAGAGTCCTGTTCACATACATTAATTGCAGAAGAATACTAGTTAGACTGGAATATGGCATATGACTCACTGTTTTGCTCAAGTGATGAACTGAATTTCCCATTCTTGGTGGACAAGAATGTATTTAAGTAGTGGCTTACCTCCCATCCAATTCTCTCACAGCATCAGTTGCATCTCTGGGGTCCTCAAACTCGACAAAGGCAAAGCCTGGTGGGTTCCTCGCCACCCACACACTACGCAGAGGGCCATAGTACCCAAACGCCCTCTCCAACTCAGTCTTGTTTCCACTGTTGCCCAAGTTCCCAACATATACCTTACAATCAAGAGGACAATCTCTGAGATGAGCAGGTTCTAAGAGTGAAAGGAAAGAGGAAAATAAGATACCACAAGTACTACATCCAGTCATTCACAATTACATTCATTAGAATTCTTCTAATTCACATCACTCCCATCGACATAATTTGTGACAACGCTGTGTTAAGTGGCCAAACGCCCCTAATTAAGCTAATAGTTTTTACTTTTTTTTTTACATATAAGAAATGAGACCGGAATACACGCTGGGTGCATATCACGTTAGGTAATTACCTCCCATCTCGAAGGATCCTTGTTTCCGTTGAAGGGTTGACAAAATATAAATCTGGAAGAAAGGAGGGAGACTTGATTAGCATTGATTAGTTAACTATATTGTTAGCTATCAAGTTAACGTGCTTAGCTAGCTACCAACAACGCGATTTTTTAAATGGAACTTAATACGGTCGCTAGTTATTTACATCTTTAAGTAACAAGTGCATGGATAAATACATTCATAAATTAGACAGCAAAAACATGTATTGTATTAATCTAGCAGTGCTGCTCATTGTTAGCTTCCATTAGCTAATATTAGCAGTGGAGGAGCATCGCGGTTAGCTTAGCAAGATGCTGGCTTTTGTTGACGGTTCAATCGAACTATTCGACTAAAGCAAAACAATTTTACAGTGCATGATGTTGTTAAATCGTAAACGGTTTTCATTCCCACATCCATTAATCACAATTGTACTCGTTATATCAGCGCCAAAGTCTCCCAACACGGATCAGACTAATCTTACCTGCGAACAGCAGTCTCCACACGGTGTTCGAAAATGGCGTTGAAATGAAAGAAATAATCTAGACAGCTCGGGGTCAGTAAAGTGCTTTACCGGTGGCCTATCGCCGTCTATTGGAGTGGAGTATTATGACTACCTGACCAAGTATATTTTTCTTAAAAATAAAAAGCTGTGTCGAGACCAGATACCTAAATAACATGTATTTATTTATACAATGGTTCTTCTTAAGCATACATTGCAGGGTACGTAATATATCGTTTATCCAGCATGGTGTATAATTAAGCAAAACGGCAAGAGGAGGTGTGGTATATGGCCAATATACTGTACCACGGCTAAGGGCTGTTCTTATGTACCACGCAACGTGGAGTGCCTGGACACAGCACTTAGCCATGGTATATTGTCCATATATCACAAAACCCCGAGGTGCCTTATTGCTATAATAAATTGTTTACCAACGTTGCCAGCCAATCAGCATTCAGGACTCAAACCACCAAGTCTATAATTAATCAATAAGGCCCGAGGGGGTGTGCTATTAGATAGAACGTCGCTAACCACCTCCGTGTCACCGGCTTCATTACCAAATACATTGCAGACATTATCCCCACAGTGAAGATTCGCTGCTTTCCCAATCAAAAGCCCTGGATTAAAATTGAGGATTAGTGCTAAACTAAAGGACAGGGCTACCACTCACAGGGCTATCGTAGTCAACCCTGAAGTAACGGCTGAGGACACGAACCTACACGTCCTGCTACGAAGTCCGCAGTGCCATCAAACAAGTAAAGGGACAATATAGGAACAAGGTGGAATTCTATTAAGCAGGCTCTGACGCCTGCTGATTGTGGCAGGGGCTACAGTCCATTATAGATTACTAAGGAAGACCCAGCCATGATCTGCCCAACGATGCCTCTCTACCAGACAAACTCAATGCATTTTATGTAGGCTTTGACAAAAAGAACACCTAGCTGTGCATGAGCGACCCTGCTGACCCAGGGGACTGCGTGATCTTGCTCTCTGAGGCCGACGTGACTAAGGTTTTTAATCAGGTCAACACTCGTAACGCTGCGGGCTGGACGGAATTCCGCGTTCTCAGAGCAGGTGCAGAACAGCTGGCAGGCATATTCACGGTCATTTGCATCCTCTCCTTGTCCCAGTCTGTAATCCCCACATGTTTCAAGATGACCACCATCCTTCCTAAGGCCACCTGCCACAATGACTACTGCCCTGTAGCACTCACATCTGTAATCATCAAGTAAGATGGAGCCGACAGATATGGCAGCTCTGCTTCTAACTCCTAAGCAACCTTTACAAGCATTTTGCTACACATGCAATAACATCTGCTAAATATGTGTATGTGACCAATAAAAATGGATTTGATTAGATTTGCATTGAAAGGCGGGTTATGGCACACACCAACTCCATCATCCCAGACACGCTCGACCCATTACAATTTGCATACCACCCCAACAGATCCATAGACGACACAATCTCAATTGCACACTACTCTGTCCTCACCCACCTAGATAAGAGGAATACCTATTTGAGAATGCTGTTCATTGACAGCTCAGTGTTCAACACGTCAACAAGCTTGGGACCCTGTACTGAACACCTCCCTCTGCGACTGGATCCTGGACTTCCTGACGGGCGGACCCCAGGTGGTGAGGGTAGGCAGCATCATCTCTGCCATGCTGACCCTCAACATGGGGGCCCCACAGGGGTATGTGCTTAGTCCCCTCCTGCACTCGCTGTTCACCCACGACTGCGTGGCCACGCACGACTCAAGCACCATCTTCAAGTTTCCTGACGACGCAACGGTGGTAGGCCTGATCACCGGTGACGATGGCACCGCCTACAGGGAAGATGTCAGTGACCTGGCACTGTGGTGGACTGTGGACAACAACTTCTCCCTCAGACCAAGGAGCTGATTGTGGACTACTGCAGCCCTGTCCATCGACAGGGCTCTTGGATCAAAAGCTTCATGTTCCTCGGTGTCCAAATCACTAAGGACATAAAATGGTCCACACACACGCAAACATTTGTGAAGAAGGCGCAACATCTTCCCCTCAAGATGTTGAAAAGAGTTCTACAGCTGCACCATTGAGAGCATTTTGACTGGCTGCATCACTGCTTGGTATGGCAACTGCATTGCCCTCAATTGCATGGCGCTACAGAGGGTGGTGCGGACAGCCCAGTACATCACTTGTGCCGAGCTCCCTGCCATCCAGGGCCTGATATAGGCCCGGAAAATTGTTGAAGACTCTAGCCACCCAAGCCATTGACTGTTCTCTCTGTTTCTGCACGGCAAGCGGAACCGGAGCGCCAAGTCTGACACCAACATGTTCTTGAACAGCTTGTTCCCAAGCCATAAGACTGTTAAATAGCCAACAAAATGGCTACACAGACAATCTGCACTTATCCTTCTATAAATTTCTTTTTTTTTTGCACTGTCTCTATGCACACTCTACACACTCAATTAGACTCACTCGTACTGACACTCCAACACACTCACACTCACACACACACACACTTAATTTGCTCACACACACATAACACGCACACACATTCATACTGACTCTACACACATGCACACACACTCACATACAATCATCATATACTCTGCTGCTACTCTGTTTATCATATACAATATCCTAATGCTTAGTCAGCTTACCCCTATACATATCTAAACCTACCACTCCAGTTTCCCTGCACATTATAAATATGGTATTGGCACTTATTTTTTTTTCTCGTGTGTTTTTGTTCTACTTGACTTTTGTATAATTTTTTTTATAGGTCCACTGATATTGATTACTGCATTGTTGGGAAAGAGCAAGCAAGAAAGGCATTGTACTTATATGTGCACGTGACAATAAAAACTTGAAACTTGAAACACCATGGTAGACCTACACTGTTAAAATTGAAAGACTCAAAACACCATCAAAAGTAGTGCACTTTTGCTGAGATCTGGTGTTTGGAGTGTGTTTGAATGTAAAACCAATGTAAGTGTTATAATACACTGAATGTATTTCAAAACAGAATGGAAGTATTCTGAGCCACCCAAAGGGGTTCTTCAATCTGAATAGTTGTGTTTCTAACAGAGTGTTGTGAAAACACTTTTTGGTGTTTCAGTGCATGTATAAGGTAGCATCCAAACACAAAATGTTTTGGCAGACTGTGTCTCTCATATAATCAAATGTTTCTAAATTGCAAAGGGTTTACAGCATAAATATTGATTATACATATAAACTGAATTTTCTGGTAAGATTTTAATTAACATTTAAAGAAGACACTGGGAAATGAATACTTTTCCTATGGTAGACTTTGGCACTAATTATAGACCTGCTGTTGCCAGGCAACTTTGTGAGATTATAAATAATGTTACAATCAAAATGTTTAGGGCTGTGTAGATTATAGCAGAGGTAACATGTATAAGGTGACTGGTATTCATGTGAGAAGGTGGATGTGAACCCAGGTCTGTTGCTTGTCAAAACACTGCCAGTCTTCAGGAGTAAACCATTGTGCAGAACCACCCTTGTTACACTGATCACATTGGGCCCGATTCAGACTTGAGATGAGTAGGCTTTATTGTTTATTTTTGAAACCCATTTTTCTCCCCAATTTCGTGCTATCCAATTGGTAGTTACAGTCTTGTCTCATCGCTGCAACTCCCGTACGGACTCGGGAGAGGCGAAGGTCGAGAGCCGTGCGTCCTCTGAAACACAACCCAACCACTCGATTTCGTCTCTGCGTTATATTGGCATCGAACATGTCACCCTCCCTAGGAGAGGGGGTGACCTTGATAATTTATTGTTAAAACGAGAAGCTGCCTGGATCTTTCATTTAAAGACACTTGCTCCCTTCGGTCTCAACGTAGACTTTGATCTGAAGCCATTCTTGTGATTATTGTGACTTTGCCATTGTAATTGTTTGTAAGCTTGTGTAGTCTAAAATGAATCTATGATCGTATGCTATCCATTTGTTTATTTGTATGCTGTTCTTTGTATGCCATTTTAATATTTGATAATTAACCAATGATATTAGGCCATACTTGGCCATGATTACAGACACCTGTGTCTTTTGACACTATATAAACGAGTCATACCGCAGTGTTTGATCACACCCTGATGAAGACAGCTTGGCTGTCGAAACGTTGGACATTACATTTTTGCATCTGAGCTCTTAGAGTGTGCGGCTCTCCTTTATTTTCAAGTTTTCCACTCCGCTAGCCAGCACCTCGCCTAATAGGTGTGCGTTTCTTTTTCTTCTAGAGGAGTTTATAAACATCATATAAGAGCAGGGAATACACAATAAGACAAGAGACTCTCATTTACAGTATTTGAAAACTCAAGAAGAAGGGATTTAATTATACACTAGACGGGATTTCAAGCTTTAGAGCGGGGAAACAACACCAAAAGAGAAGGGATCTAATTCTGCACTACACAGGAATCCAAACACAAGGGTTTTCAACCTTTTCTGGGTCAGGGTTCCCAGCTTCTGGCAAGGTGTTGCACAACTCTTATGTGATGGTACCACACACCATGACATGTTTCAGAACACCTCAGGATGAATGTTTCAGTACACCTTAAATCTGTCACAATGCCCTCACAACCATGTATTTCAATACTCCAGCAAAGTTAAGGTTTCGTCTCCTTTAAGGTATGCAGCTCAGTTGCCACTAGTTTTAGTGTTACAAAACACTTCATTTTTACAGTGTAGCATGAAGTGCTAACCATTGGTGGATAGGTAGGTACCAAAATCAATATCTACAGTGCTTTTGGAAAGTATTCAGACCCCTTGACTTTTTCCACATTTTGTTACGTTACAACCTTATTCTAAAAGGGATGTAAAACAAATCCTCATCAATCTACACTCAATACCCCATAATAAAAAAGCAAAATCATTAAAAAAAAAACATTTTTGCAAAAAAAAAAAAATGAAATATCACGTTGACACAAGTATTCAGACTGTCACGTTCTGACCATAGTTCTTGTGTGTTTTACTTGTTTTAGTGCTGGTCAGGACGTGAGCTGGGTGGGCATTCTATGTTGTGTGTCTAGTTTGTCTGTTTCTATGTTTGGCCTAATATGGTTCTCAATCAGAGGCAGGTGTTTTGTGTTGTCTCTGATTGGGAATCATATTTAGGTGGCTTGTTTTGTGTTGGGGTTTGTGGGTGGTTGTTTCCTGTCTTTGTGTTCGTTTCACCAGAGAGGACTGTTTCGGTTTGCCACGTTTGTTATTTTTGTATTTTGTAAGTGTTCACGTTAATCGTCTTGATTAAATCATGTTGAGCACAAACTACGCTGCGTCTTGGTCCGATCCCTGCTACACCTCCTCTTCAGACGAAGAGGAGGAAGGCTGCCGTTACACAGACCTTTTACCCAGTACTTTGTTGAAGCACCTTTGCCAGTGATTACATCCTCGAGTCTTCTTGGGTATGACGCTACAAGCATGGCACACATGTATTTGGAGACTTTCTCACATTCTTCTCTGCAGATCCTCTCAAGCTCTGTCAGGTTGGATGGGGAACGTTGCTGCATAGCTATTTTCAGGTCTCTCCAGAGATGTTGGATCGGTTTCTAGTCTGGGCTCTGGCTGGGCCACTCAAGGACATTCAGAGACTTGTCCGGAAGCCACTCCTGCATTGTCTTGGCTGCGTGCTTAGGGTCATTGTCCTGTTGGAAGGTTAACCTTTGCCCCCAGTCTGAGGTCCTGAGTGCTCTGGAGCAGGTTTTCATCAAGGATCTCTCTGTACTTTCCCTAAATAAAGGTTCAATTATTTAAAAAAAAAATACATTTGGCTCCATCCTAATGAATCTCCCAGTCCCTGCCACTGAAAAACATCCCCACAGCATGATGCTGCCACCACCATGCTTCACCTTAGGGATGGTGCCAGGTTTCCTCCAGATGTGACTCTTGGCATTCAGGCCAAAGAGTTCAGTCTTGGTTTCATCAGATCAGAGCATCTTGTTTTTCATGGTCTGAGAGTCCTTTAGGTGCCTTTTGGCAAACTCCAAGCAGGCTGTCATGTGCCTTTTACTGAGAAGTGGCTTCCGTCTGGCCACTCTACCATAAAGGCCTGATTGGTGGAGTGCAGCAGAGACGGTTGTCCTTCTGGAAGGTTCTCCCATCTCCACATAGGAAGTCTGAAGCTCTTTTAGAGTCACCATCGGGTTCTTGGTCATCTCCCTGACCAAGGCCCTGCTTCCCCGATTGCTCAGTTTGGCCTGGCAGGCCAGCTCTAGGGAGAATCTTGGTGGTTCTAAACCTCATCCATTTAAGAATGATGGAGGCCACTGTGTTCTTGGGGACCTTCAATGCTGCAGGAATGTTTTGCTACCCTTCCCCAGATAAGAGCCTCGACACAATCCTGTCTCGGAGCTCTACGGACAATTCCTTCGACCTCATGGCTTGGTTTTTGCTCTGACGTGCACTGTCAACTGTGGGACCTTATATAGGCAGGTGTGTGCCTTTCCAAATCATGTCCAATCAATTGAATTTACCACAAGTGGACTCCAATAAAGTTGTATAAACATCTCAAGGATGATCTATGGAAACAGGATGCACCTGAGCTGAATTTCGAGTCTCATAGCAAAGGGTCTGAATTCTTATGTACTAAATAAGGTAAGATGTTTTTCTTTGTCATGGGGTATTGTGTGTAGATTGATGATACATCTTTTTTTTTTAAATCTATTTTAGAGTAATTCTGTAATGTAACAAAATGTGGAAAAAGTCAAGGGGTCTGAATACTTTCAAAATGCAATTAACATATATCCCTTATTTTCACTTATTTTCAGCCAGCTCCTTCCATCTACCCTATTTATACCACAATGTGCTTGGCTTTGACCTATTCATTCAAAAAACAGGGCTTAGACATTGACTCTGGCCTACAGTTCTAAGCTCTGACACAATATCTAACGGAATGTATGAATTAGAGTGCAGTACAGTTCAGCAGGGCGACTTCCATGTTCCTCAGCTATCACCCCCTCTGACCTTTGTAGGCCAAAAGTACACAGCTAAAAAGGATTAGGACAGGAAATTAAACTGATGAGGTTCTGTATCACAGATGGCTCTTCAACAAACAAAGAACATGATGTTGCTCAGCTTTATTTTCATTCTGTGTGCATGTTTGAGTGTACTAGGCAGCTTTTCTCTCACCTATGGGCCAACACACTGTGTCTGTGGTTAAACTTTTTTGTTTTGTTATTGTTGTTTCTATTCTTCCCCTGTGACACAGTATTCTCTTTTAGCCTGCTGAAATAAAACATATTTTTTTCTTCCGACCACTCAGGGCACAGTGTTTTTCAATCAGATTAGTACAGCACATTCTGTTCTGTTTCACTTCCTGATGACTTGGTATCCTTGCATGAACCCGTCCTCATGCTTACAGTTACTGTACTCTCACACACTCTCTCACACACACACACACACACACACACACACACACACACACACACACACACACACACACACACACACACACACACACACACACACACACACACACACACACACACACACACACACACACACACACACACTTTCTTATAATATTGCCATTGAATTCTGGAGAAGAATACGTAGGCTATATTATTTTCTAAACATCTGTTGTTGCTGACGATAACAAAGGAATAGTCCAGCAAGAATACCATAATAACAAGAATTCCTTAAATGGCAGTAGACAGTAAACATTGGCAGTAGAATGGCCTTACTGAAGATCTCAGTGATTTTCAACGTGGCACCATCATAGGATGCCACCTTTCCAACAAGTCAGTTTGTCAAATTTCTGCCCTGCTAGAGCTGCCCTGTTCAACTGTAAGTGCTGTTGTTGTGAAGTGGAAATGTCTAGGAACGACTCCGCTGCCAAGTGGTAGGCCAAACAAGCTCACAGAATGGGACCACCGAGTGCAGAAGCGCGTAGCAGGTAAAAATGGTCTGTTCTCAGTTGCAAAACTCACTACTGAGTTCCAAACTGCCTTTGGAAGCAATGTCAGCACAAGACGTCGGGAGCACCATAGAATGGGTTTCCATGGCCGAGCAACCACACACAAGCCTAAGATCACCATGCGAAATGCCAAGCATCGGCTGGAGTGGTGTAAAGCTCATCGCCATTGGATTCTGGAGCAGTGGAAGCGTGTTCTCTGGAGTGATGTATCACTCTTCATCTGCCATCTGGCAGTCGGACGAATCTGGGTTTGGCGGATGCCAGGAGAACACTACCTGCACCAATGCATAGTGCGAACTGTAACGTTTGGTGGTTGAAGAATAATGATCTGGGGCTGTTTTCATGGTTCGGGCTAGTCCCCTTAGTTAAGTGAAGGGAAATATTAACTCTACAGCATACAATGACATTTTAGATAATAATGTGCTTCCAACTTTGTGGCAACAGTTTCGAGAAGGCCCTTTCCTGTTTCAGCATGACAATGCCCCTGTGCACAAAGCAAGGTCCATAAAGAAATGGCTTGTTGAGATTGGTGTGGAAGAACTTGACTGGCCTGCACAGAGCCTTGGCATCAACCCAATCAAACAGCTTTAGAATTAATTGGAATGTGAGCCAGGCCTAATCACCCAACATCAGTGCCCGACCTCACTAATGCTCTTATGGCTGAATGGAAGCAAGTCCCTTCAGCAATGTTTCAACATCTAGTGGAAAGCCTTCCCAGAAGAGTGGAGGCTGTTATAGCAGCAACGGGGGGATCAACTCCACATTAATGCCCATTATTTTGTAATGAGATGTTCAATGATGTCACGTTCCTGACCTGTTTTCTGTTGTTTGGTATGTGTTTATTGGTCAGGGCGTGAGTTTTGGGTGGGCAGTCTATGTTTTCTGTTTCTATGTTGGTTTTGGGTTGCCTGGTATGGCTCTCAATTAGAGGCAGGTGTTTGACGTTTCCTCTGATTGAGAGTCATATTAAGGTAGGTTGTTCTCACTGTTTGTTTGTGGGTGATTGTCTTCCGTGTCAGTAGATGTTTCCACACGGGACTGTTTCGGTTTGTCTGTTCCTGTTCGTGTGTTCTTCGTTTCATGTAAGTTCGTAGTTTAGGTCTGTTTAGTTCGTTTTGTTATTTTGTATTTTCTAAGTGTTATTTTCGTGTTTCGTCGTTTTGTTTAAATAAATCATTATGAATTCACACCCCGCTGCACGTTGGTCCAATCACTACTCCTCCTCTTCGTGTGAAGAGGAGGAGGAACACCGTTACAGAATCACCCACCAAACCCAGATCAAGCAGCGGGTTAACGGACAGCGCACAAAGCAGGATTTCTGGTCTTGGGAGGAGATCATGGAGGGAAAAGGACCATGGGCTAAAGTTGAAGTTAATCGCCGCCCATGGGAACAGCTGGAGGCAGCTCGGAGAGCGGAGGAAACCGGAGAGAGGAACCGGCGTTATGAGGGGACGCGTCTAGCACGGAAGCCCGAAAAGCCCGCAAGTACAACCCAAAAATTTCTTGGGGGGGGGCTAAGAGGTAGTGGGCCGAGGGCAGGTAGGAGACCTGCGCCCACTTCCCAGGCTAACCGTGGAGAGCGGGAGTACGGGCAGACACCGTGTTACGCAGTAGAGCGCACGGTGTCTCCTGTACGTGTTCATAGCCCGGTGCGGGTTATTCCACCTCCCCGCACTGGTAGGGCTAGATTGGGCATTGAGCCAAATGTCATGAAGCCGGCCCTACATATCTGGCCACCAGTACGTCTCCTTGGGCCGGCTTACATGGCACCAGCCTTACGCATGGTGTCCCCGGTTCGCCTACATAGCCCGGTGCGGGTTATTCCACCTCCCCGCACTGGTCAGGCTACGGGGAGCATACAACCAGGTAAGGTTGGGCAGGTTCAGTGCTCAAGGGAGCCAGTACGCCTACACGGTCCGGTATATCCGGCGCCACCTTCCCGCCCCAGCTCAGTACCACCAGTGCCTACACCACGCACCAGGCTTCCAGTGCGTCTCCAGAGCCCTGTTCCTCCTCCACGCACTCTCCCTGTGGTGCGTGTCTCAAGCTCAGTGCCTCCAGTTTCGGCACCACGCATCAAGCCTCCTGTGCGTCTCCAGAGCCCTGTACGCACTGTTCCTTCTCCCCGCACTCGCCCTGAGGTGCGTGCCCTCAGCCCGGTACCTCCAGTTCCGGTACCAAAGCACCAGGCCTATAGTGCGCATCGAGAGTCCAGTGTGCCCTGTTCCTGCTCCCCGCACTAGCCTTGAGGTGCGTGTCTCCAGTCCGGTACCACCAGTTCTGGCACCACGCACCAGGCCTACTGTGCGCCTCAGCAGGTCAGAGTCGGCTGTCTGCCCAGCGCCGTCGGAGCCATCTGTCTGCCCAGCGCCTTCTGAGCCATCCGTCTGCCCAGCGCCTTCTGAGCCATCCGTCTGCCATGAGCCATTAGAGCCGCCCGTCTGTCCCGAGCCATTAGAGCCGTCCGTCAGTCAGGAGCCGCTAGAGCCGTCCGTCAGTCAGGAGCTGCCAGAGCCGCCAGCCAGTCAGGAGCTGCCAGAGCCGCCAGCCAGTCAGGAGCTGCCAGAGCCGCCAGCCAGTCAGGAGCTGCCAGAGCCGCCAGCCAGTCAGGAGCTGCCAGAGCCGCCAGCCAGTCATGAGCTGCCCTACAGTCATGAGCTGCCCTACAGTCATGAGCTGCCCTACAGTCATGAGCTGCCCTACAGTCATGAGCTGCCCTACAGTCCGGAGCTGCCCCTCAGTCCGGAGCTGCCCCTCAGTCCGGAGCTGCCCCTCAGTCCGGAGCTGCCCCTCAGTCCGGAGCTGCCACCCAGTCCGGAGCTGCCACTCAGTCCGGAGCTGCCATTAGTACAGAGTTGTCCCTCTGTCCTAAGGTACCTCTCTGTCCGGAGCTACCTCTCTGTCCTGAGCTACCTCTCTGTCCTGAGCTACCTCTCTGTCCTGAGCTACCTCTCTGTCCTGAGCTACCTCTCTGTCCTGAGCTGTCTCCTCTATGTAGGAGGGGCCTTAGTGAAGGTTCCTGGACCATGGTCGGGGGCGAGGGTCGCCACTCAAAGGACGCTAAGGAGGGGGACAAAGACAGTGGTGGAGTGGTGTCCTCGTCCACCGCCGGAGCCGCCACCGCGGACAGATGCCCACCCAGACCCTCCCCTTGAGTTGTAGGGGTGCGCCCGGAGTTCGCACCTTGAGGGGGGGGTTCTGTCACGTTCCTGACCTGTTTTCTGTTGTTTGGTATGTGTTTATTGGTCAGGGCGTGAGTTTTGGGTGGGCAGTCTATGTTTTCTGTTTCTATGTTGGTTTTGGGTTGCCTGGTATGGCTCTCAATTAGAGGCAGGTGTTTGACGTTTCCTCTGATTGAGAGTCATATTAAGGTAGGTTGTTCTCACTGTTTGTTTGTGGGTGATTGTCTTCCGTGTCAGTAGATGTTTCCACACGGGACTGTTTCGGTTTGTCTGTTCCTGTTCGTGTGTTCTTCGTTTCATGTAAGTTCGTAGTTTAGGTCTGTTTAGTTCGTTTTGTTATTTTGTATTTTCTAAGTGTTATTTTCGTGTTTCGTCGTTTTGTTTAAATAAATCATTATGAATTCACACCCCGCTGCACGTTGGTCCAATCACTACTCCTCCTCTTCGTGTGAAGAGGAGGAGGAACACCGTTACAAATGAGCAGGTGTCCACATACTTTTGGTAATGTAGTGTACGTTGAATGGACAACTAAAGTTAAATGAGCTCACTGTAATAACTGTTGTATAAATACATATAGATTCACAATTTCACATACTCAAAAATACATTTCTGCTGTGTTGGGAAAAACTTTTTTCAACCAAAACCCCCCAAAACTATCTGAGCATCACAGTTCTTTTTTGGAATGAATTCTGGTGAGCAATGTGCAATGTCAACATTTGTGTATAGGCGTGGTTTCATTCCAACTGGGTAACCAAACCAGCAGTAGGCATTGCATAGCTAAAACAGAACCCGGACAGGACCAATAAAGAACTTACTTCATTGGACTGACTATCCATTGGCTTGACTCCTTTTAGCCGAGGGATATAAAACAAACAAATTACAGAATTAGGCTTTCCTGATTGTCTATGCATCTTACCTAGTCCAGTCAACACACGATCACAGCTTATTGTGAAATAGACACAAATGACTTATTCGAAATGTAAGTCCTTATGATTTTTTCTAGTAGAGCAACAGAATATGACCATGCTGATTAACTTACTTTACAACATATTAAGTGACATTGACTGTGATGGATGGGGTAATAGGAATAGTGCCAGAGGATTATGATTCATAGTCATAGCTAATACATGACACCATACTTGTCATTTTCAGAAACCTAAATGCACTAATTACAGAATAACATGTAGCTTAGTGATACAATGTAAACCAATTATATTGAGTAGCAGTCTGTCCTAGCTGCTTTTAGTAATCACAAAAGTGATGACAACTTCAAATGGGTTAAGCAATGAGTCATGACTGAGGATGTAAAAATGCCACACATGAAGTATCAAATAAGCAAGTTAATCTGAACCTAACGCAATAGGTTATTGCGTTATATATTCTTGTAAGAAAACTCTGTCCCCACACAGTACACAGTGTTGGTTACATCCCTGTGGGTTTGGTCAGCCTAGTCATTTCCACCTGTGCTATGTCACTGTTATAATTAACAAGAACATAATGTTCCATCCAATAACTCGTGGCTCTCTGCCAGACCAGGCTTTTAGTCCGACAGACATCTTTGGTCACCATCCCCGCTACTTCTCAGTCTAGAATTAAATCAAACCCCCTCCACTGCATTGTGTATTGAGGATAAATAACACTATTAACATTAGTAACACAATAACTAACTACATTTAATTGACAATATAATGTAATTAACTGGACAATGGTTACAAAGTGAAACAAAACAAAGCTCTTGTCAATTACTGTGTGTTAAGTATGTTCTACAATTCCCAGGACATTGATTGAATCTGATATGGGAAGCGATGTGAATGCAGGCTAGACTTTGAGCAGCAGAGTAGCAGATCATTGACCTTAGGCTATGTCAGAGGGGGGAGGCCTTATAGCATGATCTCATGCAAGAATTTCCCTCTCAAGTGACATCAAACCAATCCCAGAGGAAGTTGTGCAAATGTTTCTTGAAAGCATGGAGGCATGTTATTTTAACTATAGCCATATCAATGTATATTATAGTGAGGTGCCATTTTCTTTTTCAATAACTGCTGATGTCAATTGGCAACATTGGTAACATTCCTGTTCACAGACTGCCCAGAGGCAAACAAAGAACTGTGTCTGTGGTTTGTAGCAACTGGAATACACATCCTCAACTTCCTATGTTGCTGAGAAACCAAGTTGATTTTGGCACACTAAATATTGCTAGACGGGCAGAACTGACGGACCCATATTGTTATAGTCCACCATGGCCTATAGATCATCATTACTCCCAAAGACTCACAAATTATGAAATGTAGGTGAAATATACATTTAAATACCACCTGAAATGAGTAGCCTAATGTTAAATTAGGGGAAACATGACATGATATATATACTGCAACTTACCCACATGAATTACAAACAATATAAACTAGCTACAAATATCTTATGTCAGTTACAGTTGAATCACAGGTCATCTGTAGTTCTTAAAATAGCCTACAGATTTCACTTCTAAAAATGCCTTGGTGGTTTCTCTGGTAATGGGCAATTTTATTTTGTGGGTTCTCCTAAAAGATGGTGTGATGGGATTTCTCTTTTAGACATTAGTTTATAAAACATTGGCCTTAACATGTTGTTATAATGCTTGAGCAACACAGTGATTGATTCTCTTTGTTTATATTAGGCTGATACTTTGTTAATCCCTCGAGTCCTGCTTACCATTATTTAGGCAAATTAAAACAAAGACCTATCATGATCAGAAATAAATAGATTTAACAGGGCACACATAATTGGTAAACATTCAAAAGGGCTGTGATTCACCTATACAACATATATACAGTATACCCCTTAACTTATTCCACTTTTTGTAAAAAAAATTCTCTCAATCATCTACACACAATACCCCATAATGACAAAGGGAAAACATGTTTTTAGAAATTGTAGCAAATTAATTGAAAATGAAATACATAAATATCTTGTTTACATAAGTATTCACACCCCTGAGTCAATCATTTGTAGAAGCACCTTTGGCAGTGATTACAGCAGTGAGTCTTTCTGGGTAAATCTCTAAGAGCTTTCCACACCTGGATTGTGCAACATTTGCACATTATTCTTTTAAAATTCTTCACGCTCTGTCAAATTGGTTGTTGATCATTGCTTGACAACCATTTTCAGGTCTTGTCATAGATTTTCAAGTAGATTTAAGTCAAAACTGTAACTCTGCCACTCAGGAACATTCACTGTCTTCAAGCAAACCCATAACATGATACAGCCACCCCTATGCTTGAAAATATGGAGAGTGGTACTCAGTAATGTGTTGTATTGGATTTTCCCCAAACATACCACTTTGTATTCAGGACAAAAAGTAAATTGCTTTGCCACATTTTTTGCAGTTTTACTTTAGTTCCTGTTTTGGAATATTTGTTTTCTGTACAAGCTTACTTATTTTCACTCTGTCAATTAGGTTAGTATTGTGGAGTAACTGTAATGTCGTTGATCCATCTTCAGTTTTCTCCTATCACAGCCATTAAACTCTGTAACTATTTTAAAGTCAACGTTGGCCTTATGATGAAATTCCTGAGCGGTTTCCTTCCTCTTCGGCAACTGAGTATCTTTCTATTGACTGGGTGTATTGATACACCATCCAAAGTGTAATTAATAACTTCACCATGCTCAAAGGAATATTCAATTTCTGCTTTTTTATTTTTTACCCATATACCAATAGGTGCCCTTCTTTGCGAGGCACTGGAAACCCTCCTTGGTCTTTGTGGTTGAATCTGTGTTTGAAATTCACTGCTCGACTGAGGGACCTTACAAATAATTGTATGTGTGTGATAGAGAGAGGAGGTAGTCATTAAAC
Organism: Salvelinus namaycush; assembly: GCF_016432855.1. NCBI lineage: Eukaryota > Metazoa > Chordata > Actinopteri > Salmoniformes > Salmonidae > Salvelinus > Salvelinus namaycush. The sequence continues at coordinate 38,424,536 of NC_052308.1, forward strand.
CATCATGTGGTCATGTATGGCTCAGTTGGTAGAGCATGGCGCTTGCAATGCCAGGAATGTAGTTTTGATTCCCGGGACCACCAATATGTAAAATGCATGCATGCATGATTGGAAATTGCTTTGGAGAAAAGCGTCTGCTAAATAACATATATGTTAAACCCTATTATTGCACACAGAGTGAGTCCATGCAACTTATTATGTGAGTTGTTAAGCAAATGTTTACTCCTGAACTTATTTAGGCTTGCCATAACAAAGTGGTTGAATATTTATTGATGCAAGACATTTCAGCTTTTCCTTTTTTTATTAATCTGTAAACATCTTTGACATTATGGGGCCAGTGACAAAAAAATCTAAATGGAATCAAAATGTGGAAAAAGTAAGGTGGTGTGAATACGTTCTGAAGGCACTGTGTATACAGTACCAGTCAAAAGTTTGGACACACCTACTCATTGAAGGGTTTTTCTTTATTTTTACTATTTTATACATTGTAGAATAATAGTGAAGACATCAAAACTATGAAATAACACATATGGAATCATATAGTAACCAAAAAAGTGTTAAACAATTCAAAATATATTTTATATTTGAGATTCTTCAAAGTTGCCACCCTTTGTCTTGATTACAGCTTTGCACATTCTTGGCATTCTCTCATCCAGTTTCATGAGGTAGTCACCTGGAATGCATATCAATTAAGAGGTGTGCCTTGTTAAACATTAATTTGTGGAATTTCTTTCCTTCTTAATGCGTTTGAGCCAATCAGTTGTGTTGTGACAAGGTAGGGGTGGTATACAGAAGATAGCCCTATTTGGTAAAAGACCAAGTCCATATTATGGCAAGAACAACTCAAATGAGCAAAGAAAAACCCTTGAATGAGTAGGTGTGTCCAAATGTTTGACTGGATCTGTATATATACGTATATATAGACAGATATTTAAAACTATACTTAGATTAAACATGAGAAAAATACTACATAGAAATCAACCTCTACGGGATCGGTGTCCCTAAACCGGGATAGTTGTTGCTCAATGTGCGGGAATGTGACTAGAACTTTCTGGGACATAGACATGTCTTATTTGCGCAGAAAGCTTAAATTCTTGTTAATCTAACTGCAGTGTCCAATTTACAGTGGCTATTACAGCATAAAAACACCATGCTATTGTTTGAGGATAGTGCACAACAACAAAACACTTATCACAGCAACTGGTTTGATACATTCACCTCTGAAGGTAATGTACTTACGTTCAGTAATATTGCTCTGATTTGTCATCCTGAGGGTCCCAGATAAAATGTAGCATAGTTTTGTTTGATCAAATCAATTTTTAAATTCAAATGTAGGAACTGGGTTCTACAGTTTGACCCCACTGCTGTCACTGGCGCCACACAAAATATTGTGTAGTGATGTAATTCTTCACTTGATCCGTCTGAAACTTTGCACACACACTGCTGCCATCTTGTGGACAATATCTAAATTACACCTAAAGTCTTATCTCAATGTATGGCCTTTCTCTTGCAATTCAAAGATGATGGAACAAAAACATTTTAAAATGCATGTTTCTTTGTTTGTATTATCTTTTACCAGATCTAAAGTGTCATATTCTCCTACATTAGTTTCACATTTCTACAAACTTCAAAGAGTTTCCTTTCAAATGGTATCAAGAATATGCATATCCTTGCCTCAGGTCCTGAGCTACAGGCAGTTAGATTTGGGAATGTCATTTTAGGCAAAAATTGAAAAAGGGGTCTGATCCTTAAGAGGTCATTTGGGCAACACTTGATAAATGTTTTAAAGCTACTCAAGATAAGCCCATCACATAAGTTTAGGCTATGGCCTAGGCCTAATACATGTAAACCTAGGCCTAAATATATGTTAAATATAAAAGCTAAATATACAGTATGTTAATAACCGGAGTAGTTCTCTCTCTGTGGGTCTAACCTGAAGAAGTCCTGGAAAATGGTTAATGACCTGGAGAATAAACCCTCCTCCTCACAGCTGCCCATGTCCCTTAATGTTGATGATGTGGTTGTTACTGACAAGAAGCACATGGCTGAGCTCTTTAATCACCACTTCAATAAGTCAGGATTCCTATTTGACTCAGCCATGCCTCTTTGCCTGTCCAATATTTCCTCATCAAACACCCCTTCTAATGCGACTAGCACCGACGCGTCTCCCTCTTTTCCCCCTGCCCTGCTACAAAGTTTCTCCCTGCAGGCAGTCACCGAGTCTGAGGTGCTAAAGGATCTTCTGAAACTTGATCCCCAAAAAAACCATCTGGGTCAGATGGTTTAGACCCTTTCTTCTTTAATTTTGCTGCCCCTATCATTGCCAAGCCTATCTCCGACCTTTTTAACCTGTCTCTCCTTTCTGGGGCGGTTCCCATTGCTTGGAAGGCAGCCACGGTTTGTCCTTTATTTAAAGGGGGAGATTAAGTTGATCCTAACTGTTATAGGCCTATTTCTATTTTGCCCTGTTTATCAAAAGTGATGGAAAAACTTGTGAATAATCAACTGACTGGCTTTCTTGACGTCTATATTATTCTCTCTGGTATGCAATCTGGTTTCCGCTCAGGTTATGGATGTGTCACTGCAACCTTAAAGGTCCTCAATGACGTCCCCATTGCACTTGATTCTAAGCAATGTTGTGCTGCTATTTTTATTGACTTGGTCAAAGCTTTTGATACGGTAAGACCATTCTATTCTTGTGGGCCGGCTAAGGAGTATTGGTGTCGTCTTTGTCCTGGTTTGCTAAATACCTCTCTCAAAGAGTGCAGTGTATAAAGTCAGAATATCTGCTGTCTCAGCCACTGCCTGTCACCAAGGGAGTACCCCAAGGCTCGATCCTAGGCCCCATGCTCTTCTCAATTTACATCAACAATATAGTTCAGGCAGTAGGAAGCTCTCTCATTCATTTATATGCAGATGCTACAGTCTTATACTCAGCTGGCCCCTCCCCGGATTTTGTGTTAAACGCTCTACAACAAAGCTTTCTTAGTGTCCAACAAGCTTTCTCTACCCTTAATCTTGTTCTGAACACCTCCAAAACAAAGGTCATGTGGTTTGGTAAGATGAATGCCCCTCTCCCCACATGTGTGATTACTACTTCTGAGGGTTTAGAGCTTGAGGTAGTCACCTCATACAAGTACTTGGGAGTATGGCTAAACAGTGCAGTGTTCTTCTCTCAGCACATATCAAAGCTGCAGGCTAAAGTTAAATCTAGACTTGGTTTCCTTTATCATAATCACTCCTCTTTCACCCCAGCTGCAAAACTAACCCTGATTCAGATGACCATCCTACCCATGCTAGATTACGGAGACATAATTTATAGATCGGCAGGTAAGGGTGCCCTTGAGCGGCTAGATGTTCTTTACCATTCGGCCATCAGATTTGCCACCAAATCTATATAGGACACATCACTGCACTCTATACTCCTCTGTAAACTGGTCATCTCTGTATACCCTTCGCAAGACAAACTGGTTGATGTTAATTTATAAAACCCTCTTAGGCCTCACTCCCCCCTATCTGAGATATCTACTGCAGCCCTCATTCTCCACATACAACACCCTTTCTGTCAGTCACATTCTGTTTAAGGTCCCCAAAGCACACACATCCCTGGGTCGCTCGTCTTTTTTCCTTTAATGAGTCTGATGATAAAGATATACTGCTCTCCCGGGAACAGGCCCAGATCCCCGTCATTTGCGTGAAGAAAAGACAGAGGAAAAGAGGACGCAGATCAGGCTGCCTTTTGAGAATCCGTAGGCGAGCGAGTAAGCGCCCACTGCCATCAATTCTACTTGCTAACATGCAATCATTGGAAAATAAAATTGATGACCTACTATTACGATTATCCTACCAATGGGACATTAAGAACTGTAATATCTTACGTTTCACCGAGTCGTGGCAGAACGACAACATGGATAATATAGAGCTGGAGTGATTTTCAATGCACCGGCAGAACAGAGAAGCTACGTCTAAGACGAGGGATGGGGGTGTGTCTTTTTGTCAATAACAGCTGGTGCGCGATGTCTAATATTAAAGAAGTATCAAAGTATTTCTCGCCTGAGGTAGAGTACCTTATGATAAGCTGTAGACCACACTATCTACCAAGAGACTTTTCATCTATATTACTTGTAGCCATCCATTTACCACCACAAACCGATGCTGGCACTAAGACCACACTCAACCAACTCTATAATGCCATAAGCAAACAAGAAAATGCTCACTCAGAAGCGGCGCTCCTAGTGGCCGGGGACTTTAATGCAGGCAAACTTAAATCAGTTTTACCAAATTTTTACCAGCATGTCACATGTGCAACCAGAGGTAAAAAAACCTCTAGACCACCTTTACTCCACACACAGAGATGCATACAAAGCTCTCCCCTGCCCTCCATTTGGCAAATCTGACCATAATGCTATCTTCCTGATTCCTGCTTACAAGCAAAAACTAAAGCAGGATGTACCAGTGACTTGCTCAATACGGGAGTGGTCAGATGATGCGGATACTACGCTACAGGACTGTTTTGCTAGCACAGACTGGAATATGTTCCGAGATTCATCCAATGGCATTGAGGAGTATACCACCTCAGTCACTGGCTTCATCAATAAGTGCATTGACGACGTCGTCTCCACAGTGACCGTACGTACATATCCCAACCAGAAGCCAACAAGGTAACATCCGCATCGAGCTAAAGGCTAGAACTGCCGCTTTCAAGGAGCGGGACACTAATCCGGACACCTATAAAAAATCCTGCTATGCCCTCAGATGAACCATCAAACAAGCAAACAATACAGGATTAAGATTGAATCCTACTACAGTGGCTCTGATGCTCGTTGGATGTGGCAGGGCTTGAAAACTATTACGGACACAAAGGGAAACCCAGACGCGAGCTGCCCAGATCCACTGATGACACAATCTCAATCGCACTCCACACTGCCCTTTCCCACCTGGACAAAAGGAACACCTATGTGAGAATTCTGTTCATTGACTACAGCTCAGCGTTCAACACCATAGTGCCCACGAAGCTCATCACTAAGCTAAGGACCCTGGGACTAAACACCTCCCTCTGCAACTGGATCCTGGACTTCCTGACGGGCCGCCCCCAGGTGGTAAGGGTAGGCAACAACACTCCTACCAAGCTGATCCTCAACACTGAGGCCCCTCACGGGTGTGTACTTAGTCCCCTCCTCACCGATGACTGCGTGGTCAAACACGACTCATTAAGTTTGCTGACGACACAACAGTGGTAGGCCTGATCACCGACAACGATGAGACAGCCTATAGGGAGGATGTCAGAGAACTGGCAGTGTGGTGCCAGGACAACAACCTCTCCCTCAATGTGAGTAAGACAAAGGAGCTGATCGTGGACTACAGGAAAAGGCGGGCCGAACAGGCCCCCATTAACATCAATGGGGCTGTAGTGGAGCCCGCAGGTGGTTTTATTTGGCCCCACATATATTCTGAGCAAAAAAAAAAGATTTTTTTAATTTTTATTTGTACTTTTTATTGTTGGACATAAAATACTGTAAAAACACCTGGAGATCAACTCCAAATGATTTTTATTTTAGATATCTGTTCCCAAGTATTCCCACGCGTAATAGAGAGACACATGATCATATACAAGTGTAAGCAAGGTTTGAAATTATTATGTTTTAGTAAAATATTATATCTGGTTGGGATTCTTGCAGTCAATTTGCAGTCAAATGATTTGTAATTTTGTTCCGGCCCCCCGAAAAAATTGGCCCGCTGCTGAATCTAGTTGATGATCCCTGGCCTATAACTGCATCGCCAAAAGTATGTGGACACGCTTTCAAATGAGTGGATTTGGCTATTTCAGCTACACCCGTTGCTGACAGGTGTATAAAATTGAGCACACAGCCATGCAATCTCCATAGAAAATTGGCTGTAGAATGGCCCATGCTGTAGAGCTCAGTGACTTTCAACGTGGCATCGTCATAGGATGCCACCTTTCGAACAAGTCAGTTCATCAAATTTCTGCCCTGCTAGAGCTGCCCCGGTCAACTGTAAGTGCTGTTATTGGGAAGTGGAAACGTCTAGGAGCAACAATGGCTCAGTCGCGAAGTGGTAGGCCACACAAGCGCGTAGTGCGTAAAAAATAGTCTGTCTTCGGTTGCAACACTCCAGACTGCCTTTGGAAGCAACGTCAGCACAAGAACTGTTCGTTGGGAGCTTCATGAAAGAGGTTTCCATGGCCGAGCAGCCGCACACATGCCTAAGATCACCATACGCAATGCCAAGCGTCGGCTGGAGGGGTGTAAAGCTTGCCGCCATTAGACTCTTGAACAGTGGTAACGCGTTCGTTGGAGTGATGAGTCACGCTTCACCATCTGGCAGTTTGATAGAAGAATCTGGGTTTGGCGGATGCCAGGAGAACGCTACCTGCTCGAATGCATAGTGCTGACTGTAAAGTTTGGTGGAGGAGGAATAATGGTCAGGGCTGTTTTCCATGGTTCGGGCTAGGCCCCTTAGTTCCAGTGAATGGAAATCTAATGCTACATCATACATTGATTTCTATATGATTCTGTGCTACCAACTTTGTGGCAACAGTTTGCGGAAGGCCCTTTCCTGGTTCAGGATGACAATGCCCCCATGCCAAAAGCAAGGTCCATACAGAAATGGTTTGACGAGATTGGTGTGGAAGAACCTGACTGGCCTGCACAGAGCCCTGACCTCAACCACCATCGAACACCTTTGGGATGAATTGGAACGCCGACGCCGACTGTGAAATCTTAACTCTACAGCATACAATGACATTTTAGATAATAACGTGCTTCCAACTTTGTGGCAACAGTTTCGAGAAGGCCCTTTCCTGTTTCAGCATGACAATGCCCCCATGCCAAAAGCAAGGTCCATACAGAAATGGTTTGACGAGATTGGTGTGGAAGAACTTGACTGGCCTGCACAGAGCCCTGGCATCAACCCAATCAAACAGCTTTGGAATTAATTGGAATGTGAGCCAGGCCTAATCACCCAACATCAGTGCCCCGACCTCACTAATGCTCTTGTGGCTGAATGGAAGCAAGTCCCTTCAGCAATGTTTCAATATCTAGTGGAAAGCCTTCCCAGAAGAGTGGAGGCTTTTATAGGAGCAAATGGGGGACTAACTCCATTTTAATGCCCATGATTTTGGAATGAGATGTTCGACGAGCAGGTCTCCACATACTTTTGGTCATGTAGTGTATTATGCATTTGGCCAGTGGTTCTCAAAACTCTCCTCGGGTACCCCCAGACATTTCACAACTTTGTTGTAGCCCTGAACTATCTCATCGGATGTACCTAAAGGGCTTGATGAGCAGTTGAATAAGGTGTGCTAGCTTTGAATATGTCAAAAACATGGAACGCTATGGATCACCGAGAAGAGGTTTGAGAACCACTGCATTAGGCTACACCACACTTGGTAAAACTGCCTATCTAGGTTAATGGAAAAAAAATAGAACTATATGACTAGAGCACTAAGGTAAACTAAAAACGTTAAATATTGTTCATATGATTTATATGTTGGTATATTTTATTTGTATTAGTTCAAAAAGATGGTTCTGCACAGAGGCCACTTCTATTTGGCCTAAATCAGTGACTGGATTCTGCTTTGTTAAACAACAACTGTAGGCAAGAAACCTCCCAAATCACTCTTCAATCTGTTGAATCTTATATAAAATGTCTCATGTGCTTGATTAACCTAATTAATTGTTGCTGGCAATCAACACTCCTAATAGCCTGTTAGTTGTTATGGTGATCGAGATGTGTAAATGATCATGTAAATATTATTCTAAGGGAAAAATCTAACTCACTGAGTTTTAATTTAGCCTACATAACAAATTGAATGACATTTCTTTCCACATCCCATTAATAACCTCGGCAGCCAGTATGTCGCGCGCTTGAGAAATTATTCCAATCCAGATGGCGCACCTATCCTATCTGTCCTCCAATAAAGCATGGAACCATTCTGAAATCTGTGAAATGTTCCGTTCGTAATCGAGGACAGTCCATGAGTACACTGCTGCTGTACAGACTGTTCCCGGTAGTTGCGCTGAGCTGCGCGAGCTGCGGCGGCGCTCGGCACAGAACTGGTTAAAGGGTCAGGGTGTCTACTAGAACACTGTGTCCTCACCAGAGCGCAGCTACAGTACAGCCGGAACATTGTGTTACTTTGTGGCCACTTTCCAAGACCTGCCCTTAATTTGTACACTAAATGCCTCCCCCCCCCTCAACCCTCAGTTCCCTCCACCTTCTTCACGGTGTCATTTCAATTCTCTTCTCCATGTGGCTCAAACTCTCGTGTTGATCGTCACTAGTGCCGGGGGGTTTCGACTGTAAAAAACTGCCGACAGAACATTAAGTACCCTGGTTGGTTATGAGAGGGCGGGTTTGAAATCACCGTGCTTACGTGCGTTGCAGAGCCAGTGTAGTGATACACCGGCTGAAGTTATAGCACACGAGCAACAGAAGAAGAGAACATTAAAATTATAAATAGGTAAGTTACAGCTTTAGCCTATTTCTTATTATTTTATCGAAAAAGTGTAATTGGTTTGATTTATTGGGCATATTTTAACCAGCATGACCGAGTAGGAATCGAGTTACATTGTATCCAATTGTACCCGGTTAGACATGAAGGTGCCTCAGAATAAATAGATAAAAAATTCATACAAGTTTTCATTTTATATACTTATGATTCAGCCTATTTGTCTTATTTAGAATCAGTGTTCAACTCTATTAAGTTGTGTTCTAGGCTTATTTTCCAGATACATGTGGATATCATGCTTACTTCTATTCCTCTACTTATCACTTGTCAATGTTTTTATTGAGAGTGGATTGAATTTACATCCATTGAAGGTTTTAATCAAATGCTATTATAAAGGATAACTGTTTATAATTTTCGGTTCTTTCTTTTGCACTCTCTCTTACACACATGCACAAACAGTCAGAAACACAAAGACACACACACACACACACACACACACACACACACACACACACACACACACACACACACACACACACACACACACACACACACACACACACTGTGAATAATGTATCTAATGTCTTACTCTCAATTCATATTTTCAATTTCATTAAAGGTAAATCAAATTGACCTAAAATGAAAACGTAGCCCCATGTCTTCTTATTACAGGTAATTAAGAAATTGCAATTAACGTTTATGTTACATTTATTCAACGTGTATCTCCAGAACCATTGGCGGTGCAGTGAGTGAATCATAGCATATAGGTGTGACTCTCCTTTGAAAAAAACAAACATGCTTTTATACATTTCTTGTTTCAGTCTCGTTATTAACTGGAAGACTGAGCAGAAGAGATATGAACTAGAACACTGTTAGAAATACATGTGTCAGTCATTTCCTTTGCGCCACAATACATGTATACAATTACAGGTGGCATGTTGGAAGGCAACCAAGGCATTTATTGCAGCACGTGTTCAAGGCTTGTTATGTGTGGGGGTTTACGTGGACATACAGTACCCTCAGTATTATCAGACCAAGGTTTCCTCCCAAGGTCTGCTTGGCCACATAATGGTTTACTGCATTTCAGCCTTCCTATCTATCTGCCAATGTTGTGGGGGCAGGTAGGTTGGTTCTGTGGTAGAGTACATGGCATTGGGTACATGTCTTTAGTATTTTATGGTGGTAAAGCTGGCAGTCAGAGGGAGGACTTGGCCCATATTCATAAAGTCTCAGAGTATGAGTACTGATCTAGGATTAGGTGCCACCAACCTGTCCATTTAATTGTATTCATTATTAAGGGTAAACTAATCCTTTATCAGCACTTCTACTCCTAGACGTTCTATGATTAAGGGGCCAAGAGTGGTATGGTACGGATAGATGTGACGACGTGACCCTGTGGAAATAAATCAGAGAGAGAGTGTTGGAGAGAGAGAGTCTGAGAGAGAAAAAGAGAGCATTTCCAAGAAATGGCATCCAGCGATCGCCCTGAATGAAACGAGTCCAGACAGTATTGACTTAGCAGCACAGATACCTCTTACCTCGGGTCATATAATGCCCATGTCATTACATATCAGACTCCATTCCCTGCTTCTAGATGAAAGCGTATTCTGCTGCTACCTGGCTTTCTTTCCAACCAAGGTGCTTAATAAAAGATCAAATTGGAAATGTGTAAATTTCAGCAAGTCTTGGAGGACAATGGAAGTTGACTTGTAAAATAAGTGCGTATAATTAAAACCAACACTCTTCTTATTGTGTCCTATTAAATCAGAGAAATTCAACTAAAACCGTTAGGAAAGGCTTTCTAAAGACCCAAGGTTTCCATAGAAAACCCTGATGAGGGCTATATTTCCAATTCATTTTGTTTTAATAGTAAATGTTTTTTCTTGTCAACTTCCTTTGTCCTCCAATATTTTATGAATATTTTTCACTTAACTCCTTCTTTGAACCATGGCAGACAGTGTCCCTCTCCCCAGGACCGACAATGTCTACTTAGCCTATGTTAGACAATATCCACTATGACAGAAAATGTCCTGTTCTTGTAGACAATGTCCTGTTCTTTCAGACAGTATCCCACTCTGTAACCACGTCGGTCTTTGTCACCCAGGACAGCCAGACAGTGTGTCCAGTTTGTCTACCGCTGCTCTTTATATGTGGATTAGCGTGAAGCATTGACTTGTGATAAAGTGCTTTGAGGCACAATGTGTATCTGTGAAGTGACTGTGCTGCTGGAGCTCTCAGGACTGAATGTTCTCGGCTTTGTTATGTTCCGTCCCTGCATTTCTCCACAGGGTCTCTGAGTTCCACGGTCCCTCTGACTAAGAGACGCGCGCTGCTGGCTCTACCACAGCTGTAACTTATATGGATAATTCTATACCCAGATGGTTTACATTTCTTCATCATAAAGATGAAGTTAAAGACACATGCACAAGCATTCTGAATGACTGGTGATTGGATGAAATACTGTGGTACATAATCACTAACAGTAACGTTACACATTCAGTTATTAGAGTATTTTTTTTTTACAGAGTACTTCTAATATTTAGAATTTTGACTTTCCCCCCTCCAAAGTCAGATTGGACATTTCAGCAATAATTGTAAAAAATTATATATTTTTTTTCTGCGTCAGTCCCAGCATTTCCCCAATTAAAAAATTATGTAATGTGCGTTAGTCTCTATTTGTGTTGAGGGGAGCCTACTTGGGTATTGCCATCCGAAGCAGATGCTGTGTTCTGACTGAGTAGGTTTCAGATTGGTGAACACCATCAGATTGTGCCAGGAACTCAGAACAGAAGGAACATCGTGTTCCCCCCCACACACTCTACACACATACACACACACACACACTCTGCGCAGACACACACAGTCTTACAAACACACTGCGCAGACACACACACATAGACGGACACACACACACCCCAGATGGACACACACATACACACACGCACACACACTACTGCGCAGATGAACACAGACAGAGATGGACAGAGGCAGACACAGACACAGAGGTGGACAGAGACAGAGTCCGACAGACCGACACACTGGCACACATAGGCATACATGCATTCCACCGCACAGAGCCACTCATATTTTAGGTTTAATTCACAATTATTTGACTAGATCATTAAATCAACTCATTATTCTTACATGTTATTGGTGTGTATGTGTGTGTGTGTTAATACATTTGGCCCTGTCAATGTGAAAGCTATAACGTTACAGTTCCCAGAACATGATGTTCCGTTCCAACTTTTCTTAGAAGTGATGTCCATTCCATATTAAGAAATGCCCCAGTCCCAGAAAAGAATGATCATTTTAAGCTTTATTACTATGGTTATTGCTGTTTCCGTTAACAATGGCAAGTGATTACACACTACTTATATCATTTTGACGTATGTGAGAACAAATGCGAGATTCTTACATACAGTCCATTCGGAAAGTATTCCAACCGCTTGACTTTTTCCACATTTTGTTACTTTATATCCTTATTCTAAAATGGATTAAATTGTTTTCCCCCCTCATCAATCTACACACAATACCCTATAATGATGTTTGCAAATTTATTACAAATAAAAAATGGAAATATCACATTTACTTAAGTATTCAGACCCTTTACTCAGTACTTTGCTGAAGCACCTTTGGCAGCGACTACATCCTCGTTTCTTCTTGGGTATGGCACTACAAGCTTGGCACACCTTTATTTGGGGAGTTTCTCCCATTCTTCTCTGCAGATCCTCTCAAGCTCTGTCAGGTTGGATGGGAAGTGCCGCTGCACAGTTATTTTCAGGTCTCTCCAGAGATGTTTGATTGGGTTCAAGTCCGGGCTCTGGCTGGGCCACTCAAGGAAATTCAGAGACTTGTCCTGAAGCAACTCCTGCGTTGTCTTGGCTGTGTGCTTAGGGTTGTTGTCCTGTTGGAAGGTGAACCTTCGCCCCAGTCTGAGGTCCTGAGCGCTGTGGAGCAGGATCTCTCGGTACTTTTCTCTGTTCATCTTTCTCTCAATCCTGACTAATTTCTCAGTCCATGCCGCTGAAAAACATCCCCATAACATGATGATGCTGCCACCATCATGCTTCACTGTAGGGATGGTGTCAGGTTTCCTCCAGATGTGACACTTGGCATTCAGGCCAAAGACTTCAATCTTGGTTTCATCAGACCAGAGAATCTTGTTTCTCATGGTCTGAGAGTCCTTTAGGTGCCTTTTTGGCAACCAAGAGGGCTGTCATGTGCCTTTACTGAGGAGTGGCTTCCATCTGGCCACTCTACCATAAAGGCCTGATTGGTGGAGTGCTGCAGAGATGGTTGTACTTCTGGAAGGTTCTCCCATCTCCACAGAGGAACTCTGGAGCTCTGTCAGAGTTGGTTACTTGGTTACTTCCCTGACCAAGGCCCTGCTCCCCAGATTTCTCAGTTTGGCCTGGTGGCCAGCTCTAGGAAGAGTCTTGGTGGTTCCAAACTTCTTCCATTTAACAATGATGGAGGAACTGCATTCTTGGGGACCTTCAATGCTGTAGAGATGTTTTGCTACCCTTCCCCAGATTTGTGCCTCGACACAATCCTGTCTTGTAGCGCTACAGACAATTCCTTTGACCTCATGGCTTGGTTTTTGCTCTGACATGCCCTGTCAACTGTGGGACCTTATATAGACAGGTGTGTGCCTTTCCAAATCATGGCCAACAAATTGAATTTACCACAGGTGGACTCCAATCAAGTTGTATAAACATCTCAAGGATGATCTATGGAAACAGGATGCACCTGAGCTCAATTTCGAATCTCATAGCAAAGGGTCTAAATTCTTATGTAAATAAGGCATTTCTGTTTAAAATTTTTAATACATTTGCAAATATTTCTAAAAACCTGTTTTTACTTTGTCATTGTGGGGTATTGTGTGTAGATTGATGAGGATTTTTATTTTATTGAATACATTTTAGAATAAGGCTGTAACGTAACAAAATGTGGAAAAAGGGAAGGGGTCTGAATACTTTCTGAATGCACTGTAGACCTAAATGAAGCATCAAATCTGTTTGTGTGATGTGTGTGTGTGTGTGTGTGTGTGCGTGCTTGCGTGCGTGTGTGTGTGTGTGTGTGAGTGAGAGAGAGGGAATATGTGTGTGTATGAGAGAGAGTGAGAGAGTATGTGTGTGTATATGAGAGAGATAGAGTGAGATAATATGTGTGGGTGTATGAGAGAGATGGAGTGAGAGAGTATATGTGGTTGTATGAGAGAAATGGAGTGAGAGAGTATGTGTGTGTGTATGAGAGAGATAGAGTGTTTGTGTTTGCGCGCCCACAGGCACTTCTGTACATTATGAACAATAGCACCAGTACACAGTTAGGTACTCTCCATCAGAAAGAGGAAGAGATGAAGCTGAATGAAACGTGAAATGTGAGAGCGAGGGGTAAAGAAAGACGCAGAGATGTATCAGGGGAGGCGATGAAGGGGTAGAGTGGTGGAAGAGATGTAAGGAGGGAAGACGGAGCACAATGATTCATAGTAATAATTAATAATAGTAATGATTAATAGCCAATTAATTTAGTTTATCATGTTTGGCATGGATTGTCTAGACCAGCAGTGATGCAGGTCACTTGGTATCTAGGGGGCCAACAGATCAACTGTGTCAGCTGCTACATTTACAAATATTTAAGGGTTTGGGCCAAAGGTTTATATATACACTATGACTGACAGGGGGTGCTGTTTTGAAGCCACCGTGCCTCCATCTTGGCACTCACCCACCATTGTAAAAAATATTTTGGAAGCTATAGAAAAACATTTATTATCGTCTACACTTGCCACGTTTATTCTATTACATACACCTTCATAAATACTTTGAATTAGATTATATAAATTAAGCATGAATATACAGTATATATATCAAATCAAAGTTTATTTGTCACGTGCGCCGAATACAACACTTTACACCTTACAGTGAAATGCTTACTTACAGGCTCTAACCAATAGTGCAAAAAAGGTATTAGGTGAACAATAGGTAGGTAAAGAAATAAAACAACAGTAAAACGACAGGCTATATACAGTAGCGAGGCTATAAAAGTAGCGAGGCAACATACAGACACTGGTTAGTCAGGCTGATTGAGGTAGTATGTACATGTAGATATGGTTAAAGTGACTATGCATATATGATGAACAGAGAGTAGCAGTAGCGTAAAAGAGGGGTTGGCGGGTGGGACACAATGCAGATAGCCTGGTTAGCCAATGTGCGGGAGCGCACCTATATATATATATATATATAAAAAAAAATCCTTAAAGAGGAAGTTACAGTGCCTTCAGAAAGTATACATACACCTTGACTTATTCCATATTTTGTTGATTTACAGCCTTATTTCAAAATTGATTAAATAGATATTTTCTCTCTCACCAATCGACACACAACCTTTCCTTATTTATTAATTTAAAAAATGTTCATTATGGGGTGTTGTGTGACACAAAATCTCAATTAAATACATTTTTAATTAAGGCTTTAACACAACAAAATGTGGAAAAGTAAAGGAAGGCATTATACTATATCCATTTTTTTACTTAGCAATTCATTGATTCTTGAAAAATATAGCTAAGAAATGCCCCATGAGCTTTTTTCAACTGTCAAACCCCATGGGAAACCAAAATATTATTATTTTACTTCAATGTAAGCAAAGTAAATGTAAACATACACTATATAGCCTCAAAATATGGTTAAAACTATCATTTTAATTTCATGGATATTCAGACCTTACATCCATAGCTCTGTCTATGAATTTGAGAGTGGTTACATTTCTCCAGCCCCGTCCCTCAGCTTTTTACCAAAACAGGGGTGGGGAGAATGTTTTGTTATTGTTTTTACTGCTGATTGCCACTATAAAGTATAATTTTTTGAAAGTACTAATGTTACTGTCCAAACTACACTTAAAAACATGTAATTTTGTCCCTAAAACATTGAATTTAAATACTGTAGAATTCCATTCATTCCCATGGAGGACTACTTCTTCTGGGGAGTGCCAAAATGGCCAACCAGTGGCTTCAAAGATTCTCTTTTGCCAATACATTGCATCAGCAATCCAGGGTTTATATACATAATTGGTTAGGGCCAAGGGGAAAGTGTAGGGAGAGAATTGGTATCAGCTGTGTGTGTGACTTCACTGTGGATGTCTGTGGAGGGCCACTCGTAGTCAGTCAAATATGTACTGTTATAGCCTATATGACAAAGGGGTTGTTCCACCTCAAAAAGCACAAGAAAGAGGACTTCGACACCCACCATCTCAGATTGTTCTGAAATCGTTTATGTAGTTAGTAACAGATACAATTGGCATTCCTGAAACATTATTTTGTTGAAATATAATTTGAACTGAGAAATTAAGCTAATTGATTGCACCCAAGTTGGGCAGATAATATTCAGAGACTATTCAATAAATATAGTGTGAAAGTACCAGGTTTTGACCACTAGATGCTACTATTCTGGCTATACAGCCACACTCTTTTATCCATTTTGCTGGTCTCTTGTGTTTACACACAATTTCACAATTTCCTTTGCAACTTTGGGTAGAAAACCAATAGATTTAGCTCATTATGAAAATTAATTGTGTGGTCATCTTCACAATTCAAGCCAGTCCTCCATGAAAGCAATTCAGTGTGTCCTTATAGTAGCTTCAACCCAACTCTCCTTGAATAGTCCAACAAGTGTGTAATGGCAGTCTAAGTCGTCCTCCTCCTCGGACGAGGAGAGGCGAGAAGGATCGGAGGACCAATGTACAGCGTGGTAAGTTTCCATGATTTAATAACATGAAAACAATATACAATTACAAAATAACAAAACGTCACAGTCCCGTGTGGCACAAACACTGACACAGAAAACAACCACCCACAAAATCCCAACACAAAACAAGCCACCTATATATGATTCTCAATCAGGGACAACGATTGACAGCTGCCTCTGATTGAGAACCATATTAGGCTGAACACAGAAACAGACAAACTAGACACACAACATAGAATGCCCACCCAGCTCACGTCCTGACCAACACTAAAACAAGCAAAACACATAAGCACTATGGTCAGGACGTGACAAAGTGGCCGCTCTCTGAGAGGGCTATCCCTATGCAATTCTTATATGAAGACTTTTCCTACAAGCCCAAACCTTTGATGTAGAAATGGGCTAGGGACTAAAATGTTGTGACAACCCTAATCAAATAATGAATTGCATGGCTGTCATGTTTTCAATAAAATTATCAGGAAACAGATTTATATGTATTGTGAAAGTGACATTTACCATTAAACTCAATGCAACCCAATATCATTACAATCGCAAAACAGTATACATTGTGTGTTTGGGACTTTTACCACTGAAGACCATTAGAGACCATAACAATGAAACTAGTATAACTGCTGTAGCCTAATGGTTTGCTTGTTCACCAGGAATGGTCTAACAGTAACTAATACAGACCTTTTATGAAGGGAATAAACCACTGACAAAGGCCCCGTTTCCTGGATAAAGATTAAGCGTAAAAGAAGGACAGACTTATTTGCTTTCATGGAGGACTGGCTTGATTTGTGAGGATGACACACAAAATGTATTTTCATCATGAGCCAAACAAAAGAGACCAGCGAAATAGTGGCGGGTTTTTTAAAATTTTTGGGGATTCCTTATGTCTTAACCCTCCCGTTGTCTCGGCGGGTCAGAGCGACCCCGGGCAGTTCCGAGTTGATTGCCCGTGTCTGTGTGTGGGTCGGAGTGACCCCGGCAGCGTTAGCAAGGTGTATGTTGTAACCCTCCTGCCCCTGTGTGGGCGGGGTCATAGTGACGTCAGAGGGGTCAGAGTGACCCCGGCGGCGTTAGCAAGGTGTATGTTGTAACCCTCCTGCCCCTGCCCCTGTGTGGGCGGGGTCATAGTGACGTCAGAGGGGTCAGAGTGACCCTCGGCAGCGTTACCAGTCGCTTCCCCCGTGTCTGTGTGGGTCAGAGAGACCCTGGCAGGCCGGGGTCACAGTGACCCAACACCACCACCTGCTGGATACTAGTAAAAGGTCCTGCCCCAAAATTGACACGCTCAACATTCCGGGCAAGGGCCTGTGTCGAATACGGCATCGGGCCCTACAGATCGGGCCCTTGGGCCCCGTGTGAGTTTGGATATCGAATCTAAAAACGCCCCCCTACAAACTACTTTCCCTTGGTTGTGGAAATTGTGCCTTTCGGGTATGGCTGTTGTTACACAACCTTCCCCTTGCCTCGGCGGGTCAGAGTGACCACCGGCCAGCGTTACGAGTCGATTCCCAGTGTCTGTGTGGGTTAGAGAGACCCTGGCAGCGTTAGCAAGTATGTATGTTGTAACCCTCCTACCCCTGTCTGGGCCGGGTCACAGTGACCCGAGCCCTGTTGTAAGCCCTGCGTTATGAGTTGTTCCCCTCTGTTCCGGGGGCTTGGGTCAGAGTGACCCCGGCAGCGTTAGCAAGGTGTATGTTGTAACCCTCCTACCCCTGTCTTGAGCTGGGTCGGAGTGACCCGGGGCCTGTGTTAGGAGTTGTTCCCCTCTGTCTGGGCCGGGTCTGAGTGACCCCGGCAGGGACCAGTTGTCCCCACCAACTCTGTGCACGACCTCGGTGCTATCACGCGGGGAGGCCAGCCGAGCGTCCCGGATGGGACCGAAGGGGCCGAAGGGCCGAAGGAGCAGGCAGGGCAGACCACGCGCCTCGTCCATTCGCGTGCTTCGTCCCATTCACGTGGCCACCGTAAGCAGGGCGTAGAGCGGCTACTAATATCGTCAGGAAGAAGAAGAAGAAGAAGATGAGGACGAGGACGAGGACGAGGAGGAATACGACCCCGCCGAGCGTGAGCCCTCCGCCTACGACTGTAAGCAGGGCGTAGAGAGCCTACTAATATTGTCAGGAAGAAGAAGAAGAAGAGAGAACAAGAAGAAGAACAAGAAGAACAAGAACAAGAAGAAGAAGAAGATGAGGACGATGATGAGGACGACGACGAGGACGAGGACGACGACGACGAGGAATACGACCCCGCCGAGCGTGTTGCCTCCGCCTACGACGCCTCGCAGTCCCGGTTTCAGCGCGGCTCAGGTCCTGGAACAGATATCCTCCAGCGTCGACCAAGAAGACGAAGAAGACTACTGCGATTCCGAAGAGGAGGACGTTTCGGAAGATGAAGACGGTGAGGAATACAACCCCGAGCGCGACGCAGACGACTACGAAGACGACTCGGCCTCGCGGTCGTGCTCCTCTTCGGAGGAAGAGCCGGAGGGAGAGCGAGAGGGAGACGCGGCCGCTGGCCGAGAGCGAGACAGAGAGCCAGACAGAGAGCGAGCCAGAGACAGAGAGCGAGAGCGAGACAGAGCCAGAGAGCCAGAGCCAGAAAGGGAGACGTTGCTGTCAAAAAACGGCAAAATCAAATGGTCCTCCGTGGCCTATCGCGGCCCGGACCGGCCCCGCGCCATCCGCCCGCCCTGCCCCGCCGTGACGCCGGGCCCCACGGCCTACGCCGCGTCGCGAGCGCTCGACATCGCGTCCGCCTTCCGTCTGTTTGTCACACCGGCGATAGAAAGGATCATCGTGGACATGACGAATCTGCAGGGGGTGAGAAAATACGGCGACGGCTGGCGACCCATGGACTCCACCGACCTGCGCGCCTACGTAGGGCTGCTGATCCTAGCCGGCGTCTACAGGTCCCGAGGCGAGGCCGCGGCCAGCCTGTGGGACGCCGAGAGCGGCAGGACCGTGTTCCGCGCCACCATGCCGCTCAAGGCGTTTCACAAGTACTCGAGGCTGCTGCGATTCGACGACCGCCAGTCGAGACCCGCGAGACTCGCCACCGACAGACTGGCGGCCGTGAGAGAGGTGTGGGACCTGTGGGAGGAGCGGCTGCAGGCCCTCTACAACCCGGGGCCCGAAGTGACGGTGGACGAACAACTGGTCCCGTTCAGAGGTACCGTCTATGCATCTGTGTACGTACGCGTAGCGTAGAGAGCACGGGCAGTCTATGTATCTGTGTTTGTACGTGTAGCGTAGAGAGCACGGGCAGTCTATGTATCTGTGTTTGTACGTGTAGCGTAGAGCACGGGCAGTCAATGTATCTGTCTATGTACGTGTAGCATAGAGAGCACGGGCAGTAGTAGCACGGGCAGTAGTAGCAATCGGCAAGAGTAGCAACGTGGAGCACGGGCAGTAGTAGCACGGGCAGTAGTAGCAATCGGCAGTAGTAGCAATCGGCAGTAGCACGGGCGGCGGAGGCGGCTGCGTGTAACGTAAACGCAGTGCGCCCCGATGGTGAGCCGGTAACGATGACGCTGGTATCTGTGTTTGTACGTGTAGCGTAGAGAGCACGGGCAGTCTATGTATCTGTGTATGACGCTGCTAATCTCCTCTCCCTCTCCTCTCCCTCCCCTCTCCCTCGCCGAAAGGACGCTGTCCTTTCCGACAGTACATTCCCAGCAAGCCGGCCAAATACGGCATCAAGTCGTGGGTGGCCTGCGACGCCAAGTCCAGCTACGCTTGGAAGATGCAAGTGTACACCGGCAAGGCGGCCGGCGGAGGCCCCGAGAAGAACCAGGGCGCGCGCGTCGTCCTCGATCTGACCGAGGGACTGCCGGGCGGTCACAACGTCACGTGTGACAATTTCTTCACCTCCTACGAACTCGGGCAGCGGCTCCTCGAGAGGAACCTCACCATGGTGGGCACGGTGCGAAAGAACAAGCCCGAGCTCCCTCCCGCGCTGCTCCAGTCCAAGGACAGACAGGTCTCGTCCTCCAGGTTCGCCTTCACGCCCACCGCCACTCTAGTGTCCTACCTGGCAAAGAGAAATAAGAACGTGCTGCTTCTGAGCACGCGGCACGCGGAGCCCGACGTTAGCGATCGCCGAGACCGGAAGCCGGCCCTCATCCTAGACTACAACTGCAACAAGGGCGGCGTGGACAACCTAGACAAGGTGGTCGGCACCTACAGCTGCAGACGGATGACCGCCCGCTGGCCCCTGGTCATCTTCCACAACATCCTCGACGTGTCCTCCTACAACGCCTTTGTCATATGGCGAGAGATCAACCCCGACTGGATGCCCGGGAAGCGGAACAAGAGGAGGGTGTTCCTGGAGCAGCTCGGAAAGGCGCTCGTGAAGCCCTTGATCCAAAGAAGGCAGCGTCTCCCCCGCACCGAAGCCGCCTCAGCACTTGTCAAAGTCATACGGGGCGAGCGTGTATCCGCCGAGGCTCGTCCGCAAGCCCTTGAGCAAGCCGTCGGCCCGGCCGCCGCCTCCGACCCAGCCCCGGCTGCCCGGCTGGAGGCGAGTAAGAGGAAGAGGTGTCAGCTCTGCCCACCCAAGAAGGACGCCAAGACACACACCGCGTGCTGCAGGTGTAAGAAATACATCTGCAAAGGCTGTTCACACCCATACTGTCACACTTGTGCCCACTGGGCCTTTAGCCAAGACGGGACAGGGTGACCCGGGGGGGACACTGTGTGCTAGGCATAATAGGAGGACAACGGGAGGGTTATGATTGCTACTGGCTTTTCAACAAATTCTTAGTTGGTTGTCATGCAAATTGTCACCCATTCATTAAATATTTGTTGTCATTTGTAACTTGGACATTGCTTTCAGAGGAGGTACATAACTTGAACAGATCCAGGTGACTTTATTTACAAACTACTGCCATTTGTGCGCATACACTTCTTGTTCTGGAACGGGGAGGATGGGGGTTGAGAGAATGCCAAGAAGAATGCCAAGAGTGTGCAAAGCTGTCATCAAGGCAAAGGGTGGCTACTTTGAAGAATCGTAAATATAAGATATATTTTAATTTGTTTAACACTTTTTTGGTTACTACGTGATTCCATATGTGTTATTTCATAGTTTTACAATGTAGAAAATAGTAACAATAAAGAAAAACCCTTGAATGAGTAGGTGTGTCCAAACTTTTGACTGGTACTGTATACTTTCATACTTTCATACATTTTTTAAACTTGTACCGTGGACCTTCAGAAGAGTCTTGTGAGGCCTGTGGCCGTCCTAGAGCAAAAAGCCATCGTGTTTGTGACACATCGTGTGTGGCATTTTCAGTCATTAAATGTGAGAAGTTTGTATCACAGTTAGTTAGTTCAGACCTACATCCACTGCACACACGACACTAGTATTATGGTATGAATTCAAATGTGTTTAAATGATGTACTGTGGTTTGCGAGGTAAAGGCTGCTATAGAAAGACATCAGGATAATATTATAATGGGCTCATCACCAGAAAGCTCTTCAACAGTTACCCAACAACGATGGTGCAGCATGTCTCACAAAGAGTGGCGGCACTGTTGCTCCAACAGATCTCATATTTCACGGTCCAGTTTTTTTCAGAATGAAGAAGAAACACTTTTTAAAAAATTTGACCATGGGGGGAAAAAAACAAGCTACTGCGTAAAAAGGTTACCACATTGCAGTTTTGGTTGAATTGAAACCTTCGACATTGTCAAAAGTGAATGTGAGCGTAGTATACTGCTATGAACCAGCATGTTTACTGGAGTCTTGACATTAATATGATGGTATGACTGTAGCAAATTCCCAGAGTTACCATAATATACTGTGGGCTGGGAGAAGGTTGGCCATTGAGGTATATGAGGATATTATTTCTGTAGCTCATCATCAGAAAGCTTGTTTGGCTCTTCAACAATCTCCCAATAATGTACTGTGCTGCAAGTCTCAAAATAAGTAACGGCACAGAGTTTACTCTCCATTAGTCAGCACCTCTACATACACTGCGTCAGCTCATGCATTTGATCAGAATGAAGAAGAAACAGAGTTGAGAGGTTAGAAACGTAATTCCCTGACTCACAGAATGTCAGAGATATAGCATAGCTAACACATTTACCTACTTAAAGCATATGCGTATAATTGATTACAGTTTAATTGACATTCAGGTGGTTCTGGAAGGCCTTTTTTAAGGGGGGCTTTGTGTGTTGGTGGGGTTTTGTGAGTCTGTTATTACGTTGGTGCACATCCCAGTTTTAAACAATGTGTGTGTGACTCTTTTGTGCAGGGTTAGAGTAGCATGCCCAGATGCAGATATGACCACTGATAAGGACCAGTCCATGGATGACCAGTCTCCTGCTGTGGTCTTTGCTGCCAAGGGCATCGATGTCACTCCTAGCAAAGACGAGGGAGTTCTCAAGGTATGCTTCAACCTCATTCCCAACCTCCTCTGTGAGGGACAAACTCTGTCTTAACATACAGCAACCTGGTCTCAGAGCATTTTGTATTATTCTGTATGTAAACCGAGACACTCCCTTTAGTATATGTTACATTTCATATGGTATGTATTAATTTGTGGATGTGCATTATCCATTTCTTATGATATGTTACGAATTTGCAAAACATACTATATGTTACGAATTTGCAAAACATACTATATGTTACGAATTTGCAAAACGTACAATATGTTATTAATTTTCAAAAACGTATGATATGTTGCTAATTCCAATTTGTTGTAGCTAATGCTGGGTGGTTAGGTGGCTAATGCTAACGTTATCTAGCTGGCTAAGATGGCTAGGCTAGGGGTTAGGGTTAAGGGTTAGGATTAAGGTTAGGGTTAAGGTTAAGAGTTAGGTTAAAAGATTAAGTTTAGGGGAAGGGTTAGTTATCTTGCTAAGTAGTTGCAAAGTAGCTAAAAAGTAGCAAGTAGTTGAAAAGTTGCTAATTAGCTAAAATGCTAAAGTTGTCCGTGATGAGATTCCAACACGCAACCTTTGGGTTGCTAAACGTTCACCGTTATACACCTTCTCACCCACCTTCTCATCCACCTCCTTTCGTTTTTGCCTGTAACCATACCAAACGTAACATATCCTACTCATTTGAGTGTTTCAGATGTACTTTTACTATGTTATGTCTAGTCTATGAGACCAAGCTCCATACAGGAGTGCAGCTCAACTTATTACATGAAGCACACACACAAAGTCTTCCCTGTCACAGTAATCAGAGAGACTTCAGAGAAACGCATCCTTCATAATTCTGCCACCAGAATCAAGAGTGTTCCTTTGTATTGAGCACATCCTCGGTGTTACCTCTAAAACAGAGCACTGCAAGAAATGCCTAACTGTTAGGATGAAAAATAATAATAGGGGTACATGAAAAAGAAATATGTGACACGAAGAAACCATCATCACTGTCTAGCTAGAGAAACAAGTACTAGCATGCTGAGTTGAGATTATCTCAGGGCTGACATTTGTTCTTTATACAGGTGGTGAAAAACCAGGGAGAGGATGGGGACAGACCCATGATTGGGGACAAGGTAGCAGTACACTACACTGGCAAACTAATCAATGGGAAGAAGTTTGACTCCAGTATGGAACGCAATAAACCCTTCACCTTCAGTCTGGGAAAGGGTATGTCCGAGTCTGAGACGGCCTCTTACTGCGGTACTCGTTTCTAAACATCTCAGATACCTTTTCAGCTGAAGAAGAACTGTCGTCAGGACATACAGATGTACATATTGTACATATAGCTTCTATATTATACTTACATTTTTGACATCTGTATGTATGGAAGAAAGAACTCATCTAACTCATCCGCCCTTTGTATCGCCCATATGTCACTGCATATGTAGCCTACATCTGTTTGTCATGTCTCTAATTTTGTATCCCTCCACAGGTCAGGTGATTAAGGGCTTGGATATCGGTGTGTCCTCTATGCAGAGAGGAGAGGTGTGCATGCTCCTCTGTAAACCAGCATATGCCTATGGGTCAGCTGGATGCCCGCCCAAAATACCTCCCAACGCCATGTTACAGTTTGAGGTAGGTAAAGCTTAGTGGTTGCCAAGGGGATGATGGTATATAGGCCTTCCTCTGCACGTAACAAGTTTCCCCTTTATATTCTGACTGTGCATTGTCCTAGATTCTCTCTCGGCATTGTGAACAGAACACATAACACTGTCTCTGTCATCATTCTGGAATCTTTCGGTTACCATTGTGTAAAAGTGTGCCACTGCTGCTAGTGTTGCTATGGCAACACATGGATGTGACGTGGCGTTTTATTCTGTCCTTACGTGTTTCTTCACTTCCTGTAGGTGGAGCTGCTGAGCTTCCAAGGCGAGGTGCTGACGGACGACGGCGGCATCACAAGGAGGATAAAGGTCAAAGGGGAGGGCTATAATAACCCCAACGACGGATCAACAGTATACGGTAAGGTGGACATGCTCTCTCTCTATCACATTCACTGTGATCTAATTGACTGGGATCTTGGTGATCAACATGTTAATTGATTTTGGTACAAAGGCTTTGTCTCACATTAACCAGCTTTCCATCCAACCTTTTTATTTGATTAAAGTGCATGTTGGATATTTTTTTTTACGACAGGCCTGATTGAAACAGCAAAAAACTTTCCAAATGTCAACAAAACAAATTACCCTAGACAAAGTGAGCTCTTTTTGTGTCGGTAAAATACATTATGCGAGAAATGGTGGTATTATTATAACCATCATATCACAAAGTAAACTTGGAGTCAAGCAATGATACGCTATGTGGTCCTCTCACTACAACTCGGGAAAGCATACAGTTTCATTTATTAGGCTACAGATGAAATAAGTTCTGATGAACTTCACAGGGTGGTGAAAGTGCACGGTGATAAGCTTGACGCTCCTTTCCAATAGAGGCTCCTATACAATAAATATCGAGGGTCTTATTCTGGTGACATGATGATCAAGGCTTGGCTGCTGTTTGACAAATAAAAAGAATCTCGCTATTTTGTCCATAATAACGTCATCATGTAGGCTAGCCTACCCACACTGTATATCTGCCAGCTGTTGGGTAGAGCACACGTACCAAGACCAGAGTGGGCATATTTGCTACATAACCGCAATTTATTTGGTGACAAAACCAGAGTTGAAAATGTGATGGAAACCCATTTAACTTGTATTTTTTATTCAGTGCATGGGAATTTAATCACCAAAGTTATTTTTATGTGCACTACGTCATCACCGACAACCGTTTATCCGCAACAAGTCAATTAGAAGGAAACGCATATCTGATGGGGAAATGCGCATATTGTATTTATGCAGATTTTGGGGATATTCACATGAAAATATGTCACCAATTGGATGGAAACCTAGCTAGTGACTGTGATCAGATTGATTGTGATCAAAATGTTTACAGATTTTTATACAGTCTCAAACAAGACAAAAAAACTTTCTGAACACTCAAACTAAACATGTTGAACAATCTAAACTATATTATTCTATCTGAACAGTCCATTCCCATTAAGTAAAATATAATAATATTAATATTTACCATTCAAAAAAGTATCTTATTTTCCAATTTCCTCCTGTATCCCACAGTACACCTGGAGGGTCGCTGTGAAGAGCGTCTGTTTGACTCCAGGGATGTGCAATTCGTGGTGGGCGAGTCAGAGGACATGGGCGTTCCTCTGGGTGTAGACAGGGCCATGGAGAATATGCAGAAAGGAGAATGCTGCATGCTCTACTTAAAACCCAAGTAAGAGCTTCTACTCTACTCTACTCTACTCCCTATCGCTAGTGATGACTCTCCTCTACTCCCTATCGCTAGTGATGACTCTACTCTACTCCTTATCGCTAGTGATGACTCTACTCTACTCCTTATCGCTAGTGATGACTCTACTCTACTCCTTATCACTAGTGATGACTCTACTCCTTATCGCTAGTGATGACTCTACTCTACTCCCTATCGCTAGTGATGACTCTACTCTACTCCTTATCGCTAGTGATGACTCTACTCTACTCCTTATCGCTAGTGATGACTCTACTCTACTCCTTATCGCTAGTGATGACTCTACTCTACTCCTTATCGCTAGTGATGACTCTACTCTACTCCTTATCGCTAGTGATGACTCTATTCTACTCCTTATCGCTAGTGATGACTCTACTCTACTCCTTATCGCTAGTGATGACTCTACTCTACTCCTTATCGCTAGTGATGACTCTACTCTACTCCTTATCGCTAGTGATGACTCTACTCTACTCCTTATCGCTAGTGATGACTCTACTCTACTCCTTATCGCTAGTGATGACTCTACTCTACTCCTTATCGCTAGTGATGACTCTACTCTACTCCTTATCGCTAGTGATGACTCTACTCTACTCCCTATCGCTAGTGATGACTCTACTCTACTCCTTATCGCTAGTGATGACTCTACTCTACTCCTTATTGCTAGTGATGACTCTACTCTACTCCTTATCGCTAGTGATGACTCTACTCCTTATCGCTAGTGTTGACTCTACTCTACTCCTTATCGCTAGTGATGACTCTACTCTACTCCTTATCGCTAGTGATGACTCTACTCTACTCCTTATCGCTAGTGATGACTCTACTCTACTCCTTATCGCTAGTGATGGGAAAACGAGGATTTCTGAAGGCTTCGGCACTTTTACCAAATTGTTCCAAAAAAAAGGTTAATTACTCGTAGCTTCATTATTTGTTCACAATGCACATTAGTGACATTTGCTGGTCAACAATAAATAGCAGCTTATCTGATTATCAGATAGACTTTTTCGTTCTCCACTGGTTTTATCAAACTCTGTGGCGCAGTTTTACGTTTTTGGCATCAGTAGCCTAAAGTTGGAATTCATGCTTCCCTTTTTTGCCTTCAAGTTTAATACAGTATATATATATATAAAAAAATGAATTTATGGCTTTAATTAGGATGCTTAAGACAGAAGCTTATACTATACTAAATATAATTACAATTATAACTAAATACAATTATTTGAACAACAGTGCAGAAAGTGTGGTTTCAATTTTGCCTTCATCAGGATTCGACCTCACCCTCACATCCCTGAATGTTCCCTACTCTACCCGCCAACACCTCAATCACACCAACAGTGTTGTGGGGGCAAAATGGTAGGCAGTATCATCTGGATATGTGTGCAACAAAAGTTCAACATTCACCTTCTGATACCATTTCTGTCAAGCCGTTAACGTATATAGTTTGACACATACAGTACGTTCGATAAATCCAACATATGCACCACACAGAACGTACTGCAACTGCCTCTGCAGCGCAATGCTGCAAGGCAAATGCAGTGTTCCGTTGGAAATGAATGTACTTCTGGTGTACCAAAATGCAATGACGCTGTCGGTGTGATCGAGGCGTAAGCTACCGGTCAGGTGAAACTTTTTATACAAAATCCAAAATGTGTAAGTACTGTGTCCAGTAGAGATCGGTGTTTGAAGGCAGCTTGGAATCGAAGAAAGCACCGGAATCATTGTGAAATCAAGTGGGATCTCACCAATCACATGAACAGACAAAGCTTCGGATGTCATTGATACACGCATTGGCACACTGCTTCAAATTTTGCTGCTTTCGCCTCGATCACACCAATAGCGTCATTGCATTTTGGTACACCAGAAGTACATTAATTTCCAACGGAACCCTGCGTTTGCCTTGCAGCATTGCGTTGCAGAGGCAGTTGCAGT
The DNA here is from genome assembly GCF_016432855.1 of Salvelinus namaycush. Taxonomy (NCBI): domain Eukaryota; kingdom Metazoa; phylum Chordata; class Actinopteri; order Salmoniformes; family Salmonidae; genus Salvelinus; species Salvelinus namaycush. The sequence continues at coordinate 38,452,407 of NC_052308.1, forward strand.
GCGTTCTGTGTGGTGCATATGTTGGATTTATTGAACGAATGAGTCAAACTGTATACGTTAACGGCTTCACAGAAAGGGTAGCAGAAGGTGAATGTTGAACTTTTGTTGCATACATATCCAGATGATGCTGAGTACCATTTTGCGCAATGACACTGGCGGTGTGATCGAGGTGTTAGCGATTTCGACGCATACCTCGAAACTCCGGTATCAAACTTACATCACTACCTATTGCTGAAGTGTCCCTGTTGCAACACAAAGTAGATACGCTCATACCAAAATAATGTTGTTGACTCATCCTATACTCATATTTTTCTTCCAGATAAAAAAATATATGAAAAAAAAAGACATCCAAAACCCCACCTCAAATTATATATCAAACAGAAAAAATTCTGCTAGTTCCTCATAGAGGATGATGTCATCATCCTGAGGAGGAAGAACTAGCCAATCAGTGGTCTACTCATATTAATTATTTTGAATGACCAGTATATGCCCACACCATTACAACATAGAAAATATTTTTTGGGATGGAAAACTATTTCACTCATATTGTAATTAATTATGGGTAATATTTCATAGAAATCTGGAAAAGTTACTTTAAATGGTCAATCTGCAGTTTCTACATACATTTCTGGACATAAATGATTGATATATACCCATTGGTTCTTGAAGAATATAACTTATAAATACCTCATGAGCTTAGTTCAACTGTCGTACCCCAAGAGAACTCCAATGTTTGTAAACAAACATTGCCTCAAAACATGGTTAAAACTATAATTTTGATATCATGGATGGTAAGACCTTGCATCCATATCTATGGATTTGAGAGTGGTTACATTTATCCAGCCCCATCACTCAGCTTTTTACCAAAACAGGGTTAGGGAGGACGCTTTGTTATTGTTTCATCTGCTGATTGCTGCTTTAAACAAGCATCACTATACAAAAATCTTGACTTTATGTTTGCCTTTCATGAAACAGGTGTATGTCAGGACTAATCAGCCATACAATACTCTCTGTCTTGTTTTTTGTAGGTATGGTTTTGGAAAAGAGGGTAGAGCACATTATAAGATTGGACCAAACTCAGACCTGGTGTATGAAGTGACTCTAAACAACTTTGAGAAGGTGAGTTATACTTGCTGGATTAGATAGGGTAACAACAATGTGTTCAAGTATCCTGTTAGTGTCCCTGGAAGATACCAACAGATTGATTTTATTTGAGCTGGTGGAGTTTAGACAATGAGGGTCTCAGTTAGATATTGCATGATGACAGAGTGACCCTGGAGAAAATAATGGGAAGAAACAGGCATCATCTCAATGAAAGTCATCCTCAAATCTCCTCCTCTGAAACATAACAATATGTTTTCTTTTCAAGGCCAAAGAATCCTGGGAGTTGGATCAGAAGGAGAAACTGAAATTGTCTGCTGCAGCCAAACAGAAAGGGACCCAATATTTCAAGGTATAGTGGGCCACCTCTCTTTCAGAAAATAGACAAAAATCTCAGGGCCATTGGATTCATCTGTGTATGAATATTTCAGTAACTTGAACCAAACCCTGTGAACTTACAGAACTTGAACCCTGCAAACAAGTTCACAAGGACATGAAAAATTGCATTTTCTTTTTCTTTCAGAATTTTTCATTTATTTAACGATTTATTTAGACAAATAGCGACATTTTCATAGTGCAAAAGCATTGTACAGTGTCAAAATTACCATAAACCTCATTATAACCTGGAAGAGTGATTTAATTAGAAAATTTTCTTCAACAACGTGCATTATGAAGAGGTGACTTTTTATATATTGCTCAGATTACTAAAGTCTAGTTAAATAATCAACACCTCATACCGCACATTGTTGAAGAAAAGCTTCAAAATCACAACTGTGAGATTATAATTAGGTTCACAGTTTTTTTGTACTTTGTACATCGCTTTTGAACTATGAAAATGTTGTCTAAAATCTATTTTGTATGAGAGACCTGCTAAACTTAGCCCATGTGTTGTCCCTGGTTGTAGGCGGGGCGTTACCTTCAGGCGGTGGTCCAGTACCAGCGCGTTGTGTCGTGGCTGGAGATGGAGTTTGGTGTGGGCAAGGAGGAGCAGCAGAAGCTCCAGGACTTCCTACTGGCTGCCCAGCTCAACCTGGCTATGTGCTACCTGAAGCTGAGAGAGTACGCACTGGTTGTGGAGAACTGCAACAAGGTACACACTCACTGCATACCTGGCACCACGCATGAGAAACCCCACAAACATATACACGTATACCATACTGAAGCCACATAGAGCATGCAGCTAACACCTGTTCATGGAATAGCATACAGTTGTTTTTGTCTATGACTTTTTGCTCTGGGTCACTGGGGTTGTATACATGTATTAATCTGTTTGACAAGCATTAAAATTACAATCACACATTTTCAACCATTCTGTAACTTTTTTTAAACAGCTTTATAAACGAACTTAAACATCTTTATAAACTTATAAAGCCCTTTATAAATCCTTGTAGGTACACCTTAATGTTACAAATATAGTTACCAATATAGTATCTATGTGTGTATCTTCCAGGTGATAGAGCTGGATGAGAAGAATGAGAAGGCTCTGTACCGGCGTGGGGAGGCTCGTCTCTTCCGTAACGAGTTCAGCCTGGCCATGTCTGACTTTAAACTGGTGCTGCAGGTCAACCCCTCCAACCGGGCGGCACGCGATCAAGTATCCATCTGTCAACGCAATATCCGGGAACACCACGAAAAGGACAAGAAGATCTATGCCAACATGTTCCAGAAGTTCGCTGAGCGTGACGTCAAGGTCTGTATCAACGTCTTTCACAGTCTGGATGGGATCCATCCCAAATGGCAACCTATTCCCTATGTAGTGTACTACTTTTAAACAGAGCCCTATAGGCCCTGGTCAAAAGTAGTGCACTATATAGGGAATAGGGTGCCATTTGGGATGTAATCTGGATGTGTAATCAGTTGTACAATCTGACCTGGTTCACTGTTCTGCTTGAGTACGTGGATACATGTGATATCACACGTTTATCTATTTCAATCATCTCTGCTGTGCTGCTGACCTATTGTAGTCCATCGTTCATGGTTTAGAGATTCACGCTTACTGGTACTAGGCTGACACCTAGTGGTAGTATTGAGTGGCAACTTTATTTGAACTTTTTTATCAAATTCTCTCATTATAATATATGCCATTTAGCAGACACTTTTATCCAAGTGACACATGCATAATCATTTTTTTTAATGTATGAGTGGTCCTGGGAATCAAACCCACTATCCTGGCGTGGCAAGAACCATGCTCTAGCAAATGAGCTACAAAGGACCACTCATTGATGCTTCCATTTTACTCCATAATCTATTATCAAGTTGTGTCTTCATTAACATAAACATTTATATTATACTAATTCATATTACAAAACAAAATGTAGGAAAAGTTATTTATTTTAGCACAATGGAAGAAATCTACACATGACTTCCATAAACATTCTTTACTCAAGTCTCTCTCCTTTGTATCTGTGTGCTCGAACAGGCAGGGAAGGGGAAGAGGAGGAGGGGGGAGGACAGTGGAGTGATGAACGAGAACCATCAAGTGGCCATTAAGAGACGACGCAGGAGTCAGGACCACGGCCAGGACTGTCCCTGATGCTCCAGAGGAGGTCTGGAGGAGGGCAAAGCCAGGGGGGCAGGTCTCCCCTTGCTACCCACACAGAGACCAGGGGTCTGAGGCAGGAACTGGGCGGGGCTGGATCACACCCCTTCACCCTGATCTCATCATCCCCTACCTACCCCTCCACCATGTGTGCTATACCCAGCATGACAGACAGGGGGCGTGAGTGGGGAAGGCTCCAAGCCAAACAGCAATCCTTCCTTCAGTCTATAACATGGAATCCTGTCCAGGTCTTGTCCTCAACCTCATGCGTTGCGCAATTCCTCCAAATGCACACCTCAATTTAACTCAGATCCACAGACTGCATTATGTTGATAATCAAATCAAAATGAATCACATAAGATAATACAATATAATATAATTTTGCTTGGCATTGCATTTTCCCATTTTGCACATACAGATGAACAACAGGTATCATTGTATTTTGGTTGCTTTGATCTATTGGTTGGGATGTCTGGGGTTGCCTAACACCTTGTGCTTAAACTCACAATTGGAATCCTAAATATATATAACTTGACCATGTGGAACAGTGGTGCGAGACGCTGAGCCACTATAACAGACAAAACAGCTGGCATCATCGTCACCTAGTTGTCATGACACCCGCAGTCCCAAAAGACTAGTTATGTTTAGACAATGAGTCATACAGTATATTTGCACAGACAGTTTGGCTGAAGAACCTCCCACTCTTTACTCTTGAACATAGAGAATTAACAAGTACAGACTCATGGACCATTGCATGCTGCAGATGCTACATACTGTTATGTGTTTGCTACTCTCTTTGACTGTCCGGGAAGTCCAAAATCAAAGAAAGTCCATTAATGAAGCTTTAAGTCTCAGCTTTCCAAGCTGCTGTCCAGTCCTCTCTGACTTCAACATTTCATTCTCTCCTGGACAAATGCTTTTTTCCATCTACGCTGTTAGAATTTGGGTTATGTGACTGATGATAATTAGGGCATATAGATTCTAGTTGTGTAGTTCTCTTCCTCCCCAGTCCTGGAATGGGTGACTGTACTGTCTGACCTTTTAGTACACTTATTTCCCTCTACTAAAATGGTGTTAAATGATGGACAAGGATACACTTCAATCCTCAGCAAAGATAGTAAAACCACCGATGTTGTCTTTTTAGGAAAAGTAACACTCAATGAATTAAGCCTTGGATAAAATCTGGGCTTTATATTTTTGGACATTTGCTTTTGCATTCGTTGGACATCAGGCCCTTGGGTGTCTTACTGATATTATCATTGTGAAACAAGAAAAGGCAGGCTTAAACTCTCACTATAAAAAGAAACCATTGAATCCTTGTGCGTATGCTTTTTTATTTAAAAAAAAATGTCTGTCTGTACCCAACACTGTTTTTGAAGGCTCACGAGTGGTGCAGTGGTCTAAGGCACTGCATTTCAGTGACAGAGGCATCACTACACACCCTGGTTCGATCCTGGGCTGTATCACAGCCGGCCATGATCGGGAGTCCCATAGGGTGGCCCACAATTGGCCCAGCGTCGTCCGGTTTAGGGGAGGGTTTTGTGACAGGTAGGCTGTCATTGTAAAATAAGAATTTGTTCTTAACTGACTTGCCTAGTTAAAAAATGTTTTTTTTGTAATTGGAGGGTAGTTACCTATACCTACATTAATGCCACAGGGTAAGGAGTTATGTGTAGTGTTGCCAGGATTAGATATCAGAGCATAAAAACCTTATCAAGAGTTTCTATGCTAATGATATCCATAATATTTGTTCACCAATGCTTTGGATACAAATGACTTTCCTTCAATTTGTACTGTTTTCTAGGGGAGCCAACTATGAATGTTATTGGACTACACTGAGCGTAACGGAGTCTTAGAGTGTAATAATACTATATATCACGTACTGTACAGAGAAGCCTGCTGTAAGTGTTATTAACATGACACAAATGCTATTGAAACTGTGTATCATCCAATGATTAAGTATTCAATCTATCTCTGGTAAATTTGCAAATTCAGGCATTAGAGATTACACTTTTAGTTTGCATTGACCTGCCCCCTACCCCAACTGTACTGTTAGTGATAAGTGTTCTTTGTCTACCACGGAACATTAGTGAAACGAGTGACTGGATCTCCATGGTGTTCAGTCAGAGGATCAAGATGATGTCCTTCTGTGTGTAAATATTTGAAGATAACATAACTTGAAAAGGAACAAAGAAAACCCCAGTCAAAAAGCCCCAATATCAATTGCCTGTCAAGAGAACTTGAAATTGTATTTTTTTTACTCAGTTTTAAACCAAATGTTGTGTCTGTTAGGTAGTATCATGAGTCTAGTGTTGCTCTTTAGCAATATGTTTTTGTGGAACAAAAACCTATATTACTTGAGGTGTCAAACAAGGGGGACGTACTGTAGGTAGGACACAAAGTGTATCTATGGAAATAAAAGCGAAGTCAGACACCATTTCAGTTGATGAGATAGTGTGTCGCTGTTGTAGGCTTAGTTGTATTATATATTCATTACAAGTCATATTTTTCCTGTTGTAACTCGTGTATTATTTTTTACTGCAGAACCCATAAGTTCTCCGGTGGAGGTAATGTAAAATATCTTATTGGTCCTGGGGTCTGTTTATACAAGTGAACAACATGCCTCCACATACTGTAGGCATGTTGTACGACCTGATAACTAGCACACTTTTAATAGGCGTTCTTTCTTACCTTACACATAACGACAAACTTGTCAAGCTTCCTCATATTTGAATTCAAATCAAATTTTATTAGTCACATGCACCAAATACAACAGGTGTAGTAGACCTTACAGTGAAATGCTTACTTACGAGCCCCTAACCGACAGTGCAGTTAAAAAAAATACGGATAAGACTAAGAGATAAAAGTAACAAGTAATTCAAAAGGAGCAGTAAAAAATAACAATAGGGGGGGTGTCGGTACAGAGTCAATGTGTGGGGGCACCAGTTAGTTGAGGTAGTATGTACGTGTAGGTAAAGTTAATGTGATGTGAATGTGAATAGTCTGGGTAGCCATTTGACTAGATGTTCAGGAATCTTATGGCTTGGGGGTAGAAGCTGTTTAGAAGCCTCTTGGACCTAGACTTGGCGCTCCGTTACCGCTTGCCGTGTGGTACCAGAGAGAACAGTCTATGACAAGGGTGGCTGGAGTCTTTGACAATTTTCAGGGAGCAAGGAGTTTGCAAGGAGCACACAATATCAGTGTTGTTCTGTTCTTCTTTATTTACTGTAATGCAATACCATAACAGGGCAACAAGGGTCCCTTTCAAACTCTTGTTTATGTTAAGATGACTTTGGCATTATACCTTGTCAGTCTCTCCCTGGATTGGCTACTCTTTGAAATTTCAAATCAGTATTAAAAAGGTAGGAAATAATGGGCCAGTTTCCCAGACACAGATTAAGCCTAACCCAGGACTAAAAGGCATTCTCAATGGAGATTCTGAGAGATATGTTGTTTGAATTCAGAAATTAACATTCAACTTCTTCCCCTGAAACCCTAAACGACCTAGGGCTCTTTTCAATCTGCATCGCAGAAATTCATCTTTATAGTGTGATTGAGATTTAAAGGCAATGTTCTCGCTTTCGTGGAGATATACACTGTAAACGCTGTACAGTCGTGGCCAAAAGTTTTGAGAATGACACAAATATACATTTCTAAAGTTTGCTGCTTCAGTGTCTTTAGATATTTTTGTCAGATGTTACTATGGAATACTGAAGTATAATTATAAGCATTTCATAAGTGTCAAAGGCTTTTATTGACAATTACATGAAGTTGATGCAAAGAGTCAATATTTGCAGTGTTGACCCTTCTTTTTCAAGACCTCTGCAATCCGCCCTGGCATGCTGTCAATTAACTTCTGGGCCACATCTTGACTGATGGCAGCCCATTCTTGCATAATCAATGGTTGGAGTTTGTCAGAATTTGTGGGTTTTGTTTGTCCACCCGCCTCTTGAGGATTGACAACAAGTTCTCAATGGGATTAAGGTCTGGGGAGTTTCCTAGGCATGGACCCAAAATATCGATGTTTTGTTCCCCGAGCCACTTAGTTATCACTTTTGCCTCATGGCAAGGTGCTCCATCATGCTGAAAAATGCATTTCTCATCACCAAACTGTTCCTGGATGGTTGGGAGAAGTTGCTCTCAGAGGATGTGTTGGTACCATTCTTTATTCATGGCATGTTCTTAGGCAAAATTGTGAGTGAGCCCACTCCCTTGGCTAAGAAGCAACCCCACACATGAATGGTCTCAGGATGCTTTACGGTTGGCATGGCACAGGACTGATGGTAGCGCTCACCTTGTCTTCTCCGGACAAGCTTTTTTTCCGGATGCCCCAAACAATCGGAAAGGGGATTCATCAGAGAAAATGACTTTACCCCAGTCCTCAGCAGTCCAATCCCTGTACCATTTGCAGAATATCAGTCTGTCCCTAATGTTTTTCCTGGAGAGAAGTGGCTTCTTTGCTGCCCTTCTTGACACCAGGCCATCCTCCAAAAGTCTTCACCTCACTGTGCGTGCAGATGCACTCACACCTGCCTGCTGCCATTCCTGAGAAAGCTCTGTACTGGTGGTGCCCCGATCCCGCAGCTGAATCAACTTTAGGAGACGTCCTGGCCGCTTGCTGGACTTTCTTGGGTGCCCTGAAGCCTTCTTCACAACAATTGAACCGCTCTCCTTGAAGTTCTTGATGATCCGATAAATGGTTGATTTAGGTGCAATCTTACTGGCAGCAATATCCTTGCCTGTGAAGCCCTTTTTGTGCAAAGCAATGATGACGGCACGTGTTTCCTTGCAGGTAACCATGGTTGACAGAGGAAGAACAATGATTCCAAGCACCACCCTCCTTTTGAAGCTTCCAGTCTGTTATTCGAACTCAATCAGCATGACAGAGTGATCTCCAGCCTTGTCCTGGTCAACACTCACACCTGTGTTAACGAGATAATCACTGACATGATGTCAGCTGGTCCTTTTGTGGCAAGGCTGAAATGCAGTGGAAAAGTTTTTGGGGGATTCAGTTCACTTGCATGGCAAAGAGGGACTTTGCAATTAATTGCAATTAATCTGATCACTCTTCATAACATTCTGGAGTATATGCAAATGACCATCATACAAACTGAGGCAGCAGAATTTGTGAAAATTAATATTTGTGTCATTCTCAAAACTTTTGGCCACGACTGTATATGTCGGTCCAATCGGAAATTACCTTTACATTTCTATCTGAGAATCTGTAACACTTCAGCTTTACAGATTGAATAGAGCCCCTAGTCTTTAAACTCATTGGAGTTTAGAACCAGAGTCTAACATCTCTGTTAGAACTACTATTACAAGTTGCTGAAGCACACCAGATGATAGCCTGACATCTAGAATGACACAACCAATTACTGGACCACAATGTGAAATACTAGTGGAATACGTCATGTGCAGCTGGGGAATTGTGTAAAATGATCACGAGAACAACAATAATATATCAAAATCTTGAAACACTTTTATAACCCTAACCCGCTACATTGAGGGTCATAATGGTATCTATGAATGATAAAACACAAACTGTCATCAGGGATAGTAGAGCTGGAGCTGCCACTGCCTTTGCTCAGCAATCATCAGAGACATTTGTACACTGTAATACAGACCATAAAAAGTCATTAAAGGATGAATATAGATATTGTACTGTCTAAAGCTACGAGTATTCATTTTTCATATCAGGCTAAATTCACCTCAGACACAAATGCAGGTGGGGGACGCTCTGTGCTGGTTTAGCATGAACTAATGATAACTGCTGTTAACTACTGGTCTTATCTGTAACTCATAGAAGGGCATTGTTCCTGTATTAGTCTTCAGCTCGGCTATAGAACACAGTCTGTACCCTCTGGGGAAAACGTATTTACTGTCAGTGGAATGACGATGTCTCTGTTCAATTACTTCAGAGTAGGAGCGCTTATCTAGGTTCAGTTTAACCTTTGCTATGATCCTAGAGCAGCACTTCTACTCTAGGACGCTTTATGAATACGGGCCCAGGTCTCAGATGAATTTTACGTCTGAATATCGGAAGAGATTTCTGCAGCGAATTACACTTTTTATTTAAAGTACTCCAAAGAATAAGGGTGGAAAAATTACTTATAAATCATGGCACAAGGTTTGATGATTTTATTGATATTGGCATCAAATCCTATCACAGTATTTTAGAGTGTTTCTACTATATATGCATCTACACAATCCCTTATAATTTACCATCGATATATTTTCACAAATGTCATACTTCACAAAGTCTTAAGAAATTACATAGTAGTAGAAAAAAAACAATGTCGGATTATTAAACCCACCCAAATCAAAGATAAAATGTATCTTTAAAAAAATTGTTCACTTGTATATACAGACCCCAGGACCAATAGCATGACCGTCATGTTTTGTTTCCACCATGTTGTGTGACAGGTGTTTGATCCATTCATCCATTACTCTGCCATTACCACAGTCCTGGTTAAAGGACAACTTCAAAGGTCCATATTTTGTGCCGGACCTTACTCAATATCTCACTTCAGATGCTTTCTCTGCATTCTGTCACGAGACAGCAAGATTGACCTGTAATTCTAATAATTCTAGGTAGGGTTTTCAAGGCAAACAGAATCTCTCTTTTCACTTTCCAGAACCAGTGCTTCTACGTCTCATCAGCGCTACATACAACATACAGGAAATAATGTGTGTTTTGGAAACACTTGTCCACATCGCCCTCCCAAGAAAAAGGCATGGGGTGGATTATGTTCTGTACTATACTTTTCTAAGCCACTCACACCAAGCGAAGGGTCACATAAGTCTCTGTTACACAACAGGAAGTATTTGTATTGTTTATGTCAGGACCTTGATTGACTGGCTGGACCTGCTTATCTCTAGTCCTATAGGGATGGTGGCTGAGAGAGGGGGCCAGTGTCTCTACAGGGGGCCAGTGTCTCTGTCTAGGAGGTTGTGGTCCCAGGCTGGTGTCTCCATGTCCCCCAGGGGTCTGTCTTGCTCTGACTGCTTGGCCAGGTGGGAATTCTTCTGGGCCTTGGTCATGGGGAGATCCTCTGACGGCGTGGTGAGGATGGACAGTCTCTGAGGAATAAGAGAGAGGACAGAGAAGCATTTCAAAGATAAACCACCAAAGGAATGAGACATACAATAACTGGTGATGTTTGCAGAACGTTGATTGTTTTTCTTATTTTCTTAAATGGTAGAAGAAACAACAACATCAGTGTGTATTGGGGAGTAAATGGGGTTTGGGTTATGGTTCTGGTCATTGTATAAATAGATACATAGCTAGCGATAACAACACAAGTGGTACCTGCCACCTTTTAAAAGATCTGAAGTTTTGGAATTGATAGTGAGAAATTAACCATAACCTCTCATGACCATTGCTCCATCTTTGGAGGATGTACTCAAAGACTTAGCCTCTATCGCCGACCTACGAAACTAGCTATAGCTATGATATATTGCTTGATTTTTTGTTGCTTTTGGACCACTTTGAGATACTTTTCTGTTTTGAAACTCCAGTGCTTGACTTGGGCTGAGACAGTTGCCGGTACTCATTTTTGGTGCCGGTACTGTTTACATTTAGGTGCATGAGCTTCACAATACTTTTGAGATAATATTCTATAAGAGGAACAGAAGCTCAAGCTGTTAAACATTTTAGTTGCCGGTACTCAGCTCCGGAGAGCTCCTGCCCAAGTCAAGCAATGTGAAACTCTATAGAAACATAATAAATGATGTCCCTTTTTACCTGTCGCAGTGTACCAGGAGTGACGCTCACGATGTACACCATCCATAGAGGAACCATGAGGGTGGAGGAGAGAGTGAACCACCAGCCAACGGCGGAACCCCACCAAGGATACTGAAAGGTGTTGTTGAACTTCAGTGGGGAAAACTTTATCAAGGAGAAGACAAATGTAGCCTAGAACAAAAGATATGGATGGAGGTTGTATAATAAACATTAAAGAACACAATGTATTTTCCGATAGCATTGTACTAATTATAACATTATATGGTAACAGTGAGGGTTGAGTGAGGACAGATGAACAAGATAAGGTTAAGAACAAGGTTATGGTTTCTCCAGTACATTTAGGTCAGGCTTCTGGTGAAGCATTTATAATGGTCTAATAAAAAGCATGAGCTGGCACACACCTAATATGTTCCTTCTGTTGATTAAGCTTATCATGCATTAAAGTTGAAGCAAAAGATTACATGTAACAAACATTTTATGAAATTGGAAACAATTAAATATACATTACTAGTCAAAAGTTTGGACAGACCTAATCATTCAAGGTTTTTTCTTTATTTTTACTATTGTCTACATTGTAGAATAATAGTGAAAACATCAAAACTATGAAATAACATATATACGGAATCATGTAGTAACCAAAAAAGTGTTAAACAAATCAAAATATATTTTATATTTGAGATTCTTTAAATGATTCACCCTTTGCCTTGATGACAGCTTTGCAAGCTCTTGGCATTCTCTCAACCAGCTTCATGAGGTAGTCACCTGGAATGCATTTCAATTAGCATGTGTGCCTTGTTAAAAGTTAATATGTGGAATTAATGCGTTTGAGCCAATCAGTTGTGTTGTGACAAAGTAGGGGTGGTATACAGAAGATAGCCCTATTTAGTAAAAGACCAAGTCCATAAGATTGTAAGAACAGCTCAAATAAGCAAAGAGAAATGACAGTCCATCATTACTTCAAGACATGAAGGTAAGACAATGCGGAACATTTCAAGAACTTTGAAAGTTTCTTTGAGTGCAGTTGCAAAAAACGTCAAGCGCTATGATGAAACTGACTCTCATGAGGACAAGTTCATTAGAGTTACTATTACTATTATTAGACCTACTTTCCTGTAGGTCTTCCACAGGAAAGGAAGACCTACAGTTACCTCTGCTGCAGAGGACAAGTTCATTAGAGTTAACTGCACCTCAGATTGCAGCCCAAATAAATGCTTCACAGAGTTCAATTAACAGACACATCTCAACATCAACTGTTCAGAGGAGACTGCGTGAATCAGGCCTTCATGGTCAAATTGCTTCAATACACCAATAAGAAGAAGAGACTTGATTGGGCCAGGAAACACGAGCAATAGATATTAGACCAGTGGAAATCTGTTCTTTGGTCTGATGAGACCAAATTTGAGATTTTTGGTTCCAACCGCTGTGTCTTTGTGAGATGCAGAATAGGTGATTTGATGATCTCTGCATGTGTGGTTCCCACTGTGAAGCATGGAGGAGGTGTGATGGGGGGGGGGGGGGGGGGGCTTGGAAAAGCGTTCCTCATGAAGCTGGTTGAGAGAATGCCTAGAGTGTGCAAAGCTGTCATCAAGGCAAAGGGTGTCTACTTTGAAGAATCTAAGATCAAAAATATATTTTGATTTGTTTTACACTTTTTTGGTTACTACATGATTCTGTATGTGTTATTTCATAGTTGTGATGTCTTCACTATTATTCTACAATGTAGAAATTAGTAAAAAGAAAGAAAAACCCTTGAATGAGTAGGTGTGTTCCAACTTTTGAGTGCTACGGTATATGTGAAATTAAATTAAACAGTAATGTATGTTAATGTTAATCCTATGCTAGTGCTAATGATAACAAAAGCCTAATATATTCAATATGCTGTAAACTATTGTTTTCAAAGTTTCACTCAATTCATTCTAATCAACCTAATAATTATGACACACCCCTCACTATTGTCATTAGTTGCACTAATTGCACTGTTTTGTCTACATAACCTGGTTCAATCATTCATAACATTACCCTGAAGAAGGAACAATGATGTCGAAACGTTGGTGTCGAACCCAATAATTTACGGTGAGTTTATACATAGAGTGTGCGACTCTCTTTGTTTTTATAGAAGCATTTATAATGAACATAAAGTTAGGATTATCTACTTTACATAGGTTACACATAGGCACCAATTTGATTTATATTTCTCTGTATTGTCATCTTAACTTCTGGTTTTCTGTAAATCACTTGTATTACTGGGACATCAACGTCATGTTTACTATAACTACAATTGGAAAAGTAACAACTTAATTTGCTGTTGAGGGTGGGGTGTAAATAAATAAAACTTACAGTGCAGATGACTGGAGTGACATACTTCAAACAGTACTTAATGATGGGTAATGGTCGATAACCGATCATGTCCTCTATATTATCGTATAGACGGTCTGCACCTGTGGAGTAAACATATCAACAGGGACTCAAAATAACAGCAGTCAATAAAAGGGTTTGGTCAGTTGGTCTGTCAAATACCCAGTTGGTCTGTCAAATACCCAGTTGGTCTGTCAAATACCCAGTTGGTCTGTCAAATACCCAGTTGGTCTGTCAAATACCCAGTTGGTCTGTCAAATACCCAGGTAAACATTCTCAAACCGCCAAGTGACAGGCAGGTTTAAACAATTGCAGATTAGGAAACCTGGACAACAGCTCTAACCAGGGTTTCCCAAACTCGGTCCTGGGCCCCCAACAGCTGATTCAAATAACCAACTCATCATCAAGCTTTTATTATTTGATTCAGTTGTGTAGTGTTATGGCAAAAAACAAAACATGCACCCAGGGGTGGGCCCCAGGACCGAGTTTAGGAAACGCTGGTCTAAGGTACCTGTATTTATTTGTTTAGAAAATAAGAGCTTACATTATGGCCATTCTTCTGAAAAAGTGGTGAAAAAAATCAAATTAATATAAAAAGAGGACCGGTGTCACGTATACTCTCTCTCCGGCGCTCTAGGTCACCAAGCTGCTCATCATTACACACACCCGTCACAATCGTTACGCGCACCAGCGCCTCATCAGACTCACCTGGACTTCATCACCTTCCTGATTACTTTCCCTATATCTGTCACTTCTTTTGGTTCCTTCCCCAGGCATTATTGTTTCTGTTCCAGTGTTCCTGCGCCTCTTCCTGCTCGTTAGGTTCCCGCGTCTCTAACGGCTCGTTAGGTTCCCACGCCTCTTCCGGCTCATCTGGTTCCCGCCATACCCAAAAGGCACAATATCCACAACCAAGGGAAGGTAGTGTATGAGGGGGGGGGGGCGTTTTTAGAATCAATACCCAAACTCACACGGGGCCCAAGGGCAGTACGGGGGGACAGCCTGTCACTTCGCACACAGGGCCCTTGCCCGGAATGTGGCGCGTGTGAATTCTGGGGCAGGACGTTTGACTAGTATCCACCTGGTGGTAGTGTGGTACAAGTAATAAATGTAATAAGTCAGATTCCCGCTCCTCTTCCGGCTCGACAGGTTCCCGCGCATCAGCAGAGACGACCGGTCCGCTCCTGGTCACCGAGATCGTCCTTTTGGTCAGTGTCCTGCGGCTGAAGCCGTGCGTCAGGGAGGTGGTACTGTCACATATACTCACCGGCGCTCTAGGTCACCAGGCTGCTCATTATTACACCCACTTGTCACCTGGACTTCATCACCTTCCTGACTCCTGAACAGCTAATCGAAGGGCTACCCAGACCCCTCTTTTACGTTGCTGTGACTCTCTGTTTATAGTCTATGCATAGCCACTTTAACTCTACCTACATGTACATATTACCTCAATTACCTCGACTAACCGGTGCCCCCGCACATTGACTCTGTACCGGTACCCCCTGTATATAGCTTTGCTTGTTATTTTACTGCTGCTGTTTAATTATTGGTTACTTCTATTTTCTATTTTACTTATCTATTTTTTAATTAGCATTTATTTGAATTTGTTTTCTTAACTTCTTAAAGCATTGTTGGTTAAGGGCTTGTAAGTGAGCATTTTACTGTAAGGTCTACTACACCTGGTTGTATTCGGTGCATGTAACAAATAACTAATAATGATTTGATAACCTTCCCTACATCTGTCACCCCTTAGGTTCCTTCCCAAGGCATTGTTGTTTCTGTTCCAGTGTTCATGTTTGTACGCTACACATCTTTCTTGTTTTGTTCTATGTTGATTTAGTTATTAAATTCACTCCCTGAACTTGTTTCCCGACTCCCAGCGTACATGTTACAACCAGAACCTGTGATGTGAATAATCAAGGACTCAGGACTATAAGGTTCTACCTGCAAAATGTATAGTTTTAAGATAATAAGTATTTTTAAGTACCAGATCTCAGAACTGTTTTGTGATGTCCTCCTGTTTTCAAGTATATCACCTTACTTATGTACAATTATTTGTTATTGACAACCCAGCATTGTGTGATTGGATTGCATGTAGAACCTTATAGCACCAAGTTAAAAGGTGTTTGCATAGATAGAACTTTCCGATTTTTCATTTTTTTCATTGTAAATGTACTTTTTCAAAAACCTGACTTCTCACACGTAAAGGACCACCTAAAGTGCAACTCTATGTGAATAACTCATTTTTGACCAACATGTCAGAACCTTATAATCCCAAAGTAACGAGGTGTCGTTTCACATCAATGTCCAAAGTGGCAATGTGTGCCAGAGGAACAACTTGGATAATGCCATAAACACCTTGAACAGAAACATCCTGAGGGAAGCTGACCTGCAATTAGGGTTTCTGTGATTGATTATCTGGGGTTGATGGAATGCAGGGTCTTTTAAAACTCCTTGCTATCAGGGATCGTTGGGACGTTCCTACTCCATTGAAGTTGACATTTAAAATGGTTAAGGTCAGGGTAAGGGTAAGGGTAGGTGTTAAGGTTAGGGTTCAAGATAGGGAGGTCCCAAGGATCATATTTTACTATTATCTTTTCATAACACCTACAATGATAGTGGTAACACTTAATAATAACTTACATGAAAATGCCTTCATAAATGTTTGCAATATAATACAAGGTTTAGATAGCTGGATAGACTAACTTACCTAGTCTTACCTAGCAAACTATAACATGGTAGCTGACATGGGCTAATTGGGTGACTGTCAGTGACTGACATAACAAGAGGAAAACTGCGGATGCACTACCACGTTTCAAAATGTCACAGTGTGTATTCTACTATCTTAACTAACAGTAAGTTGAGACCCCGACTGACATCGAACAAAAGTGGTTGCGGGCCCTAAGCGGCACTTGGAGTAGGCCGGGCTAACTCACCATAAACCCAGCTGATACACACTGACTGTAGTATAGCGAAGAGAAGCAGAGTCATCCCACTGCAGGCATAGTAATCAAACAGCTGGAAGATATACAGGCCTCCCTGCAAATAGAGGAGGGGTAGAAAGAGAAAGAAAGTATAAGGTCTTACTGAGCACAACAATAAGACTATAATCTACCTCCAGAGTCTACAAAACACTCAGACAATGATCGTAGGTGTGTCCAGCAGCCCAATCGCTTACGGAATAAGTGGAATCAACCAACAATTCTGCGGAACAAGGAGGTATGTTGAAACACAGGGATATGTTGAAACAGATCACTTGGGAGGTAGATTATTGATCATATATCTCGTTACTGTCATGATTGATCTAATAACGATGGCCTTGAAATTATATATTTTATATCCTATATCCTTATAGAATGGTGACTTCAAATGACCTCTCACCTCTGTGACCATGACCAGGCCGATGAAGAAGCTACCCGCACTGATGATGATGAGGAGGATTTTACGCCGATGGCCAACCAGGAAGAAGGAGGGATACATGTCTGAGATAGCTGTCATCAAAGACTCCAGACCTACAAACTGAAGGAGAGATGATGGGGAAGTTCAGTGGAAACTCTCTTCTTTGAAATATAAACTACTGTAGGTTATGTAATTATCCTTCGCAACGAAAATATTCCGTTGGCCTTCAGGACCACTCTAACACACCTCACTGTCTAACCCCAGTAGGATTATCATGATGAAGAAGAAGATGGCCCAAAGCTGGGGTAATGGCATCATGGCCACGGCACGAGGGTAGGCGATGAATGCCAGGCCAGGACCTGTATACAGCAACACAGGTAAACTCATTACTGAACTCTCAGAGGCAGAGGGAACAGTTAGATCCCTGAAATGCTAAGTCACCTGTCTTGTAACAAAGCAGAACTTAGAAGGGTATGTTAATTTGTTTGTTTGTGCATTTTTTTACATTTATTTGATTAATTAATTAATTAAATTATTCCTATCTCACTGTTGCAACACTTACCTGATTCGGCCACCGTTGAGATGTCTGTCCCTTGTTCATAAGCCATGAAGCCCAGAACAGAGAAGATTGCAAAACCGGCCACAAAGCTGGTTCCACTGTTCAACAGGCACAGGTACACACAGTCCCTAAAAAGAGATTCACTTCCCTGTTAGTCACAACACGAAATTACCTACATGGAGATCAACAAACTTTCCAGAAAACGTTCTGCCAGCACATTTTATCTAGCAAGGCACATTTACTGTTTCTGTACTTAATTCTTCCACTCACTTGTAACAGTTGTTGTCATATTTGTTGTAGCTGCCAAGAGCAGTCAGACAGCCGATGCAGATAGCATAGGAATAGAAGATTTGTGTTCCAGCATCCATCCACACCTGTGAGACACACCAGAGAGAGACACAATAGTCTTCATAGTTTCACAATTATGATATACTAGTCTCATCCCAGGGTATTAGAGGTTAATTTAAATGGTACTTATTTTGACCTTGTAGCTATAATAAGTCAACAGAAAGTATATTTGCTTTGAAAATCAGAGTATTTTTTTAATCAGGTATTGATGTTGGAACAAATCTGATGCTCTTAAAACCACAAACTGTTGCACCAAGGGAGTTATGTTTTGGGTCAGTGGTAATGGTTGCTGCCCTCGGTCATGTTGACCAGCGTTCAAACACCGACAGAGACGTTACCATTTATCCCCCACGAATCACTACAGTATGTACTGATTTTTGTTACACCTGAACACAAATTATACAGTGAAGTGTGTTCCTACCTGTGGGTCCGTGAGGCGGGCTGGGTCTGGGTAGAGGTAGAACTTGATACCATCTATTGCCCCCGGCAGTGTGAGTCCACGGACCAGCAACACCAGCAGCATCAGATAGGGGAAGGTGGCAGTGAAGTAGACCACCTGGGGGGGGGGGGGACCAGCGTTGCATTCACTCAGTCTATGGCTCATCTTAACAATTCTACAGTATTCATGGTGTCATCAGGTTGAATGGCAGATATCCCACCTTACCTTCCCAGTAGACTTCACTCCTTTCCAGACACAGAAGTAACAGAGAATCCATGACAGTAGAAGACACAGAGCCAGCTCCCAGCGAACACTGCCTAGCTTGTTTGGACTGTCTGTGAGATTCAAAACTCTTCTCCTGAAAATCATATTTTGAGTTACAATCCCACCACTTGCTTTTCACCATTCTCTCTGCGCCTCCTAAGGCAAATAGCCCTGATTTCCATCTGTAAGGACTTAATAAGGAGTTGATAAATTGGAATGATTTTGTATACTCACTCCCAGAACTCTCTCACCGGCGATGTTGCGTTTCCTGCTACTGTCCAATTTAGATGTCCCACTACTCTTCTGTCAAACTCCATGCAGGTTGCTGGTTAGGAGGAAATTACACAATAACAAGCATGTCTCAGAACTCTCTGAATCTTTCCGGGATAAGGAGACATTTACAAAAATAAAACATTAATCAGCTGATATAGAATTTTGTGATCAATTTACCTAAATTTCAATTATCCTAATCGGTCTGCAACCCAGAGTGTGTAAAGTTCTGGTTTAAATGAAACAGACAGAATTCCCAGCTCACAATTAGTCAAACCCAGTTTTATTCACGAGAGCTCTACCGTTCATATACAAAGATGTTCCTTTTATAACATTCTTCTAACCTACGCACACACATACACACTAACATTAGGAGAGCTATCTTCTTCTCTAAAATTCTCACCACAGTTTCTCACTACCCAGCTGACAGTTCCAGTCCCCCCCAGATAAAGGCTACCTGGAGGGGTCCTCCCTGTCCTATCTTATCTTCCCAGAGTTATAGCCGGGTCGGTTCAACCATAGTTTAATTGTTTCTAGGTGTTTTCTTAAGCATTCACACATTTCTCTTTCTCCCAGTCTAAGCTAGTTGGACTTATGTTTAATACTTTTAATTACTCCTTATCCATGCTACATAACCTCTAATCCCTAACGGTTAAGTTTCCGGGTAGAATTATTTAATAATTTATATTACCTTATAAATTATTTTATCATCAACTCACTTGTCAAAATCGTAATATCTCAGTTTGAAGTAGTGTCCATAAATGTAAGATACTATCTATCATTTGGGCATGACAAAGGTATCTCAACGTCAACATGTCTACACACTGAAGTTAACCTGGTCCCAGATCTGTTTGTGCTCTTTGCAATGCCAACTCCATTGCTGTCCTTGTCAATCCAAACAGGTTTGTTATGACAATGAGTGACAAGCAGTTGGTATGACAGCACAAGCAGACTGGCACTCAGGCTATATTGAAGTACATACCTGTGTTCCAGCTGTTTCTACAACTGGCCCAGGGGAGCTCAGAGCTGAATGAGGAGAAGAGGTAGAAGAAGGCCCAGGCTAGAATGATGATGTAATAGATGCTGGAATATAGAACCACCACCTGACTACCATAACCCAGTCCTGAGGAGGAGGAGGAGAAGGAGGAGGAGGAGATTTTACAGACAAACATGCAGATGTAAATGTAAAAAAAAAAGGCTTCTTCTGAGAAATATATGTGACATTTATTAATTCCAATCACATTCTCAACCTAAAACCATAAAAAAACATTTAACTGTTTCTTTTTGATGTGGATTAGACTCCTTTCAAAGTCACCAGCCCTGATTAATAAGTTATGGTTAGACAGACAATTGTGAATGTTTGAACGCAGGACAAGTGTCCTGAATGCACGTGTCATTGCACATTAAGGACTATTACTTACTCTATCATGTAATAGCTAATGAATCACATTGTGAGCCTGTGTAATACTGTTGATTAATCCAAGCTTCATCCAATAACTTGAATTAAATGTTTTGTTACTTTAATCCCTTTTTCAATTTTTTAAATTAAATCAGGCCAGAAACAAACCAATCATCTCCCAAGCAATCTAAAATGTATCCTTATATTGTTTCTAACTGTTAAAGCAATGTGATTAAAATCATGGTGGATTGACTTTTACAAATACAAGAGTGCAATATTATTTACAGAAGGAAAAGCCTGCATGTACTGTGCATATACTGTACCTATTATGGCTAATTGTCTGGCTCTATATGTCACCCTCAACCAGCACATTCTTGACAAAGGCTCCAGACAGAAACCTTGAGTTTACGTGCTGAATACCAATTTAAATCATATTGACATTGCTTTGGATTGCAATGCTACTTTCTCAAGTTTGGATATTGCAGCTAGGAGTTTTCCTGAGTACAAATACAACAAACAGACAAAGTTTAGTCTGCAGTGCCTCTGACTGTTATCTTTTCTTTACTGAAGGCTATAGCCTTTCTTCCTTCTAGTTATCAGGCTTTCATGTCTATTTCACCAAGATGGCAACCATCTTAGGAATTAAATGCTATCTATGGTCAGACAAACACTGACAATTGAATCCCTAATATGGATGCAATACGTACAACAAGACCCTGTGGCCGCATTCATAAAGCATTCATATAGCATACCAGTAGGATGGCTGATCTAGGATCAGATTAGCCTTTTAGATCATAATGACTAAGCTTATATGGACAGAGGGGACCTGATTCTAGATCAGCAGTCTTACTCAATGACGCTTTATAAATATGAGCCCTGATATTTACCTTCAAACAGGGGGCAGATCTTCCTCCAGCAGGTGATGCTGCCCTGCGTGGTGTACTGGCCCAGGGAGGTCTCCAGGAGAAAGAGTGGAATGCCACAGGTGAACAGAAAGAGCACATAAGGGATGAAGAACACCCCTTACGAACAACACAAGTTAAACCACAATTAACCATATGGCCCAAGACCATAACTTAATGTTTCACTTCACGTGATTATGGTTTCACAAGACTAACATTTTTTTCACAGAAGCCATCTCAACCACCTCAAACCGCCCACCCCCCCAGTCACTTCTGGCTTGAGTTGCCACTTCCTACAATGTAATTGTCTGGATAATTTCTAATCCCCCATATATTGTTTTGTGGAAATATATATATATATATATACATACATACACATACCCACATATATATACATAAACATGCATACATATACATATACACATACACATACAGTATACATACATATAAATACCCATACATATATTCATATGCATATCTTTTTAGAATATATTTTCATTTATTATTCCCAGCAAACCCTACCAACCCTCCCCTAATTGGACAAAACCAATAAATAATAACACTTAGGCTTCTACTTCCAGCTTATACATGCTATATACATTTTAAAGACACAATCTAATTTACAATAGTTTATTTTATTTCCCTGACGTAGGCCATGCAGCCGAAACGCGTCGGATTTTTAAAACTTTCTATTGAACATGCCATACTAATAAAGGAATTTAAATGAATTATATGAAGAGTACCTTGGTCCTCTTTTCTTTTTGATGACCAATTTACCCCTTTTACCAAAGAGCACCTTCTGTCTACCAAAATGTACTATAGTGTACTTTAGTAGCGCTTTCCTTCCTCCTCTTTCTACTAGTTTATTTTCTTTGTTTTTAGTCCTGGCCTTCCTCTATTTCTGATGTTTATACTTGCCATATATTTATAACTGTGCTATTTCACAAAAGTTCTGAACCTACATACATTTTACAGACCCTGAATGTTTTACATTTGTTATCTTGTTGTTATTATTCCCACCCTTCAGCTCCATTCAACCCCTCCCATCTATCTCTAACACCATCCATATTCTATTTGCCATATATTTTTCAACTGTCCTGTGATGCTTCACAAAAGTACTGAACCTTTCTATTCTCATAGTTTCTACAGATTGTAAATTAAAGATAAACATTTTCACTAAAATAATTATTATATTATTGATCGATTGACTATGACTTTTCAAATCACCCAGTATTGCTATCTGCAGCGTTAGCTCTAGGTAAATGTTGCAATTCTTCTGCCGTTGTCACGACCTGACCTTAGATAGCCTTTTAATGTCTCTATTTGGTTTGGTCAGGGTGTGATTTGGGGTGGGCATTCTATGTTTTTGTTTTCTATGATTTTGTATTTCTCTGTTTTGGCCAGGTATGGTTCTCAATCAGGGACAGCTGTCTATCGTTGTCTCTGATTGGGAACCATACTTAGGTAGCCCTTTCCCTCCTTTCAGTGTGGGAAGTTGTCTTTGTTTGTGGCACTATAGCCTTAAGCGTCACGGTTGTTTTTGTATTGTTTATTGTTTTTGTTGGGGTCATCCTAATAAAAGGAATATGT
Source organism: Salvelinus namaycush (assembly GCF_016432855.1). Classification (NCBI taxonomy): domain Eukaryota; kingdom Metazoa; phylum Chordata; class Actinopteri; order Salmoniformes; family Salmonidae; genus Salvelinus; species Salvelinus namaycush. The sequence continues at coordinate 38,475,319 of NC_052308.1, forward strand.
ACGCTCACCACGCTGCGCTTTGATCCAGTTCTTTCGACGGCCGTGACAGCCGTTCCTGGACCTGTGACCAAAAACGAGCTACATATGGACAGTACCAAATTAAATGATCTAATGACTATGCCTCCTCGCAGCAAAACCTGCAGAGCTGGGAAGATTGTATCCCCCATATATATAACATTCTATTGGCTGCAAGAATTTTGCATAATAATTTAAATGGAAAAATTCAATGTTTTGAATGCGGTGTCATATTGTGTGTCAATTCATTACTCATGTGCCATGGAATCGGTACGTCGAAAATCTCTTCAACTATTTTGCAATTTATATAGCACAGTTGTCAGTTTTTTGGTCCTTAAATGAAACTGGTATATATTTTTATTTATCACAATTTTCTTTAAACAATTTTAGTCTTTAATGCAGGGCCGACAGACAAGTTCCTTACTTGTTCCCCCTTCCACTTGCCACTTCCATTTTTAGGTAATGCTGCAATCACATGGTTGTAACTTTGGGTAGAGCAGACATTTGCATATGTCTGTGTTAGCTGCATGTGTGACATAACTCCACCAGCCCTATTTATGATATAATTTACAGAGATTATACTTTTTTTAATGTTATCGAAAAAATAATGTTTTATCAACTAGTATATTTGAGTTTAACCACAAGAACTCAAGTATTTGTTTGTGTGGCTGACGAACTTAGCTAGCACCTGAAGTGTTGTGCGTCCATTTGGCATGTAAGTGTTAGGGATATTATCGTGGGGTATCTGGGACACGTTCAGTAGCCTAACATCATCGAACATTGCAGATAGAAAGGCCATGAATAGAGTCATTGTGATTCCTAATTCTACATGTCAGAGAGGCATGTTTGTTCTTCATAGCATATTTCTATCAGAGCGTAATAAAACGTTGTACAGTAGTGATGTGCATATCAGTATAGAGATTCTGGAAGCACCTAGAAGGTTTTGGTTCCTTTTGTGCACCCAGGCATGCACTGTTGTTTTTATTATAGTGCCCGCCAGATAACATCTAGCCCTAGTGTGTAAATATCCCTATAATATTATAGCAACCACTGATATGTTTATATCAGGCCATGATTACACATATCTTAATGATTATTCCATTACCGTCTTGTAATTGTGTGATTTCAATATTAGCCTAAGATATGAAAAGAACAACTCTGTACTGTCTCCACCACAATGAAGTTAAATGAAGTGACTAGCTCTTTTGCATTGATAATGTAAAAGACAAAGGCTCACCTTGCCATACATTTAATGTGAGCTTAATTGTATGACCATGTAAAGATGTGATGTGAGACTCACCTCCTCCATTTTTGTAGCACAGATATGGGAACCTCCATACATTCCCCAAGCCTATGATCTGTCCGGCCACAGCCAGGAGGAACTCCAGCTTGCTGGACCACTGTCCCCTGGTCTGGGTGCTTGGCACAGGGAAAGGATGGACCAGACCCATCTCCTGCTGGGAAAGCTTATTGAACCTCAAATTGGGATCATTATGCTTCTCCATAACACTGAGGAAGACAAAGACAAAGTTGGTTTTATGCGGTGAACACACATTTATATAACATATTCTGTGTGCTATGAAGACAGTATAAGGACACACAGCTAACAGCTACATATGACCTGCTACATGAGAACAGCTACATATGACCAGCTACATGAGAACAGCTATATTTGACCAGCTACATATGAACAGCTACATATGACCAACTACATATGACCCGCTAGATATGAATGCTACATATGACCAGCTACATATGACCAGCTACATATGACTAGCTACATATGAACAGCTACATATGAACAGCTACATATGACCAGCTACATATGACTAGCTACATATGAACAGCTATATATGACCAGCTACATATGACTAGCTACATATGAACAGCTACGGTACATATGACTAGCTACATATGAACAGCTACATATGAACAGCTACGGTACATATGACTAGCTACATATGAACAGCTACATATGAACAGCTACGGTACATATGACCTGTCAAGTACAGCAAAACATGAGCCCCTTTCTTCCATGCTTTGGATAGATCTGCATTGCTTGCTGTTTGGGGTTTTAGGCAGGGTTTCTGTATAGCACTTTGTGACATCTGCTGATGTAAATATATTTGATTGATTGATTGATTGATTGGATAGCCTAGCGGTTAAGAGTGTTGGGCCAGTAACCGAATGTCTCTGGTTTGAATCCCCCATCAGACCAGGTGAAAAATGTGTCGATGTGCCCTTGAGCAAGGCACTTAAACCTAATTGCTTCTGTAAGTTGCAATGGATAAGAGTGTTTGCTAAAATATGAATGTACATATGAACAGCTTCATATGACCTGTCGAGGAAAAACGGGGGAAAAGGGAAGGTCCAGTGCAGCAAAACATGTGTCAGCGTGTGCGCTACTGGTGTGGAAGTCAGGTGCAGGAGAGCAGAGAGTTGTGATCAGGCGCACACTTTATTCGGCAGAAGCAAACAACAAACGGACGCAACAGTGTCCAACAAACCTCCAGCCAAAGGCAAAAGTGCAAAGCGCGACAAAGTCACAAATAAGCAAAAATGTTTAACAATAAACATACTCCAGGTTGAAACATAGTACTCGGGGAAAAAACAGCTAGGCGCGTCAATACAAAACACGTAACAAAACAATCCCACACAAAGACATGGGGGGAACAGAGGAATATATATATGCAGTTGATTAGGGAATGTAAACCAGGTGTGCGGGGAACAAGACAAAACAAATGGAACAATGAAAAATGAAGGCCGGTGACGTCGACCGACGAACGCCGCCCGAACAAGGAGGGGAGCCGACTTGTTCGGCGGAAGTCGTGACAACATGAGCCCCTATTATTCAATAAATTTGATCTTTCTTTTGTCCAGCTCCTGTTATTACTATGGATGTGCATAACCCCCCCCCCCCCCCCTCCAAAGGAAATTAGCGAGGCACTGTTAAAATGTACTGTTCTGAAGGTAAAATAAGCAATGTTGACTTATAACAGTGGAATCAACTACTGTATTGTGCTCCGTGTATTATTTTTACAGTTTCTGTAATTTAGCAGACAATCTTGTCCAAAGGAACTTACAGTAGTAAGTGAATACCTTTTTATACTGGTTAATTGACCCCTTTACCCTGGCATTGCAAGCACCATGCTCTACCAACTGAGCTACACATGACAGTATGAAGACACATCGATTTTTATTCTTTAATGATCCTGAGAAAAGTCACGGTTCCCATACACTGATCCATACTAGGGTCTATTCTAGAAGTAGCCTGAGTATCGGGAGAAGCCTGATTATCTGGGAATAGCCAATATCAGCAGACGTTTTGGCATTGGCCACACAAAGAGGTGAGATTCCAATTGAATCTGATATTGTGAGGAGCCAGGGCAGCATCTCACTGTTTGGCAATGTGTATGAATGTTCAAATTCCACACTGTTGTACCAGTCTTGTTGCATTAGAGTAGGAGGGGATCAGCACAGCTTGGTGGGACTAGTGTAATCCTGTCATCAATGTTGCCTTTGTGCCCTTGCCTAGTATCCCTGTGGGAGTAGGACACATACAATGGAAAATATGTGCTGCAGCTGCTGCTACCATTATGGTGATTTCTGAAAATGAACACCCTGTACTTATACAGTTATAAGAAGCACAAGCGCAATGTCTGTTGCTAGGGCAATGTGTTCTAAATAGTTACCTTTACCTTCACCATTTAAAGTATGAGGAACTTCCTGGGCATGCATCAGAGGAGGACACTACTGTGACACTACTAGACACCCAGTAGTCAACCTGCCAGAGCCAGGGCACAGTTTGTGATACTAAGAGTAGGTACTGACTGTATATCTTTGATAGTATAATATTTATTGGTTCAATACAGTACACCCTGTTTTAAATGGATGACAGAGTTGATAGAGAAGACATGTAACGATTTATGGGAACAATAAGATAAATATGGAGTGTTAATACAGCTAAATATCAAAGTTCATTAGTCCGTTTTTTGGGCTATACTTAGCTTTGTCTAAGGGTAGGCTGTGCTTTGGCAAAGTAGGTGGGGTTGTATCCTGCCTGGTTAGCCTTCACCGGGGGTTTGATGGAATAGCCTGGCAGCAGGTATCCTAGTGGTAAGAGTGTTGGGCCAGTAACAGAAAGGTTGCTAGATCAAATCCCTGAGCCGACAAGGTTAAAAATCTGTTGTTCTGCAGTTAACCCGCTGTCATTGTAAATAACAATTTTGTTCTTAACTGACTTGCCTAGTTAAATAAAATTAAAATTAAAATGAAAAAAATTAATAGTCTAGGGTCAGGGGCTAGGGTCAGTCTGTCCTATCTGGTGAAATTCTCCTGTCTTATCTAGTATCCTGTGTGAACTTAAGTATGCTCCCTCTAATTCTCCCATCTCTTTCTCTCTCCCTCTCTCTCTCTCTCTCTCTCGCTCTGTCTCTTTCTCTCTGAGGATCTGAGCCTTAGGAGCATGACTCAGGACTACCTGGCCTTTAGGTTTTAGGTTTGATTTATTCGCACCAAAAAAAGAAGTGAAAGACAAAACAGTACACATAAAACATGATAAAAACAGTGTGCAGGTGAGGTTGGAAGCCCAATACCCCATAATGACAAAGCGAAAACAGGTTTTTAAACAGTTTTGCTAAATTATTAAAACAGAAATACCTTATTTACATAAGAATTCGGACCCTTTGCTATGAGACTTGAAATTGAGCTCCAGTGCATCCTGTTTCCATTGATCATCCTTGAGATGTTTCTACAACTTCATTGGAGTCCACCTGTGGTAAATTCAATTGATTGGACATGATTTGGAAAGGCACACACCTTTCTATATAAGGTCCCACAGTTGACAGTGCATGTCAGAGCAAAAACCAAGGCATGAGGTTGAAGGAATTGTCCGTAGCGCTCCGAGACAGGATTGTGTCAAGGCACAGATCTGGGGAAGGGTACCAAAAAATGTCTGCAGCATTGAAGGTCCCCAAGAACACAGTGGCCTCTGTCATTCTTCAATGGAAGAAGGATGGAACCACCAAGACTCTTCCTAGAGCTAGCCACCCTGCCAAACTGAGCAATCGGGGTAGAAGAGCCTTGGTCAGGCAGGTGACCAAGAACCCAATGGTCCCTCTGACAGAGCACTAGAGTTCCTCTGTAGAGATGAGAGAGCCTTCCAGAAGGACAACCATCTCTGCAGCACTCAACCAATCAGGCCTTTATGGCAGAGTGGCCAGACGGAAGCCACTCCTCAGTAAAAGGCACATGACAGCCCGCTTGGAGTTTGCCAAAAGACACCTAAAGACTCTCAGACCATGAGAAACAAGATTCGCTGGTCTGATGAAACCTGAGTTATTTCCGGCGCCGACAAAGATGGCCGCCTCGCTTCGCATTCTTAGGAAACTATGCAGTATTTTGTTTTTTTATGCATTATTTCTTACATTGTTACTCCAGGAAATCTTAAGTCTTATTACATACAGCCAGGAGGAACTATTGGATATAAGAGCAATGTCAACTTTCCAACATTACGACCAGGAATACGACTTTCCCGAAGCGGATCCTTTGTTTGGTCCACCACCCAGGACAATGGATCGAATCCCAGCAGGCGACCCAAAACAACGGCGTCGCAGAAGGGGCAAACATAGCGGTCTTCTGGTCAGGCTCTGTAGACAGGCACATTGCCCACCGCTCCCGAGTATACTCCTGGCCAATGTCCAGTCTCTTTACAACAAGGTAGACAAAATCCGAGCAAGGGTTGCATTCCAGAGAGACCTCAGAGATTGTAACATTCTCTGTTTCACGGAAACATGGCTCACTCGGGATACGTTATCAGAGTCGGTACAGCCACCTGGTTTCTTCACGCATCGCGCCGACAGAAACAAACATCTCTCTGGTAAGAAGAAGGGCGGGGGTGTATGCCTTATGATTAACGTGTTGTGGTGTGATCATAACAGCATACAGGAACTCAAGTCCTTTTGTTCACCTGACCTAGAATTCCTTAGAAATCAAATGCCAACCGCATTATCTACCAAGAGAATTCTCTTCGATTATAATCACAGTCGTGTATATCCCCCCCAGGCATACACCTTGACGGCCCTGAAAGAACTTAATTTGACTATATGTAAACTGGAAACCACATATCCTGAGGCTGTATTTATTGTAGCTTGGGATTTTAACAAGGCTAATCTGAAAACAAGGCTCCCTAAATTTTATCAGCATATCGAATGCGTGACCCGGGCTGGCAAAATTCTGGATCATTGTTACTCTAACTTCCGCGATGCAAACAAAGCCCTCCCTCACCCTCCTTTCGGCAAATCTGACCACGGCTCCATTTTGTTGCTCCCAGCCTATAGACAGAAACTAATACAGGAAACGCCTGTGCTCAGGTCTGTTTAACGCTGGTCCAACCAATCTGATTCCACGCTTCAAGATTGCTTCGATCACGTGGACTGGGATATGTTCCGGATAGCATCGGACAACAACATTGATGTATACGCTCATTCGGTGAGCGAGTTTATTAGCAAGTGCATCAGTGATGTTGTACCCACGGTGACTATTAAAACCTTCCCCAAACAGAAACCGTGGATTGAAGGCAGCATTCGCGCAAAACTGAAAGTGTGAACCACTGCTTTTAATCAGGGCAAGGCGACCGGAAACATGACCGAATACAAACAGTGTAGCTATTCCCTCCGCAAGGCAATCAAACAAGCTAAGTGTCAGTATAGAGACAAAGTAGAGTCGCAATTCAACGGCTCAGACACGAGAGGTATGTGGCTGGGTCTACAGTCAATCATGGACTACAAAAAGAAAACCAGCCCCGTTGCGGACCCCGATGTCTTGCTCCCAGACAAACTAAATAACTTCTTTGCTCGCTTTGAGGACAATACAGTGCCAACGACACGGCCTGCTACCAAAACCTGCGGGCTCTCCTTCACCGCAGCCAACGTGAGTAAAACATTTAAACGTGGTAACCCTCACAAGGCTGCAGACGACACTACAGTGGTAAGCTTGATTACCAACAACGACGAGACGGCCTACAGGGAGGAGGTGAGGGCCCTCGGAGTGTGGTGTCAGGAAAATAACCTCACACTCAACGTCCACAAAACAAAAGGAGATGATCGTGGACTTCAGGAAACAGCAGAGGGAGCACCCCCCTATCCACATTGATGGGACAGTAGTGGAGAAGGTGGAAAGTTTTAAGTTCCTACACATCACGGCATCCACCAACACATCCACCCACACAGACAGCGTGGTATTTTCTAGGTTCATTGTTCATGTCTGAGTCGTCTCTGTTTAATATTTTAGCATACTGTAGTGTTTCTTTTTTTCTCTTAAGGTTTGTAGCTTGAATTATGAAAATAATATCTACCTCAACAACCAGTAATTCTGCTTTCAAATCGAAAGAATGCAATAAGAGGACTTTTACGTTGATTAGACATGCCTGTATAGTTACACAGAACAGGAAGACACTGCCCTACTCACTAGCACTGCTGAGCCTCCAGTCTGTAACCTTTGGCCTACATTCAGCGCCTGCAACAAGTGCTACTGACTGCAGATAGAGAGAGAGAGAGAGTGAGAGACAGCGAGAGAAAGAGAAAGAGAGCTACCATGCCACTGACTGAAGCCTCATGTCTGTCTCTGTCTCTCTGTACATCTAGGGAGATGTCTAGGTGTTATCATAGCCCCCGCCTGCCAAGTTTGCTAGATTTCAAATACAAACAGTGATAAACAGTCTAAATAAAAGGTTTCCTGATAGAAACGGAAGAGACTAGAACGCGCGAGAGAGAGAGAGTACCTTAAGAATGAAGTTGTAGTTCTGAAGTCTGTTGTAGTAGTCTACTTCTCCATTAAGGAAGACTTGTTCTGGTCCCTTTCATTGGAAGCAAACCTAGACCATGTGTTTCTCCCTGTCAAATGCCCTTCCCAGAACTAACCATGAGTGAACCCATGTGGATAGTTTGGAGTGTGTGTGTGTGTTCATGTGCCTGTGTGTGTGAGGCGGAGCTATTGAGTCGAGGTTACACTGGCTCCTTCATTGCGAGGAAGAGGAGGGGATTTGCTCTGTGAAAGCGGCAGCAGCGTGCTGGCTTCTTTTGAATGCTGTAGGGGCATGGATGTGTGGAATGTGAACAAATGAACTCTGCATTACAACTTTACAATGGATAGAGGAGAGGAGTGACAGAACTTGAGCACTTAAATGAATAGGAAAAGGGGGCATAATACATCTAATGTACATTACTTGCAAAACTTTTGAAATGTAATGGAGAGTGATAATGTTACATCTAGTTTGACAGATGTATTTTTTTATTACCTCATACCAAAGTCCACTGATTTCAACTTTCTAAAATATGCTGTACATGATGTAGTATTTCAACATATCAGCATGATCATTAATTGCTAGTTGGATGGACGGTGTCTAATGACTGTGAATGTAATTTAAAACTTCAGCCAATGAAATATGACGATAACAAAAGCATTCTGTCAAGTGGTCATAGTGGGGACACTATATTTTACAGCACATAAGTGACCAGCCATTTATTAAGAAATAACATGTTAATGACACAGTAATTATGTTAAAGTTGTGTAAACACATCCAGTGACTTTCAGGTGAGGGTCACGTCAAGAAAATCTGTTGCATTTTACATTACAGTGTAAGTACAGTTTAACAATGAGTAATTACAATACTGTTGCACTGTACCTGCAGGAATAATTCCACTGTAATAAGGGCACTGTAATTGAAAGTGTTACCTAAACATCTAGCTCAAAGAAATTAAGGAAAACTGTAGTGCTCACCATTCTCCATGCTTTGTAGCTGAGCAGCATTCTTCAAGCATTTCCTCTGGATGCCTCTCAACTTCATTCATCACAACGTTTTTCTTGTATTTTTATGAGTTGAATGTTGTGCTATAATTGCCTATGTGGACCTACTGTATGGCAGAGCGCTCTGAAAAGACAACACTGAGAAAGATGCTCCTTTATTCTAAATGTTAATAAATGATCTCCATTTCACGATTTTGGCCAAAGGTTAGAGATCTCTAAACTGTGTTACTACACAAAAAGTGATGTTAGTTACTTATAAACAGACCCATTTAGGCTCCTTCACTGTTATCCCCCTAAAACCCCTACCCCCTAAAAAAAAACAATCACCTTACTGTTATACTTGTTTACTTGTACTAATAGGTGTCTTTTTCTACTAGCACTGACTTTGTAATGACTGGTTTTGACAAATACTGTGATATCTAGCAACCTTTAGTTGAATGAACTGACTGTAAGTGGCTCTGGTTAAGAGTGTCTGATAAATTATCAAAATGTAAAAACGTAAGATATTGTTAAATTAAAATATATTGAATTTGGCCATCAATGGCCCTTCAATAATTTGGTGCGTGACACCTCTGGTACCCTAATAATCCTTTTATTGTTATTACAAAAGTACAATCAATGCATGGGGCAGCAGGTAGCCAAGTGGTTAGAGCGTTGGGCAGTAACCGAAAAGTTGCTAGATTGAATCCCCGAGCTGTTGTTCTGCCACTGAAAAAGGCACTTAAGCCACTGTTCCTAGGCAGTCATTGTAAATAAGAATTTGTTCTTAACTGACTTGCCTAGTTAAATAAAGTTTTAGAAAATAAATAAATGTAGTTCAATCAATAGGACTTTACCATATCCATGTCACAGTTGTAGTGTGTTACTACCACCCACTGTTCATGTAATGTTACTACAGGTGGTTCTGAGTTCCTTGGAGAGTGATGATTGTTTTTGTCCCACTGAAAGTAATTAAGTTACCTACACTACCGTTCAAAAGTTTGGGGTCACTTTAAAATATCCTTATTTTTGAAAGAAAATCATTTTTTTGTCCATTAAAATAACATCAAATTGATCAGAAATACAGTTGTTACATTGTACATTGTTAATGTTGTAAATTACTATTGTAGCTGGAAATGGACGATTTTTAATGGGATATCTACATTTGCGTACAAAGGCCCATTATCAACAACCAAATTGCCAAGAAACTGAAGATTTCGATTTCGAACACTGTGTAGTACTCCCTTCACAGAACAGCGCAAACTGGCTTTAACCAGAATAGATAGAGGAGTGGAAGGCCCCAGTGCACAACTGAGCAAGAGGACAAGTACATTAGAGTGTCTAGTTTGAGAAACAGACGCCTCACAAGTCCTCAACTGGCAGCTTCATTAACTAGTACCCGCAAAACACCAGTCTCAAGGTCAACAGTGAAGAGGCGGGACTCCGGGATGCTGGCCTTCTAGGCAGAGTTAAAAAGAAAAAGCCATATCTCAGACTGGCCAATAAAAATAAAGATTAAGATGAGCAAAAGAACACAGACACTGGACAGAGGAACTCTGCCTAGAAGGCTAGCATCCCGGAGTCACCTCTTCGCTGTTGACGTTGAGACTTGTGTTTTGCGGGTACTATTTAATGATGCTGCCAGTTGAGGACTTGTGAGGCGTCTAGTTTCTCAAACTAGACACTCTAATGTACTTAGTCATTTACAACATTAACAAAGTCTACACTGTATTTCTGATCAATTTGATGTTATTTTAATGGACAAAAATGAGCTTTTCTTTCAAAAACAAGGACATTTCTAAGTGACCCCAAACTTTTAAACGGTAGTGTAAATCTAGTTGTACTGTAGGTGGTAATAGCGCACTAGTCACAAGCACTTGTCATGCAGTCAGTCCCATTTGAATGATGGCAAAATGGTAAGACTGTAGTGGTCTACGGGCATGGGCGGACTGTGACCAGAAATCGGCGCTGGCATTTCAAACACCAACCCATTTTTTCCCTCGAGGCCCCCATTATTAGCCAGAAAGTGATTATTTTGAGCAAAAAACCCAAGATGGCCAGTCTGCCCCTGGCTACTGGACACTATAGGCCACAGATATTTGCGGTATAGTAAATGGTAGGATCTTAATGTACACAACAGTCAACAAATGAATTATATAGTATACAAGTAGAGTTGCAATTCAACGGCTCAGACACAAGAGGTATGTGGCTGGGTCTACAGTCAATCACGGATTACAAAAAGAAAACCAGCCCCGTCGCGGACCAGGATGTCTTGCTCCCACAGACTAAATAACTTCTTTGCTCGCTTTGAGGACAATACAGTGCCACTGACACGGCCCGCTACCAAAACCTGCGGACTCTCCTTCACTGCAGCCGACGTGAGTAAAACATTTAAACGTGGTAACCCTCGCAAGGCTGCAGGCCCAGACGGCATCCCCAGCCGCGTCCTCAGAGCATGCGCAGACCAGCTGGCTGGTGTGTTTACGGACATATTCAATCAATCCTTATCCCAGTCTGCTGTTCCCACATGCTTCAAGAGGGACACCATTGTTCCTGTTCCCAAGAAAGCTAAGGTAACTGAGCTAAACGACTACCGCCCCGTAGCACTCACTTCCGTCATCATGAAGTGCTTTGAGAGACTAGTCAAGGACCATATCACCTCCACCCTACCTGACACCCTAGACCCACTCCAATTTGCTTACCGCCCCAATAGGTCCACAGACGACGCAATCGCAACCACACTGCACACTGCCCTAACCCATCTGGACAAGAGGAATACCTATGTGAGAATGCTGTCCATCGACTACAGCTCAGCATTTAACACCATAGTAGCCTCCAAATTCGTCATTAAGCTCGAGACCCTGCGTCTCGACCCCGCCCTGTGCAACTGGGTACTGGACTTCCTGACAGGCCGCCCCCAGGTGGTGAGGGTAGGTAACAACATCTCCACCCCGCTGATCCTCAACACTGGGGCCCCACAAGGGTGCGTTCTGAGCCCTCTCCTGTACTCCCTGTTCACCCACGACTGCGTGGCCATGCACGCCTCCAACTCAATCATCAAGTTTGCGGACGACACTACAGTGGTAGGCTTGATTACCAACAACGACGAGACGGCCTACAGGGAGGAGGTGAGGGCCCTCGGAGTGTGGTGTCAGGAAAATAACCTCACACTCAACGTCAACAAAACAAAGGAGATGATTGTGGACTTCAGGAAACAGCAGAGGGAGCACCCCCCTATCCACATCGACGGGACAGTAGTGGAGAGGGTAGTAAGTTTTAAGTTCCTCGGCGTACACATCACGGACAAACTGAATTGGTCCACCCACACAGACAGCGTTGTGAAGAAGGCGCAGCAGCGCCTCTTCAACCTCAGGAGGCTGAAGAAATTCGGCTTGTCACCAAAAGCACTCACAAACTTCTACAGATGCACAATCGAGAGCATCCTGTCGGGCTGTATCACCGCCTGGTATGGCAACTGCTCCGCCCACAACCGTAAGGCTCTCCAGAGGGTAGTGAGGTCTGCACAACGCATCACTGGGGGCAAACTACCTGCCCTCCAGGACACATACACCACCCGATGTCACAGGAAGGCCATAAAGATCATCAAGGACAGCAACCACCCTAGCCACTGCCTGTTCACCCCGCTATCATCCAGAAGGCGAGGTCAGTACAGGTGCATCAAAGCAGGGTCCGAGAGACTGAAAAACAGCTTCTATCTCAAGGCCATCAGACTGTTAAACAGCCACCACTAACATCGAGTGGCTGCCGCCAACATACTGACTCAACTCCAGCTCACTTTAATAATGGAAATTGATAGAAATTGATCAAAAATGTATCACTAGCCACTTTAAACAATGCCACTTAATATAATGTATATGTATATGCTGTACTCTATATCATCTACTGCATCTTGCCATCTTTATGTAATACATGTATCACTAGCCACTTTAAACTATGCACTTTTGTGTTTACATACCCTACATTACTCATCTCATATGTATATACTGTACTCGATACCATCTACTGCATCTTGCCTATGCCGTTCTGTACCATCACTCATTCATATATCTTTATGTACATATTCTTTATCCCTTTACACTTGTGTGTATAAGGTAGTAGTTGTGGAATTGTTAGGTTAGATTACTCGTTGGTTATTACTGCATTGTCGGAACTAGAAGCACAAGCATTTCGCTACACTCGCATTAACATCTGCTAACCATGTGTATGTGACAAATAAAATTGTATTTTATTTGACAATTACATTTGAAAAAGTTCCAAACATTGTGCCCTCTTTTGTTTGATATGAGAGCAATGCTTCATGGAATGCATTTCATGTCAAATGGATTTGTCTTGTTTGCCTTCAGTTTGTCATTTTAGGTGCCATTTTACCATTGTCTAACCAAAAATCTAAATCAACTTGCATCCTGTCTAGGAAAAACTCATGATATTTGAATTGTTCTATTGAGGGACATTGACTAACATTTGTTTTCTGATGAGAAAATGCTTATATTAGAGGTTGGTGGACGTGGCTACTCACTGGGGACACCATGCCATTTCAACGTTGATAATTGGGTAATATTCAGTTGAGACGTTGATCAATGCGATTACAACCTATATTCATCCACTTAAAAAGACAGCCAAAAGTTAGTTGAATTTCCAGTGTGTTATCACTATACTTTCAGCCATCTAAAAGCACAACCAAATTCCAATGGAAAAACAATGTCTGATTCTTGATTCAGTTGTCACCCAAATGTCTATCTGTCATGTGTGCTCCCTCCCGGGCCTCTTGGTCACCAGGCTGCTCGTTATGGCGCACACCTGTCACCATCATTACTCGCACCTGCGCGTCATCAGACTCACCTGGACTCCATCACCTCCCTGATTACCTTCCCTATACATGTCACTCCCTTTGGTTCCTTCCCCAGGCGTTATTATTTCTGTTCGTGTTAAATCTGTGCTTCTTGTTTTGTTTTATGTTGCATTTATTTATTAATATTTCTTTATTACCTCCTACCAAAGTCCACTGATTTCAACTTTCTAAATTATGCTGTACATGATGTAGTATTTCAACATATCTACATGATCATTAATTGCCGCTATTTTATTTTACTATAAACTATTCTGAATGTCTCGTGATAATGTAGAGAACCTACAGTACCAGTCAAAAGTTTGGACACACCTACTCATTCAAGGGTTTTTGTTTATTTTTATTATTTTCTACATTGTATCAAAACTATGAAATAACACATATGGAATCGTGTAGTAAGCAAAAAAGTGTTACAAATATCTGTCACGACTTCCGCCAAAGTCGGGTCCTCTACTTGTTCGGGCGGCGCTCGGCGGTCGGCGTTGCCGGTCTTCTAGCTATCATCGATCCACTTTTCATTTTCCATGTGTTTTGTCTTGTTTTTCCTCACACCTGGTTTCAATTCCCTCAATTACTTGTTGTATATTTAACCCTCTGTTCCCCCCATGTCTTTGTGTGGGATTGTTTATTGTTAGTGCATGTGCACGTTTTCTCTGGTGCGCGACGGGTTTTGTACCCATTTGTTTGTTGTTCTGGTTTCCGGTGGTTTTATGAATAAAACTGCTCCGTTGATTACCCAGTTTTGCTCTCCTGCGCCTGACTTCCCTGCCGCCAGTTACGCACTCCCTTACAATATCAAAATATATTTTAGATTTTAGATTCTTCAAAGTAGCCACCCTTTGCCTTGATGACAGCTTGCACACTCTTTTTTATTTAATTTATTTATTTCACCTTTATTTAACCAGGTAGGCTAGTTGAGAACAAGTTCTCACTTACAACTGCAATCTGGCCAAGATAAAGCAAAGCAGTTCGACACATACAACAACACAGTTACACATGGAATAAACAAACATACAGTCAATAATACAGTAGAAGAAAGTACACTGCTCAAAAAAATTAAGGGAACACTTAAACAACACAATGTAACTCCAAGTCAATCACACTTCTGTGAAATCAAACTGTCCACTTAGGAGGCAACACTGATTGACAATAAATTTCACATGCTGTTGTGCAAATGGAATAGACAAAAGGTGGAAATTATAGGCAATTAGCAAGACACCCCCAATAAAGGAGTGGTTCTGCAGGTGGTGACCACAGACCACTTCTCAGTTCCTATGCTTCCTGGCTGATGTTTTGGTCACTTTTGAATGCTGGCGGTGCTTTCACTCTAGTGGTAGCATGAGACGGAGTCTACAACCCACACAAGTGGCTCAGGTAGTGCAGCTCATCCAGGATGGCACATCAATGCGAGCTGTGGCAAGAAGGTTTGCTGTGTCTGTCAGCGTAGTGTCCAGAGCATGGAGGCGCTACCAGGAGACAGGCCAGTACATCAGGAGACGTGGAGGAGGCCGTAGGAGGGCAACAACCCAGCAGCAGGACCGCTACCTCCGCCTTTGTGCAAGGAGGAGCAGGTGGAGCACTGCCAGAGCCCTGCAAAATGACCTCCAGCAGGCCACAAATGTGCATGTGTCTGCTCAAACGGTCAGAAACAGACTCCATGAGGGTGGTATGAGGGCCCGACGTCCACAGGTGGGGGTTGTGCTTACAGCCCAACACCGTGCAGGACGTTTGGCATTTGCCAGAGAACACCAAGATTGGCAAATTCGCCACTGGCGCCCTGTGCTCTTCACAGATGAAAGCAGGTTCACACTGAGCACGTGACAGACGTGACAGAGTCTGGAGACGCCGTGGAGAACGTTCTGCTGCCTGCAACATCCTCCAGCATGACCGATTTGGCAGTGGGTCAGTCATGGTGTGGGGTGGCATTTCTTTGGGGGCCGCATAGCCCTCCATGTGCTCGCCAGAGGTAGCCTGACTGCCATTAGGTACCGAGATGAGATCCTCAGACCCCTTGTGAGACCATATGCTGGTGCGGTTGGCCCTGGGTTCCTCCTAATGCAAGACAATGCTAGACCTCATGTGGCTGGAGTGTGTCAGCAGTTCCTGCAAGAGGAAGGTATTGATGCTATGGACTGGCCCGCCCGTTCCCCAGACCTGAATCCAATTGAGCACATCTGGGACATCATGTCTCGCTCCATCCACCAACGCCACGTTGCACCACAGACTGTCCAGGAGTTGGCGGATGCTTTAGTCCAGGTCTGGGAGGAGATCCCTCAGGAGACCATCCGCCACCTCATCAGGAGCATGCCCAGGCGTTGTAGGGAGGTCATACAGGCACGTGGAGGCCACACACACTACTGAGCCTCATTTTGACTTGTTTTAAGGACATTACATCAAAGTTGGATCAGCCTGTAGTGTGGTTTTCCACTTTAATTTTGAGTGTGACTCCAAATCCAGACCTCCATGGGTTGATAAATTTGATTTCCATTGATAATTTTTGTGTGATTTTGTTGTCAGCACATTCAACTATGTAAAGAAAAAAGTATTTAATAAGAATATTTCATTCATTCAGATCTAGGATGTGTTATTTTAGTGTTCCCTTTATTTTTTTGAGCAGTGTATATATACAGTATGTGTAAATGAGGTAAGATAAGGGAGGTAAGAAAATAAATAGGCCATAGTGGCGAAGTAATTACAATATACCAATTAACACTGGAGTGATAGATGTGCAGAAGATGAATGTGCAAGTAGAGATACTGGGGTGCAAAGGAGCAAGATAAATAAATAAATACAGTATGGGGATGGGGTAGTTGGATGGGCTATGTACAGATGGGCTATGTACAGGTGCAGTGATCTGTGAGCTGCTCTGACAGCTGGTGCTTAAAGCTAATGAGGGAGGTATTAGTCTCTTGTCATTCTCTCAAACAGCTTCATGAGGTAGTCACCAGGAATGCATTTCAATTAACAGGTGTGCCTTGTTAAAAGTACATTTGTGGATTTTTTTTCATTCTTAATGCGTTTGAGCCAATCAGTTGTCTTGTGACAAGGTAGGGTTGGTACACAGAAGATAGCCCTATTTGGTAAAAGACCAAGTCCATATTATGTCAAGAACAGCTCAAATAAGCAAAGAGAAATGACAGTCTGTCATTACTTCAAGAAGTGAAGGTCAATCAATCCTGAAAATTTCAAGAACTTTTAAAGTTTCTTCAAGTACAGTCGCAAAAACCAGCGTCATGATGAAACTGGCTCTCATGAGGACCGGCACAGGAAAGGAAGGCTCAGAGTTACCTCTGCTGCAGCGGATAAGTTCATTAGAGTTACCATCCTCCAAAATAGCAGCCCAAATAAATGCTTCAAAGAGTTCAAGTAATAGATACATCTCAACATCAACTGTTCAGAGGAAACTGCGTGAATCAGGCCTTCATGGTCAAATTGCTGCAAAGAAACCACTACTAATGGACACCAATAATAAGAGACTAATGGACACCAATAATAAGAGACTTGCTTGGGCCAAGAAACACAAAACATGGACATTAGACCGAGTCCAATTTTGAGATTTCTGGTTCCAACTGCCGTGTCTCTGTGAGATGCAGAGAAGGTGAATGGATGATCTCCGCATGTGTGGTTCCCACCGTGAAGCATGGAGGAGGTGTGATGGTGTGGGGGTGCTTTGCTGGTGACAAAGTCAGTGATTTATTTAGTATTCAAGGCACACTTAACCAGCATGGCTTGCTCTTTGTGGGACTATCATTTGTTTTTCAAAAGGACAATGACCCAACACACCTCCAGGCTGTGTAAGGGCTATTTGAACAAGAAGGAGGGTGATAAAGTGCTTCATCAGATGACCTGGCCTCCACAATCACCCGACCTCAACTCAATTGAGATGGTTTGGGATGAGTTGGACCACAGAGTGAAGGAAAAGCAGCCAACAAGTGCTCAGCATATGTGGGAACTCCTTCAAGACTGTTGGAAAATCATTCCAGGTGAAACTGGTTGAGAGAATGCCAAGAGTGTGCAAAGCTATCATCAAGGCAAAGGGTGGCTACTTTGAAGAATCTCAAATATAAAATATATTTGGATTTATTTAACACTTTTTTGGTTACTATACGATTCCATATGTGTTATTTCATAGTTTTGATGTTTTCACTATTATTCTACAATGTAGAAAATAATGAAAATAAAGAAAAACACTTGAATGATTAGGTGTGTCCAAACTTTTGACTGGTTCTGTAATCATACATTTCTGTAGGGGAAGGGCAGTAAATGTCAGTGTTTTCACAACAAAACAGTGCATTTGTTGCCTCCACAAATAGTGGCAGTCTCAAAAACAAGGCTTTGAGAACATGACATAGATGCTTTGACTTCTCACGCTGACGCTGACTCATGCACTCATTCAAACATGTGTGGCGATTATGAATATAAAACAATACAGTTGTTTAATTTCCCTCTCACACTGTGCAAGCAGTCATCCAAATAACTTCTGTGTATTTAAATCAAGAAGCACCTTCATCCATTCTTCAAGAGTGCCTTGATGGGAAATTTAAGCCACATTTTTCTACATTATTCGTTAACTGAGTGGTGACCATTATCCCCTATGCTTTTCCCTCCAACAACTACAGTCTCATTGGTTGGTTGGATGGACGGTGTCTAATGACTGTGGATGGAATCTAAAACTTCAGCATGATGTTAACAAAAGCATTCTGTCTAGGCCTCTTTAAAGGCCATAGTGGTAACACTATATTTTACAGCACATAAATCACCAGCCATTTATTAAGAAATAACATAATAACTTAATTATGTTAAAGTAGTGTAAACACATCCAGTGACTTTCAGGTGAGGGTCACGTCAAGAAAATCTGTTGCATTTTACATTACAGTGTAAGTACAGTTTAACAATGAGTAATTACAATACTGTTGCACTGTACTTATACGAATAATTCCACTGTAATAAGGGCACTGTAATATAAAGTGTTACCAAAACTTCTATCTCAAAGAAAATAATGAAAACTGTAGTGCTCACCATTCTCCATGCTTGTAGCTGAGCAGCATTCTTCAAGCATTTCCTCTGAACGCCTCTCAACTTCGCTCATCACAATGTTTTTCTTGTATTTTTATTATTTGAATGTTGTGTAATAATTGCCTTTAATTTTTTTATTTTTTTTAAACATATTTTTGTTTATTTCACCTTTATTTAACCAGGTAGGCCAGTTCAGAACAAGTTCTCATTTACAACTGCGACCTGGCCAAGATAAAGCAAAGCAGTGCGACAAAAACAACATCACAGAGTTACACATGGAGTCGGCCCGAGAATTGAACCCTGTGGCACCCCCATAGAGACTGGCTGAGGTCCGGACAACAGGCCCTTTGATTTGACACACTGAACTCTATCAGAGAAGTAGTTAGTGAACCAGGCGAGGCAGTCATTAGAGAAACCAAGGCTGTTGAGTCTGCCGATAAGACTACGATGATTGACAGAGTCGAAAGCCTTTGCCAGGTCGATGAAGACGGCTGCACAGCACTGTCTTTTATCGATGACGGTTATGATATCGTTTAGATATCATACCCTATGTGGACCTACTGTATGGCACAGCGCTCTGAAAAGACAAAACTAAGAAAGATGTTAATAAATGTTAATAAATTATCTCCATTTCACGATTTTGGCCAAAGGGTAGAGATCACAAAACTGTGTCACCACACAAAAAGTTATCTATAATTGTGATATAAAGGTGATGTTAGTTACTTATAAACAGACCCATTTAGGCTCCTTCACTGTTATCCCCCTAAAACCCCTACCCCCTATAAAAAAGCAATCACCTTACTGTTATACTTGTTTTCTTGTACTAATAGGTGTCTTTTTCTACTAGCACTGACTTTGTAATGACTGGTTTTTACAAATACTGTCATATCTAGCAACCTTTAGTTGAATGAACTGACTGTAAGTGGCTCTGGAGAAGAGCATCTGCTAAATTATCAAAATGTAAAAATGTAAGATATTGTTAAATTAAAATATATTGAATTTGACCATCAATGGCCCTTCAATAATTTGGTGCGTGACACCTCTGGTACCATAATAATAGTCTTATTATTATTACAAAAGTATAATCAATGTATGTAGTTCAATCAATATGACTTTACGACAACCATATCCATGTCACAGTTGTAGTGCGTTAGTACCACCAACTGTTACTACAGGTGGTTCTGAGTTCCTTGGTGAGTGAGTGGTGATTGTTTTTGTCCCACTGAAAGTAAGTCATTTATCTACAAGTAGTTGTACTGTAGGTGGCAATAGCGCACTAGTTTCAAGCACTTGTCATGCAGTCAGTCCCATTTGAATGATGGCAAAATGTAAGACTGTAGTGGTCTACGGGCATGGGTGGACTGTGACCAGAATTTGGCCCTGGCATTTCAAACACACCAACACATTTTTCCCCTTGTGGTCACAACACCGGCCCATTTTTGTTCTCAAGTCCCCCATTATAAGCCAGATAGTGATTATTTTGAGCAAAAAACCTAAGTTAGACAGGCCCACTGGGCTAAAGATGGCCAGTCTGCCCCTGGCTACTGGACATTAAAGGCCACAGATATTTGCTGTATGGTAAATGGTGGGATCTTACTGTACACAACAGTCAACAAATGAATTATGTGTTATACAATTACATTTCAAAAAGTTCCAAATGTTGTTTGATATGAGAGGAATGCTTAATGGAATGCAATTCATGTCAAATGGATTCGTCTTGTTTGCCTTCAGTTTGTCATTTTAGGTGCCAGTGCTATAATCCCCAATGTTGGTGCAAATGATTGCAACAATTTCGACCGCTAATATTAGCATTATCTAACAATTTTTTTTATATAATAGGCGGAATCTACCGCACACCCAGAGCTGATTAGTGAATAGTTAGTGATCGTAAGATGGCGCCGGAGAAGAAGGCTGACACTTTACATGTTCCTAACCAATTGTGTTTTTTTGTTTGTTTCGTTGCGTTGTTTGTAACGAATTTTTTTACTTATTTTGTACATAATGTTGTTGCTACCATCTCTTATGACCGAAAATAACTTTGAGACATCAGAACAGCTATTACTCACCACGAACTGGCAGAATACTTTTTTTCCTTTAACGAGCCCAAGGAGAATGACATACTGCTTTCCTGGGAACAGTTCCAGATCCTCGTCATTTTTGTGTGAAGAGGAGGCGGAGAAAAAGGGGTCGGAGGTCGTGCTACCTCCTGAGAATTCGTAGGCGATCGAATACACCCCCAATGTCTTGCGTTCTGCTAGCAAACGCGCAATCTTTGGAAAATAAAATCGATGACCTACGCGGAAGATTAACCTACGAACGGGACATTCAAAACTGTTATATCTTATGCTTCACGGAGTCGTGGTTGAACGACGACATTATCAACATACAGCTGCCTGGTTATACGCTGTATCGGCAGGATAGAACAGCGGCGTCTGTTAAGACAAGGGGCGGCGGACTGTGTATTTTTGTAAATGACAGATGGTGCACGATATCTAAGGAAGTCTTGAGGTTTTGCTTTCCTTAGGTAGAGTATCTCATGATATGCTGTAGACCACACTATCTACCTAGCGAGTTTTCATCTTTATTTTTCGTAGCTGTCTACATACCACCACAGACCAATGCTGGCACTAAGACCTCACTGAATGAGCTGTATTCCGCTATAAGCAAACAGGAAAATGCTCACCCAGTGGTGACGCTCCTAGTAGCCGTGGACTTTAATGCAGGGAAAATTAAATCCGTCTTACCAAATTTCTATCAGCATGTTAAATGTGCAACCAGAGGGAAAAAAACTCTGGACCACCTTTACTCCACACACAGAGATGCATACAAAGCTATCCCTCACCCTCCATTTGGCAAATCTGACCATAATTCTATCCTCCTGATCTCTATACCAGGAGCCGTCAGAGGAAGGCCCTAAAAATTGCAAAGACTCCAGCCACACTACTCATAGACTGTTCTCTCTGCTACCGCACGGCAAGCAGTACCGGAGCGCCAAGTCTAGGTGCAAGAGGCTTCTAAACAGCTTCTACCCCCAAACCATAAGACTCCTGAACATCTAATCAAATGGCTATCCAGACTATTTGCACCCCCCAACGTTTTACACCGCTGCTACTCTCTGTTGTTATCATTTATGCATAGTCACTTTAATAACTCTACCTACATGTACATATTACCTCGACTAACCTGTGCCCCCGCAGATTGACTCTGTACCGGTACCCCATTGTATATAGTCTCGCTATTGTTATTTTACTGCCGCTCTTCAATTACTTGTTACTTTTATTTCTTATTCTTATTTGTATTTTTTATTTTTTTACTGCATTGTTGGTTAGGGGCTCGTAAGTAAGCATTTCACTGTTGTATTCGGCGCATGTGACTAATAAAATTTGATTTGATTTGATTTCTTTGCCACATTTTTTGCAGTTTTACTTTAGTGCCTTATTGCAAACAGGATGCATGTTTTGGAATATTTTTACAGACTCCATTCTTTTCACTGTGTAATTTGGTTAATATTGTGGAGTAACTACCATGTTGTTGTCACATCTTCTCCTGCTCCTCCCCTCTGGCGTACGACGTTGCCGGAATACTAACCACCGGTCCTGGGATTCATCATTACGCACACCTGGCACTCGTCATTATGCGCACCTGTTAATCCTTATGATTCACACCTGGACTTCATTACCTTTGTAAGGCGTCTAGGTGTAGCAGGTAAGGAGTCAGGTGCAGGACACAGAGATGAGTAATTCATGTAATTTTACTCAAAACAACAAATATTCCAAGAAGGAAAATAATCAAGCACACAAATACAGACCAACTTACAACGAACAAACACGCACAAAACCATGGGGGAACCAGAGCGTTAAATAAGGAACATATAATTATGGGAATGGAAACCAGGTGTGTACAATGAAGACAAAACAAATGGAAAATTAAAAGTGGATCGGTGGCGGCTAGAAAACCGGTGACGTCGACCGCCGAACGCCGCCCGAACAAGGAGAGGGACCAACTTCGGTGGAAGTCGTGACAACCTTCATCCTTTCCTCCCCTTTATATGTCAGTCTTTTATGGTCACTCACTAGTTGGTATCATTCGTGTGTACTGGCGTGTAGACTTATGGAATTGTCTCGTTCTTGGTTTTGATGTTTTATTAAATGCTTCACCTGCACCTGCTTCCTGACTCACAGCTCCATTATTACAGAGTACCAACTCAAACTATGGAAGCAGCAGGATAATCAGATATCTCTCAGACGGTCGACGAGCAAGGGTACCTTCTACGTCAACACCATGACCAGCTGGCTCAACTGGGGATGGCCATGGAAGACATTTCAGCCCAGCAGCGGAGGATACTCTAGAGCCAGTCTACCCTGCGAGCCAGCGCAACGGCCCATTCAGCAACCCGATCAGGTCAGAGATGCCCGTCTATCCCTCCCGGAGAAATAGGACGGTACACCATCCAAAGGCAGTGGCTTCCTCCTTCAGTGAGCCATCTATTTTTCACACCAGATGGGAGCCCCCACCACCGAGAGGTCTTAGGTGGCCACGGTTATTTCTCTGCTGACCGGGCGGGCATTGGAATGGGCTACGGCCATCTGGGAGAGAGGAGAGGAGGAGCTAGATTCTTATGAGGGGTTCATGACTCTGTTTAAATGCATTTTTGATCATCCCGTGGAGGGTTAGAGAGGGAGGTGAGCATATACTTCAGCTACAGCAAGGGGATCAGACAACTGCTGAGTATGTGCTCACCTTCCGGAGAGTAGCAGCTTCCAGTGGATGGAGTGAGCCGGTGCTTCGCACACTTTTTAGAAGAGGTCTGCGTGAGGAGGTCCAGAAGGAACTGGCCTGTCGTGACGGCAACCTCACCCTGGACGCACTCATTGTGATAGCCATCCGTCTGGATAACCTTCTCCGGGAGCGTCGGAATTCTCATTACTTCTCTCCCTGTTTTATGGATCAGACCCTTGCCTCCTCCCTCAACATTACCATTTACCTGCTCTTCTCTCCTTTTCCAGTTCAGGGCCTCGACTGTCGGCCATTAGGATCTGGAACCATCACATACATCACTCAACCACTCACCCTCACTGTGGAGTCCAATCACCAGGAGAACATCACCTTCTTCATCACCAGTGCACCAGTTCCCAACATCATCCTTAGCCTCCCTTGGCTCCAACGCCATGACCCTACCATCTCATGGTCGAGGATGATAATCACAGCCTGGTTACCTGAATGCCGGAAAACCTGCTTCCCTGTCCCCTGTGGCTCCATGTTGTTTGAGAGTCCTGTGCTTGCCCTTCAGCCCAAAATCCCGGAGGAATACCAGGACATAAGGGAGATATTCTCCAAAACCTGCGCTACCTGTCTCCCTCCTCATTGCCCCTGGGACTGTGCCATCGATGTGTTTTCCGGTGCTACACCTCCGCGCAGACACATCTACCTTCTGTCTGTAGCTGAGACCCAGGCCATGGAGGATTACATTCAAGAGGCGCTCCAATAGGGTTTCATCCTCACATCCACGTCTCCTACATCGGCTGGTTTCTTCTTTGTGGCCAAGAAGGAGGGAGGATTATGCCCATGTATCGATTACGAGAACTCAATGACATCACCACAAAGTATCGGTACTCCCGTTGGTGCCGTCAGCCATCGAGCAGCTCTGTTGGGCCCAGTTCTTCAACAAACTGGCCCTGCAGAGTGCCAACAATCTCATCCACATCCGGGAGGGGATGAGTGGAAGACAGCGTTCAGCACGATGTCTGGTCACTACGAGTACTTGGTTATGCCCTTTGGCTTAGCCAATGCTCCGTCTGTGTTCCAGGAATTCATCAATGAGGTGTTCAGGGACATGCTCGGACATCAGGTGATTGTATACATCGATGACATCCTGTTCTTCTCGACCAACCTGGAAGATCACATCACCCACATTCGAGCAGTCCTGGAATGCCTCTTAGCCAATCACCTGTTCGTCAAGGCGGTCTCCTTCTTGGGTTATCAAATCAGTCCGCAGTGATTGAAGATGAAGGACAAGAAGATAGACGCGGTAAGGCCATGGCCAGTCCCAACCACAAATCAAGGGGTTACAACTGTTTTTGGGGTTTGCCAACTTCTACCGCCGCTTCATCAGGAACTTCAGCGCCGTCGCCGCCCCTCTCAGCTCAAGGGTGTACCTCATAGGTTGGTTTGGTCTCCAGCAGCCGACAAGGCCTTTCGTCTCCTCAAGGGGCGTTTCACCTCTGCCCCCTTGCTAAAACACCCAGATCCAACTCTACCTTTTGCGGTTGAGGTAGACGCATCTGAGGTGGGCATGGGGGAAGTTTTGTCACAAAGACAGGGTAACCCATTGAGATAATATCCTTGTGCTTTTTTCTCCAAGAAACTGTCCTCCACAGAGAGGAATTACGATGTCGGCGATCGGGAGCTCCTGGCGGTGAAGTTGGCATTAGAGGAAAGGAGACACTGGCTGGAGGGCGCCAAGGATCCATTCGTCATACTCACCAACCATCGGAACCAAGAGTACATATGGACAGCGAGTAGACTGAATCCACGCCAAGCCAGGTGGGCACTTTTCTTCACCAGGTTCGACTTCACACTGACTTATCGCCCAGGTTCTAGGAACATCAAGGCCGATGCCTTGTCCCGTATCTACGATTCGGGAGAGGTTCCTGTCGAGAGTGCACCCATAATCCCTTCCTCCTGAGTCGTAGGTCCAGTGGTTTGGGACATAGATGTGGATATCCGCCATTCTCTAGAGAGGGAGCCCGCACCCGGAATTGTCCTCCCGAGCGCATCTACAGTGGTTCCTCCTTTAAAAGTTGTGAGCTTACACCGTGGGACTTAGAGGGACCCAAAAATATATATATAAGCATGGAGAAACAAAAATATTCCATGATATTCTTAAGATATGTGTTGACTGAATATAAGCAAGTGATGTCTGCTAAATAATCAAGTTAGGTTTCTCCAGAAATAAATTATTCTAAATAACAAACTGGCTTTATTTACAAATTAGTGAGAATATTTCACCCCAGTTCAAGAACTGCCCTTTTCTCGCTCACTCTAGGTTAAATGAAAACGAAATCCCCCAAATATTGTTCCTTTTAAACAAAGCGACTATTATTATTATTATTAATTAATATATAATTATATAAAAGCCCCTTAGATATTCTCAGATATTCTCACAGATCCTAATGGAAAATGACCCTTAGATATTAATTTGGAGTCCTCCAATGCTCTAAATGTAATTATTGGGGGAGAGTCACATCATTGAAAACAATATTTCTCGATATAATGTAGGCCTACCAAAGACGAAATGAGTCTCACTAGTGTTGAGTAATGTGCTGTTAAAAATGGTGTAGGTCTTATTTATTTAAAGAGCATATTGACGTTAGAAGCAAAAGCCTACAGCTATTTTAGCACAGTCATCGGGACCGGTCTTGATAAATCAATGTGATTTTTATTTTCACTTCGTTTGGGTATGGTTAGACAAGAATTACAAAATTAGGGTGCAGAAATGTTATGCTCTTAGTGTAACCTTTATTGCGGTTTATCCATCCTCAGTTGTCTCCTATCTATGGAAATAAAAGTGTCAGACACCATTTCAGTTATGAGATATATTCATTACAAGTCATATTTCTCCTGTTGTAACTTGTGTATTATTTTTTACTGCAGAACGTATAAGTTGTCCGGTGGAGGTAATGTAAAATATCTTCAACCAGAAATAAGGGTTGTTATACCCAGGCACTAAGCTCTCAGCTCTCTTCCCTTCTGGCCTGAAATCCCAAATACAAAAAGGGTCCAAATGTCATATTTTATCATTTGACATATGAATGCAGAAGGCAATAGGACAAAGTACAACTTGTCACTCATCACAGTCACACTGAGAGATCTCATAGTACCACATACTGTAGGCATGTTGTACGACCTGATAACTGGCACACTTTTAATAGGCGTTCTTTCTTACCTTACACACAACAACAAACTTGTCAAGCTTCCTCATATTTGAATTCCAAGGAGCACACAATATCAGTGTTGTTCTGTTCTTCTTTATTTACTGTAATGCAATACCATAACAGGGCATTAAGGGTCCCTTTCAAACTCTTGTTTATGTTAAGATGACTTCGGCATTATGTCTTGTCAGTCTCTCCCTGGATTGGCTACTCTGTCAAATTTCAAATCAGTATTAAAAAGGTAGGAGATAATGGGCCAGTTTCCCAGACACATATATAGCCTAACCCAGGACTTACCCAGGCCTAACCCAGGACTAAAAGGCATTCTCAATGGAGATTCTGAGAGATATGTTGTTTGAATTCAGAAATTAACATTCAATTTCTTCCCCTGAAACCCTGAACGACATAGGGCTCTTTTCAATCTGCATCGCAGAAATATATCTTTACAGTGTGATTGAGATTTAAAGGCAATGTTCCCGCTTAAGTGGAGATATACACCGTAAACTCTGTATATGTCGGTCCAATATGAAATTACCTTTACTTTTCTATCACAGAATCTGTAACACTTCAGCTTTACAGATTGAATAGAGCCCCTAGTCTTTAAACTCAGCAGAGTTTAGAACCAGAGTCTAACATCTCTGTTAGAACTAGTATTACAACTTGCTGAAGCACTCCAGATGACAGCCTGACATGATGAGTGACACAACCAATCAATTGACCACAATGTCAAATATAGTGGAGCACGTCATGTGCAGCTGAGGAATTGTGTAAAATGATCACGAGAACAACAATAAAATATCCAAATCTTGAAACACTATTATCACCCTAACCTGCTACACTGAGGGTTGTAATGGTATCTATGAATGAAAAAACACAAACTGTCATCAGGGATAGTAGAGCTGGAGCTGACACCTTTGGTCAGCAATCATCAGAGCCATTTGTACACTGTAATACAGACCACAGTACTTCATTAAAGGATGAATATAGATATTGTACAAACAACTGTCTAAAGCTACGAGTATTCATTTTTCATATCAGGGTAAATTCACCTCAGACACAAATGCAGGTGGGGTGTGCTCTGTGCTGGTTTAGCATGAAATGGCAGTTAATGATAACTGCTGTTAACTACTGGTCTTATCTGTAACTCATAGAAGGGCATTGCTTCTGTATTAGTCTTCAGCTCGGCTATGGAACACTGTCTGTACCCTCTGGGGAAAACGTATTTACAGTCAGTGGAATGACGATGTCTCTGTTCAATTACCCCAGAGTATCCCCGCTTATCTAGGTTCAGTTTAACCTTTTCTATGATCCTAGATCAGCACTTCTACTCTAGGACGCTTTATGAATACGGGCCCAGGTCTCAGATGAATGTTACGTCTGAATATCGGAAGAGATTTCTGCAGCAAATTACACTTTTTATTTAAAGTACTCCAAAGAATAAGGGTGGAAAAATGACATATAAATCATGGAACAAGGTTTGGTGATTTTATTGATATTGGCATCAAATCCTATCACAGTATTTTAGAGTGTTTCTACTATATATGCATCTACACAATCCCTTATAATTTACCATCGATATATTTTCACAAATGTCGTACTTCACAAAGTCTTAAGAAATTACATAGTAGTAGAAAAACTACTGTATGTCGGAATATTAAACCCACCCAAATAAAAGATAAAATGTATCTTTAAAAAAAATTGTTTGTTCACTTGTTTATACAGACTCAGTTAACAAACTGGGACCAATAGCACGAATGTCATGTTTTTGTTTCCACCATGTTGTGTGAAAGGTGTTTGATCTATTCATCCATTACTCTGCCAAGACCCAAGTCTGCCATGACCTGGTTACTCTGCCATGACCTGGTTCATTTTGCCGGACCTTACGCAATATCTCACTTCAGATGCTTTCTCTGCATTCTGACATGTGACAGCAAGATTGACCGGTAATTCTAATAATTCTAGGTAGGGTTTTCTGGGCCAAACAGAATGAATGAACAAAATCTATTTTTTCACACCAAGACTTCCCAGAACCAGTGCTTCTACGTCTCATCAGCGCTACATACAGGAAATAGTGTGTGTTTTGGAAACACTTGCCCACATCGCCCTCCCAAGAAAAAGGCATGGGGTGGATTATGTTCTGTACTATACTTTTCTAAGCCACTCAGACCAAGCAAAGGGTCACATAAGCCTCTGTTACACAACGGGAAGTATTTGTATTGTTTATGTCAGGACCTTGAGTGACTGGCTGGACCTGCTTATCTCTAGTCCTATAGGGATGGTGGCTGAGAGAGGGGGCCAGTGTCTCTACAGGGGGCCAGTGTCTCTGTCTAGGAGGTTGTGGCCCCAGGCTGGTATCTCCATGTCCCCCAGGGGTCTGTCCTGCTCTGACTGCTTGGCCAGGAGGGAAATCTTCTGGGCCTTGGTCATGGGGAGATCCTTTGACGGTGTGGTGAGGATGGACAGTCTCTGAGGAATAAGAGACAGGACAGAGAAGCATTTCAAAGATAAACCACCAAAGGAATGAGACATACAATAACTGGTGATGTTTGCAGAACGTTGATTGTTTTTCTTCTTTTCTTAAATGGTAGAAGAAACAACATCATCAGTGTGTATTGGGGAGTAAATGGGGTTTGGGTTATGGTTCTGGTCATTGTATAAATAGATACATAGCTAGCGATAACAACACAAGTGGTACCTGCCACCTTTTAAAAGATCTGAAGTTTGGAATTGATAGTGAGAAATTAACCATAACCTCTCATGACCATTGCTCCATCTTTGGAGGATGTACTCAAAGACTTAGCCTCTATCGTCGACCTACGTAACTAGATATAGCTAGGCTACCTATGAGATAATGC
This sequence comes from Salvelinus namaycush, assembly GCF_016432855.1. Classification (NCBI taxonomy): domain Eukaryota; kingdom Metazoa; phylum Chordata; class Actinopteri; order Salmoniformes; family Salmonidae; genus Salvelinus; species Salvelinus namaycush. Next base: position 38,504,787 of record NC_052308.1, read on the forward strand.
TTGATTTTTTTGTTGCTTTTGGACCACTTTGAGATGCTTTTCTGTTTTGAAACTCTAGTGCTTGACTTGGGCTGAGACAGTTGCCGGTACTCATGTTTGGTGCCGGTACTGTTTACATTTAGGTGCATGAGCTTCACAATACTTTTGAGATAATATTCTATAAGAGGAACAGAAGCTCAAGCTGTTAAACATTTTAGTTGCTGGTACTCAGCTCCGGAGAGCTCCTGCCCAAGTCAAGCAATGTGAAACTCTATAGAAACATAATAAATGATGTCCCTATTTACCTGTCGCAGTGTACCAGGAGTGACGCTCACGATGTACACCATCCATAGAGGAACCATGAGGGTGGAGGAGAGAGTGAACCACCAGCCAACGGCGGAACCCCACCAAGGATACTGAAAGGTGTTGTTGAACTTCAGTGGGGAAAACTTTATCAAGGAGAAGACAAATGTAGCCTAGAACAAAAGATATGGATGGAGGTTGTATAATAAACATTAAAGAACACAATGTATTTTCCGATAGCATTGTACTAATTATAACATTATATGGTAACAGTGAGGGTTGAGTGAAGACAGAGATGAACAAGATAAGGTTAAGAACAAGGTTATTGTTTCTCCAGTACATTTAGGTCAGGCTTCTGGTGAAGCATTTATAATGGTCTAATAAAAAGCATGAGCTGGCACACACCTAATATGTTCCTTCTGTTGATTAAGCTTATCATGCATTAAAGTTGAAGCAAAAGATTACATGTAACAAACATTTTATGAAATTGGAAACAATTAAATATACATTACTAGTCAAAAGTTTGGACAGACCTAATCATTCAAGGTTTTTTCTTTATTTTTACTATTGTCTTCATTGTAGAATAATAGTGAAAACATCAAAACCATGAAATAACATATATGGAATATATCATGTAGTAGCCAAAAAAGTGTTAAACAAATCCAAATATATATTATTTGAGGTTCTTCAAATTATTCACCCTTTGCCTTGATGACAGCTTTGCACACTCTCTGTATTCTCTCAACCAGCTTCATGAGGTAGTCACCTGGAATGCATTTCAATTAACAGGTGTGCCTTGTTAAAAGTTCATATGTGGAATTAATGCATTTAAGCCAATCAGTTGTGTTGTGACAAGGTAGGGGTGATATACAGAAGATAGCGCTATTTGGTAAAAGAGCAAGTCCATAAGATTGCAAGAACAGCTCAAATAAGAAAAAGAGAAATGACAGTCCATTGTTACTTCAAGACATGAAGGTAAGAATATGAGGAACATTTCAAGAACTTTGAAAGTTTCTTTGAGTGCAGTTGCAAAAAACATCAAGGGCAATGATGAAATTGGCTCTCATGAGGACCACCACAGGAAAGGAAGACCCAGAGTTACCTCTGCTGCAGATGACAAGTTCATTAGAGTTAACTGCACCTCAGATTGCATCCCAAATAAATTCAATTAGAGTTCAATTATCAGATACATCTCAACATCAACTGTTCAGAGGAGACTGCGTGAATCAGGCGTTCATGGTCAAATTGCTGCGAATTGCTGCAAAGAAACCACTACTAAAGGACATCAATAATAAGAAGAGACTTGATTGGGCCAAGAAACATGATCAATGGACATTAGACCAGTGGAAATCTGTCTTTTAGTCTGATGAGTTCAAATTTGAGATTCTTGGTTCCAACTTCCGTGTCTTTGTGAGATGCAGAGTAGATGAATGGATGATCTCAGCATGTGTGGTTCCCACCGTGAAGCATGGAGGAGGAGGTGTGATGGTGGGGGTGGGTGGTGGAAGGGGGCTTGTATAAGCATTCCTCATGAAGCTGGTTGAGAGAAATCCTAGAGTGTGCAAAGCTGTCATCAAGGCAAAGGGTGGCTACTTTGAAGAACCTAAGATCAAAAATATATTTTTATTAGTTAGTTAGTTTTGGTTACTAAATGATTCCATATGTGTTATTTCATAGTTGTGATATCTTCACTATTTTTCTACAATGTAGAAAATAGTAAAAAGAAAGAAAAACCCTTGAACGAGTAGATGTGTTCCAACTTTTGAGTGCTACTGTATATTTGAAATGAAATGAAGCAGTAATGTATGTTAATGTTAATCCTATGCTAGCGCTAATGGTAACAAAAGCCTAATATATTCAATGTGCTGTAAACTATTGTCTCCTAATAGTTTCACTTAATTCATTATAAATCAACCTAATAATTATGACACAACCCTCACTATTGTCATTAGTTGTACTAATTGCACTGTTTTGTCTACTGGTTCAATCATTCATAACATTACCCTGAAGAAGGAACAATAATGTCGAAACGTTGGTGGTTTACCCAATAAATTACAGTGAGTTGATACATAGAGTGTGCGACTCTCTTCGTTTTTATAGAAGCATTTATAATGAACATAAAGTTAGGATTATCTACTTTACATAGGTTACACATAGGCGTCCATTTGATTTATATTTCTCTGTATTGTCATCTTAACTTCTGGTTTTCTGTAAATCACTTGTATTACTGGGACATCAACGTCATGTTTACTATGAATATAATTGGAAAAATAACAAATTAAATTTGCTGTTGACAGTGGGGTGTAAAGAATTAAAACTTACAGTGCAGATGACTGGAGTGACATACTTCAAACAGTACTTAATGACGGGTAATGGTCGATAACCAATCATGTCTTCTATATTACTGTACAGACGGTCTGCACCTGTGGAGTAAACATATCAACAGGGACTCAAAATAACAGCAGTCAATAAAAGGGTTTGGTCAGTTGGTCTGTCAAATACCCAGTTGGTCTGTCAAATACCCAGTTGGTCTGTCAAATACCCAGTTGGTCTGTCAAATACCCAATTGGTCTGTCAAATACCCAGTTGGTCTGTCAAATACCCAGATAACATTCTCAAACCACCAAGTGACAGACAGGTTCAAACAATTGCAGATTAGGAAACCTGGACAACAGCTCTAACCAGGGTTTCCCAAACTCGGTCCTGGGCCCCCAACAGCTGATTCAAATAACCAACTCATCATCAAGCTTTTATTATTTGATTCAGTTGTGTAGTGTTATGGCAAAAAACAAAACATGCACCCAGAGGTGGGCCCCAGGACCGAGTTTAGGAAACACTGGTCTAAGGTACCTGTATTTATTTGTTTCGAACATAATGAGCTTACGTTATGGCCATTCTTCTGAAAAGTGGTGAAAAAAAATCGAAAAATATAAAAAGAGGACCAGTGTCACGTGTCCTCTCTCTCCGACTCTCTAGGTCACCAAGTCCGCTCATTATTATGCACACCTGTCACCATCATTACGCGCACCAGCACCTCATCAGACTCACATGCACTTCATCACCTTCCTGATTACCTTCCCTATATCTGTCACTCCCTTTGGTTCCTTCCTTAGGTGTTACTGTTTCTGTTCTGGTGTTCATGTCTGTACGCTACAAATCCTTCTTGTTTTGTTCTATGTTCATTTATTTATTAAATTCACTCCCTGAACTTGTTTCCCGACTCCCAGCGTACATGTTACAACCAGAACCTGTGATGTGAATCATCAAGGACTCAGGACTATAAGGTTCTACCTGCAAAATGTATAGTTTTAAGATAATGAGTATTTTTAAGTACCAGATCTCAGAACTGTTTTGTGATGTCCTCCTGTTTTCAAGTATATCACCTTACTTATGTACAATTATTTGTTATTGACAACCCAGCATTGTGTGATTGGATTGCATGTAGAACCTTATAGCACCAAGTTAAAAGGTGTTTGCATAGATAGAACTTCCCGATTTTTCATTTTTTTTCATTGTAAATGTACTTTATCAAAAACCTGACTTCTCACACGTAAAGGACCACCTAAAGAGCAACTATGTGAATAACTCATTTTTCACCAACATGTCAGAACCTTATAATCCCAAAGTAACGAGGTGTCGTTTCACACCAATGTCCAAAGTGGCAATGTGTGCCAGAGGAACAACTTGGATAATGCCAAAAACACCTTGAACAGAAACATCCTGAGGGAAGCTGACCTGCAATTAGGGTTTCTGTGATTGATTATCTGGGATTGATGGAATGGGGCCAAGCAGGGTCTTTTACAGCACCTTGTTATCGGGGATCCTTGGGACGTTCCGACTCCATTGAAGTTGACATTTAAAATGGTTAAGGTTAGGGTAAGGGAGGGGTTAAGTTAGGGTTTAAGGTATGATAGCACTGACCATATTTTACTATTATCTTTTCATTATCTTTATTATCTTTTCATAACAATGATAGTGGTAACATTTAATAACTTACATGAAAATGCCTTCATAAATGTTTGCAATATAATACAAGGTTTAGATAGCTGGATAGACTAACTTACCTAGTCTTACCTAGCAAACTATGACATGGTAGCTGACATGGGCTAATTGGGTGACTGTCAGTGACTGACATAACAAGAGGAAAACTGCGGATGCACTACCACGTTTCAAAATGTCACATTGTGTATTCTACTATCTTAACTAACAGTAAGTTGAGACCCCGACTGACATTGAACAAAAGTGGTTGCGGGCCCTAAGTGGCACTGGGAGAAGGCCGGGCTAACTCACCATAAACCCAGCTGATACACACTGACTGTAGTATAGCGAAGAGAAGCAGAGTCATCCCACTGCAGGCATAGTAATCAAACAGCTGGAAGATATACAGGCCTCCCTGCAAGTAGAGGAGGGGTAGAAAGAGAAAGAAAGTATAAGGTCTTACTGAGCACAACAATAAGACTATAATCTATCTCCAGAGTCTACAAAACACTCAGACAATGATCGTAGGTGTGTCCAGCAGCGAAATCGCTTACGGAATAAGTGGAATCTACCAACAATTATGCGGAACGAGGAGGTATGTTGAAACACAGGGATATGTTGAAACAGATCACTTGGGAGTCTACATTATCAATCATATATCTGGTTACTGTCATGATTGATCTAATAACAATGGCCTTGAAATTCTAGATTTTATATCCTATATCCTTATAGAACGATGACTTCAAATGACCTCTCACCTCTGTGACCATGACCAGGCCGATGAAGAAGCTACCCACACTGATGATGAGGAGGAGGATTTTACGCCGATGGCCAACCAGGAAGAAGGGGGGATTCATGTCTGAGATGGCTGTCACCAAAGCCTCCAGACCTACAAACTGAAGGAGAGATGATGGGGAAGGTCAGTGGAAACTCTGTTCTTTGAAATACTAGCTACTCCTTCACAATTTCACATCCATTAGTTTAGTGATGATTGTAGCATCTATTGTAGGTTATGTAATTATCCTTCACTAAGGAAATATTCCGTAGACCTTCAGGACCACTCTAACACACCTCACTGTCTAACCCCAGTAGGATTATCATGATGAAGAAGAAGATGGCCCAAAGCTGGGGTAATGGCATCATGGCCACGGCACGAGGGTAGGCGATGAATGCCAGGCCAGGACCTGTATGCAGCAACACAGGTAAACTCATTACTGAACTCTCAGAGGCAGAGGGAATAGTTAGATCATTGAAATGCTAAGAAAACTGTCTTGTAACAAAGCACAACTTAAAAGGGTATGTTAGTTTGTTTGTTTGTGCATTTGTTACATTTTTTATTCATTAATTCATTAATTCATTCGTATCTCACTGCTGCAACACTTACCTGATTCGGCCACCGTTGAGATGTCTGTCCCTTGTTCATAAGCCATGAAGCCCAGAACAGAGAAGATCGCAAAACCGGCCACAAAGCTGGTTCCACTGTTCAACAGGCACAGGTACACACAGTCCCTAAAAAGAGATTCACTTCCCTGTTAGTCACAACACGAAGGCATCCAAATGACCTACAATATGGAGATCATCAAACTTTCCAGATACCCTACCATTTCTGCAACCCAACCTCCAAAGAATTATGTGCACAGGGGACGTTTTTGCAGGCAAGAGAAAACGTTCTGCCAGCACATTTTATCTAGTGTCGTGATGTTGTTTTGATTAATTAGATGACTGCTTTTCATCGAATAATTAACTTAACTTAATTATTAACTCAGCAACTGGGCACCATGGGAAAGTTTGGTTTTATTGAGGTTCCATTTCCCAAATTAACTCAAAGATTGTCAGTATATTGATTCTACAACAGTCGCTAATTCATTAATTTCCTCTACAGTCTCGTTGTAACGGGCCTCCTCCTTCTCTTCATCCGAAGAGGAGTAGCAAGGATTGGACCAACGTGCAGCGGGTTGTGAATACATAATGAACTTTATTAACAAGACGAAACTAAACACACGAAGAACACTTGATAATTTTACAAAACAACAAAACGAAGTAGACAGACCTGAACGAGAGAACTTACATAAAACATGAAGAACGCACGAACAGGAACAGACTATTACAAACGAACGCTACAGTCCCGTGTGGTGCGCAGACACAGACACGGACGACAATCACCCACAAACAAACAGTGAGAACAACCTACCTTAATATGACTCTCAATCAGAGGAAACGTCAAACACCTGCCTCTAATTGAGAGCCATACCAGGCAACCCAAAACCAACATAGAAACAGAAAACATAGACTGCCCACCCAAAACTCACGCCCTGACCAATAAACACATACCAAACAACAGAAAACAGGTCAGGAACGTGACACTCGTCCTGAATATCGCATAATCTGTGAATCTGCACAAACCCGAGTCCCACTAAATAAGTCTGTACCACACCAATTGAGTTGATTATTTATTTACTAACAAGCTAAAAGATAATATAAGATACACAAACACACAGTCTAGGCTATTGATTAGAACTTAGTACAATGAAACAGGTCCCTAGCAGGTCAACACAGTATGGCACGTGTTACACAAAATGGGGATTTAAAAAGAGAGAATGCACAAGAAAAAGGCACTTTTGGGAACATTTGTAAACTATGCTAAGTTTAGCCCTAACCTTGCCCCGAACTGCCTCTCTTATGGGTCAGAATATAATTATGTAATTACGTGTCGAAGGTCTCCGGTGGGGTAGCTCCTCGTGGACCGAGTTCTTCCTTCTCCTCTGATGTTACCGGGTGTAAGTCTCTGATTGTCCACACGATGTAAGTGTCCTTTGTCTTAGTGGTCTGTTTCCTCGCACTTGTTCTGAAAAGGCGTCTTCTGAGGATGGCTAATTAGCGTATAGGTGGTTCCAGCGTGGGAATGAAAGCAGTGTAGACACAAGATTCCTTGGAGAGTGGTAACCGGGTGGTCCTGCTTGAGTTCACCCTCTTAGACACAGCTACTCATCTGTAGCATAGATTAAGAGGTTCCTTTGTCTTCTTCGACCTCGTGTTGCGTTTTGCGTTTGCGACTACTGTACCTAAGACCGTGACCCTGGTCACCTAGTCTGCTATGTAAATTCTTAACTCACATGTTTAATATCCTCGGGTCAGAATGGGGCGTTTCCATCTTATGGCAAGTTCTCTGGGCGTCGCTAGTTACGAGGCAAGGTCTGGATTTTACTCAGATCCAATTTAGACAACTAACTTCACATTTCACCTTTACAAAAACATTCTATTTCATCTGGACATTTTCCACATAACGTACAGTATGTAAACATCATGTACATATTATGAAAACTCTTCAAGTTACAATGTTTCCTTTATAACGTCGTAATTTAACTTTTAATAACATAACAAAAGCGACACTCATTTTCATATTCCATTTATCGTCATTACCCCCATTTTGACTGACGAACCATATTGTCCCAAAGTCCATTTATTGTATGTTACTGTTCTGAGGTAGGTTCTCCATAGGCCCATCATACATTCCATTCCTCCACTGTTTGTGTAATTCATTCTTCCACTCACTTGTAACAGTTGTTGTCATATTTGTTGTAGCTGCCAAGAGCAGTCAGACAGCCGAGGCAGATAGCATAGGAAAAGAAGATTTGTGTTCCAGCATCCATCCACACCTGTGAGACACACCAGAGAGAGACACAATAGTCTTCATAGTTTCACAATTATGATATACTAGTCTCATCCCAGGGTGTTAGAGGTGAATTCAAATGGTACCTATTTTGACCTTGCAATAATAAGTCAACAGGAAATGCATTTGCTTTGAAATTCAGAGTTATTTTTTTTATTAGGTATTGATATTGTAACGAATCTGATGCTCTTAAAACCACAAACTGTTGCACCAAGGGAGTTATGTTTTGGGTCAGTGGTAATGGTTGCTGCCCTCGGTCATTTTGACCAGGGTTCAAACACCATCAGAGACGTTACCATTTATCCCCCACGAATCACTACAGTATGTACTGATAGTTTTTGTTACACCTGAACACAAATTATACAGTGAAGTGTGTTCCTACCTGTGGGTCCGTGAGGCGGGCTGGGTCTGGGTAGAGGTAGAACTTGATACCATCTATTGCCCCCGGCAGTGTGAGTCCACGGACCAGCAACACCACCAGCATCAGATAGGGGAAGGTGGCAGTGAAGTAGACCACCTGAAGGGAGGGGGGACCAGACCAGCGTTACATTCACTCAGTCTATGGCTCATCCTAACAATTCTACAGTATTCATGGTGTCATCAGGTTGAATGGCAGAGATCCCACCTTACCTTCCCAGTAGACTTCACTCCTTTCCAAACACAGAAGTAACAGAGAATCCATGACAGTAGAAGACACAGAGCCAGCTCCCAGCGAACACTGCCTAGCTTGTTTGGACTGTCTGTGAGATTCAAAACTCTTCTCCTGAAAATCATATTTTGAGTTACAACCCCACCACTTGCTTTTCACCATTCTCTCTGCGCCTCCTAAGGCAAATAGCCCTGATTTCCATCTGTAAGGACTTAATAAGGAGTTGATAAATTGGAATGATTTTGTATACTCACTCCCAGAACTCTCTCACTGGCGACGTTGCGTTTCCTGCTACTGTCCAATTTAGATGTCCCACTACTCTTCTATCAAACTCCATGCAGGTTGCTGGTTAGGAGGAAATTAGACAATAACATGCATGTCTCAGAACTGTCTGAATCTTTCCTGGATAAGGAGACATTTACAAAAATAAAACATTAATCAACTCACTTGTCAAAATCGTAATATCTCAGTTTGAAGTAATGTCCATAAATTTAAGATACTACAGTATCTATCATTTGGGCATGACAAAGTTTTGTCAACGTCAACATGTCTACACACTGAAGTTAACCTGGTCCCAGATATGTTTGTGTTCTTTGCAATGCCAACTCCATTGCTGTCCTTGTCAATCCAAACAGGTTTGTTATGACAATGAGTGACAAGCAGTTGGTAGGACAGCACAAGCAGACTGGCACTCAGGCTACACTGAAGTACATACCTGTGTTCCAGCTGTTTCTACAACTGGCCCAGGGGAGCTCAGAGCTGAATGAGGAGAAGAGGTAGAAGAAGGCCCAGGCTAGAATGATGATGTAATAGATGCTGGAATATAGAACCACCACCTGACTACCATAACCCAGTCCTGAGGAGGAGGAGGAGGAGGAGGAGGAGGAGGAGGAGGAGGAGGAGGAGGAGGAGGAGATTTTACAGACAAACATGGAGATGTAAATGGAAAAAAAGGCTTCTTCTAAGAAATATATGTGACATATGTTTATATCCAATCACATTCTCAACCTAAAACCATAAAAAATATTTAACTGTGTTTCTTTTTGATGTGGATTAGACTCCTTTCAAAGTCACCAGCCCTGATTAATAAGTTATAGTGCCATTCCAACAAGACAGACATTTGTGAATGCTTGAACACAGGACAAGTGTCCTGAATGCACGTGTCATTGCACATTAAGCATTGTCACTTACTCTATCATGTAATAGCTCATGAATTAGTGTGAGCCTGAGTAAATCTGTTGATGTTTAATCCAAGCTTCATCCAATAACTTGAGTGAAATGTCTTGTTACTTTAACCCCTTTTTCATATTTGAAGTTAAATCAGGTCAGAAACAGACCAGTCACCCAACAATCAATCTAAAATGTATCCTGATATTGTTTCAAACTGGTAAAGCAGAGATTAAAATCATGGTGGATTGACTTTTACAAATGTAATAGTGCAATATAATTTACAGAAGGAAAAGCCTGCATGTACTGTGCATATATTGTACCTATTATGGCTAATTGTCTGGCCCTATATGTCACCCTCAACCAGCATATTCTTGACAAAGGCTCCAGACAGAAACCTTGAGTTTACGTGCTGAATACCAATTTAAATAATATTGACACTGCTTTGGATTGCAATGCTACTTTCTCAAGTTTGGATATTGCAGCTAGGAGTTTTCCTGAGTACAAATACAACAAACAGACAAAGTTTAGTCTGCAGTGCCTCTGACTGTTATCTTTTCTTTACTGAAGGTTATAGCCTTTCTTCCTTCTAGTTATCAGGCTTTCATGTCTATTTCACCAAGATGGCAACCATCTTAGGAATTAAATGCTATCTATGGTCAGACAAACACTGACAATTGAATCCCTAATATGGATGCAATACGTACAACAAGACCCTGTGGCCGCATTCATAAAGCATTCATATAGCATACCAGTAGGATGGCTGATCTAGGATCAGATTAGCCTTTTAGATCATAATGACTAAGCTTATATGGACAGAGGGGACCTGATTCTAGATCAGCAGTCTTACTCAATGACGCTTTATAAATATGAGCCCTGATATTTACCTTCAAACAGGGGGCAGATCTTCCTCCAGCAGGTGATGCTGCCCTGCGTGGTGTACTGGCCCAAGGAGGTCTCCAGGAGAAAGAGTGGAATGCCACAGGTGAACAGAAAGAGCACATAAGGGATGAAGAACACCCCTTATGAACAACACAAGTTAAACCACTGCCGAAATTGTTTCAACCCCTATTACTAGCCTGTTCAACCTCAACCTCTCTTTCGTATCGTCTGAGATTCTCAAAGATTGGAAAGCTGCCGCGGTCAGCCCCCTCTTCAAAAGGGGTGACACTCTACATCCAAACTGCTACAGACCTATATCTATCCTACCCTGTCTTTCTAACGTCTTCGAAAGCCAAGTTAACAAACAGATCACTGACCATTTCGAAACCCACCGTACCTTCTCCGCTATGCAATCTGGTTTCAGAGCTGGTCATGGGTGCACCTCAGCCACGCTCAAGGTCTTAAACGACATCATAACCGCCATCGCTAAGAGACATTACTGTGCAGCCGTATTCATTGACCTGGCCAAGGCTTTCGACTCTGTCAATCACCACATTCTTTTTTTTATTTTAATTTTTTATTTTAATTTTATCCCATTTTCTCCCCAATTTTCGTGGTATCCAATCGCTAGTAATTACTACCTTGTCTCATCGCTACAACTCCCGTACGGGCTCGGGAGAGACGAAGGTCGAAAGCCATGCGTCCTCCGAAGCACAACCCAACCAGCCGTACTGCTTCTTAACACAGCGCGCCTCCAACCCGGAAGCCAGCCGCACCAATGTGTCGGAGGAAACACCGTGTACCTGGCCCCCTTGGTTGGCGCGCACTGCGCCCGGCCCGCCACAGGAGTCGCTGGAGCGCGATGAGACAAGGATATCCCTACCGGCCAAACCCTCCCTAACCCGGACGACGCTATGCCAATTGTGCGTCGCCCCACGGACCTCCCGGTCGCGGCCGGCTGCGACAGAGCCTGGGCGCGAACCCAGAGACTCTGGTGGCGCAGTTAGCACTGCGATGCAGTGCCCTAGACCACTGCGCCACCCGGGAGGCCCCAATCACCACATTCTTATTGGCAGACTCGACAGCCTTGGTTTTTCAAATGATTGCCTCGCCTGGTTTACCAACTACTTCTCTGATAGAGTTCAGTGTGTCAAATCGGAGGGCCTATTGTCCGGACATCTGGCAGTCTCTATGGGAGTGCCACAGGGTTCAATTCTCGGGCCGACTCTCTTCTCTGTATACATCAATGATGTCGCTCTTGCTGCTGGTGATTCTCTGATCCACCTCTACTCAGACGACACCATTCTGTATACTTCTGGCCCCTCTTTGGACACTGTGTTAACTAACCTCCAGATGAGCTTCAATGCCCTACAACTCTCCTTCCGTGGCCTCCAACTGCTCTTAAATGCAAGTTCAACTAAATGCATGCTATTCAATCGATCACTACACGCACCTGACCGCCCGTCCAGCATCACTACTCTGGACGGCTCTGACTTAGAATACGTGGAAAACTACAAATACCTAGGTGTCTGGTTAGACCGTAAACTCTCCTTCCAGACTCCCATTAAGCATCTCCAATCCAAAATTAAATATAGAATTAGTATCCTATATCGCAACAAAGCATACTTCACTCATGCTGCCAAACATACCCTCGTAAATCTGACCATCCTACCGATGCTCGACTTCGGCGATGTCATCTATAAAACAGCCTCCAACACTCTACTCAACAATTTGGATGCAGTCTATCATAGTGCCATCCGTTTTGTCACCAAAGCCCCATTCACTACCCACCACTGCAACCTGTATGCTCTCGTTGGCTGGCCCTCGTTTCATTCTCGTCGCCAAACCCACTGGCTACAGGTTATCTACAAGTCTCTGCTAGGTAAAGCCCTGCCTTATCTCAGCTCACTGGTCACCATAGCAGCACCCACTCGTAGCAGGTATATCTCACTGGTCACCCCCAAAGCCAATTCCTCCTTTGGTCACCTTTCCTTCCAGTTCTCTGCTGCCAATGACTGGAACAAACTGCAAAAATCACTGAAGCTGGAGACTCATATTTCCCTCACTAACTTTAGGCACCAGCTGTCAGCGCAGCTCACAGATCACTGCACCTGTACATAGCCCATCTGTAAACATCCCATCTATCTACCTCATCCCCATACTGTATTTATTTATGTATCTTGCTCCTTTGCACCCCAGTATCTCTACTTGCACATTCATCTTCTGCACATCTACCATTCCAGTATTTAATTGCTATATTGTAATTACTTCGCCACCATGGCCTATATATTGCCTTACCTCCCTTATCTTACCTCATTTGCACTCACTGTATATATACTTTTTTGTTTAATTTTTTTCTGCTGTATTATTGACTGTATGTTTTGTTTATTCCATGTGTAACTCTGTGTTGTTGTATGTGTCGAATTGCTATGCTTTATCTTGGCCAGGTTGCAGTTGCAAATGAGAACTTGTTCTCAACTAGCCTACTTGGTTAAATAAAGGTGAAATAAAAAAAGAAAAGAAAAAAGAAAAAAACACAATTAAACATATGGCCCAAGACCATAACTTAATGTTTCACTTCACGAAGCCATCTGAATCACCTCAAATCCCCCTCCCCCACTTCAAGTTTGAGTGAGTTTATACCATCCAGAGAAGAGAATGCAAGTATTTCTTATTTATATATATATTTTTAGGGGGTGGACCAGCTTAAATATTGTGGATAGATTGTCACTTCCATCAATGTAATTGTCTGCATCATTTCCAATCCCAATTGGCCGCCTTTCCTTCCAGTTCTCTGCTGCCAATGACTGGATCGAATTGGAAAAATCGCTGAAGTTGGAGACTTATATTTCCCTCACTAATTTTAAACATCAGCTATCTGAGCAGCTAACCGATCGCTGCAGCTGTACATAGCCCGTCTGTAAATAGCCCATCCAATATGCCTACTTCATCCCCATATTGTTTTTTTTATTTACTTTTCTGCTCTTTTGCACATCATCATCTGCACATCTATCACTCCAGTGTTAATTTGCTAAATTGTAATTACTTTGCTACTATGGCCAATTTATTGCCTTACATCCTCACGCCATTTGCACACACTGTATATAGACATATTTTTTTTCTATTCTGTTATTGACTGTACGCTTGTATATTCCATGTGTGATTCTGTGTTGTTGTTTGTGTCGCACCGCTTTGCTTTCTCTTGGCCAGGTCGCAGTTATAAATTAGAACTTGTTCTCAACTGGCCTACTTTGTTAAATAAAAGTGAAAAAAAATACATGTATAAAAAAAATCTATATATATATTATTCCCCGCAAACCCTACCACCCCTCCCCCAATTTGAGTAAACTAATAAACAATAAAACTTAGGCTTCTACTTCCAGCTTATACATTCTATATACATTTTACAGACACAATCTAATTTACAATAGTTATATATTTTTTATTTTTTTGTCCTGGCCTTCCTCTATTTCTGATGTTTATATTTGCCATATATTTATAACTGTGCTATTTCACAAAACTTCTGAACCTACATACATTTTACAGACCCCATATGTTTTACATTTGTTATCTTGTTGTTATTATTTACACCCTTCAGCTCCATTCAACCCCTCCCATCTATCTCTTAACACCATCCACATTGGATTTCTATTTGCCATATATTTTTCAACTGTACTGTGATGCTTCACAAAAGTACTGAACCTTTCTATTCTCATAGTTTCTACAGATTACAAATTAAAGATAAACATTTTTGCTAAAATAATAATTATTTTATTGATCGATTGACTGTGACTTTTCAAATCACCTAGTATTGCTATCTGCAGTATTAGCTCTAGGTAAATCCAGGTGGCGCAGTGGTCTAGGGCACTGCATCGCAGTGCTAGCTGCGCCACCAGAGTCTCTGGGTTCGCGCCCAGGCTGGGCTGGGTTCGCGCCCAGGCTCTGTCGCAGCCGGCCGCAACCGGGAGGTCCGTGGGGCGACGCACAATTGGCATAGCGTCGTCTGGGTTAGGGAGGGTTTGGCCGGTAGGGATATCCTTGTCTCAGTATGTAAAATGTAATGAAATGTAAAAAATGTAATAAAATGTATGCACTCTACTGTAAGTCGCTCTGGATAAGAGCGTCTGCTAAATGACTAAAATGTAAATGTAAAAATGTAAATGTTGCAATTCTTCAGCTACATATGGATGGTACCAAAATAAATGATCTAATGACTCTGCCTCCACGCAGCAAAATCTGCAGAGCTAGGAAAATTGTATCCCCCATATATATAACATTCTATTGGTTTCAAGAATTTAGCAAATTAATTTAAACGGTGTCGTTTTGCGTGTCAATTCATAAACCATGTGCCATGGAATCGGTACATCAAAAATCTCTTCCCAACTATTTTGTAATTTATATGGCACAGCTGTCAATGTTTTGGTCCTTAAATGAAACTGGTATATATTTTTATTTATCACAATTTTCTTTAACCAATTTTGGTCTTTAATGCAGGGCCGACAGACAAGCTCCTTACTTTATCCCCTTTCCACTTGCCTCTTCCATTTTTGAGGTAATGCTGCAATTACTTGGTTGTAATCTTAGGTAGATCAGACATTTCCACATGTCTGTGTTAGCTGCATGTGTGACATAACTCCACCAGTCCTATTTATGATATAATTCATAAAGATTATACTTTTTTTTTATTATCAAAAAACAAAAACAAATCAATTAGTATATTTGAGTTTAACCACAAGAACACAAGTGTCACGGCCGTCGAAAGAAGTGGACCAAAGTGCAGCGTGGTGAGCGTACATTTTCTTTTATTTTAGTAAATGTCGCCAACAAAACAAGAAACGAAAAAACAACCGTGAAGCTTACAGGGCTATAGTGCCACTAACAAAGATAACACCCACAATCCCAAAAGGAAAAAAGGCTGCCTAAGTATGATTCCCAATCAGAGACAACGATAGACAGCTGCCTCTGATTGAGAACCACACCCGGCCAAACACAAAGAAATAGAAAACATAGAAATAAAGAAACTAGAATGCCCACCCTAGTCACACCCTGGCCTAACCAAAATAGAGAATAAAAGCCTCTCTATGGCCAGGGCGTGACAGCAAGTATGTGTTTGTGTGGCTGACGGACTTAGCTACCACCTGAAATGTTAGGGATATTATCGTGGGGTATCTGGGACACGTTCAGTAGCCTAACCTCATCGAACATTGCAGATAGAAAGGCCATGAATAGAGTCATTGTGATTCCTAATTCTACATGTCAGAGAAACATGTTTATTCTCCATAGCATATTTCTATCAGAGTGTAACAAAACGTTGTACAGTAGTGATGTGCATATCAGTATAGAGATTCTGGAAGCACCTAGAAGGTTTTGGTTCCTTTTGTGCACACAGGCATGCACTGTTGTTTTTATTATAGTGCCCTCCAGATAACATCTAGCCCTAGTGTGTAAATATCCCTATAATATTATAGCAACCACTGATATGTTTATATCAGGCCATGATTACACATCTCTTAATGATTATTCCATTACCGTCTTGTAATTGTGTGATTTCAATATTAGCCTAAGATATGAAAAGAACAACTCTGTACTGTCTCCACCACAATGAAGTTAAATGAAGTGACTAGCTCTTTTGCATTGATAATGTAAAAGACAAAGGCTCACCTTGCCATACATTTAATGTGAGTCTAATTGTATGACCATGTAAAGATGTGATGTGAGACTCACCTCCTCCATTTTTGTAGCACAGATATGGGAACCTCCATACATTCCCCAAGCCTACGATCTGTCCGGCCACAGCCAGGAGGAACTCCAGCTTGCTGGACCACTGTCCCCTGGTCTGGGTGCTTGGCACAGGGACAGGCTGGACCAGACCCATCTCCTGCTGGGAAAGCTTATTGAACCTCAAATTGGGATCATTATGCTTCTCCATAACACTGAGAAAGACAAAGTTGGTTTTATGCGGTGAACACACGTTTATCTAACATAGTCTGTGTGTTATGAAGACAGTATAAGGACACACAGTTAACAGCTACATATGACCTGCTACATGAGAACAGCTACATATGACCAGCTACATATGAACTGCTACATAGGCACACCTACATATGACCAGCTCCATATGACCAGCTACATATGACCAGCTACATATGAACAGCTACATATGACCAGCTACAGTACATATGACCAGCTACATATAAACAGTTACATATGCCCAGCTACATATGACCTGCTACATATGACCAGCTACATATGACCTGCTACATATGACCAGCTACATATGACCTGCTACATATGACCAGCTACATATAAACAGTTACATATGATGAGCTACATATGACCTGCTACACATGACCAACTATATATGAACAGTTACATATGACCAGCTACATATGACCAGCTACATATGAACAGCTACAGTACATATGACCAGCTACATATAAACAGTTACATATGAACAGTTACATTTGACCAGCTACATATGAACAGTTACATATGACCAGCTACATATGACCTGCTACATATGACCAGCTACATATGACCTGCTACATATGACCAGCTACATATGACCAGCTACATATGTCCAGCTACATATGAACAGCTACATATGACCAGTTACAGTACATATGACCAGCTACATATAAACAGTTACATATGAACAGTTACATTTGACCAGCTACATATGACCAGCTACATATGAACAGCTACATATGACCAGCTACATATGACCTGCTACATATGACCAGCTACATATGAACAGTTATATATGAACAGTTACATATGACCAGCTACATATGACCAGCTACATATGAACAGTTACATATGACCAGCTACATATGACCAGCTGCATATGACCAGCTGCATATGACCAGCTACATATGTCCAGCTACATATGACCAGCTACATATGACCAGTTATAGTACATATGACCAGCTACATATGACCAGCTACATATGACCAGCTACGTATGAACAGCTACATATGACCAGCTACAATACACATGACCAGCTACATAAGAACTGTGTGGGAGCAAAATTGCAGGATCATGTTATAATACTGTAATTGCAACAAATGGTTGTTTTATGCAACATAATAGAGGGTTGTTTTAACTCTATTGTGTGTGTGGGAACTGAAAGTGGGCCTCTGGGAGATTTAACACTGACAGGAGATTCACAATGTCTTTGGGTGATACCCATTCCAGAGCATTAGTTAATGTTTCTGTTCTATAAGGTACCAGGGAGAGATGGCTCGGGGCCAGACCCGGGTTTATACACAATGAGAACAGTTTTTACAGCAGATACTGTCTGCTGTGAATTATAAGTATCTTTCATACAAATGTTTACCTTGTGACCCATTCCATACATCTGTTGTTTGTCATATAGACTGAAGGGGGTGTATCTTGGCTATTAAAACTTGTTATGGAACCCTTCGCTCGCCAATCCCTTTAGTGGGATTGATTTGACAACACCCAGTGAAATTGCAGCGCGCCAAATTCAAAAACAGAAATACTCATAATAAGAATTCATAAAGCATACAAGTGTTATACATCGGTTTAAACTAACTAACTTAACTTCTTGTTATTCCAGCCGCAGTGTCAGATTTCAAAAAGGCTTTACAGCGAAATCAGACCATGCGATTATCTGAGGACAGCGCCCATACCAACACATGAAAATCAGATTTCAACCAGGCAGGTGCTACACAAAAGTCAGAAATAACGATATAATTCATGCCTTACCTTTGAAGATCTTCTTCTGTTGGCACTCCAAAATGTCCCATAAACATCACAAATGGTCCTTTTACTCGATAAATTGTTTCTTTATATCCCCAAAATGTCAATTTATTTGGCATGTTTGATTCAGAAGAACACTGGTTCCAACTCGCTCAACATGCCTACAAAGTATCTAATAAGTTACCTGTAAACGTTGTCCAAACATTTCAAACAACTTTCCTAATCCAACTTTAGGTATTTTAAAACGTAAATAATCAATCAAATTTAAGACGGAATATATTGTGTTCAATAGCGGATAAAATGAAAGTGGAGCGAGTTCCAGGTCGCGCGCCCCAAACAAAAAAGTACACTTGGCTTGACTCTCAGAAAGGAAAGGGCACTTCTTCATTTCTCAAAGGAAAAACATCAACCAATTTCTAAAGACTGTTGACATCTAGTGGAAGCCATAAGAACTGCAAGCATATTTCTATTAAAAGGGATTGCCAAAGAAAATTAATGGAAAACAGATTGAGCTCAACATTTTTTCCCCCTGGATGGATTGTGCTCGGGGTTTCGCCTGCCAAATCAGTTCTGTTATACTCACAGACATTATTCAGTTTTAGAAACTTCAGAGTCTTTTCTATCCAAATCTACTAATAATATGCATATCCTAGCTTCTGGGCCTGAGTAGCAGGCAGTTTACTTTGGGCACGCTTTTCATCCGGACATATAAATACTACCCCCTAGCCCAAAGAGGTTACACCTTTGTAGCTTTGTCTCAGGGCTCTCAACGAATCATCTGAGGGTGATTCGTCGACTAGCTATCATTATCGTAGATCACTCAATTGATTCACTTTGTGTGTTGTATTGACTTGCTCCCTTATTAATACGTGAATAAAGATTTAGTTTAAGTATAACTCTGACTTGTGTGATTAGTTTGTTTGTTCTCATTTGATAGTAAATAAATTAACTACCACATTTGGCGATGAGGATGGGATGTGAATATTTACTTGGTGACCACTCCTGACGACCTGGGTAAATGGTGCACGAGGGATCCCTCAAACTTGGGATCTCAGGGAGACCACACTTCGGGAACGAAGCAGATTGACCCACCTTTGATCTGAGAGACAGCGAGCCGAGTGGATACCACGTCCCGAACTTAGTTTAAAAAAAGAAAGAGGTGAGTGAAACATGCAGAGTTGAGTTTTTAAGAAAAGCCTCTGTTACGTAGGCTCTGAGTGTGTATTCCTGTATGAGGGGGGCACCTTGGAGGCGTAAACAGGGCCGAGTCAGTGGAGGATGACCTGAGAGTTAGTCGACTCAAAGACACCTAACATTGGTCAGTTGCGGGCAACCTAGAGCCGTCCTGACACTGAATTGATCACAGAGGGGATTGGTGGGGTCTGTAGGAGTGAGGGGCCAGGGTGACTGTGGATTCTGTGTGAAGCACGGTACCTGGTGAAGCCCTATTGGTAGAAGGACCTCATTCTGAAAAGTGTCTGTGTGACCGTCCAAGTGACCCTCAGAAGTGGTGAATTCCAATTATTTTAAATTTGCTAACCAGGTATGCCCTGGGTTTGGTCATCTAGCGTTAAACATCTAGTATCTGTGTGAACTAGTTTTGGCCATTTAATGTTAAAACATCCGGAATCTGTGACCTGGATGAAAACTAGAATCTGTGCGAACTAGGTAAGACCATTTATGATATAGAATAAGAAAGTAAGGTGCACCTGTAATTGTTTTAAACCTGTACCCCATTTTAGAAGTATTGAAAGATTTAAATGTATGAGTTGCATTATCATAGTAACTAACCATGAGATAGAAATGAGAAAATATTCCTGCAGGTTAAACTATAATTGATTAGGCATGTTTGGGAATAGCATTGTGTGAATGTGATATGAGAGTTGTGTGAGTGTGTAAATAAGATATAGACATTTGCATAATAAGATGATTGAAATTTGGTAATAAGAGTTGATATAATGTTATTTTGGGGTTCTGTCCATCACTGCCCATCATAGAATATCTCTGGGTGGCATTGAGAGCGGGATGTTAGCAGCAAGTCTATTGTTTCTGGGAGGCTAGACTTTGCCGTGGTTTCTGGGGGGGTTAGAAAACCGTTGAGGATTCCATGACAGACCGGCCATTGGCCGGGAAACAGAAGTTGGGAGTATGTTTGGAGAGCTGCTTCGTAGCTGTGGAGAGTATTTGAAAACGCAAATGGAATGGTTGATGAGAGTACCTAAGAAATTCTTACGCTTTATATGGATTCTCTGACGATATGAAAATATGATGAATTGTATGTGTGTATAATCATTTACTGGAGATTTGATCAAGTAATAGTGGGAATATAATGAAAGGCAACTTAAACAACCCATACGTAGGTTTTGAGTTGGTCCCTTTAATGGATAATTTGATTAATATGAGGTTTTGAGTTGGTCCCTTTAATGGATTATTTGATAAAGATGAGGTTTAAGCATTATTAAACTGTCTACAAAGTCTGGGCAATAGTCTCAGAAACTGATTGGAGTGTTACATTAATAAAACTCCCCTTAAGGCCTGGAAATTCATTTTTTTCTTCCTAGTATGAGAGGAGTTATTGAATAAACCTTTTTCCATAAAGTTAGAGCGAATTAAGATGGAATCTCGACGTCATTTGTAACGTCGTACAAAGCCTAGGCTATCCATCAAACTAATTATCATTGCGGGATTAATGTGATGTAGTAAAGTAATTGAAATATGTTGCATGAGAAAACATAATCTGATTTTATTGAAAAGCGCAAGATCTGTTTCCTAGTCAATGAATGTCGATTTAACTCATTGACTGCAAATCTATTCCTTTAGCGCATGTGAGAATCTCTACAGAGAAACTCTTTGACCATTAATTAAGACTATTTTCTGGGAATTGTGTCGTTATTATGTGCCAGATGTTAAGACTACAAACCATTGTAATTGGGTTATTTGTAGGATTTATTTGTCATTTCAATAGCACTGGGTCTATGATATTGACAAAAAATGGGTTTCTGATTGTAATTCAAGTACTGGTATGTTTTGTCTGGACAGATACTACCGCCAGTGTTTGTTTAAGATATAAATGAACATTTTAACAACTTGCTTAGTTCAAATTGAAAGGCTAATTTATTCAACATAGATAGCGAGGCGATTTCGATGTAATACGTTGTCTGTTGCCTAAATTGTCTGCTGGAATAACAAATGAGAATGGAATCGTATTTAAATAACTTAGTTCATTTTTTTTTTTTTATGGACTGACTGATGTATTTTATAAATTTGGCACATTACATGTTACTTTTAAAGTCATGTACTTTTCATAAGTAGGAAGCCGAAAGAGAAGAGATAATTGTCAAGTTTGTTTTTAACCTTACGATAGAGGTAAGCGCAGAACGTGGTTTGAGAATGGGTTATATTGTTTTCCTACTGGTAAGAATAGAAGAGTTAGTCGTGCTCGCTGGGCTATATCGGGCTGTAAGGGATGCAGTGGGTCATTTGCAGTGGAGGTCTGAATAGTTGAATCGGAAACTTTCTGTGATTTCGGATTACTCTTGCTGGGTTTTATAGTTTAGGTAACCCCAGTGAATTTGAGCAGGAAGTTAATGTATTCTAACATTATAATCTGTTTCCATTACGTGGAACAATGTCCGGTCATTAAAGTGGATTTTTTATTTTTTTATTTTTTTATTTCACCTTTATTTAACCAGGTAGGCTAGTTGAGAACAAGTTCTCATTTGCAACTGCGACCTGGCCAAGATAAAGCATAGCAGTGTGAACAGACAACAACACAGAGTTACACATGGAGTAAACAATAAACAAGTCAATAACATGGTAGAAAAAAAGAGAATCTATATACAATGTGTGCAAAAGGCATGAGGAGGTAGGCAATAAATCGAATAATTACAATTTAGCAGATTAACACTGGAGTGATAAATCATCAGATGATCATGTGCAAGTAGAGATACTGGTGTGCAAAAGAGCAGAAAAGTAAATAAATAAAAGCAGTATGGGGGGTGAGGTAGGTAAATTGGGTGGGCTATATACCGATGGACTATGTACAGCTGCAGCGATCGGTTAGCTGCTCAGATAGCAGATGTTTAAAGTTGTTGAGGGAGATAAAAGTCTCCAACTTCAGAGATTTTTGCAATTCGTTCCAGTCGCAGGATTGCAGTTTTGAGTTTGAGATTATTTTTATTTTTTACAGGAACAGTGCACATGAATCAACATTTCAGTAAAAGTGTCAGTTTTAGCCAGCAGGATCATTTTCAACCGCAGTCCCTGGGCAGGTTATCTTCTTATGGCTGCAGGGGCAGTGTTGAGTAGCTTGGATGAAAGGTGCACAGAGGTGCCCATAGTAAACTGCCTGCTCCTCAGTCCCAGTTGCTAATATATGCATATTATTATTCGTATTGGATAGAAAACACTCTGAAGTTTCTAAAACTGTTTGAATTATGTCTGTGAGTATAACATATAATAACTCATATGGCAGGCAAAAACCTGAGAAGTTCCACTTCCTGTTTGAATTGTTTCTGAGGTGGCAGATTTTCAACCAAGCTCTCATTGAAATTACAGCGAGATATTGATGAGTTTTTACTTCCTACGGCTTCCACTAGATGTCAATAGTCAATAGAACTTTGTCTGATGACTCTAATGTGAAGGGGGGCCGAAGGAGACAGGAATTAGTAATCACTGCCATGAGGTGACCACGCATTGAACACGCGCCTTCACATGAGGAGGACATCCATTCCACCGCTCTTCTGAAGTCAATCTAATTCTCCGGTTGGAACGTTATTCAAGATGTATGTTAACAACATTCTAAAGATTGATTCAGTACATCGTTTGACATGTTTCTACTGACTGTTACGGAACATTTGGACATTTCGTCACGTTATAGTGGATGCGCTTTGTGACTTTGGAATTGTTTACCGCTAACGCGCTAACCAAAGTAGCTAATTGGACATAAATAACGGACATTATCGAACAAATCAAGCATTTATTGTGGACCTGGGATTCCTAGGACTGCATTCTGATGAAGTTCATCAAAGGTAAGGAAACGTTTATCATGTATTTTCTGGTTTCTGTTGACCCCAACATGGTGGCTAATTTGGCTATTGTTCTGAGCTCCGTCTCAGATTATTGCATGATTTGCTTTTTCCATAAAGTTTTTTTGAAATCTGACACAGCGGTTGCATTAAGGAGAGGTATATCTATAATTCCATGTGTATAACTTGTATTATCATCTACATTTATGATGAGTATTTCTGTTGAAACCATGTGGCTATGCAAAATCACTTGATGTTTTTGGAACTAGTGAATGTAACGCGCCGATGTAAACTCAGATTTTTTGTTATAAATATGAACTTTATCAAACAAAACATGCATGTATTGTGTAACATGAAGTCCTATGAGTGTCATCTGATGAAGATAATCAAAGGTTAGTGATTCATTTTATCTCTATTTCTGCTTTTTGTGAAAGCTATCTTTCGCTGGAAAAATGGTGTGCTTATTGTGGTTTGGTGGTGACCTAACATAATCGTTTGTAGTGCTTTCACTGAAAAGCACATTTGAAATCGGACACTTTGGTGGGATTAACAACAAGATTACCTTTAAAATGATAATAGACACATGTTTGTTTGAGGAATTTTAATTATGAGATTTCTGTTGTTTGAATTTGGCGCCATGCACTTTCACTGGCTGCTGTCATATCGATCCCGGTAGCGCAAGGTGCAGCCATAAGAAGTTATTAAAAGAGAGAGCTTCTCCCCTGACACATAGACATCTGGCTCAGTAGCATCAGTTGCCCTCTTTGTGAGGAACATGCAGACTGTTTTTTGAGATGCAAACATGAGTCACTGAGCCACTTTGTAACCTGGACCAGTACAGTAGTGAGTTATTGTGCAGCTTGTTGCTTGCTCTTTGCATGCACATATATCGCTGTATCATCTGCATATGTTTGAACTTCAGACCCAGTACAGACAGAAGGCAAATCATGAATGTACAGTATTGACTCTTGGGCGGCATGGTGGCAGGTAGCCTAGTGGTTAGAGCGTTGGGCCAGTAACCGGAAGATTGCTGGATTGAATTCCCGAGCTGACAAGGTAAAAATGTGTTGTTCTGCCCTGAGCAAGGCAGTTAACCGCCTGTTCCCCAGGCGCTGAAGACGTGGATGTTGATTAAGGCAGCTCCCCGCTTCAGAGGGGTTGGGTTACATGCAGAAGACACATTTCAGTTGAATACATTCAGTTGGACAACTGACTACGTATCCCCCTTTCCCTTGGGGCAAGCCCACATCATAGCTAAGAGTTGGCGACAGTTAGTTTTGACTATTACACTGCTACGCAAGTCAGTTAAGAACAAATTCTTATTTACAATGACGGCCTACCGGGGAACAGTGGGTTAACTGCCTTGTTCAGAATGACAGATTTTTACCTTGTTAGGTCAGGGATTCAATCCAGAAACCTTTCAGTTACTGGCCCAATGCTCTAACCACTAGGCTACCTATCGCACCGAATGTGAATGCTGAAGGGACATGGATTTGTGGAATGTGAACAAATAAACTCTCGGCATTATGACTTTACAATGGATAGAGGAGAGGAGTGACAGAACTTGAGCACTTAAATGAATAGGAAAAGGGGGGCATAATACATCTAATGTACATTACTTGCAAAACTTTTGAAATGTAATGGAGAGTGATAATGTTACATCTAGTTTGACAGATGTATGTTTTTATTACCTCATACCAAAGTCCACTGATTTCAACAGTTTAAAATATGCTGTACTTTATGTAGTATTTCAACATATCAGCATGATCAACAATTGCTAGTTGGATGGACGGTGTCTAATGACTGTGGATTTAATCTTAATAAACTTCAGCCAATGAAATAAGATGTAAATAAAAGCATTCTGTCAAGGCCATAGTGTCACGCCCTGACCATAGATTGCTTTGTATGTTTCTATGTTTTGTTTGGTCAGGGTGTGATGTGGGTGGGCATTCTATGTTTTATGTCTAGGTTGTCTATTTCTGTGTTTGGCCTAGTATGGTTCCCAATCAGAGGCAGGTGTCAGTTGTTGTCTCTGATTGGGAGCCATATTTAGGTAGCCTGTTTTTCTTTGTGTTTTATGGGTGGTTGTTTCCTGTATCCTGTGTTAGTGTTTTCACCATACGGGACTGTTTCGGGTTGTTTGTTTGTACTTTTGTTATTTCGTTCAGTGTTCTGTTTGATTTATTAAATATTCATTATGGACACTTACCACGCTGCATATTGGTCCGATCCTTGCTACTCCTCCTCAGACAAAGAGGACGAAACCCGTTACACATAGTGTGATTCCATATGTGCTATTTCATAGTTTTGATGTCTTCACTATTATTCTACAATGTAGAAAATAGTAAAAAATAAAGAAAAACCCTTGAATGAGTAGGTGTGTCCAAACTATATTTTACAACACATAAATGACCAGCCATTTACTAAGAAATAACATGCTAATGACACAGTAATTATGTTAAAGTAGTGTACACACATCCAGTGACCTTCAGGTGAGGGTCACGTCAAGAAAATCTGTTACATTTTACAATACAGTGTAGGTACAGTATAACAATGTGTAATTACAATACTGTTGCACTGTACTTACAGGAAGAATACCACTGTAATACGGGCACTGTAATATAAAGTGTTACCAAAACATCTATCTCAAAGCAATTAAGGAAAACTGTAGTGCTCACCATTCTCCATGCTTTGTAGCTGAGCAGCATTCTTCAAGCATTTCCTCTGGATGCCTTTCAACTTCATTCATCACAACGTTTTTCTTGTATTTTTATGATTTGAATGTTGTGCTATAATTGCCTATGTGGACCTACTGTATGGCAGAGCGCTCTGAAAAGACAACACTGAGAAAGATGCTCCTTTATTCTAAATGTTAATAAATTATCTCCATTTCACGATTATGGCCAAAGGTTAGAGATCGCTAAACTGTGTCACTACACAAAACGTTATGTAAGACTGTGATATAGAGGTGATGTTAGTTACTTATAAACAGACCCATTTAGGCTCCTTCACTGTTATCCCCCTAAAACCCTTACCCGCTAAATAAAACAACAACACTTTACTGTTATACTTGTTTACTTGTACTAATAGGTGTCTTTTTCTACTAGCACTGACTTTGTA
This sequence comes from Salvelinus namaycush, assembly GCF_016432855.1. NCBI lineage: Eukaryota > Metazoa > Chordata > Actinopteri > Salmoniformes > Salmonidae > Salvelinus > Salvelinus namaycush. Next base: position 38,531,288 of record NC_052308.1, read on the forward strand.
ATGACTGGTTTTTACAAATACTGTCATATCTAGCAACCTTTAGTTGAATGAGCTGACTGTAAGTGGCTCTGGAGAAGAGTGTCTGATGAATTCTCAAAATGTAAAAATGTAAGATATTGTTAAATTAAAATATATTGAATTTGGCCATCAATGGCCCTTCAATAATTTGGTGCGTGACACCTCTGGTACTCTAATAATCCTTTTATTGTTATTACAAAAGTATAATCAATGTATGTAGTTCAATCAATATGACTTTACGACAACCATATCCATGTCACAGTTGTAGTGCGTTAGTACCACCAACTGTTACTACAGGTGGTTCTGAGTTCCTTGGTGAGTGAGTGGTGATTGTTTTTGTCCCACTGAAAGTAAGTCATTTATCTACAAGTAGTTGTACTGTAGGTGGCAATAGCGCACTAGTTTCAAGCACTTGTCATGCAGTCAGTCCCATTTGAATGATGGCAAAATGTAAGACTGTAGTGGTCTACGGGCATGGGCGGACTGTGACCAGAAATTGGCCCTGGCATTTCAAACACACCAACACATTTTTTTCCTTGTGGTCACAACACCGGCCCATTTTTCTTCTCAAGGACCCCATTATAAGCCAGATAGTGATTATTTTGAGCAAAAAAAAACAAGTTAGACAGGCCCACTGGGCTAAAGATGGCCAGTCTGCCCCTGGCTACTGGACACTAAAGGCCACATATATTTGCTGTATGGTAAATGGTGGGATCTTACTGTACACAACAGTCAACAAATGAATTATGTGTTATACAATTACATTTCAAAAAGTTCCAAATGTTGTCCCCTCTTTTGTTTGATATGAGAGGAATGCTTAATGGAATGCATTTCATTTCAAATGGATTCGTCTTGTTTGTCTTCAGTTCGTAATTTTAGGTGCCAGTGCTATAATCCCCAATGTTGGTGCAAATGTTTGCAACAGTTTCGACCTCTAATATTAGCATTGTCTAACCAAATATTGTATATAATAGGTGGAATCTACCGCACACCCAGAGCTGATTAGTGAATAGTTAGTGATCGTAAGATGGCTCCGGAGAAGAAGGCTGACGTTTTACATGTTCCTAACCAATTGTGTTTTTTTGTTTGTTTTCGTTTTTCATTTTTTTACCTATTTTGTACATAATGTTGCTGCTACCGTCTCTTTTGACTGAAAATAACTTCTAGACATCAGAACATCGATTACTCATCACGAACTGGCAGAATACTTTTTTTCCTTTAATGAGTCTGACGAGCGCGACGTGAATGACATACTGCTTTCCCGGGAACAGTTCCAGATCCCCGTCATTTGTGTGAAGAGGAGGCAGAGAAAAAGGGGCCGGAGGTCGGACTGCCTTCTGAGAATTCGTAGGCGATCGAATAAACTCCCATTCCCTTGCGTTCTGCTAGCAAACGTGCAATCTTTGGAAAATAAAATCGATGACGTACGCAGAAGATTAAACTACCAACGTTACATTCAAAACTGTAATATCTTATGCTTCACGGAGTCATGGCTGAACGACGACATTATCAACATACAGCTGCCTGGTTTTACGCTGTATCGGCAGGATAGAACAGCGGCGTCTGTTAAGACAAGGGGTGGTGGACTGTGTATTTTTGTAAATAACAGCTGGTGCACGATATCTAAGGAAGTCTTGAGGTTTTGCTCACCTGAGGTAGAGTATCTCATGATAAGCTGTAGACCACACTATCTACCTAGAGAGTTTTCATCTGTATTTTTCATAGCTGTGTACATACCACCACAGACCGATGCTGGCACTAAGACCGCACTGAATGAGCTGTATTCCGCCATAAGCAAACAGGAAAACGCTCACCCAGAGGTTGCGCTCCTAGTGGCCGGGGACTTTAATGCAGGGAAACTTAAATCTGTCTTACCGAATTCCTGTCAGCATGTTAAATGTGCAACCAGAGGGAAAACAACTCTGGACCACCTTTACTCCACAGACAGAGATGCATACAAAGCTCTCCCTCACCCTCCATTTGGCAAATCTGACCATAATTCTATCCTACTGATTCGTGCTTACAAGCAAAAATGAATAAAGCATGAATAATGAATAAAGCACAATAACAAAGTGGTCAGATGAAGCAGATGCTAAGCTACTGGACTGTTTTGCAAGCACAGACTGGAATACGTTCCGGGATTCTTCCGATGGCATTGAGGAGTACACCACATCAGTCATTGGCTTCATCAATAACTGCATCGATGATGTCGTCCCCGCGGTGACCGTACGTACATACCCCAACCAGAAGCCATGGATTACAGGCAACATCCGCACTGAGCTAAAGACTAGACTGCTGCTTTCAAGGAGCGGGACTCTAACCCAGAAGCTTATAAGAAATCCCGCTATGCCCTCCGACGAACAATCAAACAGGCAATGCATCAATATAGGACTAAGATCGAATTGTACTACACCGGCTCTGATGCTCGTCGGATGTGGCAGGGCTTTCAAACCATTACAGACTACAAAGGAAAGCAAAGCCGAGAGCTGCCCAGTGACACTTCTAAGCTTGCTTCGAAACAAATAACACTGAAACATGCATGAGAGCACCAGCTGTTCCAGGAAGACTGTGTGATCATGTTCTCCGCAGCCAATGTGAGTCGACCTTCAAAAAGGGCAACATTCACAAGGCCGCAGGGCCAGACGGATTACCAGGACATGTACTGTGAGCATGCGCTGACCAACTGGCAAGTGTCTTCAATGACATTTTCAACCTCTCCCTGTCTGAGTCTGTAATACCAACATATTTTAAGCAGACCACCATAGTCCCTGTGCCCAAGAACATTAAGGTAACCTGCCTAAATGACTTCCGACCCGTAGCACTCACGTCTGTAGCCATGAAGTGCTTTGAAAGGCTGGTCATGGCTCACATCAACACCTTTATCCCAGAAACCCTAGACCCACTCCAATTTGCATACCGCCAACAGATTGATGGATGATGCAATCTCTATTGCATTCCACACTGCCCTTTCCCACCTGGACAGAAGGAACACCTTCAATTGAAGTCGGAAGTTTACATACACTTAGGTTGGAGCCATTAAATCTAGTTTTTCAACCACTCCACAAATTCCTTGTTAACAAACTATAGTTTTGACAAGTCGGTTAGGACATCTACTTCGTGCATGACACAAGTAATTTTTCCAACATATTGTTTACAGACAGATTATTTCACTTATCATTCACTGTATCACAATTACAGTGGGTCAGAAATGTACATACACTAAGTTGACTGTGCCTTTAAACAGCTTGGAAAATTCTAGAAAATGATGTCATGGCTTTAGAAGCTTCTGAAAGGCCAATTGACATCAATTGAGTCAATTGGAGGTGTATCTGTGGATGTATTTCAAGGCCTACCTTCAAACTCAGTGCCTCTTTGCTTGACATCATGGGAAAATCAAAAGAAATCAGCCAAGATCTCAGAAAACAATTGTAGACCTCCACAAGTCTGGTTCATCCTTGGGAGCAACTTCCAAATGCCTGAAGGTACCACGTTCATTTGTACAATAGTACGCAAGTATAAACACCATGGGACCATGCAGCCGTCATAACGCTCAGGAAGGAGACGCGTTCTGTCTCCTAGAGATGAACGTACTTTGGGGTGAAAAGTGCAAATCAATCCCAGAACAACAGCAAAGGACCCTGTGAAGATGCTGGAGGAAACAGGTACAGAAGTATCTTTATCCACATTAAAACGAGTCCTATACCGACATAACCTGAAAGGCCGCTCAGCAAGGAAGAAGCCACTGCTCCAAAACCGCCATAAAATAGCCAGACTACAGTTTGCAACTGCACATGGGGACAAAGATCATACTTTTTGGAGAAATGTCCTCTGGTCTGATGAAACAAAAATAGAACTGTTTGGGAAGAACACCATCTCAAATGTGAAGCACGGGGGTGGCAGCATCATGTTGTGGGGGTGCTTTGCTGCAGGAGGGACTGGTGTCCTTCACCAAACAGATGGCATCATGAGGAAGGGAAATTATGTGGATATATTGAAGCAACATCTTAATACATCAGTCAGGAAGTTAAAGCTTTGTTGCAAATGGGTCTTCAAAATGGACAATGACCCCAAGCATACTTCCAAAGTTGTGGCAAAATGGCTTAAGGACAACAAAGTCAAGGTTTTGGAGTGAAGCCCTGACCTCAATCCCATAGAACATTTGTTGGCAGAACTGAAAAAGCGTGTGCGAGCAAGGAGGCCTACAAACCTGATTCAGTTACACCAGCTCTGCCAGGAGGAATGGGCCAAAATTCACCCAACTTATTGTGGGAAGCTTGTGGAAGGCTAGTTAAATACTTTAAAGGCAATCCCACCAAATACTAATTGAGTGTATGTAAACTTCTGACCCACTGGGAATGTTATGAAAGAAATAAAAACTGAAATAAATCATTCTCTCTACTATTATTCTGACATTTCAAATTCTTAAAATAAAGTATTGATTCTAACTGACCTAAGACAGGGATTTTTACTAGGATTAAATGTCAGGAATTGTACAAAACTGAGTTTTAATGTATTTGGCTAAGGTGTATGTAAACTTTCGCGTTCAGCTGTATGTGAGAATGCTGTTCATTGACTACAGCTCAGCGTTCAACACCATAGTGCTGTCAAAGCTCGACAATAAACTAGAGACCCTGGGACTAAACACCTCCCTCTGCAACTGGATTTCCTGACGGGCCGCCCCCAGGTGTTAAGGGTAGGTAACAGCACATCCACAACGCTGATCCTCAACACAGGGGCCTCTCATGGGTGCGTGCTGAGTCCCTTCCTGTACTCCCTGTTCACTCATGACTGCACAGCCAGGCACGACACCAACACCATCATTAAGTTTGCCAATGACACAACAGTGGTAGGCCTAATCCCTGACAACGACGAGAGGAGCCTATAGGAGGAGGTCAGAGACATGACCGTGTGGTTCCAGGACAACAACCTCTCCCTCAACGTGATCGAGACAAAGGAGATGATTGTGGACAACAGGAAAAAGAGGACCGAGCACTCTCCCATTCTCATCGAAGTGGCTGTAGTGGAGCATGTTGAGAGCTTCAAGTACCTTGGTGTCCACATCACCAACAAACTAACATGGTCCAAGCACAAAAAGACAGTCGTGAAGAGTTCACAACAAAACCTATTCCCCCTCAGGAGACTGAAAAGATTTGGCATGGGTCCTCAGATCCTCAAAAGGTTCTACAGCTGCACCATCGAGAGCATCCTGACTGGTTGCATCACTGCCTGGTATGGTAACTGCTTGGCCTCCGACAGCAAGGCACTACAGAGGCTAATGCGTACGGCCCAGCACATCACTGGGGCCAAGCTTCCTGCCATCCAGGACCTCTATACCAGGCGGTGTCAGAGGAAGGCCCTAAAAATTGTCAAAGACTCCAGCCACCCTTGTCATAGACTGTTCTCTCTGCTCTCCGCACGGCAAGCGGTTCCAGAGTGCCAAGCCCAGGTCCAAGAGGCTTCTAAACAGCTTCTACCCACAATCCATAAGCCATAAGACTCAAATGGCTACCCAGACTATTGACATTGCCCCTCCCCCCCTTTTTTACACCGCTGCTACTCTCTTTTGTTATCATCTATGCATAGTCACTTTAATAACTCTATCTACATGTACATATTACCTCAATTACCTTGACTAACCGGTGCCCCCACACATTGACTCTGTACCGGCTCCCTCCTGTATATAGTCTCGCTATTGTTATTTTACTGCTGCTCTTAAATTACTAGTTACTTTTATTTCTTATTGTTATTCATATATATATTTTTAATTGCATTGTTGGTTAGGGGCTCGTAAGTTAGCATTTCACCTGTTGTATTCGGAGCACGTGACTAATAAAATGTGACTTGATTTTAAGGTGCTGGGGGCAAAAGGCAAAAACTCTTCAAATGTTGATCTTTGGTTGCGTTGACAATCAAACACAATTCAATATCACTAACTATCATTACATTCTAAGCACAGCTTGAAACCCTAGGCCTAATGATTTGTCTATTTTTAGTTGAATTCTGGGTTGAATTTAAGCAATAGCTGTCCTTGGCAAATGCTATAGGCTTAAATGGCTTCATTGATGATGAGTGATAAACTATGGTCACGCTTTATTTGCTCTGTTAAACCTTCCCTTTGGAATGACTTCGATAGCAACAGTGAATCTATTTTGTTTTTAAGTCGAGATCTCTCAACAATCGTTCTCAAGAGGGCACATTGGTAATAGTATCGCGGAAAACTACAAACTCTGTTATGCACATGCTCTGTATAAGCCTTGAACCTGTACATTTCCACTGTCTGTTTGTTTCATGTAAGAAGAAGCCAGTGTTTTTCCTCTCTTGTTTTGAGTAACTTAGTCATGCGGCCAAAGACAAAGGGCCATTTGAGAAGTGTTGCCAACTCATTTTCAGGGGAAGTTGCTAGAGGCAGGTAGATTTATTGCTAAAAGTTACTAAATGACGTTGTGACGTCATTACGTAGATTACACAATAACGTTACTCAAACTGACTGGCCATCTCGGTGAAAAATATGATTTGACATTTGTTAGTTTATTATCACATATTTTTATTTGTAAAAGTAATATAAACACAACACATTTGATATGATCAGATATTTTTATTTTTAAACACAACACATTGAAATATTGAACAATTACACATTACAAACTATTGAACAATTACATTTGATATATTTATTTTTTAAACTAGTAAACCTACACATTCTGAACAATTATAGTTTTAAGCAGTGTATTGGTAGTTAGTTAACATGCAAACTAACTGATCAACAATTATAGGTACAAGCTAATAACAAGGTATATATGCTATCTTTTTGAACAAGCAACTTAACTCAAATAATGATGTGTGCACCATGCATCTCTCTCCAGCTCTCTCCAGGTTGTTGTGCTGCTTGGCTGTCTCAATGGTTCAATGGCTCAATGGTTTCCTCCAGATATTGCCACTGTTCTCGCTCACACTGCAGTACACACTGCCACCATCAGCTGTGTGTCTCTACCAGTTCCAGAAAGTCCACTCCTTGCATACGTACTGTAAATATGATGAATCAAAGATTGGCAAGGAAATCCTCTTCATCTATACTGTCCAACTGCATTGTCATGGAGCTGGAACCAGCAGAAGAGGATGGAGTGGCCTAAAAGCTGTATGTTGCTGTGGTGACAAACTGCTGCAGGACTTCACTTGGTAGTTTATGCTGGTAACAGGTATCACCAGCCAGCTTCAGTCCATATCACACCAGGAGTATGGAGTTGAGTGTGCAGTGACATTCTATTTCTTAACTTTGACTTAACCACACTCATTTGGCTGAACAGCCGTTCAACCTCCTCATTTGAGTGTGGCAAGGAGAGGGCAGTGAGTGCAGCTTTGCACAGTTCTTCAAATGGATTTGACCCGGAAGAGTCCATGTAGTTATTCACTTCACTCCAAAACTCGACTGTATTTTCAGTTGAGTCCCACCTAAACAAATGGATGTTTCTCCATTTGGAAACAATTTGATCAATTGTTTGGGACTAGTACCCCAGTAGCTCAGCTACTTTAATAATTTCAGTGGTGCCTTTATTGTACTTTAGCTTTTCCTTAACACTGAACAAGGCCATGTTTCGCAAGGCGTCTAGGTTGTCTGGGAGCCTTGCTTGCAGCTCCTTGCTTAAAGCAATAATGTAGTTGATGCACTGTCTCCGAATGACCTTTTCGTCCTCTGGCGCAAGACTGAGTTGGACACCGTGCTCTCGAAAAGGTACCCAAGGCATGGTGATGGACTGAGATGTCCATCAATGGCATCCTTCAGGACATCAATTTTTGCCATAGGGTTGACTACTAGGCTGCAAATTAATTTTAAGAGGTGTACCAGATTGTCCAAAAGCTTGACAGGATCTGTTTGCTCTCCCTCAGCTGACTTCACTACAACTTGTACGTCGGACAGGATTGATTTCAAGAATGTCAGGTAGACATAGTTGGTCTTGTCCATGTACATGGTGTGGAGCACATCCACCATGTAGCAATGCTCACTGGCCTTGGTCAACTCAAAGTCAACTCAAACCCAGCGTTGCTGGAGCAGACAGGACTGGCAAAAAGTGCTCTTCACTGACGAGTCACGGTTTTGTCTCACCAGGAGTGATGGTCGGATTCGCATTTATTGTCGAAGGAATGAGCATTACACCGAGGCCTGTACTCTGGAGCGGGATCGATTTGGAGGTGGAGGGTCCATCATGGTCTGGGGCGGTGTGTCACAGCATCATTCGACTGAGCTTGCTGTCATTGCAGGCAATCTCAATGCTGTGCGATACCTGGAAGACATCCTCCTCTCTCATTTGGAACCCTTCCTGCAGGCTCATCCTGACATGACCCTCCAGCATGACAATGCCTCCAGCCATACTGCTCATTCTGTGCATGATTTCCTGCAAGACAGGAATGTCAGTGTTCTTCCATGGCCAGCGAAGAGCACGGATCTCAATCCCACGTCTGGGACCTGTTGGATCAGAGGGTGAAGGCTAGGGCCATTCCCCCCAGAAATGTCCGGGAACTTGCAGGTGCCTTGGTGGAAGAGTGGGGTAACATCTCACAGCAAGAACTGGTAAGTCTGGTGCAGTCCATGAGGAGGAGATGCACTGCAGTACTTAACTTTTTATGGCTGCAGGGGCAGTATTGAGTAGCTCTGATTAAGGGTGCCCATTTCAAACGGCCTCGTACTCAATTCTTGCTCGTACAATATGCATATTATTGTTATTATTGGATAGAAAACACTCTCTAGTTTCTATAGCCGTTGGAATTTTGTCTCTGAGTGAAACACAGCTCCTTCTACAGCACTTTTCCTGACAGGGAGTCAGATTTCAGAAATCTTGGCCCCTGATCTGGGGTCGATTTTAAGGTCCCTGTAAATGCTATGAGGATACAAACACTGCTTACGTCTTCCCCTGGATGTCAGTACGTGGTGACGCTTTGAATGGAGTCGATTGCGCAATCATGGCCTGTATAAAACAAGAAATACCGGAAGTACCGTTCTTTTCCTGCTGCGCCTGACGCACGATGTACGTTGGACCTGCTCTCTTTCCAAGCTTGGGTTTAGCCAGTAATATTTCGCCGGTCATGTTTTTACTCGTTAGAGGTGTTAAAAACATCATAAGGTAGTTAATTTAAACCGTTTTATAGCAATTTATATCCGTTTAGTGCGATTTTGAGGCAATTCTATGTGATGCTCTTTGAAGCTTTGGGCACGTTTCGGGGTCCCGGTCGAACGTTAGTGGGCATTTCGACGGACAGAGGACATCTTTCGACCAAAAGAAGATTAGACCCAAGAAAGGATACATTGCCCAAGATTCTGATGGAAGATCACCTCACAGTAAGAAATATTTAATATGATAAATCGTTGTTCTGTCGAAAATTTTTAAACGCATATTCCGCCATTTTGTTTGGTATAGCTTCGCTTGGCGAACCCTGTATTGCACAGTAAGGATAATTTTAGAAATGTAATTCAGCGATTGCATTAAGAACTAATTTGTCTTTCGATTCCTGTCAACCCTGTATTTTTTAGTCAAGTATATGATTAGCTATTGATTAAACTAGATCACTCTGAAAGATGGCGACCGACATTTCCAGGCTTGTTTTGCTACTATTTTCATTGTATAACCACGTTTTTTTATGGCTAAATATGCACATTTTCGAACAAACTCTATATGTATGTTGTAATATGATGTTACAGGAGTGTCATCGGAAGAATTCTGAGAAGGTTAGTGAAAAAATTTATATATTTTGGCGATGATAACGATATCGCTCTCTTTGGCTTGAATTCATGCTGGGGTAACGTTTGCATATGTGGTATGCTAATATAACGATTTATTGTGTTTTCGCTGTAAAACACTTAGAACATCTGAAATATTGTCTGAATTCACAAGATCTGTGTCTTTCCATTGCTGTGAGCTGTATATTTTTATGAAATGTTTTATGATGAGTAAATTGGTAAAACACGTTGCTCTCTGTAGTAATTCTAGTCGAGTTGTGATGGTGGGTGCAATTGTAAACTATGATTTCTACCTGAAATATGCACATTTTTCTAACAAAACCTATCCTATACAATAAATATGTTATCAGACTGTCATCTGATGAGGTTTTTTCTTGGTTAGTGGCTATCAATATCTTTATTTGGCCGAATTGGTGATAGCTAGTGGTGGAGAGAAAAAATGGTGGACAAAGAAAAATGGTGTATTTTGCTAACGTGGTTAGCTAATAGATTTACATATTGTGTCTTCCCTGTAAAACATTTAAAAAAACAGAAATGATGGGTTTATTCACAAGATCTGTATCTTTCATCTGGTGTCTTGGACTTGTGATTTAATGATATTTAGATGCTACTATTTAATTGTGACGCTATGCTAGCGATGCTAATCAGTGTGGGGGGGGTGGGGGGATGTTGTCATAGGTGTACCGATATCGGGCTTGCAGCCATAACAGGTTAACCTGTTATGGCTGCAAGGGGCAGTATTGAGTAGCCAGTTAAATCGTGCCCATTTCAAACGGCCTCGTACTCAATTCTTGCTCGTACAATATGCATATTATTATTACTATTGGATAGAAAACACTCTCTAGTTTCTAAAACCGTTTGAATTATTTCTCTGAGTGAAACAGAAGTCATTCTGCAGCACACTTCCTGACCAGGAAGTGGAATGTCAGAAATCGATGCTCTGTTCAACTTCATGCCTATACATGGGCGTGATACGTAAGAGTCTACATACACTTCATACACCTTCCCCTGGTTGTCAAGAGGCGGTGAGAGAAGAAATTTCGTGTCTATCTTGGTCTGAGGTGGAATAAAAGCTCTTTGTTTGACGTGACCGTCCATATCCTGTTTCTGGAGCGCGCGAAAGAGGACATGGATATGCCTTCTGTTTAGCTGTCGTTATGAACGACTAACATCTCCGTCTTAGATTTTATTTGATACATGTGACCATATCATCGTAACGTATGTTTTTTCAATATAGTTTAATCAGATTATTGACATTTTTTCGGGAGTTTTGCCGTGTTCCGTTCTCTGACTTTGTTGACGTTGGAGTGATCCATGCCACTTGGCAAGTGCCCATGCTAAATGAAGAGGGATATTTGCCGTTCCAGATCAAAACAACGACTGTTCTGGACAAAGGACACCTTGTCCAACATTCTGACGGAAGATCACCAAAAGTAAGAAACATTTTATGATGCTATTTCTAATATCTGTCGTGCATGTGAACTGGTCGTGGGCGCCCAAGTGTTTCTGGCTATTGTGGCTACGCTAATATAACGCTACATTTTGTTTTCGCTGTAAAACATTTAATAAATCGGAAATATTGTCTGGAATCACAAGATGCCTGTCTTTCAATTGCTGTACACTATGTATTTTTCAGAAATGTTTTATGATGAGTAATTAGGTATTTGACGTTGGTGTCTGTAAATATTATGGCTGCTTTCGGTGCAATTTCTGATTGTAGCTGAAATGTAAACTATGATTTATACCTGAAATATGCAAATTTTTCGAACAAAACATATGCTATACAATAAATATGTTATCAGACTGTCATCTGATGAAGTTGTTTCTTGGTTAGTGGCTATTTATATCTTTATTTGGTCGAATTTGTGATAGCTACTGATGGAGTAAAAAACTGATGGAGTAAGAATAGTGGTGTCTTTTGCTAACGTGGTTAGCTAATAGATTTACATATTGTGTCTTCCCTGTAAAACATTTTAAAAATCGGACATGTTGGCTTGATTCACAAGATGTGTACCTTTCATCTGGTGTCTTGGACTTGTTAATGTGTGAAAGTTAAATATTTAAAAAAAATATCTTTTGAATTTCGCGCCCTGCACTTGAGCTGGATGTTGTCATAAGTGTACCGGTGTCGGGCTGCAGCCCAAACAGGCTAAATATGATCCCCAATCAGAGACAACGATAAACAGCTGTCTCTGATTGGGAAGCATACCAGGCCAACATAAACCATTAATCACCTAGATGACCCACCCTAGTCACTATCACGCCCCAACCAACATAGAGAATAAACAGCTCTCTATGGTCAGGGCGTGACAATATCTCAAATATATTTCTCAGAAGAAGCCTTTTTTATCTCCATGTTTGTATGTAAAATCTCCTCCTCCTCCTATGCTTTTTACAACCTACACTGTGAATGTTTAAATTATGTTTTCAAAATAGACAAGAAAAATACAATCATTTGTGTGTTATTAGTTTAAGCACACAATGTTTGTCTATTGTTGTGACTTAGATCAGATCAAATTTTTTGACCAATTTATGCAGAAATCCAGGTAATTCCAAAGGGTTCACTTACTTTTTCTTGCCACTATACAAGGTCAAAATAGGTACCATTTGAATTCGCCTCTAACACCCTGGGATGAGACTAGTGTATAAGAATTGTGAAACTATGAAGACTATTGTGTCTCTCTCTGGTGTGTCTCACAGGTGTGGATGGATGCTGGAACACAAATCTTCTTTTCCTATGCTATCTGCCTCGGCTGCCTGACTGCTCTTGGCAGCTACAACAAATATGACAACAACTGTTACAAGTGAGTGGAAGAATTATGTACACAAACAGTAAATGTGCCTTGCTAGATAAAATGTGCTGGCAGAACGTTTTCTCTTGCCTGCAAAAACGTCCCCTGTGCACATAATTCTTTGGAGGTTGGGTTGCAGAAATGGTAGGGTATCTGGAAAGTTTGATCTCCATATTGTAGGTCATTTGGATGCCTTCGTGTTGTGACTAACAGGGAAGTGAATCTCTTTTTAGGGACTGTGTGTACCTGTGCCTTTTGAACAGTGGAACCAGCTTTGTGGCCGGTTTTGCTATCTTCTCTGTCTGGGCTTCATGGCTTATGAATAAGGGACAGACATCTCAACCGTGGCCAAATCAGGTCTCAAGTGTTGCAGCAGTGAGATATGAAATTAACAAATGCACAAACAAACAAATTAACAAACCCTTGTAAGTTCTGCTTTGTTACAAGACAGGTGTCTTAGCATTTCAAGGATCTAACTCTTCCCTCTGCCCCTGAGAGTTCAGTAATGAGTTTACCTGTGTTGCTGCATACAGGTCCTGGCCTGGCATTCATCGCATACCCTCGTGCCGTGGCCATGATGCCATTACCCCAGCTTTGGGCCATCTTCTTCTTCATCATGATAATCCTACTGGGGTTAGACAGTGAGGTGTGTTAGAGTGGCCCTGAAGGTCTACGGAATATTTCCTTAGTGAAGGATAATTACATAACCTACAAACAATATATGCTACAACCATCACTAAACTAATGGATGTGAAACTGTGAAGAAGTAGCTAGTATTTCAAAGAACAGAGTTTCCACTGAACTTCCCCATCATCTCTCCTTCAGTTTGTAGCTCTGGAGGCTTTGATGACAGCTATCTCAGACATGAATCCCTCCTTCTTCCTGGTTGGCCATCGGCGTAAAATCCTCCTCATCATCATCAGTGCGGGTAGCTTCTTCATCGGCCTGGTCATGGTCACAGAGGTGAGAGGTCATTTGAAGTCACCATTCTATAAGGATATAGGATATAAAATATTTAATTTCAAGGCCATCGTTATTAGATCAATCATGACAGTAATGAGATATATGATCAATAATCTACCTCCCCAGCCCGTAATTGGGCTGCTGGACACACCTACGATCATTGTCTAAGTGTTTTGTAGACTCTGGAGGTAGATTATAGTCTTATTGTTGTGCTCAGTAAGACCTTATACTTTCTTTCTCTTTCTACCCCTCCTCTATTTGCAGGGAGGCCTGTATATCTTCCAGCTGTTTGATTACTATGCCTGCAGTGGGATGACTCTGCTTCTCTTCGCTATACTACAGTCAGTGTGTATCAGCTGGGTTTATGGTGAGTTAGCCCGGCCTACTCCAAGTGCCGCTTAGGGCCCGCAACCACTTTTGTTCAATGTCAGTCGGGGTCTCAACTTACTGTTAGTTAAGATAGTAGAATACACAATGTGACATTTTGAAATGTGGTAGTGCACCCGCAGTTTTCCTCTTGTTATGTCAGTCACTGACAGTCACCCAATTAGCCCATGTCAGCTACCATGTTATAGTTTGCTAGGTAAGTTAGTCTAGCCAGCTATCTAAACCTTGTATTATATTACAAACATTTATTAAGGCATTTTCATGTAAGTTATTATTAAGTGTTACCACTATCATTGTAGGTTTTATGAAAACATAATAGTAAAATTAGTGCTACCAGGAATCCTTGGGATGTCCCTACCTTAAACCCTAACCTTAACCATTTTAAATGTCAACTTCAATGGAGTAGGAACGTCCCAAGGATCCCTGATAACAAGGAGCTGTAAAAGACCCTGCTTGGCCCCATTCCATCAATCCCAGATAATCAATCACAGAAACCCTAATTGCAGGTCAGCTTCCCTCAGGATGTTTCTGTTCAAGGTGTTTATGGCATTATCCAAGTTGTTCCGCTGGCACACATTGCCACTTTGGACATTGATGTGAAACGACATCTCGTTACTTTGGGATTATAAGGTTCTGACATGTTGGTCAAAAATGAGAATTTTACATAGAGTTGCACTTTAGGTGGTCCTTTACGTGTGAGATAAGTCAGATTTTTGAAAAAGTACATTTACAATGGCAAAAATGAAAAAAGTTATATTTACGCAAACACCTTTGTTCTTGGTGCTTTAAGGTTCTATATGCAATCCAATCACACAATGCTGGGTTGTCAATAACAAATAATTGTACGTAAGTAAGGTGATATACTTGAAAATAGGAGGACATCACAAAACAGTTCTGAGATCTGGTACTTAAAAATACTAATTATCTCAAAACTATACATTTTGCAGATAGAACATTATAGTCCTGAGTCCTTGATTATTCACATCACAGGTTATGGTTGTAACATGTACGCTGGGAGTTGGGAAGCAAGTTCAGGGAGTGAATTTAATAACTAAATGAACATAGAACAAAACAAGAAAGACGGGTAGCGTACAGACATGAACACTGGAACAGAAACAATAACACCTTGGGAAGGAACCTAAGGGGTGACAGATGTAGGGAAGGTTATCAAATCATTATTAGTTATTTGTTACATGCGCCGAATACAACAGGTGTAGTAGACCTTACAGTGAAATGCTTACTTCCAAGCCCTTAACCAACAATGCTTTAAGAAGTTAAGAAAATAAATACAAATAAGTGTTAAGTAAAAAATTGAAAATTAAAGTAACAACTAATTTAACAGCAGCAGCTAAAGAGCAAGCAAGGCTATAAACAAGGGGCACCGGTACATAGTCAATGTGCGGGGACATCGTTTAGTCGAGGTAATTGAGGTAATATGTACATGTATGTAGAGTTAAAGTGACTATGCATAGATTATAAACAGAGCAACAGCAGCATACAAAAGGGGTCTTGGTAGCCCTTTGATTAGCTGTTTAGGAGTCATGAAGGTCTTGAATTTCAGGTGACAGGTGTGTGTAATAATGAGCAACCTGATGACCTAGAGAGCCGGACAGGGAGTATATGTGACCGTACCCCCTCCCTGACGCATGGCTTTAGCCGCAGGACGCCGACCAGAGGGACGATCCCGGGGACCAGGAGCAGACCGGTGACCTCTGCTGATGCTCAGGAACCTATCGAGACTGGGTGAGGCTCGGGAACCTATCGAGACTGGGTGAGGCTCGGGAACCTATCGAGACTGGGTGAGGCGCGGGAACTAGGCGAGCCAGCTAAGGCATGGAAGCCTAACAAGCCGGCCGAGGACCCGACATCAAAAATAACTAAAGACACTGATGCTCCCCTTTGGTGAGGGGTTATTCTGTAGCGTGTAGGCTGGGACTCGGGAAGCGAGTTCTCGAAATGAACAAAACAAGAAACACAGGTAGCATACAGACATAAACACTGGAACAGAAACAATCATGCCTGGGGAAGAACTCAAAATAAGTGACAGATATAGGGAAGGTAATCAGGAAGGTGATGAAGTCCAGGTGAGTCTGATAAGGCGCTGGTGCGTGTAATGATGATGATGGGTGTGCGTAATAATGAGCGTCAGAGAGAGAGTATATGTGACACTGGTCCTCTTTTCATATTACTTATATTTTTTTCACCACTTTTTCAGAAGAATGGCCATAACGTAAGCTCTGATTTTCTAAACAAAGAAATACAGGTACCTTAGACCAGTGTTTCCTAAACCCGGTCCTGGGGCCCACCCCTGGGTGCATATTTAGTTTTTTGCCATAACACTACACAACTGAATCAAATAATAAAAGCTTGATGATGAGTTGGTTATTTGAATCAGCTGTTGGGGGCCCAGGACCGAGTTTGGGAAACCCTGGTTAGAGCTGTTTTCCAGGTTTTCTAATCTGCAATTGTTTAAACCTGTCTGTCACTTGGTGGTTTGAGAATGTTTACCTTGGTTTTTGACAGACCAACTGGGTATTTGACAGACCAACTGACCAAACCCTTTTATTGACTGCTGTTATTTTGAGTCCCTGTTGATATGTTTACTCCACAGGTGCAGACCGTCTGTACGATAATATAGAGGACATGATCGGTTATCGACCATTACCCATCATTAAGTACTGTTTGAAGTATTTCACTCCAGTCATCTGCACTGTAAGTTTTATTTATTTACACCCCACTGTCAACAGCAAATTAATTTGTTATTTTTCCAATTATAGTTATAGTAAACATGACGTTGATGTCCCAGTAATACAAGTGATATACAGAAAACCAAAAAGTTTAGTTGGCAATACAGAGAAATATAAATCAAATGGATGCCGATGTGTAACCTATGTAAAGTAGATAATCCTAACTTTATGTTCATTATAAATGCTTCTATAAAAACAAAGAGAGTCGCACACTCTATGTATAAACTCACCGTAATTTATTGGGTAAATCACCAATGTTTTGGCATCACTGTGCGTTCTTCAGGGTGATGTCATGAATTCTTGAACCAGGTTATGTAGACAAAACAGTGCAATTTGCGCAAACTAATGACTAGAGAGTGGTGTGTCATTATTATTTTTAATTAGAATGAATTGAGTGAAACTGTTAAAAGACAATGCGAGAATATAGTAGATGTCATCGAGTGATTGTTTAGCAGACATGATAATGCAAGCTGTTCCTTTGAAGGAAAGCAATTGTTTGCAATAAAAATGTCCTGGTGATTGATGTGATGTGATTGATGTTGAACTGTTGAATGTGTTAGGACATTTGAAACAGTTGGGAATTTATGTGGTGAATGGGGGTGGCCTGAGGTTGAAAAGTTTGAATGTGGCAAAAAGTGATTGATGAGCTCTTTTTAGTGTCGTGTTTATGCCTTTTTGTGGTCATTCTGTCCAGATGTTCTCACGCTATCAAGTGATTGCTTATATTACATGATATTGCAGCTGTTACTTTGAAGTAAAGCAAGTGTTTGTAATAAAAATGTCCTGGTGATTGATGTGTTGTGACCTTGTTGAAATGCTGAATGTGTTTGAACATTTGGGTAGGTCTCACCTGTAACATAATAATAATAATGATTATAATAATATTGTTATTCTTTTTATCAAGGCACAAGGCGAGACCCAGATACAGACACAAGAGGCAGATGGTTGGAGTTTTACAATGTTTATTAATCCCAAAAGGGGTAGGCAAGAGAATGGTCGTGTACAGGAAAAAGGTGGTCAAAACCAGTTCAGAGTCCAATAGGTACTGAAGGGCAGGCAGATTCAAGGTCAGGGCATGTAGGATTATCAGGCAGGCGGGAAAGAAGTCGAGTCAGGCAGTGGTCAAATCCGGGAAGACTAGCAAAAGAGAATAGAAAAGGAGTACGGGGAAAAAAACACGCTGGTTGACATACAAGATGAACTGGCAAAGAGAGACAGGAAACACGGGGATAAATACACTGGGGAAAATAAGCGACACCTGGAGGGGGTGGAGACAATCACAGGGACAGGTGAAATTGATCAGGGCGTGACACTTTTTATAATAATACAAATCTGTCAATCAACCAAATGTATTTCTTGAAACCCCTTTTTGCATCAGCAGTTGTCACAAAGTGTTTTACAGTTACCCCGTCTAGAAATAGAAGACCCATCAATGCATATGCTGAAGCACAGCATCTAGGAAACACTCCCTAGAAGTCATAAACCTAGAAAGAAAATTAGAGAGGAACCATGCTCCGAGGGCTGTGCTGAGTGGACATTTAAGAGTACGTGTGCCCCTTATTGTTATTCAAGATGTTCCAACTTTCATACTACTGAGCTACACTCCCGTGTAGCTCAGTTGGTAGAGCATGGCGCTTGCAACGCCAGGGTTGTGGGTTCGATTCCCACGGGGGGCCAGTACAAAAAAGTATGAATGTATGTACTTGTAAGTCGCTCTGGATAAGAGCGTCTGCTAAATGACTTAAATGTAATGTAAAATGTAAATACTATAGATGATCATCAGGGTCATATAATAACCAGGGTGGCTATAGAGGGGGCAAAAGTTCAACACTCAGGAGTCAATGTCATGTCTTTTGTCAACACTGCTGTCAACACTGCTAGCTAGCCAGCTAGCCAACTTCTACCGAAACAGTACAACGGAACGATTTGATTAGTGTAGTGTTAGCTAGCTACATAGTTGTCTTTGCTGTCTTTGTATCTAAGATAATTGTGTAGTTTAGAGTAATTATCTAGCCAGTTATCGAGGTTACCTAGCCAGCTCCACTTTCAAACAAAGTCAGCTAGCCAGCTATTTTCGCCGTCCTAACGTTGTCAACACTGCTAGCTAGCCAGCTAGCCAACTTCTACCGAAACAGTACAACGGAACGATTTGATTAGTGTAGTGTTAGCTAGCTACATAGTTGTCTTTGCTGTCCTTGTATCTAAGATAATTGTGTAGTTTAGAGTAATTATCTAGCCAGTTATCGAGGTTACCTAGCCAGTTATCGAGGCTACCTAGCCAGCAACACTTTCAAACAAAGTCAACAACGCAGCCACTGCTAGCTAGCCTACTTCACCAGCCAGCAGTACTGCATCATTTTAATCATTTTAGTCAATAAGATTTTTGCAACGTAAGCTTAACTTTCTGAACATTCGAGACGTGTAGTCCACTTGTCATTCCAATCTCCTTTGCATTAGCGTAGCCTCTTCTGTAGCCTGTCAACTATGTGTCTGTCTATCCCTGTTCTCTCCTCTCTGCACAGACCATACAAACGCTTCACACCGCGTGGCCGCTGCCACCCTAACCTGGTGGTCCCAGCGCGCACAACCCACGTGGAGTTCCAGGTC
This sequence comes from Salvelinus namaycush, assembly GCF_016432855.1. NCBI lineage: Eukaryota > Metazoa > Chordata > Actinopteri > Salmoniformes > Salmonidae > Salvelinus > Salvelinus namaycush. Next base: position 38,550,532 of record NC_052308.1, read on the forward strand.
TCCGGCAGCCTCTGGAACTGCCGATCTGCGGCCAACAAGGCAGAGTTCATCTCAGCCTATGCTTCCCTCCAGTCCCTCGACTTCTTGGCACTGACGGAAACATGGATTACCACAGATAACACTGCTACTCCTACTGCTCTCTCCTCGTCTGCCCACGTGTTCTCGCACACCCCGAGAGCTTCTGGTCAGCGGGGTGGTGGCACTGGGATCCTCATCTCTCCCAAGTGGACATTCTCTCTTTCTCCCCTGACCCATCTGTCTATCACCTCCTTTGAATTCCATGCTGTCACAGTTACCAGCCCTTTCAAGCTTAACATCCTTATCATTTATCGCCCTCCAGGTTCCCTTGGAGAGTTCATCAATGAGCTTGACGCCTTGATAAGTTCCTTCCCTGAGGATGGCTCACCTCTCACAGTTCTGGGTGACTTTAACCTCCCCACGTCTACCTTTGACTCATTCCTCTCTGCCTCCCTCTTTCCACTCCTCTCCTCTTTTGACCTCACCCTCTCACCTCCCCCCCCCTACTCACAAGGCAGGCAATACGCTTGACCTCATCTTTACTAGATGCTGTTCTTCCACTAATCTCATTGCAACTCCCCTCCAAGTCTCCGACCACTACCTTGTATCCTTTTCCCTCTCGCTCTCATCCAACACTTCCCACTCTGCCCCTACTCGGATGGTATCGCGCCGTCCCAACCTTCGCTCTCTCTCCCCCGCTACTCTCTCCTCTTCCATCCTATCATCTCTTCCCTCTGCTCAAACCTTCTCCAACCTATCTCCTGATTCTGCCTCCTCAACCCTCCTCTCCTCCCTTTCTGCATCCTTTGACTCTCTATGTCCCCTATCCTCCAGGCCGGCTCGGTCCTCCCCTCCTGCTCCGTGGCTCGACGACTCATTGCGAGCTCACAGAACAGGGCTCCGGGCAGCCGAGCGGAAATGGAGGAGAACTCGCCTCCCTGCGGACCTGGCATCCTTTCACTCCCTCCTCTCTACATTTTCCTCTTCTGTCTCTGCTGCTAAAGCCACTTTCTACCACTCTAAATTCCAAGCATCTGCCTCTAACCCTAGGAAGCTCTTTGCCACCTTCTCCTCCCTCCTGAATCCTCCTCCCCCTCCCCCCCCTCCTCCCTCTCTGCGGATGACTTCGTCAACCATTTTGAAAAGAAGGTTGACGACATCCGATCCTCGTTTGCTAAGTCAAACGACACCGCTGGTTCTGCTCACACTGCCCTACCCTGTGCTTTGACCTCTTTCTCCCCTCTCTCCCCAGATGAAATCTCGCGTCTTGTGACGGCCGGCCGCCCAACAACCTGCCCGCTTGACCCTATCCCCTCTTCTCTTCTCCAGACCATTTCCGGAGACCTTCTCCCTTACCTCACCTTGCTCATCAACTCATCCTTGACCTCTGGCTACGTCCCTTCCGTCTTCAAGAGAGCGAGAGTTGCACCCCTTCTGAAAAAACCTACACTCGATCCCTCCGATGTCAACAACTACAGACCAGTATCCCTTCTTTCTTTTCTCTCCAAAACTCTTGAACGTGCCGTCCTTGGCCAGCTCTCCTGCTATCTCTCTCAGAATGACCTTCTTGATCCAAATCAGTCAGGTTTCAAGACTAGTCATTCAACTGAGACTGCTCTTCTCTGTGTCACGGAGGCGCTCCGCACTGCTAAAGCTAACTCTCTCTCCTCTGCTCTCATCCTTCTAGACCTATCGGCTGCCTTTGATACTGTGAACCATCAGATCCTCCTCTCCACCCTCTCCGAGTTGGGCATCTCCGGCGCGGCCCACGCTTGGATTGCGTCCTACCTGACAGGTCGCTCCTACCAGGTGGCGTGGCGAGAATCTGTCTCCTCACCACGTGCTCTCACCACTGGTGTCCCCCAGGGCTCTGTTCTAGGCCCTCTCCTATTCTCGCTATACACCAAGTCACTTGGCTCTGTCATAACCTCACATGGTCTCTCCTATCATTGCTATGCAGACGACACACAATTAATCTTCTCCTTTCCCCCTTCTGATAACCAGGTGGCGAATCGCATCTCTGCATGTCTGGCAGACATATCAGTGTGGATGACGGATCACCACCTCAAGCTGAACCTCGGCAAGACGGAGCTGCTCTTCCTCCCGGGGAAGGACTGCCCGTTCCATGATCTCGCCATCACGGTTGACAACTCCATTGTGTCCTCCTCCCAGAGCGCTAAGAACCTTGGCGTGATCCTGGACAACACCCTGTCGTTCTCAACTAACATCAAGGCGGTGGCCCGTTCCTGTAGGTTCATGCTCTACAACATTCGCAGAGTACGACCCTGCCTCACACAGGAAGCGGCGCAGGTCCTAATCCAGGCACTTGTCATCTCCCGTCTGGATTACTGCAACTCGCTGTTGGCTGGGCTCCCTGCCTGTGCCATTAAACCCCTACAACTCATCCAGAACGCCGCAGCCCGTCTGGTGTTCAACTTTCCCAAGTTCTCTCACGTCACCCCGCTCCTCCGCTCTCTCCACTGGCTTCCAGTTGAAGCTCGCATCCGCTACAAGACCATGGTGCTTGCCTACGCAGCTGTGAGGGGAACGGCACCTCCGTACCTTCAGGCTCTGATCAGGCCCTACACCCAAACAAGGGCACTGCGTTCATCCACCTCTGGCCTGCTCGCCTCCCTACCTCTGAGGAAGTACAGTTCCCGCTCAGCCCAGTCAAAACTGTTTGCTGCTCTGGCACCCCAATGGTGGAACAAACTCCCTCACGACGCCAGGTCAGCGGAGTCAATCACCACCTTCCGGAGACACCTGAAACCCCACCTCTTTAAGGAATACCTAGGATAGGATAAAGTAATCCTTCTAACCCCCCCCCCCCCTTAAAAGATTTAGATGCACTATTGTAAAGTGGCTGTTCCACTGGATATCATAAGGTGAATGCACCAATTTGTAAGTCGCTCTGGATAAGAGCGTCTGCTAAATGACTTAAATGTAAATGTAAATGTTTTGTATTTTTCGTAGCCTGAGAGAGGGAGAGAGAGGATCTATTACATAAAGTTATCACAGATGCACACTATGTAACACATTATATTAATAATTCCCTAATAATTGGATGTCATTGTCTTTCATAACTGTTGCAATACAAAACATTGAAACATTGTTAAATATTTGTTACTTTGGTATACATTGAGGGAAATGTTATACATTGAGAGAGAGAGAGAGAGAGAGAGAGAGATATTACACAATTAAATAATAGATCATCACTCACACACACACATACATGGCTTGATAGTTGTTCGTAGTTTTTGATCATAGTTTCTCATAGTTTCTCATTATCGTTTCAAATCCTAGTTTGAACATAGTTGGCCAAAGTTTCTAATCATAGTTTCTAGTCTGAGAGGTTTTGATATAATAAGAGGGTCAAATAGAACCTAAGAGGGCAGAAGTTATTGTCTACAGTATGAAAAAAAACAATAGCTACTGCTCAATGGATAAATAGCCTTCATTTTTAATACATTCATTTTTAAATAATGTATATATATATATACAGTGGGGCAAAAAAGTATTTAGTCAGCCACCAATTGTGCAAGTTCTCCCACTTAAAAAGATGAGAGAGGCCTGTAATTTTCATCATAGGTACACTTCAACTATGACAGACAAAATTAGAAACAAAATCCAGAAAATCACATTGTAGGATTTTTAATGAATTTATTTGCAAAATAAGTATTTGGTCACCTACAAACAAGCAAGATTTCTGGCTCTCACAGACCTGCAACTTCTTCTTTAAGAGGCTCCTCTGTCCTCCACTCGTTACCTGTATTAATGGCACCTGTTTGAACTTGTTATCAGTATAAAAGACGCCTGTCCACAACCTCAAACAGTCACACTCCAAACTCCACTATGGCCAAGACCAAAGAGCTGTCAAAGGACACCAGAAACAAAATTGTAGACCTGCACCAGGCTGGGAAGACTGAATCTGCAATAGGTAAGCAGCTTGGTTTGAAGAAATCAACTGTGGGAGCAATTATTAGGAAATGGAAGACATACAAGACCACTGATAATCTCCCTCGATCTGGGGCTCCACGCAAGATCTCACCCTGTGGGGTCAAAATTATCACAAGAACGGTGAGCAAAAATCCCAGAACCACACGGGGGGACCTAGTGAATGACCTGCAGAGAGCTGGGACCAAAGTAACAAAGCCTACCATCAGCAAGGGTATTGAAGATGAAACGTGGCTGGGTCTTTCAGCATGACAATGATCCCAAACACACCGCCCGGGCAACGAAGGAGTGGCTTCGTAAGAAGCATTTCAAGGTCCTGGAGTGGCCTAGCCAGTCTCCAGATCTCAACCCCATAGAAAATCTTTGGAGGGAGTTGAAAGTCCGTGTTGCCCAGCAACAGCCCCAAACATCACTGCTCTAGAGGAGATCTGCATGGAGGAATGGGCCAAAATACCAGCAACAGTGTGTGAAAACCTTGTGAGGACTTACAGAAAACGTTTGACCTCTGTCATTGCCAACAAAGGGTATATAACAAAGTATTGAGATAAACTTTTGTTATTGACCAAATACTTATTTTCCACCATCATTTGCAAATAAATTCATTAAAAATCCTACAATGTGATTTTCTGGATTTTCTTTTCTCATTTTGTCTGTCATAGTTGAAGTGTACCTATGATGAAAATTACAGGCCTCTCTCATCTTTTTAAGTGGGAGAACTTGCACAATTGGTGGCTGACTAAATACTTTTTTGCCCCACTGTATACAAACATAACATTGAATATTCAACTCACCTTCAAAAAGTTACATGAGGAAGAAAGGATTCCCGGATTATCTTTTAGATGTTCAGTCTTCAGGATGTTCTGGGCAGATGGTTGTTGGAGAGGGGAGGGGCAGTTGAGTGAGCTGGGGACTTTTATGGCCCTGCCTTTGGGAGCCTGTCAGCTTGTGACATGATGAGAGAGTGAAAGAAGGCCGACCTGTAAGATATTTTGTGCTACAAACATACTTCTATTTGAAGAGGTTTTCGACCATTCAGGGACCTAATCTCAAACACTCAGAAAAACATTATTGTCTTCACTAAAGAATGTGAATTTGGTCATAAAAATATGCATGAAAATAAAGATGCTTAAAAAATATGTGACATTTTGTAGAGATTTTTGGACACTATAGTGGCCTCCTAGGCCTTGTTCTGGATACATTGAGGGATCTCTCTCTCTCTCTGTACCTCTCTCTGCTTGTAACCTAACACCCACCATGCAGCCTGGATCCTGAACACACACACACACACACACACACACACACACACACACACACACACACACACACACACACACACACACACACACACACACACACACACACACACACACACACACACACACACACACACACACACACACACACACACACACACATACACACACAGGGCCAGAGGAAGAGCTGTCATTCATTGAAGGTAAATGCAATTTTCTTTTTAAAGTCCTTTTATTTTTCATTCTAAACCTTAGTACATAAATGTAAACATATTGCAATTATTAAAAGTTTACTATACAATATCAAAATATGCCAGAATGTTATTTTTTGTATTATTATTTTTTATTTTTTACTAAACCTGTATATAAATCATACATATTATTTCACAATAGTACACCAATAAGTGTTTATATGTATAAATACACTTGGTGGAAAGACTGTTTTTAAAATGTATTTTGTTCATGAAAATAAGGTTTGCTCAGGGATTCTCTCTCTCTCTCTCTCTCTCTCACTCTCTGCATGTAACCCGAAGCCAGGCCTCAGACACACACACACCTCTTAGAGGAGAGATTTCATTCATTGAATGTTAAAAAAAAAAGTTTTACTTTATTTTATTCTAAATCTTTATATATATCATACACTTTACTACACAATACATGTTTATATGTATAATTATTATTTAATTCCTTTCTTAGAGAAAAAGAAGCCCTTGGGAAGGGCCAATTCTAACCCAACACCACCATGAGTCTCCAAATCCCCTTATTCAAGCTGTGAGCACCTCAGACAATGTCTCTTCCACCCTGGATCTCCAGGGCCTTACAGGTTTTGAATGTTTTCTTTTCCATGATAGATCAACCTTCTTGCCGTTAAGCCCAAATTATGTCTTGAGGACAGAAGGGCCCATATTCGTAAATGTTCACCATGGTGAAAAAACTGCTGTACTTGTTTCATGATATCAAGCACTTTAAAATAATCTCCCCACCTGAAGCTAAAGACAAGCACAAAATAGTTGACCTCTGTGCTTGCTTTTGTAGATACATACTAACTAAGAAATTTGGTGGCATTTGAGCTATTGAATTTGGCACTACCTAAAATTGTCATTATTTTTTTTTTTTTTTACATTTTATCCCATTTTCTCCCCAATTTTCGTGGTATCCAATCGCTAGTAATTACTATCTTGTCTCATCGCTACAACTCCTGTACGGGCTCGGGAGAGACGAAGGTTGAAAGCCATGCGTCCTCCGAAGCACAACCCAACCAAGCCGCACTGCTTCTTAACACAGCGCGCCTCGAACCCGGAAGCCAGCCGCACCAATGTGTCGGAGGAATCACCGTGTACCTGGCCTCCTTGGCTATGCCAATTGTGCGTCGCCCCACGGACGCGGCCGGCTGCGACAGAGCCTGGGCGCGAACCCAGAGACTCTGGTGGCGCAGTTAGCACTGCGATGCAGTGCCCTAGACCACTGCGCCACCCGGGAGGCCCAAAATTGTCATTTTTGAGTCTGGACTACATGTGACTGAAGAGATTCTTATGGCTTTCAAATCATCTCGCCCGCACATGTCCTCTCACAATGTATAGCCAGGCAGGGATGTTCCACCCAGGTCCTGTACGATCTGACAGAGAGCAAGTCTTATCTTAAATCATTCTCTCAAGCGAGAGGCAGGAGAAAATGGCTTAAGATGGTTTTGTCATTGTGTCCCAGACATGAAGGACACAATACACCTAGAATTGGTCTAGGAGACATGTTTTCTATAGTTTATCTGTGTTAGACATGGCACAGGACTAGTCTAACACTTACTTATACTCAGACAGACCTACCCCGGAAATTACTTATTCATATACAAGGGGCTCACAAGCTAACTCCATAAGTTCACTACAAAAATTCCCAAATGTTTAAACTTTTCAAACTCAGGCCTCCCCCACACACTACATAAAATCCCAACTGTTTCAAATGTTCAAACACATTCAACAGTTCAACAAGGTCACGACACATTATCACCAGGACATTTTTATTGCAAACATTTGCTTTACTTCAAAGGAACTACTGCGCTATCATGTTACATAAACACTCACTCGATAGCGTGAGCAAATCCGAGCAGGATGACCATAAAAGGGTATAAACACATGACACTAAAAATAGCTCATCAATCACTTTGACACATGCTGTCTAATATATTATCTCTACAGATCACAGCATATTGGAACGGTTTTCCTCTTCGTCTGAAGAGGAGTAGCAAGGATCGAACCAATATGCAGCGTGGTAAGTGTTCGTCATATTTTAATAATAAACTGAATGCTACAAAATACAAAAATAACAAAGTGAATGAAAACCAAAACCAAAACAGTCCTGAATGGTGACACAAACCCAGGAAACAACCATCCACAAACACAATAGAAAACAGGCTACCTAAATATGGCTCCCAATCAGAGACAACGACTGACACCTGCCTCTGATTGACAACCATACTAGGCCAAACACATAGAAATCTAACAACAGAACAAAACATAGAAAAACAATATAGAATGCCCACCCCAACTCACGCCCTGACCAAACTAAAATAAAGACATAAAAAAGGAACTAAGGTCAGAACGTGACACATATTGAACATATTAAACTATTGCTATCATTAGCACTAGCATAGGATTAACATTAACATACATTACTGTTTAATTTAATTTCACATATACACTAGCACTCAAAAGTTTGAACACACCGACTCATTCAAGGGTTCGGAATAACACAAATGGAATCATGTAGTTCTCTCAACCAGCTTCATGAGGAACGCTTTTCCAAGCCCCCCCCCCCCCCCCCCCCACCCCACCATCACACCTCCTCCTCCATGCTTGACGGTGGGAACCACACATGCTGAGATCATCTGTTTACCTACTCTGCATCTCACAAAGACACAGAGTTTGAAACCAAAAATCTCAAATTTGGACTCATCAGACCAAAGGACAGATTTCCACTGGTCTAATGTCCATTACTCGTGTTTCTTGGTCCAATCTCGTCTCTTCTTATTATTGGTGTCCTTTAGTAGTGGTTTCTTTGCAGCAATTTGACCATGCAGGCCTGATTCAAGCAGTCTCCTCTGAGCAGTTTATGTTGAGATGTGTGTGTTAATTGTGAAGCATATATTTGGGCTGCAATCTGAGGTGCAGTTAACTCTAATGAACTTGACCTCTGCAGCAGAGGTAACTGTAGGTCTTCCTTTCCTGTGGCGGTCCTCATGAGAGCCAGTTTCATCATTGCGCTTGATGTTTTTTGCAACTGCACTCAAAGAAACTTTCAAAGTTCTTGAAATGTTCCTCATATTCTTACCTTTATGTCTTGAAGTAATGATGGACTGTCATTTCTCTTTGCTTATTTGAGCTGTTCTTACAACCTTATGGACCTGGTCTTTTACTAAATAGGGCTATCTTCTGTATACTACCCCTACCTGTCACAACACAACTGATTGGCTCAAACGCATTAATTCCATATATTAACTTTTAACCTGGCAGACCTGTTAATTGAAATGCATTCCAGATGACTACCTCATGAAGATGGTTTAGAGAATGCCAAGAGTGTGCAAAGCTGTCATCAAGGCAACTGTCATCAAATTTTATCTTTGATTTGGGTGGGTTTCATAATCTGACATACAGTAGTTTTTTTCTACTACTATGTAATTTCTTAAGACTTTGAAGTATGACATTTGTGAAAATATATCGATGGTTAATGCGAAAGGATTGTGTAGATGTATATATAAACTCAGCAAAAAAATAAATGTCCTCTCACTCTCAACTGCGTTTATTTTCAGCAAAATTAACATGTGTAAATATTTGTATGAACATAACAAGATTCAACAACTGAGACATAAACTGAACAAGTTCCACAGACATGTGACTAACAGAAATGGAATAATGTGTCCCTGAACAAAGGGGGGGTAAAAATCAAAAGTAACAGTCAGTATCTGGTGTGGCCACTAGCTGCATTATTAAGCAGCCATTTCCCTTTTGTGTTTTGTGGGATCTTGTCTACAGATAGTTGCCTGTGTGCACACCAGTAGCTTCACGTTTCGTTCGTTCAGTATTTTGTTGTTTTTGTTCGGTATTAATTTAAATAAAACTAAATGTACACCTACCACGCTGCACCTTTGTCCAATCCTTACGACGATCTTGACACATATATTATATCCAATCACATTCTCAACCTAAAACATGAAAAAACATTTAACTGTGTTTCTTTTTGATGTGGATTAGACTCCTTTCAAATTCAACAGCCCTGATTAATAGGTTATGGTGCCATTCCAACAAGACAGACATTTGTGAATGTTGGAAGACAGGACAATTGTCCTGAATGCACGTGTCATGTCACAGGAAAGACTGCCACTTACTCTATCATGTAATATCTCATTAATTAGTGTGAGCCAGTGTAATACTGTTGATGTTTAATCCAAGCTTCATCCAATAACTTGAATGAAATGTCTTGTTACTTTAATCCCTTTTCATTTTTGAAGTTAAATCAGGTCAGTCATCCAGTCATCCAACAATCAATCTAAAATGTATCCTGATATTGTTTCAAACTGGTAAAGCAGAGATTAAAATCATGGTTGATTGACTTTTACAAATACAATAGTGCAATATCATTTACAGAAGGAAAAGCCTGCATGTACTGTGCATATATTGTACCTATTATGGCTAATTGTCTGGCCCTAAATGTCACCCTCAACCAGCACATTCTTGACAAAGGCTCCAGACAGAAACCTTGAGTTTATGTGCGGAATACCAATTTAAATCATATTAACATTGCTTTGGATTACAATGCTACTTTCTCAAGTTTGGATTTTGCAGCTAGGAGTTTTCCTGAGTACATACAACGAACAGACAACGTTTAGTGTACAGTCCCGCCTTTAATGTTTAATACATGTGCAAAAATGTCTAAATACCTGTTTGCTTCGTCATTATGGGGTATTGTGTGTAGATTGATGAAGATTTTTTTTACATTTAATACATTTTAGAATTAAGCTGTAATGTAACAAAATGTGGAACATGGGAAAGGATCTGAATACTTTCCTAATGCAGTGTGCATACGCATGCTTTGCGTTATAAATCAGACCCCTCCTGAAACTATGTGTGCGTGAGCGAGTATTAAAACTCAGCCAGAAAAGAAAAACATCATTCACCTTTAATTTTCATAATAACGCCCTCATTTGCTGTACACTTTGGAAGTATTGGAATTATGCCAAGGCACCCACTGGGCACAAACTGCTTAAATCAGCTTGAATAATTAAAAAAAGAATAATGGGCAAATATTGTACAATCCAGGTGTCACGCCCTGGCCTTAGTTATCTTTGTTTTCTTTATTATTTTAGTTAGGTCAGGGTGTGACATGGGGGATGTATGTGTTTTTGTATTGTCTAGTGTTTTTTGTATGTTTATGGGGGCAGTGTCTAGTATAGGTGTTTGTATGTCTATGGCTGCCTAGATTGGTTCTCAATTAGAGGCAGCTGTTGTTCATTGTCTCTGATTGAGAGCCATATTTAGGCAGCCATATTCATTGGGTATTTCGTGGGTAATTGTCTATGTCTTGACGTTAGTTGCTTGTGTCTGCACTTTCGTTTTGTAGCTTCACGGTCGTTTGTTGTTTTGTCTAGTTTGTATTAGTGTTCGTTTCATCTTCTAATAAAAAAGAAGATGTATTTATATCACGCTGCGCCTTGGTCCTCTCTCTCACAATACGAAGACGATCGTGACACCAGGTGTGCAAAGCTCTTAGAGTTACCCAGAAAGACTCACAGCTGTAATCGCTGCCAAAGGTGATTCTAACATGTATTGACTCTAACATGGGTGTGACTACTCATGTAAATGAGATATTTGTGTATTTCATTTTCAATATATTTTCAAACATTTCCCATTTTTTTTTATCACTTTCTCATAATGTGGTTTTGTGTGTAGATGGGTGAGATTATGATTTACTCCATCTTGAATTCAGGCTGTAATACAACAAAATGTGGAATAAGTCAAGGGGTATGAATACCTTCTGAAGGCACTGTATTTGGCCTTGCGTTTTTTGTCCTGCTGAAAGGTGGATTTGTCTCCCAGTGTCTGATGGAAAGCAGACTGAACCAGGTTTTCCTCTAGGACTTTGTCTGTGCTTAGCTCTTTTCCATTTATTTTTATCCTAAAAAAACTCCTTAATCCTTGTTGATGACAAGCATACACATAACGATGCAGCCACCACCAAGCTTGAAAATATGAAGAGTGGTACTCAGTGATGTGTTGCATTGGATTTGCACCAAACATATCGCTTTGTATTCACGACATATAGTTAATAATGTTTTGGAATATTTTTGTTCAGTTCAGACTGTGTTATTTTCACTCTGTAATTTGGTTAGGATTGTGGAGTAACTACAATGTTGTTGATTTTATTTAACTTAACTAGGCAATATTGTTGATCTTCCTCAGTTTTCTCCTATCTATGGAAATAAAAGCGAAGTCAGACACCATTTCAGTTGATGAGATAGTGTGTTGCTGTTGTAGGCTTAGTTGTATTATATATTCACTACAAGTCATATTTTACCTGTTGTAACTCGTGTATTATTTTTTACTGCAGAACCCATAAGTACTCTGGTGGAGGTAATGTATAATATCTTCAAGCAGAAATAATGGTTATTATACTCAGGCACTAAGCTATCAGCTCTCTTCCCTTCTGGCCTGAAATGTCAAATAAAAAAAGGGTCCAAATGTCATATTTTATCATTTAACATATGAATGCAGAAGGCAGTATTACAAAGTACAACTTGTCACTCATCACAGTCACACTGAGAGATCTCATAGTACCACATGCTGTAGGCATGTTGTACGACCCGATAACTGGCACACTTTTAATAGGCACTCTGTCTTACCTTACTCACAACGACAAACTTGTCAAGCTTCCTCATATTTGAATTGCAAGGAGCACAGAATATATATTTTTATTCATTTATTTTATTTCACCTTTGTTTAACCTTTACTTCATACCCATCCCGGATCCGGGAGCATCCTCATCAAAAACTCACTAGCATAGCCTAGCCTAACGGGACAGGGATATCATATAATTTCATGAAATCGCAAGTCCAATACAGCAAATGAAAGATAAACATCTTGTGAATCCAGCCATCATTTCCGATTTTTAAAATGTTTTACAGCGAAAACACAATATGTATTTATATTAGCTAACCACAATAGCCAAACACACAACGGAATATTTTCACCATGTTTCCACCGCATAGGTAGCCTTCACAAAACCCACAAATAGAGATAAAATGAATCACTAACCTAGAACAACTTCATCAGATGACAGTCTTATAACATCATGTTATACAATACATTTATGTTTTGTTCGAAAATGTGCATATTTATAGCTACAAATCCTGGTTTTACATTGTAGCCACCATCACAAATAGCACCAAAGCAGCCAGAATAATTACAGAGAGCAACGTGAAATACATAAATACTCATCATAAAACATTTATGAAAAATACATGGTGTATAGCAAATGAAAGATAAACATCTTGTGAATCCAGCCAATATTTCCGATTTTTTAAGTGTTTTACAGCGAAAACACAATATAGAATTATATTAGCTCATCACAATAGCCAAACACACAAAGCTATTTATCCACCGCCAGCATAGATTTCACAAAAACAGAAATATAGATACAATTAATCACTAACCTTTGGACAACTTCATCAGATGACAGTCTTATAACATCATGTTATACAATACATTTATGTTTTGTTCGAAAATGTGCATATTTAGAGCTGCAAATCGTGGTTATACATTGTGAATACGTAGCAACGATTCACCAGAATGTCCAGAGATATTTTGGACACTCACCTAATCTGACCAAAGAACTCATAAACTTTACATAAAAATACTTGTTGTATGGCAAATGAAAGATACACTGGTTCTTAATGCAACCGCTGTGTTAGATTTTTAAAAATAACTTCACCACAACATACAGCATGCGTTATTGTGAGACAGCGCTCACCAACACGGCGGAGAATAGGACTCAACATATTACACAGAAATACAAAATAACATCATAAATGTTGTCTTACTTTTGCTGTTCTTCCATCAGAATGTTGTGCAAGGAGTCCTTGGTCCAGAATAAATCTTTGTTTGGTTTTAGAATGTCCTTTTCTTCTGTCGAATTAGCAACTTTGGCTAGCCATGTGGCGCGAACATGCCCATCTTCTCTTGGCGCAAAGAACGGAAAATTCCAAAAGTCCCAATAAACGTTGAATAAACTGATCAAACTCGGTTGATAAATCCTACTTTATGATGTTTTTCTCATATGTATCAAATAAAATCAGAGCCGGAGATATTCTCCGTGTATACCGAACGCTCTTCAGAAGACAATGTCGAGGTCCCCCGCGCGCCGTCGACAACAAACAAAAGGGCTGACCTGTCACTCCAAAAGCTCTTATTCGGCCTCAGATCAAGCTAGACACCCCATTCAACCTTCCACTGCCTGTTGACATCTTGTGGAAGGCGTATGAAGTGCATACATATCGATAAATAAAAGCCAGTTGAATAGGCAGGCCCTGAAACAGAGCCTCGTTTTCAGATTTTTCACTTCCTGTATGGAAGTTTGCTGCCAAATGAGTTCTGTTTTACTCACAGATATAATTCAAACAGTTTTAGAAACTTCAGAGTGTTTTCTATCCAATAGTAATAATAATATGCATATTGTATGATCTAGAACCGAGTACGAGGCCGTTTAATTTGGGCACGATTTTTTCCAATGTGAAAACAGCGCCCCCCTATTAGGCCAGTTGAGAACAAGTTTTCATTTACAACTGCAACCTGGCCAAGATAAAGCAAAGCCGTGCGACAAAAACAACAACACAGAGTTACACATAAACAAACGTACAGTCAATAACACAATAGAAAAATCTATGTACAGTGTGTGCAAATGTAGAAGAGTAGGGAGGTAGGCAATAAATAGGCCACAGAGGCGAAAATAATTACAATTTATCATTAATACTGGAGTGATAGATGTGCAGATGATGTGCAAGTAGAGATACTGGGTGCAAAATAGCCAGAGGGTAAGTAATAATATGAGGATGAGGTAGTCGGTTGTGCTATTTACAGAATGGCTGTGTACAGGTACAGTGATCGGTAAGCTGCTCTGACAGCTGATGCTTAAAGTTAGAGAGGGAGATATAAGACTCTAGCTTCAGAGATTTTTGCAATTTGTTCCAGTCAGTGGCAGCAGAGAACTGGAAGGAAAGGCAGCCAAAGGAAGTTTTGGCTTTGGAGTTGACCAGTTCAATTTACCTGCTGGAGCGCGTGCTACGGGTGGGTGTAGGCTATGGTGACCAGTGAGCTGAGATAAGGCGGGGCTTTACCTAGCAAAGACTTATAGATGACCTGGAGCCAGTGGGTTTGGCGACTGAGGGACAGCCTGCTGATCGCAATGGTGAGTAGTACTATCTTTGGGTCTTCGATGATAAAACGGATGGCACTGTGATAGACTACATCCAGTTCGCTGAGTAAAGTTTCGCTATTTTGTAAATGACATTGCCGAAGTCAAGGATCGGTAGGATAGTCAGTTTTACAAGGGTATGTTTGGTGGCATGAGTGAAGGAGGCTTTGTTGTGAAATAGGAAGCCGATTCTAGATTTAACTTTGGATTGGAGATGCTTAATGTGACTCTGGAAGGAGAGTTTACAGTCTAACCAGACACCTAGGTATTTGTAGTTGTCCACATATTCTAAGACGGAACCGCCCAGAGTAGTGATGCTAGTCGTGCGGGAGGGTGCGGGCAGTAATCTGTTGAAGAGCATGCACTTAGTTTTACTAGCATTTAAAAGTGGTTGGAGGCCACGGAAAGAGTGTTATGAAGTTGAAGCTCGTTTGGAGGTTTGTTATCACAGTGTCCATAGAAGGGCCAGATGTATACAGAATGGTCTCGTCTGCGTAGAGGTGGAACATTGAATCACCAGCAGCAAGAGCGACATCATTGATATATACAGAGAAAAGAGTCGGCCCGAGAATTGAACCCTGTGGCACCCCAATAGAGACTGCCAGAGGTCCGGACAACAGGCCCCCCCGATTTGACACACTGAACTCTATCTGTAAAGTAGTTGGTGAACCAGGCGAGGCAGTCATTTGAGAAGCCAAGGCTATTGAGTCTGCCGATAAGAATATGGTGATTGACAAAGTCGAAAGCCTTGGCCATGTCGATGCACAGTACTGTCTTTTATCGATGGGGGTTATGATATCGTTTGGGACCCTTGAGCGTGACTGAGGTGCACCCATGACCAGCTCGGAAACCAGATTGCAAAATGGAGAAGTTACGGTGAGATTCGAAATGGTGATATGTTTATTAACTTGGCTTTCGAAGATTTTAGAAAGGCAGGGCAGGATGGATATAGGTCTGTAACAGTTTGGGTCTAGAGTGTCTCCCCCTTTGAAGAGGGGGATGACCGAGGCAGCTTTCCAGTCCTTGGCGATCTCAGATGATACGAAAGAGAGGTTGAATAGACTAGTAATAGGGGTTGCAACAATTTCGGCAGATCATTTTAGAGAAGGGTCCCGATTGTCTAGCCCAGCTGATTTGTAGGGATCCAGATTTTGCAGTTCAGCTGTTTGGATTCTGGGTGAAGGAGAAGCGGGGGGGCAAGTTGCTGCAGGGGGTGCTGAGATGTTTTGGAATTAGTGCTACAGGAAGCTGTTTTTTCTGTTTGAAAAAGCTTTTTTCTTTTGAAAAATAGCTTTCCTAACTGACTGAGTATATTGGTTCCTGACTTCCCTGAAAAGTTGCATAGGGGGCTATTTGATGCTAATGCAGGACGCCACATTATGTTTTTGTGCTGGTCAAGGGCAGTCAAGTCTGGGGTGAACCAAGGGCTATATCTGTTCTAAGTTCTACATTTTTTGAATGGGGCGTGCTTTTTTAAGATGGAGAGGAAAGCACTTTTGAAGAGCTACCAGGCATCCTCTACTGACGGGATGATGTCAATACCCTTCCAGGATACACAGGCCAGGTTGATTAGAAAGGCCTGCTCACTGAAGTGTTTTAGCCTTTCAGTGATACCCATCCCGGATCCGGGAGCATCCTCATCAAAAAAGCTGACTAGCATAGCCTAGCCTAACGGGACAGGGATATCATATAATATAATTTTCATGAAATCACAAGTCCAATACAGCAAATGAAAGATAAACATCTTGTGAATCCAGCCATCATTTCCGATTTTTAAAATGTTTTACAGCGAAAACACAATATGTATTTCTATTAGCTAACCACAATAGCCAAAAACTCAACCGCATATTTTCACCATGTTTCTACCGCATAGGTAGCTATCACAAAACCGACCAAATAGAGATATAATTAGTCACTAACCAAGAAACAACTTCATCAGATGACAGTCTTATAACATGTTATACAATACATTCATGTTTTGTTCGAAAGATGTGCATATTTGAGGTATAAATCATAGTTTTACATTGCAGCTACTGTTAGGGTTCGTTCCTTACGTCCTTCTTTGTCAATCATTGGTTCATTGGTGAAATTAGCATTATGACAATATCTTTAATTAAATTTCATTCAATTTCATTTCATTAAAAAACCTTTATTAATGCAATTGCAGACAGAAGTTGACAAACAGGAACATAGCACGCATGTTTCTGAGTAAGTTCTGCCCCCACCAAAAGGTCTCCAGTGGTTTTATTAAACCCTAAGTCGCGCCCTGGTGACGTCACTACCTATATCATCATCCTCTGCTCCTGGGACCAAAACCATGCCTACAAAGCTGTATAAACAGGGCCCTTATTGTTAGCTAAACACTTAGCAGTAAATGTCCCCTTCCCCCAAAGTTGACCCGTTGTGGAATGTTTACCTAGTCTTATCTCCTTCACTCCCCTGCAGAGTTCTGTCTAAGGGCCTCTTTATAATGAGGCAGAGAGAGAGAGAGAGAGAACTAAAATACAAATGTAGAACAATACTAAACTTCTACAATGAATATATATATTGTTAATCAGTAGTCTAAAACCCTATAAATGTAAGGAGGGAGGGGTCTTTTAACCCCTCCCCTTCTATTAATATAACATAAGCATAATCAATTATTCTAATACACCAAACATTTGTACAGCCCCAATCATGACCCCTAGGTAAATCCTAACACTACCATCACAAATAGCACTGAAGCAGCCAGAATAATTACAGAGAGCAACGTGAAATACATAAATACTCATCATAAAACATTTATGAAAAATACATGGTGTACAGCAAATGAAAGATAAACATCTTGTGAATCCAGCCAATATTTCCGATTTTTTAAGTGTTTTACAGCGAAAACACAATATAGAATTATATTAGCTTACCACAATAGCCAAACACACAACCGCATTTATTCACCACAAAAGGTAGCTATCGCAAAAACCAGCAAAAGATATAAAATTAATCACTAACCTTGACCAACTTCATCAGATGACAGTCTTATAACATCAGGTTATACAATACACTTATGTTTTGTTAGAAAATGTGCATATTTAGAGCTGCAAACCGTGGTTATACATTGTGAATATGTAGCATCGATTCACCAGAATGTCCGGAGCTATTTTGGACACTCACCTAATCTGACCAAAGAACTCAAACTTTACATAAAAATACTTGTTGTATGGCAAATGAAAGATACACTGGTTCTTAATGCAACCGCCGTGTTAGATTTTTAAAAATAACTTTACCATAACAAACAGCTTGCGTTATTGCGAGACAGCGCTCGCCAAAACGGCAGAGAATAGGTATCAACATTTTCCACAGAAATACGAAATAACATCATAAATTGTTCTTACTTTTGCTGAGCTTCCATCAGAATCTTGTACAAGGAGTCCTTGGTCCAGAATAAATTGTTGTTTGGTTTTAGAATGTCCTTTTCTTCTGTCGAATTCGCGCCAACAATGCTAGCCAAGGTTGATAACATTCCCACCCTCTCTTGACGCAAAGAATGGAAAACTCCAAAAGTCCCAATAAACGTTGAATAAACTGATAAAACTCGGTTGAAAAAAACTACTTTACGATGTTATTATCACATGTATCAAATAAAATCAGAGCCGGAGATATTCGCCGTGTAAACCGAAAGCTTTTCAGAAGCTAATGTCGAGCTCCGCCTCGCGCCTTGGTAGACAAAGGAAATTCCTGACCTGCCACTCCAAAAGCTCTTGTTCGACCTCAGATCAAGCTAGACACCCCATTCCACCTTCCACTGCCTGTTGACATCTAGTGGAAGGCGTATGAAGTGCATGTATATCGATAAATAAGCCAGTTGAATAGGCAGGCCCTGAAACAGAGCCCCATTTTCAGAATTTTCACTTCCTGTCTGGAAGTTTGCTGCCAAATGAGTTCTGTTTTACCCACAGATATAATTCAAACAGTTTTAGAAACTTGAGTGTTTTCTATCCAATAGTAATAATAATATGCATATTGTATGATCTAGAATAGAGTACGAGGCCGTTTAAATTGGGCACGATTTTTTCCAAAGTGAAAATAGCGCCCCCCTATTGACAAGAAGCTTTAGGGAACATTTGACAGTGATGGGGTGGTCGTTTGACCGCGGACCCATTACGCACGTAGGCATTGAGGCAGTGATCGCTGAGATCCTGGTTAAAGAGAGCAGAGGTGTATTTAGAGGGCAAGTTGGTCAGAATGATATCTAAGAGGGTGCCCATGGTTACGGATTTAGGGTTGTACCTGGTAGGTTCCTTCATCATTTGTGTGAGATTGAGGGCATCTAGTTAAGATTGTAGGATGGCCGGGGTGTTAATTACAATTGACCATATGCGATCAATTCACATATGGTCTCCCCAGCACAGCTGGGGGCTGAAGGGGGTCTATAGCAAGCGGCAACGGTGAGTGACTTGTTTCTGGAAAGGTGGATTTTTAAAGTAGAAGCTCGAATTGTCTGGATAGTATGACAGATCTCTGCAAGCTATCTCTGCAGTAGATTTCAACTCCGCCCCCTTTGGCAGTTCTATCTTGTCGCAAAATGTTATAGTTAGGGATGGAAATGTCAGGATTTTTGGTGGCCTTCCTAAGCCAGGATTCAGACACGGCTAGGACATCCGGGTTGGCGGAGTGTGCTAAAGCATTGAATAAAACAAACTTAGGGAGAAGGCTTCTAATGTTAACATGCATGAAACCAATGCTTTTACGGGTACAGAAGTCAACAAATGACAGCAGCTGGGGAATGGGAGTGATGCTGGGGGTTGCAAGGCCTGGGTTAACCTCTACATAACCAGAGGAACAGAGGAGGAGTAGGATAAGAGTGCGGCTAAAGGCTGAAAGAACTGGTCATCTATTGCGTTCGGAACAGAGAGTAAATGGAGCAGGTTTATAGATATAGATTCAAGGCATAATGTACAGACAAGGGAATGGTAGGATGTGAGTACATTGGAGGTAAGCCTAGGCATTGAGTGACGATGAGAGAGGTTTTGTCTCTAGAGGCACCATTTAAGCCAGGTGAGGTCACTGCATGTGTGGGCGTTGGAACATGAGGGCTAGCTAAGGCATATTGAGCAGGGCTGGAGGCTCTACAGTGAAATAAGACAAAATGTAATCACCAAAACAGCAATTGACAAGGCATATTGATGTTAGGGAGAGGCATGTGTAGTCAAGTGATCATAGGGTCCAGCGAGTAGCTAGGTAAGCTGGTGGCACGGCGATTCAGACAGCAAGCAGGCCGGTGCTAGCTGCAGGCTAGCAGATGGCCCTCAAGGGGACATCGCAACGAGAGAGCCTATTTAAACCCCCTCGAACGGTTACATTGGCAGATAAGTCGTGATGGATCGGCGGGGCTCCGTTGTCGGCAGCAAAGGGTTCAGGCCAATTGGCAAAAGAGGTATTGAAGCCCAGGAATTATCTGATGGATATCAGTTTTGTTCTGTTCTTCTTTATTTACTGTAATGCAATAACATAACAGGGCAACAAGGGACCCTTTCAAAGGCTTGTTATGTTAACTTCGGCATTATACCTTGTCAGTCTCTCCCTGGATTGGCTACTCTTTGAAATTTCAAATCAGTATTAAAAAAGGTAGGAAACAATGGGCCAGTTTCCCAGACACAGATTACGCCTAACCCAGGACTAAAAGGCATTCTCAATGGAGATTCTGAGAGATATGTTGTGTGAATTCATTAATTATAATTCAACTTCTTCATCCAGAAAACCTGAATGACCCAGGACTCAATCTGCATTGCATAAATTCATCTTTGCAGAGTGATTAAGATTTAAAGGCAATGTTCCTGCTTTAGTGGAGACTGCATTCACTGTAAACGCTGTATATGTCGGTCCAATCGGAAA
Organism: Salvelinus namaycush; assembly: GCF_016432855.1. Lineage (NCBI taxonomy): Eukaryota > Metazoa > Chordata > Actinopteri > Salmoniformes > Salmonidae > Salvelinus > Salvelinus namaycush. Next base: position 38,571,081 of record NC_052308.1, read on the forward strand.
TTACCTTGAGATTTATCGCAGAATCTGTAACGCTTCAGATTTACAGATTGAATAGAGCTCCTAGTCTTTAAACTCAGTGGAGTTTAGAACCAGAGTCTAACATATGTTAGAACTAGTATTACAACTTGCTGAAGCACTAAGGATGATAGCCTGACATGTGGAGTGACACAACCAATCATTGGACCTCAATGTCAAATACTAGTGGAATACGTCATATGCAGCTGGGGAATTGTGTAAAATTATCACGAGAACAACAATAATATATCAAAATCTTGAAACACTATTATCACCCTGACCTGCTACATTGAGGGTCATAATGGTATCTATGAATGATAAAACACAAACTGTCATCAGGGATAGTGGAGCTGGAGCTGCCACTGCCTTTGCTCAGCAATCATCAGAGCCATTTGTACACTGTAATACAGACCACAGTACTTCATTAAAGGATGAATATAGATATTGTACAAACTGTCTAAAGCTACGAGTATTCATTTTTCATATCAGGCTAAATTCACCTCAGACACAATTGCGGGTGGGGTGTGCTCTGTGTCGGTTTAGCCTGAACTAATGATAACTGTTGTTAACTACTGGTCTTATCTGTAACTCATAGAAGGGCATGGTTCCTGTATTAGTCTTCAGCTCGGCTATAGAACACTGTCTGTACCCTCTGGGGGAAACGTATTTACAGTCAGTGGAATGATGATGTCTCTGTTCAATTACCTCAGAGTAGGAGTGCTTATCTAGGTTCAGTTAGCCTTTTCTATGATCCTAGATCAGCACTTCTACTCTAGGACGCTTTATGAATACGGGCCCAGGTCTTAGATTAATGTCTGAATATCGGAAGAGATTTCTGCATCGAATTACACTTTTTATTTATAGTACTCCAAAGAATGGGTGGGAAAATGAGATAAGGTTTGATGATTTTATTGATATTGGCATCAAATCCTATCAGTGTTTTACAGTGTTTCTACTATATATGCATCTACACAATCCCTTCTCGTTAACCATCGATATATTTTCACAAATGTCATACTTCAAAGTCTTAAGAAATTACAGTAGAAAAAAAACTATATAAGATTATTAAACCCACCTAAATCAAAGATAAAATGTATCTTTAAAAAAACTGTTTGTTCACTTGTATATACAGACTCACTTAACCAACCGGGACTAATAGCAGGAATGTCATGTTTTTGTTTCCACCATGTTGTGTGACAGGTGTTTGATCCATGCATCCATTACTCTGCCATGACCACAGTCCTGGTTAATTAAACTGCAAAGGTCCATATTTTGTGCCGGACCTTACTCAATATGTTTTCTCCTCATTCTGACATGAGTCAGCAAGATTGACCTGTAATTCTATTAATTCTAGGTAGGGTTTCCTGGGCCAAACAGAATGACCGCATCTCTTTTTTCACACCAAGACTTCCCAGAACCAGTGCTTCTACGTCTCATCAGCACTACATACAGGAAATAGTGTGTGTTTTGGAAACACTTGCCCACATCTCCCTCCCAAGAAAAAGGCATGGGGTGGATTATGTTCTGTACTATACTTTTCTAAGCCACTCAGACCAAGCGAAGGGTCACATAAGTCTCTGTTACACAACAGGAAGTATTTGTATTGTTTATGTCAGGACCTGCTTATTTCAAGTTCTATAGGGAAGGTGGCTGAGAGAGGGGGACAGTGTCTCTACAGGGGGCCAGTGTCTCTGTCTAGGAGGTTGTGGCCCCAGGCTGGTATCTCCATGTCCCCCAGGGGTCTGTCCTGCTCTGACTGCTTGGCCAGGAGGGAATTCTTCTGGGCCATGGTCATGGGGAGATCCTTTGACGGTGTGGTGAGGATGGACAGTCTCTAAAGAATCAATAAAGAGGACAGAGGAGCATTTCAAAGATAGACCACCAAAGAAATGAGACATACAATAACTGGTGATGTTTGCAGAACGTTGATTGTTTGTCTTATTTTCTTAGTTGGTAGAAGAAACAACATCAGTGTATATTGGGGAGGAAATGGGGTTTGGGTAATGGATCTGATCATTCGATAAATAGAGACATAACTAGCGATAACACCACAAGTGATACCTGCCAACTTTTAAAAGATCTGAAGTTTGGAATTGATAGTGAGAAATTAACCATGTCCTCTCATGACCATTGCTCCATCTTTGGAGGATGTCCTCAAAGACTTAGCCTCTATCGTCGACCTACGTAACTAGCTATAGCTAGGCTACTTATGATATATTGCTTGATTTTTTGTTGCTTTTGGACCACTTTGAGATACTTTTCTGTTTTGAAACTCCAGTGCTTGACTTGGGCTGAGACAGTTGCCGGTACTCATGTTTGGTGTCGGTACTGTTTACATTTAGGTGCATGAGCTCCACAATACTTTTGAGCTAATATTGTAAAAGAGGAACAGGAGCTCAAGCTGTTAACCTTTTCTCAATAGGGGGTGCTGTTTTCACTTTGTAAAAAATTTGTTCCCAAATCAAACTGCCTCGTACTCAATTCTTGCTCGTACAATATGCATATTATTATTACTATTGGATAGAAAACACTCTAGTTTCTAAAACCGTTTGAATTATATCTGTGAGTAAAACAGAACTCGAGTTGGAGCAATCTTCCTGTCAGCAAGTGAGAAATCTGAAATCATGCAATCTGTTTCAGGGTCGGTTTATTAATTTGCATGTATTCTATTGGTCGACATGCACTGCATACGCCTTCCCCTGGATGTCAGCAAACAATGAGAATTGGAATGGAGTTGCTAGGCAGATCTGAGGCTATATAAATGGGCTTGGAATCGGGGGTGCAGCCTTTTCAACATTCGCCATGACGCAAGACAGACCTCAGGATTGCGTTCTGGAAAGCTGCCGTTATAGGCCTTAGATATATCCGGCTCTGATTTTATTCGATATAGGTGTTAAAGACATCATAATGTTGTTATTTTAAACCGAGTTATATCAGTTTATTGCGATTTTTGGATATTTCTTAGTGCTGCGTTATAGTGAGTTGGACACGTCTGGGCCACATGGCTAATGTTTACTGCTAATTCCAAAGTTGAAGGCGACAATCTACAACCGAGCAACGATTGCTCTGGACAAAGGACAACTTGCCCAAGATTCTGATGGAAGCTCATCCAAAAGTAAAAACTATTTATGATGTTAATTCGTTGTTCTGTTGAAAAATGTAAATCTACTATTCCGCCATTATTTCGGTGCGGTCTCGCTTTAACGCAGGCTGTATGTCGTAGTAACGTTAATTTTAAGCGGTTGCTGCGGTTGCTGAGAGGTTATAAATAGCCTGGGAACGTAGGGTCCGGTCTTTGTTCACTTCGCTCTGACGCAGGAAGGACATCTGGCTGTGGCTCTAGAACGCTCCGGTTATAGGCCTTAGATATATCCGGTCATGTTTTTATTCGTTATAGGTGTTAAAGACATCATAATGTTGTTATATTAAACCGAGTTATATCAGTTTATATCGGTATATTGCGATTTTCGGATATTTAATCGTCCTGCGTTTTAGTGAGTCGGACACGTCTTTGCCTCATGGCTAATGTTTACTGCTAAATCGAACGTTGAAGAGGACAATCTACAACCAAGCAACGATTATTTTGGACTAAGGACACCTTGCCCAAGATTCTGATGGAAGCTCATCAAAAGGTAAGAACTATTTAAGATGTTAATTCGTTGTTCTGTTGAAAAAAGTAAAATGCATATTCCGCCATTCATTTCGGTGCGGTCTCGCTTTAACGCACGCTGTATGCCGTAGTAACGTTAATTTTAAAAATCTAACACAGCGATTGCATTAAGAACTAATGTATCTTTCATTTGCTGTCCAACCTGTATTTTTTAGTCAAGTTTATGATTAGTTATCGATTAGATTAGGTGCCTCTCCCAAGATTTCTCCCGACATATTGTTGGCAGCCTGGCTACTTTTCTCATTGTATAACCACGATTTGTGCCGCTAAATATGCACATTTTCGAACAAACTCTATATGTATTGTGTAATATGATGTTATAGGACTGTCATCTGATGAAGTTTTGAGAAGGTTAGTCAAAAATGTAATATCTTTTGCTGGTTTATTCGCTATCGCTAACGTGCATGAATCAATGCTGCTGTGTGGTTGCCTATTGTAGTAAGCTAATATAATGCTATATTGTGTTTTCGCTGTAAAACACTTAAAAAATCTGAAATATTGGCTGGATTCACAAGATCTTTGTCTTTCATTTGCTGTACGCTGTGTATTTTTCAGAAATGTTTTATGATGAGTATTTAGGTAATTCACGTTGGTCTCTGTAGTTATTCTAGTTGCTTTGGTGAGAGTTGTGATGGTGGCTGCAATGTAAAACTATGATTTATACCTGAAATATGCACATTTTTCTAACAAAACATATGCTATACAATAAATATGTTATCAGACTGTCATCTGATGAAGTTGTTTCTTGGTTAGTGACTATTTATATCTTTATTTGGTCGAAATTGTGATAGCTACCTATGCAGGAAAAAAATGGTGGGAAAAAAAGTTGTGTCTTTTGCTATCGTGGTTAGCTAATAGAAATACATATTGTGTCTTCCCTGTAAAACATTTTAAAAATCAGAAATGATGGCTGGATTCACAAGATGTGTATCTTTCATCTGGAGTCTTGGACTTGTGATTTAATGATATTTAGATGCTAGTATTTACTTGTGACGCTATGCTAGGCTATGCTAGTCAGCTTTTTTACTGATGGGGGTGCTCCCGGATCCGGGATTGTGTGCAAGTAGAAGTTAAACATTTTAGTTGCCGGTACTCAGCTCCGGAGAGCTCCTGCCCAAGTCAAGCAATGTGAAACTCTATAGAAACATAATAAATGATGTCCCTATTTACCTGTCGCAGTGTGCCAGGAGTGACGCTCACGATGTACACCATCCATAGAGGAACCATGAGGGTGGAGGAGAGAGTGAACCACCAGCCAACGGCGGAACCCCACCAAGGATACTGAAAGGTGTTGTTGAACTTCAGCGGGGCTAACTTCATCAAGGAGAAGACAAATGTAGCCTAGAACAAAAGATATGGATGGAGGTTGTATAATAAACATTAAAGAACACAATGTATTTTCCGATAGCATTGTACTAATTATAACATTATATGGTAACAGTGAGGGTTGAGTGAGGACAGATGAACAAGATAAGGTTAAGAACAAGGTTATGGTTTCTCCAGTACATTTAGGTCAGGCTTCTGGTGAAGCATTTATAATGGTCTAATAAAAAGCATGAGCTGGCGCACACCCAATATGTTCCTTCTGTTGATGATGCTTATCAGGCATTATAGTTGAAACAAAAGATTACATGTAACAAACATTTTATGAAATTGGAAACAATTAAATAAAGTACCAGTCAACTTTCTACACACCTAATCATTCAAGGTCTTTTCTTTATTTTTACCATTGTCTACATTGTAGAATAACAGTGAAGACATAAAAAACTATGAAATAACACATATGGATTCAAGTAGTAACCAAAAGTGTTAAACAAATCAAAAAATATATTTTTTTGATTCTTCAATGTAGCCATTTGCCTTGACAGCTTTGCACACTCTTGGCATTCTCTCAACCAGCTTCATGAGGCACAGTAGTCACCTGGAATGCATTTAAATTAAAAGGTGTGCCTAGTTAAAAGTTAATATGTGGAATTAATGCGTTTGAGCCAATCAGTTGTGTTGTGACAAGGTAGGGGGAGTTATACAGAACATAGCCCTATTTTGGGGTCTGAAATCTACAACAGAAGCTAGCCAGAAGTTAGCCAGTTCACTGGCCCTGCAGTGCCAATTCAGGCCCTGCAGTGCCTAGCTCCACTCCTATTCCCCAGGCTCTCTCTTTTGATGACTTCTGTAACCGTAATAGCCTTGGTTTCATGCATGTTAACGTTCAAAGCCTTCTCCCTAAATTTGTTTAATTCACTGCTTTAGCACACTCTGCCAACCCGGATGTCCTAGCCGTGTCTGAATCCTGGCTTAGGAAGACCACCAAAAACTCTGAAATCTCCATCCCTAACTACAAATCTTTCAGACAAGATAGAACGGCCAAAGGGGTCGGTGTTGCAATCTACTGCAGAGATAGCCTGCAGAGTTCTGTCCTACTATCCAGGTCTGTACCCAAACAATTTTAACTTCTACTTTAAAAATCCACCTCTAAAAACAAGTCTCTCACCGTTGCCACCTGCTATAGACCACCCTCTGCCCCCAGTTGTGCTCTGGACACCATATGTGAACTGATTGCCACCGATCTATCTTCAGAGCTCGTGCTGCTAAGTGACCTAAACTGGGACATGCTTAACACCCCAGCCATCCTAAAATCTAAGCTTGTTGTCCTCAATCTCACACAAATTATCAATGAACCTAACAGGTACCACCCCAAAGCCGTAAACTCGGGCAGCCTCATAGATATCATCCTAACCAACTTGCCCTCTAAATACACCTCTGCTGTTTTCAACCAAGATCTCAGTGATCACTGCCTTATTGCCTGCATCCGTAATGGGTCAGCGGTCAAACAACCTCCACTCATCACTGTCAAACGTTCCCTGAAACACTTCAGCGAGCAGGCCTTTCTAAATCGACTAGGCCCGGGTATCCTGGAAGGATATTGACCTCATCCCATCAGTAGAGGATGCCTGGTGATTTTTTTAAAATGACTTCCTCACCATCTTAAATAAGCATGCCCCATTCAAGAAATTTAGAACTAGGAACAGATATAGCCCTTGGTTCTCTTCAGAACTGACTGCCCTTAACTTCTTATGGCTGGGGGAGGTATTGAGTAGCTTGGATGAATAAGGTGCCAAAGGTAAATTGCCTGCTACTCATGCCCAGTTGTGAATATGCATATTATTATTATCCAACCAGGAAGTGGGAAATCTGAGGTTTGTAGGTTTTCAACTCATTGCCTATCGGAGATACAGTGGGATATTGGTCATTTTGCACTTCCTAAGGCTTCCACTAGATGTCAACAGTCTTTAGAACCTTGTTTGATGCTTCTACTGTAAAGTAGGGGGGAATGAGGGCTGAATGAGTCAGGGGTCTGGCAGAGTGCCTCGAGCGCGCTCACGTGAGAGTTAGCTCTGTTCCATTGCATTTCTACAGACAAAGGCATTCTCCGGTTGGAACATTATTGTAGATTTACAAACTGTAATATGACTTTGTCTGAACTTTTGCCTGGACCTGCCAGCGCGTCGTGAGTTTGGATTGTGTGCTGAACGCGCAAACAAAAAGGAGGTATTTGGACATAAATGATGGACTTTATGGAACAAATCAAACATTTATTGTGGAACTGGGATTCCTGGAAGTGCATTCTGATGAAGATCAAAGGTAAGTGAATATCTATAATGCTATTCTGACATCTGTTCTCCACAACATGGCGGATATCTTTATGGTTGTTTTGGGCTCTGAGCGCTGTACTCAGATTATAGCATGGTGTGCTTTTTCCGTAAAGTTTTTTTGAAATCTGACACAGCGGTTGCATTAAGGAGAAGTTGATCTAAAGTTCCATGCATAACACTTGTATTTTTATCAACATTTATGATGAGTATTTATGTAAGTTGATGTGGCTCTCTGCAAAATCACTGGATGTTTTGGAAGCAAAACATTACTGAACGTAATGCGCCAATGTAAACAGATTTTTGGAAATAAATATGAACTTTATCGAACAAAACATACATGTATTGTGTAACATTAAGTCCTATGAGTGTCATCTGATGAAGATCATCCAAGGTTAGTGATTAATTGTATCTCTATTTCGGCTTTTTATGAATCCTCTCTTTGGCTGAAAAAATGGCTGTGTTTTTCTGTGAATAGGTGCAGACCTAACATAATGATATGTTGTGCTTTCGTCGTAAAGCCTTTTTGAAATCGGACACTATGGTGGGATTAACAAGTTTATCTTTAAAATGGTGTAAAATACTTGTATGTCTGAGGAATTTAATTATGAGATTTGTTGTTTTGAAATTTGGCGCCCTGCACTTTCACTGGCTGTTGTCATATCGATCCCGTTAACGAGATCATAGCCATAAGAAGTTTAACCAACACAAAAAAATTATTTGGTGTTCTGCATTAGCATCGAACAGCCCCCGTGATATGTAACTTTTCAGGGAAGTTAGAAGCCAATATACACAGGCAGTTAGAAAAGCCAAGGCTAACTTTTTCAAGGAGAAATTTGCTTCCTGCAACACAAACTCAAAAAAGTTCTGGGACACTAAAGTCCATGGAGAATAAGAGCACCTCCTCCCAGCTGCCCACTGCACCGAGGACAGAAAACTCTGTCACCACCGATAAACCCACTATAATTGAGAAAAGCACTTTTCTACAGCTGGCCTTGCTTTCCACCTGGCTACCCCGGTCAACAGCACTGCACCCCCCATAGCAACTCGCCCAAGCCTTCCCCATTTCTCCTTCTTCCAAATCCTGTCAGCTGATGTTCTGAAAGAGCTGAAAAATCTGAACCCCTACAAATCAGCTGGGCTAGACAATCTGGACCCTTTATTTCTAAAATTATCTGCTGAAATTGTTGCAACCCCTATTACTAGGCTGTTCAACCTCTTTCATGTCATCTAAGATTCCCAAAGATTGGAAAGCAGCTCCGGTCATCCCCCTCTTCAAAGGGGGGGGACACTCTTGACCCAAACTGCTACAGACCTATATCTATCTTACCCTGCCTTTCTAAGGTCTTCGAAAGCCAAGTCAACAAACAGATTACCGACCATTTCGAACCCCACCGCACCTTCTCCGCTATGCAATCTGGTTTCAGAGCTGGTCATGGGGGCACCTCAGCCACGCTCAAGGTCCTAAACGATATCTTAACCGCCATCGATAAGAAACAATACTGTGCAGCTGTATTCATTGACCTGGCCAAGGCTTTCGACTCTGTCAATCACCACATTCTCATCGGCAGACTCGATAGCCTTGGTTTCTCAAATGATTGCCTCGCCTGGTTCACCAACTACTTCTCTGATAGAGTTCAGTGTGTCAAATCGGAGGGCCTGTTGTCCAGGCATCTGGCAGTCTCTATGGGGGTGCCACAGGGTTCAATTCTTGGGCAGACTCTTCTCTGTATACATCAATGATGTCACTCTTGCTACTGGTGAGTCTCTCATCCACCTCTACGCAGACGACACCATCCTGTATACTTCTGGCCCTTCTTTGGACACTGTTAACAACCCTTCAGACGAGCTTCAATGCCATACAACTCTCCTTCCGTGGCCTCCAACTGCTCTTAAATACAAGTAAAACGAAATGCATGCTCTTCAACCGATCACTGCCTACACCTGCCCGCCCGTCCAGCATCACTACTCTGGACGGTTCTGTCTTAGAATATGTGGACAACTACAAATACCTAGGTGTCTGGTTAGACTGTAAACTCTCCTTCGAGACTCACATCAAACATCTCCAATCCAAAGTTACATCTAGAATTGGCTTCCTATTTCGCAACCAAGCATCCTTCACTCATGCTGCCAAACATACCCTCGTAAAACTGACAATCCTACCAATCCTTGAATTCGGCAATGTCATTCACAAAATAGCCTCCAATACCCTACTCAATAAATTGGATGCAGTCTATCACAGTGCCATCCGTTTTGTCACCAAAGCCCCATATACTACCCACCACTGCGACCTGTACGCTCTCGTTGGCTGGCCCTCGCTTCATACTCGTCGCCAAACCCACTGGCTCCAGGTCATCTACAAGACCCTGCTAGGTAAATTCCCCCCTTATCTCAGCTCGCTGGTCACCATAGCAGCACCCACCTGTAGCACACGCTCCAGCAGGTATATCTCTCTGGTCACCCCCAAAGCCAATTCCTCTTTTGGCCGCCTCTCCTTCCAGTTCTCTGCTGCCAATGACTGGAACGAACTACAAAAATCTCTGAACTGGAAACACTTCTCACTATCTTTAAGCACCAGCTGTCAGAGCAGCTCACAGATTACTGCACCTGTACATAGCCCATCTATAATTTAGCCCAAACAACTACCGCTTCCCCTACTGTATTTTTATTTTTCTCCTTTGCACCCCATTATTTCTACTTTGCACATTCTTCCACTGCAATCTACCATTCCAGTGTTTTACTTGCTATTTTGTATTTACTTCGCCACCATGGCCTTTTTTGCCTTTACCTCCCTTATCTCACATAATTTGCTCACATTGTATATAGACTTATTTTTCTACTGTATTATTGACTGTATGTTTGTTTTACTCCATGTGTAACTCTGTTGTTGTATGTGTCGAACTGCTTTGCTTTATCTTGGCCAGGTCGCAATTGTAAATGAGAGCTTGTTCTCAACTACCTGGTTAAATAAAGGTGAAATAAATAAATAAAACAATTTGGTAAAGACCACGTCCATACGATAGCAAGAACCGCTCAAATAAGCAAAGAGAAATGACAGTCCGTCATTACTTTAAGACATGAAGATCCGACAATGCAGAACATTTCAACAACTTTGAAAGTTTCTTCGAGTGCAGTTGCAAAAAAGTGCTATGATGAAACTGGCTCTCATGAGGACCGCCACAGGAAAGGAAGACCGAGTTACCACTGCTGCAGAGGACAATTCATTAGAGTTAACTACCCCTCAGAATGCAGCCCAAATAAATGCTTCACAGAGTTCAACTAACAGACACATCTCAACATCAACTGTTCAGAAGAGACTGCGTGAATCAGGCCTCCGTGGTCAAATTGCTGCAAAGAAACCACTACTAAAGTATACCAATAATAAGAAGAGACATGATTGGGCAAAGAAACATGAGCTATGGAAATTACATTTACATTTAAGTCATTTAGCAGACGCTCTTATCCAGAGCGACTTACAAATTGGTGCATTCACCTTATGATATCCAGTGGAACAACCACTTTACAATAGTGCATCTAACTCTTTTAAGGGGGGGGGGGGGGGGGGGGGTTAGAAGGATTACTTTATCCTATCCTAGGTATTCCTTAAAAAGGTGGGGTTTCAGGTGTCTCCGGAAGGTGGTGATTGACTCCGCTGACCTGGCGTCGTGAGGGAGTTTGTTCCACCATTGGGGTGCCAGAGCAACCCAATGGTGGACCAGTGGAAATCTGTTCTTTGGTCTGATGAGTCCAAATATGAGATTTTTGTTTCCAACCGCCGTGTCTTTGTGAGATGCAGAGTAGGTGGATGGATGATCTCCGCATGTGTGGTTCCCACCATGAAGCAGGAGGGGGGGGGGGGGGGGGGGCTTGGAAAAGCATTGAGAGAATGCCTAGAGTGTGCAAAGCTGTCATCAAGGCAACAGGATGTTACTTTGAAGAATCTAAGATCAAAAATATATTTAGATTTGTTTTACACTTTTTTGGTTACTACATGATTCCATATGTGTTTTTTCATTGTTGTGATGTTTTCACTATTATTCTACAATGTAGAAAATAGTAAAAAAAATAAAGAAAAACCCTTGAATGACTAGGTGTGTCAACTTGTGTGTTACTGTATATGTGAAATTAATTTAAACAGTAATGTATGTTAATGTTAATCCTATGCTAGTGCTAATGATAACAGCCTAATATATTCAATATGCTGTAAACTATTATATTCTAAATGTTTCACTCAATTCATTCTAATCAACCTAATAATTATGACACACCTCTCACTATTGTCATTAGTTGCACTAATTGCACTGTTTTGTCTACATAACCTGGTTCAATCATTCATAACATTACCCTGAAGAAGGAACAATGATGTCGAAACGTTGGTGGTTTACCCAATAAATTACAGTGAGTTTATACAGAGTGTGCGACTCTCTTCGTTTTTATAGAAGCATTTATAATGAACATAAAGTTAGGATTATCTACTTTACATAGGTTACACATAGGCGTCCATTTGATTTATATTTCTCTGTATTGTCATCTTAACTTCTGGTTTTCTGTAAATCACTTGTATTACTGGGACATCAACATCATGTTTACTATAACTACACTGCTCAAAAAAATAAAGGGAACACTAAAATTACACATCCTAGATCTGAATGAATGAAATATTCTTATTAAATACTTTTTTCTTTACATAGTTGAATGTGCTGACAACAAAATCACACAAAAATTATCAATGGAAATCAAATTTATCAACCCATGGAGGTCTGGATTTGGAGTCACACTCAAAATTAAAGTGGAAAACCACACTACAGGCTGATCCAACTTTGATGTAATGTCCTTAAAACAAGTCAAAATGAGGCTCAGTAGTGTGCGTGGCCTCCACGTGCCTGTATGACCTCCCTACAACGCCTGGGCATGCTCCTGATGAGGTGGCGGATGGTCTCCTGAGGGATCTCCTCCCAGACCTGGACTAAAGCATCCGCCAACTCCTGGACAGTCTGTGGTGCAACGTGGCGTTGGTGGATGGAGCGAGACATGATGTCCCAGATGTGTTCAATTGGATTCAGGTCTGGGGAACGGGCGGGCCAGTCCATAGCATCAATGCCTTCCTCTTGCAGGAACTGCTGACACACTCCAGCCACATGAGGTCTAGCAATGTCTTGCATTAGGAGGAACCCAGGGCCAACCGCACCAGCATATGGTCTCACAAGGGGTCTGAGGATCTCATCTCGGTACCTAATGGCAGTCAGGCTACCTCTGGCTAGCACATGGCCCCCCAAAGATATGCCACCCCACACCATGACTGACCCACCGCCAAACCGGTCATGCTGGAGGATGTTGCAGGCAGCAGAACGTTCTCCACGGCGTCTCCAGACTCTGTCACGTGTGCTCAGTGTGAACCTGCTTTCATCTGTGAAGAGCACAGGGCGCCAGTGGCGAATTTGCCAATCTTGGTGTTCTCTGGCAAATGCCAAACATCCTGCACGGTGTTGGGCTGTAAGCACAACCCCCACCTGTGGACGTCGGGCCCTCATACCACCCTCATGGAGTCTGTTTCTGACCGTTTGAGCAGACACATGCACATTTGTGGCCTGCTGGAGGTCATTTTGCAGGGCTCTGGCAGTGCTCCTCCTGCTCCTCCTTGCACAAAGGCGGAGGTAGCGGTCCTGCTGCTGGTTGTTGCCCTCCTACGGCCTCCTCCACGTCTCCTGATGTACTGGCCTGTCTCCTGGTAGCGCCTCCATGCTCTGGACACTACGCTGACAGACACAGCAAACCTTCTTGCCACAGCTCGCATTGATGTGCCATCCTGGATGAGCTGCACTACCTGAGCCACTTGTGTGGGTTGTAGACTCCGTCTCATGCTACCACTAGAGTGAAAGCACCGCCAGCATTCAAAAGTGACCAAAACATCAGCCAGGAAGCATAGGAACTGAGAAGTGGTCTGTGGTCACCACCTGCAGAACCACTCCTTTATTGGGAGTGTGTCTTGCTAATTGCCTATAATTTCCACCTGTTGTCTATTCCATTTGCACAACAGCATGTGAAATTTATTGTCAATCAGTGTTGCTTACTAAGTGGACAGTTTGATTTCACAGAAGTGTGATTGACTTGGAGTTACATTGTGTTGTTTAAGTGTTCCATTTATTTTTTTGAGCAGTGTATAATTGGAAAAATAACATTCATTTGCTGTTGACAGTGGGGTGTAAATAAATAAAACTTACAGTGCAGATGACTGGAGTGAAATACTTCAAACAGTACTTAATGATGGGTAATGGTCGATAACCGATCATGTCCTCTATATTATCGTACAGACGGTCTGCACCTGTGGAGTAAACATATCAACAGGGACTCAAAATAACAGCAGTCAATAAAAGGGTTTGGTCAGTTGGTCTGTCAAATACCCAGTTGGTCTGTCAAATACACAGTTGGTCTGTCAAATACACAGTTGGTCTGTCAAATACACAGTTGGTCTGTCAAATACCCAGGTTAACATTCTCAAACCACCAAGTGACAGACAGGTTTAAACAATTGCAGATTAGAAAACCTGGAAAGCAGCTCTATCCAGGGTTTCCCAAACTCAGTCCTGGGCCCCCAACAGCTGATTCAAATAACCAACTCATCAAGCTTTTAGTATTTGATTCAGTTGTGTAGTGTTATGGCAAAAACAAAACAAGCACCCAGGGGTGGGACTATAAGGTTCTATGTGCAAAATGAATAGTTTTGAGATAATAAAAATGTTTCAAGTCACAGATCTCAGAACTGTTTTGTGATGTCCTCCTGTTTTCAAGTATATCACCTTACTTATGTACAATTATTTGTTATTGACAACCCAGCATTGTGTCATTGGATTGCATATAGAACCTAACCTGTTATGGCTGCAAGGGGCAGTATTGAGTAGCCAGTTAAATCGTGCCCATTTCAAACGGCCTCGTACTCAATTCTTGCTCGTACAATATGCATATTATTATTACTATTGGATAGAAAACTCTCTAGTTTCTAAAACCGTTTGAATTATTTCTCTGAGTGAAACAGAACTCATTCTGCAGCACATTTCCTGACCAGGAAGTGGAATGTCAGAAATCGATGCTCTGTTCAACTTCCTGCCTATACATGGGCATGATACGTAAGAGTCTACGTACACTTCATACACCTTCCCCTGGTTGTCAAGAGGCGGTGAGAGAAGAAATTTCGTGTTTATCTTGGTCTGAGGTGGAATTAAAGCTCTTTGTATGACGTGACCGTCCATTTCCTGTTTCTGGAGCGCGCGAAAGGGGACATGGATTTGCCTTCTGTTTAGCTGTCGTTATGGACGACTAACATCTCCAGTTTAGATTTTATTTGATACATGTGACCATATCATCGTAAAGTATGTTTTTTCAATATAGTTTAATCAGATTATTGAAATTTTTTCGGGAGTTTTGCCGTGTTCCGTTCTCTGACTTTGTTGACGTTGGAGAGATCCGTGCCACTTGGCAAGTGCCCATGCTAAATCAAGAGGGAAATTTGCCGTTCCAGATCCAAACAACGACTGTTCTGGACAAAGGACACCTTGTCCAACATTCTGACGGAAGATCACCAAAAGTAAGAAACATTTTATGATGCTATTTCTAATATCTGTCGTGCATGTGAACTGGTCGTCGGTGCCCAAGTGTTTCTGGCTATTGTGGCTACGCTAATATAACGCTATATTGTGTTTTCTCTGTAAAACACTTGATAAATCGGAAATATTGTCTGGAATCACAAGATGCCTGTCTTTCAATTGCTGTACACTATGTATTTTTCAGAAATGTTTTATGATGAGTATTTAGTTATTTGGCGTTGGTGTCTGTAATTTTTCTGTCTGCTTTCGGTGCAATTTCTGACTGTAGCTGCAATGTAAACTATGATTTATACCTGAAATATGCACATTTTTCTAACAAAACATATGCTATACAATAAATATGTTATCAGACTGTCATCTGATGAAGTTGTTTCTTGGTTAGTGGCTATTTATATCTTTATTTGGTCGAATTTGTGATAGCTACTGATGGAGTAAAAAACTGATGGAGTAAGAAAAGTGGTGTCTTTTGCTAACGTGGTTAGCTAATAGATTTACATAGTGTCTTCCCTGTAAAACATTTTAAAAATCGGACATGTTGGCTTGATTCACAAGATGTGTACCTTTCATATGTTGTATTGGACTTGTTAATGTGTGAAAGTTAAATATTTAAAAAAAATATCTTTTGAATTTCGCACCCTGCACTTGAGCTGGATGTTGTCATAAGTGTACCGGTGTCGGGCTGCACCCCAAACAGGTTAAAGCACCAAGAAAAAAGGTGTTAGCATAGATAGAACATCCGATTTTTCATTTTGTCATTGTAAATTAACATTTTCAAAAATCTGACATATCTCACACGTAAAGGACCACATAAAGAGCAACTCTATGTGAATAACTCATTTTTGACCAACATTGTCAGAACCTTATAAGTAACGAGATGTCGTTTCACATCAATGTCCAAAGTGGCAATGTGTGCCAGAGGAACAACTTGGATAATGCCAAAAACACCTTGAACAGAAACATCCTGAGGGAAGCTGACCTGCAATTAGGGTTTCTGTGATTGATTATCTGGGATTGATGGAATGGGGCCAAGCAGGGTCTTTTACAGCTCCTTGTTATCAGGGATCGTTGGGACGTTCCTACTCCATTGAAGTTGACATTTAAAATGGTTAAGGTCAGGGTAAGGGAGGGGTTAAGTTAGGGTTTAAGGTATGGACGTCCCAAGGATCCCTGATAGCACTGACCATATTTTACTATTATCTTTTCAGAACACCTACAATGATAGTGGTAACATTTAATAACTTACATGAAATTGCCTTAATAAATGTTTGTAATATAATACAAGGTTTAGAAAGCTGGATAAACTAACTTACCTAGCAAACTATAACATGGTAGCTGACATGGGCTAATTGGGTGACTGTCAGTGACTGACATAACAAGAGGAAAACTGCGGGTGCACTACCACGTTTCAAAATGTCACATTGTGTATTCTACTATCTTAACTAACAGTAAGTTGAGACCCCGACTGACATCGAACAAAAGTGGTTGCGGGCCCTATGCGGCACTGGGAGTAGGCCGGGCTAACTCACCATAAACCCAGCTGATACACACTGACTGTAGTATAGCGAAGAGAAGCAGAGTCATCCCACTGCAGGCATAGTAATCAAACAGCTGGAAGATATACAGGCCTCCCTGCAAATAGAGGGGTCGAAAGAGAAAGAAAGTATAAGGTCTTACTGAGCACAACAATAAGACTATAATCTACCTCCAGAGTCTACAAAACACTCAGACAATGATCGTAGGTGTGTCCAGCAGCCCAATCGCTTACGAAATAAGTGGAATCAACCAACAATTATGCGGAACGAGGAGGTATGTTGAAACACAGGGATATGTTGAAACAGATCACTTGGGAGGTCGATTTTTGATCATATATCTCGTTACTGTCATGATTAATCTAATAACGATGGCCTTTAAATTCTATATTTTATAACCTATATCCTTATAGAATGGTGACTTCAAATGACTTCTCACCTCTGTGACCATGACCAGGCCAATGAAGAAGCTACCCACACTGATGATGAGGAGGAGGATTTTACGCCGATGGCCAACCAGGAAGAAGGAGGGATTCATGTCTGAGATAGCTGTCATCAAAGCCTCCAGAGCTACAAACTGAAGGAGAGATGGGGTAGTTCAGTGGAAACTCTCTTCGAAATACTAGCTACTCCTTCACAGTTTCATATCCATTGAGTTTTGTGATGATTGTAGCATCTATTGTCGGTTATGTAATTATCCTTCACTAAGGAAATATTCCGTAGGCCTTCAGGACCACACTAACACACCTCACTGTCTAACCCCAGTAGGATTATCATGATGAAGAAGAAGATGGCCCAAAGCTGTGGTAATGGCATCATGGCCACGGCATGAGGGTAGGCGATGAATGCCAGGCCAGGACCTGTATGCAGCAACACAGGTAAACTCATTACTGAACTCTCCGAGGCAGAGGGAATAGTTAGATCCTTGAAATGCTAAGTCACCTGTCTTGTAACAAACCAGAACTTACAAGGGTATGTTAATTTGTTTGTTTATTTGTAAATTTGTTTATTCATTACTTAATTCATTCATTCGTATCTCACTGCTGCAACACTTACCTGATTCGGCCACCGTTGAGATGTCTGTCCCTTGTTCATAAGCCATGAATCCCAGAACAGAGAAGATTGCAAAACCGGCCACAAAGCTGGTTCCACTGTTCAACAGGCACAGGTACACACAGTCCCTAAAAAGAGATTCACTTCCCTGTTAGTCACAACACGAAGGCATCCAAATGACCTACAATATGGAGATCATCAAACTTCCCAGATACCCTACCATTTCTGCAACCCAACCTCCAAAGAATTATGTGCACAGGGGACGTTTTTGCAGGCAAGAGAAAACATTCTGCCAGCACATTTTATCTAGCAAGGCACATTTACTGTTTGTGTACATAATTCTTCCACTCACTTGTAACAGTTGTTGTCATATTTGTTGTAGCTGCCAAGAGCAGTCAGGCAGCCGAGGCAGATAGCATAGGAAAAGAAGATTTGTGTTCCAGCATCCATCCACACCTGTGAGACACACCAGAGCTAATGAGGGTAATGAGTTCTCCTGTGAGACACACCAGAGCTAATGAGGCTAATGAGTTCTCCAAAGGTAAATTGGAGTCAGGAGTCAGCTAACCTTGTGTCCAATCAATGAGACTAGATTGGAGATGTTGGTTCGAGCTGCCTTACCCTATAAAACACACTCACAAGATGTGAGTTTGCTATTCACAAGAAGCATTGCCTGATGTGATCCATGCCTTGAACAAAAGAGATCTCAGAAGACCTAATATTAAGAATTGTTGACTTGCATGACGCTGGAAAGGGTTACAAAAGTGTCTCTAAAAGCCTTGATGTTCATTAGTCCACCGTAAGACATATTGTCTGCAAATGGAGAAAGTTCATTACTGTTGCTACTCTCCCTAGGAGTGGCCATTCTGCAAACATGACTGCAAGAGCACAGAGCAGATTGCTCAATGAGGTTAAGAAGAATCCTAGAGTGTCAGCTAAAGACTTACCGAAATCTCTTCTGGCAGCACTACTGACTCAATATTCTGTGGACAGTTGAAACTACAGTTGAGTTGTTTGGAAGGAACACACACGACTACGTGTGGAGAAAAAAAGGCACCGCGCACCAACATCAAAACCTCATCCCAACTGTAAAGTATGGTGGAGGGAACATCATGGTTTGGGGCTGCTTTGCTGCCTCGGGGCCTGGACAGCTTGCTATTATCGACGGGAAAATGAATTCCCAAGTTTATAAAGACATTTTGCTGGAGAATGTAAGGCTATCTGTCCGCCAATTGAAGCTCAACAGAAGTTGGGTGATGCAACAGGACAAAGACCCCAAAAAAAGAAGTAAATCAACAACAAAATGGCTTCAACAAAATAAAATATGCCTTCTGGAGTGGCCCAGTCAGAGTCCTGACCTCAACCCGATTGAGATGTTGTAGCATGACCTCGAGAGCAGTTCACACCAGACATCCCAAGAATATTGGTGAACTGAAACAGATTTGTAAAGAGGAATGGTCAAAAATTCCTCCTGACCGTTGTGCAGATCTGATCCGTAACTACGGAAAACGTTCGGTTGAGGTTATTGTTGACACATGAGGATAAACCAGTTATTAAATCCAAGGGTTTACATACTTTTCCCACCCTGCACTTTGAATGTTTACACATTTTGTTCAATAAACACATGGAACCTATAGTTGTTTGTGTGTTATTAGTGTAAGCAGACTGTGGATGTCTATTGTTGTGACCTAGATGAATTTCAGATCAAATTTCACGACCAATTTATGCAGAAATCCAGGTATTTCCAAAGGGTTCACATGCTTTTTCTTGCCACTATAGCTATAATAAGTCAACAGGAAATGCATTTGCTTTGAAAATCAGAGTATTTTTTTAATCAGGTATTGATATTGTAACAAATCTGATGCTCTTAACCACAAACTGTTGCACCAAGGGAGTTACGTTTGGTAATGGTTGCTGCCCTCGGTCATGTTGACCAGCTTTCAAACACCGGCAGAAACATGACCATTTATCCCCCACAAATCACTACAGTATGTACTGATCGTTTTTGTTACACCTGGACACAAATTATACAGTGAAGTGTGTTCCTACCTGTGGGTCTGTGAGGCGGGCTGGGTCTGGGTAGAGGTAGAACTTGATACCATCTATTGCCCCCGGCAGTGTGAGTCCACGGACCAGCAACACCAGCAGCATCAGATAGGGGAAGGTGGCAGTGAAGTAGACCACCTGAAGGGAGGGGGGACCAGACCAGCGTTACATTCACTCAGTCTATGGCTCATCCTAACAACTCTACAGTATTCATGGTGTCATCAGGTTGAATGGCAGAGATCCCACCTTACCTTCCCAGTAGACTTCACTCCTTTCCAGACACAGAAGTAACAGAGAATCCATGACAGTAGAAGACACAGAGCCAGCTCCCAGCGAACACTGCCTAGCTTGTTTGGACTGTCTGTGAGATTCAAAACTCTTCTCCTGAAAATCATATTTTGAGTTACAATCCCACCACTTGCTTTTCACCATTCTCTCTGCGCCTCCTAAGGCAAATAGCCCTGATTTCCATCTGTAAGGACTTAATAAGGAGTTGATAAATTGGAATGATTTTGTATACTCACTCCCAGAACTCTCTCACTGGCGATGTTGCGTTTCCTGCTACTGTCCAATTTAGATGTCCCACTACTCTTCTGTCAAACTCCATGCAGGTTGCTGGTTAGGAGGAAATTACACAATAACAAGCATGTCTCAGAACTCTATGAATCTCTCCTGGATGAGGAGACATTTACAAAAATAAAACTCACTTGTCAAAACAATAATATCTCAGTTTGAAGTAGTGTCCATAAATTTAAGATACTATCTATCTTTTGGGCATGACAAAGCTATGTCACCATCAACATGTCTACACACTGAAGTTAACCTGGTCCCAGATCTGTTTGTGCTCTTTGCAATGCCAACTCCATTGCTGTCCTTGTCATTCCAAACAGGTTTGTTATGACAATGAGTGACAAGCAGTTGGTAGGACAGCACAAGCAGACTGGCACTCAGGCTACACTGAAGTACATACCTGTGTTCCAGCTGTTTCTACAACTGGCCCAGGGGAGCTCAGAGCTGAATGAGGAGAAGAGGTAGAAGAAGGCCCAGGCTAGAATGATGATGTAATAGATGCTGGAATATAGAACCACCACCTGACAACCATAACCCAGTCCTGAAGAGGAGGAGGAGGAGGAGGAGGAAGAGATTTTGTGAATGTTTGTGAATGTTTGAACACAGGACAAGTGTCCTGAATGCACGTGTCATTGCACATTAAGCACTGTCACTTACTCTATCATGTAATAGCTCATGAATTAGTGTGAGCCTGAGTAAATCTGTTGATGTTTAATCCAAGCTTCATCCAATAACTTGAGTGAAATGTCTTGTTACTTTAACCCCTTTTTCATATTTGAAGTTAAATCAGGCCAGAAACAGACCAGTCATCCAACAATCAATCTAAAATGTATCCTGATATTGTTTCAAACTGTTAAAGCAATGTGATTAAAATCATGGTGGATTGACTTTTACAAATACAATAGTGCAATATCATTTACCGAAGGAAAAGCATGCATGTACTGTGCATATACTGTACCTATTATGGCTAATTGTCTGGCCCTATATGTCACCCTCAACCAACACATTCTTGACAAAAACTCCAGACAGAAACCTTGAGTTTATGTGCTGAATACCAATTTAAATCATATTGACATTGCTTTGGATTACAATGCTACTTTCTCAAGTTTTGATATTGCAGCTAGGAGTTTTCCTGAGTACGAATACAAAAAAACAGACGAAGTTTGGTCTGCAGTCCCTCTGAATGTTATCTTTTCTTTTGGCACAGTTTACAGTACTATCAAATCTTTACTTTTCTGAAGGCTATAGCCTTTCTTCCTTCTAGCTATCAGGCTTTTATGTCTATTTCCCCAATATGGAATTCACATTAGGAAGCAAATGCTATCAATTGTCAGACAAACAGTGACAATTTAATCCCTAATATGGTTGCAATACGTACAACAAGACCCCATGGCCACATTCATATAGCATACCAGTAGGATTTTTTTTATTTAACTAGGCAAGTCAGTTAAGAAAGAAATCTTAATTACAATGATGGCCTAGGAACAGTGGGTTAACTGTCTTGTTCAGGGGCAGAATGACAGATATTTATCTTGTCAGCTCGGGGATTGGTTCTAGCTACCTTTCGTTTACTGGCCCAACGCTTTAACCACTAGGTTACCTGCCATCCCTAGGATGGCTGATCTAGGGTCATATTATCCTTTTAGATCATAATGACTAAGCTTATATGGACAGAGGGGACCTGATTCTAGATCAGCAGTCTTACTCAATGACGCTTTATAAATATGAGCCTTGATATTTACCTTCAAACAGGGGGCAGATCTTCCTCCAGCAGGTGATGCTGCCCTGCGTGGTGTACTGGCCCAGGGAGGTCTCCAGGAGAAAGAGTGGAATGCCACAGGTGAACAGAAAGAGCACATAAGGGATGAAGAACACCCCTTACGAACAACACAAGTTAAACCACAATTAACCATATGGCCCAAGACCATAACTTAATGTTTCATTTCACGTGATTATTTTTCCACAAGACACATTTCTTTCCCCCGAAGCCATCTCAACCACCTGAACCCCCCCCTCCCACACACACACTTCAGGTTTGAGTAGATCTCTACTTTCCAGAGAGGAGAACACAAGTATTTTTTATTCATATATATTTTTTGGGGTGAGAGGGTGGATCGTCTTTAAAATTGCAGATAGATTGTCGCTTCCATCAATGTAATTGTCTGCATCATTTCTAATCGCCCATATAGTTTTGGGGTAAATATATTTATATACATACACATATCCACATATATATACATAAACATACATACATATACACATACATATACATACATACAATACACATACCTATATAAATATACATATTATTTAGAATATCTTTTTCCTTTATTATTCCCCACAAACCTGATGAGGTTTACCTTGGGGTCATGATAGGGGTTGCACCAAATGATTGATGTAATATAATAATTGATTATGCTTATGTTGTATTAATAGAGGGGGAAGGGCTATAAGACCCTCCCCCACTACATTTATATGGTCCTGGACCACAGATTAGCAATATACGCATTATAAGGTTTAATATTGTTCCACAGTTCTTATCTAGTCTCTGCCTCTTATAAGAAACGGTCTGAGAGATGTGTGAGCCATTGCGGTCAAAACAGGGTGTCTGTGAGAAAGCGCCTCAAGGCTAAAAGAGATTCATAGACACAGAAACCTGCAGGGGAGTAAAAGAGGTAAGAGACAAGTCAGACATACCACTATAAGCCACACGGGAATGGAAAATTACTGCTGAGCCCTTAGAAAACACTGGACTATTGTTTATCCTGCAAGTTTGTATAACTGTACATGCATGGGCTTGGTCTCATGAGTAGAAGGTGTTGACGTAGGCAGTTACATCACTAGGGGTTGACTGCAAACATATTAAAGCAACTTTGACCTTTTTTATTTTACAGAATAACTCTGAAACATGCGTGCTATTGTCAACTTCTGTCTGCAATTGCATTAAAAAAGGTTTGGTTTGATTGATTTACTTAAAGAAGATATTGTCTGATTGCTGATTTCACCAATAAGCCAATGATTGACAAGGAACAAGGAACCTACCCTGACAACCCTACCACCCCTCCCCCAATTGGAGTAAACTAATAAACAATAACACTTAGGCTTCTACTTCCAGCTAATATATTTTACAGACATAATCTATTTTACAATAGTTATATTTTGTTTGTTTTTAGTCCTGGCCTTCCTCTATTTCTGGTGTCTCTATTTGCCATATATTTGCAACTGTGCTATTTCACAAAAGTTCTGAACCTATATACATTTAACAGACCCCATATGTTTTACATTTGTTATCGTGTTGTTATTATTTACACCCTTCAGCTCTATTCAACCCCTGCCATCTATCTCTTAACACCATCCATATTGGATTTCTATTTGCCATATATTTTTAAACTGTACTGTGATGCTTCACAAAGTACTGAACCTTTCTATTCTCATAGTTTCTACAGATCGTAAATTAAAGATAACATTTTTTGCTAAAATTATTGATTGATTGACTATGACTTTTCAAATCACCGAGTATTGTTATCTGCAGCGTTAGATCTAGGTAAATGTTGCAATTCTTCTGCCATTCTTGGACCTGTGACCAAAAAAGAGCTACATATGGACAGTACCAAAATAAATTATCTAATGACTGCCTCCTCGCAGCAAAATCTGCAGAGCTGGGAAGATTGCATCCCCCATATACTGTATATATATATAACATTCTATTCGTTGCAAGAATTTTGAATAATAATTTAAATAGAAAAATTAGAAGTTTTGAATCCGGTGTCATTTTGCGTGTCATTTCATAAACCATGTGCCATGGAATCGGTCATCGAAAATCTCTTCCCAACTATTTTGCAATTTATATGGCACAGCTGTCAATTTTTTGGTCCTTAAATGAAACTGGTATATATTTTAATTTATCACAATTTTCTTTAACCAATTTTGGTCTTTAATGCAGGGCCGACAGACAAGTTCCTTGCTTTTTCCCCCTTCCACTTGCCTCTTCCATTTTTGTGGTAATGTTGCAATTACTTGGTTGTAATTTTGGGTAGAGCAGACATTTCCATATGTCTGTGTTAGCTGCATGTGTGACATAACTCCACCAGTCCTATTTATGATATCATTTACAAAGATGATAATTTAAAAAAATTGTATCGAAAAATACAGTTAAAAAAAAATATATATTATTATATTTGAGTTGAACCACAGGGACGGAAATATTTGTTTGTGTGGCTGGCGGACTTAGCTACCACCTGAAGTGTTGTGCGTCCATTTGGCATGTAAGTGTTACGGATATTATTGTGGGGTATCTGGGACACGTTCAGTAGCCTAACATCATCGAACATTGCAGATAGAAAGGCCATGAATAGAGTCTACGTGATTCCTAATTCTACATGTCAAAGAAACATGTTTGTTCTCCATAGCATATTTCTATCAGAGCGTAACAAAATGTTGTACAGTAGTGATGTGCATATCAGTATAGAGATTCTGGAAGCACCTAGAAGGTTTTGGTGCCTTTTGTGCACCCAGGCATGCACTGTTGTTTTTATTATAGTGCCCGCCAGATAACATCTAGCCCTAGTGTGTAAATATCCCTATAATATTATAGCAACCACTGATATGTTTATATCAGGCCATGATTACACATCTCTTAATGATTATTCCATTACTGTCTTGTAATTGTGTGATTTCAATATTAGCCTAAGATATGAAAAGAACAACTCTGTACTGTCTCCACCAAAATGAAGTTAAATGAAGTGACTAGCTCTTTTGCATTGATAATGTAAAAGACAAAGGCTCACCTTGCCATACATTTTTTTAAATTTTTTATTTTTTAATTTTTAATTTTTTTTTAGGGGTGGATCAGCTTAATATTGCGGAAAGAATGTTGCTTCCAATGTAATCGTCTGCATCATTTCCAATCCCCCATATTTTTTTGGGTAAATATATATATCCATACACGTCTGTATACATATACACATATATACATACACATACCTATATAGACATACATACTTTTTTAAAGAATATACCTTTATTATTATTCCCCGCAAACCCTACCACCGATCCCCCAATTGGAGTAAACTGATAAACATTTCTGTTTTTACCTTCAATTTATACATCTTATACACATTTTACAGACACAGTCTACTTTATAATAGTTCTCTCTTGTTTGTTCTTAGTCCTTCCTCTATTTCTGTTGTCCATCCAGTTTGATTTCCACTTGTAACTGTGCTATTTCACAAAAGCTCCGCCCCTATACACATTTCACAGATCCCGTATGCCCTACATTGTTTATCTTGTTATTAGTCCCACCCTTCAGCTCCACTCAACCCTTCCCATCTATCTTCCAACATCATCCATTTCGGATTTTTATTTGCCATATATTTTTCAACTGTGCTGTGATGCTTCACAAAAGATTTGAATCTTCCTATTCTCATAGCTTCCACGGATTGTAAATTAAAAATAAACATTTTTGCTAAAATAATTATTATATTATTGATTGATTGACTATGGCTTTTCAAATCCCCCAGTATTGCTATCTGTAGCGTTAGTTCTACGCAAATGTTGCAATTCTTCAGCCATTCCTGGACCTGTGACCAAAAACGAGCTACATACGGACAATACCAAAATAAATGATCTAGTGACTCTGCCTCCTCACAGCAGAATCTGCAGAGCTGGGAAGATTGTATCCCCCATATATATAACATTCTATTAGTTGCAAGAATTTTGTACAGTAATTTAAATTGAAAAATTCGAAGTTTTGAATCCGGCGTTGTTTTGCGTATCAATTCATAAACCATGTGCCATGGAATGGGTACATCAAAAATCTCTTCCCAACTATTTTGCAATTTA
Source organism: Salvelinus namaycush (assembly GCF_016432855.1). Lineage (NCBI taxonomy): Eukaryota > Metazoa > Chordata > Actinopteri > Salmoniformes > Salmonidae > Salvelinus > Salvelinus namaycush. The sequence continues at coordinate 38,597,055 of NC_052308.1, forward strand.
TATGGCACAGCTGTCAGTTTTTTGGTCCTTAAATTAAATTGGTATATGTTTTTATTTATCACACTTTTCTTTAACCATTTATGTTCTTTAATATAGGGCCGACATACAAGTTCCTTACTTTTTCCCCTTCTACTTGCCTCTTCCATTTTTGTGGTAATGCTGCAATTAATTGGTTGTAATTTTGGGTAGAGCAGACATTTCCATATGTCTGTGTTAGCTGCATGTGTGACACTACTCCACCAGTCCTATTTATGATATCATTCACAAAAATTATACCTTTTTTAAAAATTTCTTCGATAAATACAGTTTTTTTATCAATTACTATATTTGAATTTAACCACAATATTTGTTGTACTATTTGTTCTGTCCTTTCAGGTGGATTAAACTGAAATTGCAACCAACTTTCTAAGGCTTGTTTAAAAAATAAAGATATTTTGGAGATTATTTCCTTTTCAAACAACCGAAAGTGAGCAGGTGTAATCTGAATAAAGGGAAAAAGGCCCTTCTTGAACATAGGATGAGACATTCTTACCAATTTACTAGAGAACCAGTTTGGATTTAAGTATAACTTTTGTATGACTGATGCCTTTAGTGAGAGGTCTAACGCTTTAATATTTAATAATTTCTGCCCTCCGAATTCATATTCGTTATATAAATAGGCCCTTTTAATTTTATCTGGCTTGCCGTTCCAAATAAAATGGAATATTTTTTGTTCATATAATTTAAAAAGCAGGTCACTAGGTGTAGGCAAAACCATAAGCAAATAGGTAAACTGTGATATGATTAAAGAGTTAATCAGGGTGATTTTCCCACAAATAGACAGGTATTTTCCTTTCCATGGTAGCAAGATCTTATCTATTTTTGCTAACTTTCTATAAAAATTTATTGGAGTGAGATCATTTCTTTCTTTTGGGATTTGTATACCGAGTATGTCCACATCTCCGTCAGACCATTTAATTGGTAAACTACATGGCAATGTAAAATGTGTATTTTTTAGTGATCCAATACGTAATATGGTACATTTATCATAATTTGGTTTTAATCCAGAGAGGATAGCAAATGTATCTAGATCCTCTAAGAGGCCGTGGAGAGACTCTAGTTGTGGTTTTAAAAGAAAACATGAATCATCAGCGTACAATGACACCTTAGTTTTTAGGCCCTGGATTTCTAATCCCTTAATATTAATGTTTGATCTAATTTTAACAGCTAACATTTCGATGGCAATAATAAATAGATATGCCGATAGTGGACAACCTTGTTTTACTCCTCTAGATAGTTTAAAACTTTCTGAGATGTAGCCATTATTTACTATTTTACACCTAGGGTTACTATACATAATTTTAACCCATTTTATAAGAGATTCCCCAAAATTGAAATATTCTAGGCATTTATATATAAACTCCAGTCGTACTTTATCAAAAGCCTTTTCAAAATCAGCTATGAAAACCAGGCCTGGTGTCCCCGATATTTCATAGTGTTCTATTGTTTCCAGTACTTGCCTTATATTATCTCCAATGTATCGTCCATGTAAAAAACCTGTCTGATTAGGATGAATAATATCTGACAAAACTTTTTTTATTCTATGCGCCAAGCATTTTGCTAGGATTTTTGCATCACAACACTGAAGTGTAAGAGGTCTCCAATTTTTTAAATGGACTGGATCTTTATATATACCACTTGGGTCCTGTTTCAGTAATAATGATATCACACCTTCTTGTTGCGTGTCTGATAATCTATCATTTATATAGGAGTGGTTAAAACAAGCTAATAATGGTCCTTTGAGTATATCAACAAAAAAAATTGTATACTTCCACTGGTATGCCATCCAGCCCTGGAGTTTTCCCATCCTTAAAGGCCCCAATTGCATCAAGTAGTTACTCCTCTGTAATTAGGCCTTCACATGAGTCTTTCTGTACAGATGTTAATTTTACATTATTATTAGGGAAAAAATCCATACAATTAGTTTCAGTTAGTGGAGATGGAGGAGCCTGAAATGAAAACATATTCTTAAAGTACTTTACTTCCTCTTTCAAAATATCATTTGGTGAATCATGCGTGACTCCATCATTTGTAACAAGTTTTAATACGTTTTTTTTGGTAGCATTTCTATATTGAAGATTGAAAAAGAATTTGGTGCATTTTTCCCCATATTCCATCCAGTTCGCTTTATTTTTCTAATATATTACACTGGATCTTTCTTGAATAAGTTCCTCCATTTCTTTTTGTTTTTCCTCTAACTTATTCTGTGCCTCTATGGTACCGTTTTTATTGTTATCTAACTGTACTGTTAGTCCTTCAATTTCCTTTGTTAATATGGACTCTTTTGATCTAAATTGCTTTTGTTTTATAGATGAGTACTGAATTGCATTGCCTCTAAAGGCACACTTAAAAGTGTCCCATACAATATGGGGATCTGCTGTACCTATGTTATGTCTAAAAAAGTCAGTTATAAATTCTTCTGTCCTAGTTCGTAACAATTTATCATCTAGTAGGCTTTGATTAAATTTCCAATATCCTCGCCCACGTGGAAATTCTGTAAGAGTAATATCTATGCCAATTATGTGATGGTCCGACCGCATTCTGTCCCCTATCAAACACTTTTTAACTTTTGGTGCCAGAGAGAATGATATAAGAAAGTAGTCAAGGCGACTAGCTTGATTAAGCCTCCGCCATGTATATCTCACTAGGTCAGGGTATTTAAGTCTCCATATATCCACTAATTCCAATATATCCATGACATTCCTGATTTCCTTAAGTGCCTGAGGGTGATAGTTTGTAGTGTGATTTCCTTTCCGGTCCATAGAGGTATTTAAGACCGTATTAAAATCTCCCACTATAATAATAGAGTCTAGTGTTGCTTGTAGAGTTGATACATTCTTATATATATTGTCAAAGAAGCTTGGATCATCATTATTCGGACCGTATAGGTTAATAAGCCATATCTGTTTATTGTCCAATAACATATTTAAAATAATCCATCTACCTTGAGGATCTGTTTGGACAAGTTGCACATTTGGATCAAAATTATTGTTAATTAAAACCATCACCCCTTTTGAATTTCTTTGCCCATGGGAGAAATATATTTCACCCCCCCAGTTCTTTTTCCACAAAACTTCATCTAAAACTGTTGAATGGGTTTCCTGTAAACAATAGATATTATAATCCTTCTCTTTTAGCCAGGTAAATACTGATCGTCTTTTCTTATTGTCTGCTAAGCCATTACAATTGTAACTGGCTATACTTATTTCACCACTTACCATAATGAGACACACCTTTCAATTATTTTTATCAAAATATATGTTTGTAAACGTCCTATTAAAAAGTAACATAATGATTGAGTGTCTATATAGTTGTACCATGATATTTGCATTGCTACTAAGTAAACCTCCAATTGGTCCCTACTATTCCACCCGCTAAAAGCCCTCATCTCGAGTTGGGTTGTCATCCCAATGCCCGGCAGACCACCCTCGACCCCCTGTATCCCATAGCCCTGGACCGACTGGGATCCATCCTTTGAAAAGGGCACACAGTGCCATTTACCGAATTGAAGTAGATCCATTGCCAAATGCATTGATTGCATTGATAATGTAAAAGACAAAGGCTCACCTTGCCATACATTTAATGTGAGCTTAATTGTATGATCATGTAAAGATGTGATGTGAGACTCACCTCCTCCATTTTTGTAGCACAGATATGGGAACCTCCATACATTCCCCAAGCCTACGATCTGTCCGGCCACAGCCAGGAGGAACTCCAGCTTGCTGGACCACTGTCCCCTGGTCTGGGTGCTTGGCACAGGGACAGGCTGGACCAGACCCATCTCCTGCTGGGAAAGCTTATTGAACCTCAAATTGGGATCATTATGCTTCTCCATAACACTGAGAAAGACAAAGTTGGTTTTATGCGGTGAACACACGTTTATCTAACATAGTCTGTGTGTTATGAAGACAGTATAAGGACACACAGTTAACAGCTACATATGACCAGCTACATGAGAACAGCTACATATGACCAGCTACATATGACCTGCTACATAGGCACACCTACATATGACCAGCTCCATATGACCAGCTACATATGAACAGTTACATATGACCAGCTACATATGACCAGCTACATATGAACAGCTACATATGACCAGCTACAGTACATATGACCAGCTACATATAAACAGTTACATATGACCAGCTACATATGACCTGCTACATATGACCAGCTACATATGACCTGCTACATATGACCAGCTACATATGACCTGCTACATATGACCAGCTACAGTACATATGACCAGCTACATATAAACAGTTACATATGATGAGCTACATATGACCTGCTACACATGACCAGCTATATATGAACAGTTACATATGACCAGCTACATATGACCAGCTACATATGAACAGCTACAGTACATATGACCAGCTACATATAAACAGTTACATATGACCAGCTACATATGACCTGCTACATATGACCAGCTACATATGAACAGTTACATATGAACAGTTACATTTGACCAGCTACATATGACCAGCTACATATGAACAGTTACATATGACCAGCTACATATGACCTGCTACATATGACCAGCTACATATGACCAGCTACATATGAACAGCTACATATGACCAGTTACAGTACATATGACCAGCTACATATGACCAGCTACATATGACCAGCTACGTATGAACAGCTACATATGACCAGCTACAATACACATGACCAGCTACATATGAACTGTGTGGGAGCAAAATTGCAGGATCATGTTATAATACTGTAATTGCAACAACTGGTTGTTTTATGCAACATAATAGAGGGTTGTTTTAACTCTATTGTGTGTGTGGGAGCTGAAAGTGGGCCTCTGGGAGATTTAACACTGACAGGAGATTCACAATGTCTTTGGGTGATACCCATTCCAGAGCATTAGTTAATGTTTCTGTTCTATAAGGTACCAGGGGAGATGGCTCGGGGCCAGACCCGGGTTTATACACAATGAGAACAGTTTTTACAGCAGATACTGTCTGCTGTGAATTATAAGTATCTTTCATACAAATGTTTACCTTGTGACCCATTCCATACATCTGTTGTTTGTCATATAGACTGAAGGGGGTGTATCTTGGCTATTAAAACTTCTTATGGAACCCTTTGCGCGCCAATCCCTTTAGTGGGATTGATTTGACAACACCCAGTGAAATTGCAGCGCACCAAATTCAAAAACAGAAATACTCATAATAAGAATTCATAAAGCATACAAGTGTTATACACCGGTTTAAAGATTAACTTCTTGTTATTCCAGCCGCAGTGTCAGATTTCAAAAAGGCTTTACAGCGAAATCAGACCATGCGATTATCTGAGGACAGCGCCCAGCATACCAACACATGAAAATCAGATTTCAACCAGGCATGTGCTACACAAAAGTCAGAAATAACGATATAATTCATGCCTTACCTTTGAAGATCTTCTTCTGTTGGCACTCCAAAATGTCCCGTAAACATCACAAATGGTCCTTTTACTCGATAAATTGTTTCTTTATATCCCCAAAATGTCAATTTATTTGGCATGTTTGATTCAGAAAAACACCGGTTCCAACTCGCTCAACATGCATACAAAGTATCTAATAAGTTACCTGTAAACTTTGTCCAAACATTTCAAACAACTTTCCTAATCCAACTTTAGGTATTTTAAAACGTAAATAATCAATCAAATTTAAAACGGAATATATTGTGTTCAATAGCGGATAAAATGAAAGTGGAGCGAGTTCCAGGTCGCGCGCCCCAAACAAAAAAGTACACTTGGCTTGACTCTTAGAAAGGAAAGGGCTACTTCTTCATTTCTCAAAGGAAAAACATCAACCAATTTCTGAAGACTGTTGACATCTAGTGGAAGCCATAGGAACTGCAAGCATATTTCTATTAAAAGGGATTGCCAAAGAAAATTAATGGAAAACAGATTGAGCTCAACATTTTTATTCCCTGGATGGATTGTGCTCGGGGTTTCGCCTGCCAAATCAGTTCTGTTATACTCACAGACAATATTCAGTTTTAGAAACTTCGGAGTGTTTTCTATCCAAATCTACTAATAATATGCATATCCTAGCTTCTGGGCCTGAGTAGCAGGCAGTTTACTTTGGGCACGCTTTTCATCCGGACATATAAATACTACCCCCTAGCCCAAAGAGGTTACATCTTTGTAGCTTTGTCTCAGGGCTCTCAACGAATCATCTGAGGGTGATTCGTCGACTAGCTATCATTATCGTAGATCACTCAATTGATTCACTTTGTGTGTTGTATTGACTTGCTCCCTTATTAATACGTGAATAAAGATTTAGTTTAAGTATAACTCTGACTTGTGTGATTAGTTTGTTTGTTCTCATTTGATAGTAAATAAATTAACCACCACATTTGGCGATGAGGATGGGATGTGAATCTTCACTTGGTGACCACTCCTGACGACCTGGGTAAATGGTGCACGAGGGATCCCTCAAACTTGGGATCTCAGGGAGACCACACTTCGGGAACGAAGCAGATTGACCCACCTTTGATCTGAGAGACAGCGAGCCGAGTGGATACCACGTCCCGAACTTAGTTTAAAAAAAGAAAGAGGTGAGTGAAACATGCAGAGTTGAGTTTTTAAGAAAAGCCTCTGTTACGTAGGCTCTGAGTGTGTATTCCTGTATGAGGGGGGCACCTTGGAGGCGTAAACAGGGCCGAGTCAGTGGAGGATGATCTGAGAGTTAGTCGACTCAAAGACACCTAACATTGGTCAGTTGCGGGCAACCTAGAGCCGTCCTGACACTGAATTGATCACAGAGGGGATTGGTGGGGTCTGTAGGAGTGAGGGGCCAGGGTGACTGTGGATTCTGTGTGAAGCACGGTACCTGGTGAAACCCTATTGGAAGAAGGACCTCATTCTGAAAAGTGTCTGTGTGACCGTCCAAGTGACCCTCAGAAGTGGTGAATTCCAATTCTTTTAAATTTGCTAACCAGGTATGCCCTGGGTTTGGTCATTTAGCGTTAAACATCTAGTATCTGTGTGAACTAGTTTTGGCCATTTAATGTTAAAACATCTGGAATCTGTGACCTGGATGAAGATGACAGATGACTAGAATCTGTGTGAACTAGGTAAGACCATTTATGATATAGAATAAGAAAGTAAGGTGCACCTGTAATTGTTTTAAACCTGTACCCCATTTTAGAAGTATTGAAAGATTTAAATGTATGAGTTGCATTATCATAGTAACTAACCATGAGATAGAAATGAGAAAATATTCCTGCAGGTTAAACTATAATTGATTAGGCATGTTTGGGAATAGCATTGTGTGAATGTGATATGAGAGTTGTGTGAGTGTGTAAATAAGATATAGACATTTGCATAATAAGATGATTGAAATTTGGTAATAAGAGTTGATATAATGTTATTTTGGGGTTCTGTCCATCACTGCCCATCATAGAATATCTCTGGGTGGCATTGAGAGCGGGATGTTAGCAGCAAGTCTATTGTTTCTGGGAGGCTAGACTTTGCCGTGGTTTCTGGGGGGGTTAGAAAACCGTTGAGGATTCCATGACAGACCGGCCATTGGCCGGGAAACAGAAGTTGGGAGTATGTTTGGAGAGCTGCTTCGTAGCTGTGGAGAGTATTTGAAAACGCAAATGGAATGGTTGATGAGAGTACCTAAGAAATTCTTACGCTTTATATGGATTCTCTGACGATATGAAAATATGATGAATTGTATGTGTGTATAATCATTTACTGGAGATTTGATCAAGTAATAGTGGGAATATAATGAAAGGCAACTTAAACAACCCATACGTAGGTTTTGAGTTGGTCCCTTTAATGGATAATTTGATTAATATGAGGTTTTGAGTTGGTCCCTTTAATGGATTATTTGATAAAGATGAGGTTTAAGCATTATTAAACTGTCTACAAAGTCTGGGCAATAGTCTCAGAAACTGATTGGAGTGTTACATTAATAAAACTCCCCTTAAGGCCTGGAAATTCATTTTTTTCTTCCTAGTATGAGAGGAGTTATTGAATAAACCTTTTTCCATAAAGTTAGAGCGAATTAAGATGGAATCTCGACGTCATTTGTAACGTCGTACAAAGCCTAGGCTATCCATCAAACTAATTATCATTGCGGGATTAATGTGATGTAGTAAAGTAATTGAAATATGTTGCATGAGAAAACATAATCTGATTTTATTGAAAAGCGCAAGATCTGTTTCCTAGTCAATGAATGTCGATTTAACTCATTGACTGCAAATCTATTCCTTTAGCGCATGTGAGAATCTCTACAGAGAAACTCTTTGACCATTAATTAAGACTATTTTCTGGGAATTGTGTCGTTATTATGTGCCAGATGTTAAGACTACAAACCATTGTAATTGGGTTATTTGTAGGATTTATTTGTCATTTCAATAGCACTGGGTCTATGATATTGACAAAAAATGGGTTTCTGATTGTAATTCAAGTACTGGTATGTTTTGTCTGGACAGATACTACCGCCAGTGTTTGTTTAAGATATAAATGAACATTTTAACAACTTGCTTAGTTCAAATTGAAAGGCTAATTTATTCAACATAGATAGCGAGGCGATTTCGATGTAATACGTTGTCTGTTGCCTAAATTGTCTGCTGGAATAACAAATGAGAATGGAATCGTATTTAAATAACTTAGTTCATTTTTTTTTTTTTATGGACTGACTGATGTATTTTATAAATTTGGCACATTACATGTTACTTTTAAAGTCATGTACTTTTCATAAGTAGGAAGCCGAAAGAGAAGAGATAATTGTCAAGTTTGTTTTTAACCTTACGATAGAGGTAAGCGCAGAACGTGGTTTGAGAATGGGTTATATTGTTTTCCTACTGGTAAGAATAGAAGAGTTAGTCGTGCTCGCTGGGCTATATCGGGCTGTAAGGGATGCAGTGGGTCATTTGCAGTGGAGGTCTGAATAGTTGAATCGGAAACTTTCTGTGATTTCGGATTACTCTTGCTGGGTTTTATAGTTTAGGTAACCCCAGTGAATTTGAGCAGGAAGTTAATGTATTCTAACATTATAATCTGTTTCCATTACGTGGAACAATGTCCGGTCATTAAAGTGGATTTTTTATTTTTTTATTTTTTTATTTCACCTTTATTTAACCAGGTAGGCTAGTTGAGAACAAGTTCTCATTTGCAACTGCGACCTGGCCAAGATAAAGCATAGCAGTGTGAACAGACAACAACACAGAGTTACACATGGAGTAAACAATAAACAAGTCAATAACATGGTAGAAAAAAAGAGAATCTATATACAATGTGTGCAAAAGGCATGAGGAGGTAGGCAATAAATCGAATAATTACAATTTAGCAGATTAACACTGGAGTGATAAATCATCAGATGATCATGTGCAAGTAGAGATACTGGTGTGCAAAAGAGCAGAAAAGTAAATAAATAAAAGCAGTATGGGGGGTGAGGTAGGTAAATTGGGTGGGCTATATACCGATGGACTATGTACAGCTGCAGCGATCGGTTAGCTGCTCAGATAGCAGATGTTTAAAGTTGTTGAGGGAGATAAAAGTCTCCAACTTCAGAGATTTTTGCAATTCGTTCCAGTCGCAGGATTGCAGTTTTGAGTTTGAGATTATTTTTATTTTTTACAGGAACAGTGCACATGAATCAACATTTCAGTAAAAGTGTCAGTTTTAGCCAGCAGGATCATTTTCAACCGCAGTCCCTGGGCAGGTTATCTTCTTATGGCTGCAGGGGCAGTGTTGAGTAGCTTGGATGAAAGGTGCACAGAGGTGCCCATAGTAAACTGCCTGCTCCTCAGTCCCAGTTGCTAATATATGCATATTATTATTCGTATTGGATAGAAAACACTCTGAAGTTTCTAAAACTGTTTGAATTATGTCTGTGAGTATAACATATAATAACTCATATGGCAGGCAAAAACCTGAGAAGTTCCACTTCCTGTTTGAATTGTTTCTGAGGTGGCAGATTTTCAACCAAGCTCTCATTGAAATTACAGCGAGATATTGATGAGTTTTTACTTCCTACGGCTTCCACTAGATGTCAATAGTCAATAGAACTTTGTCTGATGACTCTAATGTGAAGGGGGGCCGAAGGAGACAGGAATTAGTAATCACTGCCATGAGGTGACCACGCATTGAACACGCGCCTTCACATGAGGAGGACATCCATTCCACCGCTCTTCTGAAGTCAATCTAATTCTCCGGTTGGAACGTTATTCAAGATGTATGTTAACAACATTCTAAAGATTGATTCAGTACATCGTTTGACATGTTTCTACTGACTGTTACGGAACATTTGGACATTTCGTCACGTTATAGTGGATGCGCTTTGTGACTTTGGAATTGTTTACCGCTAACGCGCTAACCAAAGTAGCTAATTGGACATAAATAACGGACATTATCGAACAAATCAAGCATTTATTGTGGACCTGGGATTCCTAGGACTGCATTCTGATGAAGTTCATCAAAGGTAAGGAAACGTTTATCATGTATTTTCTGGTTTCTGTTGACCCCAACATGGTGGCTAATTTGGCTATTGTTCTGAGCTCCGTCTCAGATTATTGCATGATTTGCTTTTTCCATAAAGTTTTTTTGAAATCTGACACAGCGGTTGCATTAAGGAGAGGTATATCTATAATTCCATGTGTATAACTTGTATTATCATCTACATTTATGATGAGTATTTCTGTTGAAACCATGTGGCTATGCAAAATCACTTGATGTTTTTGGAACTAGTGAATGTAACGCGCCGATGTAAACTCAGATTTTTTGTTATAAATATGAACTTTATCAAACAAAACATGCATGTATTGTGTAACATGAAGTCCTATGAGTGTCATCTGATGAAGATAATCAAAGGTTAGTGATTCATTTTATCTCTATTTCTGCTTTTTGTGAAAGCTATCTTTCGCTGGAAAAATGGTGTGCTTATTGTGGTTTGGTGGTGACCTAACATAATCGTTTGTAGTGCTTTCACTGAAAAGCACATTTGAAATCGGACACTTTGGTGGGATTAACAACAAGATTACCTTTAAAATGATAATAGACACATGTTTGTTTGAGGAATTTTAATTATGAGATTTCTGTTGTTTGAATTTGGCGCCATGCACTTTCACTGGCTGCTGTCATATCGATCCCGGTAGCGCAAGGTGCAGCCATAAGAAGTTATTAAAAGAGAGAGCTTCTCCCCTGACACATAGACATCTGGCTCAGTAGCATCAGTTGCCCTCTTTGTGAGGAACATGCAGACTGTTTTTTGAGATGCAAACATGAGTCACTGAGCCACTTTGTAACCTGGACCAGTACAGTAGTGAGTTATTGTGCAGCTTGTTGCTTGCTCTTTGCATGCACATATATCGCTGTATCATCTGCATATGTTTGAACTTCAGACCCAGTACAGACAGAAGGCAAATCATGAATGTACAGTATTGACTCTTGGGCGGCATGGTGGCAGGTAGCCTAGTGGTTAGAGCGTTGGGCCAGTAACCGGAAGATTGCTGGATTGAATTCCCGAGCTGACAAGGTAAAAATGTGTTGTTCTGCCCTGAGCAAGGCAGTTAACCGCCTGTTCCCCAGGCGCTGAAGACGTGGATGTTGATTAAGGCAGCTCCCCGCTTCAGAGGGGTTGGGTTACATGCAGAAGACACATTTCAGTTGAATACATTCAGTTGGACAACTGACTACGTATCCCCCTTTCCCTTGGGGCAAGCCCACATCATAGCTAAGAGTTGGCGACAGTTAGTTTTGACTATTACACTGCTACGCAAGTCAGTTAAGAACAAATTCTTATTTACAATGACGGCCTACCGGGGAACAGTGGGTTAACTGCCTTGTTCAGAATGACAGATTTTTACCTTGTTAGGTCAGGGATTCAATCCAGAAACCTTTCAGTTACTGGCCCAATGCTCTAACCACTAGGCTACCTATCGCACCGAATGTGAATGCTGAAGGGACATGGATTTGTGGAATGTGAACAAATAAACTCTCGGCATTATGACTTTACAATGGATAGAGGAGAGGAGTGACAGAACTTGAGCACTTAAATGAATAGGAAAAGGGGGGCATAATACATCTAATGTACATTACTTGCAAAACTTTTGAAATGTAATGGAGAGTGATAATGTTACATCTAGTTTGACAGATGTATGTTTTTATTACCTCATACCAAAGTCCACTGATTTCAACAGTTTAAAATATGCTGTACTTTATGTAGTATTTCAACATATCAGCATGATCAACAATTGCTAGTTGGATGGACGGTGTCTAATGACTGTGGATTTAATCTTAATAAACTTCAGCCAATGAAATAAGATGTAAATAAAAGCATTCTGTCAAGGCCATAGTGTCACGCCCTGACCATAGATTGCTTTGTATGTTTCTATGTTTTGTTTGGTCAGGGTGTGATGTGGGTGGGCATTCTATGTTTTATGTCTAGGTTGTCTATTTCTGTGTTTGGCCTAGTATGGTTCCCAATCAGAGGCAGGTGTCAGTTGTTGTCTCTGATTGGGAGCCATATTTAGGTAGCCTGTTTTTCTTTGTGTTTTATGGGTGGTTGTTTCCTGTATCCTGTGTTAGTGTTTTCACCATACGGGACTGTTTCGGGTTGTTTGTTTGTACTTTTGTTATTTCGTTCAGTGTTCTGTTTGATTTATTAAATATTCATTATGGACACTTACCACGCTGCATATTGGTCCGATCCTTGCTACTCCTCCTCAGACAAAGAGGACGAAACCCGTTACACATAGTGTGATTCCATATGTGCTATTTCATAGTTTTGATGTCTTCACTATTATTCTACAATGTAGAAAATAGTAAAAAATAAAGAAAAACCCTTGAATGAGTAGGTGTGTCCAAACTATATTTTACAACACATAAATGACCAGCCATTTACTAAGAAATAACATGCTAATGACACAGTAATTATGTTAAAGTAGTGTACACACATCCAGTGACCTTCAGGTGAGGGTCACGTCAAGAAAATCTGTTACATTTTACAATACAGTGTAGGTACAGTATAACAATGTGTAATTACAATACTGTTGCACTGTACTTACAGGAAGAATACCACTGTAATACGGGCACTGTAATATAAAGTGTTACCAAAACATCTATCTCAAAGCAATTAAGGAAAACTGTAGTGCTCACCATTCTCCATGCTTTGTAGCTGAGCAGCATTCTTCAAGCATTTCCTCTGGATGCCTTTCAACTTCATTCATCACAACGTTTTTCTTGTATTTTTATGATTTGAATGTTGTGCTATAATTGCCTATGTGGACCTACTGTATGGCAGAGCGCTCTGAAAAGACAACACTGAGAAAGATGCTCCTTTATTCTAAATGTTAATAAATGATCTCCATTTCACGATTATGGCCAAAGGTTAGAGATCGCTAAACTGTGTCACTACACAAAACGTTATGTAAGACTGTGATATAGAGGTGATGTTAGTTACTTATAAACAGACCCATTTAGGTTCCTTCACTGTTATCCCCCTAAAACCCCTACCCGCTAAATAAAACAACAACACTTTACTGTTATACTTGTTTACTTGTACTAACAGGTATCTTTTTCTACTAGCACTGACTTTGTAATGACTGGTTTTTACAAATACTGTCATATCTAGCAACCTTTAGTTGAATGAGCTGACTGTAAGTGGCTCTGGAGAAGAGTGTCTGATGAATTCTCAAAATGTAAAAATGTAAGATATTGTTAAATTAAAATATATTGAATTTGGCCATCAATGGCCCTTCAATAATTTGGTGCGTGACACCTCTGGTACTCTAATAATCCTTTTATTGTTATTACAAAAGTATAATCAATGTATGTAGTTCAATCAATATGACTTTACGACAACCATATCCATGTCACAGTTGTAGTGCGTTAGTACCACCAACTGTTACTACAGGTGGTTCTGAGTTCCTTGGTGAGTGAGTGGTGATTGTTTTTGTCCCACTGAAAGTAAGTCATTTATCTACAAGTAGTTGTACTGTAGGTGGCAATAGCGCACTAGTTTCAAGCACTTGTCATGCAGTCAGTCCCATTTGAATGATGGCAAAATGTAAGACTGTAGTGGTCTACGGGCATGGGCGGACTGTGACCAGAAATTGGCCCTGGCATTTCAAACACACCAACACATTTTTTTCCTTGTGGTCACAACACCGGCCCATTTTTCTTCTCAAGGACCCCATTATAAGCCAGATAGTGATTATTTTGAGCAAAAAAAAACAAGTTAGACAGGCCCACTGGGCTAAAGATGGCCAGTCTGCCCCTGGCTACTGGACACTAAAGGCCACATATATTTGCTGTATGGTAAATGGTGGGATCTTACTGTACACAACAGTCAACAAATGAATTATGTGTTATACAATTACATTTCAAAAAGTTCCAAATGTTGTCCCCTCTTTTGTTTGATATGAGAGGAATGCTTAATGGAATGCATTTCATTTCAAATGGATTCGTCTTGTTTGTCTTCAGTTCGTAATTTTAGGTGCCAGTGCTATAATCCCCAATGTTGGTGCAAATGTTTGCAACAATTTTGACCTCTAATATTAGCATTGTCTAACCAAATATTGTATATAATAGGTGGAATCTACCGCACACCCAGAGCTGATTAGTGAATAGTTAGTGATCGTAAGATGGCTCCGGAGAAGAAGGCTGACGTTTTACATGTTCCTAACCAATTGTGTTTTTTTGTTTGTTTTCGTTTTTCATTTTTTTTACCTATTTTGTACATAATGTTGCTGCTACCGTCTCTTTTGACTGAAAATAACTTCTAGACATCAGAACATCGATTACTCATCACGAAATGGCAGAATACTTTTTTTCCTTTAATGAGTCTGACGAGCGCGACGTGAATGACATACTGCTTTCCCGGGAACAGTTCCAGATCCCCGTCATTTGTGTGAAGAGGAGGCAGAGAAAAAGGGGCCGGAGGTCGGACTGCCTTCTGAGAATTCGTAGGCGATCGAATAAACTCCCATTCCCTTGCGTTCTGCTAGCAAACGTGCAATCTTTGGAAAATAAAATCGATGACGTACGCAGAAGATTAAACTACCAACGTTACATTCAAAACTGTAATATCTTATGCTTCACGGAGTCATGGCTGAACGACGACATTATCAACATACAGCTGCCTGGTTTTACGCTGTATCGGCAGGATAGAACAGCGGCGTCTGTTAAGACAAGGGGTGGTGGACTGTGTATTTTTGTAAATAACAGCTGGTGCACGATATCTAAGGAAGTCTTGAGGTTTTGCTCACCTGAGGTAGAGTATCTCATGATAAGCTGTAGACCACACTATCTACCTAGAGAGTTTTCATCTGTATTTTTCATAGCTGTGTACATACCACCACAGACCGATGCTGGCACTAAGACCGCACTGAATGAGCTGTATTCCGCCATAAGCAAACAGGAAAACGCTCACCCAGAGGTTGCGCTCCTAGTGGCCGGGGACTTTAATGCAGGGAAACTTAAATCTGTCTTACCGAATTCCTGTCAGCATGTTAAATGTGCAACCAGAGGGAAAACAACTCTGGACCACCTTTACTCCACAGACAGAGATGCATACAAAGCTCTCCCTCACCCTCCATTTGGCAAATCTGACCATAATTCTATCCTACTGATTCGTGCTTACAAGCAAAAATGAATAAAGCATGAATAATGAATAAAGCACAATAACAAAGTGGTCAGATGAAGCAGATGCTAAGCTACTGGACTGTTTTGCAAGCACAGACTGGAATACGTTCCGGGATTCTTCCGATGGCATTGAGGAGTACACCACATCAGTCATTGGCTTCATCAATAACTGCATCGATGATGTCGTCCCCGCGGTGACCGTACGTACATACCCCAACCAGAAGCCATGGATTACAGGCAACATCCGCACTGAGCTAAAGACTAGACTGCTGCTTTCAAGGAGCGGGACTCTAACCCAGAAGCTTATAAGAAATCCCGCTATGCCCTCCGACGAACAATCAAACAGGCAATGCATCAATATAGGACTAAGATCGAATTGTACTACACCGGCTCTGATGCTCGTCGGATGTGGCAGGGCTTTCAAACCATTACAGACTACAAAGGAAAGCAAAGCCGAGAGCTGCCCAGTGACACTTCTAAGCTTGCTTCGAAACAAATAACACTGAAACATGCATGAGAGCACCAGCTGTTCCAGGAAGACTGTGTGATCATGTTCTCCGCAGCCAATGTGAGTCGACCTTCAAAAAGGGCAACATTCACAAGGACGGATTACCAGGACATGTACTGTGAGCATGCGCTGACCAACTGGCAAGTGTCTTCAATGACATTTTCAACCTCTCCCTGTCTGAGTCTGTAATACCAACATATTTTAAGCAGACCACCATAGTCCCTGTGCCCAAGAACATTAAGGTAACCTGCCTAAATGACTTCCGACCCGTAGCACTCACGTCTGTAGCCATGAAGTGCTTTGAAAGGCTGGTCATGGCTCACATCAACACCTTTATCCCAGAAACCCTAGACCCACTCCAATTTGCATACCGCCAACAGATCGATGGATGATGCAATCTCTATTGCATTCCACACTGCCCTTTCCCACCTGGACAGAAGGAACACCTTCAATTGAAGTCGGAAGTTTACATATACTTAGGTTGGAGCCATTAAATCTAGTTTTTCAACCACTCCACAAATTCCTTGTTAACAAACTATAGTTTTGACAAGTCGGTTAGGACATCTACTTCGTGCATGACACAAGTAATTTTTCCAACATATTGTTTACAGACAGATTATTTCACTTATCATTCACTGTATCACAATTACAGTGGGTCAGAAATGTACATACACTAAGTTGACTGTGCCTTTAAACAGCTTGGAAAATTCTAGAAAATGATGTCATGGCTTTAGAAGCTTCTGAAAGGCCAATTGACATCAATTGAGTCAATTGGAGGTGTATCTGTGGATGTATTTCAAGGCCTACCTTCAAACTCAGTGCCTCTTTGCTTGACATCATGGGAAAATCAAAAGAAATCAGCCAAGATCTCAGAAAACAATTGTAGACCTCCACAAGTCTGGTTCATCCTTGGGAGCAACTTCCAAATGCCTGAAGGTACCACGTTCATTTGTACAATAGTACGCAAGTATAAACACCATGGGACCATGCAGCCGTCATAACGCTCAGGAAGGAGACGCGTTCTGTCTCCTAGAGATGAACGTACTTTGGGGTGAAAAGTGCAAATCAATCCCAGAACAACAGCAAAGGACCCTGTGAAGATGCTGGAGGAAACAGGTACAGAAGTATCTTTATCCACATTAAAACGAGTCCTATACCGACATAACCTGAAAGGCCGCTCAGCAAGGAAGAAGCCACTGCTCCAAAACCGCCATAAAATAGCCAGACTACAGTTTGCAACTGCACATGGGGACAAAGATCATACTTTTTGGAGAAATGTCCTCTGGTCTGATGAAACAAAAATAGAACTGTTTGGGAAGAACACCATCTCAAATGTGAAGCACGGGGGTGGCAGCATCATGTTGTGGGGGTGCTTTGCTGCAGGAGGGACTGGTGTCCTTCACCAAACAGATGGCATCATGAGGAAGGGAAATTATGTGGATATATTGAAGCAACATCTTAAGACATCAGTCAGGAAGTTAAAGCTTTGTTGCAAATGGGTCTTCAAAATGGACAATGACCCCAAGCATACTTCCAAAGTTGTGGCAAAATGGCTTAAGGACAAGAAAGTCAAGGTTTTGGAGTGAAGCCCTGACCTCAATCCCATAGAACATTTGTTGGCAGAACTGAAAAAGCGTGTGCGAGCAAGGAGGCCTACAAACCTGATTCAGTTACACCAGCTCTGCCAGGAGGAATGGGCCAAAATTCACCCAACTTATTGTGGGAAGCTTGTGGAAGGCTAGTTAAATACTTTAAAGGCAATCCCACCAAATACTAATTGAGTGTATGTAAACTTCTGACCCACTGGGAATGTTATGAAAGAAATAAAAACTGAAATAAATCATTCTCTCTACTATTATTCTGACATTTCAAATTCTTAAAATAAAGTATTGATTCTAACTGACCTAAGACAGGGATTTTTACTAGGATTAAATGTCAGGAATTGTACAAAACTGAGTTTTAATGTATTTGGCTAAGGTGTATGTAAACTTTCGCGTTCAGCTGTATGTGAGAATGCTGTTCATTGACTACAGCTCAGCGTTCAACACCATAGTGCTGTCAAAGCTCGACAATAAACTAGAGACCCTGGGACTAAACACCTCCCTCTGCAACTGGATTTCCTGACGGGCCGCCCCCAGGTGTTAAGGGTAGGTAACAGCACATCCACAACGCTGATCCTCAACACAGGGGCCTCTCATGGGTGCGTGCTGAGTCCCTTCCTGTACTCCCTGTTCACTCATGACTGCACAGCCAGGCACGACACCAACACCATCATTAAGTTTGCCAATGACACAACAGTGGTAGGCCTAATCCCTGACAACGACGAGAGGAGCCTATAGGAGGAGGTCAGAGACATGACCGTGTGGTTCCAGGACAACAACCTCTCCCTCAACGTGATCGAGACAAAGGAGATGATTGTGGACAACAGGAAAAAGAGGACCGAGCACTCCCCCATTCTCATCGAAGTGGCTGTAGTGGAGCATGTTGAGAGCTTCAAGTACCTTGGTGTCCACATCACCAACAAACTAACATGGTCCAAGCACAAAAAGACAGTCGTGAAGAGTTCACAACAAAACCTATTCCCCCTCAGGAGACTGAAAAGATTTGGCATGGGTCCTCAGATCCTCAAAAGGTTCTACAGCTGCACCATCGAGAGCATCCTGACTGGTTGCATCACTGCCTGGTATGGTAACTGCTTGGCCTCCGACAGCAAGGCACTACAGAGGCTATTGCGTACGGCCCAGCACATCACTGGGGCCAAGCTTCCTGCCATCCAGGACCTCTATACCAGGCGGTGTCAGAGGAAGGCCCTAAAAATTGTCAAAGACTCCAGCCACCCTTGTCATAGACTGTTCTCTCTGCTCTCCGCACGGCAAGCGGTTCCAGAGTGCCAAGCCCAGGTCCAAGAGGCTTCTAAACAGCTTCTACCCACAATCCATAAGCCATAAGACTCAAATGGCTACCCAGACTATTGACATTGCCCCTCCCCCCCTTTTTTACACCGCTGCTACTCTCTTTTGTTATCATCTATGCATAGTCACTTTAATAACTCTATCTACATGTACATATTACCTCAATTACCTTGACTAACCGGTGCCCCCACACATTGACTCTGTACCGGCTCCCTCCTGTATATAGTCTCGCTATTGTTATTTTACTGCTGCTCTTAAATTACTAGTTACTTTTATTTCTTATTGTTATTCATATATATATTTTTAATTGCATTGTTGGTTAGGGGCTCGTAAGTTAGCATTTCACCTGTTGTATTCGGAGCACGTGACTAATAAAATGTGACTTGATTTTAAGGTGCTGGGGGCAAAAGGCAAAAACTCTTCAAATGTTGATCTTTGGTTGCGTTGACAATCAAACACAATTCAATATCACTAACTATCATTACATTTTAAGCACAGCTTGAAACCCTAGGCCTATTTATTTGTCTATTTTTAGTTGAATTCTGGGTTGAATTTAAGCAATAGCTGTCCTTGGCAAATGCTATAGGCTTAAATGGCTTCATTGATGATGAGTGATAAACTATGGTCACGCTTTATTTGCTCTGTTAAACCTTCCCTTTGGAATGACTTCGATAGCAACAGTGAATCTATTTTGTTTTTAAGTCGAGATCTCTCAACAATCGTTCTCAAGAGGGCACATTGGTAATAGTATCGCGGAAAACTACAAACTCTGTTATGCACATGCTCTGTATAAGCCTTGAACCTGTACATTTCCACTGTCTGTTTGTTTCATGTAAGAAGAAGCCAGTGTTTTTCCTCTCTTGTTTTGAGTAACTTAGTCATGCGGCCAAAGACAAAGGGCCATTTGAGAAGTGTTGCCAACTCATTTTCAGGGGAAGTTGCTAGAGGCAGGTAGATTTATTGCTAAAAGTTACTAAATGACGTTGTGACGTCATTACGTAGATTACACAATAACGTTACTCAAACTGACTGGCCATCTCGGTGAAAAATATGATTTGACATTTGTTAGTTTATTATCACATATTTTTATTTGTAAAAGTAATATAAACACAACACATTTGATATGATCAGATATTTTTATTTTTAAACACAACACATTGAAATATTGAACAATTACACATTACAAACTATTGAACAATTACATTTGATATATTTATTTTTTAAACTAGTAAACCTACACATTCTGAACAATTATAGTTTTAAGCAGTGTATTGGTAGTTAGTTAACATGCAAACTAACTGATCAACAATTATAGGTACAAGCTAATAACAAGGTATATATGCTATCTTTTTGAACAAGCAACTTAACTCAAATAATGATGTGTGCACCATGCATCTCTCTCCAGCTCTCTCCAGGTTGTTGTGCTGCTTGGCTGTCTCAATGGTTCAATGGCTCAATGGTTTCCTCCAGATATTGCCACTGTTCTCGCTCACACTGCAGTACACACTGCCACCATCAGCTGTGTGTCTCTACCAGTTCCAGAAAGTCCACTCCTTGCATACGTACTGTAAATATGATGAATCAAAGATTGGCAAGGAAATCCTCTTCATCTATACTGTCCAACTGCATTGTCATGGAGCTGGAACCAGCAGAAGAGGATGGAGTGGCCTAAAAGCTGTATGTTGCTGTGGTGCCAAACTGCTGCAGGACTTCACTTGGTAGTTTATGCTGGTAACAGGTATCACCAGCCAGCTTCAGTCCATATCACACCAGGAGTATGGAGTTGAGTGTGCAGTGACATTCTATTTCTTAACTTTGACTTAACCACACTCATTTGGCTGAACAGCCGTTCAACCTCCTCATTTGAGTGTGGCAAGGAGAGGGCAGTGAGTGCAGCTTTGCACAGTTCTTCAAATGGATTTGACCCGGAAGAGTCCATGTAGTTATTCACTTCACTCCAAAACTCGACTGTATTTTCAGTTGAGTCCCACCTAAACAAATGGATGTTTCTCCATTTGGAAACAATTTGATCAATTGTTTGGGACTAGTACCCCAGTAGCTCAGCTACTTTAATAATTTCAGTGGTGCCTTTATTGTACTTTAGCTTTTCCTTAACACTGAACAAGGCCATGTTTCGCAAGGCGTCTAGGTTGTCTGGGAGCCTTGCTTGCAGCTCCTTGCTTAAAGCAATAATGTAGTTGATGCACTGTCTCCGAATGACCTTTTCGTCCTCTGGCGCAAGACTGAGTTGGACACCGTGCTCTCGAAAAGGTACCCAAGGCATGGTGATGGACTGAGATGTCCATCAATGGCATCCTTCAGGACATCAATTTTTGCCATAGGGTTGACTACTAGGCTGCAAATTAATTTTAAGAGGTGTACCAGATTGTCCAAAAGCTTGACAGGATCTGTTTGCTCTCCCTCAGCTGACTTCACTACAACTTGTACGTCGGACAGGATTGATTTCAAGAATGTCAGGTAGACATAGTTGGTCTTGTCCATGTACATGGTGTGGAGCACATCCACCATGTAGCAATGCTCACTGGCCTTGGTCAACTCAAAGTCAACTCAAACCCAGCGTTGCTGGAGCAGACAGGACTGGCAAAAAGTGCTCTTCACTGACGAGTCACGGTTTTGTCTCACCAGGAGTGATGGTCGGATTCGCATTTATTGTCGAAGGAATGAGCATTACACCGAGGCCTGTACTCTGGAGCGGGATCGATTTGGAGGTGGAGGGTCCATCATGGTCTGGGGCGGTGTGTCACAGCATCATTCGACTGAGCTTGCTGTCATTGCAGGCAATCTCAATGCTGTGCGATACCTGGAAGACATCCTCCTCTCTCATTTGGAACCCTTCCTGCAGGCTCATCCTGACATGACCCTCCAGCATGACAATGCCTCCAGCCATACTGCTCATTCTGTGCATGATTTCCTGCAAGACAGGAATGTCAGTGTTCTTCCATGGCCAGCGAAGAGCACGGATCTCAATCCCACGTCTGGGACCTGTTGGATCAGAGGGTGAAGGCTAGGGCCATTCCCCCCAGAAATGTCCGGGAACTTGCAGGTGCCTTGGTGGAAGAGTGGGGTAACATCTCACAGCAAGAACTGGTAAGTCTGGTGCAGTCCATGAGGAGGAGATGCACTGCAGTACTTAATGCAGCTGGTGGCCACACCAGATACTGACTGTTACTTTTGATTTTTACCCCCCCTTTGTTCAGGGACACATTATTCCATTTCTGTTAGTCACATGTCTGTGGAACTTGTTCAGTTTATGTCTCAGTTGTTGAATCTTGTTATGTTCATACAAATATTTACACATGTTAATTTTGCTGAAAATAAACGCAGTTGAGAGTGAGAGGACATTTATTTTTTTGCTGAGTTTATATATACATCTACACAATCCTTTCGCATTAACCATCGATATATTTTCACAAATGTCATACTTCAAAGTCTTAAGAAATTACATAGTAGTAGAAAAAAACTACTGTATGTCAGATTATGAAACCCACCCAAATCAAAGATAAAATTTGATGACAGTTGCCTTGATGACAGCTTTGCACACTCTTGGCATTCTCTAAACCATCTTCATGAGGTAGTCACCTGGAATGCATTTCAATTAACAGGTCTGCCAGGTTAAAAGTTAATATATGGAATTAATGCGTTTGAGCCAATCAGTTGTGTTGTGACAGGTAGGGGTAGTATACAGAAGATAGCCCTATTTAGTAACAGACCAGGTCCATAAGATTGTAAGAACAGCTCAAATAAGCAAAGAGAAATGACAGTCCATCATTACTTCAAGACATGAAGGTAAGAATATGAGGAACATTTCAAGAACTTTGAAAGTTTCTTTGAGTGCAGTTGCAAAAAACATCAAGCGCAATGATGAAACTGGCTCTCATGAGGACCGCCACAGGAAAGGAAGACCTACAGTTACCTCTGCTGCAGAGGTCAAGTTCATTAGAGTTAACTGCACCTCAGATTGCAGCCCAAATATATGCTTCACAATTAACACACACATCTCAACATAAACTGCTCAGAGGAGACTGCTTGAATCAGGCCTGCATGGTCAAATTGCTGCAAAGAAACCACTACTAAAGGACACCAATAATAAGAAGAGACGAGATTGGACCAAGAAACACGAGTAATGGACATTAGACCAGTGGAAATCTGTCCTTTGGTCTGATGAGTCCAAATTTGAGATTTTTGGTTTCAAACTCTGTGTCTTTGTGAGATGCAGAGTAGGTAAACAGATGATCTCAGCATGTGTGGTTCCCACCGTCAAGCATGGAGGAGGAGGTGTGATGGTGGGGTGGGGGGGGGGGGGGGGGGGGGGCTTGGAAAAGCGTTCCTCATGAAGCTGGTTGAGAGAACTACATGATTCCATTTGTGTTATTCCAAACCCTTGAATGAGTCGGTGTGTTCAAACTTTTGAGTGCTAGTGTATATGTGAAATTAAATTAAACAGTAATGTATGTTAATGTTAATCCTATGCTAGTGCTAATGATAGCAATAGTTTAATATGTTCAATATGTGTCACGTTCTGACCTTAGTTCCTTTTTTATGTCTTTATTTTAGTTTGGTCAGGGCGTGAGTTGGGGTGGGCATTCTATATTGTTTTTCTATGTTTTGTTCTGTTGTTAGATTTCTATGTGTTTGGCCTAGTATGGTTGTCAATCAGAGGCAGGTGTCAGTCGTTGTCTCTGATTGGGAGCCATATTTAGGTAGCCTGTTTTCTATTGTGTTTGTGGATGGTTGTTTCCTGGGTTTGTGTCACCATTCAGGACTGTTTTGGTTTTGGTTTTCATTCACTTTGTTATTTTTGTATTTTGTAGCATTCAGTTTATTATTAAAATATGACGAACACTTACCACGCTGCATATTGGTTCGATCCTTGCTACTCCTCTTCAGACGAAGAGGAAAACCGTTCCAATATGCTGTGATCTGTAGAGATAATATATTAGACAGCATGTGTCAAAGTGATTGATGAGCTATTTTTAGTGTCATGTGTTTATACCCTTTTATGGTCATCCTGCTCGGATTTGCTCACGCTATCGAGTGAGTGTTTATGTAACATGATAGCGCAGTAGTTCCTTTGAAGTAAAGCAAATGTTTGCAATAAAAATGTCCTGGTGATAATGTGTCGTGACCTTGTTGAACTGTTGAATGTGTTTGAACATTTGAAACAGTTGGGATTTTATGTAGTGTGTGGGGGAGGCCTGAGTTTGAAAAGTTTAAACATTTGGGAATTTTTGTAGTGAACTTATGGAGTTAGCTTGTGAGCCCCTTGTATATGAATAAGTAATTTCCGGGGTAGGTCTGTCTGAGTATAAGTAAGTGTTAGACTAGTCCTGTGCCATGTCTAACACAGATAAACTATAGAAAACATGTCTCCTAGACCAATTCTAGGTGTATTGTGTCCTTCATGTCTGGGACACAATGACAAAACCATCTTAAGCCATTTTCTCCTGCATCTCGCTTGAGAGAATGATTTAAGATAAGACTTGCTCTCTGTCAGATCGTACAGGACCTGGGTGGAACATCCCTGCCTGGCTATACATTGTGAGAGGACATGTGCGGGCGAGATGATTTGAAAGCCATAAGAATCTCTTCAGTCACATATAGTCCAGACTCAAAAATGACAATTTTGTGCCTCCCGGGTGGCGCAGTGGTCTAGGGCACTGCATCGCAGTGCTAACTGCGCCACCAGAGTCTCTGGGTTCGCGCCCAGGCTCTGTCGCAGCCGGCCGCGACCGGGAGGTCCGTGGGGCGACGCACAATTGGCATAGCGTCGTCCGGGTTAGGGAGGGTTTGGCCGGTAGGGATATCCTTGTCTCATCTCGCTCCAGCGACTCCTGTGGCGGGCCGGGCGCAGTGCGCGCTAACCAAGGGGGCCAGGTACACGGTGTTTCCTCCGACACATTGGTGTGGCTGGCTTCCGGGTTGGAGGCGCGCTGTGTTAAGAAGCAGTGCGGCTTGGTTGGGTTGTGCTTCGGAGGACGCATGGCTTTCAACCTTCGTCTCTCCCGAGCCCGTACGGGAGTTGTAGCGATGAGACAAGATAGTAATTACTAGCGATTGGATACCACGAAAATTGGGGAGAAAATGGGATAAAATTAAAAAATATTAAAAAAATAAATAAAAAAAATGACAATTTTAGGTAGTGCCAAATTCAATAGCTCAAATGCCACCAAATTTCTTAGTTAGTATGTATCTACAAAAGCAAGCACAGAGGTCAACTATTTTGTGCTTGTCTTTAGCTTCAGGTGGGGAGATTATTTTAAAGTGCTTGATATCATGAAACAAGTACAGCAGTTTTTTCACCATGGTGAACATTTACGAATATGGGCCCTTCTGTCCTCAAGACATAATTTGGGCTTAACGGCAAGAAGGTTGATCTATCATGGAAAAGAAAACATTCAAAACCTGTAAGGCCCTGGAGATCCAGGGTGGAAGAGACATTGTCTGAGGTGCTCACAGCTTGAATAAGGGGATTTGGAGACTCATGGGGGTGTTGGGTTAGAATTGGCCCTTCCCAAGGGCTTCTTTTTCTCTAAGAAAGGAATTAAATAATAATTATACATATAAACATGTATTGTGTAGTAAAGTGTATGATATATATAAAGATTTAGAATAAAATAAAGTAAAACTTTTTTTTTTAACATTCAATGAATGAAATCTCTCCTCTAAGAGGTGTGTGTGTGTCTGAGGCCTGGCTTCGGGTTACATGCAGAGAGCGAGAGAGAGAGAGAGAGAGAGAGAGAGAGAGAGAGAGAATCCCTGAGCAAACCTTATTTTCATGAACAAAATACATTTTAAAAACAGTCTTTCCACCAAGTGTATTTATACATATAAACACTTATTGGTGTACTATTGTGAAATAATATGTATGATTTATATACAGGTTTAGTAAAAATAAAAAATAATAATACAAAAAATAACATTCTGGCATATTTTGATATTGTATAGTAAACTTTTAATAATTGCAATATGTTTACATTTATGTACTAAGGTTTAGAATGAAAAATAAAAGGACTTTAAAAAGAAAATTGCATTTACCTTCAATGAATGACAGCTCTTCCTCTGGCCCTGTGTGTGTGTGTGTGTGTGTGTGTGTGTGTGTGTGTGTGTGTGTGTGTTCAGGATCCAGGCTGCATGGTGGGTGTTAGGTTACAAGCAGAGAGAGGTACAGAGAGAGAGAGAGATCCCTCAATGTATCCAGAACAAGGCCTAGGAGGCCACTATAGTGTCCAAAAATCTCTACAAAATGTCACATATTTTTTAAGCATCTTTATTTTCATGCATATTTTTATGACCAAATTCACATTCTTTAGTGAAGACAATAATGTTTTTCTGAGTGTTTGAGATTAGGTCCCTGAATGGTCGAAAACCTCTTCAAATAGAAGTATGTTTGTAGCACAAAATATCTTACAGGTCGGCCTTCTTTCACTCTCTCATCATGTCACAAGCTGACAGGCTCCCAAAGGCAGGGCCATAAAAGTCCCCAGCTCACTCAACTGCCCCTCCCCTCTCCAACAACCATCTGCCCAGAACATCCTGAAGACTGAACATCTAAAAGATAATCCGGGAATCCTTTCTTCCTCATGTAACTTTTTGAAGGTGAGTTGAATATTCAATGTTATGTTTGTATACAGTGGGGCAAAAAAGTATTTAGTCAGCCACCAATTGTGCAAGTTCTCCCACTTAAAAAGATGAGAGAGGCCTGTAATTTTCATCATAGGTACACTTCAACTATGACAGACAAAATGAGAAAAGAAAATCCAGAAAATCACATTGTAGGATTTTTAATGAATTTATTTGCAAATGATGGTGGAAAATAAGTATTTGGTCAATAACAAAAGTTTATCTCAATACTTTGTTATATACCCTTTGTTGGCAATGACAGAGGTCAAACGTTTTCTGTAAGTCCTCACAAGGTTTTCACACACTGTTGCTGGTATTTTGGCCCATTCCTCCATGCAGATCTCCTCTAGAGCAGTGATGTTTGGGGCTGTTGCTGGGCAACACGGACTTTCAACTCCCTCCAAAAATTTTCTATGGGGTTGAGATCTGGAGACTGGCTAGGCCACTCCAGGACCTTGAAATGCTTCTTACGAAGCCACTCCTTCGTTGCCCGGGCGGTGTGTTTGGGATCATTGTCATGCTGAAAGACCCAGCCACGTTTCATCTTCAATACCCTTGCTGATGGTAGGCTTTGTTACTTTGGTCCCAGCTCTCTGCAGGTCATTCACTAGGTCCCCCCGTGTGGTTCTGGGATTTTTGCTCACCGTTCTTGTGATAATTTTGACCCCACGGGGTGAGATCTTGCGTGGAGCCCCAGATCGAGGGAGATTATCAGTGGTCTTGTATGTCTTCCATTTCCTAATAATTGCTCCCACAGTTGATTTCTTCAAACCAAGCTGCTTACCTATTGCAGATTCAGTCTTCCCAGCCTGGTGCAGGTCTACAATTTTGTTTCTGGTGTCCTTTGACAGCTCTTTGGTCTTGGCCATAGTGGAGTTTGGAGTGTGACTGTTTGAGGTTGTGGACAGGCGTCTTTTATACTGATAACAAGTTCAAACAGGTGCCATTAATACAGGTAACGAGTGGAGGACAGAGGAGCCTCTTAAAGAAGAAGTTACAGGTCTGTGAGAGCCAGAAATCTTGCTTGTTTGTAGGTGACCAAATACTTATTTTCCACCATAATTTGCAAATAAATTCATTAAAAATCCTACAATGTGATTTTCTGGATTTTGTTTCTAATTTTGTCTGTCATAGTTGAAGTGTACCTATGATGAAAATTACAGGCCTCTCTCATCTTTTTAAGTGGGAGAACTTGCACAATTGGTGGCTGACTAAATACTTTTTTGCCCCACTGTATATATATATATACATTATTTAAAAATGAATGTATTAAAAATGAAGGCTATTTATCCATTGAGCAGTAGCTATTGTTTTTTTTCATACTGTAGACAATAACTTCTGCCCTCTTAGGTTCTATTTGACCCTCTTATTATATCAAAACCTCTCAGACTAGAAACTATGATTAGAAACTTTGGCCAACTATGTTCAAACTAGGATTTGAAACGATAATGAGAAACTATGAGAAACTATGATCAAAAACTACGAACAACTATCAAGCCATGTATGTGTGTGTGTGAGTGATGATCTATTATTTAATTGTGTAATATCTCTCTCTCTCTCTCTCTCTCTCTCTCAATGTATAACATTTCCCTCAATGTATACCAAAGTAACAAATATTTAACAATGTTTCAATGTTTTGTATTGCAACAGTTATGAAAGACAATGACATCCAATTATTAGGGAATTATTAATATAATGTGTTACATAGTGTGCATCTGTGATAACTTTATGTAATAGATCCTCTCTCTCCCTCTCTCAGGCTACGAAAAATACAAAACATTTACATTTACATTTAAGTCATTTAGCAGACGCTCTTATCCAGAGCGACTTACAAATTGGTGCATTCACCTTATGATATCCAGTGGAACAGCCACTTTACAATAGTGCATCTAAATATTTTAAGGGGGGGGGAGGGGGGTTAGAAGGATTACTTTATCCTATCCTAGGTATTCCTTAAAGAGGTGGGGTTTCAGGTGTCTCCGGAAGGTGGTGATTGACTCCGCTGACCTGGCGTCGTGAGGGAGTTTGTTCCACCATTGGGGTGCCAGAGCAGCAAACAGTTTTGACTGGGCTGAGCGGGAACTGTACTTCCTCAGAGGTAGGGAGGCGAGCAGGCCAGAGGTGGATGAACGCAGTGCCCTTGTTTGGGTGTAGGGCCTGATCAGAGCCTGAAGGTACGGAGGTGCCGTTCCCCTCACAGCTGCGTAGGCAAGCACCATGGTCTTGTAGCGGATGCGAGCTTCAACTGGAAGCCAGTGGAGAGAGCGGAGGAGCGGGGTGACGTGAGAGAACTTGGGAAGGTTGAACACCAGACGGGCTGCGGCGTTCTGGATGAGTTGTAGGGGTTTAATGGCACAGGCAGGGAGCCCAGCCAACAGCGAGTTGCAGTAATCCAGACGGGAGATGACAAGTGCCTGGATTAGGACCTGCGCCGCTTCCTGTGTGAGGCAGGGTCGTACTCTGCGAATGTTGTAGAGCATGAACCTACAGGAACGGGCCACCGCCTTGATGTTAGTTGAGAACGACAGGGTGTTGTCTAGGATCACACCAAGGTTCTTAGCGCTCTGGGAGGAGGACACAATGGAGTTGTCAACCGTGATGGCGAGATCATGGAACGGGCAGTCCTTCCCCGGGAGGAAGAGCAGCTCCGTCTTGCCGAGGTTCAGCTTGAGGTGGTGATCCGTCATCCACACTGATATGTCTGCCAGACATGCAGAGATGCGATTCGCCACCTGGTTATCAGAAGGGGGAAAGGAGAAGATTAATTGTGTGTCGTCTGCATAGCAATGATAGGAGAGACCATGTGAGGTTATGACAGAGCCAAGTGACTTGGTGTATAGCGAGAATAGGAGAGGGCCTAGAACAGAGCCCTGGGGGACACCAGTGGTGAGAGCACGTGGTGAGGAGACAGATTCTCGCCACGCCACCTGGTAGGAGCGACCTGTCAGGTAGGACGCAATCCAAGCGTGGGCCGCGCCGGAGATGCCCAACTCGGAGAGGGTGGAGAGGAGGATCTGATGGTTCACAGTATCAAAGGCAGCCGATAGGTCTAGAAGGATGAGAGCAGAGGAGAGAGAGTTAGCTTTAGCAGTGCGGAGCGCCTCCGTGACACAGAGAAGAGCAGTCTCAGTTGAATGACTAGTCTTGAAACCTGACTGATTTGGATCAAGAAGGTCATTCTGAGAGAGATAGCAGGAGAGCTGGCCAAGGACGGCACGTTCAAGAGTTTTGGAGAGAAAAGAAAGAAGGGATACTGGTCTGTAGTTGTTGACATCGGAGGGATCGAGTGTAGGTTTTTTCAGAAGGGGTGCAACTCTCGCTCTCTTGAAGACGGAAGGGACGTAGCCAGCGGTCAAGGATGAGTTGATGAGCAAGGTGAGGTAAGGGAGAAGGTCTCCGGAAATGGTCTGGAGAAGAGAGGAGGGGATAGGGTCAAGCGGGCAGGTTGTTGGGCGGCCGGCCGTCACAAGACGCGAGATTTCATCTGGGGAGAGAGGGGAGAAAGAGGTCAAAGCACAGGGTAGGGCAGTGTGAGCAGAACCAGCGGTGTCGTTTGACTTAGCAAACGAGGATCGGATGTCGTCAACCTTCTTTTCAAAATGGTTGACGAAGTCATCCGCAGAAGAGGGAGGAGGGGGGGGGGGGGGGGGAGGAGGATTCAGGAGGGAGGAGAAGGTGGCAAAGAGCTTCCTAGGGTTAGAGGCAGATGCTTGGAATTTAGAGTGGTAGAAAGTGGCTTTAGCAGCAGAGACAGAAGAGGAAAATGTAGAGAGGAGGGAGTGAAAGGATGCCAGGTCCGCAGGGAGGCGAGTTCTCCTCCATTTCCGCTCGGCTGCCCGGAGCCCTGTTCTGTGAGCTCGCAATGAGTCGTCGAGCCACGGAGCAGGAGGGGAGGACCGAGCCGGCCTGGAGGATAGGGGACATAGAGAGTCAAAGGATGCAGAAAGGGAGGAGAGGAGGGTTGAGGAGGCAGAATCAGGAGATAGGTTGGAGAAGGTTTGAGCAGAGGGAAGAGATGATAGGATGGAAGAGGAGAGAGTAGCGGGGGAGAGAGAGCGAAGGTTGGGACGGCGCGATACCATCCGAGTAGGGGCAGAGTGGGAAGTGTTGGATGAGAGCGAGAGGGAAAAGGATACAAGGTAGTGGTCGGAGACTTGGAGGGGAGTTGCAATGAGATTAGTGGAAGAACAGCATCTAGTAAAGATGAGGTCAAGCGTATTGCCTGCCTTGTGAGTAGGGGGGGAAGGTGAGAGGGTGAGGTCAAAAGAGGAGAGGAGTGGAAAGAGGGAGGCAGAGAGGAATGAGTCAAAGGTAGACGTGGGGAGGTTAAAGTCACCCAGAACTGTGAGAGGTGAGCCATCCTCAGGGAAGGAACTTATCAAGGCGTCAAGCTCATTGATGAACTCTCCAAGGGAACCTGGAGGGCGATAAATGATAAGGATGTTAAGCTTGAAAGGGCTGGTAACTGTGACAGCATGGAATTCAAAGGAGGTGATAGACAGATGGGTCAGGGGAGAAAGAGAGAATGTCCACTTGGGAGAGATGAGGATCCCAGTGCCACCACCCCGCTGACCAGAAGCTCTCGGGGTGTGCGAGAACACGTGGGCAGACGAGGAGAGAGCAGTACGAGTAGCAGTGTTATCTGTGGTAATCCATGTTTCCGTCAGTGCCAAGAAGTCGAGGGACTGGAGGGAAGCATAGGCTGAGATGAACTCTGCCTTGTTGGCCGCAGATCGGCAGTTCCAGAGGCTGCCGGAGACCTGGAACTCCACGTGGGTTGTGCGCGCTGGGACCACCAGGTTAGGGTGGCAGCGGCCACGCGGTGTGAAGCGTTTGTATGGTCTGTGCAGAGAGGAGAGAACAGGGATAGACAGACACATAGTTGACAGGCTACAGAAGAGGCTACGCTAATGCAAAGGAGATTGGAATGACAAGTGGACTACACGTCTCGAATGTTCAGAAAGTTAAGCTTACGTTGCAAAAATCTTATTGACTAAAATGATTAAAATGATGCAGTACTGCTGGCTGGTGAAGTAGGCTAGCTAGCAGTGGCTGCGTTGTTGACTTTGTTTGAAAGTGTTGCTGGCTAGGTAGCCTCGATAACTGGCTAGGTAACCTCGATAACTGGCTAGATAATTACTCTAAACTACACAATTATCTTAGATACAAGGACAGCAAAGACAACTATGTAGCTAGCTAACACTACACTAATCAAATCGTTCCGTTGTACTGTTTCGGTAGAAGTTGGCTAGCTGGCTAGCTAGCAGTGTTGACAACGTTAGGACGGCGAAAATAGCTGGCTAGCTGACTTTGTTTGAAAGTGGAGCTGGCTAGGTAACCTCGATAACTGGCTAGATAATTACTCTAAACTACACAATTATCTTAGATACAAAGACAGCAAAGACAACTATGTAGCTAGCTAACACTACACTAATCAAATCGTTCCGTTGTACTGTTTCGGTAGAAGTTGGCTAGCTGGCTAGCTAGCAGTGTTGACAGCAGTGTTGACAAAAGACATGACATTGACTCCTGAGTGTTGAACTTTTGCCCCCTCTATAGCCACCCTGGTTATTATATGACCCTGATGATCATCTATAGTATTTACATTTTACATTACATTTAAGTCATTTAGCAGACGCTCTTATCCAGAGCGACTTACAAGTACATACATTCATACTTTTTTGTACTGGCCCCCTGTGGGAATCGAACCCACAACCCTGGCGTTGCAAGCGCCATGCTCTACCAACTGAGCTACACGGGAGTGTAGCTCAGTAGTATGAAAGTTGGAACATCTTGAATAACAATAAGGGGCACACGTACTCTTAAATGTCCACTCAGCACAGCCCTCGGAGCATGGTTCCTCTCTAATTTTCTTTCTAGGTTTATGACTTCTAGGGAGTGTTTCCTAGATGCTGTGCTTCAGCATATGCATTGATGGGTCTTATATTTCTAGACGGGGTAACTGTAAAACACTTTGTGACAACTGCTGATGCAAAAAGGGGTTTCAAGAAATACATTTGGTTGATTGACAGATTTGTATTATTATAAAAAGTGTCACGCCCTGATCTATTTCACCTGTCCCTGTGATTGTCTCCACCCCCTCCAGGTGTCGCTTATTTTCCCCAGTGTATTTATCCCCGTGTTTCCTGTCTCTCTTTGCCAGTTCATCTTGTATGTCAACCAGCGTGTTTTTTTCCCCGTACTCCTTTTCTATTCTCTTTTGCTAGTCTTCCCGGATTTGACCACTGCCTGACTCGACTTCTTTCCCGCCTGCCTGATAATCCTACATGCCCTGACCTTGAATCTGCCTGCCCTTCAGTACCTATTGGACTCTGAACTGGTTTTGACCACCTTTTTCCTGTACACGACCATTCTTTTGCCTACCCCTTTTGGGATTAATAAACATTGTAAAACTCCAACCATCTGCCTCTTGTGTCTGTATCTGGGTCTCGCCTTGTGCCTTGATAAAAAGAATAACAATATTATTATAATCATTATTATTATTATGTTACAGGTGAGACCTACCCAAATGTTCAAACACATTCAGCATTTCAACAAGGTCAACAAGGTCACTGAATCAATCACCAGGACATTTTTATTACAAACACTTGCTTTACTTCAAAGTAACAGCTGCAATATCATGTAATATAAGCAATCACTTGATAGCGTGAGAACATCTGGACAGAATGACCACAAAAAGGCATAAACACGACACTTAAAAGAGCTCATCAATCACTTTTTGCCACATTCAAACTTTTCAACCTCAGGCCACCCCCATTCACCACATAAATTCCCAACTGTTTCAAATGTCCTAACACATTCAACAGTTCAACATCAATCACATCACATCAATCACCAGGACATTTTTATTGCAAACAATTGCTTTCCTTCAAAGGAACAGCTTGCATTATCATGTCTGCTAAACAATCACTCGATGACATCTACTATATTCTCGCATTGTCTTTTAACAGTTTCACTCAATTCATTCTAATTAAAAATAATAATGACACACCACTCTCTAGTCATTAGTTTGCGCAAATTGCACTGTTTTGTCTACATAACCTGGTTCAAGAATTCATGACATCACCCTGAAGAACGCACAGTGATGCCAAAACATTGGTGATTTACCCAATAAATTACGGTGAGTTTATACATAGAGTGTGAGACTCTCTTTGTTTTTATAGAAGCATTTATAATGAACATAAAGTTAGGATTATCTACTTTACATAGGTTACACATCGGCATCCATTTGATTTATATTTCTCTGTATTGCCAACTAAACGTTTTGGTTTTCTGTAAATCACTTGTATTACTGGGACATCAACGTCATGTTTACTATAACTATAATTGGAAAAATAACAAATGAATTTGCTGTTGACAGTGGGGTGTCAAGAAATAAAACTTACAGTGCAGATGACTGGAGTTGTCACGCCCTGGCCTTAGTATTCTTTGTTTTCTTTATGTTTTTTAGTTAGGTCAGGGTGTGACATGGGGAATGTATGTGTTTTTGTAGTGTCTAGGGGTGTTGTATGTGTATGGGACAGTGTCTAGTGTAGTTGTCTAGTTATGTCTATGGCTGCCTAGATTGGTTCTCAATTAGAGGCAGCTGTGGTTCATTGTCTCTGATTGAGAGCCATATTTAAGGCAGTCATAGGCATTGGGGTTTTGTGGGTAATTGTCTATGTCTATGTTGCATGTTTGCACTTAGTCTTTGATAGCTTCACGTTCGTCTGTTTGTTGTTTTGTTTCGTTGTTCTTCTTCTAATAAAGAGAAGATGTATTTTTCACACGCTGCGCCTTGGTCCTCTCTCTCTCCCATAGACGATCGTGACAGAATTACCCACCAGAATCGGACCAAGCGGCGTGTGAAACAGCAACAGGACCCACCTACACAGGATTTCTGGACATGGGAGGACGAATTGGATGGTAAGGGACCTTGGGCTCAACCAGGAGAATATCGCCGCCCCAAAGCTGAGCTGGAGGCAGCGAAAGCAGAGAGGCGGCGATATGAGGAGGCAGCACGGAAGCAAGGCTGGAAGCCCGCGAGTACAACCCAAAAATTTCTTGGGGGGGCTAAAAGGGAGTGTGGCGAAGTCAGGTAGGAGACCTGCGCCTACTCCCTGTACTTACCGTGGAGAGCGAGAGTACGGGCAGACACCGTGTTACGCAGTAGAGCGCATGGTGTCTCCTGTACGTGTGCATAGCCCGGTGCGGTACATACCAGCTCCTCGTATCGGCTGGGCTAGATTGAGTATTGAGCCAGGTGCCATGAAGCCGGCTCAACGCGTCTGGTCTCCAGTGCGTCTCCTCGGGCCGGCTTACATGGCACCAGCCTTACGCATGGTGTCCCCGGTTCGCCTACATTGCCCGGTGCGGGTTATTCCACCTCCCCGCACTGGTCGGGCGACGGGGAGCATACAACCAGGTAAGGTTGGGCAGGCTCAGTGCTCAAGGGAGCCAGTATGCCTGCACGGTCCGGTATTTCCGGCGCCACCTCCCCGCTCCAGCCCAGTACCACCTGTGCCTACACCACGCACCAGGTTTCCTGTGCGTCTCCAGAGCCCTGTTCCTCCTCCACGCACTAGCCCTATGGTGCGTGTCTCCAGCCCAGTACCACCAGTGCCTACACCGCGCACCAAGCCTCCTGTGTGTCTCCAGAGTCCTGTACGCACTGTTCCTTCTCCCCGTACTCGCCCTGATGTGCGTGCCCTCAGCCCGGTATCACCAGTGCCGGTACCACGCATCAGGCCTATAGTACGCCTTGAGAGTCCAGTGTGCCCTGTTGCTGCTCCCCGCACTAGCCTGATGGTGCGTGTCCTTAGCCCGGTACCTCCAGTTCCGGTACCACGCACTAGGCCTACAGTGCGTCTCAGCCGGCCAGAGTCTGCCGTCTGCCCAGCGGCGCCTGAACTGCCCGTCTGCCCAGCGGCGCCTGAACTGCCCGTCTGCCCAACGGCGCCTGAACTGCCCGTCTGCCCAACGGCGCCTGAACTGCCCGTCTGCCCAACGGCGCCTGAACTGCCCGTCTGCCCAACGGCGCCTGAACTGCCCGTCTGCCCAACGGCGCCTGAACTGCCCGTCTGCCCAACGGCGCCTGAACTGCCCGTCTGCCCAACGCCGTCTGAACTGTCCGTCTGTACTGAGCCTTCAAAGCCGCCCGTCTGTACTGAGCCTGCAAAGCCGCCCGTCTGCCATGAGCCTTCAGAGCCGTCCGCCAGACAGGAGCCGCTAGAGCCTTCCGCCAGACAGGATCAGCCAGAGCCTTCCGCCAGCCAGGATCAGCCAGAGCCTTCCGCCAGCCAGGATCAGCCAGAGCCTTCCGCCAGCCAGGATCAGCCAGAGCCTTCCGCCAGCCAGGATCAGCCAGAGCCGTCCGCCAGCCAGGATCAGCCAGAGCCGTCCGCCAGCCAGGATCAGCCAGAGCCGTCCGCCAGCCAGGATCAGCCAGAGCTGTCCGCCAGCCAGGATCAGCCAGAGCCGTCCGCCAGCCAGGATCAGCCAGAGCCGTCCGCCAGCCAGGATCCGCCAGAGCCAGCCAGCCAGGATCCGCCAGAGCCAGCCAGGATCCGCCAGCCAGTCCGGTGCTGCCCCTCAGTCCGGAGCTGCCCCTCATTCCGGTGTTGCCCCTCAGTCCGGTGCTGCCCCTTAATCCAGTGGGGTTAATTTGGAGGGTGGCCATTTGGAGGAGGCTACCAAAGCGGGTATTGACAATGGTGGAGTGGGGGCCACGTCCCGCACCCGAGCCGCCGCCATGATGGGGCCCACCCCGGACCCTCCCCTTTCTATGTCAGGTTGTGCGGTCGGAGTCCGCACCTTTGGGGGGGGTACTGTCACGCCCTGGCCTTAGTATTCTTTGTTTTCTTTATGTTTTTTAGTTAGGTCAGGGTGTGACATGGGGAATGTATGTGTTTTTGTAGTGTCTAGGGGTGTTGTATGTGTATGGGACAGTGTCTAGTGTAGTTGTCTAGTTATGTCTATGGCTGCCTAGATTGGTTCTCAATTAGAGGCAGCTGTGGTTCATTGTCTCTGATTGAGAGCCATATTTAAGGCAGTCATAGGCATTGGGGTTTTGTGGGTAATTGTCTATGTCTATGTTGCATGTTTGCACTTAGTCTTTGATAGCTTCACGTTCGTCTGTTTGTTGTTTTGTTTCGTTGTTCTTCTTCTAATAAAGAGAAGATGTATTTTTCACACGCTGCGCCTTGGTCCTCTCTCTCTCCCATAGACGATCGTGACAGGAGTGAAATACTTCAAACAGTACTTAATGATGGGTAATGGTCGATAACCAATCATGTCCTCCATATTATCGTACAGACGGTCTGCACCTGTGGAGTAAACATATCAACAGGGACTCAAAATAACAGCAGTCAATAAAAGGGTTTGGTCAGTTGGTCTGTCAAATACCCAGTTGGTCTGTCAAAAACCAAGGTAAACATTCTCAAACCACCAAGTGACAGACAGGTTTAAACAATTGCAGATTAGAAAACCTGGAAAACAGCTCTAACCAGGGTTTCCCAAACTCGGTCCTGGGCCCCCAACAGCTGATTCAAATAACCAACTCATCATCAAGCTTTTATTATTTGATTCAGTTGTGTAGTGTTATGGCAAAAAACTAAATATGCACCCAGGGGTGGGCCCCAGGACCGGGTTTAGGAAACACTGGTCTAAGGTACCTGTATTTCTTTGTTTAGAAAATCAGAGCTCACGTTATGGCCATTCTTCTGAAAAAGTGGTGAAAAAAATATAAGTAATATGAAAAGAGGACCAGTGTCATGTAAACTCTCTCTCTGACGCTCATTATTACGCACACCCATCATCATCATTACACGCACCAGCGCCTTATCAGACTCACCTGGACTTCATCACCTTCCTGATTACCTTCCCTATATGTCACGGTCGTCTTGAGGTGAATGAATGGACCAAGGCGCAGCGTGATATGAATACATCTTCTTTTATTTTACGACGAAGATGAACACGAAACGAAACACTTATACAAACTATACAAAACAACAAACAACCGTGAAGCTACAAACGAAAGTGCACACACAAGCTACTTACGTTCAACATAGACAATCTCCCACAATCACCTAAAGCCTATGGCTGCCTTAAATATGGCTCCCAATCAGAGACAATTAATGACATCTGTCTCTGATTGAGAACCAAACCAGGCAACCATAGACTTTCCTAGAACTCTCTCCTGAACACAACCCCATACACTATTCAACACCCCCTAAACAATACACACACCCTAAACTAGACAAAACACACAAACTTCCCATGTCACACCCTGACCTAACTAAAATAATAAAGAAAACAAAGAATACTAAGGCCAGGGCGTGACATAACCCCCCCCTCAAGGTGCGAACTCCGGACGCACCAGCATAAAGTCTAGGGGAGGGTCTGGGTGGGCGTCTGTCCACGGTGGCGGCTCTGGCGCTGGTCGTGGTCCCCACCCCACCATAGTCACTACCCGCTTTCGTATCCTCCTCCAAATGGCCACCCTCCAAATTAACCCCACTGGATTAAGGGGCAGCACCGGACTAAGTGGCAGCACCGGACTAAGGGGCAGCACCGGACTAAGGGGCAGCACCGGACTAAGGGGCAGCACCGGACTAAGGGGCAGCACCGGACTAAGGGGCAGCACCGGACTAAGGGGCAGCACCGGGATAAGGGGCAGCACCGGGATAAGGGGCAGCACCGGGATAAGGGGCAGCACCGGGATAAGGGGCAGCACCAGGATAAGGGGCAGCACCAGGATAAGGGGCAGCTCCGGACTGAGGGACGGCAGCTCCGGACTGAGGGACAACACCGGACTGGCTGGCTGACCCTGGCTGGCTGGCGGATCCTGGCTGGCTGGCTCTGGCGGATCCTGGCTGGCTGGCTCTGGCGGATCCTGGCTGGCTGGCTCTGGCGGATCCTGGCTGGCTGGCTCTGGCGGATCCTGGCTGGCTGGTTCTGGCGGATCCTGGCTGGCTGGCTCTGGCGGATCCTGGCTGGCTGGCTCTGGCGGATCCTGGCTGGCTGGCTCTGGCGGATCCTGGCTGGCTGGCTCTGGCTGGTCATGGCTGGATGACGGCTCTGGCTGGTCATGGCTGGATGACGGCTCTGGCTGGTCATGGCTGGATGACGGCTCTGGCTGGTCATGGCTCGCTGACGGCTCTGGCTGGTCATGGCTGGATGACGGCTCTGGCTGGTCATGGCTGGATGACGGCTCTGGCTGGTCATGGCTCGCTGACGGCTCTGGCTGGTCATGGCTCGCTGACGGCTCTGGCTGGTCATGGCTCGCTGACGGCTCTGGCTGGTCATGGCTCGCTGACGGCTCTGGCTGGTCATGGCTCGCTGACGGCTCTGGCTGATCCGGTCTGGCGGAAGGCTCTGGCTGATCCGGTCTGGCGGAAGGTTCTGGCTGATCCTGTCTGGCGGAAGGCTCTGGCTGATCCTGTCTGGCGGAAGGCTCTGGCTGATCCTGTCTGGCGGAAGGCTCTAGCGGCTCCTGTCTGGCGGAAGGCTCTAGCGGCTCCTGTCTGGCGGACGGCTCTGTAGGCTCATGGCAGACGGGCGGCTTTGCAGGCTCATGGCAGACGGGCGGCTTTGAAGGCTCAATACAGACGGGCAGCTCATGCGGCACTTGGCAGACGGACAGTTCAGACGGCGTAGGGCAGACGGGCAGTTCAGGCGCCGTTGGGCAGACAGGCAGTTCAGGCGCCGTTGGGCAGACGGGCAGTTCAGGCCGGCTGAGACGCACTGTAGGCCTGGTGCGTGGTGCCGGAACTGGAGGTACCGGGCTAAGGACATGCACCTTCAGGCTAGTGCGGGGAACAACAACAGGGCACACTGGACTCTCAAGGCGTACTATAGGCCTGGTGCGTGGTACCGGCACTGGTGGTACCGGGCTGAGGGCACGCACATCAGGGCGAGTACGGGGAGAAGGAACAGTGCGTACAGGGCTCTGGAGACGCACAGGAGGCTTAGTGCGTGGTGCCGGAACTGGTGGTACTGGACTGGAGACACGCACCATAGGGAGAGTGCGTGGAGGAGGAACAGGGCTCTGGAGACGCACTGGAAGCCTGGTGCGTGGTGTAGGCACTGGTGGTACTGACCTGGAGCGGGGAGGTGGCGCCGGAAATACCGGACCGTGCAGGCGTACTGGCTCCCTTGAGCATTGAGCCTGCCCAACCTTACCTGGTTGAATGCTCCCCGTCGCCCGACCAGTGCGGGGAGGTGGAATAACCCGCACCGGGCTATGCACACGTACAGGAGACACCGTGCGCTCTACTGCGTAACACGGTGTCTGCCCGTACTCCCGCTCTCCACGGTTAGCCTGGGAAGTGGGCGCAGGTCTCCTACCTGCCCTCGGCCCACTACCTCTTAGCCTCCCCCCAAGAAATTTTTTGGGTTTACTCACAGGCTTCCTTGCTAGTCGCGTACCCTCGTAACTTCGGTTCCTCTCTCCGGTTGCCTCTGCTCTCCTAATCGCCTCCAGCTGTTCCAATGGAAGGCGATCTCTTCCAGCTCGGATCTCCTCCCATGTGTAGCAACCCTTGCCGTCCAATACATCCTCCCATGTCCACGAGTCCTGGTTACTTTGCCGCTGTTGTTGGTTCCGCTCACGCTGCTTGATCCATGTGTGGTGGGAGATTCTGTCACGGTCGTCTTGAGGTGAATGAATGGACCAAGGCGCAGCGTGATATGAATACATCTTCTTTTATTTTACGACGAAGATGAACACGAAACGAAACACTTATACAAACTATACAAAACAACAAACAACCGTGAAGCTACAAACGAAAGTGCACACACAAGCTACTTACGTTCAACATAGACAATCTCCCACAATCACCTAAAGCCTATGGCTGCCTTAAATATGGCTCCCAATCAGAGACAATTAATGACATCTGTCTCTGATTGAGAACCAAACCAGGCAACCATAGACTTTCCTAGAACTCTCTCCTGAACACAACCCCATACACTATTCAACACCCCCTAAACAATACACACACCCTAAACTAGACAAAACACACAAACTTCCCATGTCACACCCTGACCTAACTAAAATAATAAAGAAAACAAAGAATACTAAGGCCAGGGCGTGACACTATATCTGTCACTTATTTTGAGTTCTTCCCCAGGCATGATTGTTTCTGTTCCAGTGTTTATGTCTGTATGCTACCTGTGTTTCTTGTTTTGTTCATTTCGAGAACTCGCTTCCCGAGTCCCAGCCTACACGCTACAGAATAACCCCTCACCAAAGGGGAGCATCAGTGTCTTTAGTTATTTTTGATGTCGGGTCCTCAGCCGGCTTGTTAGGCTTCCATGCCTTAGCTGGCTCGCCTAGTTCCCACGCCTCACCCAGTCTCGATAGGTTCCCGAGCCTCACCCAGTCTCGATAGGTTCCCGAGCCTCACCCAGTCTCGATAGGTTCCTGAGCATCAGCAGAGGTCACCGGTCCGCTCCTGGTCCCCGGGATCGTCCCTCTGGTCGGCGTCCTGCGGCTAAAGCCATGCGTCAGGGAGGGGGTACGGTCACATATACTCCCTGTCCGGCTCTCTAGGTCATCAGGCTGCTCATTATTACACACACCTGTCACCTGAAATTCAAGACCTTCATGACTCCTAAACAGCTAATCAAAGGGCTACCAAGACCCCTTTTGTATGCTGCTGTTGCTCTGTTTATAATCTATGCATAGTCACTTTAACTCTACCTACATGTACATATTACCTCAATTACCTCGACTAAACGATGTCCCCGCACATTGACTCTGTACCGGTGCCCCTTGTTTATAGCCTCGCCTGCTCTTTAGCTGCTGCTGTTAAATTAGTTGTTACTTTCATTTTCTATTTTTTACTTAACACTTATTTGTATTTATTTTCTTAACTTCTTAAAGCATTGTTGGTTAAGGGCTTGTAAGTGAGCATTTCACTGTAAGGTCTACTACACCTGTTGTATTCGGCGCATGTGACAAATAACATGTGATTTGATTACCTTCCCTACATCTGTCACCCCTTAGGTTCCTTCCCAAGGTGTTATTGTTTCTGTTCCAGTGTTCATGTCTGTACGCTACCGTCTTTCTTGTTTTGTTCTATGTTGATTTAGTTATTAAATTCACTCCCTGAACTTGCTTCCTGACTCCCAGCGTACATGTTACAACCAGAACCTGTGGTGTGAACAATCAAGGACTCAGGACTATAAAGTTCTATCTGCAAAATGTATAGTTTTGAGATAATGAGTATTTTTAAGTACCAGATCTCAGAACTGTTTTGTGATGTCCTCCTATTTTCAAGTATATCACCTTACTTATGTACAATTATTTGTTATTGACAACCCAGCATTGTGTGATTGGATTGCATATAGAACCTTAAAGCACCAAGAACAAAGGTGTTTGCGTAAATATAACTTTTTTCATTTTTTCATTGTAAATGTACTTTTTCAAAAATCTGACTTATCTCACACGTAAAGGACCACCTAAAGAGCAACTCTATGTAAAATTCTCATTTTTGACCAACATTGTCAGAACCTTATAATCCCAAAGTAACGAGATGTCGTTTCACATCAATGTCCAAAGTGGCAATGTCTGCCAGCGGAACAACTTGGATAATGCCATAAACACCTTGAACAGAAACATCCTGAGGGAAGCTGACCTGCAATTAGGGTTTCTGTGATTGATTATCTGGGATTGATAGAATGGGGCCAAGCAGGGTCTTTTACAGCTCCTTGTTATCAGGGATCGTTGGGACGTTCCTACTCCATTGAAGTTGACATTTAAAATGGTTAAGGTTAGGGTTTAAGGTAGGGACATCCCAAGGATTCCTGGTAGCACTAATTTTACTATTATGTTTTCATAAAACCTACAATGATAGTGGTAACACTTAATAATAACTTACATGAAAATGCCTTCATTAATGTTTGTAATATAATACAAGGTTTAGATAGCTGACTAGACTAACTTACCTAGTCTTACCTAGCAAACTATAACATGGTAGCTGACATGGGCTAATTGGGTGACTGTCAGTGACTGACATAACAAGAGGAAAACTGCGGATGCACTACCACGTTTCAAAATGTCACATTGTGTATTCTACTATCTTAACTAACAGTAAGTTGAGACCCCGACTGACATTGAACAAAAGTGGTTGCGGGCCCTAAGCGGCACTGGGAGTAGGCCGGGCTAACTCACCATAAACCCAGCTGATACACACTGACTGTAGTATAGCGAAGAGAAGCAGAGTCATCCCACTGCAGGCATAGTAATCAAACAGCTGGAAGATATACAGGCCTCCCTGCAAATAGAGGAGGGGTAGAAAGAGAAAGAAAGTATAAGGTCTT
Organism: Salvelinus namaycush; assembly: GCF_016432855.1. Lineage (NCBI taxonomy): Eukaryota > Metazoa > Chordata > Actinopteri > Salmoniformes > Salmonidae > Salvelinus > Salvelinus namaycush. The sequence goes on from NC_052308.1 coordinate 38,640,084, forward strand.
ACTGAGCACAACAATAAGACTATAATCTACCTCCAGAGTCTACAAAACACTCAGACAATGATCGTAGGTGTGTCCAGCAGCCCAATCGCTTACGGAATAAGTGGAATCAACCAACAATTCTGCGGAACAAGGAGGTATGTTGAAACACAGGGATATGTTGAAACAGATCACTTGGGAGGTACATAATTGATCATATATCTCGTTACTGTCATGATTGTACTAATAACGATGGCCTTGAAATTCTATATTTTATAACCTATATCCTTATAGAATGATGACTTCAAATGACCTCTCACCTCTGTGACCATGACCAGGCCAATGAAGAAGCTACCCACACTGATGATGAGGAGGAGGATTTTACGCCGATGGCCAACCAGGAAGAAGGAGGGATTCATGTCTGAGATAGCTGTCATCAAAGACTCCAGAGCTACAAACTGAAGGAGAGATGATGGGGAAGTTCAGTGGAAACTCTGTTCTTTGAAATACTAGCTACTCCTTCACAGTTTCACATCCATTAGTTTAGTGATGATTGTAGCATCTATTGTAGGTTATGTAATTATCCTTCACTAAGGAAATATTCCGTAGACCTTCAGGGCCACTCTAACACACCTCACTGTCTAACCCCAGTAGGATTATCATGATGAAGAAGAAGATGGCCCAAAGCTGGGGTAATGGCATCATGGCCACGGCACGAGGGTATGCGATGAATGCCAGGCCAGGACCTGTATGCAGCAACACAGGTAAACTCATTACTGAACTCTCAAGGGCAGAGGGAATAGTTAGATCCTTGAAATGCTAAGACACCTGTCTTGTAACAAAGCAGAACTTACAAGGGTTTGTTAATTTGTTTGTTTGTGCATTTGTTAATTTCATATCTCACTGCTGCAACACTTGACACCTGATTCGGCCACCGTTGAGATGTCTGTCCCTTGTTCATAAGCCATGAAGCCCAGAACAGAGAAGATCGCAAAACCGGCCACAAAGCTGGTTCCACTGTTCAACAGGCACAGGTACACACAGTCCCTAAAAAGAGATTCACTTCCCTGTTAGTCACAACACGAAGGCATCCAAATGACCTACAATATGGAGATCATCAAACTTTCCAGATACCCTACCATTTCTGCAACCCAACCTCCAAAGAATTATGTGCACAGGGGACGTTTTTGCAGGCAAGAGAAAACATTCTGCCAGCACATTTTATCTAGCAAGGCACATTTACTGTTTGTGTACATAATTCTTCCACTCACTTGTAACAGTTGTTGTCACACATGTGAGACACACCAGAGAGAGACACAATCATCCCAGGGTGTTAGAGGCGAATTCAAATGGTACCTATTTTGACCTTGTATAATGGCAAGAAAAAGTAAGTGAACCCTTTGGAATTACCTGGATTTCTGCATAAATTGGTCATAAAATTTGATCTGATCTAAGTCACAACAATAGACAAACATAGTGTGCTTAAACTAATAACACACAAATTATTGTATTTTTCTTGTCTATATTGAAAACATAATTTAAACATTCACAGTGTAGGTTGTAAAAAGCATAGGAGGAAGAGATTTTACATACAAACATGGAGATAAAAAAGGCTTCTTCTGAGAAATATATGTGAGATATTGTCACGCCCTGACCATAGAGAGCTGTTTATTCTCTATGTTGGTTGGGGCGTGATAGTGACTAGGGTGGGTCATCTAGGTGATTAATGGTTTATGTTGGCCTGGTATGCTTCCCAATCAGAGACAGCTGTTTATCGTTGTCTCTGATTGGGGATCATATTTAGGCAGCCATTTACCTTTTGTGTTTTGTGGGAGCTTGTCTACAGATAGTTGCCTGTGTGCACACCAGTAGCTTCACGTTTAGTTCGTTCAGTATTTTGTTGTTTTTGTTCGGTATTAATTTAAATAAAACTAAATGTACACCTACCACGCTGCACCTTTGTCCAATCCTTACGACGATCTTGACACATATATTATATCCAATCACATTCTCAACCTAAAACATAAAAAAACATTTAACTGTGTTTCTTTTTGATGTGGATTAGACTCCTTTCAAATTCAACAGCCCTGATTAATAGGTTATGGTGCCATTCCAACAAGACAGACATTTGTAAATGTTGGAAGACAGGACAATTGTCCTGAATGCACGTGTCATGTCACAGGAAAGACTGTCACTTACTCTATCATGTAATAGCTCATGAATTGGTGTGAGCCTGTGTAATACTGTTGATGTTTAATCCAAGCTTCATCCAATAACTTGAATGAAATGTCTTGTTACTTTAATCCCTTTTCATTTTTGTTAAATCAGGTCAGAAACAGACCAGTCATCCAACAAGCAATCTAAAATGTATCCTGATATTGTTTCAAACTGGTAAAGCAGAGAATAAAATCATGGTTGATTGACTTGTACAAATACAATAGCGCAATATAATTTACAGAAGGAAAAGCCTGCATGTACTGTGCATATACTGTACATATTATGGCTAATTGTCTGGCCCTATATGTCACCCTCAACCAGCACATTCTTGACAAAGGCTCCAGACAGAAACCTTGAGTTTATGTGCTGAATACCAATTTAAATCATATTAACATTTCTTCGGATTACAATGCTACTTTCCAAGTTTGGATTTTGCAGCTAGGAGTTTTCCTGAGTACATACAACGAACAGACAAAGTTTAGTGTACAGTCCCCCCTTTAATGTTTAATACATTTGCAAAAATGTCTAAATACCTGTTTGCTTCGTCATTATGGGGTATTGTGTGTAGATTGATGAAGAGTTTTTAACATTTAATACATTTTAGAATTAAGCTGTAATGTAACAAAATGTGGAACATGGGAAAGGATCTGAATACTTTCCTAATGCAGTGTGCATACGCATGCTTTGCGTTATAAATCAGACCCCTCCTGAAACTATGTGTGCGTGAGCAAGTATTAAAACTCAGCCAGAAAAGAAAAACATCATTCACCTTTAATTTTCATAATAACGCCCTCATTTGCTGTACACTTTGGAAGTATTGGAATTATGCCAAGGCACCCACTGGGCACAAACTGCTTAAATCAGCTTGAATAATTAAAAAAATAATAATGGGCAAATATTGTACAATCCAGGTGTGCAAAGCTCTTAGAGTTACCCAGAAAGACTCACAGCTGTAATCGCTGCCAAAGGGGATTCTAACATGTATTGACTCTAACATGGGTGTGACTACTCATGTAAATGAGATATTTGTGTATTTCATTTTCAATATATTGTCAAACATTTCCCAATATTTTTTTTTATCACTTTCTCATTTTGTGGTTTTGTGTGTAGATGGGGGAGATTTTTTTTTTTTTTTTTTTACTCCATCTTGAATTCAGGCTGTAATACAACAAAATGTGGAATAAGTCAAGGGGTATGAATACTTTCTGAAGGCACTGTATTTGGCCTTGCGTTTTAGGCTATTGTCCTGCTGAAAGGTGGATTTGTCTCCCAGTGTCTGATGGAAAGCAGACTGAACCAGGTTTTCCTTTAGGACTTTGTCTGTGCTTAGATCTTTTCCATTTATTTTTATCCTAAAAAACTCCTTAATCCTTGTTGATGACAAGCATACACATAACGATGCAGCCACCACCAAGCTTGAAAATATGAAGAGTGGTACTCAGTGATGTGTTGCATTGGATTTGCCCCAAACATATCGCTTTGTATTCATGACATATAGTTTATTTCTTTGCCATATTTTTTGCAGTTTTATTTTAGTGCCTTATTGTTTTGGAATATTTTTGTTCAGAATAGACTGCGTTATTTTCACTCTGTAATTTAGTTAGGATTGTGGAGTAACTACAATGTTGTTGATTTTATTTTATTTAACCTTTATTTAACTAGGCAATATTGTTGATCTTCCTCAGTTTTCTCCTATCACAGCCTATCTATTGAAATAAAAGTGAAGTAAGACACCATTTCAGTTGATGAGATAGTGTGTTGCTGTTGTAGGCTTAGTTGTATTACATATTCACTACAAGTCATATTTCTCCTGTTGTAACTCGTGTATTATTTTTTACTGCAGAACCCATAAGAACTCTGGTGGAGGAAATGTAGAATATCTTCAAGCAGAAAAAAGTATTGTTATACTCAGGCACGAAGCTCTCAGCTCTCTTCCCTTCTGGCCTGAAATGTCAAATACAAAAAGGGTTCAAATGTCATATTTTATCATTTAACATATGAATGCAGAAGGCAGTATTACAAAGTACAACTTGTCACTCATCACAGTCACACTGAGAGATCTGATAGTACCACATACTGTAGGCATGTTGTACGACCCGATAACTGGCAAAACAACGACAAACTTGTCAAGCTTCCTCATATTTGAATTGCAAGGAGCACAGAATATATATTTTTATTCATTTATTTTGTTTCACCTTTGTTTAACCAGGTAGGCCAGTTGAGAACAAGTTCTCATTTACAACTGCGACCTAGCCAAGATAAAGCAAAGCCGTGCGACAAAAACAACAACACAGAGTTACACATAAACAAACGTACAGTCAATAACACAATAGAAAAATCTATGTACAGTGTTTGCAAATGTAGAAGAGTAGGGAGGTAGGCAATAAATAGGCCACAGAGGTGAAAATAATTACAATTTAGCATTAACACTGGAGTGATAGATGTGCAGATGATAATGTGCAAGTAGAGATACTGGGGTGCAAAATAGCAAGAGGGTAAGTAATAATATGGGGATGAGGTAGTCGGGTATGCTATATACAGAATGGCTGTGTACAGGTACAGTGATCGGTAAGCTGCTCTGACAGCTGATGCTTAAAGTTAGAGAGGGAGATATAAGACTCTAGCTTCAGAGATTTTTGCAATTCGTTCCAGTCAGTGCAAGTTGATGTTGGCCGGGGTAGGGTTAGACAGGTGGAAAGCATGGCCAGCCGTGGAAAAATGCTTATTGATATTATCGATTATCGTAGATTTATCGGTGGTGACAGTGTTTCCTATCCTCAGTACAGTGGGCAGCTGGGAGGAGGTGCTCTTCTTCTCCATGGATTTTACAGTGTCCCAACACTTTTTGGAATTAGTGCTACAGGAAGCAAATTTCTGTTTGAAAAAGCTAGTCTTAGCTTTCCTAACTGACTGAGTATATTGGTTCCTGACTTCCCTGAAAAGTTGCATAGGGGTCTATTCGATGCTAATGCAGAACGCCACATAATGTTTTTGTGCTGGTCAAGGGCAGTCAAGTGTGGGGTGAACCAAGGGCTATATTTGTTCTAAGTTCTACATTTTTTGAATGGGGCGTGCTTTTTAAGATGGAGAGGAAAGCACTTTTGAAGAGCTACCAGGCATCCTCTACTGACGAGATGATATCAATATCCTTCCAGGATACACGGGCCAGGTCGATTAGACAGGCCTGCTCACTGAAGTGTTTTAGGGAGCGTTTGACAGTGATGAGGGGTGGTCATTTGACCGCAGACCCATTACGCACGCAGGCATTGAGGCAGTGATCGCTGAGATCCTGGTTAAAGAGAGCAGAGGTGTATTTAGAGGGCACGTTGGTCAGGATGATATCTAAGAGGGTGCCCATGGTTACGGATTCAGGGTTGTACCTGGTAGGTTCATTGATAATTTGTGAGAGATTGAGGGCATCTAGTTTAAGTTGTAGGATGGCCGGGGTGTTAAGCAGTTTAGGTCACCTAACATCTTCTATGAAGATAGATTTGGGGCGATCAATTCACATATGGTCTCCTGGGCACAGCTGGGGGCAGAAGGGGGTCTATAGCAAGCAGCAACGGTGAGTGACTTGTTTCTGGAAAGGTGGATTTTTAAAGTAGAAGCTCGAATTGGCTGGATAGTATGACAGAACTCTGCAAGCTATCTCTGCAGTAGATTTCAACTCTGCCCCCTTTGGCAGTTCTATCTTGTCGTAAAATTTTATAGTTAGGGATGGAAATTTCAGGATTTTTGGTGGCCTTCCTAAGCCAGGATTCAGACACGGCTAGGACATCCGGGTTGGCGGAGTGTGCTAAAGCAGTGAATAAAACAAACTTAGGGAGGAGGCTTCTAATGTTAACATGCATGAAACCAATGCTTTTAGGGGTACAGAAGTCAACAAATGAGAGCACCCGGGGAATGGGAGTGATGCTGGGGGCTGCAGGGCCTGGGTTAACCTCTACATCACCAGAGGTACAGAGGAGGAGTAGGATAAGAGTGCGGCTAAAGGCTGAAAGAACTGGTGCGTTCGGAACAGAGAGTAAAAGGAGCAGGTTTCTGGGTGCGGAAGAATAGATTCAAGGCATAATGTACAGACAAGGGTATGGTAGGATGTGAGTACATTGGAGGTAAGCCTAGGCATTGAGTGACGATGAGAGAGGTTTTGTCTCTAGAGGCACCATTTAAGTCAGGTGAGGTCACTGCATGTGTGGGGGTTGGAACATAAGGGCTAGCTAAGGCATATTGAGCAGGGCTGAAGGCTCTACAGTGAAATAATCACCAAAACAGCAATTGACAAGGCATATTGATGTTAGGGAGAGGCATGTGTAGTCAAGTGATCATAGGGTCCAGTGAGTAGCTAGACAAACTGGTGGCACGGCGATTCAGACAGCAAGCAGCCCGGGCCTCAAGGGGACGTCGCAACGGGAGAGCCTATTTAAACCCCCTCGGACGGTTACATCGGCAGATCAGTTGAGATGGATCGACGGGGCTCCGTGTCGGCAGCAAAGGGTCCAGGCCAATTGGCAAAAGAGGTATTGAAGCCCAGGAATTATCTGATGGATATCAGTTTTGTTCTGTTCTTCTTTATTTACTGTAATGCAATAACATAACAGGGCAACAAGGGACCCTTTCAAATGCTTGTTTATGTTAAGATGACTTCGGCATTAAACCTTGTCAGTATCTCCCTGGATTGTCTACTCTTTGAAATTTCAAATCAGTATTAAAAAGGTAGGAGATAATGGGCCAGTTTCCCAGACACATATTTAGCCTAACCCAGGACTAAAAGGCATTCTCAATGGAGATTCTGAGAGATATGTTGTGTGAATTCATTAATTATAATTCAACTTCTTCGTCCAGAAAACCTTAATGACCCAGGGCTCGATTCAATCTGTGTTGCATAAATTCATCTTTGCAGAGTGATTGAGATTTAAAGGCAATGTTCCCGCTTTAGTGGAGACGGTATTCACCGTAAACGCTGTATATGTCGGTCCAATCGGAAATTACCTTTAGATTTCTATCGCATAATCTGTAACGCTTCAGATTTACAGATTGAATAGAGCCCCTAGTCTTTAAACTCAGTGGAGTTTAGAACCAGAGTCTAACATCTCTGTTAGAACTAGTATTACAACTTGCTGAAGCACTAAGGATGATAGCCTGACATGTGGAGTGACACAACCAATCACTGGACCTCAATGTCAAATACTAGTGGAATACGTCATGTGCAGCTGGGGAATTGTGTAAAATTATCACAAGAACAGCAATAATATATCAAAATCTTGAAACACTATTATCACCCTAACCTGCTACATTGAGGGTCATAATGGTATCTATGAATGATAAAACACAAACTGTCATCAGGGATAGTAGAGCTGGAGCTGCCACCTTTGGTCAGCAATCATCAGAGCCATTTGTACACTGTAATACAGACCACAGTACTTCATTAAAGGATGAACATAGATATTGTACAAACAACTGTCTAAAGCTACGAATATTCATTTTTCATATGTCAGGATTTGGCCAGGATTGTTCTGGTTTTGGCCACTAGATGCCCCCATTGTGCTTTTTTGACCCTTTTGTTTTCAGTTATTATTTGCACCTGTGCCTCATTTCCCTTGAATGTATTTAAACCCTTAGTTTTCCTCAGTTCTTTGCTCTGTGTTTGAATGTTAGCACCCAGCCCTAGCGATGCTGTGAACATTTGTTGCTCCAGTTGGACTCTCTTGTGGTACTCTGTTTTTGTTCTCGTTTATTTATTTTTGATTATCTTTTGAGGCTTTTTCCTGCTGCACCTACCACCTTGTGGATTTACCTTTTGACTTGGAGGATTACCTTTTTCTCTTGGAATTACTTTTGACGTTGTGGATTTATATTTTTGCCTGAAGAACTTTCCTTTTTACTTTATTAAAACACCGTCTCAAGTACTGCCTTGTCTGCCTCATCTTCTGGGATCTGCCGACTATTAGTGGCTCAGTTTGCTAAGTGACTGTTTCTCACACCGGAGACCCGAGTTTGTAACCGGGTCCTGACAATATCAGGCTGAATTCACCTCAGACACAATTGCGGGTGGGGTGTGCTCTGTGTTGGTTTAGCCTGAACTAATGATAACTGCTGTTAACTACTGGTCTTATCTGTAACTCATAGAAGGGCATTGCTTCTGTATTAGTCTTCAGCTCGGCTATAGAACACTGTCCGTACCCTCTGGGGAAAACGTATTTACAGTCAGTGGAATGACGATGTCTCTGTTCAATTACCTCAGAGTAGGAGGGCTTATCTAGGTTCAGTTAGCCTTTTCTATGATCCTAGATCAGCACTTCTACTCTAGGATGCTTTATGAATACGGGCTCAGGTCTTAGATTAATGTTACGTCTGAATATCGGAATAGATTTCTGCAGCGAATTACACTTTTTATTTACAGTACTCCAAAGAATAAGGGTGGAAAAATGACATATAAGGTTTGATGATTTTATTGATATTGGCATCAAATCCTATCACAGTGTTTTACAGTGTTTCTACTATATAAGCATCAATACAATCCCTTCTCGTTAACCATCAATATATTTTCACAAATGTCATACTTCAAAGTCTTAAGAAATGACATAGTAGTAAGTAGAAAAAAACGATATAAGATTATTAAACCCACCCAAATCAAAGATAAAATGTATCTTTAAAAAAACAGTTTGTTCACTTGTATATACTGACTCACTTAACCAACCGGGACTAATAGCAGGAATGTCATGTTTTTGTTTCCACCATGTTGTGTGACAGGTGTTTGATCCATTCATCCATTACTCTGCCATGACCACAGTCCTGGTTAATTAAAGGACAACTGCAAAGGTCCATATTTTGTGCCGGACCTTACTCAATATGTTTTCTCCTCATTCTGACATGAGACAGCAAGATTGACCTGTAATTCTATTAATTCTAGGTAGGGTTTTCTGGGCCAAACAGAATGACCGCATCTCTTTTTTCACACCAAGACTTCCCAGAACCAGTGCTTCTACGTCTCATCAGCGCTACATACAGGAAATAGTGTGTGTTTTGGAAACACTTGCCCACATCGCCCTCCCAAGAAAAAGGCATGGGGTGGATTATGTTCTGTACTATACTTTTCTAAGCCACTCAGACCAAGCGAAGGGTCACATAAGTCTCTGTTACACAACAGGAAGTATTTGTATTGTTTATGTCAGGACCTGCTTATTTCAAGTTCTATAGGGAAGGTGGCTGAGAGAGGGGGCCAGTGTCTCTGTCTAGGAGGTTGTGGCCCCAGGCTGGTATCTCCATGTCCCCCAGGGGTCTGTCCTGCTCTGACTGCTTGGCCAGGAGGGAATTCTTCTGGGCCTTGGTCATGGGGAGATCCTTTGACGGTGTGGTGAGGATGGACAGTCTCTAAAGAATCAATAAAGAGGACAGAGGAGCATTTCAAAGATAGACCACCAAAGAAATGAGACATACAATAACTGGTGATGTTTGCAGAACGTTGATTGTTTGTCTTATTTTCTTAGTTGGTAGAATAAACAACATCAGTGTATATTGGGGAGGAAATGGGGTTTGGGTAATGGATCTGATCATTCGATAAATAGAGACATAACTAGCGATAACACCACAAGTGATACCTGCCAACTTTTAAAAGATCTGAAGTTTGGAATTGATAGTGAGAAATTAACCATGTCCTCTCATGACCATTGCTCCATCTTTGGAGGATGTCCTCAGAGACTTAGCCTCTATCGTCGACCTACGTAACTAGCTATAGCTATGATATATTGCTTGATTTTTTGTTGCTTTTGGACCACTTTGAGATACTTTTCTGTTTTGAAACTCCAGTGCTTGACTTGGGCTGAGACAGTTGCCGGTACTCATGTTTGGTGTCGGTACTGTTTACATTTAGGTGCATGAGCTCCACAATACTTTTGAGCTAATATTGTAAAAGAGGAACAGGAGCTCAAGCTGTTAAACATTTTAGTTGCCGGTACTCAGCTCCGGAGAGCTCCTGCCCAAGTCAAGCAATGTGAAACTCTATAGAAACATAATAAATGATGTCCCTATTTACCTGTCGCAGTGTGCCAGGAGTGACGCTCACGATGTACACCATCCATAGAGGAACCATGAGGGTGGAGGAGAGAGTGAACCACCAGCCAACGGCGGAACCCCACCAAGGATACTGAAAGGTGTTGTTGAACTTCAGCGGGGCTAACTTCATCAAGGAGAAGACAAATGTAACCTAGAACAAAAGATATGGATGGAGGTTGTATAATAAACATTAAAGAACACAATGTATTTTCCGATAGCATTGTACTAATTATAACATTATATGGTAACAGTGAGGGTTGAGTGAGGACAGATGAACAAGATAAGGTTAAGAACAAGGTTATGGTTTCTCCAGTACATTTAGGTCAGGCTTCTGGTGAAGCATTTATAATGGTCTAAAAAAAAAGCATGAGCTGGCGCACACCCAATATGTTCCTTCTGTTGGTTAAGCTTATCATGCATTATAGTTGAAACAAAAGATTACATGTAACAAACATTTTATGAAATTGGAAACAATTAAATAAAGTACCAGTCAACTTTCTACACACCTAATCATTCAAGGTCTTTTCTTTATTTTTACCATTGTCTACATTGTAGAATAACAGTGAAGACATAAAAAACTATGAAATAACACATATGGATTCAAGTAGTAACCAAAAGTGTTAAACAAATCAAAAAATATATTTTTTTGATTCTTCAATGTAGCCATTTGCCTTGACAGCTTTGCACACTCTTGGCATTCTCTCAACCAGCTTCATGAGGCACAGTAGTCACCTGGAATGCATTTAAATTAAAAGGTGTGCCTAGTTAAAAGTTAATATGTGCAATTAATGCGTTTGAGCCAATCAGTTGTGTTGTGACAAGGTAGGGGGAGTTATACAGAACATAGCCCTATTTTGGGGTCTGAAATCTGAAATCCACAACAGAAGCTAGCCAGAAGTTAGCCAGTTCACTGGCCCTGCAGTGCCAATCCAGGCCCTGCAGTGCCTAGCTCCACTCCTATTCCCCAGGCGCTCTCTTTTGATGACTTCTGTAACCGTAATAGCCTTGGTTTCATGCATGTTAACATTCAAAGCCTTCTCCCTAAGTTTGTTTAATTCACTGCTTTAGCACACTCTGCCAACCCGGATGTCCTAGCCGTGTCTGAATCCTGGCTTAGGAAGACCACCAAAAACTCTGAAATCTCCATCCCTAACTACAAATCTTTCAGACAAGATAGAACGGCCAAAGGGGTCGGTGTTGCAATCTACTGCAGAGATAGCCTGCAGAGTTCTGTCCTACTATCCAGGTCTGTACCCAAACAATTTTAACTTCTACTTTAAAAATCCACCTCTAAAAACAAGTCTCTCACCGTTGCCACCTGCTATAGACCACCCTCTGCCCCCAGTTGTGCTCTGGACACCATATGTGAACTGATTGCCACCGATCTATCTTCAGAGCTCGTGCTGCTAAGTGACCTAAACTGGGACATGCTTAACACCCCAGCCATCCTACAATCTAAGCTTGTTGTCCTCAATCTCACACAAATTATCAATGAACCTAACAGGTACCACCCCAAAGCCGTAAACTCGGGCAGCCTCATAGAAATCATCCTAACCAACTTGCCCTCTAAATACACCTCTGCTGTTTTCAACCAAGATCTCAGTGATCACTGCCTTATTGCCTGCATCCGTAATGGGTCAGCGGTCAAACAACCTCCACTCATCACTGTCAAACGTTCCCTGAAACACTTCAGCGAGCAGGCCTTTCTAAATTGACTAGGCCCGGGTATCCTGGAAGGATATTGACCTCATCCCATCAGTAGAGGATGCCTGGTGATTTTTTTTAAATGACTTCCTCACCATCTTAAATAAGCATGCCCCATTCAAGAAATTTAGAACTAGGAACAGATATAGCCCTTGGTTCTCTTCAGAACTGACTGCCCTTAACTTCTTATGGCTGGGGGAGGTATTGAGTAGCTTGGATGAATAAGGTGCCAAGAGTAAACTGCCTGCTACTCATGCCCAGTTGTGAATATATGCATATTATTATTATCCAACCAGGAAGTGGGAAATCTGAGGTTTGTAGGTTTTCAACTCATTGCCTATCAGAGATACAGTGGGATATTGGTCATTTTGCACTTCCTAAGGCTTCCACTAGATGTCAACAGTCTTTAGAACCTTGTTTGATGCTTCTACTGTAAAGGAGGGGGGAATGAGGGCTGAATGAGTCAGGGGTCTGGCAGAGTGCCTCGAGCGCGCTCACGTGAGAGTTAGCTCTGTTCCATTGCATTTCTACAGACAAAGGCATTCTCCGGTTGGAACATTATTGTAGATTTACAAACTGTAATATGACTTTGTCTGAACTTTTGCCTGGACCTGCCAGCGCGTCGTGAGTTTGGATTGTGTGCTGAACGCGCAAACAAAAAGGAGGTATTTGGACATAAATGATGGACTTTATGGAACAAATCAAACATTTGTGGAACTGGGATTCCTGGAAGTGCATTCTGATGAAGATCAAAGGTAAGTGAATATCTATAATGCTATTCTGACATCTGTTCTCCACAACATGGTGGATATCTTTATGGTTGTTTTGGGCTCTGAGCGCTGTACTCAGATTATAGCATGGTGTGCTTGTTCCGTAAAGTTTTTTTGAAATCTGACACAGCGGTTGCATTAAGGAGAAGTTGATCTAAAGTTCCATGCATAACACTTGTATTTTCATCAACATTTATGATGAGTATTTATGTAAGTTGATGTGGCTCTGCAAAATCACTGGATGTTTTGGAAGCAAAACATTACTGAACGTAACGCGCCAATGTAAACAGATTTTTGGAAATAAATATGAACTTTATCGAACAAAACATACATGTATTGTGTAACATTAAGTCCTATGAGTGTCATCTGATGAAGATCATCCAAGGTTAGTGATTAATTGTATCTCTATTTCGGCTTTTTATGAATCCTCTCTTTGGCTGAAAAAATGGCTGTGTTTTTCTGTGAATAGGTGCAGACCTAACATAATGATATGTTGTGCTTTCGTCGTAAAGCCTTTTTGAAATCGGACACTATGGTGGGATTAACAAGTCTATCTTTAAAATGGTGTAAAATACTTGTATGTCTGAGGAATTTAATTATGAGATTTGTTGTTTTGAAATTTGGCGCCCTGCACTTTCACTGGCTGTTGTCATATCGATCCCGTTAACGAGATCATAGCCATAAGAAGTTTAACCAACACAAAAAAATTATTTGGTGTTCTGCATTAGCATCGAACAGCCCCCGTGATATGTAACTTTTCAGGGAAGTTAGAAGCCAATATACACAGGCAGTTAGAAAAGCCAAGGCTAACTTTTTCAAGGAGAAATTTGCTTCCTGCAACACAAACTCAAAGTTCTGTGACACTAAAGTCCATGGAGAATAAGAGCACCTCCTCCCAGCTGCCCACTGCACCGAGGACAGAAAACTCTGTCACCACCGATAAACCCACTATAATTGAGAAAAGCACTTTTCTACAGCTGGCCTTGCTTTCCACCTGGCTACCCCGGTCAACAGCACTGCACCCCCCATAGCAACTCGCCCAAGCCTTCCCCATTTCTCCTTCTTCCAAATCCTGTCAGCTGATGTTCTGAAAGAGCTGAAAAATCTGAACCCCTACAAATCAGCTGGGCTAGACAATCTGGACCCTTTATTTCTAAAATGATCTGCTGAAATTGTTGCAACCCCTATTACTAGGCTGTTCAACCTCTTTCATGTCATCTAAGATTCCCAAAGATTGGAAAGCAGCTCTGGTCATCCCCCTCTTCAAAGGGGGGGACACTCTTGACCCAAACTGCTACAGACCTATATCTATCTTACCCTGCCTTTCTAAGGTCTTCGAAAGCCAAGTCAACAAACAGATTACCGACCATTTCGAACCCCACCGCACCTTCTCCGCTATGCATTCTGGTTTCAGAGCTGGTCATGGGGGCACCTCAGCCACGCTCAAGGTCCTAAACGATATCTTAACCGCCATCGATAAGAAACAATACTGTGCAGCTGTATTCATTGACCTGGCCAAGGCTTTCGACTCTGTCAATCACCACATTCTCATCGGCAGACTCGATAGCCTTGGTTTCTCAAATGATTGCCTCGCCTGGTTCACCAACTACTTCTCTGATAGAGTTCAGTGTGTCAAATCGGAGGGCCTGTTGTCCGGGCATCTGGCAGTCTCTATGGGGGTGCCACAGGGTTCAATTCTTGGGCAGACTCTTCTCTGTATACATCAATGATGTCACTCTTGCTACTGGTGAGTCTCTCATCCACCTCTACGCAGACGACACCATCCTGTATACTTCTGGCCCTTCTTTGGACACTGTTAACAACCCTTCAGACGAGCTTCAATGCCATACAACTCTCCTTCCGTGGCCTCCAACTGCTCTTAAATACAAGTAAAACGAAATGCATGCTCTTCAACCGATCACTGCCTACACCTGCCCGCCCGTCCAGCATCACTACTCTGGACGGTTCTGTATTAGAATATTTCGCAACCAAGCATCCTTCACTCATGCTGCCAAACATACCCTCGTAAAACTGACAATCCTACCAATCCTTGAATTCGGCGATGTCATTCACAAAATAGCCTCCAATACCCTACTCAATAAATTGGATGCAGTCTATCACAGTGCCATCCGTTTTGTCACCAAAGCCCCATATACTACCCACCACTGCGACCTGTACGCTCTCGTTGGCTGGCCCTCGCTTCATACTCGTCGCCAAACCCACTGGCTCCAGGTCATCTACAAGACCCTGCTAGGTAAATTCCCCCCTTATCTCAGCTCGCTGGTCACCATAGCAGCACCCACCTGTAGCACACGCTCCAGCAGGTATATCTCTCTGGTCACCCCCAAAGCCAATTCCTCTTTTGGCCGCCTCTCCTTCCAGTTCTCTGCTGCCAATGACTGGAACGAACTACAAAAATCTCTGAACTGGAAACACTTCTCACTATCTTTAAGCACCAGCTGTCAGAGCAGCTCACAGATTACTGCACCTGTACATAGCCCATCTATAATTTAGCCCAAACAACTACCGCTTCCCCTACTGTATTTTTATTTTTCTCCTTTGCACCCCATTATTTCTACTTTGCACATTCTTCCACTGCAATCTACCATTCCAGTGTTTTACTTGCTATATTGTATTTACTTCGCCACCATGGCCTTTTTTGCCTTTACCTCCCTTATCTCACATAATTTGCTCACATTGTATATAGACTTATTTTTCTACTGTATTATTGACTGTATGTTTGTTTTACTCCATGTGTAACTGTGTTGTTGTATGTGTCGAACTGCTTTGCTTTATCTTGGCCAGGTCGCAATTGTAAATGAGAGCTTGTTCTCAACTACCTGGTTAAATAAAGGTGAAATAAATAAATAAAACAATTTGGTAAAGACCACGTCCATACGATAGCAAGAACCGCTCAAATAAGCAAAGAGAAATGACAGTCCGTCATTACTTTAAGACATGAAGATCCGACAATGCAGAACATTTCAACAACTGAACGTTTCTTCGAGTGCAGTTGCAAAAAAGTGCTATGATGAAACTGGCTCTCATGAGGACCGCCACAGGAAAGGAAGCCCCAGAGTTACCACTGCTGCAGAGGACAATTCATTAGAGTTAACTACCCCTCAGAATGCAGCCCAAATAAATGATTCACAGAGTTCAACTAACAGACACATCTCAACATTCAACTGTTCAGAAGAGACTGCGTGAATCAGGCCTCCGTGGTCAAATTGCTGCAAAGAAACCACTACTAAAGTACACCAATAATAAGAAGAGACATGATTGGGCAAAGAAACATGAGCTATGGACATTAGACCAGTGGAAATCTGTTCTTTGGTCTGATGAGTCCAAATATGAGATTTGTTTCCAACCGCTGTGTCTTTGTGAGATGCAGAGTAGGTGGATGGATGATCTCCGCATGTGTGGTTCCCACCATGAAGCAGGAAGTGTGATGGTGTGTGTGGGGGAGCTTGGAAAAGCATTCCTCATGAAGCGGGTTGAGAGAATGCCTAGTGTGCAAAGCTGTCATCAAGGCAACAGGATGTTACTTTGAAGAATCTAAGATCAAAAATATATTTAGATTTGTTTTACACTTTTTTGGTTACTACATGATTCCATGTGTTTTTTCATTGTTGTGATGTTTTCACTATTATTCAACAATGTAGAAAATAGTAAAAAAATAAAGAAAAACCCTTGAATGAGTAGGTGTGTCAACTTGTGTGTTACTGTATATGTGAAATTAATTTAAACAGTAATGTATGTTAATGTTAATCCTATGCTAGTGCTAATGATAACAGCCTAATATATTCAATATGCTGTAAACTATTATATTCTAAATGTTTCACTCAATTCATTCTAATCAACCTAATAATTATGACACACCTCTCACTATTGTCATTAGTTGCACTAATTGCACTGTTTTGTCTACATAACCTGGTTCAATCATTCATAACATTACCCTGAAGAAGGAACAATGATGTCGAAACGTTGGTGGTTTACCCAATAAATTACAGCGAGTTTATACATAGAGTGTGCGACTCTCTTCGTTTTTATAGAAGCATTTATAATGAACATAAAGTTAGGATTATCTACTTTACATAGGTTACACATAGGCGTCCATTTGATTTATATTTCTCTGTATTGTCATCTTAACTTCTGGTTTTCTGTAAATCACTTGTATTACTGGGACATCAACATCATGTTTACTATAACTACACTGCTCAAAACATAAAGGGAACACTAAAATTACACATCCTAGATCTGAATGAATGAAATATTCTTATTAAATACTTTTTTCTTTACATAGTTGAATGTGCTGACAACAAAATCACACAAAAATTATCAATGGAAATCAAATTTATCAACCCATGGAGGTCTGGATTTGGAGTCACACTCAAAATTAAAGTGGAAAACCACACTACAGGCTGATCCAACTTTGATGTAATGTCCTTAAAACAAGTCAAAATGAGGCTCAGTAGTGTGCGTGGCCTCCACGTGCCTGTATGACCTCCCTACAACGCCTGGGCATGCTCCTGATGAGGTGGCGGATGGTCTCCTGAGGGATCTCCACCCAGACCTGGACTAAAGCATCCGCCAACTCCTGGACAGTCTGTGGTGCAGCGTGGCGTTGGTGGATGGAGCGAGACATGATGTCCCAGATGTGTTCAATTGGATTCAGGTCTGGGGAACGGGCGGGCCAGTCCATAGCATCAATGCCTTCCTCTTGCAGGAACTGCTGACACACTCCAGCCACATGAGGTCTAGCAATGTCTTGCATTAGGAGGAACCCAGGGCCAACCGCACCAGCATATGGTCTGACAAGGGGTCTGAGGATCTCATCTCGGTACCTAATGGCAGTCAGGCTACCTCTGGCGAGCACATGGAGGGCTGTGCGGCCCCCCAAAGATATGCCACCCCACACCATGACTGGCCCACCGCCAAACCGGTCATGCTGGAGGATGTTGCAGGCAGAGAACGTTCTCCATGGCGTCTCCAGACTCTGTCACGTGTGCTCAGTGTGAACCTGCTTTCATCTGTGAAGAGCACAGGGCGCCAGTGGCGAATTTGCCAATCTTGGTGTTCTCTGGCAAATGCCAAACGTCCTGCACGGTGTTGGGCTGTAAGCACAACCCCCACCTGTGGACGTCGGGCCCTCATACCACCCTCATGGAGTCTGTTTCTGACCGTTTGAGCAGACATGCACATTTGTGGCCTGCTGGAGGTCATTTTGCAGGGCTCTGGCAGTGCTCCTCCTGCTCCTCCTTGCACAAAGGCGGAGGTAGCGGTCCTGCTGCTAGGTTGTTGCCCTCCTACGGCCTCCTCCACGTCTCCTGATGTACTGGCCTGTCTCCTGGTAGCGCCGCCATGCTCTGGACACTACGCTGACAGACACAGCAAACCTTGCCACAGCTCGCATTGATGTGCCATCCTGGATGAGCTGCACTACCTGAGCCACTTGTGTGGGTTGTAGACTCCGTCTCATGCTACCACTAGAGTGAAAGCACCGCCAGCATTCAAAAGTGACCAAAACATCAGCCAGGAAGCATAGGAACTGAGAAGTGGTCTGTGGTCACCACCTGCAGAACCACTCCTTTATTGGGGGTGTCTTGCTAATTGCCTATAATTTCCACCTGTTGTCTATTCCATTTGCACAACAGCATGTGAAATTTATTGTCAATCAGTGTTGCTTCCTAAGTGGACAGTTTGATTTCACAGAAGTGTGATTGACTTGGAGTTACATTGTGTTGTTTAAGTGTTCCATTTATTTTTTTGAGCAGTGTATAATTGGAAAAATAACATTCATTTGCTGTTGACAGTGGGGTGTAAATAAATAAAACTTACAGTGCAGATGACTGGAGTGAAATACTTCAAACAGTACTTAATGATGGGTAATGGTCGATAACCAATCATGTCCTCTATATTATCGTACAGACGGTCTGCACCTGTGGAGTAAACATATCAACAGGGACTCAAAATAACAGCAGTCAAAAAAAGGGTTTGGTCAGTTGGTCTGTCAAATACCCAGGTTAACATTCTCAAACCACCAAGTGACAGACAGGTTTAAACAATTGCAGATTAGAAAACCTGGAAAGCAGCTCTAACCAGGGTTTCCCAAACTCAGTCCTGGGCCCCCCACAGCTGATTCAAATAACCAACTCATCAAGCTTTTAGTATTTGATTCAATTGTGTAGTGTTATGGCAAAAACAAAACAAGCACCCAGGGGTGGGACTATAAGGTTCTATGTGCAAAATGAATAGTTTTGAGATAATAAAAATGTTTCAAGTCACAGATCTCAGAACTGTTTTGTGATGTCCTCCTGTTTTCAAGTATATCACCTTACTTATGTACAATTATTTATTTTGACAACCCAGCATTGTGTCATTGGATTGCATATAGAACCTTATCCTGTTGAGGACAGAGGGCGCTGTTTTCACTTTGGGGGAAAATCGTGCCCAATTTAAACGGCCTCGTACTCAATTCTTGCTCGTACAATATGCATATTATTATTACTATTGGATAGAAAACACTCTAGTTTCTAAAACCGTTTGAATTATATCTGTGAGTAAAACAGAACTCCTTTTGCAGCAAACTTCCGGACAGGAAGTGGAAAATCTGAAATCGATGCACTGTTCTAGGGGCTGCCTATTAAAGTCCTTGATATTTATTAGTTTAGATGCACTTCATACGTCTTCCACTAGATGTCGACAAGCAGTGAGAGAAGAAATTGAGTGTGTAACTTGATCTGGACTCGAATCATAGCTCTTGGCATGACGTGTCACCAGTTTCCTGTTTTCTGGAGAGCGCGAGGAGGGACCTGGATTTGCCTTCTGATAAGCTGACGTTATGGACGACTAATATCTCCAGGCTTTGATTTTATTTGATACATGTGACAATATCATCGTAAAGTATGTTTTTTCAATATAGTTTAATCAGATTATTGAAATTTTTTCGGGAGTTTTGCCGTGTTCCGTTCGTTGACGATGGAGAGATTCGTGCCACTTGGCAAGTGTGCTTGCTAAATCGAGAGGGAAAAAGGCCGTTCTAAAACCAAACAACGATTGTTCCCGACAAAGGACCCCTTGTACAACATTCTGATGGAAGATCAGCAAAAGTAGGACCCATTCTATGATGTTATTTCATATATCTGTCGTACATGTGAACTAGTTGTTTGCGCCCAGCTTTTGGGTACTCTCTCGCTATACCTAAGCTGGATGTCGTAATGAAGTTATTTTTAGAATTCTAACACGGCGATTGCATTAAGAACTAGTGTATCTATCATTTCCTATACAACATGTATTTTTTAGTTATGTTTATGAATAGTTATTTGGTCAGAATATGTGTGTCAGAAAAAGTGTCAGAAAAATATCCGGACGTTGTGGGAAAAAGATGCTACGTTAGCACAACGTTAGCACAATGTATAACCACTGATTTCAGCTCTAAATATGCACATTTTCGAACAAAACATAAGTGTATGTATAACCTGATGTTATAGGACTGTCATCTGATGAAGCTTATCAAGGTTAGTCAAAATTACATATCTTGCTGGTTTATTCGCTATCACTAACGTGCCTATTGCTATCGCTAACGTGCCTTGATGAATGAATGCGGTAGTGTGGTAGGCTATTGTAGTAAGCTAATATAATGCTATATTGTGTTTTCGCTGTAAAACACTTAAAAAAAATCGGAAATATTGGCTGGATTCACAAGATATTTGTCTTTAATTTGCTGTACACCATCGATTTTTCAGAAATGTTTTATGATGAGTATTTTAGGTATTTGACGTTGGTGTCTGTAATTATTCTGTCTGCTTTCGGTGCAATTTCTGATTGTAGCTGCAATGTAAACTATGATTTATACCTGAAATATGCACATTTTTCGAACAAAACATAGATTTATTGAATAACATGTTATAAGACTGTCATCTGATGAAGTTGTTTGTTGGTTAGTTTGGTTGGTTCTTGGTTAGTTAGGTTGGCTTTGTGCATGCTACCTGTGCTGTGAAAAATGTCTGTCCTTTTTTGTATTTGGTGGTGAGCTAACATAAATATATGTGGTGTTTTCGCTGTAAAACATTTTAAAAATCGGACATGTTGACTGGATTCACAAGATGTGTATCTTTCATTTGCTGTATTGGACTTGTTAATGTGTGAAAGTTAAATATTTCTAAAAAATATCTTTTGAATTTCGCGCTCTGCCTTTTCAGTGGAATGTGGGAGGAGTTCCGCTGGCGGAACGCCAGAGCCAGACAGGTTAACTAACATTAAGTTGAGACCCCGACTGGCATTGAACAAAAGTGGTTGCGGGCCCTATGCGGCACTGGGAGTAGGCCGGGCTAACTCACCATAAACCCAGCTGATACACACTGACTGTAGTATAGCGAAGAGAAGCAGAGTCATCCCACTGCAGGCATAGTAATCAAACAGCTGGAAGATATACAGGCCTCCCTGCAAATAGAGGAGGGGTAGAAAGAGAAAGAAAGTATAAGGTCTTACTGAGCACAACAATAAGACTATAATCTACCTCCAGAGTCTACAAAACACTCAGACAATGATCGTAGGTGTGTCCAGCAGCCCAATCGCTTACGAAATAAGTGGAATCAACCAACAATTATGCGGAACGAGGAGGTATGTTGAAACACAGGGATATGTTGAAACAGATCACTTGGGAGGTAGATTTTTGATCATATATCTCGTTACTGTCATGATTAATCTAATAACGATGGCCTTTAAATTCTATATTTTATAACCTATATCCTTATAGAATGATGACTTCAAATGACCTCTCACCTCTGTGACCATGACCAGGCCAATGAAGAAGCTACCCACACTGATGATGAGGAGGAGGATTTTACGCCGATGGCCAACCAGGAAGAAGGAGGGATTCATGTCTGAGATAGCTGTCATCAAAGCCTCCAGACCTACAAACTGAAGGAGAGATGGGGTAGTTCAGTGGAAACTCTCTTCGAAATACTAGCTACTCCTTCACAGTTTCATATCCATTGAGTTTTGTGATGATTGTAGCATCTATTGTCGGTTATGTAATTATCCTTCACTAAGGAAATATTCCGTAGGCCTTCAGGACCACACTAACACACCTCACTGTCTAACCCCAGTAGGATTATCATGATGAAGAATAAGATGGCCCAAAGCTGGGGTAATGGCATCATGGCCACGGCACGAGGGTAGGCGATGAATGCCAGGCCAGGACCTGTATGCAGCAACACAGGTAAACTCATTACTGAACTCTCCGAGGCAGAGGGAATAGTTAGATCCTTGAAATGCTAAGACACCTGTCTTGTAACAAACTGGAACTTACAAGGGTATGTTAATTTGTTTGTTTATTTGTAAATTTGTTTATTCATTACTTAATTCATTCATTCATATCTCACTGCTGCAACACTTACCTGATTCGGCCACCGTTGAGATGTCTGTCCCTTGTTCATAAGCCATGAATCCCAGAACAGAGAAGATTGCAAAACCGGCCACAAAGCTGGTTCCACTGTTCAACAGGCACAGGTACACACAGTCCCTAAAAAGAGATTCACTTCCCTGTTAGTCACAACACGAAGGCATCCAAATGACATACAATATGGAGATCATCAAACTTCCCAGATACCCTACCATTTCTGCAACCCTACCATTTCTGCAACCCAACCTCCAAAGAATTATGTGCACAGGGGACGTTTTTGCAGGCAAGAGAAAACATTCTGCCAGCACATTTTATCTAGCAAGGCACATTTACTGTTTGTGTACATAATTCTTCCACTCACTTGTAACAGTTGTTGTCATATTTGTTGTAGCTGCCAAGAGCAGTCAGACAGCCGAGGCAGATAGCATAGGAAAAGAACATTTGTGTTCCAGCATCCATCCACACCTGTGAGACACACCAGAGCTAATGAGGCTAATGAGTTCTCCAAAGGTAAATTGGAGTCAGGAGTCAGCTAACCTTGTGTCCAATCAATGAGACTAGATTGGAGATGTTGGTTCGAGCTGCCTTGCCTTCATAGTTTCACAATTCTGATACACTAGTCTCATCCCAGGGTGTTAGAGGCGAATTCAAATGGTACCTATTTTGACCTTGTATAGTGGCAAGAAAAAGTAAGTGAACCCTTTGGAATTACCTGGATTTCTGCATAAATTGGTCATACAATTTGATCTGATCTTCATCTCAGTCACAACAATAGACAGACATAGTGTGCGTAAACTATTTTTCTTGTCTATATTGAAAACATAATTTAAACATTCACAGTGTAGGTTGGAAAAAGTATATGAACCTCTAGGCTAATGAGTTCTCCAAAGGTAAATTGGAGTCAGGAGTCAGCTAACCTTGTGTCCAATCAATGAGACTAGATTGGAGATGTTGGTTCGAGCTGCCTTGCCCTATAAAACACACTCACAAGATGTGAGTTTGCTATTCACAAGAAGCATTGCCTGATGTGATCCATGCCTTGAACAAAAGAGATCTCAGAAGACCTAATATTAAGAATTGTTGACTTGCATGACGCTGGAAAGGGTTACAAAAGTGTCTCTAAAAGCCTTGATGTTCATTAGTCCACCGTAAGACATATTGTCTGCAAATGGAGAAAGTTCATTACTGTTGCTACTCTCCCTAGGAGTGGCCATTCTGCAAACATGACTGCAAGAGCACAGAGCAGATTGCTCAATGAGGTTAAGAAGAATCCTAGAGTGTCAGCTAAAGACTTACCGAAATCTCTTCTGGCAGCACTACTGACTCAATATTCTGTGGACAGTTGAAACTACAGTTGAGTTGTTTGGAAGGAACACACAACACTACGTGTGGAGAAAAAAAGGCACCGCACCGCACACCAACATCAAAACCTCATCCCAACTGTAAAGTATGGTGGAGGGAGCATCATGGTTTGGGGCTGCTTTGCTGCCTCGGGGCCTGGACAGCTTGCTATTATCGACGGGAAAATGAATTCCCAAGTTTATAAAGACATTTTGCTGGAGAATGTAAGGCTATCTGTCCGGCAATTGAAGCTCAACAGAAGTTGGGTGATGCAACAGGACAAAGACCCCCCAAAAAGAAGTAAATCAACAACAAAATGGCTTCAACAAAATAAAATATGCCTTCTGAAGTGGCCCAGTCAGAGTCCTGACCTCAACCCGATTGAGATGCTGTAGCATGACCTCAAGAGAGCAGTTCACACCAGACATCCCAAGAATATTGGTGAACTGAAACAGATTTGTAAAGAGGAATGGTCAAAAATTCCTCCTGACCGTTGTGCAGATCTGATCCGTAACTACGGAAAACGTTCGGTTGAGGTTATTGTTGACACATGAGGATAAACCAGTTATTAAATCCAAGGGTTTACATACTTTTCCCACCCTGCACTTTGAATGTTTACACATTTTGTTCAATAAACACATGGAACCTATAGTTGTTTGTGTGTTATTAGTGTAAGCAGACTGTGGATGTCTATTGTTGTGACCTAGATGAATTTCAGATCAAATTTCACGACCAATTTATGCAGAAATCCAGGTATTTCCAAAGGGTTCACATGCTTTTTCCTGCCACTATAGCTATAATAAGTCAACAGGAAATGCATTTGCTTTGAAAATCAGAGTATTTTTTTAATCAGGTATTGATATTGTAACAAATCTGATGCTCTTAACCACAAACTGTTGCACCAAGGGAGTTACGTTTCTTGTGTCAGTGGTAATGGTTGCTGCCCTCGGTCCTGTTGACCAGCTTTCAAACACCGGCAGAAACATGACCATTTATCCCCCACAAATCACTACAGTATGTACTGATCGTTTTTGTTACACCTGAACACAAATTATACAGTGAAGTGTGTTCCTACCTGTGGGTCCTTGAGGCGGGCTGGGTCTGGGTAGAGGTAGAACTTGATACCATCTATTGCCCCCGGCAGTGTGAGTCCACGGACCAGCAGCACCAGCAGCATCAGATAGGGGAAGGTGGCAGTGAAGTAGACCACCTGAGGGGGAGGGGGGGGGGGACCAGCGTTACATTCCAGACCAGCGTTACATTCACTCAGTCTATGGCTCATCCTAACAATTCTACAGTATTCATGGTGTCATCAGGTTGAATGGCAGATATCCCACCTTACCTTCCCAGTAGACTTCACTCCTTTCCAGACACAGAAGTAACAGAGAATCCATGACAGTAGAAGACACAGAGCCAGCTCCCAGCGAACACTGCCTAGCTTGTTTGGACTGTCTGTGAGATTCAAAACTCTTCTCCTGAAAATCATATTTTGAGTTACAATCCCACCACTTGCTTTTCACCATTCTCTCAACACCTCCTAAGGCAAATAGCCCTGATTTCCATCTGTAAGGACTTAATAAGGAGTTGATAAATTGGAATGATTTTGTATACTCACTCCCAGAACTCTCTCACTGGCGACGTTGCGTTTCCTGCTACTGTCCAATTTAGATGTCCCACTACTCTTCTGTCAAACTCCATGCAGGTTGCTGGTTAGGAGGAAATTAGACAATAACATGCATGTCTCAGAACTATCTGAATCTTTCCGGGATAAGGAGACATTTACAAAAATAAAACATTAATCAGCTGATATAGAATTTTGTGATCAATTTACCTAAATTTCAATTATCCTAATCGGTCTGCAACCCAGAGTGTGTAAAGTTCTGGTTTAAATGAAACAGACACAATTCCCAGCTCACAATTAGTCAAACCCAGTTTTATTCACGAGAGCTCTACCGTTCATATACAAAGATGTTCCTTTTATAACATTCTTCTAACCTACGCACACACATACACACTAACATTAGGAGAGCTATCTTCTTCTCTAAAATTCTCACCACAGTTTCTCACTACCCAGCTGACAGTTCCAGTCCCCCCCAGATAAAGGCTACCTGGAGGGGTCCTCCCTGTCCTATCTTATCTTCCCAGAGTTATAGCCGGGTCGGTTCAACCATAGTTTAATTGTTTCTAGGTGTTTTCTTAAGCATTCACACATTTCTCTCTCTCCCAGTCTAAGCTAGTTGGACTTATGTTTAATACTTTTAATTACTCCTTATCCATGCTACATAACCTCTAATCCCTAACGGTTAAGTTTCCGGGTAGAATTATTTAATAATTTATATTACCTTATAAATTCTTTTATCATCAACTCACTTGTCAAAATCGTAATATCTCAGTTTGAAGTAGTGTCCATAAATGTAAGATACTATCTATCATTTGGGCATGACAAAGGTATCTCAACGTCAACATGTCTACACACTGAAGTTAACCTGGTCCCAGATCTGTTTGTGCTCTTTGCAATGCCAACTCCATTGCTGTCCTTGTCAATCCAAACAGGTTTGTTATGACAATGAGTGACAAGCAGTTGGTATGACAGCACAAGCAGACTGGCACTCAGGCTACACTGAAGTACATACCTGTGTTCCAGCTGTTTCTACAACTGGCCCAGGGGAGCTCAGAGCTGAATGAGGAGAAGAGGTAGAAGAAGGCCCAGGCTAGAATGATGATGTAATAGATGCTGGAATATATAACCACCACCTGACTACCATAACCCAGTCCTGAGGAGGAGGAGGAGAAGGAGGAGGAGAAGGAGGAGGAGAAGGAGGAGGAGGAGATTTTGTGAATGTTTGTGAATGTTTGAACACAGGACAAGTGTCCTGAATGCACGTGTCATTGCACATTAAGCACTGTCACTTACTCTATCATGTAATAGCTCATGAATTAGTGTGAGCCTGAGTAAATCTGTTGATGTTTAATCCAAGCTTCATCCAATAACTTGAGTGAAATGTCTTGTTACTTTAACCCCTTTTTCATATTTGAAGTTATATCAGGCCAGAAACAGACCAGTCATCCAACAATCAATCTAAAATGTATCCTGATATTGTTTCAAACTGTTAAAGCAATGTGATTAAAATCATGGTGGATTGACTTTTACAAATACAATAGTGCAATATCATTTACAGAAGGAAAAGCCTGCATGTACTGTGCATATACTGTACCTATTATGGCTAATTGTCTGGCCCTATATGTCACCCTCAACCAACACATTCTTGACAAAAACTCCAGACAGAAACCTTGAGTTTATGTGCTGAATACCAATTTAAATCATATTGACATTGCTTTGGATTACAATGCTACTTTCTCAAGTTTTGATATTGCAGCTAGGAGTTTTCCTGAGTACGAATACAAAAAAACAGACGAAGTTTGGTCTGTAGTCCCTCTGAATGTTATCTTTTCTTTTGGCACAGTTTACAGTACTATCAAATCTTTACTTTTCTGAAGGCTATAGCCTTTCTTCCTTCTAGCTATCAGGCTTTTATGTCTATTTCCCCAATATGGAATTCACATTAGGAAGCAAATGCTATCAATTGTCAGACAAACAGTGACAATTTAATCCCTAATATGGTTGCAATACGTACAACAAGACCCCATGGCCACATTCATATAGCATACCAGTAGGATTTTTTTTATTTAACTAGGCAAGTCAGTTAAGAAAGAAATCTTAATTACAATGATGGCCTAGGAACAGTGGGTTAACTGTCTTGTTCAGGGGCAGAATGACAGATATTTATCTTGTCAGCTCGGGGATTGGTTCTAGCTACCTTTCGTTTACTGGCCCAACGCTTTAACCACTAGGTTACCTGCCATCCCTAGGATGGCTGATCTAGGGTCATATTATCCTTTTAGATCATAATGACTAAGCTTATATGGACAGAGGGGACCTGATTCTAGATCAGCAGTCTTACTCAATGACGCTTTATAAATATGAGCCTTGATATTTACCTTCAAACAGGGGGCAGATCTTCCTCCAGCAGGTGATGCTGCCCTGCGTGGTGTACTGGCCCAGGGAGGTCTCCAGGAGAAAGAGTGGAATGCCACAGATGAACAGAAAGAGCACATAAGGGATGAAGAACACCCCTTACGAACAACACAAGTTAAACCACAATTAACCATATGGCCCAAGACCATAACTTAATGTTTCATTTCACGTGATTATTTTTCCACAAGACACATTTCTTTCCCCCGAAGCCATCTCAACCACCTGAACCCCCCCCCTCCCACACACACACTTCAGGTTTGAGTACATCTCTACTGTCCAGAGAGGAGAACACAAGTATTTTTTATTCATATATATTTTTTGGGGTGAGAGGGTGGATCGTCTTTAAAATTGCAGATAGATTGTCGCTTCCATCAATGTAATTGTCTGCATCATTTCTAATCGCCCATATATTTTTTGGGGTAAATATATTTATATACATACACATATCCACATATATATACATAAACATACATACATATACACATACATATACATACACATACATATACATACATACAATACACATACCTATATAAATATACATATTATTTAGAATATCTTTTTCCTTTATTATTCCCCACAAACCTGATGAGGTTTACCTTGGGGTCATGATAGGGGTTGCACCAAATGATTGATGTAATATAATAATTGATTATGCTTATGTTGTATTAATAGAGGGGGAAGGGCTATAAGACCCTCCCCCACTACATTTATATGGTCCTGGACCACAGATTAGCAATATACGCATTATAAGGTTTAATATTGTTCCACAGTTCTTATCTAGTCTCTGTCTCTTATAAGAAACGGTCTGAGAGATGTGTGAGCCATTGCGGTCAAAACAGGGTGTCTGTGAGAAAGCGCCTCAAGGCTAAAAGAGATTCATAGACACAGAAACATGCAGAGGAGTAAAAGAGGTAAGAGACAAGTCAGACATACCACTATAAGCCACACGGGAATGGAAAATTACTGCTGAGCCCTTAGAAAACACTGGACTATTGTTTATCCTGCAAGTTTGTATAACTGTACATGCATGGGCTTGGTCTCATGAGTAGAAGGTGTTGACGTAGGCAGTTACATCACTAGGGGTTGACTGCAAACATATTAAAGCAACTTTGACCTTTTTTATTTTACAGAATAACTCTGAAACATGCGTGCTATGTTTCCGTTGTCAACTTCTGTCTGCAATTGCATTAAAAAAGGTTTGGTTTGATTGATTTACTTAAAGAAGATATTGTCTGATTGCTGATTTCACCAATAAGCCAATGATTGACAAGGAACAAGGAACCTACCCTGACAACCCTACCACCCCTCCCCCAATTGGAGTAAACTAATAAACAATAACACTTAGGCTTCTACTTCCAGCTAATATATTTTACAGACATAATCTATTTTACAATAGTTATATTTTGTTTGTTTTTAGTCCTGGCCTTCCTTTTGTGCACACAGGCATGCACTGTTGTTTTTATTATAGTGCCCGCCAGATAACATCTAGCCCTAGCGTGTAAATATCCCTATAATATTATAGCAACCACTGATATGTTTATATCAGGCCATGATTACACATCTCTTAATGATTATTCCATTACCGTCTTGTAATTGTGTGATTTCAATGTTAGCCTAAGATATGAAAAGGACAACTCTGTACTGTCTCCACCACAATGAAGTTAAATGAAGTGACTAGCTCTTTTGCATTGATAATGTAAAAGACAAAGGCTCACCTTGCCATACATTTAATGTGAGCTTAATTGTATGATCATGTAAAGATGTGATGTGAGATTCACCTCCTCCATTTTTGTAGCACAGATATGGGAACCTCCATACATTCCCCAAGCCTACGATCTGTCCGGCCACAGCCAGGAGGAACTCCAGCTTGCTGGACCACTGTCCCCTGGTCTGGGTGCTTGGGACAGGGACAGGCTGGACCAGACCCATCTCCTGCTGGGAAAGCTTATTGAACCTCAAATTGGGATCATTATGCTTCTCCATAACACTGAGAAAGACAAAGTTGGTTTTATGCGGTGAACACACGTTTATCTAACATAGTCTGTGTGTTATGAAGACAGTATAAGGACACACAGTTAACAGCTACATATGACCTGCTACATATGACCAGCTACATACAGTGCCTTGCAAAAGTATTCACCCTCCTTGGCGTTTTTACTATTTTCTTGCATTTACAACCTGTGTTTTAAATTGATTTTTATTTGGATTTCATGTAATGGACATACACAAAATAGTCCAAATTGGTGAAGGGAAATTTAAAAAAGAACTTGTTTCAATTATTATTATTATTATTTTAAACTATAAAGTGGTGGGTGGTAATGCGTTCACCCCATTTGCTATGAAGCCCCTGTCAGGATTCGGCCAGGATTGTTCAGGTTTTGGTCACTAGATGCCCCCATTGTGCTTTTTTTGACCCTTTTGTTTTTTCCCTTGTTCCAGTTATTATTTGCACCTGTGCCTCATTTCCTTTGAAAGTATTTAAACCCTTAGTGTTCCTCAGTTCTTTGCTCTGTGTTTGTATGTTAGCACCCAGCCCCAGCCATGCTGTGAACATTTGTTTCTCTTGTTGGATTTTCTTGAGGTACTCTGGTTTTGTTCTTGTTTATTTTTTTGATTATTCTTTTGAGGTTTGTTTTTTCCCTGCTGTTGTTACCACTTTGTGGATTTTCCTTGTGTCTTAGAGGATATACATGTTTTCTCTTGGAAATTACTTTTGACGTTGTGGATTTTTATTTTTTGCCTGAAGATCTTTTCCTTTTTACTTTATTAAACCACCGTCTCTAGTACTGCTGTGTCTGCCTCATCTTCTCGGTTCTGTCGACTATTAGTGGCTCAGTTTACTAAGTGACTGTTTCTCACACCGGGTCCTGACAGCCCCTTAATAAGATCTGGTGCAACCAATTACCTTCAGAAGTCACATATTAGTTAAATAAAGTCCACTAGTGTGCAATCTAATTGTCACATGATCTGTCACATGATTTCAGTATATATACACCTGTTCTGAAAGGCCCCAGAGTCTGCAACACCACAAAGCAAGGGGTGCCACCAAGCAAGGGGCACCATGAAGACCAAGGACCTCTCCAAGCAGCTCAGGGACAAAGTTGTGGAGAAGTACAGACCAGGGCTGGGTTATAAAAGAATATTCAAAACTTTGAACATCCCACAGAGCACAATTAAATCCATTATTAAAAAATAGGTGAACATGGCACCACAACAAGTCTGCCAAGAGAGGGCTGCCCACCAAAACTCACGGACCAGGCAAGGAGCGCATTAATCAGAGAGGCAACAAAGAGACCAAAGATAACCCTGAAGGAGCTGCAAAGCTCCACAGCGGAGATAGAATTATCTGTCCATAGGACCACTTTAAACCGTACACTCCACAGATCTGGGCTTTGCGGAAGAGTGGCTAGAAAAAAGCTGTTACTTAAACATGAGACTAAAATGTAGATTTTTGGCCATCAAAGAAAACGCTATGTCTGGCGCAAACCCAACACCCATCATCACCCCGAGAACACCATCCTCACAGTGAAGCATGGTGGTGGCAGCATCATGCTGTGGGGATGTTATTCATCGGCAGGGACTGGTAAAACTGGTCAGAATTGAAGGAATGATGGATGGCACTAAATACAGGGAAATTCTTGAGGGAAACCTGTTTCAGAATTCCAGAGATTTGAGACTGGAACAGCGGTTCAACCTTCCAGCATGACCATTACCCTAAGCATACTGCTAAAGCGGCACTCAAGTGTTTAAAGGGGAAACATTTAAATGTGTTGGAATGGCCTAGTTAAAGCCCAGACCTCAATCCAATTGAGAATATGTGGTATGACTTAAAGATTGCTGAACCCATCCAACTTGAAGGAGCTGGAGAAGCTTTGCCTTGAAGAATGGGCAAAAATACCAGAGGCTAGATGTGCCAAGCTTATAGAGACATACCCCAAGAGACTTGCAGCTGTAATTGCTGCAAGAGGTGGCTCTACAAAGTATTGACTTTGGGGTGGTGAATAGTTATGCACGCTCAAGTTTTCTGTTTTTCTGTCTTATTTCTTGTTTGTTTCACAATAAAAAATATTTAGCTTCTTCAAAGTGGTAGGCATGTTGTGTAAATCAAATGATACAAACCCTCCAAAAATCTATTTTAATTCCAGGTTGTAAGGCAACAAAATAGGAAAAATGCCAAGGGGGGTGAATACTATCGCAAGCCACTGTATGAACAGCTACATATGACATATGACCAGCTACATATGAATGCTACATATGACCAGGTACATAGGCACACCTACATATGACCAGCTACATTTGCACACCTACATATGACCAGCTACATATGACCAGCTACCTATGAACACCTACATATGACCAACTATATATGACCTGCTACATATGACCTGCTACAGATGACCAGCTGCATATGAACAGCTACATATGAACAGCTACATATGACAAGCTACATATGACCAGCTACATATGACCTTCTACATATGAACAGCTACATATGACCTTATACATATGAACAGCTACATATGACCAGCTACAGTACATATGACCAGCTAAATGTGACCTGTGTGAGAGCAAAATTGCAAGATTATGTTATAATACTGTAATTGCATGAAATGGTTGTTTTATGCAACAGAATAGAAGGTTGTCATAACTCTACTGTGTCTGTATGAACTGAAAGTGGGCATCTGGGAGATTTAACACTGACAGGAGATTCACAATGTCTTTGGTTGATACCGCATTCCAGAGCATTAGTTAATGTTTCTGTTCTATAAGGGAGAGATGGCTCGGGGCCAGACCCTGGTTTCTACAGAATGAGAACAGTTTTTACAGCAGATACTGTCTGCTGTGAATTCTAAGTATCTTTCATACAAATGTTTACCTTGTGACCCATTCCATACATCTGTTGTTTGTAATGTGGACTGAAGGGGGTGTATCTTGGCTATAAAAGACCTTTGCACCTTTATCTCGAGGTTCTCAACGAATCATCTGAGGGTGATTTGTCGTCCAGACATTATTATCGTAGAGCACTCAATCGATTCACTTTATATGTGTGTGTTGTATTGACTTGCCCCTTTTTAAATAAGTGAATAAAGATTTAGTTTAAGTACAACTCTGACTTGTGTGATAATTTTGTCTCTCCTCATTTGATAGAAAAGAAATTAACCACCACAACTGTCAAGAAAAATAGAATAGAGGGAAAAAGGGAAGGTCTAGTACAGCAAAACATGAGCCCCTTTCTTCCATGCTTTGGATAGATCTGCATTGCTTGCTGTTTGGGGTTTTAGGCAGGGTTTCTGTATAGCACTTTGTGACATCTGCTGATGTAAAAAGGGCATGATAAATAAAATAGATTTTATAGGTTCATTGTTCATGTCTGAGTCGTCTCTTTCTAATATTTTAGCATACTGTCGTGTTTATTTTTTTCTGTTAAGGTTTGTAGCTTGAATTATGAAAATAATATCTACCTCAACAACCAGGAATTCGGCTTTCAAATCGAAAGAATGCGATAAGAGGACTTCTACGTTTATTAGACATGCCTGTATAGTTACACAGAACAGGAAGACACTGCTGCTCTCACTGGCACTGCTGAGCCTCCAGACTTCGGCCGTCATTCCGTGCCTACAACAAGTGCTACTGACTGCAGATAGAGAGAGAGAGAGAGAGAGAGAGACAGCGAGAGACAGCGAGAGAGAAAGAGAAAGAGACAGCGAGAGAGAGAGACACAGCGAGAGACAGCGAGAGAGAAAGAGAAAGAGAGAAAGCTACAGTACCACTGACTGAAGCCTCATGTCTGTCTCTGTCTCTCTATACAACTAGGGAGATGTCTAGGTGTTATCACAGCCCCTGCCTGCCAAGTCTGCTAGATTTCAAATATAAACAGTGATAAACAGTCTAAATAAAAGGTTTCTTGATATAAATGGAGGAGACTAGAAAGCGAGAGAGAGAGAGAGAGTACCTTAAAACTTCTTCAGGGTTGGTCGGTCCCCTGCGGGATGTTGAGCTAACATAGCCTAATGCGATTAGCATGATGCACAATTTTGAACAGAAATGCAATGGTTCATTGGATCAGTCTAAAACGTTGCACATACACTGCTGCCATCTAGTGGCCAAAATCTAAATTGCAGCTGGGCTGGAATAACACATCATCGCCTTTCTCTTGCATTTCAAAGATGATGGTACAAATAAAATACAAAAGAACGGTTGTTTTTTTCTTTGTATTATCTTTTACGAGATCTATTGTGTTATATTCTCCGACATTCCTTTCACATTTCCACAAATTTCAAAGTGTTCAAATGGTACCAAGAATATGCACATCCTTGCTTCAGTTACAGGCAGTTTTGGGATTTCATTTTAGGCGAAAATTGAAAAAAAGGGTCCGTTCCTGAAGAGGTTTAGGATGAAGTCTGTTGTAGTAGTCTACTTCTCCATCAAGGAAGACTTGTTCTGGTCCCTTTCATTGGAAGCAAACCTAGACCATGCGTTTCTCCCTGTCAAATGCCCTTCCCAGAACTAACCATGAGTGAACCCATGTGGATAGTTTGGAGTGTGTGTGTGTTCATGTGCCTGTGTGTGTGAGGCGGAGCTAGTCAAGGTAACACTGGCTCCTTCATTGAGGGGAAGAGGAGGGGATTTGCTCTGTGAAAGCGACAGCAGCAGGCAGGCTTTTTCTTTAACCTTTATTTAACAAGGCAAGTCAGTTAAGAACAAAATCTTATTTACAATGCCGGCCTACTGGGGAACAATTGGTTAACTGCCTTGTTCAGGGGCAGAAGGACAGATTTGTCTCTTGTTAGCTCTGGGATTCGATCCAGCAACCTTTCAGTTACTGGCCCAACGCTCTAACCACGAGGCTTCCTGCTGCCCCTAAATTGAATGCTGAAGGGGCATAGATTTGTGGAATGTGAACAAATGAAACTCTCTGAATTATGACTTTACAATGGATAGAGGATAGAGGGTGACAGAACTTGAGCACTTGAATGAATAGGAAAAGGGGGCATAATACATCTAATGTATATTACTTGCAAAACTTTTGAAATGTAATGGAGAGTGATAATGTTACATCTAGTTTGACAGATGTATGTTTTATTACCTCATACCAAAGTCCACTGATTTCAACAGTTTAAAATATGCTGTACATTATGTAGTATTTCAACATATCAGCATGATCAACAATTATAGTTGGATGGACAGTGCCTAATGACTGTGGATGGAATCTTAAACTTCAGCCAATGAAATAGGATGTAAATAAAAACATTCTGTCAAGGCCTCTTTAAGGCCCATAATGTGATTCCACGTGTTATTTCATAGTTTTGATGTCTTCACTATTATTCTAAAATGTCGAAAATAGTAAACATTTTGAAAAACCCTTGAATGAGTACAGTAGGTGTGTCCAAACTATATTTTACAGCACATAAGTGACCAGCCATTTACTAAGAAATAACATGTTAATGACACAGTCATTAACAGGTGAGGGTCACGTCAAGGAAATCTGTTACATTTTACATTACAGTGTAAGTACAGTATAATAATGAGTAATTACAATACTGTTGCACTGTACTTACAGGAATAATTCCACTGTAATAAGGGCACTGTAATTTAAAGTGTTACCAAAACATCTAGCTCAAAGAAAATAATGAAAACTGTAGTGCTCACCATTCTCCATGCTTTGTAGCTGAGCAGTATTCTTCAAGCATTTCCTCTGGATGCCTTTCAACTTCATTCATCACAACGTTTTTCTTGTATTTTTATGATTTGAATGTTGTGCTATAATTGCCTATGTGGACCTACTGTATGGCAGAGCGCTCTGAAAAGACAACACTGAGAAAGATGCTCCTTTATTCTGAATGTTAAAACCTCTTAAGGATCCGCCCTTTTTTTCAAAATGTTCTTGTTGAATAGTAGTGAAGATATCAGAACTATGAAATAACACATATGGAATCACATATGGAATTTTTGATTAGGAACTGTGGGGTTTTTATAAGGTTTTTTGACATGCTTAACTAACTATTCTTATGCATTAAAGTTTGAATTACTGACTCATGTTGTCTAACCATGAGGCCACAGCCTGAAATTGCAACAAATGTATCTGAGCATAAGATATGAACAAGCAGTCTGAAATGTGTGTGTGTATGAAATATGTGTGTGTATGCAACAAAGTATCAGTAGTGTGGGCGCTGTACTGTGTGACGAGACTGTGCTAATCTTAGAGAGACACAGGAGGGGGTGAATCAGGAGACTGCTGACTGTGGTGTACAATGGACAATAACAGATAAGCTATACACACGAAAAACATATGTGAGGTTCTGAGTCATGCACTATAACCCAATACTATAACAAACGTGATTAGCAACTGTATTATATGTGATTGAATACTATAACAAACGTGATTTGATATTGACAACCTGTTGGCCTGGGCGCCTGGATGTCTGTGTGTGTGTGCTGGAAGTAACGGTTAGCTCAGATAAGAAGCTGGGAAGCTGTGGTTAGCCTTGAGCGAGAACAGTGGACATTGTATACAGGTGCAGATATCTCAGACAATGTTATAAAACTGTCTGACCTCAGTCTTTGGGGTGAAGGAGCGTAATCTACACAGCAACAGCGTCGGGACATCACATGCGCTAAGGGGCCAGGACTGGCTTAAGGCGCCAACATCAACGATAGGCTGGGTAAGTCTAAACCACGCCCAGTCTCTACTCTGACAGGCCGGCTCGGAAGTGGGAACTAACCTCTGTCACGAGTATAATATAATATCTTTGTCAGAAACAAATCAGTTCTCTGTCTTATCCTGCGTGATGAAACATTGAACCCGTATATACGGAAATTGTATTTGCCATTTATTAACTTTTGAATTAAACAATTATTTTAACCAAGTTCAGGTGTACTATTGTTCCTATCTCAGTTGAACTTTCGCAACCCTAACAAATGGTGACCCCGACCGTGAACTGAGGGAACTTCGCTGGACATTGAGGTATCCAGCCTTTGGCCTAGACTGTCGCCAGACGGGGTCCTCTCACAAAAAGACCGGTCTACTAAAAACAGGTAAGCAGAGCCTATTGTTTCAAAACTGAAATTCTGCATATTGGAGTTAACCAAATTTATTTTGTGAGAAAACCTAACTGGTGTAAGTTGCTAAATTTTCGAACCATATCATTACAGTAAAGTAAGGATAAAACGAACTACGTATTATTTCATTACGTACTACTTGATGGCGAATGCATTTTCAATTGGCCAACAGAATAACAATGGAATGCCTGTATGTGTATGACGTGATATTAAAAGCCTGTTTGTGTGTGTGTATGTATCTAAGCTAGGGTTGTTTTATTAAAAGTCTATGAGACTTTAGGGAAGTGATTGAGGACAATGGCCACATAACCACCGTGACAGGCGGAATATTGGACATAAGACAAGTTCTAATATTGAACGGCAATATACCGACTTCACGGATTTTTATGTATTTACATGGTATGTGGGATATAAGACAAATTGTCGATTAATAAGTCTAGGTGGACCCTCGACTAAAAGTGGACGGCAACATAGTCCAGGGGAAGGCAGAAGAATTGGATATAAGACAAGTCTAGGTGGACCCTCGACGGCAATTCACTGTATAAGACATGTCCCCTGTAACAAGTGAACGGCAAGACATTGGATATAAGACAAGTTGGGTTTATATGCGCATATTACCGAACGGCAATGTTTTGGAAATAAGACAAGTTCACTGATTGAATAAGACATGTTGGATATAAGACAAGTCACACTGTATGTCTGTTGCTTTATGATTGTATCCCTCTGTATGTATTGTATCAGGCTTTTATGCAAGAAAAAGTAAGGACATGTATATAAATTGCATAACCATATATACTCAAGTTACACATTAACCACATACTATATTCTTATATTAGTCACAGACACACTAGTCACTGGGTAATAATAGATAAGAACAAAATAACGATAAAATTAAGCAAAAAATAAATAACTACCTCATATGGCTCAAATTGAAAAGGTGGATGGGAGAAAAGCTATGCAGAGAATGGACAGAAGATGGCAGTATTGCAGCACTCAACGGTCTCCCAGTCGACGGGGAGCCTGTTTGAATGCTGGTGACATAGAGAAAAACTTAAAACCAATTCGGAGTAGAGAGAATACATTTAATAACTTATTTAGGTTAAATTTACAGACTAATGTTATTATTGTTATGGATTGGCTGACATGCGATATAAATTTAGCGAAGTATATGGTAAGTTTACACTTTGGAGTGGAGAAAGTTGAGAAGTTGATTTTACTTACTTGATTTTACTTTTACTTTACTTACTAGATGTTTTGCCTAGAGGCATGAATAAGACAGTTATTTTTGGTATTGTATTGGCTACTAATAAACAACGTCACTAGGGGGGATACACGATTACGTTACTCGAATGGATTTGGTCATTGTTCAGGTACACTATTTTCTTTACTTCTTGCAGTATAGTTTTGATTAAGAGATGTTGATTGACGTTGTATATTCTATTCAAGATCCAACCTTTGTGATAAATTGGGTTTGGTTTATCGAATCCGTACTATTGCCTGTTGCAGTTAGTTAACAGTGATTTACAGTGAACACAGGTTGAGCGCTAGTAAACGCATATCTTTATTTGAACTATACTAATCTATTTGATAAAATTACTAAACCTGTATATTCAACATTTGATAATGATTGGCAAATACATATATTTAACCACAACTTTGAATTTAGCATAACTGGTATGGCTGGCTGAGAATTTTTTAAAGGGACAGTACACGTTTATCACAGTTGTGTGAATGAGTTACATGAAACATCGGGGAAATTTCAAACGAATTATTTGAGGGTATTATCACAATTATTAGGTTTTGTTTTTGTAGTAAACGTTTGGGTTAAGGGGTTTCCGTGTTTCCGAGAGATAAGATAATATTAGGAGTTTTATTTTCTGAGTTTTATTTAGACAAGGGACTTTTTTTAAGATAAAGGGTTCTTTTGGTATGTCTAGACATGGTATGGAACACGAATGTAGGGGTGTGACCTTTGACCTGTTTTCATTGCATTCTCCTGTGGTTTGATCACCCACGGGGGGGCGCAGTGAAGATAATGAATTTGTGGTCATTTGGGATACTAGTTTGGAGGTAAATCATATAATGGAGTTTATAGCTCTTGAACATATTTGTAGTTTGAACCACTGAGGAGTCAGGATTCTGTTTTTAAACATTGGTTATGAAGGTTTTGAATTGGCTATTATTGATTTGGTATTACAACAGAAAAAATCCCATTTGTCATCGATAATAAATATGGGATGATATGATACATTGAGGTTTGAACAGGAGATATTTTAAGCCAATAGGGCAGGAAAGTATATAAACATTTAAATTATTAATGTAAATAAATAGGTTTCAGTTCTTAGAGGAGTGATCCTGGAGGAAAAGAGAGCTTATTAGTAAAGAAAGGATTTTATATGGTTAGCATTTGTTTTGGCCATTAGAAGATTTTTATTTAAATAGTATTAAAATTGACAGGGGTATATGACATATGTGATGATTTAGGATTATTGATAGGATAGAGACAGGTTTATTATGGTTATGTAAGGACTTTAGAGATTGACACTATAAGACATGTTGTTGTTATTTTAAATCCATGATGAGACACTTAGTTAATATTTCAAAGGAACACATAGTTGTTATTGACTATTATGAGAAAAAGGCAGACAGATGGGTCTACCCCGCACTGTTGAGACCTTGAAGGTTTGAGAGCAGAGTGGAGAGGGGGGACCAGGAAATGAGCAAGATAGGCTGTGAAATAAGATAGGACAGAAGGGGGTTAACACATATAAGCAGCACAGATACATTTTAAAGTAGATAAGTCACTTGACAGATAATTGGTAAAGGATAGATATGAATGGACACCCAAACCCAAGGGACAATTGGACATGTGGAAAATGAAAGGGGCGTTCCTTCATGATAATGTCATAACATAAAAATATTTTACTAATCTTACCTAAGTCATTATTTAGAGTAGGTAAGGTTGATACCTGGCCAGAGCCAGGTATCAAACGGGGGAGGGGTACATTTGTGGTCTAGGATAGGATGGGGCCTATTGGATAATAAACTAATTAAATAGGATGGTGCCTATTGGATAATAAACTAATTAAATAGGATGGGGCCTATTGGATAATAAACTAATTTAAAATAAAAATTTCTAGCTAACAAATAGGCATAGAAATTAAATATATAATCAGATTGAACAAATGAGAAACTGTTTGTTAACCAAACATGTATGTCCAAGATTTTATGCATTACAGGTGAATTAAAGGAGAAGGTGATTCACTCGACCTGGGGGCATATCGCATTTGGAGGGTGAGACACACTGACACTACCGAATGATCACAGAGTTAAGGAGAAGAACCGTTGCTAATAGAGTTCGGGGATCAACTCCTTAATGAAGAATTCCCTGACCCCGACCTTTCATCACTGTGTACGTTCATAGAAGTGAAAGTGTTGCTTGGTCTCTGGCTGATGATGTGTTCTCTGGGAGAGGGTGGGGCTTTACAGGACTGTTTGTAGTCCTGAGCTGTCTGATTAGGATACGATGGGGATGTTACCATCACAGTACTGCCAGAACCACCACCAGTTCCAACAGACCAGGTTCAGCCGGCCTCCTCCACCACTTCAAGACCAAGTCCCACGCCATCACCTAGGCTCTCCAATCTGGTACAGGTAATAAATGTGAAAGACATCTCAGATAGTGACCAATTGGGGACTGATTCTGGTTATGAGGGAAGTGAGAATATGTGGTTGGCCTATATGAGATACACTGCCAAAACACTTAATAGAAAGGACTGTGTCGTATGTGGACATGCCAGACCTATTCTGGCTGCTCACCCATTTGCCCTAAGCAATGGGAAAGGTTGGATGTGCATATTGGAAAGTTTAAGCCAAATTCAACCCTGTGTAAAACTCTGAGTCTTGTGTTCCCAGAAGTCCCTCCCCAGAAGACACCATGGGGGGTTAAGGCATATGGGGAAATTACAGCTGTATCACTGGTACAGGTAGGGGTATAGACTATGGGAGGCTCCCTACTACTGACTGCATCACTAATGTCACTATTAACTAGAGGTGTTGCTGATGTATGGTGGATGTGTGGACCTGTCAGGCGGTTGACCCCCCTTTTGAAAGGAGATTGTCAGGGCACATGTGCTTTGGCCAGTCTGATAACACCATTGACTATTATTGAGGTTACAGCTAACCAATTCCTGGGAGCTGCACATGACACAGAGGCTCGGGACCAACCCAGGAGTCGGCAGAAACGTGACGCTCCTTGGTCCGAGGGTACAGATAACATCCACACCAACCTGTTGGGGTCCCAATAGGGGTTCCCCACGAATTCCAGACATTAAACAGGAATGATGGCCTGTGGCATTTATTGCCCATTATTGGCCCAGCTATTGTTGATGCTAAGCATAATGCCTGGATCAATTATATCTACTATAATCAACAATGATTTGTTAACTACACCCACACTGCACTTACAGGGATGGCTGAACAATTGGATGCCACCTCTCGAACTGCTAGACAAAATAGACTAGCACTAGACATGATTCTGGCCAACCAGGGGGGTGTTTGTACAATGTTTGGAGAACAATGTTGCACGTTTATCCCTAACAATACCAGTCTGGATGGGAGCATTTCAAAAGCTCTGAGTGGGTTGGAAAAGTTATCTGTGGAGATGAAGGGTCTTGCAGGTGTGGAGGAGAGTGGACTGTTCTCCTGGCTGGGTGGTTGGTTTGGTGAGTACACTGCCATGTTGGTTACTGGATTTCTGACCCTAGTAGTCGTGTTCCTTTTGCTACTATGTTGCGCTGCTTGCATTTTACCTTGTGCAAAGAAATCTATTGCAGATGCTGCTAAGGCCTCTGGCATGATGCCCCTGCTTGCAGCTAGTGGGGAGGATGCCGAGACCAATGAACAGAGGGGGTTGACTGAGGATGACCCATGGTTTGCTGTAAAAGATGTTTATGAATAACACTGTTCTCCCTACGAAGGTTTTAAGTTCCTGGGTGGTAACGAGCCCACCTAGTATATGGAATAGGGATGAAATGTTTAATGGTTGTGACACCTTACAGGTGTCAAACGGGGGAATCAAAAATAAAAATGTCAATCAAAAATGTTTATGTAATAAAAAATGTCTATGTTAATCAAAAATGTTTATGTTGACACCTTTCGGTGTCAAACGGGGGATTGTGGGGTTTTTATAAGGTTTTTTGACATGCTTAACTAACTATTCTTATGCATTAAAGTTTGAATTACTGACTCATGTTGTCTAACCATGAGGCCACAGCCTGAAATTGCAACAAATGTATCTGAGCATAAGATATGAACAAGCAGTCTGAAATGTGTGTGTGTATGAAATATGTGTGTGTATGCAACAAAGTATCAGTAGTGTGGGCGCTGTACTGTGTGACGAGACTGTGCTAATCTTAGAGAGACACAGGAGGGGGTGAATCAGGAGACTGCTGACTGTGGTGTACAATGGACAATAACAGATAAGCTATACACACGAAAAACATATGTGAGGTTCTGAGTCATGCACTATAACCCAATACTATAACAAACGTGATTAGCAACTGTATTATATGTGATTGAATACTATAACAAACGTGATTTGATATTGACAACCTGTTGGCCTGGGCGCCTGGATGTCTGTGTGTGTGTGCTGGAAGTAACAGTTAGCTCAGATAAGAAGCTGGGAAGCTGTAGTTAGCCTTGAGCGAGAACAGTGGACATTGTATACAGGTGCAGATATCTCAGACAATGTTATAAAACTGTCTGACCTCAGTCTTTGGGGTGAAGGAGCGTAATCTACACAGCAACAGCGTCGGGACATCACATGCGCTAAGGGGCCAGGACTGGCTTAAGGCGCCAACATCAACGATAGGCTGGGTAAGTCTAAACCACGCCCAGTCTCTACTCTGACAGGCCGGCTCGGAAGTGGGAACTAACCTCTGTCACGAGTATAATATAATATCTTTGTCAGAAACAAATCAGTTCTCTGTCTTATCCTGCGTGATGAAACATTGAACCCGTATATACGGAAATTGTATTTGCCATTTATTAACTTTTGAATTAAACAATTATTTTAACCAAGTTCAGGTGTACTAT
Source organism: Salvelinus namaycush (assembly GCF_016432855.1). NCBI lineage: Eukaryota > Metazoa > Chordata > Actinopteri > Salmoniformes > Salmonidae > Salvelinus > Salvelinus namaycush. The sequence continues at coordinate 38,682,745 of NC_052308.1, forward strand.
TGTTCCTATCTCAGTTGAACTTTCGCAACCCTAACAGAACTCTGTTGAAACAGAGATATCTTTAGTTTAAGGAGATTTTCTTAAAGGACGAGTTACCCAGGGTAGGGGTTTCTGTAGAAGCAAAGAAGAGGCCAAGGGATGACATGACATGGTTTCACTGTGTGTGAAGTAGACCTTGTCTTAGTGACAAAGAGGTATCTTCTGTGTGTGGAGGAGAATTCACTGTGTGAGAGTTTTCACTGTGTGAAGTAGACCTTGTGTAACGGATGTGAAATGGCTAGCTAGTTAGCGGGTACGCACTAGTAGCGTTTCAATCAGTTACGTCACTTGCTCTGAAACCTAGAAGTAGTGTTGCCCCTTGCTCTGTAAGGGCCACGGCCTTTGTGGAGCGATGGGTAACGATGCTTCGTGGGCGACCGTTGTTGATGTGTGCAGAAGGTCCCTGGTTCGCGCCCGTGTTGGGGCGAGGGGACAGACGTAATGTTAAAACTGTTACACTTGTCTTAGTGACAAGGAGGGCTCTACTGTGTGTGGAGAATACCCTGTTTTATAACAGAGGTATTCCTGTGTAAATGAGCATTATTTGGCAAAGTACTAAATTAATATTAATTGATATGTCATGGTTTGCAATCGTCAGATGAAAATGCATGAGCTATTTGATTCCAGGAAAGGGTCCTGAGATAGAAGCAAGAAAATATTCCTGCAGTTTATCACAATTTGACCAATGGAGCCATAGGAGAATTGGATATACTGTACTTGGGAAGTCCTGGGACCTCATTTATAACTTTTGCATACATTTCACATACAGGTATGTGCACTGCGTGCACTATTTCTAAGAAGACTGTTGGTTAAGGGAAATATATATTTTTTAAGTAGTTGCTTTCTCAGATCTGAATTTTAGAAAAAGTAGCCACTTCTGAGATCTGTATGCAAATAGTTTTAAAAAGTAGTCTTTTGGGGGGATCTGTATTCAAATATATGTATTTTTTGAAAACTCCATAAACTATATTTATCACAGGCCTGATCTGGTGGCCGGGCAACCAGCTAACTTCTTCAGAGGGAGATGTACAACTTGTATAAGTCTATGAGAGGTGGCTACAGGCTGCTACAGGTGAACCCAGCCTAAATACTGTTGTGTTAGAAAGGTGTCAGGAATGAGGGATCTTGAAAACAACACATGTTTTTGTAAGTTGGCTTCCACCCACTGCTGGCTAAAGATAGGAACCATCTATGTAGGTTGTGGGAACGATGTCAGGGTTGGGGATCTTAAAAGCCACTGAACAGGTTTAGTCTCTGAAAGTCTTCTAAAGGTCTTTGGCTCCCCCTGCAGGTTCCAGAGTAACACTGTGGATTTGAAATAAGGCCTTTGGGGCTGTCTCAAGACCCTACATGTAAAAAAAAGAATAATGTAATCAAGATCTAAGCTTTTATTATGGTGTTTGGCGGTGTTTTGTATATATATGCTGTGCTGAGAGATGTATGATGCATTGTGATGATGAGTAAATTAGTAAATTACCGTAAAAACATGGCTTTCCAAGCATGTCCATACTGAAATACACTGTAGCGATAGAAATCCTGGGTGCATCCTAATAATATGTCCTTGCTCCTGAGGTGTACACTCATTCACTACTTCCCATCAATCTAAAAGCATAGGATTGGTGGAGGCATGGGCTAGTTGGTTCCCACCATATTTATTATACCAATCATTGTATTTCAAATCAGTGAAGGGAAGTGAACAAGTGCACACTTTTGGAGGAGGAGAGATTGAAGCAATAAGGCATGAGTACCCGGGGATTATCGTGAGTTCCTGAGTTCGAGTGCCTTATTGGTTTTATGAAATGGTTGCCAGATATTTAAAAAAAGATTAACGACATGTTTATTTTAAAAACGTTATTTTAACGCAGTTAGTTATCTCATCCTTTCACCAGACAATATTGTCTGTGCAAAAGCCAGCCATTAAATTGCTAGTCAAGTGGAGCTGTCAGCCTCAACTGAACACGTTCATTCTCTATTGCACTGTGGAGATCAACAGAAAAACACATTGTTGCTCAGGTTGGAGAGGCAGGCAGCAAGATTCAGACAAACCCCCACAGTTGCAAACTAAATGCTAGGCTAGAATCATGGGGAAATAATGCTTTTTCCAGAGGAGATTATGTTTATGAATTGCCTGGCTGGGCTGTGGGACAGTTAATGCCCGGGTTGTGGTCAATTCCACAATTTCAATTTTAATTCAATTCTCTCTCCTTGTAAATTCCATTTAATACAATTCAAATTCCAGGTCAGTCTTTCAATTTAGAGAATTAAATTCCTCTGAATTCCAGTTTTAGTTCAATTCCAAGAATTCAAATCTCAACAATTGCGCAAATTCAAATTAAATTCTCTCAGGCTTTCAGGCTGATCATGTCACTGTTCAGACAGCCTAGTTATACAGGAAATATAGGAATACAGGTTGGAATGATTAAAACAAATCTTACATTAAATGTTTGATAATATGTGCATCAATTCCATTAACTGGGAAATGTACAAATATTGAATTCCAATTAAATTCTGAAGATTACATGTTTTTACAATTCAAATTCAATTCAAGTTTAAAAAGTCCAAACAGTCTAATTTCAATTCCAATTCCATAACTTGAAGATTTTTACAAATCTAATATAATTCAACATACATTTTCCAGTTCATTAGGTAATTAAAGAATTGAATTGGAATTTAAAATAATTTGGAATTTATTGATCCCAACCCTAGTGGATGTACAATTATAATTAAAATGAAACTCTTAACAGGTATTACCCTGGGATTGTCATGAATAACACCCTGCTATCAACCAATCAGCATCCTGTATTCAAACAATCTGTCACGCCCTGGCTTTAGTATTCTTTGTTTTCTTTATTATTTTAGTTAGGTCAGGGTGTGACATGGGGAATGTTTGTGTTTTTGTCTATGTCATTGTGTAGTGGTCAGTACCATTTGTTTGTATAGCTTCACGGTCGTCAGTTTGTTGTTTTATTTTGTTCGTTGTTCGTCTCTCAAATAAAAGAGAATGTATTTTTCAGACGCTGCGCCTTGGTCCACTCAATATCCTCAAGACGATCGTGACACAACCCGTATTTGTTGTTGTTGAAAATAGCCCTGGCCGTGTCCGAATACCCATACTAGCATAATACATACTTAAACTGCATACTATGTAATCATCGTTGCATACTATTTAGCATGTACTTTTTAGTAGAAAGTATGCAATATTCCACGGCTTCAACGCAGTAGTGGCTCCTGGCTGGCTGAGTAGGTGGGGCGGGGCTGAGTGCAGGTGGATTTGTCAAAATTCAACAGACATGCATCACATTAACCAGCCTGATAATAGCTAATTTCCAATTAGATTAATTTCTTTAAACTCTGAATCAAATATGAATGGAGTTATAGGCTTACTCAGGCTGGTTATGGCAGACTATAACATTCAACCTATACCGTAGCCCATATAGCCCATCTATCCTATTTAAAAAGGACCGTAGACAGAAACATATAGACTAATTTGGTTCCATTTCAACATATTTCTTAGTAAAACCCAAGTGATGTAGCATATATAACAGCCTAGTACACACACCAAACATTTTCGAATGTTCAAATCGAAAGGCTATTGCACAGAGAAACGTGGACAGTCGTGTACATCGCAAATTCAGAACCGCTGGACAGTATCATAATGAACTAATGTACTGATCATTGGGAACTAGGCTTGATCCATAAATAAATATAAATTACAGAAAGCCTAGCCTGCAAAACAAACAATCCATATGTTCAAATCAAAAGGCCTGATTAACATGACATCAACAACGCAGCCACATCCAGAGTCCCCGGTGTCGACATATTCAGAATAAATCAAATCAAATTAGTAGGCTATTTTGCTTAACGAAGGCCAAGAGAACAAGTAACACTTTTCAATGAGAAAATATATATTTTTTAAACATTTGTTCTCAAAGATGTAGCTTATGCATAGGCGGAAATCCCAGGGGGGACGGGGGGGACACGACCCCCCCATCTTGGGAAAAATATGATTTGTCCCCCCCAATATATCACTGTAAACATAGCTATGTAATTTCAATAATATTAATAATACGCAATGAAAGCACTTGTGCTGATTATAGACACTTAATAGCGCGTTTTGAAGTTTCAAAAGATTGCGACCTCCCCCGCCCTTTGCCTCACGATGGTTTGATCCACTGCCAGTTCTTTAGCTGGCAAGGTAATAGAGAGTACGTATCTACTGTCCGAAAGGCACATGTACGTAACTGACGTGAGGTTAATCCAGTCAATCCATAGCAGGTCCATAGCAATGTTATTTATTTATTTTTATGTTGGCAGGGTTCACACACTAGCTGAATTTGCAGAGCTAGCGCGCAAACTAAAGCAAACATTAACTATCAAGCTAGCTAGTACCTATTCCATTTATGTGGCGTCGTCAAAGATGGAATCTTTGCTATCGTCAGTTTATTCCAAGATCAGCATGCAGCTGTAGTGCTTCAAAGTCCCTGTGATAAGGTTAGCGATAAACTGAAGTCCAAACTGAACAGAACTACACTCTCTTATACCATTGTCTTAAATATATATAATGGTCTCGTTGCAAAAGCTAAATTGTCGCTACTGAACTTTTTTTATTTTATTTTATTTCACCTTTATTTAACCAGGTAGCAAAGATTATAGCAAACACACAGAAACAGAATTGGTGCTCGCTAGCTTTACAAATTCAGCTATTGTTGGAAGCCAGCCAATATGAAACAAACTATATTAAAATTACAAAAGGTTGCAGAATGTGTTGTGTAAATGTGTGTGTGTGCAGCTAGGCCAGCCAGCCAGCCAGGTAGAAAAATGGCAGAAAAAAGTAAAAAGACGGACATCAGAGTATTTTTCAGTACACCAAAACGCAAAGTAAGAACTCTAGTAGCCTAATATCTCAAAGACTAGTTGATAAAATGTTCATAAGAAAGAAGTGAAATGCTAATGGAAATGTTTCACAATGATGTCATTAGGCAGAGCAGGCAACAGATGGCACACAGATAGCAGAGCTGGGGACAGATATGCAGGGACAGATTGGCAGAGACAGGGAGTCTCAGGTAAGTTTTTTGAGTCTTTGTTTGGCAACATTATGAAAGGTTCTCAATTTTTTTGACTTGTAAAATAGGGACATAATTGGAAAATGCCATGGATTCCCCCACTCTCAACTTAAACTGGTGACTAAACTAAGATTTGTTTACGGCAATGGTATTGCTGTTGTGATTAATTGTGTAGTTTTGGGTACCGGTAGTTAGGAGTACGGCAAACACCTTATTTATTTTCTAGGAGACAGACTGTGAGTCAGTGAGGGTGGTGAAAGGGAAAGAGCCAGGGAGAGAGACTTCAGAGGACAGTGTCACAGCCACTGCAGGACCAGGTGTCACCCTTGTTGCCAGCAGCACCAGTATAGGGGACAGTGGCACAGCATTGTCCAGTTACCACAGTGATGGCACAAAACCATATCAGCCACACCCACAATTTATAGAACCGCAAACTCTTGCCAACAGAGTATTGACGTTTCAAGAGAGATGGTTTCGCGATTTCCCCTGGCTACATTATAATCCATCAATAAAAGGAGTGTTGTGTTTTCAAGCCAGCCATCTTTTGGCCAAAGAGCAGATGCTGCCTTCATTAGTGCAGGATTTAGGAACTGGAGAAAAGCCATTGAAAAATTCACAGCACATCAAAACTGCCAAACCCACCGCCACTTTGTAATTGTAACAGCACACCAGCTAAATCCAATCAGTGTCCAGTTATCCAGCGCGTGGGGTAAACAGCAGGATGACGCAAGGCATTGCTTGATGAAAATTGTTAGTTCGGTGCGGCATGTAGTAAGACAGGGACAAGCCTTTAGAGGCCACACGGATGACAGTGGGAATTTATACCAGCTTTTGAAACTTAGGGCAGAAGAGGATGATCCCATTTTACTGAAGTGGTTAACAGAGCGTACCACAATGTACACAGGCCCCAAAGCACAGAATGAAATTCTGAACATCATGGCCAATACAGTCATTCGAGGCATTGCAGCTGAGATTAGGTCTCTTCCGATTGTACAATTTTCATTAATTGTTGATGGTACTCAAGATGTCTCTGGTGCTGAACAGGAGAATGTCTGTCTGCGTTATGTTGACCATGACCTTGTCCCTCACAAGGAGTTTATTGGGCTATACAGGGTGTCGGAGACAACAGGCGAGGGCATTGCGAAAGTGGCAACTGATGTGTTGTTGAGGCTCAATTTGCCCATGTCTGGCTTACGTGGGCAGAGTTACGATGGTGCCTCAAACATGGCAGGAAAATACACAGGTGCACAGGCAATTGTGAGGAGGCAGCAGCCGTTAGCCCTCTATGTCCATTGTGGAGCACACTGTGTAAATCTGATTACACAGGCTGGCTGCTCAGCCTCCCCACTGATCCGGAATTCCCTTTCCTGGGTCCATCAGTTAGGTGTCCTCTATGGCCAGTCAGGAAAGTTTAAGAGCATGTTTGAATCGATTGCCACGTCCAAAGATACAAATCTGACCACCCTGGTCAGGGTGGACTGTGTGGAATACTGCTATTAGAGCTGTGCTAGGGCAGTATGAGCGGGTACTAAGCAGCCTAGAGGAGATGGCAAAATCTGCATCCAAGACAGCTTCAACTGCCAGTGGCTTATTCGAGCACTTCAGCAAAGGCAAGACTGTGTTGGGCCTCACACTTGCCTCTGCTGTTCTTGGAGAGCTTGAATGTCTAAACATTTCACTGCAGAAGAAAACTAAGACTGTCTCTGGTATGCAGGCTGTAGTCGAGTGTGTGCGGTCATCTCTTAGGGGCAAGAGAAATGACAAAAGCTACCTTGCACTGTATGAGAAAGCAACAACATTGATTGACTCTATTGAATCCATTGAGACGCACTCAAGACGATTTGCTGGCAAAGCAGTGGATCACTATAGGGCAGAAATTTTTTAAGTGTTGGATGGTGTTGAGGTTCAGTTTGGTGACCGTTTTGACCAGGACAGTCTAAACGTCCTGCAAAAGTTGGAAAGAGCGCTTCTCACGGGGGAGTTGGATGAGTCTCTAGATCAGTACCCAGAACTGAACATAGATTCTCTTTCAGTGCAGATCCCTCTCTTTCACAACAAATACACCTGTAGCAGCAGTGGAGAGGCAGCAGAGGTCCTCAGGAGGCTTCCAGTAGAGGTGCGGGGGTTGTTTGACCAAGTTGAGGTGCTGATCAGAATTTTGTTTGTGGTGCCAGTGTCTTCATGTGAGGCTGAGAGGAGTTTCAGTGCACTCCGCAGGTTAAAGACTTGGTTACGGGCTAGCATGGGCCAAGAGAAACTGAACGGCGTAGTTGTCTGTAATGTACATAAAGACAGGCTGGACAGTCTCAAGAGGGAAAATATCTGCCAGCAATTTGTTGGATCCATTGAAACCCGCAAACATATGTTCGGTTCTTTTGTTCAGTAGTGTGTATAGCAGTTGTTCTCAACCTTTTTTGGGTACTGGAACCCCTGCATATTTTGAGGCAAGGCAGGCAAGGTTTTGAGCGGTCCTCAGGGACCTCCACTCTATATTATATGTAAACTTACTGGAAACCTTGTGGTACTGACTACATTCATTACACTTTTTTATTTCACGGACCCCTTGCAATTAGTCCATGGACCCCTGTTTGAGAACCCCTGGTGTAATTGATATTTGTTCTTTTGTTTAGTAGTTTTCAGTACACTTACAAATTATTTATTTCATGTTATTTTATTTAAAATGGCATACTTTGTGCGACATACTTGTCCATAGCTGCTGTTTGAAGAGTTGAGACACTGACTGAAGGATATTTTGTTTGATTTATTTGGGTTTTTCATTTAAGTAGTTATTTTGCTTTTAGAACTGTACTTATTTGTATCTTTTTGTTCTTGTAAAGATATTGTAGTAGACTCAGGCCAGGTGCACATATTTAATGACTATATAAATGTATCAGAAAAAGTCAAAATAAAAAATCAATTCAATACAGAGACCAACTTTGTGATGGTTCTCAATGGAGATTCTTTTAGATGTGATCACACCATGTTCATTGTATTTATGAAAACTACACCCATACAGTGTACAGTACCATTGTCACCTACTGACCTTTCTTGATATTGCTGGTTGTAAGTACGAATACCTGCATACATACTGGACTGGTAAGGAGCACTGCTATAACTATTATTAGTAGTAGAATTATAATGATTTAAACATTTGAACAAGTTGGGAAAACCCTTCAGTTAACTACTGTACCTATCAATTATCCAGTTGTAGGAATTATGGTTCCTCAATATACATTTAACATATAACAACGTATGCTATGTGTTACAGCACTACTTTTGGTGTCCCCCTCAGGAATTGCTCTTGAGAAAATTTAATGTAATTGTCCCCTCCAAGGATGATATCAGATTTTCGCCCCTGAGCCTATGACACGATACTCGTGATCAATTTAAGCAGAACAAAAACTACTTAGCCTACATTTGAACATTTCACTATTTGGTCTCTTCCCAAATACGTAGCCTAGTTTTGTTGTTTGGCTACTTGAAGAGAACTTGGGCCTATCCCTCTCAGCCCATCTTTTCCAATGCATTGTGGAATAGTGTGCATCGAATTCTACTAGATGAAGAGCGAGTATGTGAGTGAGTAACATTCTGGCATTTAAAACATACTTGATTTCTGAAAATTTCACATACTCTATTTTTGTATGCTGAGAATGTGTCATGCATGATTGCGTTGTTTCCTGCTATTGGTTGATTTCCTTAGCGTATCCCCGTATCTAATGTATCACCTGTTGTCAAAGCCGAAAAGAGTATAGTTGATTTTAGAAACGTTTCATACTTAAACTTCAAACTTAATTTTTTCACATACTCAAATTGGCCTACTATTTAGGGCACAAGTATGGGTATTCGGACACGACCAGTGTTTGAACCCATCAACCCCCGAACCCCTCCATCTCTCCCAACCCCTTCCACATCTCCCGCCCTCCACACAGCCTTGGCATGTGCATTCTAACCCTTCATTTCCTGGTGATCTTAATTGTTATACTGTGGGACACCTACACTGCAATTTCCATCCTTGTGTCTTTCTGTAGCCTGGACACCTGCTGTTGCCGTTTAGCTAACATCTCTGTGGAGGGTCGGCCTAACACACAAAGTATGCATCTCAAATGGCACCCTATTTCATATACAATAGTGTACTACTTTTGACCAGAGTCCTATGGGCCCTGGTCAAAAGAAGGGCACTACACAGGGAATATGGTTCCATTTGGCATGTGACCAGAGAAACACTGCCTCACTCTCTCCACACTGTATTTAATGGCTGCTCACACACAGAAGAGTCCATGCAACCCACAGAAACTTAATTACAACCCTCGTGCCACGTTATTAAACAGGCTTACCATTGGGTAATGTCTGTACATCCGCTCTCTCCTATTCTGTTCTCTTCTGTTCTGTTCGGCTCTTTTCTTATCTCATCTCTTCTCATGTATTTTACATCCCAGCTGTCATCCTGGGATGTTAGGCCCATTTCAGTGTTTGGCATATCGTCATGGTATTTGTCTTAGTTGGATTCCTCATTCCATTAGCTTGCTCCTTGGGAGCCTGTAAATTCAATTATGCGGAGAAAAAATATATATATATATTGTTTCCCACTTGGTCTCAATTATAGGGACTGAAATGATGGAAAGCTGTTGCAGAAGGTGTTAGATTTCACCATTAGGACTTTATCTGGATTAAAACGTGTTTTTATTATGTCAACATCTTTAGGGCTCTTCAAAGAACATTTGATTTCTGATATTGCAGAGATCTGATTATGCAGCACTGGCTGCAATGCAGCACTGGCTGCAATGCATTAGCTGCTGTATATGAAAGGCATGTATTTAGAATGCTCAGCCAAGATACAGTACTATAATTTCTTAGCATGACCCTCAGTAAGAGACAGAATTGAAGAAAGAGAAAGAGAATCCATGTTTTGTGATGTGAGCAGGCTTGGATCTCATTAAAATCCCTGCGTTCAAAGGAATAAAATAGAGTCCCTGAGCCAGAGAGAGGGGCCCCATGGGCCCTTGTGTCTGTGCCTGTATGAGCCTTTAATCTGACAGCCTTTCTCCACACTTGTCTAGTCTAGCCACAGAGCTAAACAAGGTACTGTAAGCATGACAATATCTAGGGGACCTGGCAGGTGCAGTCCTGGCAGGTGCAGTTAGCACTCCCCTCAACACAAACTAGACATTCACACCTACTCACACACTTTATTTTTCTCTCTTATCAATGTGCTTTCTGATCTTTTCTCCTTCACCTTCTTCTGTTACATCTGTATTTAATATCCTAATTTTCTCTTTCCTTTCCCTGTTCTGTATCAAGTAGCCCACATTGCCATGGAAACGAGGCAGTGCTGAATCTTATTTGTCTTGTTACAGACTCCCTCTGAAGCAGAAAAGGATGACAGCTCTCACCTATTGTACCATACCTGCATTGCCATGGTAACAGCTCTCAGGTAGATCTGATCTGATCACTGTGATAGGACAGTAGAATATCAGAGCACCTTTCACCTGTGTGATAGACCGTGTATTCAGAGCACAGAGTTACAGTCGAGCAGTAAGTGTTCATATATTTGGAAAGTCAGGACTCAGAGCAGTGGAGGCTGGTCGGAGGAGCTATAGGAGGACGGGATCATTGTAATGGCTGGAATGGAATAAATGGAATGGTATCAAACATGTGGAAACCACATGTTTGTCAGGGCTCAGAGTTCAGCAGAAAGAGTCCATATCTTTAGAATGTCAGATCTAAGTTTCCACCTTAAATAGGATATTCTGCATAGGTGTGTTCCTAAACTGCCCTTGTAGTTGGTTGTTGTCTAGAGACAGACAGACTGGTTTGACTTTAGTTTCATAAGGCTTTGTACAGTATTCACACAGAGGCAAACCATTTGGAAAATGCCAATGTCATTTTTTATTTGTGCATCTTCAATGTCAGTATTATTAAGATCCCTGTGAAACATCAACATCACTTGAAAACCATTGAGAAATGACAACAAGTATACAAAATGTGTGGAACGACTGTGGAGCATCACTGCATAACACTATCAACACACTGCACAGCCACCCACCACCAATCAAGCACACTGCATCAATTGAAGAATCAGATTGTATAATTAGAGTATATATAATATACAGTTCACAAACGAATGTACCCACCGCAATTTTTAATTCAATAGCACAAACCTACTGAAGCATAAAACAATTTGTAATTAAAAACATGAATCATTGAACCTCTAGTGAAACACAGGTAACCCCTGTGCACCGATGCACCAAGTTCTAAACAAAACACACCAAGTTCTAGACTAAACACACCAAGAAAACCACTTCCGTAAGACAGCCACCACATATAATGCAAAGTCACTATTCACACAGACAATCTTCTCTCACTCCATTTAGATTTCTGATACATTCTCCAATTCACTCCGATCTCCTCTCAAATAACTCACTTGCTAAATATCCCTTACTCCCCTTTTACTATACCATCTTATTCCCTCTTATATTCCACCCCGTTAGATAATTACAACCTCCTGGCCCTTGCAAACTTCACATCAGAAAATCTACATGGCTTATACCTACCTATACCTTATGGTCAGGTATCAATAGACAATAGTATTTTCTGATCTAGTCAAGTTTTTGAGGGTAAGTAGATGAGGGCAAAATTTATGCAAAATGTGATCTAAATATCATTAACAAATATGATAGGATTAGGCCCTTTAGGGGTGACATCCCCCTGACTGATGATGACTGGCTGTCCTAGACTAGTCTGCGGCAGGCGTAAGCTGCCCATTGATTGGTTGAAGCTGCCTTGGCTGTAGTGCTGTTGGCCAAAGCTCTCCCGTGATAGGTCAAAACTAGCCTGCCTGTATGGATGTTGATAGAAGCTGTCCCCTGATTGGTCGACACTGTTCTGGCTGCAGAGTCGTTGGCTCATCCCATTGGCCCGTCTCTCAGAGGCACTTCTCATCGGGTACCTCTGCCCAGTCTTGTACCAGCCAGTCTCTTTGAATACAAACCAGATGTTGCCGGCCCAGAGGATAAAGTTTACAAAACCAAAGGCCTGCATAGAGGTATAGAAAGAGGGTATTTAGTTAGGGTCTAAACATAAAAATGACAGATTTAGAATCAGAAAATGTAACAAATGGTTGCTAAGAATTTTCGTTGGTGTGCACACATGATGTAAAACGTCATCAACAACCGTTAAACACCACCTGTCGGAACTGAAGACCTGAAGTCCTGAAAGAGCTGCAGAATCTGGATCCCTACAAATCAGCTGGGCTAGACAATCTGGACCCTCTCTTCCTAAAGTTATCTGCCTCTTTCATATCGTCTGAGATTCCTAAAGATTGGAAAGCTCTTCAAAGGGGGAGACACTCTAGACCCAAACTGTTACAGACCTATATCCATCCTGCCCTGCCTTTCTAAAGTCTTCGAAAGCCAAGTGAACACACAGATCATCGACCATCTCGAATCCCACCGTACCTTCTCCGCTATGGAATCCAGTTTCCGAGCTGGTCACGGGTGCACCTCAGCCACGCTCAAGGTCCTAAACGATATCATAACTACCATCAATAAAAAACAGTACTGTGCAGCCGTCTTCATCGACCTGGCCAAGGCTTTCGACTGTCAATCACCACATTCTTATCGGAAGACTCAACAGCCTTCTCTAATGACTGCCTCACCTGGTTCACTAACTACTTCTCAGATAGAGTTCAGTGTGTCAAATCGGAGTGCCTGTTGTCCGGACCTCTGGCAGTCTCTATGGGGTGTCACAGGGTTCAATTCTCAGGCCGACTCTTTTCTCTGTATATATCAATGATGTCGCTCCTGCTGCGTTGATTCTTTGATCCACCTCTACTCAGACGACACCATTCTGTATACATCTGGCCCTTCTTTGGAGACTGTGTTAACAAATCTCCAAACGAGCTTCAATGCCATACAACACTCCTTCCGTGGCCTCCAACTGCTCTTAAATGGTAGTAAAACTAAATGCATGCTCTTCAACCGATCGCTGCCCGCACCCGCCCGCCTAGCATCACTACTCTGGACGGTTCTGACTTAGAATATGTGGGCAACTATAAATACCTAGGTGTCTGGCTAGACTGTAAACTCTCCTTCCAGACTCACATTAAGCATCTCCAATCCAAAGTGAAATCTAGAATCGGCTGCCTATTTCGCAACAACGCCTCCGTCACTCATGCTGCCAAACATACCCTCGCAAAACTGACTATCCTGCCAATCCTTGACTTCGGCAATGTCATTTACAAAATAGCCTCCAACACTCTACTCAGCAAATTGGATGAAGTCTATCACAGTGCCATCCGTTTTGTCACCAAAGCCCCATATACTACCCACAATTGCGATCTGTATGCTCTCGTTGGCTGGTCCTCGCTACGTATTTGTTGCCAAACCCAATAGCTCCAGGTCATCTATAAGTCTTTGCTAGGTAAAGCTCCGCCTTATCTCAGCTCACTGGTCACTATAGCAACACCCACCCGTAGCACGCGCTGCAGCAGGTATATTTCACTGGTCATCCCCAAAGCCAACACCTACTTCGACCGCCTTTCCTTCCAGTTTTTTGCTGCCAATGAGTGGAACGAATTGCAAAAATCACTGAAGACTTATATCTCTGAAGACTTATATCTCCCTCACTAACTTCAAGCATCGGCTGTCAGAGGAGCTTACCGATCGCTGCAGCTGTACACAGCCCATCTGTAAATAGCCCATCCAACCAACTACCTACCTCATCCCCATATTCGTTTTTTGTTTTTTTCTGCTCTTTTGCACACCCGTATTTATATCAGTATTTATACACATCCTCATCTGCACATCTATCACTCCAGTGTTAATTGCTAAATTATAATTACTTCGCCACTATGGCCAATTTATTGCCTTACCTCCTTACTTAATTTGCACACACTGTATACAGATTTTCTATTGTGTTATTGACTGTGCGTTTGTTAATCCAATGTGTAACTCTGTGTTGTTGTTTTTGTCGCACTGCTTTGCTTTATCTTGGCCAGGTCGCAGTTGTAAATGAGAACTTGTTCTCAACTGGCCTACCTGGTTAAAAAAAGGCAATGGAGCTAACATTGATCAGCATTCATGTTTCACATAGAGTATAAGGGCTGTGTACCAAATGGACCCTACTCCATATATCCCTCAAAATCAACTCTAGACCTCGAAGCCAGTTCCAGTGCATTGTATCATAGTTCCCCTCTAATCAGGGACTGATTTAGACCTGGGACACCAGGTGGGTGCAATTAATTAACAGGTAGAACAGTTAAACCAGGAGGCTCTGGACCTCATAGGGTAAGAGTTGAATACCCCTACCATATATAGTGCACTAATTTTGACTAGGGCCCATGGACTAAAGTAGGGCACTATATAGAGAATAGGATGCCATTATGGACGCATCCAATGACTCACCACAGACGTGTTGAGCTCAGACCAGACTGGGTGGTGGGAAGCTGAACACCGGTTGGCTGGGCGTCTGCAGGCGGAGATGAGCAGGAGGACCTGGGTGGGATCTGTGGCTGACTTCACATCAGACAGAGCTTTGGCCCAGGCACAGGAGCTCACCAACCACATGAAGGCGAAGAGCACAGTCACTACAAAGTCCTGTTTAGGAGGGAGAGATGGAGGAGGTTATTATCAGATGTAATGAGATTGTGAGAGTTGAGGAAGAGGATAGGGTGAAGTTATAAATGAGATTTAAAGGGATATGGGATAAAAAAAGCAGGAGTAACATGTGGAGTAACATGAGGAGCAACGTCTCCCTGCTTTCTCAAGTTCTGTTTCCTAGTTTCTCCGGTTCTGACCATTCTGCCTGCCCTGACACCGAGCTTGCCTGCCGTTCTCTACCTGCCTGACTCTGAACCGTTTACGAACCTCTGCCTGTCCTGACCCTGCCTGCTGGTCTGTACCTTATTGACTTTGCCCTGGATTACGGTCCTCTGCCTGCCTTTGACATGTCTTTTGCCAGCCCCCTGTTTGGGTCTATAAACATCTGTGACTCTAGCTGCAGGAGTAACAGCAGGAGTAACATCAGGACTAACAGAAAATTACAGCTAACTGCTATTTAAAGAATGCAATAATGTATAATGTTAAATTTATTGTATCTCAATTAATACACATGCAAATTATACAAATCCCATGGCATGAATGAATCAAAGGCAGCTCTTGGTAAGTAAATCAACTCACCACCAGTGGTCCTCTGTTACCCTCGCGGTACTTGTTCTGGTAGTAGATGTACACCACGGTGGCCAGCAGGGAGTAGAGGAAGGCAACAACTGCCACGGTCACAAAGAACTGAGCTGAGGAGGAGTAGTCTCCTACCATGAAGATGGTCTCCTGTCTGTTCCCATCACACAGTGTGGGCTTGAAATGGACCTGCTGTAACCTATCAGATGACAGGAACAAGGACATGGTCACAGAGACCTTTATTGAGTAATGCAAGGCTCTGATCACAGTGTAGGCAATTTAAACCTTTCAATCATGAATCCATAGCAGTGAAACTGCCACATCCGTTTGTGATATTACAACAACAAAGATGTTACTACATTGGGGGGGGGAATCCTTCCATTACCAATGGTATCTGACCTGATCTGACAGGCTTTGGGAGGAGGGGAGGGAGGGAGAAGAGAGAGGGGGAGAGAGAAGACTCATCTAAGGAGATTGGGGTATACAGTTGAAGTCGGAAGTTTACATACACTTAGGTTGGAGTCATTAAAACTCGTTTTTCAACCACTCCACAAATATCTCGTTAACAAAGTCGGTTAGGACAAGTCGGTTAGGACATCTACTTTGTGCATGACACAAGTAATTTTTCCAACAATTGTTTAAAGACAGATGATTTCACTTATAATTCACTGTATCACAATTCCAGTGGGTCAGAAGTTTACATACACTAAGTTGACTGTGCTTTTAAACAGCTTGGAACATTCCAGAAAATGATATCATGGCTTTAGAAGCTTCTGATAGGCCAACTGACATCATTTGAGTCAATTGGAGGTATATCTGTGGATGTATTTCAAGGCCTACCTTCAAACTCAGTGTCTCTTTGCTTGACATCATGGGAAAATCAAAAGAAATCAGCCAAGAACTCAGAATTTAAATTGTAGACCTCCACAAGTCTGGTTCATCCTTGGGAGCAAATTCCAAACGCCTGAAGGTACCACGTTCATCTGTACAAACAATAGTACGCAAGTATGAACACCATGGGACCACGCAGCCGTCATACCGCTCAGTAAGGAGACGCGTTCTGTCTCCTAGAGATGAACGTACTTTGGTGTGAAAAGTGCAAATCAATCCCAGAACAACAGCAAAGGACCTTGTGAAGATGCTGGAGGAAACAGGTACAAAAGTATCTATATTCACAGTAAAACGAGTCCTATAGCGACATAACCTGAAAGGCCGCTCAGCAAGGAAGAAGCCACTGCTCCAAAACCGCCATAAAAAAGCCAGACTACGGTTTGCAACTGCACATGGGGACAAAGATCGTACTTTTTGGAGAAATGTCCTCTGGTCTGATGAAACAAAAACAGAACTGTTCGGCCATAATGCCCATCATTATGTTTGGAGGAAAAAGTGGGAGGCTTGCAAGCTGAAGAACACCCTCTCAACCGTGAAGCACAGGGGTGGCAGCATCATGTTGTGGGGGTGCTTTGCTGCAGGAGGGACTGGTGCACTTCACAAAATAGATGGCATCTATCTATTATGTGGATATATTGAAGCAACATCTCTAGACATCAGTCAGGAAGTTAAAGCTTGGTTGCAAATGGGTCTTTCAAATGAACAATGACCCCAATCATACTTCCAAAGTTGTGGCAAAATGGCTTAAGGACAACAAAGTCAAGGTATTGGAGTGGCCTTCACAAAGCCCTGACCTCAATCCTATAGAAAATCTGTGGGCAGAACTGAAAAAGTGTGTGCGAGCAAGGAGGCCGACAAACCTGACTCAGTTACACCAGCTCTGTCAGGAGGAATGGGACAAAATTCACCCAACTTATTTTGGGAAGCTTGTGGAAGGGTACCCAAAACATTTGACCCAAGTTAAACAATTTAAAGGCAATGCTACCAGATACTAATTGAGTGTATGTAAACTTCTGACCCACTGGGAATGTGATGAAACAAATAAAAGCTGAAATAAATCATTCTCTCTACTATTATTCTGAACTTTCACATTCTTCAAATGAAGTGGTGACCCTAATTGACCTAAGACAGGGCATTTTTACTAGGATTAAATGTCAGGAATTGTGAAAAACTGAGTTTAAATGTATTTGGCTAAGGTGTATGTAAACTTCCGACTTCAACTGTATGTACTCTTCAGAATCACTGCATGATGCTCAGGAGTCTCAATTACAAATCTCTCCACCGATCTCTAAGGGACTAATTTATCAAAGGTGCGTGGACACAAAAAAAGACTAAACCTTGCATTTGCCAGTTTTGACGGGGAAGTGTGCTTATCTCCATGTACTGTACCATGCGTACGCACAACTTCAAGTGGTTGAAGAATTGTATTACATGCTTATATTGCTATTTTGTGGAAAATGGAGGTGTTTGACACACGGGAATTATGATAATAGTTGGATAATATGAACATTAAAGAGTAAGCCTAATGATAAAATCGATGCATTTGCCGTTGGTAAGGAGGTTGCATAACAGCATGTATAGCCTTTGTACACTTTTATTATATAGGTCTAAATCTGACATGTCCCATTCCAACATTTCCCAAATCATACAGCAAATGAGGAAGTTTTGTTACCATAAAAGGTGGAGTTTTAGCGCTTGTTCATGAGCACACAAATATACTATGGCTCTGATTTATCAATGAAAACATGTGTATAATGTTGCGAGCGACAGTTTGATAAATCCCAATAATTTGTTACAGAAATCCTAGAATCTCCACATATACCATCATATATTAAGACATGTATGCACGGTTGATGAATGAGGCCCCAGGAGTTGAAAAGGTTTAGGGTTTTCAAGGGAGCAGGTACTGTAGATAGATACACATGAGATACTGAATGTGGAAACATGAATCATTTCTGGGGATCAGACAAAGACTGACACCACAGTCTGTCTGACAGCTCCATATTTCATCAACTCAATGCTGTTCTCTTTCTTCCATCTTTTATAGATGGAAAATAAAACTCAGCCACCACACTATTTTTCAAAACACATTCACAGGCAGACAACACTGTCATTGTCTCATCATAGCTATATTCCCATATGCACCGTAGATTCAATGATAGCTAGACCAGAAGCTCTTGCTTTGAAATATCAAAGCAAACTCTGAACCAACTATATTTGGGGACAGATCAAAACGCATTAAACATTAATGGCAATTTAGCTAGATAGCTTGCTGTTTCTAGCTAATTTGCTTTGGGATATAAACATTGGGTCATTATTTTTCCTGAAATGCACAGTTTGTGTAGGCTACAGGTCGCCTACAGTATATCCCAGAACAATTAATCCACACATAAAAGGGTAAAAGTTTGCTTCTAGTAATCTCTCCTCCTTCATGCGTCTTCTTCTTCTTTGGACTTGACATGGTGGTTGGCAACCTATTTAAAGGGGGATTACCACTACCAACTGGACTGGTGTGTTTTTTTTTTGTTTTTGTTTTTGGGGTGGATCAGCTTAATATTGCGGAAAGAATGTTGCTTCCAATGTAATTGTCTGCATCATTTCCAATCCCCCATATTTTTTTGGGTAAATATATATATCCATACACGCATGCATACATATATACATATATACATACACATACCTATATAGACATACATACTTTTTTAAAGAATATACCTTTATTATTATTCCCCGCAACCCTACCACCGCTCCCCCAATTGGAGTAAACTAATAAACACTTCTGCTTTTACCTTCAATTTATACATCTTATACCTATTTTACAGACACAGACTACTTTATAATAGTTCTCTCTTGTTTGTTCTTAGTCCTTCCTCTATTTCTGTTGTCCATCCAATTTTATTTCCACTTGTAACTGTGCTATTTCACAAAAGCTCCGCACCTATACAAATTTCACAGATCCCGTATGCCCTACATTGTTTATCTTGTTATTAGTCCCACCCTTCAGTTCCACTCAACCCTTCCCATCTATCTTCCAACATCATCCATTTCGGATTTTTATTTGCCATATATTTTTCAACTGTGCTGTGATGCTTCACAAAAGATTTGAACCTTCCTATTCTCATAGCTTCTACAGATTGTAAATTAAAAATAAACATTTTTGCTAAAATAATTATTATATTATTGATTGATTGACTATGGCTTTTCAAATCCCCCAGTATTGCTATCTGTAGCGTTAGTTCTAGGCAAATGTTGCAATTCTTCAGCCATTCCTGGACCTGTGACCAAAAACGAGCTACATATGGACAATACCAAAATAAATGATCTAATGACTCTGCCTCCTCACAACAGAATCTGCAGAGCTGGGAAGATTGTATACCCCATATATATAACATTCTATTAGTTGCAAGAATTTTGTACAGTAATTTAAATTGAAAAATTCGAAGTTTTGAATCCGGCGTTGTTTTGCGTATCATTTCATAAACCATGTGCCATGGAATGGGTACATCGAAAATCTCTTCCCAACTATTTTGCAATTTATATGGCACAGCTGTCAGTTTTTTGGTCCTTAAATGAAATTGGTATATGTTTTTATTTATCACACTTTTCTTTAACCATTTATGTTCTTTAATACAGGGCCGACATACAAGTTCCTTACTTTTTTCCCCTTCTACTTGCCTCTTCCATTTTTGTGGTAATGCTGCAATTAATTGGTTGTAATTTTGGGTAGAGCAGACATTTCCATATGTCTGTGTTAGCTGCATGTGTGACATAACTCCACCAGTCCTATTTATGATATCATTCACAAAAATTATACCTTTTTTAAACATTTCTTCGATAAATACAGTTTTTTTATCAATTACTATATTTGAATTTAACCACAATATTTGTTGTACTATTTGTTCCGTCCTTTCAGGTGGATTAAACTGAAATTGCAACCAACTTTCTAAGGCTTGTTTAAAAAATAAGGATATTTTGGAGATTATTTCCTTTTCAAACAACCGAAAGTGAGCAGGTGTAATCTGAATAAAGGGAAAAAGGCCCTTCTTGAACATAGGATGAGACATTCGTACCAATTTACTAGAGAACCAGTTTGGATTTAAGTATAACTTTTGTATGACTGATGCCTTTAGTGAGAGGTCTAATGCTTTAATATTTAATAATTTCTGCCCTCCGAATTCATATTCGTTATATAAATAGGCCCTTTTAATTTTATCTGGCTTGCCGTTCCAAATAAAATGGAATATTTTTTGTTCATATAATTTAAAAAGCAGGTCACTAGGTGTAGGCAAAACCATAAGCAAATAGGTAAACTGTGATATGACTAAAGAGTTAATCAGGGTGATTTTTCCACAAATAGACAAGTATTTTCCTTTCCATGGTAGCAAGATCTTATCTATTTTTGCTAACTTTCTATAAAAATTTATTGGAGTGAGATCATTTCTTTCTTTTGGGATTTTTATACCGAGTATGTCCACATCTCCGTCAGACCATTTAATTGGTAAACTACATGGCAATATAAAATGTGTATTTTTTAGTGATCCAATACGTAATATGGTACATTTATCATAATTTGGTTTTAATCCAGAGAGGATAGCAAAGGTATCTAGATCCTCTATGAGGCCGTGGAGAGACTCTAGTTGTGGTTTTAAAAGAAAACATGAATCATCAGCGTACAATGACACCTTAGTTTTTAAGCCACGGATTTCTAATCCATTAATATTAATGTTTGATCTAATTTTAACAGCTAACATTTCGATGGCAATAATAAATAGATATGCCGATAGTGGACAACCTTGTTTTACTCCTCTAGATAGTTTAAAACTTTCTGAGATGTAGCCATTATTTACTATTTTACACCTAGGGTTACTATACATAATTTTAACCCATTTTATAAGAGATTCCCCAAAATTGAAATATTCTAGGCATTTATATATAAACTCCAGTCGTACTTTATCAAAAGCCTTTTCAAAATCAGCTATGAAAACCAGACCTGGTGTCCCCGATATTTCATAGTGTTCTATTGTTTCCAGTACTTGCCTTATATTATCTCCAATGTATCGTCCATGTAAAAAACCTGTCTGATTAGGATGAATAATATCTGACAAAACTTTTTTTATTCTATGCGCCAAGCATTTTGCTAGGATTTTTGCATCACAACACTGAAGTGTAAGAGGTCTCCAATTTTTTAATTGGACTGGATCTTTATATATACCACTTGGGTCCTGTTTCAGTAATAACGATATCAGACCTTCTTGTTGCGTGTCTGATAATCTACCATTTATATAGGAGTGGTTAAAACAAGCTAATAATGGTCCTTTGAGTATATCAAAAAAAGTTTTGTATACTTCCACTGGTATGCCATCCAGCCCTGGAGTTTTCCCATCCTTAAAGGCCCCAATTGCATCAAGCAGTTCCTCCTCTGTAATTTGGCCTTCACATGAGTCTTTCTGTACAGATGTTAATTTTACATTATTAATAGGAAAAAAATCCATACAATTAGTTTCAGTTAGTGGAGATGGAGGAGCCTGAAACGAAAACATATTCTTAAAGTACTTTACTTCCTCTTTCAAAATATCATTTGGTGAATCATGCGTGACTCCATCATTTGTAACAAGTTTTAATACATTTTTTTTGGTAGCATTTCTATATTGAAGATTGAAAAAGAATTTGGTGCATTTTTCCCCATATTCCATCCAGTTCGCTTTATTTTTATAATATATTACACTGGATCTTTCTTGAATAAGTTCCTCCATTTCTTTTTGTTTTTCCTCTAACTTATTCTGTGCCTCTATGGTACCGTTTTTATTGCTATCTAACTGTACTGTTAGTCCTTCAATTTCCTTTGTTAATATGGACTCTTTTGATCTAAATTCCCTTTGTTTTATAGATGAGTACTGAATTGCATGGCCTCTAAAGGCACACTTAAAAGTGTCCCATACAATAAGGGGATCTGCTGTACCTATGTTATGTCTGAAAAAGTCAGTTATAAAATCTTCTGTCCTAGTTCTAAACAATTTATCATCTAGTAGACTTTGATTAAATTTCCAATATCCTCGCCCACGTGGAAATTCTGTAAGAGAAATATATATGCCAATTATGTGATGATCCGACCGCATTCTGTCCCCTATCAACACTTTTTTAACTTTTGGTGCCAGAGAGAATGGTATAAGAAAGTAGTCAAGACGACTAGCTTGATTCAGCCTCCGCCATGTATATCTCACTAAATCAGGGTATTTAAGTCTCCATATATCCACTAATTCCAATATATCCATGACATTCATGATTTCCTTAAGTGCCTGAGGGTGATAGTTTGTAGTGTGAATTCCTTTCCGGTCTATAGAGGTATTTAAGACCGTATTAAAATCTCCCACTATAATAATAGAGTCTAGTGTTGCTTGTAGAGTTGATAAATTCTTATATATATTTTCAAAGAAGCTTGGATCATCATTATTCGGACCGTATAGGTTAACAAGCCATATTTGTTTATTGTCCAATAACATATTAAAAATAATCCATCTACCTTGAGGATCTGTTTGGACAATTTGCACATTTGGATCAAAATTATTGTTAATTAAAACCATCACCCCTTTTGAATTTCTTTGCCCATGGGAGAAATATATTTTGCCCCCCCAGTTCTTTTTCCACAAAACTTCATCTAAAACTGTTGAATGGGTTTCCTGTAAACAATAGATATTATAATCCTTCTCTTTTAGCCAGGTAAATACTGATCGTCTTTTCTTATTATCTGCTAAGCCATTACAATTGTAACTGGCTATACTTATTTCACCACTTACCATAATGAGACACACCTTTCATTCTTTTAATCAGAATATATTTTTGTAAACGTACTATTAAAAAGTAACATAATGATTGAGTGTCTATATAGTTGTACCATGATATTTGCATTTCTACTAAGTAAACCTCCAATTGGTCCCTACTATTCCACCCGCTAAAAGGCCTCATCTCGAGATGGCTTGTCATCCCAATGCCCGGTAGACCACCCTCGACCCCCTGTATCCCATAGCCCTGAACCGACTGGGATCCATTCTTTGAAAAGAGCATACAGTGCCATTTACCGAATTGAAGAAGATCAATTACCATATGCATTTCCATTGCCCTCACCTCGATTTGTATTATATATATCTGTGGATCATCCTCTATTGTCCCTAACATCTTTTACTTCTTCCTTCGCAACAGTTGTGGGATACACACATACACCCACACACACTCAGCCCTTACCCCCACACAACCATAAGCTCACTTTCTCAACAATTGCACCATCCCAGAGCCCAACTCAAGATGGGTCATGATTTACAAATGCAATTGCAGTTGCAGCTGCATGAGAAGGCCTGCAAGACCGCACAAAAAATTAGCAAAAATTGAGAGATTTATTTACCATTGTCATATCCTAGATAATGGAGGTCAAATGTACACCTTATTCCTGAAACACCCACAATACGGCCACCCGTCATGACCATGTCCCCACGCATCTCCATGCAGTCCGACTTTGATTTTGTGCCGCCAGGGCCACAATAATATACCCCCTCTCTGAATGTCCGAGTGTGACCCCCTCCCCATGGGTTACTGCAGCTAGTGTTGCCAGCACTGCCACTGCCTGGGTGGGGGCACCCCACCGGAATCCCCACCGGCTAGGTACAAGGTCGTCAAGGTTCTCATTAGCAGCTTTGAGAATTTCCTTGTATATTATGCTCTCCCTTTATGGGGCTTTGGCTTTGCAGGACCAACCCTGCCAAGCAGGCTCAGAATCTTGAGGGGGCAGTGCTGCTCTTGGTCTCTGACCTCATTTTAGCTGCATACAGACCGCTTACAGCGGGCACATAAAACAGTTAGGGACTTCTCCTTAGTATCTGGGTCATTCAGGTGGGTGTCTAGGGTATAGTGCCATGGACCGTACCATTAAAATAGGATAATAAATAATTAGATATAATTTATAAAAAAATAAATAAAAAATGTAGTTCTCCATGATAGGACAATAAATAAATAAGACGTATAATTCATTATAAAGGTATATCCATCATCTGAACAACATTGAAAGCCCTCTCATACCCGGCTCACAGCAATACATTGGCTCTGGGATATGCAACCATTTCATTACTCACTCACTCAACTTTCCAAACATAACAAATAAAATAAAAAATAAACACAAACCATACCATCCACACATACTGTGCCTTCTGTTTGCTTAGTTTTTATCTTCACTATGTTGAATTAGTGCTTGTGTGTTCAATTAGTTATATGTGAAGATTTATAGAAAAGCTATATTTTTTATTGTATTGTTACAATCAGTAACCGGGCTTGAATTGTGTTTATTTCCCTCGTCTATGAGAACTTTGTAATTTTTAAAATAACCATGGAGTAGTCTTTGTGTCTCTGAACAACTGGTTATCAATATATAGTTTATCAACGACGAGAGCTACTCGTTTCGCTTTTAATTTCGCTTTTGGATACAGAACTTTGCGCCGTTCTGCAATTTCCTTCGGAAACTGATCATTCATGCCAATTTTGGTCCCAGCAAGTCTTTTACCCAGGCTTTTAACCATTATTTTATCTTTAAATGAAGCAAATTTGGCAACGATTGGGCGTTCGTACCTCTGCCCTCTCTGTCCGAAGCGGTGAACGCGTTTAAGTTGGATTTTGTCGATAACTTCGCGTGGAATCTGAAGCGCTGTAAGGAGGAACTCTCTAACTATAGATTCAGGAACTTCTCCTTCTTTTTCTTGGATACCTGTAAGTACCAAATTCTCTCTCATGGATCTAGTTTGTATGTCTAGTAAGGTTTCCTTCAGAACGGTGTTCTCCTTTTTAATTCCATTCATTTCGGTTTCAATCTTATTGACTGTCCCTTTTAGCGCGTGTGTTTGCTTCTCCAATGTCGCAGCTTTTTCATCACTCATCTCTAGGCTTGCCTTCAACTCTTTTATATCCTTACTAACTAATTCAAGTATACCCAGTTTGTCATTTATTGATTTTAACAGATCGGTTTCGACCTTTACCATTCCCGGTGGTGAGAATATTAAGTCATCAGTGTCTGTAGAAGAGTCACGTTTTCGTTTTGTAATCGGTTCCCCTGTCTTACTCTCCGTCATGTTTGGTTGTTGCCTGTTTTCGTAATATTTGTCGATAAATGTCTCTAGTTTTAGGATTTGTTTTGTGTTATTGTCCAGATTGAAGGTTATCACTCACCAGATTAAGTAGTGCTAATATTTTAATCTAATTTAGCAGATATTTCGAATATTATGTTTTATCTTGAGGTGCTCTACATAAATCCCTTCAGTCCGCCATTACCCTTACGTTACCTTTACCTCTTAGTTAAATTGAATGAGACATCGATATGGTGTGTTGACCTCAGTTCATCTTTCAAACACCCACGTAGGTATATGCTCCTAAAAGCCAATGAGGAGATGGGAGAGGCGGGACTTGCAGCGTGTCAAGCTGTCCCGGATCCCCCGGTACTGATGCTCATTCTGTTCACCAGTTTCGGGAACGGGATTCATTATCATCAACCCCGGACTGTCTTGTTTGATTACACACACCTGGTTCCCATTTCCCCTGATTAGTACGTTATATATGTGCCCTCTGTTCCCTCTGTCTTTGTTGGTTATTGTTCCCATGTTTGTTGGTGGTGTGAGTACCTATGCGTTGGTGCAGCTGTTATGCTGCGTGCTTTATATATTGTGTATTACGGGTATCGTCCCGTGTCAGTCAGTGAGGTTTACCCTCGCTCTTTTGTTTGGGTACAGCCCAGTGTTTTGTATACGTGTTTGTTTTGGGTGTATTAAAAACCCCTATTGTGTATTCCTGCGCCTGTCTCCAAAATCCTTTATACCAGCATGACACAATAGTCGCAAATAGAACCAAGTTCTGGATACGCAGATGCTCGTTGACACGCTCCAACAGTGTGGGTGCAATGATTGAATAACATGTATGTTATTTTGCAACGCTTGCACACGTGCCACGAGCAGTGTGGTCACCATGTTAATCTAGGTAAATATGACTTGTCTCTCAACGTGACATACCCATGAGTGCGAAAGTACATGTGACAATGGCATGAGCCTTCTGCTCCAGTTTGCACATGACTGTAGTGTACTTCAATGTCAATTCTGCTGAATTCATGTTTTGGAGAATGTTGACCATGAACCACAATAAAATGGGTAAAGGTATAGTAGTCAGACTATGGAAAAATGTCAGCATGTATTACCTGAAGGGATAGGCAAAGTTTACGGTGATGCTGAGGTTGCTCTGGCTCTTGTCTAGACATTCCACTCTCACCCGCAGGTGACCAGAGTACCCTCCACATGTTGCAAATGCACAGACGGCAAAGATCTGGGAAAAGAAAAAACCTCATTAGACTCCTACCCATTGAGCATTCTAGACATAGGCTGTGTCCCAAAATGGCACCCTATTCCCTACACGGTGAACAACGTTTGACCAGAGCTCTGGGCCTGGTAAAAAAGTTGTGCACTACATAGGGAATAGGGTACCAGTTGGAATGCACACATAGTTGCTCCTTGTCACACCTCTCCTGTCTGGTCCTGTACCGAGCTGCTAGACTAGCAGCTGGAATTAATGGGCCACAGAGGACCATCAACATCCTGACAAAGGCTGACTCTGTGAAAGTAATTAGGGAACTTTTCATGTGTAACATGGTGTATGGTGTGTTGTCTTTAGCTTTTACCAACTTGGAGCTGTTGATCGATCCTTAAAGAAAAGAGAACCTGCTCTTTCCAGTATCACGTAGGTTTATTAAGCAACAGTCACTCTGCGTTTGTCAGAGCTTCAACTGCTGTTGATGAATGCAAACAGGTGAATGCATGTGGTATCTCCGTATACATCTATTGGGAGTCTATGAGGCATGCACATCTTTCAAAGGGATCATGTGTCTATAATTTCTGTCAGTGGCCCGGGAGACTGATGTCAGCATGTTATACATGTTATATATATATTTAATCAGGAACCGTCCGTGGGCATGGCAGGCAGTCAGATACTGTAGGCTACTGGCACTAATCTCTTTCTGTTATCTACCTTTGATGCATGCGAAAGGACTGAAGCATTGGTCAATTCTAATCAAGACCTAGCACTCCCACGCACGCGCATGGACACACACACCAAGTAATTATCCATCATCTTTAACCTTTACCATAATTTAGAAAGACGACACAACTCATCTCTCTGATGAAATGTTGTTTGTTTGTTGTGTTTCTTTGTGTGGGTTTGTTTATCTTTTAGAAAGAGAGAGATTGACAGTGGCAGAGAGAGACAGAGACAGAGAGAGAGAGAGCAGGACAGAAACAGAGACAGAGAGAGTTGCTTAATAAAGGGATCACATACAGCCAGGAGACCCCATCTAATTAAGTATGTGTGGCTATAATTAAAAGTCAGTGATTGGATGGATTTATAGATGGATTGATCTGTCTGTTGTCTGCAAACCCCTTGGTCATTCACTCATTAATATTCAAATGGATAAGGATGCTTTCTAAATTACTCTGATCATTAATGACAGAGAGAGAGAGGTGATAGATGAAAGCTAGCGTCAATTTAATCCTTAGCACTGAAGATATGCGTTGTAGAGTGATTGACATTTAAAGGCAATGTTAGCGGAAACTGCATTTACGGTAAACACTAGATATGTTGGCTCAATCGAAAATTACCTTTTAATTTTAATTGCGCTATAGCGCTGAACTTCAGCGCTGCGTATTTAATCGAGCCCCTAATCTTGGCACCATATCTATCAAGCAGACTGATGATCAAGGTTTGGGATTGATTTCCTTGAAAACAGCATTATGAAAACAACTGAATAATTTAGAAATGGGCTGACTGCAAACAGAGGGTCGCCTACTGTGGGTTAGAGGGTGGGCAGAGCCCCATAGAGTGACTCAACCTGTTGGAATACTGTACATGCCACACACACACACACACACACACACACCAAAAGACTCCACTGGAAACAACGTTTGATAACATTCCACCTACTAAACATAAATTCTATTCCTTACAAACTAAATTGAAAATGAAAAAAAAACGATTTTAAAAACAGATCTATCACTAGCCTACCATAGAGCACATCCATACTTCATAACTGGATAATTGTAATGCTTTATTATAGTGTTTAGCCAGGAATGTACTTACTAATGAAAATCAATTAGCTACAGTCCAAATATGAAAGAAACAACAACTTACCGGAGCAAATATGACCATACACATTTAAAAAGCAAAGTGAACAAGTTCTACTCCACAAGATGGTGTTAGCAGCTTTCTCCTCATACTGTTGTACTGTCACTGATGTAGATGGCACAAAGAGAGAAAGCAGAGAGAGAGAGAGAGAGAGCAGAGTGCAGAGGTTGCCCGGAGGGTGGGGAGAGCAGAGACCAGACATCTGAAGTGAGGAGAGGAGAGAGCAAAGCAAGCTATCTGGGGTTGGGGTAGGTGTTGGGGGGGTAGGGGAAAGAAGAGGATGTAGTGTAGAGACTGTCTGTCGTGTAACTTGGTGTTTCTGCTCCTCTCTTAGAGGACAGATAGACAGAACTGTAAAAGTATGAGGATTCACCTAGGAGATTTCCACCCATAGATTCAGCAGAGACAGGGATACAGTGCCTTCAGAAAGTATTCACACCTTTACTTTTTCCAAATTTTGTTGTGTTACAGCCTGGATTTAAAATGGATTAGATTGAGATTGTGTCACACAATACCCCATAATGTCAAAGTGGAATTATCTTAAAAAATATATATACATTAATTTAAAATGAAAAACTGAAATATCTTGAGTCTATAAGTATCCAACCCCTTTGTTATGGCAAGCCTAAATAAGTTCAGGAGTAGAAATATGCTTAACAAATCATATAAGTTGCACAGACTCACTCTGCGTGCAATAATAGTGATTAACATGTTTCCTCTGCTTGGAGCAACAGCGAAATGGGCAGGGCAGTACAGATTTCTTCTCTTACATCTGCAAGCAGAGTCTGAACATCAGACAGGATGGCATTGTTTCCCTCGATCCGTGGAATGGCTACTGCTATAGGTTTCAGGCTGCTTACCACTCTCTCCCAAAATACATCATCCAGAAGGATCCTCTTGATGGTGCTGTCCATAATGGCAGACTGATATGGCCATTTCTTGGAGAGACTCCTTCCCCTCCAGGAGACTGTCAAACATGACAACACCACCCCAACGGCTGTTGCTGGGCAGCTTCAGTGGTGCTCTTATTCTTCTCACTTTGCTTGGTGAGGTAGATTGCTGCTCTAACGTGATGACCCTTCACATACCTAACCATTTCCTTGGCTCTCTTGTAGAGTGTATCTATTGTTTTCAGTGACATGATGTCCTTGAGGAGCAGATTCAATGCATGAACAGCACAGCCAATGGGTGTGATGTGAGGGTAGGACTCCTCCACTTTAGACCAAGCAGCCTTCATGTTCGCAGCATTGTCTGTCACCAGTGCAAATACCATCTGTGGTCCAAGGTCATTGATGACTGTCTTCAGATCATCTGCAATGTAGAGACCGGTGTGTCTGTTGTCCCTTGTGTCTGTGCTCTTGTAGAATAATGGTTGAGGTGTGGAAATTATGTAGTTAATTATTTCTTGCCCACGAACATTCCCACGAACAGTGCCTTCTCAATGATTTGCTTGACCTTCACTTGAACTCTGTTGAACTCTGCATCCAGCAAATGAGTAGGTAAAGCATGTCTGGTTGGAGGCATGTATGCTGGGCGAAGAACATTCAGAAATCTCTTCCAATACACATTGTCTGTGAGCATCAGTGGTGAACCAGTTGCGTACATAGCTCGAGCAAGACATTCATCAGCATTTCTCTGACTACGTTCCTCCATTGAGTCAAAAAAATGTCTGATTCCAGTAGGATCATGAGCAGTTGCTATTGATAAGGTGTCTGATTCATAATTTCCACCTCGAATAGAAGTAGAGGGACTTTTGTAAGAGGTTGATTGTTGTGAGTGCTGAGGGAACTTAATAACTTCTTATGGATAGGGGGCAGCATTTTCACATTTGGATGAAAAGCGTGCCCAGAGTAAACTGCTTCCTACTCAGTCCCAGATGCTAATATATGCATATTATTAGTAGTATTGGTGTTACGAATCCCTTTGGCCCGACAGTCTAGGGGGGATGGTAATGGGACCCGTAACACAACTCATGCAATTTATAGTAGTGAAAACGTAACAGTGAGAACAAATAACACAGACAACTTAATTACCGTCAAACACTAAATGTTTATTTATAAACACACGGTAAATGGGGGGGGGGAAGCAGGAAAAGGGGCTGAGCGGGACCCAAGGAATGAAAGAATAATAATTCAAAAACACCCCTAAGCTAGACTAGCCTACTTCACAAACAGCTAACTAACTAACCAAAAATACAGGGGGTGGTCCGCCCAGTTCTAACTAGTGTTTTTAACAATGTTTAACTACGGGTAGTGTAGCCCAAGGGCAACTTGTCTGGTTACCCCCTTTTCCCACCATCAAACAAACACTCAAACACCATAACCAAAACAATACTCACAGGTGGGGACAAAGTGACATGTAGCTGCAAAACACACAAGCGATCTACAGACAGAAGGCATGTTACAAAGAGATTGAGCTGGGGAGAAAACAACTGACAGGGGTTTTAAACCAAGGGAAAGGGACCGTGATTGGGTAAGGGAAAAGGAGCAGGTGTCTTCTGATTAGCGACTGATTGATGACTGATTGGGGAATGATTATTGTCACCTGTGAGTAGGGGAGAAGGAGAGAAAAGAAATACACACAGGATACACACAGAACACTTGTATCCGTAACAATTGGATAGAAAACACTCTGAAGTTTCTAAAACTGTTTGAATGATGATGATAACAGAACTCATATGGCAGGCAGAAACCTGAGAAAACATCCAACCAGGAAGTGGGAAATCTGAGGTTTGTAGTTTTTCAACTCAGCCCCTATTGAATAGACAGTGGGATATGGGTCATCTTGCACTTCCTAAGGCTTCCACTAGACGTCAACAGTCTTTAGAACCTTGTCTGATGCTTCTACTGTGAAGTGGGGCTTTGTTGAAAATCGACCAACCTCAGAATTCCCACTTCCTGTTTGGATTTTTTCTCAGGTTTTTGACTGCCATATGAGTTCTGTTATACTCACAGACATCATTCAAACATAATTTTGACCCATCAAACAGGCAAAGCGTCAATACAGGGCTAAGATTGAATCATACTACACCGTCTCTGACGCTCGGCTTGCAAACTATTACAGACTACAAAGGGAAGCACAGCTGCGAGCTGCCCAGTGACACGAGCCTACCAGACGAGCTAAATCACTTCTATGCTCACTTCGAGGCAAGCAACACTGAGGCATGCATGAGAGCATCAGCTGTTCCGGACGACTGTGTGATCACGCTCTCCATAGCCGATGTGAGTAAGACCTTAAAACAGGTCAACATACTCAAGGCTCCGGGCATGTGCTGTCCAGCTGGCAGGTGTCTTCACTGACATTTTCAACATGTCCCAGATTGAATCTGTAATACCAACATGTTTCAAGAAGACCACCATAGTCCCTGTGCCCAAGAACACAAAGGCAACCTGCCTAAATGACTACAGACCCGTAGTACTCACATCCGTAGCCATGAAGTGCTTTGAAAGGTTGGTAATGGCTCACATCAACACCATTATCCCAGAAACCCTAGACCCACTCCAATTTGCAAACCACCCAAACAGATCCACAGATGATGCAATCTCTATCACACTCCACACTGCCCTTTCCCACCCGGAAAAAAGGAACACTATGTGAGAATGCTATTCATTGACTACAGCTCAGCCTTCAACACCATAGTACCCTCTAAGCTCATCACTAAGCTAAGGGTCCTGGGACTAAACACCTCCCTCTGCAACTGGATCCTGGACTTCCTGACGGGCCGCCCCCAGGTGGTGAGGGTAGATAGCAACACATCTGCCACTCTGATCCTCAACACTGCAGCTCCATAGGGTTGCGTGCTCAGTCCCCTCCTGTAATCCCTGTTCACCCACGACTGCATTGCCAGGCACGACTCCAACACCATCATTAAGTTCTGACGACACAACAGTGGTAGGCCTGATCACCGACAATGACGAGACAGCCTGTAGGGAGGAGGTCAGAGACCTGGCAGTGTGGTGCCAGAATAACCACCTTTCCCTCAACGTAACCAAGACTAAGGAGATGATTGTGGACTATAGGAAAAGGAGGACCGAGCACACCCCCATTTTCATTGACGGGGCTGTAGTGGAGCAGGTTGAGAGCTTCAAGTTCCTTGGTGTCCACATCAACAACAAACTAGAATGGTCCAAACACACCAAGACAGTCGTGAAGAGGACACGACAAAGCCTATTCTCCCTCAGGAAACTAAAAGGATTTGGCATGGGTCCTGAGATCCTCAAAAGGTTTTACAGCTGCACTATCGAGAGCATCCTGACTGGTTGCATCACTGCCTGGTACGGCAATTGCTCGGCCTCTGACCGCAAGGCACTACAGAAGGTAGTGCGTATGGCCCAGTACATCACTGGGGCTAAGCTGCCTGCCATCCAGGACCTCCACACCAGGCGGTGTAAGAGGAAGGCCCTAAAAATTGTCAAAGACCCCAGCCACCCCAGTCATAGATTGTTCTCTCTACTACCGCATGGCAAGCGGTACCGGAGTGCCAAGTCTAGGACAAAAAGGCTTCTCAACAGTTTTTACCCCCAAGCCATAAGACTCCTGAACAGGTAATCAAATGGCTACCCGGACTATTTGCATTGTGTGCCCCCCCCCCAACCCCTCTTTTTACGCTGCTGCTACTCTCTGTTTATCAAATGTGCATAGTCACCTTAACTATACATTCATGTACATACTACCTCAATTGGGCCGACCAACCAGTGCTCCCGCACATTGGCTAACCGTGCTATCTGCATTGTGTCCCGCCACCCACCACCCGCCAACCCCTCTTTTATGCTACTGATACTCTCTGTTCATCATATATGCATAGTCACCATATCTACATGTACATACTACCTCAATCAGCCTGACTAACCGGTGTCTGTATGTAGCCTCCCTACTTTTATAGCCTGTCTTTTTACTGTTGTTTTATTTCTTTACTTACCTATTGTTCACCTAACACCTTTTTTGCACTATTGGTTAGAGCCTGTAAGTAAGCATTTCACTGTAAGGTCTACACCTGTTGTATTCGGCGGGATTTGATTTGATTTGCCATCTAGTGGCCAAAATCGAATTTGCACCTGTGCTGGAATAATACATTTTGGCCTTTCTCTTGCATTTCAAAGATGATGGTACATAAAAAATACAAAAAAAATGTTTTTTTTTTCTTTGTATTTCCTTTAACCAGATCTAATGTACTATATTATCCTACATTCATTTCACATTTCCACAAACTTCAAAGTGTTTCCTTTCAAATGGTATCAAGAATATGCAATTCCTTGCTTCAATGGCTGAGCTGCAGGCAGTTAGATTTGGGTATGTCATTTTAGGCTATTTTTTTTTTAAAGGGTCAGATAACATTCATATAGTACCAATTTCTGAGAATCACTTAGATAATTAATTTGATGATACAGCAGTAACAATACAAGGATATAACATCTATAGAAGAGACATGAATGCTTATGGGGGAGGTGTTGCTGTACTGTATATATTCAGAGCCATATCCCTGACACTTAGAGAAGATCTTATGTCAAGTGTTATTGAAGTGTTGTGGTTGCAGGTTTACCTGGCACACCGAAGCCTTTTCTATTGGGTTGTTGCTATAGGCCACCAAGTGCTAACAGTCAGTACTAAATAATATGTGTGAAAAGCTTGATAATGTATGTGATGTAAACAGAGAGGTCTACTTTCTTGGGGACCAGTGTCTGTAATGACATACCCAACTCTAACTGCCTGTAGCTCAGGACCTGAAGCAAGGATATGCATATGCTTGATACCATTTGAAAAGTTTGTGGAATGTGAAATGAATGTAGGAGAATATAACATATTAGATATGGTAAAAGATAATACAAAAACAAAAAAACATGTTTTACATTTATTTGTTCTATCATCTTTGCAACGCAAGAGAAAGGCCATAATATATTGTTGCAGTTTAGGCGCAATTTAAATTTTGGCCACAGATGGCAGCAGTCTGTGTGCAAAGCTTCAGATTGATCCAGTGAAGTCTGCAAAAATGTGCCGAATTGGTCAATTGATACATTTTCCATTACATAGCTATAGAGAACATACAAAAATGATATGGTAATACACAATTTAAGTTTATACACTTCCAGGAATGTCATATATGATGGATCATTGGCTTATACACTAACTTTCACACATCTAGATGGCTGGGCGGGGTGGGTGTGGAGCCAGAGACATCAGGGGTTCAAACTGTAGAACCCAGTTCCTACATTTGAATATAAATATAGATTTGATCAAACAAAACTATGCTACATCTTATCTCTGGGACCCTCAGGATGACAAATCAGAGCAAGATTACTGAATGCAAGTACATTATTTACCTTCAGAGGTGAATGTATCAAATCAGTTGCTGTGATAAAAGTTTTTTGTTGTTGTTGTGCACTCTCCTCAAACAATAGCATGGTAATAGCTACTGTACATTGGACAGTGCAGTTAGATTAATTATGGGGAACCCCTTGACAACATCCGCTGGAATGGCAGAGCGCGAATTTCAAAAATATTTTACTTTCATACATTCACCAGTTCAATATGCCAAATTATAGTTTACCTTCTTGTTAATCTAGCCATCACGTCAGATTTCAAAAAGGCTTTACAGCGCAAGCACACCATATGATTATGTTAGGTCAGCGCCTAGTCACAAAAAAACATACAGCCATTTTCCAGCCAAAGAGAGGAGTCACAAAAAGCAGAAATAGAGATAAAATTAATCACTAACCTTTGATGATCTTCATCAGATAGCACTCATAGGACTTCATGTTACACAATACATGTATGTTTTGTTCGATAAAGTTCATATTTATATCCAAAAATCTCAGTTTACATTGGCGCGTCATGTTCAGTAATGTTTTGCCTCGAAAACATCCGGCGAATTTGAAGAGAGCCACATCAATTTACAGGAATACTCATCATAAACTTTGATGAAAGATACAAGTGTTATGCACAGTATTAAAGTTAAACTTCTCCTTAATGCAACCGCTGTGTCAGATTTCAAAAAAGCTTTACGGCAAAAGCACACCATGCAATAATCTGAGTACAGCGCTCAGCCACCGAAACAAGCCATACAGATACCCGCCATGTTGTGGAGTCAGTAAAAGTCAGAAATAGCGTTATAAATATTCACTTACCTTTGATGATCTTCACCGGAATGCACTCCCAGGAATCCCAGTTCCACAATAAATGTTTGTTTTGTTCGATAAAGTTAATCTTTATGTCCAAATACCTCCTTTTTGTTAGCGCGTTTAGTTCACCAATCCAAATGCACAAGGCGCGGGCACTAAGTCCAGACGAAAAGTCAAAAAAGTTCCATTACAGTTCGTAGAAACATGTCAAACGATGCATATAATCAATCTTTAGGATTTTTAAAATCATAAATCTTCAATAATGTTTCAACTGGACAATTCCTTTGTCTTTAGAAATGAAAGGGAACGGAGCTCATGCTCACGGCCGCGCCTGATCAACAACTAAAGGCTTTCAGCCAGACCCCTGGTTGAAACAGCTCTTACTCGCTCCCCTTTCACAATAGAATCCTGAAACAACGTTCTAAAGACTGTTGACATCTAGTGGAAGTAAATAATTATCTGAAAAACTCTCTCTTGTGAAGCCCATAGAAATATTCATTGGGCACAAAGATGATACAGCCAGAAAGTGACATAAGTACTAGCATCTGACACATCAGTATATTTCTATCATCAAGTTCCTCTTCAGCAATGAGAGAATGCAGAGGGTCTATATGCAGTCTATAATAAGTGTAGATGGTAAAATGGTGACTATTGTGATGGTGCTGTAACGATGTGCGCTGAGAGTCGGGAAGCAAGTACAGGGAGTGAGTGTTTTAATAAATAAACAAAAGAATAAACACAAAACACAAACAATGCACCGGCATGAAACAGAGTCAATAACACCCGAGGAAAGAACCAAGGAGAGTGACAGATATAGGGAAGATAATAAAGGAGGCGATGGAGTCCTGGTGAGTGTCATGAGGCGCTGGTGCGCTTGATGATGGTGACAGGTGTGCGGGATAATCAGCAGCCTGATGACCTAGAGGGAGTTTCCGTGACAGGTGCACAGTTTGAAACTCATCCATTGTACAGTAGCTGTCCAGACGCCTTGTGGATACAATTGTACTATGATGGTTTGTCAACAACCAATCCTTAGGGTTCTTAAAACTAAATGGGGCTGTATATTTCTCTTTGAGGAACTTGCTTCCTGAGTAGAACTATTACCTTACAAACATTCACTTGTGCCTCCTGTTGTCACGATCGTCTATGGGTGAGAGAGAGGACCAAGGCGCAGCGTGTGCAAAATACATCTTCTTTTATTTAGAAGAGGGAAAACACGAAACGAACACTATACACAAACTAACAAAATAACAAACTGACGACCGTGAAGCTATAATGACAAACAGTGCTGACACAAACACTACACATAGACAATTACCCACAAACACCTAAAGCCTATGGCTGCCTTAAATATGGCTCCCAATCAGAGACAACAATAAACAGCTGTCTCTGATTGAGAACCAAATCAGGCAACCATAGACTTTCCTAAACACCTACACTGAACACAACCCCATACATACTTACAAACCCCTAGACAAACCAAAACACATACATTCCCCATGTCACACCCTGACCTAACTAAAATAATAATGAAAACAAAGAATACTAAGGCCAGGGTGTGACAGTACCCCCCCCCAAAGGTGCGGACTCCGACCGCACAACCTGACATTGAAGGGGAGGGTCCGGGGTGGGCCTTAATATGGCGGCGGCTCGGGTGCGGGACGTGGCCCCCACTCCACCATTGTCAATACCCGCTTTGGTAGCGCCTCTGGAGCGGCGACCCTTGTAGAAAGTCCCGGACTGAAGACCATCCCAGAGGGCGCCACCGGACGGATGGGTAGCTCCGGACTGAGGGGTAGCTCCGGACTGAGGGGTAGCTCCGGACTGAGGGGTAGCTCCGGACTGAGGGACGGCAGCTCCGGACTGAGGGACGGCAGCTCCGGACTGAGGGACGGCAGCTCCGGACTGAGGGACGGCAGCTCCGGACTGAGGGACGGCAGCTCATGGCTGGCTGACGGATCTGGCAGCTCATGGCTGGCTGACGGATCTGGCTGCTCATGGCTGGCTGACGGATCTGGCTGCTCATGGCTGGCTGACGGATCTGGCTGCTCATGGCTGGCTGACGGATCTGGCTGCTCATGGCTGGCTGACGGATCTGGCTGCTCATGGCTGGTTGACGGATCTGGCTGCTCATGGCTGGCTGGCGGCTCTGGCAGATCCTGGCTGGCTGGCGGCTCTGGCAGATCCTGGCTGACTGGCGGCTCTGGCAGATCCTGGCTGACTGGCGGCTCTGGCAGATCCTGGCTGACTGGCGGCTCTGGCAGATCCTGGCTGACTGGCGGCTCTGGCAGATCTTGGCTGACTGGCGGCTCTGGCAGATCCTGGCTGACTGGCGGCTCTGGCAGATCCTGGCTGACTGGCGGCTCTGGCAGATCCTGGCGGCTCTGGCAGATCCTGGCTGACTGGCGGCTCTGGCAGATCCTGGCTGGTTGGCGACTCTGGCAGATCCTGGCTGGTTGGCGACTCTGGCAGATCCTGGCTGACTGGCGGCTCTAGCGGCTCCTGACTGACGAACGGCTCTGACGGCTCGGGACAGACGGGCGGCTCTAATGGCTCGGGACAGACGGATGGCTCAGATGGCGCTGGGCAGACGGATGGCTCAGATGGCGCTGGGCAGACGGATGGCTCAGATGGCGCTGGGCAGACGGATGGCTCAGATGGCGCTGGGCAGACGGATGGCTCAGATGGCGCTGGGCAGACGGATGGCTCAGATGGCGCTGGGCAGACGGATGGCTCAGATGGGGCTAGGCAGACGGGCAGTTCAGGCGCCGCTGGGCAGACGGCCGACTCTGGCCGGCTGAGGCGCACTGTAGGCCTGGTGCGTGGTGCCGGAACTGGTGGTACCGGGCTGGGGACACGCACCTGAAGGCTAGTGCGGGGAGAAGGAACAGGGCATACTGGACCCTGGAGACGCACATTTGGCCTAGTGCGTGGTGCCGGCACTGGTGGTACCGGGCTGGGGACACGCATCTCAGGGCTAGTGCGGGGAGCAGCAACAGGACGCACAGGACTCTGGGGACACACAGGAGGCTTGGTGCGTGGTGTAGGCACTGGTGGTAATGGGCTGGAGACACGCACCATAGGGCTAGTGCGTGGAGGAGGAACAGGGCTCTGGAGACGCACAGGAAGCCTGGTGCGTGGTGTAGGCACTGGTGGTACTGGGCTGGGGCGGGGAGGTGGCGCCGGAAATACCGGACCGTGCAGGCGTACTGGCTCCCTTGAGCACTGAGCCTGTCCAACCTTACCTGGTTGTATGCTCCCCGTCGCCCGACCAGTGCGGGGAGGTGGAATAACCCGCACCGGGCCATGTAGGCGAACCGGGGACACCATGCGTAAGGCTGGTGCCATGTAAGCCGGCCCGAGGAGACGCACTGGAGACCAGACGCGTTGAGCCGGCTTCATAGCACCTGGCTCAATGCTCAATCTAGCCCGGCCGATACGTGGAGCTGGAATGTACCGAACCGGGCTATGCACGCGTACAGGAGACACCATGCGCTCTACTGCGTAACACGGTGTCTGCCCGTACTCTCGCTCTCCACGGTAAGTACAGGGAGTAGGCGCAGGTCTCCTACCTGACTTCGCCACACTCCCTTTAAGCCCCCCCCCCAATACATTTTTTGGGCTGACTCACAGGTTTCCTACCGCGTCTTCGTGCTGCCTCCATTCGCCGGTATCCCTCCTCGCACTGCGCCAGAGAATCCCAGGCGGGCTCCGGCACTCGCCCTGGGTCGATCGCCCACCTGTCGATCTCCTCCCACGTAGTGTAGCCCAGATCCTGCTCCCTTTGCCATAAATCCTGTGTGGGTTGCTCCTGTTGCCGCTTGACACGCCACTTGGTCCGATTCAGGTGGGTAATTCTGTCACGATCGTCTATGGGTGAGAGAGAGGACCAAGGCGCAGCGTGTGCAAAATACATCTTCTTTTATTTAGAAGAGGGAAAACACGAAACGAACACTATACACAAACTAACAAAATAACAAACTGACGACCGTGAAGCTATAATGACAAACAGTGCTGACACAAACACTACACATAGACAATTACCCACAAACATCTAAAGCCTATGGCTGCCTTAAATATGGCTCCCAATCAGAGACAACAATAAACAGCTGTCTCTGATTGAGAACCAAATCAGGCAACCATAGACTTTCCTAAACACCTACACTGAACACAACCCCATACATACTTACAAACCCCTAGACAAACCAAAACACATACATTCCCCATGTCACACCCTGACCTAACTAAAATAATAATGAAAACAAAGATAACTAAGGCCAGGGTGTGACACCTGTTTAATTCTATGGATAGAGAAGTTTATGGGTTTGGCAAAATATTGGAGCCACTGTCAGACATTAGACATCTTGAAAGTCATGGTATTGAGATTGAAATCAAAGGTCAGAGCCATTGCTCTATGGAACCATTTGCCTCTTGACAGCTGACAACCTTGCTTGTCATTCACTGTTTTTTAACTGTTTTAACAAATTTTGCAATTTTTGTTTGACTGACAAACGAACTGCTCAACATGTATTTAATGAAGATGAGCTTGAGAAACGTAATAAAAATAGTTATCAACAACAAAGGCTGTATCACATCCGGCCGTGATTGGGAGTCCCATAGGGTTGCGCACAATTGGCAGCGTCGTCCGGGTTTGGACGGGGTAGGCCATCATTGTAAATAAGAATTTGCTCTTAACTGACTTGACTCGTCAAATAAAGGTTAAAAATAAAAAAATAAAAAATAATCAGGCTTAATGATTCCAGGTCATCAGGGGACTCCCATTTGAACACACTTCTATACTTTAATGTAACTGACTGAGAATGCATTATGTATTAGAATATTTGCCCTCTTTGGAAGTAAAACTAATGTTACAGTATTTTATCTATGACAAAAACAAATTCACTTTGTAACAGCTAAAAGACAGATTATCAAGTTTTTATTATGGGAATGAGAAGAATAAGCCAAGCGTAATTCTGAATTTGAGAACATCGGAAAATCCCATAAAACAATTGCCACTCAAATGTGGCTTTCTTACTGGACCACGTTAGTTTGCAAAGTCCGAATTGGCAGTTGTTCAGTCTTCTGAGGGAAATATGCAGCACAATATGTTCCCCTGTAATCACAAATGGACTAGCTGTGATTTTAAAGCAGTTGATTAAAGACCATCAAAACCTATTTAAAACCCTCTATCCAGATAGGCCGCTCATCTCTAAGCATAATTTCTTGATTCATTATGGGCGTATGATTGCAATGTACTTTGGAATGTACTTGTAAAGTTATGGTGCATGAGATTTGAAGGTAACCACTGCCCAATGAAATGCCTAGCATTAACATTAGCTTACAAGAACCAAGTAGAGAGTATGTTCAGCTGGAAATTGAGCGAGCTGCTGATGAAAAAAGTTTGTTTCCCAAATGCCTCTCTTTTCAAGGTAGGATATTTGCAAAAAAAAACGATCTGCTCCTTCAAAACCAGCAAACTATTGACAATGATTTTGGAATTTGTAGCAC
Organism: Salvelinus namaycush; assembly: GCF_016432855.1. Lineage (NCBI taxonomy): Eukaryota > Metazoa > Chordata > Actinopteri > Salmoniformes > Salmonidae > Salvelinus > Salvelinus namaycush. Next base: position 38,723,728 of record NC_052308.1, read on the forward strand.
TATCGATGTTGCACACTCAGTTAGTGTATTGGGTCAGACCTATAGAACAGGGAGTGTCCTCCCTCTGAACTGTGACACCAGAGGAGAATGTCTTTTTGGAGAAACAGTTCACATCATTCCAGAATGTGAAAAACAAGACGTGTTGGTTGATGTTTGTTAGAATTGGCACTGTGAAGTATTTTGACGACCACTTAAATCAAATCAAACTTTATTTGTCAAATGCGCCGAATACAACAAGTGTAGACCTTACCGTGAAATGCTTACTTACAAGCCCTTAACCAACAGTGCAGTTCAAGAAGAGTAAAAAAAATATTTACCAAATAAACTACAGTAAAAAATAATAAAAGTAACACAATAAAATAACAATAACGAGGTTATATAGAGGGGTTACCAGTACCGAGTGTCACGTTCCTGACCTTATTTCCTTTGTTTTGTCTTTGTTTAGTATGGTCAGGGCGTGAGTTGGGGTGGGCATTCTATGTTATGTGTTTCTATGTTGGGTTCATTGTTAATTAGCCTGATATGGTTCTCAATCAGGGGCAGGTGTTTTAGGTTTCCTCTGATTGAGAACCATATTAAGGTAGGCTGTTCTCACCGTTTGTTTGTGGGTGATTGTTCCTGTGTCAGTGTTTGTGCCACACGGGACTGTTTCGTTCGTTCGTTCGTTCGTTCGTTCGTTCGTTCGTGTGTACGTTCCTGTTCGTGCGTTCTTGTTTTATGTTCTCAAGTACAGGTCTGTTCACGTAGTTTTGTTATTTTGTATTTTGTCAAGTGTTCTTCGTGTTCGTCTTTAAATAAATCATTATGTATTCAACCCACGCTGCATATTGGTCCGATCCATGCTCATCCTCAGATGAGGAGGAGGACGAGCGTTACAGAATCACCCACCTGCCAAGGACCAAGCAGTGGGGTAACAGGCAGCGGCAGCAGGAGCAGAGTCTGGATTACACTACGTGGGAGGAGATCGACAGGTGGGCGATCGACCCAAGGAGAATGCCGGAGCCCGCCTGGGATTCTCTGGAGCAGTGTGAGGAGGGATACCGGCGAATGGAGGCAGCACGACGACGCGGTAGGAAGCCTGTGAGTCAGCCCAAAAGATTTCTTGGGAGGGGGATACAAGGGAGTGTGGCGAAGTCAGGTAGGAGACCTGCGCCAACTCCCCGAGCTTACCGTGGAGAGCGAAAGTACGGGCAGACACCGTGTTATGCGGTAAAGCGCACGGTGTCTCCTGTACGTGTGCTTAGCCCGGTGCGGGTTATTCCACCTCCCCGCACTGGCCGGGCTAGATTGAGCATTGAGCCAGGTGCCATGAAGCCGGCTCAACGCCTCTGGTCTCCAGTGCGTCTCCTCGGGCCGGCATACATGGCACCAGCCTTACGCATGGTGTCCCCGGTTCGCCAACACAGCCCAGTTCGGGTTATTCCACCTCCCCGCACTGGTCGGGCTACGGGGAGCATTCAACCAGGTAAGGTTGGGCAGGCTCGGTGCTCAAGGGAGCCAGTACGCCTGCACGGTCCGGTATATCCGGCGCCACCTCCCCGCCCCAGCCCAGTACCACCAGTGCCAACACCACGCACCAGGCTTCCTGTGCGTCTCCAGAGCCCTGTTCCTCCTCCACGCACTCTCCCTGTGGTGCGTGTCTCCAGCCCAGTACCTCCAGTTCCGGCACCACGCACCAAGCTTCCTGTGCGTCTCCAGAGCCCTATGCGCCCTGTTGCTGCTCCCCGCACTAGCCTTAAGGTGCGTGTCCTTAGCCCGGTACCACCAGTTCCGGCACCACGCACCAGGCCTACTGTGCGCCTCAGCCGGCCAGAGTCTGCCGTCTGCCCAGTTCCGCCTGCACTGCCCGTCTGCCCAGTGCCGCCTGCACTGCCCGTCTGCCCAGTGCCGCCTGCACTGCCCGTCTGCCCAGAGCCGCCTGCACTGCCCGTCTGCCCAGTGCCGTCTGCGCTATCCGTCTGCCCACCGCCGTCTGAACTGCCCGTCTGTCCTGAGCCTTCAAAGCCGCCCGTCTGTCCTGAGCCTTCAAAGCCGCCCGTCTGTCCTGAGCCTTCAAAGCCGCCCGTCTGTCCTGAGCCTTCAGAGCCGTCCGTCAGTCAGGAGTCGCTAGAGCCGTCCGTCATTCAGGAGCCGCTAGAGCCGCCCGCCAGACAGGAGCCGCAAGAGCCGCCCGCCAGACAGGAGCAGCCAGAGCCGCCCGCCAGACAGGAGCAGCCAGAGCCGCCCGCCAGACAGGAGCAGCCAGAGCCGTCGGCCAGCCATGACCTGCCAGAGCCGTCAGCCAGCCATGACCTGCCAGAGCCGTCAGCCAGCCATGACCTGCCAGAGCCGTCACTCAGTCCGGAGCCACCCCTCAGTCCGGTGCTGCCCCTCAGTCCGGTGCTGCCCCTCAGTCCGGTGCTGCCCCTCAGTCCGGTGTTGCCCCTTAATCCAGTGGGGTTAATATGGTGGGTAGCCATTAGGAGGAGGCCACGGAAGCGGGGATTAACTATGGTGGGGTGGGGACCACGTCCAGAGCCAGAGCCGCCACCGTGGACAGATGCCCACCCAAACCCTCCCCTATAGGTTCAGGTTTTGCGGCCGGAGTCCGCACCTTGGGGGGGGGGGGGGGGGGGGAGATACTGTCATGTTCCTGACCTTATTTCCTTTGTTTTGTCTTTGTTTAGTATGGTCAGGGCGTGAGTTGGGGTGGGCATTCTATGTTATACGTTTCTATGTTGGGTTCATTGTTAATTAGCCTGATATGGTTCTCAATCAGGGGCAGGTGTTTTAGGTTTCCTCTGATTGAGAACCATATTAAGGTAGGCTGTTCTCACCGTTTGTTTGTGGGTGATTGTTCCCTTGTCGTTCGTGTGTACGTTCCTGTTCGTGCGTTCTTGTTTTATGTTCTCAAGTACAGGTCTGTTCACGTCGTTTTGTTATTTTGTATTTTGTCAAGTGTTCTTCGTGTTTGTCTTTAAATAAATCATTATGTATTCAACCCACGCTGCATATTGGTCCGATCCATGCTCATCCTCAGATGAGGAGGAGGACGAGCGTTACACCGAGAGTCAGTGTGCGGGGTAACAGGTTAGTTGAGGTAGTTTGTACATGTAGTTAGGGGTGAAGTAACTATGCATAGATAATAAACAGCGAGTAGCAGCAGTGTACAAAACAAATGGAGGAGGGTTTCAATGTAAATAGTCCGGTGGCCATTTGATTAATTGTTCAGCAGTCTTATGGCTTGGGGGTCGAAGCTGTTAAGGAGCCTTTTGGTCCTAGACTTGGCGCTCCGGTACTACTTGCCGTGCGGTAGCAGAGAAAACAGTCTATGACTTGGGTGACTGGAGTCTCTGACAATTTTATGGGCTTTCCTCTGACACCGCCTATTATATAGGTCCTGGATGGCAGGAAGCTTGGCCCCAGTGATGTACTGGGCAATACGCACTACCCTCTGTAGCGCCTTATGGTCAGATGCCGAGCAGTTGCCATACCAGGCGGTGATGCAACCGGTCAGGATGCTCTCAATGGTGCAGCTGTAGAACTTTTGAGGATCTGAGGGACCCATGCCAAAACGTTTTAGTCTCCATGATTTCTTAACACCGCCTGCTTAACCCGGAAGCCAGCCGCATCAATGTGTCGGAGAAAACACCATTCACTTGACAACTGAGTTCAGTCTGCAGGCGCCCTGCCCGCCACAAGGAGTTGCTAGAGTGCGATGAGCCAAGTAAAGCCCCCCCCCCCCCCCCCCCCCCCCCCCCGGCCCCAACCGTCCCCTAACCCAGACGACACTGGGCCAATTGTGCGCCGCTCTATGGGACTCCCGATCACGACCGGTTGTGATACAGCATCTCACTTGGGTTGAGGTCGGGTGATTGTGGAGGCCAGGTCATCTGATGCAGCACTCCATCACTCTCCTTCTTGGTCAAATAGCACTTACACAGCCTGGAGGTGTGTTAGGTCATTGTCCTGTTTAAAACAAATGGTAGTCCCACTAAGTTCAAACCAGATTGGATGGCGTACCGCTGTACAATGCTGTTGTAGCCATGCTGGTTAAGTGTGCCTTAAATTCTAAATAAATCACAGACAGTGTCACCAGCAAAGCACTCCCACACCATCACACTTCTTCCTCCATGCTTCATGAGGGAACCACACATGCGGAAATCATCTGTTCACCTACTCTGCGTCTCACAAAGACATGGCGGTTAAAACCCAAAATCTCAAATTTGGACTCATCAGACCAAAGGACAGATTTCCACCGTGTTTCTTGGCCCAAGCAAGTCTCTTCTTCTTATTGGTGTCCTTTACACCATGCCCAAACCGGACGCGTCGCATGCGCAAGCATTGCAAAATACATTTTCACATACATGTTATTCAATCATTGCACCCACACTGCTCGTACGCGCCAACGAGTGTCTGCGTTGATTCTATTTGTGACGCAAAACGCATTGCAAGTCCTGCCTCTCCCATCTCCTCATTGATTTTTAGAAGCATATACCCACGTGCCATCTTCTCATTGGTTTTTTGGAACATATACCCACGTGGGTGATTGAAAGATGAGGTCAGTTGTGAAATGCACCTTATTATGAAAGTTAGTTGCCAATAACAATATAAAGTCCAAAGAAGAAAAAGATGCCTGAAAGGAGGAGAGATGACTAGAAACGATTTGGTTGACCGTTTTATGTGTGGAATAATTGTCAGAGTAGAGGACCTTGTGCATTTCAGGTAAAATAACAACTCAGGACAAAGTAGCTAGCAACAGCACGCTAGCTAGCTAAGTAGGACAAATTAGCTATCAACTGCAAGCTAGCTAGCTAAATAGGACAAATTAGCTAACAACCTCAAGCTGGCTTGCTAAATTGCCATACATGTTAAATGCTTTTTGACTTGTCCCCAAATTAATATAATTGTTTCAGAGTTTGTTTTGATATTTCAACCTACATATCGCGTTTGGTGTGGGGGGACAAAATCAATTCGTGCGCGATGAAGCACGCAGACACATGCGCAGGTCCGGTTTGGGCGTGGTGTTAGTAGTGGTTTCTCTGTAGCAATTTGACCATGAAGGCCTGGTTCCCGCAGTCTCCTCTGAAAAGTTGATGTTGAGATGTGTCTGTTAATTGAACTCTGTGAAGCATTTATTTGGGCTGCAATTTCTGAGGCTGGTAACTCTAATGAACTTATCCTCTGCAGCGAGATAACTCTGGGTCTTCCTTTCCTTCCAGTCCTCATGAGAGCCAGTTTCATCATAGCGCTTGATGGTTTTTGCAACTGCACTTGAAGAAACTTTCAAAGTTCTTGACATTTTCCCGGTTTGACTGACCTTCAAGTCTTAAAGTAATAATCAATGGACTGTCGTTTCTCTTTGCTTATTTGAGGTGTTCTTGCCATAATATGGACTTGGTCTTTTACCAAATAGGGCTATCTTGTGTATAACACCTCTTAAGGATCAGACCCTTTTTTCAATTTTCGCTTAAAATGACATTCCCAAATCTAACTGCCTGTAGCTCAGGACCTGAGGCAAGGATATGCATATTCTTGATACCATTTGAAAGGAAACACTTTGAAGTTTGTAGAAATGTGAAAATAATGTAGGAGAATATGACACTTTAGATCTGGTAAAAGATAATACAATTTTTTGTTCCATCATCTTTGAAATGCAAGAGAAAGGCCATACATTGAGATAGGACTTTAGGTGTAATTTAGATGTTGTCCACAAGATGGCAGCAGTGTGTGTGCAAAGTTTCAGACGGATCCAGTGAAGAATTACATCACTACACAATATTTTGTGTAGCGCCAGAGACAGCAGTGGGGTCAAACTGTAGAACCCAGTTCCTACATTTGAAATTAAAAAATGATTTTATCAAACAAAACTATGCTACATTTTATCTGGGACCCTCAGGATGACAAATCAGAGCAATATTACTGAACGTAAGTACATTATTTACCTTCAGAGGTGAATGTATCAAACCAGTTGCTGTGATAAGTGTTTTGTTGTTGTGCACTATCCTCAAACAATAGCATGGTATTTTTATGCTGTAATAGCCACTGTAAATTGGACACTGCAGTTAGATTAACAAGAATTTAAGCTTTCTGCGCGAATAAGACATGTCTATGTCCCAGAAAGTTCTAGTCACATTCCCGCACATTGAGCAACAACTATCCCGGTTTAGGGACACCGATCCCATAGAGGTTGATTTCTATGTAGTATTTTTCTCATGTTTAATCTAAGTATAGTTTTAAATATCTGTCTATATATACGTATATATACAGATCCAGTCAAACATTTGGACACACCTACTCATTCAAGGGTTTTTCTTTGCTTATTTGAGTTGTTCTTGCCATAATATGGGCTTGGTCTTTTACCAAATAGGGCTATCTTCTGTATACCACCCCTACCTTGTCACAACACAACTGATTGGCTCAAACGCATTAAGAAGGAAAGAAATTCCACAAATTAACTTTTAACAATGCACACCTGTTAATTGAAATGCATTCCAGGTGACTACCTCATGAAGTTGGTTGAGAAAATGCCAAGAGCGTGCAAAGCTGTCATCAAGGCAAAGAAAAATCTCAAATATAGAATATATTTTGATTTGTTTAACATTTGATTCTATATGTAGTATTTCATAGTTTTGATGTCTTCAAGTATTATTCTGCAACGTAGAAAATAGTTTTTTTTTTTAAACGTTGAATGAGTAGGTTTGTCTAAACTTTTGACTGGTACTGTATATACATACTGCATCTCTTTATACTGTGTCTCTAGTTCTAGTATTCCTTTATAGTGGACTATATTAAACACCCACTAACCTTTTTACCATCACCCCTGTGAAACGTAAAGTACTTTTATTAACGGTTCTGTATTTCTGTTGGGCAGATGGGCGGTCCAACATAATGATTACAGTAATTAGTAGACAACAAATGAGCACTGGTCTCCACTTCCTCTAAAGACCAGCTGGGAAGCGATCATGCTGGGAGGAAAGATGTTGGTACTTGGTAGTAAGCCCATTGTTGCATTGTTCCATTACTTTGGTCAAGATCTAACTAACCCACTAAATGAAACATCAATAAGCTGAATTTTATTTTATTTTATTTGGGGTTTGCAAATAAAGTATAAATCACAAGATGACAGACTTTATTTGAAATTTCAGAGGATTACATATGAAAGAATGAATAAAAACTCTCATTTCCCAAACTGTCTTAACATTATATAGCAGAACGTTCATGGAATCCCACATCATGGCAATGTTCTCATTAACTGTAGTTAATCCACTCTCTCTATTTACCAGGTGGTATATTCATTTGAGAGGGGAAGAAAATGACATTGGTCTACTTGAGCACTGAGTCAGAGACGATCCCGTTCCTCAAAATAAATCTCTCAAGTTGCCATAGTAACCCCGAGTCTTGAGCAATCCAAAATGTTCGTTCAAAGACAACGCTTTGAAGAATCATAACTTTCAATGGAACTACAGCCCTACCCTCCTCTCCACTGATGCAATTGTGGAAAAGAGATCTGATGTTGTTTTGGTAAATTGAGTTTGAATGACAATTTGACGTCACATGACGCACAGGTCAGGCACAATTACATACTTCAACCACCACATTTGGTATGCTACAGTTATAAAACAACAATCTCAAAATCACATTCCTTCAGACGGAGTAATGCAGTTTCTATGCATGAAGATGCAAACATTTTCTAGGAACAGTACTTAACATGGGAACTATTTGCTCATCACAGCTTGTGCAGTTATTGTCATCATCAGTGAACCTGTAGCCCTGGTCACCACTAGTGATGGCTAACTTGTGTCTGATTACTGCAGTGATCAGATGTGTAAAATCAGTATGTAGTGAAATCTGATCTGATGTTACAATTATTGTGTGTGTGCAGTCACTGTATGCTACAATCCACAAAATTCATACAGGTTTATTTTGTGTTCTATATCCCTATATCCATAACTAAATATGTAGTTTAATGGTAAATGCTGTGTTTTTATTTCAGCATTAGTACAGTAAATACAGTACAGTATGGTCCAGTTCTTGCTGAAGGGGTGAAGGTGTATCTCCCTCACTAGTAATATTTACATAATTTATTCAAAATGGATTTTAAAGCATTTACCATGAGAGTGTCTGAGCATACAGTTCCCTCAGAAAGTATTCACATCCCTTGTCACAAAGCCAGGAGTGGTGGGTGCGGAGTCAAGCGCAGAGAGCAGAGGATAATGGGGGAAACCGAGCTTTATTGCGGTATCCAAAATAAACGCCCAAAACAACAGGCGATAATCAAAAGAGTCCAAACAGACAGGGCACAAACAGACAGGGAACACAACACGCAACAAACCTCGACTAACAGAAAACTAGCCCGCACAATAGCAGGCAGGGCCTAACAGGCTTACATAGTCCTGAATCAAAACTCAAACCCGAAACAGGTGCAACCAATAAGACATAACAAATAGAAAAGGAAAAGGGGATCGGTGGCAGCTAGTAGACCGGCGACAACGACCGCCGAGCGCCGCCCGAACAGGCAGGGGAGCCACCTTCGGTGGGAGTCGTGACACCCCTTGACTTTTTCAACATGTTGTTGTGTTACAAAGTGGGAAATAAAATGTATTTATTTGTCATTTTTTGTCAACGATCTACACAAAATACTCATGTCTAAGTGGAAGAAAAATTATAACATTAGTAACAAAATAAAATAAAATAAATCACTAATATATCTTGATTAGATAAGTATTCAATACATTTTAGTATCACCTTTGGCAGCAGTTACAGCTGTGAGTCTTTCTGGGTAAGTCTCTAACAGCTTTCCACACTTGGATTCTGCAACATTTGCCCATTATTCTTTTCAAAATTCTTCAAGCTCTGTCAATTTGTTGTCGATTATTGCTAACCATTTTCAGGTCTTTCCATATATTTTCAAGCAAATTTAAGTCAAAAATGTAACTTGGTGACTCAGGATCATTCACTGTCTTCTAGGTAAGAAACTCCAGTGTAGATTTGGCCTTGTGTTTTAGGTTATTGTCCTGCTGAAAGGAGAATTCATCTCACAGTGTCTGTTGGAAAGCAGACTGGACCAGGTTTTCCTCTACGATTTTGCTTGTGTTTAGCTCCATTCTGTTTATTTTCTGTCCTGAAAAACTCCCCAGTCCTTAACGATTACAGGCATAACCATAAGATGATGCAGCCACCACTATGCTTGCAAATATGAAGAGTGGTACTCAGTAATGCGTTGTATTGGATTTGCCCCAAACATAGCACTTTATGTTCAGAACATGAAGTTAATTGCTTTGCCACATTTGTTTGCAGTATTATTTTAGTACCTTGTTGCAAACACTCTGTCAATTAGGTTAGTATTTTGGAGTAACTACAATGTCAGTTTTCTCCTATCACAGCCATTAAACTCTGTAACTGCTTTAAAGTGCCTGTTGGCCTCATGCTGAAACCCCTGAGCATGAACATTTTCCTTCTCCGGTAACTGAGTTACAGTAGGAAGGACACCTGTATCTTTTTAGCGACTGGGTGTATTCATACACCATCCAAAGTGTAATTCATAACTTCACCATCCTCAAAGGAATCCATAATACATATAAAAATACAAAGGGATATTCAATGTCTGCTTTTGACATTTTTAACCATCTACCAATAGGTGCCCTTCTTTGTGAGGCATTAGAAAACCTCCCTGGTCTTTGTGATTGAATCTGTGTTTGAAATTCACTGCTCGACTGAGAGCCCCTACATATAATTGTATGTGTGGGGTACAGAGATGAGGTAGTTATTCAAAAATCCTGTTAAACACTATTATTGCCCACAGAGTGAGTTCATGCAACTAATTATGACTTGTTAAGCAAATTTTTTAGCCTGCCATAACAAAGAAGTTGAATACGTCTTGACTCAAGACATTTCAGCTTTAAATAGAAAAATGTTAGTAAATGAAATTGAAAAACATCATTCCACTTTGACATTATGGGGTATTGTATGTAAGCCAGTGGAAAAAAAATCAACATTTAATCCATTTTCAATTCAGGCTGTAATACAACAAAAGTGGAAAAAGTCAAGGTCTGTATATACTTTCTGAAGGCACTGTAAGTTACAGTCCACCACTAATGATTGTATTAATCAGATGGTATTTGGTTTGAAAATCTATAGTGCTTCAATGCAGTTTTCCAAATAAAACCTTAATGTATGACTGACTTGTTTTGGTGAAAAGATGTCCTACCGATGTGATATTTTTAGAAAGAGGTGGGGAGAGGAAGGGAAGAGAGGACAGGATGAGAGGACATGAGGAGAAGAAGAAACAAGAGGACATGAGGACACAAGTAAAGACTACTGAGTAAAATCCCCTGTGTGAAATGTCATTGTCTCCTATTTCCATAGGGGGGCAATAGAGAATCAACACTAGCTGACTATTGGTGAGAGGACATTGGTGTGTCACCTATAACGTATTACATTAGCCACATTACCATATGATTCAGTAATAATTGTGAAGTGTATGTGAGATACAACTCAAAAGATTATCCTTTCACCGTGTGGACAGGACATTAGATTCAGGGAAATCCAGAGGGAGTATGGAGGGGTATGTCTCTTCATCAACAACAGATGGCGTGCAGACTAGTGCAGAGAAACCCTTCTACCCCCCCCCCCCCCCCCGTTGTGCTTAGAACAACCTCAATTTGTCGGATCATGGACTCAACAAGGTGTTAAAAGCGTTCATGTTGACTCCAATGCTTCCCACTGTTGCGTCAAGTTGGCTGGATGTCCTTTGTGTGGTGGACCATTCTTGATACACACAGGAAACTGTTGAGTGTGAAAACCCCAGGAGAGTTGCCGTTATTGATGCAAACCAGTGTGGCTGGCACCTACTACCATACCCTGTTCAAAAGCACTTACATTTTTTGTCTTGACAATTCATCCTCTGAATGGTACATATACACAATCCATGTCTCAGTTGTCTCGAGGCTTAAAAGTCCTTTAACCTGTCTCCTCCCCTTCATCTCCACTGATTGAAGTGGATTTAATAAGTGACACCAATAAGGAATCATAGCTTTCACCTGGATTCACCTGGTCAGTTAATGTCATGGAAAGAGCAGGTGTCCTTAATGTTTTGAATACTCAGTGTATATTCCACCTGAGGACAACAAGAACACCAAGCTGGCACTCTGTATGAGGCTATAAAAACAAGCAGGAAACAATGCACCTGGAGGCTGCTTTTCTTGTTGCTGGTGAATGTAATTATGTGTCACTAAGACGTGATGCCCAACTTTTATCAACACTTCTGCTAAGCCACTAGGGGCGATGAAGTCCTAGACCACTGTTAACCACAAGCAAGCATTTAAGGCCCTCCATCATCCCCTTTTTGGTAAATCAGATTGTCTGTACTCCTGCTTCCTGTTTGCAAACAGAAGCTCAAACAAGAAGTACCCGTGACGTGCTCTGTAGAGATATGGTCAGAATCGGAGGTTATGCTGCAGGACTGCTTTGCTAGCGCTGACTGGAAGATGTTTCGGTACTCCGCCGATAGCATCAACGAGCTAACCACCTCTGTCTCGGGTTTCATCAAGAAGTACATTGCCGACGTTGTCCCGACAGTGAAGGTTTGCTGCTTCCCCAGTCAAATGTTGTGTATTAAGACAGAAGTATGCACTAAGATAAAGGACATGGCTACCTCACTGTAACGATCTTCTTCATCTGAAGAACAGGAAAGATCGGACCAAAATGCAGCGTGGTACGTGTCCATGTTAACTTTATTATGACTGAACACTAAATACAAAATAACAAAAGTGAAACAACGAAAATCGAAACAGTCCTGAAAGGTGAACACAACACAAAACAGGAAACAACTACCCACAAACACCAGGTGGGTAAAGGCTACCTAAGTATGGTTCTCAATCAGAGACAACGATAGACAGCTGCCTCTGATTGGGAACCATACCAGGCCTAACACATAGAAATACAAAACATAGAATGCCCACCCCAACTCACGCCCCGACCAAACCAAAATACATAAAAGACCAAAAGACATAAAAAAGGAACTAAGGTCAGGATGTGACACTCACACAGGGCTATCGCAGCCAACCCTGAGGCTATGGCTGAGGACACAAACACACACAAGAAGTCACACTATGACCATCAAACAGGCAAAAGGACAATATAGGAACAAGGTTGAATCCTATTAAACTGGCTCCGACGCTCGTCACATGTCGCATGGGCAACAATCCATTATGGATTACATAGGAAGACCTAGCTTCGATCTATTCAATAATGCCTCTCTACCAGACAAACTCAATGAATTCTATTCATGCTTTGACAAAAACAACACAGAGCCGTGCATGGGGGCCCCCGTCGTCCCAGAGGACTGGGTGATGTGAGGAAGGTTTTTAATTAGGTCAACACTTGTACGGCCACGGGCCAGACAGTATTGCAGGGAACGTTCACAGAGCGTGGGCAGACCAGCTGACAGGCGTCTTCACTGTAATTTTCAACCTATCCTTGTCCCAGTCTGTAATCCCCACATATCTCAAGCTGACCACCATCATTCCTGTTCCCAAGAACTCTAAGGCTACCTGCCATAATTACTACCACCCTGTAGCACTTACATCTGTAATTATGAAGTACTTTGAAAGGCTGGTCAGTGCACACATCACCTCCATCATCCCAGACACCCTAGACCCACTCCAATTTGCATACCGCCCCAACAGATCTACAGACGATGCAATCTCAATTGCACTCCACACTGTCCTCTCCCACCTGGACAAGAGGAATACCTTTGTGAGAATGCTGTTCATCGACTACAGCTCAGCGTTCAACATTATAGTGCCCTCCAAGTTCGGGACCCTGGGACTGAACACCCCTCCATGTGGAATGGCCCTTCAGATGCTCAGGAACATTTACAGCTGTACCATTGAGAGCATTCTAACTGGTTGTATCACCATCTGGTAAGGCAACTGCACCGCCCACGTCCGGAAGGCCCAACAAAGTGTGGTGCAGACGGCCCAGCGATTCACTGGGGGTGAGCCAGATGGTGTCTGACTCCAGCCAACCGAGACATGGGCTGTTCTCCATGCTCCCATCCGAAATAAGACTCAGACAAACAGAATACTAAATAGCTTCTTTACCCTGGCTAACAGCTACTGCTCTCCCTCTCCCACAGATTATGCACACTGACTCTATGCCCATCCACAGGTCTCTGCCCACTCACTACGCTGCTGCTAAAATTATTATTGATTACATTTATTACTCCATTACGTTGCTGTCCATTGGTTATTGAGTGCCATTATCATTAGTATTTATCTATTTATCCTACTAATAGTCACTATTATGCCTGTTTACGTGCATATATTGCCATTACCATAAGTATTTATGTATTCCTGCTACCAGTCACTTTTCAGCCCTGTTTACATGTATATCCTACTACCAGTCACTTTTTATGTATAAACCCATCTCAACCACTCCAGTATCCCTGCACATTGAATAAGGTACTGGCACTGACCTGTATATACTTGCATTCTCCTATTCTTTGACTCTCATCGTAGTTCTTGTGTGGTTTTTATTCTTACTTAATTTTTTAAATTATATTTTCTATTATTATCTATATTATTATTATTATCAGGGAATTGTTAGGAAAGAGCTCTCATGGTAAGAATGTCCCTGTACTGTTTTAAACCTGTTGTATCCTGTGCACGTGACGAATATACTTTGAAACTTTGAGAATATGGCTCCACAATGAACACACATTTGGTTATCGGTTGGGTAACGACTTACTTTGGCTACATATCCATAACGCATTTAATACACATCTATAAGCATTTCATGAATGTGTTATAGCAGGTCCCAACCACATTATTAAAGGTTAATGAAATATATCCATACCAATACTCTAGTGCATTCATGTCATGCAAGAGCTCCTATGTACGTTTCTTAATAGATGCATTATTACAATGACAGCACAGGGTCATCATTATGGCTGTTCTGAAAAGTGCTTCTGTTAGTGAATATGCTGAAAGGCCAAAACCACGTTTTGAAAATGATGCTGCTATATAGCTTGAACCAGCCACAATTCCCCCACTGGCCAGTATAGACCCATGACTTACCTTCTTCTTCTCACTGAGGTCAATGGTGCATGAAAATCCCCACATGGTTGAATCTTCAGGGTAGCTTTTACAGATCAAATTGTGTAGTTGAGGGTCATATCATAACTCGTTCTTCCTCATTAACAACCCCCCTCCACATCACAATTAAGTTGGTCGATACCGGTCTATAACACACAGTCAAATCTATTAATTCATAAAACATTTATAGCTAAGCACTTTATGGTAATTAACTGTGCAGTTTGCCAATGATCTATAACACCACATTAAATGTCTATGTTTGAATTCTATGCAGTCAATGTAATGTCATTTCAATTTTTCCTGTTTATAAAGCATTTTCCAGATGTAGTAAATAAAACAATTGCTGAGCACATCCCCGAAAAATCTAACTATTGACATTTTTAGATTTAACAAATGTTAATATTCAAAGCATTCAAATTCAATTCCCCATTTCAGACTCATAGCTAGCAAGAAATATTTTGGTGAGAAAAAATAAGAATCAGACAGGGGATTAATTTACATCAATAGATAGGTAGAGACTTCAGCATTCTCTTCATTTGTACATTATATCATTCCTATAAGACAAAAAATGAAGGTATGGCACGTTGCACAAGCCCTGCACTTTTAAAATGACTGTGTTCCAATTGGAATTTTATGATGTGTAGAGCACCACCATCAGGTAAAAGATCTGATTCCTCTTGGTACAGGGGACATATTTGGGGACATATTTTATTTCCAACCTAGACTTTCAAATCTTTTATTCCCCAACATGAAGAAAATGATGACCCCAACCCTGAGAGACCAGAAGGGGGCATTGTTGGGCTGCAGCCTTTACACACTTTAGTTGACCCTTTTCTTCTTGGAGTATGGGCGACATTCATTTGGAACAAAACCGGGAGCAAACGGGACAAAACAGGGAGAGACTACATGAACTTGTCAATTAAGAATGCTAGTTTTCATTTTCCGTTGCAAAGCATTATGCTACGTGTACAACATTGAGTACGGCCCTGAACTGGTTTACAATACCTTCCTGTGGGAACCGGGACAGGTAAAGTTACCACTTCTAATAAGTCACAGAGTGCAGGGCGGGCTAATCACCACCTAGCCAACGATATCACAAGAACTCGTAACCTATCTAAGTGTGTTTGTGAGATCCTGTTGCCATATCACTATGACATTCATATCACAATTTTGGCTTACTCTACAAAGCTTTGTGTGCAAATTGTTTCTTCTTTCTCCTTTTCATATCAAGTGGAAAGTGACTTTTTACTTCTGTTCATACATTTTGCAAGTCAAAACCAGTACCCTATTGAGTTGTCATTGTCCTCTGTAATGTAAAGTCTCTATTGGATCAGATGAGTAGATCAGTCTATATTCATAGAAGCAGGCAGAATATAGTTTCCTCTCTAGGTATTTATATCCTGCAGCAGGGAGGGTCTCTCCCCTCTCCCTGGGCCTGAGCCTGGGTATGGGGAAGTGATCCACACACCAAAGCCCCTTTGAAAATTCCAGCCAGGCCAGTCTCACTTTCCCAATATAACCCACTTGCTGCTGACCACGCCCGTGTAAACAGCCTGGTTGGTCACCCTCTGCCTGAGAGTGTCACAGTTTGACAGTGTGTGTGAGTGTGTAGGTATTTCTGTGGGCAGAGCGAGTCTATTTCTGGCCCTGGGCTTGTGAGTCCTGTTGCTCTCTCGTTTGAATACATTTTTTCTTCAGTTCAAATCAATTCGAAAAACGTTTTGTTTGTTCTTTTGAATGGGCACCATGATGAGGGAAACAGATCCAGTGGGGACAGAGATTGACCTAGGAGACTCTGATGATGAAGACCTGGATGAGGACCGTGAGGAGCCTCAGCTGCTATGGAAGGCTGAACTGGGGGATGGGATGGATGAAGAGGAGGCTGTGTCCCCGTTAGTTGACGTTAGTGACACCAAGCCCCTGCTGAAAGAAAGAGACCCTAGAGGAGTCAACGACTGTCTGAAGGTATTTCAACACAACCATGCATCAATGCATCAACGCAGGCGCTGACTGCTAACAAGACCGCATTTGTTGTGTGAATTTGCATGACTTCATGAATGAGTTTTTTGTGCTTTCTGGATTGTCATCTGAAAGGAGTAATGCTGTCACAATAGTAATATTAGGTGATGTGGGGTCAAGCATATAATCTGTCTTAACCCAATTATTCAAACCTAATTACTGAAACTAGCAAACAGATCTGAAACATTTTATAGTTCTACAGTAATACAGTCTGTGGTTTGTCACAGTTGGTTTTCTATGCTTGTACTGCCCTCTGGTGGGCATGTTATTGACTGCACTTATCCATATTTCTTTGAGTGGCAAAAAATGTGCAGTAGTTTGAAAGGAAACTGTGGGAACGTCCACCCTGAGACTATGACTCGGCCTTTAGGTGACCTTTGAGGATGTGATAGCGGAGCCGGTGTCAGTGCGTAGCGGAGACAGAGTGTGGATCTGGAGTAATGCCCTGTTCGAGGTCACAAGGGTCTGGATCTACCGGATAGTAACTGTCTTGCTGGCCGTCCCTATATCCATCATCACTGCACTGCTCTTCGCCATCCTCAGCTTCCTACACATATGGTAGGTATATAATATAATTTCAAGGCCCACTGATAGTATATGAACCATAAATCAACATGTTGACATTTTCTCTTCTCTTGTCTTCTCTTGTCTTGTCTTGTCTTGTCTTCTCTAACCTTCTCTTTTCTTCTGTTTCTCCATGTATTCTCTATCTAACCGTGATAGGTTCTTCAGCCCATTCGTCCATTACATCCTTATTATCACATACTGGCTGCAGAGCCTATGGAGCATCGTACTGGACATTGGTGTCCACCCATTCCTCACTAGTGCTGCAAGGTGCCACAGTGGAATCAGACTTCGCCTGACACAGGAATGAAGGAATGATAGAACTTCACACAGAGATAATGGGATAAACAGGATTGGGAATATGGGATTGTTTACTATGGAATGCCCTCTGGGGTGACTGTCAGGGCTGGACTAAGCTTTGTAGGATGCTCTAGGATCCGACCAGGGGCACAACTACAGGCCTTTTGGTGGATCGTGGGACCTTGCAGCTGAACTGAGATCAGTGTGATTGATCAAGACTGAGGAAAAGTGTTTATCAAGCTCCAACAAGAAGATTGGTTACCTATTTGAGAAGTTGTCACGAGTGAAGGTGAAAAGGAGAATGTGTAAAGGATGCACAATCATTTAGGGTAAAATTTGTATCTAGTATAAACTGGAAGTGTGCTTTGAAGTGTACTTTTTCCGCATTATGTGATAGCGTTAGATGATTCACTTGTTTGATGACCACATTTAATATAATTCAGATACAGCACTGTAATATAGTGTTATCTTTATCAAATCTGACCACACAGTTCAAAATGTGCCTCCGCTATTTTTGTTGTATTGTAGAAAATGTCAAGTTTATCTTCATCTATTCTGATAAAAATGAAATATATCTTAAATAAAGTGTTATGGAATATGATCAATATATCAATATCAGACCTGTTTTCTTATACAAAATCAATCCATTGAAACATCTCTCTTCTTCAAAGAGACACACCTTTTCTGAATATCACTGTTGTACTGAGTGCAGAAACAAGATTCAAATAGATGGTAAAGAGGCTCTTGTTCTTGAATGGTGGTACAATCCAAATCTTGAATGTATTCATTCACACCCAATCTGCTTGCAGGTGACCTCGTTATGTATGATTAGCCTTTTTCATGCTAACATCCAGTAGGATGAACTCCTTGGCCCTCCCTTTATCTTCACTTCACAGCTCAGGGTCTGGACGCATCTCTCTTCATCCTGGAAAGCCATCTGCCTTCACCAAAATAGGAAATGGGGCAGTTCAATGAATTCAACAACAGCACAGGCAAACTCACTGTATTTGAAGTGAACCATGTTTCACAAACACACAATTTTTAGTTGTATTTGTATTTATTATGGATGCCCGTTAGCTGCTACCAAGGCAGCTACTCTTCCTGGGGTCTGGCAAAATTAAGGCAGTTATGCAATTTTAAAAACATTACAATACATTGATAACAGATTTCACAACACACTAAGTGTGTACCCTCAGGCCCCTACTCCACTACCACATATTTACAACACAAAATCCATGTGTATGTGTGCGTATAGTGCAGATGTTATCATGTGTCTATGCATGTGTCTGCGCCTATGTTTGTTTTGCTTCGCAATCCCCGCTGTTCCACAAGGTGTATTTGAATCTGTTTTTTAAATCTGATTCTACTGCCTGCATCAGTTACCTGATGTGGAATAGAGTTCCATGTAGTCATCACTCTATGTGGTACTATGCGCCTCCCATAGTCTGTTCTGGACTTGGGGACTGTGAAGAGATCTCTGGTGGCATGTCTTGTGGGGTATGCATGGGTGTCTGAGCTGTGTGCTAGTCATTTAAACAGACAGTTCAGTGCTTTCAACATGTCAACACCTCTCACAAGTACAAGTAGTGATGAAGTCAATCTCTCCTGCACTTTGAGCCAAGAGAGATAGACATGCATATTATTAATGTTTTCTATCTGTGTACATCCAAGGGCCAGCCGTGCTGCCCTGTTCTGAGCCAATTGCAATTTTCCTACGTCCCTCTTTGTGGCCCCTGACCACACGACTGAACAGTAGTCCAGTTGCGACAAAACTAGAGCCTGTAGGACCTGTCTTGTTGTAGTGCTGGAGGTAGAGCAGCGCTTTATTATCGACAGACTTCTCCCCAACTTAGCTACTGTTGTATCAGTATGTTTTGACCATCACAGTTTACAATCCAGGGTTACTCCAAGTAGTTTATTCACCTGAACTTGCTCAATTTCCACATTATTTATTACAATATTTAGTTGAGGTTTAGGGTTTAGTGAATGATTTGTCCCAAATACAATGCTTTTAGTTTTTTTAATATTTAGGACAAACTTATTCCTTGCCACCCATTCTGAAACTAACTGCAGCTCTTTGTTAAGTGTTGCAGTCATTTCAGTCGCTGTAGTAGCTGACGTGTATAGTGTTGAGTCATCCGCATACATAGACTTAGGCTTTACATAGGCTTTACTCAAAGCCAGTGGCATGTCATTAGTAAAGATTGAAAAAAGTAAGACAGCTGCCCTGGGGAATTCCTGTTTCTATTATGTTGGAGAGGCTTCCATTAAAGAACACCCTCTGTGTTCTGTTAGACAGGTAACTTTTTATCCACAATATCTTCTAGTTCCTCCCAAACCCGGATCCGGGAGCACCCCCGTCAGTAAAAAAGCTGACTAGCATAGCCTAGCATAGCGTCACAAGTAAATACTAGCATCTAAATATCATTAAATCACAAGTCCAAGACACCAGATGAAAGATACACATCTTGTGAATCCAGCCATCATTTCTGATTTTTAAAATGTTTTACAGGGAAGACACAATATGTAAATCTATTAGCTAACCACGTTAGCAAAAGACACCACTTTTCTTACTCCACCATTTTTTTACTGCATCAGTAGCTATCACAAATTCGACCAAATAAAGATATAAATAGCCACTAACCAAGAAACAACTTCATCAGATGACAGTCTGATAACATATTTATTGTATAGCATATGTTTTGTTAGAAAAATGTGCATATTTCAGGTATAAATCATAGTTTACCATTGCAGCCACCATCACAACTCTCACCAAAGCAACTAGAATAACTACAGAGACCATCGTGTATTACCTAATTACTCATCATAAAACATTTCTTAAAAATACACAGCGTACAGCAAATGAAAGACACAGATCTTGTGAATCCAGCCAATATTTCAGATTTTCTAAGTGTTTTACAGCAAAAACACAATATAGCGTTATATTAGCTTACCACAATAGCAAACATCACAACAGCATTGATTCAAGCCAAAAATAGCGATAACGTATAAACCACCAAAATATATTAATTTTT
Source organism: Salvelinus namaycush (assembly GCF_016432855.1). Taxonomy (NCBI): domain Eukaryota; kingdom Metazoa; phylum Chordata; class Actinopteri; order Salmoniformes; family Salmonidae; genus Salvelinus; species Salvelinus namaycush. The sequence goes on from NC_052308.1 coordinate 38,743,724, forward strand.
TCACTAACCTTCTCAGAATTCTTCAGATGACAGTCCTATAACATCATATTACACAATGCATATAGAGTTTGCTCGAAAATGTGCATATTTAGTGGCACAAATCGGGGTTATACAATGAGAAAAGTTGCCAAGCTGCCCAGAAAATGTCGGGAGAAATCTTTGGAGAGGCACCTATTCTAATCAGTAACTAATCCAAAACTTGACTAAAAAATACAGGTTGGACAGCAAATGAAAGACAAATTAGTTCTTAATGCAATCACTGTGTTACATTTTTAAAATTAACGTTACTTCAACATACAGCGTGCGCTAAAGCGAGACCGCGCCGAAATTCATGGCGGAATTATTATTTGACATTTGTCAACATAAATACGAATTAACAGCATAAAGACTGCTTACTATTTGCTGAGCTTCCATCAGAATCTTGGGCAAGGTGTCCTTTCTCCAGAACAATCATCTTTTGGTTGAAAGATGTCCTCTTCTCCTGTCGAAATAGTCGCTAACGTTAGCTATGTGCCGGAAAGGTGTCCAACTCCTGATAGCGCGTCACAAAGAAATCCCAGAAAATCGCAATAAACTGATATAAACTGCTATAAGTCGGTTTAAATTAACTACCTTATGATGTCTTTAACAACTATAACGAATAAAAACATGACCGGAGATATAGAACTGCTAAAACGAAAGCTTTGCAGGACGCCATTGTGATGTCCCTCTTGCGCCAGGCGCCCCGTTGAAAAGAACGGTACTTCCGTTCCACGGTCTTATATAGGGCCCCAGATGGTGCAATCCACTCCATTCAAATTCTCACCGCTTACTGACATCTAGAGGAAGGCGTATGCAGTGCATGTAGCCCCATAGCTTGCATGGGGACTTATAAACTGACCTCAGAACAGGGACCTCGATTTCAGAAATCTCACTTCCTGACAGGAAATGTGCTGCAGAATGAGTTCTGTTTCACTCAGAGAAATAATTCAAACGGTTTTAGAAACTAGAGAGTGTTTTCTATCCAATAGTAATAATAATATGCATATTGTACGAGCAAGAATTGAGTACGAGGCAGTTTAATTTGGGAACGTAATTATTACAAAGTCGAAATGGCGCCCCCCTATTGACAAAAGGTTAAAGCAGGTGGTGTAAAGCCGTAAAACATACATTTTTCCAGCAGCAGACTATGATCAATAATGTCAAAGGCCGCACTGAAGTAAAAAAGAAACTGCCCCCACAATCTTTTTAAAATCAATTTCTCTCAACCAATCATCAGCCATTGGTATAAATGCTGTGTATGTTGAATATCCATCCCTATAAGTGTACTGAAAGTCTGTTGTCAATTTGTTTACTGTAAAATAGCTATGTAACTGGTCAAACAACATTTTTACTATTCTTAGGTAGCGGAATTACTTTTGCTTCCCTCCAGGCCTTAGGGCACCCAATTTCTAGTAGGCTTAAATTTAAGATATGTCAAATAGGAGTGGCAATATTGTCTGCTATTATCCTCAGTAATTTTCCATCCAAGTTGTCAGACCCCGGGGGCTTGTCATTGTTGATAGACAAAAAAAAAAAAAAAAAATCTTCCACACTCACTTTACAGAATTCAACAATACAATATTTGTCTTTCATAATTTGGTCAGATATACTTGGATGTGTAGTGTCAGTGTTTGTTGCTGGCATGTCATGCCTAAGTTTGCTAATCTTGCCAGTTAAAAAATTATTAAAGTAGTTGGCAAAATCAGTCAGTTTTATGATGAATGAGCCATCTGATTCAACGAATGATGGAGCTGAGTTTGCCTTTTTTCCCAAAATGTAATTGAAGGTGCTCCAAAGATTTTTACTATCATTCTTTATGTTATTTATCTTTGTTATTTCTTCCTCTTTTTATTCAGTTAGTCACATGACTTGATTTTTACTATCATTCTTTATGTTATTTATCTTTGTTATTTCTTCCTCTTTTTATTCAGTTTAGTCACATGAATTTGAAGTACGTTTGCCAATCGGTTGTGCAGCCAGACTTATTTGCCATTCCTTTTGCCTCATCCCTCTCAACCATACATTTTTTCAATTCTTCATCAATCCACGGGGATTTAACAGTTTTTACAGTCATTTTCTTAATGGGTGCATGCTTATTAGTAACCAGGGATAAGCAATTTCATATGTGTGTCAAGTGCAACGTCTGTTTGCTCCTCATTACACACCATGGACCAACAAATATTCTTTACATCAACAACATAGGAATCACTACAAAACATATTGTATGACCTTTTATACACTATATTAGGCCCAGCCTTTGAAACTTTGGTTTTCCTAAATATGGCTACTATATTGTGATCATTGCTTTCAAGCACATTTCTGCAGCATTAGTAAAGATGTGATCAATACATGTTGATGATTCCATTCCTGTGCTGTTTGTAACTACCCTGGTAGGTTGACTGATAACCTGGCACTGGTTACAGTTTGAAGTTTTTTCTTGAGTGGGCAGCTTGATGAAAGCCAGTCAATATATAAACCACCCAGAAAATATACCTCTCTGTTGATATCACATACATTATCAAGCATTTCACACATGTTATCCAGATAGCACTTGGTGGTCTATAGCAGCCTACCACAAGAATGGGCTTTAGTTGAGGCAGATTAACCTGTAGCCATATTACTTCAGCAGTATTGAACACGTGATCCTCTTTAATCTTCACAGGATTGTGGTTCTGAATATAAACAGCAACACCTCCACCACTGGCATTTCTGTATTTTCTGTAAATGTTATAACGTTGTATTGCTACTACTTTCATCAAAGGTATTGTCTAAGGGAGTCTCACAGATAGTCAGAATATGAATCTCATCTGTTACTAACAAGTTATTAATTTCATGAACCTTGTTTCTTAAGCTACATATGATTACAACACAATGGTAGTGATTAACTGATCTGGGCTTGGGTCATTGATAAGTCATTGTCTCAACGCAGAGTTATAAGGCTGTGAAAGGATCCAGGGACCCAAATGATTTGGGTGGATCCCACCCTCCTTATAAAACGTGTTTTGTTTCGAAAAGGTATCGAAATTGTCAACAAAAGTTACACCCATTGAGCTGCAATAATCACGTAGGCAGTGAAGAGAAAGATTCCTGCTAAAACATACAAAGCCACGATTCAGAGAGGGCACAGGGCCAGATATGATGGGTATTTTATTAGTGTCTAGCAGAGAGTCAATCAGCTCTTTGAAATTCAGTTTCAGCTGTTGAGAGTTGCCCTTCACAATGTCATTAAAACCCACTACGATAGAATCGATGTCCATGTCTTGGTGTAGTACATTTGGAAGCAACTTAGCAATGTCATTTACTCGAGCTCCGGGGGAGGACATTGTTTTTGCACCAGGAACAGTCACATTTCTTACCATAGAGCTGCCCAAAATCACAGCTGGCGAGAAGGACGAGGAAATCAACTCCCACGTTTCACAGGATGGTGCAGGCCTCCGACAGATGGAGAAACCCCGCTCGATCCAGAGCAGGGACGGAAGGTTGCTGACGTCGACTTCGAATTGGTGGAGAAGGAGTAGGAGTAGGCACAACGGCCGCAGACACAAGTACCCACAGCAATGAAGGTGCAAGCTCCAGGGCGGCAAAACTATTCATTGTTTGTATCCGCTCCAGGACTCTCGTTTGGAGTCTAGACTGCTTTGCGTGAGGCCGCTGTCTTCGGCTTCCACAGCTCGTGACATGCGACCATTGTTGATCGCCAGGCTCCTCTTGCTGTGCTCCTTCAACTCCGCTATCAGATGGGGGAGGAGAGGCTGGAGATGCTCCCCTGGCGAAACAACTCCGGGCAACACCGGCCAGTCGGATAATGACAAACGACAAGACAGCGATGCGTCCAACATGGGTGAAAGGCATCGAGCCACTGGCGTAGAAAAGGTAAACATTCCACTCTGCGTTTTCACCAATTTCTTACGTAGGCTGTCTACCTGCGTGATCAAGGAAGCCACCTCAAGCCTATAATCCTCGGCAAGCAATCAATTGCTGCATTGGAACTCTGAGTGATCCAGTTTGTTCCCGAAACAAAGCATAGTAGATACAGCTCCTACAGCGCTGGAACCGTTCATTTACTTCTCCATTGGAAAACTCATATGGGACTAACTTCGTGAGCATGATGGCAAACGTTAGCAGCTTACCTAGGTTAGCGGCTCTTTCAAGCAGACTTTAACTTAACAACTAAGCGGGATTCCCTGACAAGTAATAGCAGTCCTTTTTATTTTTTATTTTTTTTATTTCACCTTTATTTAACCAGGTAGGCCAGTCGAGAACAAGTTCTCATTTACAACTGCGACCTGGCCAAGATAAAGCAAAGCAGTGCGACAAAAACAACAACACAGAGTTACACATAAACAAAGGTACAGTCAATAACACAATAGAAAAATCTATGTACAGTGTGTGCAAATGTAGAAGAGTGGGGAGGTAAGGCAATAAATAGGCCATAAAGGCAAAATAATTACAATTTAGCATTAACAATGGAGTGATAGATGTGCAGATGATTATGTGCAAGTAGAGATACTGGGGTGCAAAAGATCAAGAGGGTAAGTAACAATATGGGGATGAGGTAGTTGGGTGTGCTATTTACAGATTGGCTGTGTACAGGTACAGTGATCGGTAAGCTGCTCTGACAGCTGATGCTTAAAGATAGAGAGGGAATTATAAGACTCCAGCTTCAGTGATTTTTGCAATTCGCTCCAGTCATTGGCAGCAGAGAACTGGAAGGAAAGGCGGCCAAATGTAGTGTTGGCTTTGGGGATGACCAGTGAAATATACCTGCTGGTGCGCGTGCTACAGGAGGGTGCTGCTATGGTGACCAGTGAGCCGAGATAAGGTGGGGCTTTACCTAGCAAAGACTTATAGATGACCTGGGGCCAGTGGGTTTGGCGATGAATATGTAGTGAGGGCCAGCCAACGAGAGCATACGGTCGCAGTGGTGGGTAGTATATGGGGCTTTGGTGATAAAACGGATGGCACTGTGTTAGACTACATCCAGTTTTCTGAGTAGAGTGTTGGAGGCTATTTTGTAAACAACATTGCCGAAGTCAAGGATCGGTAGGATAGTCAGTTTTACGAGGGTATGTTTGGCAGCATGAGTGAAGGAGGCTTTGTTGCGAGATGCTTAATGTGAGTCTGGAAGGAGAGTCTACAGTCTAACCAGACACCTAGGTATTTGTAGTTGTCCACATATTCTAAGTCAGAACCGTCCAGAGTAGTGATGCTAGGCGGGCTAGAGGGTGCGAGCAGCAATCGGTTGGAGAGCATGCACTTAGTTTTACTAGCATTTAAAATCAGTTGGAGGTCACGGAAGGAGTGTTGTATGGCATTGAAACTCGTTTGGAGGTTTGTTAGCACAGTGTCCAAAGAGGGGCCAGATGTATACAGAATGGTGTCGTCTGCGTAGATGTGGATCAGAGAATCACCAGCAGCAAGAGCGACTTCATTGATTTGGCAAATGAGCTTAGATTGTAGGACGGCCGGGGTGTTAACTTCTTCTGGCTGCAAGCCCGACGTCTGTACACTTATGACAACAGCCAGCTCAAGTGCAGGGCGCGAAATTCAAAATATATATATTTTTTAATATTTAACTTTCACACATTAACAAGTCCAATACAGCATATGAAAGGTACACATCTTGTGAATCCAGCCAACATGTCCGATTTTTAAAATGTTTTACAGCGAAAACAGCACGTATATTTATGTTAGCTCACCACCAAATACAAAAAAGGACAGACATTTTTCACAGCACAGGTAGCATGCACAAAGCCAACCTAACTAACCAAGAACCAACCAAACTAACCAAGAAACAACTTCATCAGATGACAGTCTTATAACATGTTATACAATAAATCTATGTTTTGTTCGAAAATGTGCATATTTAGAGCTGAAATCAGTGGTTACACATTGTGCTAAGGTAGCATCTTTTTCCCAGAACGTCCGGATATTTTTCTGACTCTCACATATTCTAACCAAATAACTATTCATAAACATTACTAAAAAATACATGTTGTATAGGGAATGATAGATACACTAGTTCTTAATGCAATCGCAGTGTTAGAATTCTAAAAATAACTTCATTACGACATAAGGCTTACGTTATGGCGAGCGAGTGCCCAAAACCTGGGCGCAAAACTAATAGTACACAGTTCGACAGATATATGAAATAGCATCATAAAATGGGTCCTACTTTTGATGAGCTTCCATCAGAATGTTGTACAAGAGGTCCTTTGTCAAGAACAATCGTTGTTTGGATTTAGAACGTCCTTTTTCCCTCTTGAATTAGCAAGCGCACTAGCCAAGTGGCGCGAAGCTCTCCTTCCTGAACAAAGGCACACAACGCAACACGCCTAACATCCCGAATAAATTTCAATAATCTAATAAAACTATATTGAAAAAACATACTTTACGATGATATTGTCACATGTATCAAATAAAATCAAAGCCGGAGATAGTAGTCGCCTATAACGACAGCTTTACAGAAGGCAATTCCAGGTCCATCCTCGCGCTTTCCAGAAAACAGGAAATGGGTGACACGTCATTCCAAGAGGATTTATTCAGCCTCAGACCAAGATAAACACTCCATTTCTTCTCTCACTGCCTCTTGACATCTAGGGGAAGGTGTATGATGTGAATGTATACTAATACGTATCATGCCCATTTATAGGCAGGACCTAGAACAAAGCCTCGATTTCAGACTTTCCACTTCCTGGTCAGGAAGTTTGTGCCAAATGAGTTCTGTTTTACTCACAGATATAATTCAAACGGTTTTAGAAACTAGAGAGTGTTTTCTATCCAATAGTAATAATAATATGCATATTGTACGAGCAAGAATTGAGTACGAGGCTGTTTGAAATGGGCACCTTTTATCAGAGCTACTCAATACTGCTCCTGCAGCCAGAAGAAGTTAAGCATGTCCCATTTTAGGTCACCTAACAGTACAAACTCTGAAGATAGATGAGGGGCAATCAATTCACATATGGTATCCAGGGCACAGCTGGGGGCTGAAGGGGGTCTATAACAAGCGGCAACGGTGAGAGTCTTGTTTCTGGAAAGGTGCATTTTTAATAGTAGAAGCTCAAATTGTTTGGGCACAGACTTGGATAGTATGACAGAACTCTGCAGACTATCTCTGCAGTAGATTGCAACTCCGCCCTCTTTGGCAGTTGTATCTTGTGGGGAAATGTTTTAATTAGTGATGGAAATTTCAGGATTTTTGGTGGCCTTCCTAAGCCAGGCATCAGACATGGCTAGGACATCCGGGTTGGCGGAGTGTGCTAAAGCAGTGAATAAAACAAACTTAGGGAGCAGGCTTCTAATGTTAACATGCATGAAACAAAGGCTTTTACGGTTACAGAAGTCAACAAATGAGAGCGCCTGAGGAATGGGAGTGGTGCTGGGGGCTGCAGGGCCTGGGTTAACCTTTACATCACCAGAGAAGCAGAGGAGGAGTAGGATAAGGGTATGGCTAAAGGCTATAAGAACTGGTCGTCTAGTGCGTTCGAAACAGAGAGTAAAATAAGTCGATTTCTGGGCCCGGAAGAATAGATTCAAGGCATAATGTACTGACAAGGGTATGGTAGGATGTGAGTACAGTGGAGGTAAATCTAGGTATTGAGTGACGATGAGAGAGGTTTTGTCTCTAGAGGCACCATTTGAGCCAGGTGAGGTCACCGTATGTGTGGGGTGGAACAAAAGGGTTAGCTAAGGCATATTGAGCAGGGCTGGAGGCTCTACAGTGAAATAATACAATAATCACTAACCAAAACAGCAATAGACAAGGCATATTGACATGTGGCATGTGTAGCTGAGTGATCATAGGGTCCAGTGAGTAGCAATAGATCAGTCAGGGACCCAATTCAGTAGTCGCTAATATGCTAGGCGAGCTGGAGACACGTCGATTCAGACAGCTAGCGGGCCGGGGCTAGCAGATGGGCCTCCGGGGACGTCGCAACGGAAGAGCCTGTTGAATCCACCTCGGACGGTTACGTCGGCAGACCAGTCGTGATGGATCGGTGGGGCTCCGTGTCGGCAGTAAAGGGTCCAAGCCAATTGGCAAAAGAGGTATTGTAGCCCAAGAATTGGCTGATGGACCTCTTCGGCTAGCCGGGAGACGGGCCTAGCTCGAGGCTATCTCCAGGCTAACTGGTGCTTGCTTCGGGACAGAGACATTAGCCAGGAGTAGCCACTCAGATAGCAGATAGCTAGCTGCGATGATCCGATGTAAAGGTTCAGAGCTTGCTGTAGGATGTGGTAGAGAAAAAGCAGTCCGATATGCTCTGGGTTGATATTGCGCTGTGCAGACTGGCAGGAATTGACTGGGCTGAGGCTGGCTGATGTCCGAGTTAACGGTGATGACCGCTAGCAGTGGCTAACTGACTACTAGCTAGTAGCTAGTTAGCTGACTAGCTCTGATGGGGGTTCCGGTTCAAAAGTATAAAAAATAGCAGGTCCGTACCACATTGGGTGAGGCGGATAGCAGGAGAGTATGTTCAGTCCGTAGATGGAAATTGAGATTACGTAGCTGGAATCCATGCAAATCCATGCAAAAACAGTACTGTTCCTGGTAGGCCGTCTTATTAAATAAAGGTTAAATAAAAAAAATACCAAATTAGCTGCAATTATCCAGACCTCCTCTATGAGGAGAGGAGGTTGTCCTGTACTGATGTTAGCATAAAAAGGCTTGATTTTACATAATCAGATAAGCATGGGTGTGAAGGAATAAATCAAACATTTGGTTTATACGGTACCACTTTTAAAAAACAAAGCAAAATATCCTGTTACCCAACCTCATGGATATTATAATCAAGAGAAGGGAAACTGTGATTGAAATAAAGCAGATATATTTTTTGTTGTTGTAAAGTCATCCTACCATTTTCTAACTGTGTACTGCAATGGCGATGAAAAGAGTGTCCCTTAATTAATGACATGGTTGCTGTGGAAACACAGGTTTGAGTGACAAGAAAAACAGGCAGATATTCATGGTACATTGCACCATCAGCAGCATGCTACATCTCCTGCCAAGTTGTATTTTCGATTTATGGAGTTAATGTTAGAAGGGAAATAATTGTTATGTTGTTTATCACCACAGTCTGCTCCCAACTTAAGGTGTAGGAGTAAATGTATTATACTGCATATACTGCCTACAGATCTTTGCACAGTTCTCTGTCCCAGCAGCAGATCCACCCGCTCAAACATATACTACAAGTCTCTCCATAGAGGGAATAACCAGAACATATCTTGGTAGTGTATCACAAGGCACTATAAATAGATGCCTCATAGAAAGTGTCAAGTTTCAAGTTTTATTAGTTGTATGGGATACACATGGTATACACCGTCCAATGAAATGATTACTTGCGGGTTCTTTCGCATCAACGCAACAACAATAAGAAATACGAAAAGACAAGAATATGAACATAAAGTAAATGGCACAGTAGAATTGAATAAACATTTTAGCATGAGTATCATACATTGAATGTCATCTACTTCTCTGTAGGGACACCACTTGTTTATATCTGAGCATTGCTATATGACATAGAAAACGTACTGTTAGTGTACAGGTGGGAGGATTCAAATGTCTCCACACTGTAGTAGGCTACAATAATAACTGTGGTGAACCATGAGGGAAGTGTGAAATGCAACATACAGTAGGTCTGCTCTTTTCTTAAAGAAATTCTTAGGGTCCCAGTGTGAGGTATGGCATGAGTGTGGATGGAGAATGAGCCACAACGGTATGTGTGTTTACAATATATTGTCAACACAGCATATGTAGGAAAGGGGAAAGGGAATGCATTCAACCAAAATGTGTCTTCCACATTTAATCCAACCCCTCTGAATCAGAGAAGTGGGGCTGACTTAGTTAACATTCACGGAGAAATTGTTGGGGATTAACTGCCTTGCTCAAGGGCAGAACGGCAGATTTCAGGGATTCGAACCAGCGACCTTTTAGTTACCGGCCCAACACTCATAACCTCTAGGCTACCTGCAGCCCCCTGTAGTCCATGTGTGTTTGTGTGCTTGTGATATTCTATGGCTACAGTGGCTACAGTCTGACAGGACAACTAGGGACTGTCAGCAGTTGCAGCTGCCTGCTGAGTGCTGCTGGAATTCCAGGAGTGACATCACAGTGATTGGTGATCCAGAAGCCTGGGCACAGCCACTCCCTGTCCCACTACCCACTCTGCCCCTTTGACTACTACATCTACTACTGCCCAGCTCCAGGATAGGTAACAGCCCTGCTCAGACCATTCTTCTCGAACCCCTGTACTCTTCCAGGACCTGGGCCCTGCCTCGTCCCTCTTTGCCCCCCTCCTCTGACTATCATATGACCGTGACCATGGCTGACATCAACAACGGTTATGAACAGAAGTTCCAGATGGACAGACATCATAAAGAGATTGACCTGATCAACAGAGACCCCAAGCAAGTCAATGAGGATGTAGTGAAGGTAGGCTACATTACAAGTGTGTGTGCGCGTGTGCACCAGATAGCTAAGTATGGGCCTATTGAAGTATTGTCGCCCCGGACTGGACTTGGAAATGCCTTGGCTTTTTTGTGTCAGTGACAGAGCTTCTGGTTTTGCAATTTGTTGTCTCATTGAAATAGAGGGTTCTGAGTCAGGTTGGGAGGAGAAGGACGGGAATCACTCTGTTATATACGCACATGTGTCTATGATAATGATTTATTCAATTATTGTTTATTGCTCGTGCTATGGAGTAGCCAGGAGGGTATCTTGAGCTGGCAGTGTATCCTTTGGGTTACGATTGTGCCCCATCAAAATGTTCCCTGAAATAGCCTGTATTCCTGTAGCGCTTTACCAGCCCAGCTACAGATAGTAGCTCTATTTCTGGGAAGGCCAATGTAAGGGCATGAGATGCAGTTCAACATGTTTATCTGCCAATACTGCCATCATTGAATTTGTTCTAATCTCGTTATTTTAACATAATGTCTTTGATGGTTTTCTGTGGTATTCTTTGATTTGCTCATTAAGCATTCAGCTTGTGTGGCTATTATAGCACACATGGGCCTCTGTATAGATATACAGTAAGTGCATTCATAAGTACCGGTAGTGATATCAGATAGACTGCAGCTTACAAATAATGTTCCATTAATTAGATCTGTGACTTTAAAACAGGCAGGTTGTTAGAAAGAGAACATCTATGTGAGAATGTTGTGAGAATGTATCCAATTGGCCTGTCTTAAGTGATTTCTTATAGAAACTGTTCAGTGTCTCCAGATTTCTATGAAATATGACCTAGAATGAATTACAATATGAGTGAAATAGTTTTCCTTACAAAAAAATGGCAATTAAGTATGTTAAAAAGCTTCTTCTGTGTTGGATTGGTCTGGGCGTACTTCAACAACAGAATGGTGTGGGCGTATACTGGTCATTAAAATATTAATACGAGTAGACCGCTGATTGGTCATCCTCCTCACGAGGATGACATCATCCTCTGAGGAAATAGCAGACATTTTGAAACGATCTGTTTGAAATACAAGTTTGAGGTTGGGCTTTTAAAGTGTATACTTTGGCCACAAATATGAGTATAGGATGATAAAAAATATTTCTGTTTGAGGTTTTCACTGGACAGTTACTTTAAGATATTTGCTCATGATATAAGTATCTGCATTGGACAGTGAGAGGTTTCACACAATATAATGATGATTAAGCAACAGTTATGAGCAAAAATTATTTATCTAAAAGAAGGTCTAGCTGTGGATGGCTGTAGCATAATGTACTACAATACCCATAATGCTTTGAGTAGGATATTAGGTTTTATTTTAGTACAGATGTACCTGAAGCTAGCATAATGGTGTCTTGTCTAATTGGCATTTGTGTCAGAAGTGGAATCCTGATATCAATTACAATGGCCTCTCTGTCTCCACCTGCAGGTGGACTTTGAGGACGTGATCGCTGAGCCTGACGGGACTCACAGTCTGGACGGGGTGTGGAAGGCCAGTTACACCACCTTCACTGTGTCCAAATACTGGTGCTACCGTATCCTGTCTGCCATTTTGGGGATCCCCATGGCTCTACTGTGGGGCTTCCTATTTGCCTGCCTCTCCTTCTGCCACATCTGGGCTGTGGTGCCTTGCATTAAGAGCTGCATGATAGAGTCCCAGTGTTTCAGCCGTATCTACTCCCTGGCCATACACATCTTCTGCGACCCGCTATTTGAAGCCCTGGGAAAGATATTCTCAAGTGTTCGGGTGGTGCTACAGAAGGATGTGTAAGGTTCAGAAGCATGGGCCAGATTAAGATTTGGATAGGGTAGTGATGGTGCTGCACGGTCTACTCTCCACCCTAAAGTAGGCTACTTCCCTGGCCTCATGTCTGGTTGCTGATGCTGGGTCTGACTCATTTTCCAAAAAGAGCTTGTGATTGATAGAGATTAGTGTATTCAATCAGAAGACAAAAAGAATAGTGCTCTTAATTTGATCTCTCTTTTGTTGCTGAGAATTGCACACTTTTAGTGTATTCAAGGTTTAAAATGCCTTCTAAAGTTTTTAATTTCCACTTTAAAATGTCAGAATTGACTTTCCTTAACTAAAAATGTTTCAAATTCCTGGATTATTTTCCTGCTGTGGCAAACTGGCTCAAAATAAGTACATTTGTACATGTAGATGGGGGGTCAATTATGGTCTATACAATATGGTACACTACAAACATCACTCATCAATGATTGATTGATTTAATGGTATTCCATACTCTATTTTACAAACTTTATAAAAAAAAAAAAAGATTTATTGTGTTTTCTTTTTAGTCATTTTTCATACATTGATTCTACAATAAAATAATTGTTTATTGTTACAGTTAGCTGTTATGTCAGTCTTTAGTGCTAGTTGTGACTTAGAATCTGCCTACAGTACGTAATTGATATTTAGTGAAAGAATTCCCAGTATGTTCAGGCAAGGGTGAGGCCAGATGGATCTACACCAACATGTCTAAGTACCAATAGGGAACATTATATCTAATTTATCTATTTCGTGAATGATATGGAAATCCAATCTATAGGAATTGACAGCATGTTTAGCCATATCAGAAAATAATCTTATGACCTAGAGATGAAATGTATAAAGACCACGTTTGGTCTTATTCAACCCAGGTAACCATCAACAAAGGATAAGGAATATTCTGTTATCTGATCCAAAGATACACCATAAAATCCAATTTATGTTAAAGATAAAAAATTAAAAAACAGGAAGGCCCACACACTGTTTATGCTCCCAATCCACCACTTTATTGACAAACGTTTAACAGACTGAGTGCTCACATACTAAAATATAAACATTTCACCTCACATGACCATTACGCACATGCCGCATGGTGGGTGTGGAAACAATTCAATTCACATTTGCGCATAATCACAGAGGTACATATGGTCATAACGGGTTATATACATACAAATCTGTTCAAGTTAAAGCCTACACAGTAAAAAAAATGAGATTACACTGGAAATTGTTGGAATACACGCCCGTATGACCAATATGCGCATGACAAGTGGTGGCAGTAGATATAATTACAGTGACATATTTCAAAAACAACTTGTGTATTTTATATGAATGAGATGGGCACAATATATATATATATATATACAATATTTACAAAAAGACCAAGTGGAGACAAAGTGTCATCACTCCATGGTACACTCCAAACATGGACCTGTAAACACAAAGTAAAGGTTATAACCGACCCCAGGGTCATGTTCATTAGGCATCAAATGGGGAAAAAGGATTGAAACACGGAGTGACTACCTGGACTTGTCCAATAAGAAACACTCATTTTAGTTTTTCATTGCAAAACATTTTGCTTTGCGTGCCCTAAAGAACACTACCCAGCTTCAGAGTTAATCCACACTTTTTTTTGAAGACATAAACCTTTTTGGCCACTAGGTAGAACTACATGGTACTTTTTCCAGCCTCTGCGTGTTGTTCAACGCTATCTGTCAGAGAGTAACTTGATCTGAATCATAGACATTGAGAGGACTTGAGAAAACAAGACCTTAACAAACATGACACCTTATTCATTCATTCATTCATTCGTTCATACTGACAACAATCTAACTACTTATTAATTTATTTAGTGTGGATGGACCAAGCTCTTCTATCTATGCATTAAGAAGAAGAGACAATTAAGCACACACAAATTCTTTATTTTTTCTCATACATTAGTGATACATTTATGCTATTTACATTCAAATAAATAATTGATATAAAGGGAATCTTTACTTCCTGAATATATTGTAAACACTGTACGGCAGGGGTCTCCAACAGGTAGATCGCTAGCTACCAATTAGCTCGCAGCCCACCTATGAGTAGCTCGCCAAGCAATTCTGAAAGTACATGCATTTTTTTATGTGTTCCAGCACAAACTGTCATAAACATAAAGCTACTATCCAATCAAAGCCAAATTGACATTATCCCACTACTGGTTAGCCTCTATTGCTTGAAAAGCCAACGGTAACACAATATCTACCACTTAATTTCCAGCAATATTTCCCGTCTGTCCGTTTGGTGCATGCATTTGTCTATCATCCTGTATGTAGCCAGTTATCGATGCTAATGATAACAATCTTGTGGGTAGTTAACTGCAAAGTATGCTTACCGCTGCAACCTGGTCTCAGAGCATTTTGTATTATTCTGTACTTAAATCCGGGACACTCCATTTAGTATGATATGTTATGTTTCGTATGATATGTATTAATTTGTGGATGTACATCGCCCATTTCGTATTATATGTAACGAATTACAATTTGTATTATATGTTACTAATTTGCAAAACATATGATATGTTACGAATTCTAGCTAGGTGGCGAGGTGGCTATCGTTAGCTAGCTTGCTAACATTAGCTAGGCTAGGGGTTAGGGGTTAGGGTTAAGTTTATGAGTTGGGTTAAAGGGTTAAGTAACCATCTGTCTTATGTAACCATACCAAACATAACATACAGTAAGTATCATACTAATTTGAGTGTCCCGGATTTACATTTACTATGTTACCTCTAGTCTATAAGACCAGGCTGGCTTACCTGATATAAAGATATTATGACAATTTGTATCAATTGGGTGGCCATTGTTTTACAAACTCTGCCATAACATGTGCTGCAGCAGTACGCTTAACAGGAGAAAAGCACTAGACCACCACATTCCTCTCCTAATTAAAGGTCCAATGTAGCCATTTCTATCTCAATATCAAATAATTTCTGAGTAACAATTAAGTACCTTACTGTGATTGTTTCCGAATGAAATATTCAAAAAGACAAAAAAATTGCTTCTTAGCAAAGATCAATTTCCCAAGCAATAATTTAACTAGGACTGTATGGGAGTGGTCTGAGTGGGGAGGGGGAAACTGAACATTTGCTGTTATTGGCAGAAAGGTTTGGAACTCTCTTTCTTATTGGTCTATTAACTAATTGACTGCATGGTTATGTCACCATGGAAGGTCAAAATAGTCTGAAATTTCAGGCAGTCTTACACATAATTTTCTCAATTTTATCGGGCCCCATTAGAGTTGTTTATTAACCATTATTTTATAAGGTATATTGACAAAAAAACACATCTCTTGTACACCGAGGTAGAGGAGAAAAAAGAATAGCCTATTTGAAAGCTATGAAATTAAATTGTAGCTCGCGACGCTTCATTTAAAAAATAAATAAAGTAGCTCTCATGCTAGAAAAGGTTGGCGACCCCTGCTGTAAGGTGAATCCGAAAGGTGAATGAGCAGATACATATATACACAAAATAACACCTGCGTTGATCTACTGTAATCACCCACACAACAATAAAGAAAAAATATACATGTGTTGGAGCACATTTAAAAGCATATGCACGTTTTATTATTTTACAAAGCTACAGTATAGCTTACATTGCGTCAGAAATTGAACCCTATTCCTCTGTAGTACACTATTTTTTTTAACCAGAACCCTATATGCCCAGGTCAAAAGTAGTGCAGTGTGTAGGGAAAAAGGTACAATTTGGGACACACAGCCTTAGATAAATAACAATAAAGTGTCTTTAATATCCCCTCCATGGTTTGAAGATATAGGCAATCTAACCTAACATCTCTCTGTGTAGAGATCAATAACAATGCAATATCCCTGGCTGAGCAGTAAGGTCACCAAGAGAACAGGTTTCATTGTGAAACTTCATTCTATTTCCCATTTTGTTATTGTGGTGACTGAAAGGTCAGCTTGGTGTGTGAATAAGCTCTGCTGAGTTTCTCTCTACTTAGACCTGAGAAATACAGAGAGAGTCATAGAGCTCTGTGCAGAAACAAATCTTACATCAAGTGTATATAATAAGAATTCAATATAACATTTTTTCTGAAGAAGAGGAGGAGGGGAAAGGTTGGCGTGGAAACAGTCTCTTTTAATATTTTCCTTAAAAAGCCATACAGTTAGAGAATAAATCATTTGATTTATGGTACACATTGACTGACAGTCTGATCATCAGCTGTACAGTATATGGAAAACTAAAATGAAACAGGAATGAATATGTGTGCTACAAAGACATACCATAACTTGACCTATGGGCAACAACTTATGGGCAAAATACATTTCTTCCTCAGAAAATGTTCATTTTAGAGGGATTTCAGTAACATGCTGGAGAGGTTTGTGAGACTAAAACACAGAGTAAAGGTTATAACCGACGATAGCAAGCATACACTACCCATAATATGATGCAGAACCACCATGTTTGAAATATGAAAAGTGGTACTAAGTGAGGTGTTGGATTTGCACCAAACATAACACTTTGTATTCAGGACATAGAGTTCATTTCTTTGCCAAAATTTTAGCAGTTTTACTTTTAGTGCCATATAGCAAACAGGACACATGTTTTGGAATATTTTTATTCTGTACAGGCTTCCTTCTTTTCACTGTCATTTAAGTTAGTATTGTGGAGTAACTACAAGGTGGTTGAGCCATCTTAAGTTTTCTCTTATCACAGCCATTAAACTCTGTAACTGTTTTAAAATCACCACTGGCCTCATGGTGAAATCCCTAAGCGGTTTCCTTCCTCTTCTGCAACTGAGTTATGAAGGACACCTTCAGGATATTTCAAATCTGGCTGTAGCACAACAAAATGTGGAAAAAGTCAAGGGGTGTGAACATTTTCTGAAGGCAATGTATAGGCCCATGTAGCATATTTATCTTTTAATGAAGTCATCTCAGTTTTAATTTGAAGCATCGTTTTATCCTCCACTTATAACAATGGCAAATACTTGGGCAACTTCATATTTGTATTGAACTTCGTTCAGAAGTTATCGGCGGTCACAGTCAGACAGATAGCTAAACATAGAATCAAGATGTTTAGGCTAAGATATTCTGTGAATAAAAGGGCAATGCACACTAACGATGCACTTAGCTGTTCTACGAGTGGTCTGAGGCATTCGGTAACTAATGAGGGTTTTCAAGTGCAATTTTAGTAATGATGGTTTTGGGAAACAGCTTGGCTACTAAAGATACATCGTAAGATCGTTCTAACGATGATCTTAACGCTACAAAGGCTCTGGGAAATGAGGCCCTGGTCTTACAGGGGTACCTGGCCCACACCAAGCCTCGGATGAAGGTCTTTCAGGTTTAGAGTATGCAACTTAACCTCTCTCCATGGTCTTCATGTGCTGGAGATCTGTGTGCTGCACCTCTTGCTGGTATCTGGCCCACCCCATCGATAAGCATTGCATGGTGAAGATCTAAGTCTTCACCATGCAACCCCCTCTCTGACTGATATGAAGAAGGGCTTTCGGGAGTAGTGAGTTCCTGTCCCACCCAAAACTCATCTCCTCCATGGTCCTCACTCCTCATGTGCTGGTGGTCTGAGTGATGCTCCTCTGACTACTATGGTTCTTGATGACGAAGGTGGAGGTGGAGATGCTCCTGCGGCTCTGCTGGCGGTCACACCCTCCGCACTGTGAGGCCTTCAGGTACTGTGAGGAGCAGCAGATGAAGCACCTCATCAGGTCATGGAACAGGTGGCCAGCGAAGAACATATAGATCCACGGGTTACAGCAGCTGTTCAGACTGGCCAGCAGCATGGCAATGATGAACGCCATGTCTAGGATAAAGAGAGAGAGAAGGAAGGCTTTATAAATACTGTAATTTTCACCTGTCGACAGCTTTCAATACACAGTTCACTGCCAAAATAAAGGAAACACCAACATAACGTGTCTTAATAGGGCGTTGGGCCACCACGAGCCAGAACAGCTTCAATGCACTTCGGTATAGATTGTACAAGTGTCTGGAGCTCTATTCGGCAGATGCGTCACCATTCTTCCACGAGAAATTCCATCATGTGGTGTTTTGTTGATGGTGGAAATCGCTCCAGAATCTCCCATGAGTGTTCAATAGGATTGAGATTTTGTGACTCGTGCCCTTTATGCAAAGGGCACGAGTGCATTTTCATGCAAACCATTCAGTGACCACTCGTGCCCTTTGGATGGGGCATTGTCATCCAATGGGGGCATAGCCACGGTAGCCAAAATAATGGCCTGCCCAGCATCTTTATACATGACCCTACATGCTGACCACACCAGTCGCGTCGCGTGCGTGAACTCTGCAAAATAAATGTACACATACATGTTATTCAATCATTGCACCCACACTGCTCGCGCGCGCCAATGAGCGTCTGCGTTGCCAGGTGCTAAAATAGAGGTTGATTCTATTTGTGACGCAGAACGTGCTGTAAGTCCTGCCTCTCCCATCTCTTCGTTGGTTTTTAGAAGCATATACCCACGTGCCATCTTCTCATTGGTTTTTAGGAACATATTGAAAGATGAACTGAGGTCGATTGTGGTAATGCACCTTATTATGAAAGTTAGTTGCCAATCACCATATAAAGTCCAAAGAAGAAAAAGAAGCCTGGAAGGAGGAGAGATGACGAGAAACGATTCGGTTGACTGTTTTATGTGTGGATTAATTGTCGGAGTAGAGGACCTTGTGCATTTCAGGTAAAATAACAACTCAATGTTTATATCCCAGGACAAATTAGCTAGTAACAGCAAGCTAGCTAGCTAAATAGGACAAATTAGCTATCAACTGCAAGCTAGCTAGCTAAATTGCCATAAATGTTTAATGCTTTTCGACCTGTCCCCAAAGTAATAGAATTGGTTCAGGGATTGTTTTGATATTTCAACCTGCGTGTCATGATTGCGTTTGGTGTGGGGGGACAAAATCAATTTGCGCACGATGGCACACGTGGACGCACGCACGCGTCCGGTTTGGGCATGGTGTAAAACATGATGGGATTATAATTGCTTGAATTAACTCAGGAACCACACCTGTGTGGAAGCACCTGCTTTCAATATACTTTTTATCCCTCATTCATCAAGTGGGCCTGAAATGTAATCCATCATCTACAGAGAACTCTCAACTCTTTATTCAATTTGATAATGCATGCATGCAAGGAAGCCTCCTAAGCATATAATGTATAACACCTACACAAGCGAAGGAATATTAGGGTAATGAAGTGAGTGTGATGAGATATGGTGACAGCTTCTCTCTCTCTCTCTCCCCATAGCCTCTCCTTCATTCTACAGACTGTTAAATATACATCAGGCTATAAAGATATATTGAACAAAGCCTGAAGGGCAAACTTGATCTGGTATAGAAATTATTGATCCTAAAGAAGTTCAGAGCAGTACCCAATGTTACAGTATAACCATAGAAATAGACCGATCTACATTATATTTATATGCGTAGAAATTAACTGACAATCAATTAGGACAGTGGAGAGCTGAACAGCTGAACAGGTGTCAATTATAAGTCACCATGGTAACATGGGCATACCCATGTATTAATAGGGCATGGGCATACCAATGTATTAATAGTTTTCTCCTACTCATGTATTAATCATGCACAGAGAGAGACTCTTGTCAGGTGCACTCATTATTCCTGAAATCATCCAATTAATATTGTGTTGTGCTACCTCCACTAGACTTGAGATAATGAATCTGCAGAGTGTGTGAGGGAGAGAGAGAGCGAGAGTGAGAGAGCGACAGAGTGAGTGAGAGAGAGAGAGAGAGAGATAAAGTAAAAGAGGGGGGATAAAGAGAGAGATATGTGCTAGAGGAGTGCGGAGGGCTAGTAGAGGCCACAAGGAAAGGGACCACAGAGTCCCAGGGCTGTCGTTGAGAAGAGAGAGAGAGAGAGAGAGAGAGAGAGAGAGAGAGAGAGAGAGAGAGAGAGAGAGAGAGAGAGAGAGAGAGAGAGAGAGAGAGAGAGAGAGAGAGAGAGATAAAGTAAAAGAGGGGGGATAAAGAGAGAGATATGTGCTAGAGGAGTGCGGAGGGCTAGTAGAGGCCACAAGGAAAGGGACCACAGAGTCCCAGGGCTGTCGTTGAGAAGAGAGAGAGAGAGAGAGAGAGAGAGAGAGAGAGAGAGAGAGAGAGAGAGAGAGAGAGAGAGAGAGAGAGAGAGAGACCATCTCGCTGGATGTTGTCATTAAGACTGTAAATCCTTCTCTGGTCATGGATCTTAATTTGTGCAAAGACACAGGCCTTTTCTCAATTAGATTAGCTCAACTCTGCATCCTACTCCTCTGTCCTCTCTGGCTTCCTTTTGAAAAAGGTCAAAGGTAATCTCGGAGAGGCGGCAAGGAGAGGGAAAGTGGATGAAAATGCGCTTGTATGAAATGAGACTCCTTGTCGTGCTCCCTCAGGCAAATTACGTTTACAGGGTGGAATCCCAAAATAAATGTATAACGTGATTAAAAAAAACTACAGTTAGTTGTGCAGACATCGTATAGATAAAGGGATAAGTAGTATATTGTTTTAAATGTTTGCATGCTTTTCTCCTTCATGAAAACAATAGCTGATTCAACATGGGGTTTGGCAGATTTAAAACTCTTCTGGGAAGGACTCGGTTTCCGGGTCATGGAGGAGAAAGGACGGAGGAGAGAGGACGGAGAACGGACTTTTGCCCAAATAAGGCCTTGTATTTTAGATTAGTCTGGCGCGGGAGGCCATGGCCATTATGAAGCATGGACTAGCTCATGATTCTAACCATCCAGAGAATTAATCACACGCCAAACGACAGAGTCATATATCCACTGTTCTTTTTCCTCCACATTAATGGTCTTGACAGGCATTCAGAGCTAAGCTGACAAATAGGCTCACGGTGACAACTCAGGCAGACACCGTTGCAATCCATTGCCACAGACACCATCTATATCACTTATGGACCGAAGGCCTAAAGCATGGCCATGACCACAAGACATCAGACCTAAGTTCAAAAAAGTTTTTAAATCTTTCTAATATATTGAGGTTTTGCTTTAGCATACCTGGAGTACCAGGTGGGCAGAGTTCGCATTTTGCTATTGGTTCATTACAACATGCAAGCTACATTAAATCAAGCATACTTTTACATTTATCAGAGGCTCTTATCCAGATCAACTTACAGTAAGTGCATTCATCTTAAGATAGCTAGGTGATACAACCACATATCACAGTCGAAGTATGTGAAAGTGTTACAAATAGTATTTGAACCCAGACCGGTGGAAAATCCCATTTTACTGATGAATGGGTAAACAAAAGAGGGGGATGAAGCTTTCAAACACTTTTTTGTTGGCTGAAGGAGCCATTTTTACACTGATAGGCCATGTCAAGAACATACATTTAATTTTTATATTTGACTTTTCCAATTACAGTGCTCATTCAAAACCTGAGTTGCTCCTAGCCCCCCCCACTTCCAGAGGTCCCAAGGCTGACACCTTGATGTCACAGTACATTTACCCTCCCTAACTCTCAACGGGCTCTGCAGGGCTATTGGAATGTATAACTGCTACTTTCTCCTCCTCATCCCTTAATTTTGTTGTTTCCATTTTGAGGTGTATTTATGGATTGTATTTAAGGCTTTTGTGCGGCTGCTCGACCATGGAAACCCATTTCATCAAGCTCCCGACGAACAGTTATTTTGCTGACTTTGCTTCGAGAGGCAGTTTGGAACTCATTAGTGAGGGATGCAATCAAGGACAGACGATTTTTACGTGCCACGCGCTTCAGCACTTGGTGGTCCGGTTCTGTGAGCTTGTGTCCTACCACTTTGCGGCTCAGACGATGTTGCTGCTAGACTTTCCGCTTCCCAAAAACAGCACTTACAGTTGAAATTTCACAAACTGACTACTTGGAAAGGTGGCATCCTATGACTGTGCCACGTTGAAAGTCACTGAGTTCTTCAGTAAGGCCATTCTACTGCCAATGTTTGTTTATGGAGATTGCATGGCTGTGTGCTCAATTTTATACACCTGTCAGCAACGGGTGTGGCTGAAATAGCCGAATCCTCTAATTTTAAGGGGTGTACACATACTTTGGTATTATTATTAATTTATTACCTTTATTTAACTAGGCAAGTCAGGAACAAATTCTTATTTACAATGACAGCTAAACCTGGACGACGCTGTGCCAATTGTGCGCCGCCCTATGGGACTCCAAATCACGGCCGGTTGTGATTATATTATACATTTTGGCATTTGTGACTCATTTAAGAAAACTAGGCGTATGTCGCGCGTCACTACTTCACAGGAGAGGCATTTGAATAAAAACGTAAATGTTTTATCAAAATGTGTTTTTTGGCAGAAATGCCTTCTGGAACATGTGAACTTTCATGTGCCTTAATAACACACTTGTATGCCATCTGTTAATACGAATAAAATGGTTAAATTACGATCATAGTTGGTTTAGCCACTGAAAAAGAGAGGAATCTTCCGTCTTGCCATGATTGGCTTAGATAATGGATGGGCTGGACATGCCGATAAATGAGTTTGGATAGGTCTGCCATGTAGCACGCTCCTGTCTATAATATGAGCTGCTCAGTATGTGTAGGTAATCCTTCATAACACGGCTTTTGGAAAGATATCACGAAGAACTGCAAAAGTGTTTGATTGCAAATATGGGAAGGGAGTCGAAAAAAGAATACACAAAAGGCTGTTGTAAAGAACACCTGTCTCCAGATTACATCTTCAAACTAAGGGCAACCATGGCATCTGTGACAGAGAGGGATAAGCTTTTTTCCATTTATTCGGGTAAGATAGTCCAGCTAGCTAGATTTTCAGATACTATACGTTTCTAATTTTGTCAGAAAGTCATTTTCATTGCAAGTTAAAGCATACTGTTAGCTAGCTAGATAACGTTAGCTGGCTGGCTCGCTAGCTAACGTTATGTGTACGATCTGTGTAGTAATATTATTCGTATCTCAGAGCCATTTGCATTGCTAGTTATAGCCTAATGCTAGCTAGCTAACATTGAACCTAGTTGATTAGCTTTAGCAACAGATTCATGCAGGATAGTAACATTATGAGTTGGGATTATGGTTCATTGTTTAGCTAATTAGTTAGCTACATGTCTAAACAAAAGACTATGCAAGTAACCATTTCACTGTACCATTTACACCTTCTATATCCTGTGCATGTGACAAATAAACTTAGATTTATTTGATACAGTGTGTGTTTACCAGAGATGGTAATGTGAAGAACTGTCACGCCCTGGCCTTAGTTATCTTTGTTTTCTGTATTATTTTAGTTAGGTCAGGGTGTGACATGGGGGATGTTTGTGTGTATTTGTCTCGTCTTGGGTGGTTATATTGTATAGGGGGTTTTGTAGAGTGTATGGGGTTGTGTTCAGTGTAGGTGTTTAGGAAAGTCTATGGTTGCCTGGTTTGGTTCTCAATCAGAGACAGCTGTCTATTGTTGTCTCTGATTGGGAGCCATATTTAAGGCAGCCATAGGCATTAGACGGGTTGTGGGTAATTGTCTATGTGATGTTGCATGTTTGCACTCAGTGTTATAGCAGTCACGTTCGTTTTGTTATTTTGTATTGTTTGTTAAGTGTTCTTCATTATTAAAAGGAAGAATGTATTCTAATCACGCTGTGCCTTGGTCCTCTCTTTCACCTATAGACGATCGTGACAAGAACAACATGACCTGCACTATAGTCAAATTAGGATATAACTTTAGCCCAACGAGACAAGTTCTAAATTTCTCCGGTGGAATGCCTTGCTTTTATTTTGTCACACTCACAACCCTAAGCTATGTTCTGTAATTAGCTCGCCATTAACTTGTAAATAAGGATCTTGCTGTGAGTTTATTTTCCTGTAATAAAGAATACAAATTAGCTAAAGTTAAGGCGTTGTAAGCTATATGATATGGTCATTATTTGAACTGGCTAGCCAGCTAACTTAACATTAGCTAGCTAGCTAACAAGCTAGAAACAAACAAAAACATTGGTTAGAAAGTTGCTTTTAGTTGCCTGGTTTTCTAGATTGACATATACTAAATTCATTTTTAAACAGATGGGTTTATTGGTGTTAAAATATACCCGTTTTTTTGGACCACCAGGCTGTTGATGTCATGCAGCCCGTCATTTTTGTGCTCATACTTTTTCATAACAACAAAGACAAGTTTGATGTTGAACGACAATAGAATGTTCATAATTCGACAACTGTTTACAGACGTAGTTAAAACCAGCCTTTAGTCTTGAAATCTTTGGTTGTTTAGTACACCACCGTACTCACCGTACTGTGGTCCCGTGTGGCTCAGTTGGTAGAGCATGGCGCTTGCAACGCCAGGGTTGTGGGTTCATTTCCCACGGGGGAACCAGGGTTCAATTCCCACGGGGGGACCAGGATGAATATGTATGAACTTTCCAATTTGTAAGTCGCTCTGGATAAGAGCGTCTGCTAAATGACTTAAATGTACTCACTCTGTTTAGCACATGGCCTCACATATGAATCCTTAAAGTGATGGGTGGGGATAGGGTTTAAGAGGGTGTGAATGGTTCTGAATGGGTGTAGACAAAGAAGAGCTCTCCATAACATTCAATGGACATTTTCTCAAAAGTGGGGTTACAAGTTTATCAACTTTCAAAGCAGAATTACTTTCCCATTGTTCCTCAACTGTAGTGTATAATATACAATTTTCTAGCTCTGAGACTCTACTTTTATCCAATGTAAAAAAAAAACCATTTAAAATGTTGCTACATAAGACCGAATTGAGCCGGTCATTTGAGCCGGATCAAAAAGCCATTGAAAATGCCCTCTTCCCTCTTATGAGCAAATCCATAACTCTCTTACTAAAACAACATTTGACCTGTTCAGATAGTGACAAATAGCACCAGGAGAGAGACAGGAGAACAAGACATTCCCCAACTAATGACATGTCACTCGCTGTGCCTCCCTCCTTATAACCCCATCCATGTATAAAGCAGTGTGTAATTACATTTTACATTTACATCACGCATAAAGCCCTTTATAGTTTACCTTCTCTGGGCGCAGCAGGGTCCCATGCCGACCACATTTGTACGAAGAAAAAAGGAGTCCAACAAACAATATAAGCTACGACAATGACAAAAGTCATTTTGACAGTTCGGATCTTCGCTTTTGATATGAGCCTTACGCTGCTCACCCGAGAGAGCGTTGCACCTTTGGACGTCCGCGGTGTCAGAGACATACACTGATCCCGTCTGGTTTTCATTTTAAAGTTTTGCCATATTTTAAAACTTATCAGGCCATAGCAAATACTTAGAATAGCCACTGGAATTATGTAGATTGTAAGACTAATCCACGTAATGTACGCCTTGGCGCCCCAGGGTTCTACGAAGTCTCCCCAACAGTCATAAACTCCGTTGCCCACCTCCCTCAAGGAAAATATGTACACTTGAGGGGTACTGAAAACCAGACTAAGCATCCAGGAAGCAATCACATAAAAACGGTCCTTCCTCTTGTGCAGAGAGCGGAGGGGCTGACATATCGCCAAGCATCTGTCTATGGACATTAGAACAAGCATGTAAGTGGACGCGAACATCCCGACAACCTGTAGGTACTTCACCAGCCTGCACAGTACATCAGACCCGTAGAAGCGAAATGTAATGTCCCATATGAGCTGCGGGAGGACCTGGAAGATTGCCACCACCAGGTCCGCAATACTGAGGTGTTTCATGAAGTAGTACATTCGAGAGTGGCTGTGCTTGCTCGTATGTATAGCCAAGAGGACGCAAAGGTTACCGGCCAACGCGAGCAGCAGGACGAGGACAAGAACGGTCACCTCCACTTTGGCCACATCCTCGTTCCGCTTCAGGGGGTTCACGCCGGTCTGGTTCCTGATACCCGTCTCGTTTCCACCGCGACTCGAGTTGGTCCATGAATCGTTCATCATCGCCCACACGTCTTGGTCTCGTTGGTTCTCCATCATTCATGCGTTAACTGGCCACTAAAGCGTTTCACCCTGAGCGCAAAAACACTGCTTCCAGCACCAGAGATCAGTGAGGTGAGAGACTTATTGGCTCCTCATCTGTTCCTTGTTCATTTGTTTATCATTCCCCGTTTTTCCAAAGTTTAACAAGTTTGTTTTCCGTTTACATGTTTCGACGGTAGGCCTATAAAGGCTAAGTTAATTCCAATAGTAAGGTGTCCCAATTAGGCGTAGTCTATGAGAGATAGGCATACGTTCTAGGTAAACAAAAACAAAAATATCGTTTACAAGTCAGTGACAAAAAAATCGAACATGGATGAATTAATACATAAATATATGATATGCGCAATGTGCAATTATACTAGCGAAATCAATTAATCAATCAATGTCAACAATATTAATAGGCTACTAATAATAGACTAATTATAATAATCACAATAATCTTACTAATTATAATTCCAATCATACATACTAATCCTGATCAAAATGATAACTTTAGAATAATGAATATTCATTTACATACCGTATTAGAAAGACCGAGACTTTCCAACTTTACACAACTCGTGTACAGAGATTTTTTCAAGAGAGGCTTTTGCCTACCGCATCCCTATGTCTCTGTGCAGCGTGCATGGGGTCTAATGGAATGGTTCAAGCACAGTATACCAAGTTGAAGAAGCTTCGACCCGCCCTCTGCCCGCGCGCAATGTGTCCCGCATCCTTATTGGTAGCACTATCGTCTCAGCTGAGGAGCGGCTGAGATACTAACGGCCATCGCTAGATGGCTATGCAAGCCACCGTATGCATGATCTTCCAATCTGTAATTAACGCAGGACATGAATTGTTTGTTTTGACAGTAATTAAAACAAAAACAAAATGCGTTATCAGTGGATTCACCAATATATGTTAAACTGGCACACTGTTTTACGCATGAAAAGTATTTACTCTAGTATCAATTCATACAGAGAAGAAGGTTACCTCGACCTCTCTAGGCTACAATCAATCTCCAGACGCCACAATTTTATTTTCAACAGTGTTTGCTGGATGTGCGTTAGTGGTTTATCAGTGAGGAACATAATTTGCCAAACATGCAGAGATAGCACCAATCACAAGTATCCATTTATTGAACTGTAGTTCAATTAATTATTTTAAATAAATTAACTTACATTTTTTATTTTAACCTTTATTTAACTAGGCAAGTCAGTTAAGAACAAATTCTTATTTACAATGATGGCCTACCCCGGCCAAACCCGAATGACGCTGGGCCAATTGTGTGCCGCCCAATGGGACTCCCAATCACGGCTGGATGTGATGCAGCCTGGATCCAAACCAGGGATTGTAGTGACACCTCTTGCACTGAGATGCAGTGCCTTAGACCACTGCACCACTCAGGAGCCCTACTAGGCCTATGTACTCTATTACTAGGCCTATGTACTCTATTACTATGCCTATGTACTCTATTACTAGGCCTATGTACTCTATTACTAGGCATATGTACTCTATGAAAGCCCTTAATCCAAAAATTCCAGTGCATGCATACAGTTTACCAACACATATGGCTAATAACCTCAAATGTAACTTCAACCTGAAACTTAAGCTGAGCAGATTTAAAAGACACACCATGTTGGGGGTTAACGGAATATGAATATAATAATCCAATCCTTTTGCATAACTCCTCTTCCCCTGCCTCCATTGTCCTTATTTTAACAAATAAAAGGCCACACCCATTGACCTCTTGTTTAGTCTGATTCTAACTGTTTTTAATGTACTGCCATGAAAGTGAGGGTGTGAAACTCAATTATCCCTGGTATTGTTAATAAGGGACAATTCAATTCACAATCTCAGAATAGGAAAAGTACTCTCACATCTCCATCGGCTTGCGTGGGTATCAAACAAATATTAACTCCAGCACCATACCTGTGTCAATATACTGTA
Organism: Salvelinus namaycush; assembly: GCF_016432855.1. Lineage (NCBI taxonomy): Eukaryota > Metazoa > Chordata > Actinopteri > Salmoniformes > Salmonidae > Salvelinus > Salvelinus namaycush. The sequence continues at coordinate 38,771,836 of NC_052308.1, forward strand.
TTTATACAACGGGTGGATCTAATCCTGAGTGCCGATTGGTTAAAACCTCATTCCAGCCTGTGTCTATTCCACAAGTTACCACCAGCTAAATGTATTACGTTAACATGTATTCTGTTCCATCTGACTGTGCAATCCACTGTCTCATCAGCCCAGCTAGGCACTTTGTGAACTTCATCTCCACCATAAAAAGCATCTAGACATTATCTCACATTTCTTTTAGACTAACATTTAGTTTTCAACAGCAGAGACTTGTATAAACCTTACTGTCTGTCGCTGACATTTGCAACATTGTTTCAATATTCAAATTCGATCTCTAGATGTCCCATAGTACTGAACTTGTCCATATGAGACAGACAGGCAGTTTTTCTCAGCCAGTCGAAATCTTGAATCAGCATAATTTTTGGGGATATACACAAAGAACTATCAATAGAAAACAGGTAACACGAAACAAAGTGCAGCTAGTTTGCTGTCTTTCCAGCTTCAGTTTGAAGTGATTGTGTTAGCTGTGTTGTTGGCTAGCTCATCTGAACAAGTGTCCTAACGAGAGAGCACATTTTCTACAGCAGGCGAAATCCCACATCATTAGCTCATCGTTATGGATGTATCCAAATAAATGTAACTAGAAAGCAGCTTAAACAAACGCAACCAAACCAATCGAAACAAACGACCAGACAGTTTGAGTAGAAACCCTAGATTTGTGTCGGGACTATATCTTGTGCAAGGATAAAATAGAATGAATAAATGAATAAAAATAACGTTTTTAATGAAAATACGTAATCATTATTTCAATATGTTGGTAACCCGTTGTATAGAAGTGATAAGTGCCCTCGAAGCCGGTGTTTGGAGGATCTATTGGCACGGTTTGCAGACCCGAGACGAACAACACCCGTGACAATATATTCGCTAAACACCGGCTTCTCTGGCAATGTCACTTTATGTTTGGGATAGGGGGCAGCATTTTCACATTCGGATGAAAAGCGTGCCCAGAGTAAACTTATATATATGCACATTATTAGTAGATTTGGATAGAAAACACTCTGAAGTTTCTAAAACTGTTTGAATGATGTTTGTGAGTATAACAGAACGCATATGGCAGGCGAAAACCTGAGAAAAATCCAAGTGGGAAATCTGAGGTTTGTAGTTTTTCAACTCAATGCCTTTCTAATATACAGTGTAAATGGGGTCATATTGCTGGCAGAAGGCAGAAGGTCTGGCAGAAGGCCATGAGCTGGTCATGCGCGTGGCCGTGAGAGCGACCTGCGTTCCATTGCATTTCTAAAGACAAAGGAATTGTCCGGTTGAAACATTATTGAAAATTTATGTTAAAAACATCCTAAAGATTGATTCTATACATCGTTTGACATGTTTCTACGAACTGTAATATAACTTTTTGGACTTTTCACCTGAACTTTCGCCTGGACTTACCCGCGCCTCGTGAGTTTGGATTTGTGAACTAAACGCGCTAACAAAAAGGAGGTATTTGGACATAAATTATGGACTTTATCTAACAAACAAAAAACATTTATTGTGGAACTGGGATTCCTGGGAGTGCATTCTGATGAAGATCATCAAAGGTAAGTGAATATTTATAACGCTAATTCTGACTTTTACTGACTCCACAACATAGCAGGTATCTTTATGGCTTGTTTTTGTGTCTGAGCGCTGTACTCAGATTATTGCATGGTGTGCTTTTTCCGTAAAGGTCTTTTGGAAATCTGACACAGCGGTTACATTAAGGAGAAGTATATCTTTAATTCTGTGCATAACACTTCTGTAAATTTCTGTAAATTAGTATTTCTGTAAGTTGATGTGGCTCTCTGCAAATTCGCCGGATGTTTTCGAGGCACAACATTACTGAACATAACGCGCCAATGTAAACTGAGATTTCTGGATATAAATATGAACTTTATCGAACAAAACATACATGTATTGTGTAACATGAAGTCCTATGAGTGCCATCTGATGGAGATCATCAAAGGTTCGTGATTAATTCTATCTCTATTTCTGCTTTTTGTGACTCCTCTCTTTGGCTGGAAAATGACTGTATGCTTTTTGTGACTAGGCTCTGACCTAACATAATGATATAGTGTGCTTTCGCTGTAAAGCCTTTTTGAAATCGGACACGACAGGTAGATTAACAAGAAGTTAAGCTTAAATTTGGTGTATTTCACTTGTGAATGTATGAAAGTAAAATATTTCCCCAAAATATTTTTGAATTTCGCGCTTTCCCTTTTCAGCGGATGTTGTCGAGGGGTTCCCTAGCCTTATAAAATAAATAAAAACAGCGTTTTTTTATGTTGTCTAGTCAAACACATGAGAACATTTCATTTCAACAAGAAAACTACCCCCTATGATGTTCTAGGATGTTATATGCTATCCATGAACTGATTCACTTAATGTGATTACTGTATATTGTACCAATTCCAAACAGTAAGGTTATGTTCCAAATAGCAACCGATTCCCTACATAGTGCACTACTTTTGACCAGCACCCTATGGGCCCCATAAAGGGAAAGGAGTGCCCTATAGGGGAAATGGTGCTATTTGGGATGCTTTCTCAACTTCTACTTCATGGAAACACTCATACCATTTAATTTTAATTTGAGAGGGTTGCATAGCTATTACCCTATTATTACTTATGTATTTTCATACCAATGTATTCTAAATCATTATTGGCTCAATGTTCCAAGTGTCTAAGAGTCAATGTCCTGTGTTACTGTTGAAAAGTTTGTAAGGTACTCTTTGAAGACCTGCACACAATGTAGAATTGCACTACACACGGAGTGCACACCACTCCCAGAGCTGAGAAAGTGCAATTTATTTGAGTGGTGGAGGTACAACATGCCTAAAAAGCCTTATACTTGCAGCAAAAGAAAATAGTGCAATTTAATGACAAATTGTGCAAAAATGGATGTGGTGATTCCATTAAAACAAAGCACAGCTACTATGCAGGAACAGTGGGACTACTGAATGTGTCAGTCAGCCTGTGTCTGAAAATAGATTTTTACTTTGTGCAGTTGTGAGAAGAACTCCAGGTGACTCACAGTCCTCTCTACTTTTCCTCCTTCAATTGACCACAACAAGTCTGCTTTGTGTCTGATTATACATTTTGTTTCCTATCCCTCACGCTCTCTCACATTTGGCTCTTATTAAGCATAATCAGGATGCAGAGAACGTCATAGAAAATGCTGCCAATCTTTCCCCTCAAAAATAAACCTCAAAAATACATTTCTTGAAAGCAGGAAACGCACTGAAAAAAGCACTGTGATGTCTTCACGACGAAAAGGCCTGCGCTTTCGGCAGGGTGCATGTGAAACTATTTTAGGTGTTTGTGTGCGCGTGTGTGTGTGTGCGTGCGTGTGTGTGTGTGTAAAAGAGAGAGAGAGGAATGTGAGCATTTTAGAGAGAGTTTGATGTCTATTTGAGGGTCAAGGTAGGAAAGGGATTTTCAGATTTAGTCCCCCAGGTGGATGGAGAGTTAAGGGGGAGTGGGGACGTGACAAGGTTTACCATCTGGGCTTGGATCACAATCACATTCTCACTGGACGTGTGCCAAGGTTTTAAGGTTGTAGAACTGTAAAACATTATCACAGTAAACCTCCATCTTGGAGAATATGTATATCAAAGCACTATCAAACATTATATTTGGCTGTTACAAATTCCAGGAATAAACATTTCGATGAGCAATATACGAAGAGTTTATTTCCAAAACGCTATATACACCAGTTTTTCCACATTTGTGTCTTTTCATCAGAAATGATTGCTTATGGGTACATCCATGTGTATGAAAAATGTATTCATAGATATGTTTCCATTGTTAAGCTGGAATGGGATGTTTGTTTACTGTACATCAAATCAAATCAAATGTATTTACATAGCCCTTCTTACATCAGCTGATATCTCAAAGTGCTGTACAGAAATCCAGCCTAAAACCCCAAACAGCAAGCAATTCAGGTGTAGAAGCACGATGGCTAGGAAAAACTCCCTAGAAAGGCCAAAACCTAGGAAGAAACCTAGAGAGGAACCAGGCTATGAGGGGTGGCCAGTCCTCTTCTGGCTGTGCCGGGTGGAGATTATGACAGAACATGGCCAAGATGTTCAAATGTTCATAAATGACCAGCATGGTCAAATAATAATAATCACAGTAGTTTTCAAGGGTGCAACTAGTCAGCACCTCAGGAGTAAATGTCAGTTGGCTTTTCATAGCCGATCATTAAGAGTATCTCAACCGCTCCTGCTGTCTCTAAAGAGTTGAAAACAGCAGGTCTGGGACAGATAGCACGTCCGGTGAACAGGTCAGGGTTCCATAGCCGCAGGCAGAACAGTTGAAACTGGAGCAGCAGCACGGCTAGGTGGACTGGGGACAGCAAGGAGTCATCATGCCAGGTAGTCCTGAGGCATGGTCCTAGGGCTTAGGTCCTCCGAGAGAGAGAAAGAAAGAGAGAAAGAGAGAATTAGAGAGAGCATACTTAAATTCACACAGGACACCGGATAAGACAGGAGAAGTACTCCAGATATAACAGACTGACCCTAGCCCCCCGACACATAAACTACTGCAGCATAAATACTGGAGGCTGAGACAGCAGGGGTCAGGAGACACTGTGGCCCCATCTGATGATACCCCCGGACAGGGCCAAACAGGCAGGATATAACCCCACCCACTTTGCCAAAGCACAGCCCCCACACCACATAGTTGACTGTATAGTTGACTGTGATATGTGGTTGTCGCACCGTGCTATCTTAAGATGAATGCACTAACTGTAAGTCGCTCTGGATAACAGCATCTGCTTAATGACTAAAATGTAAAATGTAGATGTTTTACATACAAATCTCATATTACTGTATCGATTCTTTAAAAAAAAATTTTTTTTCACTTGTATCATTTGTACAGTTCTTTATTAAAAATGTAGTTATTTGTTACATTTGCCTGTGTAAAACCTAGCTGTACTAATGATTTATCTGAGAGTGAGGTGGATATATAGTATTTTGCAAAAAAACGTTATGTGTCTCTCTGCAATGAAATCAGCAAATGATAGATTTCAAACAAATATAATCCCATGCCACGATTAGATAGTGAAACAATGATAATTGTCTTAGTGTGTGAAATTTAGCAAATGGTGTGTCTGGTACTAAAAGCCCTATCATGTCTGCTCTTAGGAGTGTGCGGAGATATCACACACAGGCTCCTTTCCTTGCTCCTCACATCTCGCTCAAATTCAATGCTTTTCTCTGAGGTGAAAAACAAGACAGATTATATATCTAATACAGAAACACTAGATTCTCTCCTTTGATTCGAGTGATACTCCCTGGACATTTCACTGGGACATAAGAGTTGTGTGAAAATGTCAGGGATCACATGATTATGAATTGTGAAAGTCCATGCACTGTTCCACCCAAGGCATGCTGTGGTCAAAAAACGATCAGGGCACACATAACCCCATTCATGGTACATTAGGTTGCTTATGGCGATAAGTATATGTATTTATAGTAAATCACATGTGCTATAGCATCCAGAGCATTAACACTCATCACTTTTACTGTAACAACAACTGTACCTTCTTTATTTGACCTGGATCTAGGGCAGGTGTCCTGCCGCCGCGTGTACAGTATAATGGCCACATGAACAGTGTGATGGCTTTAGATAACATTCTGTGTCAATTATAGCTCCTACTTTGTTTACACCACCATCAATGTTCCCTCATACATATACAGCTCTCAAAAAAGTACATACAACCACAAAGCACCAATATCTTTTTGCTGTGTGCCCAAGTTTCCGCAAACCCTCATATTCAGTATGACCTTTAAAATTAAAATATGCTCTTATCATGTATCTTCTCTTTTCATCTCTCTTTTCCTCTCTTTGGTTTATTTGTTCTGTCTCCTCTAACGATGCTCTGAACATCCATTAGAGCTAATGTTTTGATGTACTTTTCTGTGGTCAGTCATCCTCTCTTATGATCAATCAATCAATCAAGTTTATTTTATATAGCCCTTCGTACATCAGCTAATATCTCGAAGTGCTGTACAGAAACCCAGCCTAAAACCCCAAACAGCAAGCAATGCAGGTGTAGAAGCACGGTGGCTAGGAAAAACTCCCTAGAAAGGCCAAAACCTAGGAAGAAACCTAGAGAGGAACCAGGCTATGAGGGGTGGCCAGTCCTCTTCTGGCTGTGCCGGGTGGAGATTATAACAGAACTATGCCAAGATGTTCAAAAATGTTCATAAGTGACAAGCATGGTCAAATAATAATCATGAATAATTTTCAGTTGGCTTTTCATAGCCGATCATTAAGAGTTGAAAAACAACAGGTCTGGGACAGGTGGCGGTTCCATAACCGCAGGCAGAACAGTTGAAACTGGAATAGCAGCAAGGCCAGGCGGACTGGGGACAGCAAGGAGTCATCATGCCCGGTAGTCCTGACGTATGGTCCTAGGGCTCAGGTCCTCCGAGAGAAAGAAAGAGAGAAGGAGAAATTAGAGAGAGCCAAGATTTTCAAAATGTTCATAAATGACAAGCATGGTCAAATAATAATCAGGAATAAATGTCAGTTGGCTTTTCATAGCCGATCATTAAGAGTTGAAAACAGCAGGTCTGGGACAGGTAGGGGTTCCGTAACCGCAGGCAGAACAGTTGAAACTGGAATAGCAGCAAGGCCAGGCGGACTGGGGACAGCAAGGAGTCATCATGCCCGGTAGTCCTGACGTATGGTCCTAGGGCTCAGGTTCTCAGAGAGAGAGAAAGAAAGAGAGAACGAGAGAATTAGAGAGAGCATACTTAAATTCACACAGGACACTGGATAAGACAGGAGAAGTACTCCAGGTATAACCAACTGACCCTAGCCCCCCGACACATAAACTACTGCAGCATAAATACTGGAGGCTGAGACAGGAGCGGTCAGGAGACACTGTGGCCCCATCCGAAGATACCCCCAGACAGGGCCAAACAGGAAGGATATAACCCCACCCACTTTGCCAAAGCACAGCCCCCGCACCACTAGAGGGATATCTTCAACCACCAACTACAATCCTGAGACAAGGCCGAGTATAGCCCACAAAGATCTCCACCACAGCACAAACCAAGGGGGGGCGCCAACCCAGACAGGAAGATCACGTCAGTAATTCAACCCACTCAAGTGACGCACCCCTCCTAGGGACGGCATGAAAGAGCACCAGTAAGCCAGTGACTCAGCCCCTGTAATAGGGTTAGAGGCAGAGAATCCCAGTGGAGAGAGGGGAACCGGCCAGGCAGAGACAGCAAGGGCGGTTCGTTGCTCCAGAGCCTTTCCGTTCACCTTCACACTCCTGGGCCAGACTACACTCAATCATATGACCTACTGAAGAGATAAGTCTTCAGTAAAGACTTAAAGGTTGAGACCGAGTCTGCGTCTCTCACATGCGTAGGCAGACTGTTCCATAAAAATGGAGATCTATAGGAGAAAGCCTTGCCTCCCGCTGTTTGCTTAGAAATTCTAGAGACAATTAGGAGGCCTGCGTCTTGTGACCGTAGCGTACGTATAGGTATGTACGGCAGGACCAACTCGGAAAGATAGGTAGGAGCAAGCCCATGTAACGCTTTATAGGTTAACAGTAAAACCTTGAAATCAGCCGTTGCCTTAACAGGAAGCCAGTGTAGGGAAGCTAGCACTGGAGTAATATGATCAAATTTCTTGGTTCTAGTCAGGATTCTAGCAGCCGTATTTAGCACTAACCGAAGTTTATTTAGTGCTTTATCCGGGTAGCCGGAAAGTAGAGCATTGCAGTAGTCTAACCTAGAAGTAACAAATGCATGGATTAATTTTTCTGCATCATTTTTGGACAGAAAATTTCTGATTTTTGCAATGTTACGTAGATGGAAAAAAGCTGTCCTTGAAACAGTCTTGATATGTTCGTCAAAAGAGAGATCAGGGTCAAGAGTAACGCCGAGGTCCTTCACAGTTTTATTTGAGACGACTTTACAACCATCAAGATGAATTGTCAGATTTAACAGAAGATCTCTTTGTTTCTTGGGACCTAGAACAAGCATCTCTGTTTTGTCCGAGTTTAAAAGTAGAAAGTTTTCAGCCATCCACTTCCTTATGTCTGAAACACAGGCTTCTAGCGAGGGCAATTTTGGGGCTTCACCATGTTTCATTGAAATGTACAGCTGTGTGTCATCCGCATAGCAGTGAAAGTTAACATTATGTTTTCGAATAACATCCCCAAGAGGTAAAATATATAGTGAAAACAATAGTGGTCCTAAAACGGAACCTTGAGGAACACCGAAATGTACAGTTGATTTGTCAGAGGACAAACCATTCACAGAGACAAACTGATATCTTTCCGACAGATAAGATCTAAACCAGGCCAGAACTTGTCCGTGTAGACCAATTTGGGTTTCCAGTCTCTCCAAAAGAATGTGGTGATCGATGGTGTCAAAGGCAGCACTAAGGTCTAGTAGCACGAGGACAGATGCAGAGCTTCGGTCTGACGCCATTAAAAGGTCATTTACCATCTTCACAAGTGCAGTCTCAGTGCTATGATGGGGTCTAAAACCAGACTGAAGCATTTCGTATACATTGTTTGTCTTCAGGAAGGCAGTGAGTTGCTGCGCAACAGCTTTTTCTAAAATTTTTGAGAAGAATGGAAGATTCGATATAGGCCGATAGTTTTTTATATTTTCCGGGTCAAGGTTTGGCTTTTTCAAGAGAGGCTTTATTACTGCCACTTTTAGTGAGTTTGGTACACATCCGGTGGATAGAGAGCTGTTTATTATGTTCAACATAGGAGGGCCAAGCACAGGAAGCAGCTCTTTCAGTAGTTTAGTAGGAATAGGATCCAGTATGCAGCTTGAAGGTTTAGAGGCCATGATTATTTTCATCATTGTGTCAAGAGATATAGTACTAAAACACTTAAGTGTCTCTCCCGATCCCAGGCCCTGGCAGAGCTGTGCAGATCCAGGACAGCTAAGCCCTGGAGGAATACGCAGATTCAAAGAGGAGTCCGTAATTTGCTTTCTAATGGTCATGATCTTTTCCTCAAAGAAGTTCATGAATTTATTACTGCTGAAGTGAAAGCCATCCTCTCTTGGGGAATGCTGCTTTTTAGTTAGCTTTGCAACAGTATCAAAAATAAATTTTGGATTGTTCTTATTTTCCTCGATTAAGTTGGAAAAGTAGGATGATCGAGCAGCAGTGAGGGCTCTTCGGTACTGCACGGTACTGTCTTTCCAAGCTAGTCGGAAGACTTCCAGTTTGGTGTGGCGCCATTTCCGTTCCAATTTTCTGGAAGCTTGCTTCAAAGCTCGGGTATTTTCTGTATACCAGGGAGCTAGTTTCTTATGACAAATGTTTTTCGTTTTTAGGAGTGCAACTGCATCTAGGGTATTGCGCAAGGTTAAATTGAGTTCCTCAGTTAGGTGGTTAACTGATTTTTGTCCTCTGACGTCCTTGGGTAGGCAGAAGGAGTCTGGAAGGGCATCAAGGAATTTTTGTGTTGTCTGAGAATTTATAGCACGACTTTTGATGCTCCTTGGTTGGGGTCTGAGCAGATTATTTGTTGCGATTGCAAACGTCATAAAATGGTGGTCCGATAGTCCAGGATTATGTGGAAAACATTAAGATCTACAACATTTATTCCATGGGACAAAACTAGGTCCAGAGTATGACTGTGGCAGTGAGTAGGTCCAGAGACATGTTGGACAAAACCCACTGAGTCGATGATGGCTCCGAAAGACTTTTGGAGTGGGTCTGTGGACTTCTCCATATGAATATTAAAATCACCAAAAATTAGAATATGATCTGCTATGACTACAAGGTCTGATAGGAATTCAGGGAACTCAGAGAGGAACGCTGTATATGGCCCAGGAGGCCTGTAAACAGTAGCTATAAAAAGTGATTGAGTAGGCTGCATAGATTTCATGACTAGAAGCTCAAAAGACGAAAACGTCATTTTTTTTTTGTAAATTGAAATTTGCTATCGTAAATGTTAGCAACACCTCCGCCTTTGCGGGATGCACGGGGGATATGGTCACTAGTGTAACCAGGAGGTGAGGCCTCATTTAACACAGTAAATTCATCAGGCTTAAGCCATGTTTCAGTCAGGCCAATCACATCAAGATTATGATCAGTGATTAGTTCATTGACTATGACTGCCTTTGAAGTGAGGGATCTAACATTAAGTAACCCTATTTTGAGATGTGAGGTATCACTATCTCTTTCAATAATGGCAGGAATGGAGGAGGTCTTTATCCTAATAAGATTGCTAAGGCGAACACCGCCATGTTTAGTTTTGCCCAACCTAGGTCGAGGCACAGACACAGTCTCAATGGGTATGGCTGAGCTGACTACACTGACTGTGCTATTGGCAGACTCCACTAAGCTGGCAGGTTGGCTAACAGCCTGCTGCCTGGCCTGCACCCTATTTCATTGTGGAGCTAGAGGAGTTAGAGCCCTATCTATGTTGGTAGATAAGATGAGAGCACCCCTCCAGCTAGGATGGAGTCCGTCACTCCTCAGCAGGTCAGGCTTGGTCCTGTTTGTGGGTGAGTCCCAGAAAGAGGGCCAATTATCTACAAATTCTATCTTTTGGGAGGGGCAGAAAACAGTTTTCAACCAGCGATCGAGTGCTGAGACTCTGCTGTAGAGCTCGTCACTCCCCCTAACTGGGAGGGGGCCAGAGACAATTACTCGATGCCGACACATCTTTCTAGCTGATTTACACGCTGAAGCTATGTTGCACTTGGTGACCTCTGACTGTTTCATCCTAACATCGTTGGTGCCGACGTGGATAACAATATCTCTATACTCTCTACACTCGCCAGATTTAGCTTTAGCCAGCACCATCTTTAGATTAGCCTTAACGTCGGTAGCCCTGCCCCCTGGTAAACAGTGTATGATCGCTGGGTGATTCGTTTTAAGTCTAATACTGCGGGTAATGAAGTCGCCAATGACTAGGGTTTTCAATTTGTCAGAGCTAATGGTTGGAGCCTTCGGCGTCTCAGACCCCGTAACGGGAGGAGTAGAGACAAGAGAAGACTCGGCCTCAGACTCCGACTCGCTACATAATGGGGAGAACCGGTTGAAAGTTTCTGTCGGCTGAATGAGCGACACCAGTTGAGCATTCCAACAGCATTTCCCTCCAGAAGCCATGAGAAAGTTGTCCGGCTGCGGGGACTGTGCGGGGGGGTTTATACTAACGTTACTATCTGTACTTACTGGTGGCACAGACGCTGTTTCTTCCTTTCCTACACTGAAATTACCCTTGCCTAACGATTGCGTCTGAAGCTGGGCTTGCAGCACAGCTATCCTCGCCGTAAGGCGATCGTTCTCCTGTATATTATGAGTACAGCGACTGCAATTAGAAGACATCATGTTAATGTTACTACTTAGCTTCGGCTGTTGAAGGTGCTGACGAACCATGTCCAGATAAAGCGTCCGGAGTGAAAAAGTTGAATGAGGGAAAAAAGTTGCGATGGAAAAACTAAAAATATAAACGGTAATTAAAAATAAAAAAAATAAAAAAAATAAAAAAACGTAAAGTTGTCAGCTAGCAAAGTAAAGTTGGCAACAAAACGCACAGCAACAAAACGCACAGCAACACGTCTGCAAATTCAAGAGGAAGTGACGTCTAAGTGACGACGATTAGGTCTCTTCCGATGATTAAATAATAACAGAGAAGGGTGGACAGAGATGATCTGTTGGTCTTTGTTGTGATTACTTTGGTACAGAGTGATGTAGAAATTTTTTATTTGGTCTTTGTTCTGATGATTTTGGTACAGCGTGCTGCGGAAAAAACATCTGCTGGTCTTTGCTGTGATGATTTTGGTACAGAGTGCTGTCATTGGCAAAATCCTATTGCTAAATTGTAGCTCTAGAAATTTGGAATTATAGTTCCTGATGACAGTACAGTAGTAGCAGTAGCATGATAGGGGATTGTATGCGTGTGTGTGTGTGTGTGTGTGTGTGTGTGTGTGTGTGTGTGTGTGTGTGTGTGTGTGTGTGTGTGTGTGTGTGTGTGTGTGTGTGTGTGTGTGTGTGAGCTTTCCACACCTGGATTGTGCAACATTTGCCCATTATTATTTTCAAAATTCTTCCCAAAACTGTCAAATTGGTTGTTGATCATTGCTAGACAACCATTTTCATGTCTTGCCATATATTTTCAAGTAGATTTAAGTGAAGACTGTAACTAGGCCACTTGGCCACATTCACTGTCTACTTGGCAAGCAACTCCAGCATAAATGTGGCCTTGTGTTTTAGGTTATTGGCTTGCTGAAAGGTGAATTCATCTCTCAGTGTCTGGTGGAAAGCACACTCAAACAGGTTTTCCTCTAGGATTTTGCCTGTGCTTAGCTCCATTCAGTTGTATGCTGAAAAGCTCCCCAGTCCTTAAAAATCATAAGTATATACATAACATGATGCAGCCACCACCATGCTTGAAAATATGAAGAGTGGTACTCAGTGATGTGTTGTATTGGATTTGCCCCAAACATAACACTTTGTATTCAGGACCAAAAAAATGATTGCTTTTCCACATTCTTTGCAGTGTTACTTTAGTGCCTTGTTGCAAACAGTATGCATGTTTTGGATTTTTTAAATTCTCTACAGGTTTCCTTCTTTTCACTCTGTCAATTAAGTTAGCATTGTGGCGTAACTACAATGTTGTTGATCCATTCTCAGTTTTCTCCTATCACAGCCATTAAACTCTGTAATTGTTTTAAAATCACCATTGGCCTCATGGTGAAATCCCTATGCGGTTTCCTTCCTCTTCTGTAACTGAGTTAGGAAGGACGCCTGTATCTTTGTAGTGACTGGGTGTATTGATATACCATCCAAAGTGTAATGAATAACATCACCATGTGGAAAAGGATATTCAATGTCTGCTTTTTGGGGGGGGAAACTTCCCTGGTCTTTGTTGTTGAATCTGTTTTTGAAATTCACTGCTTGACTGAGGCTAAATTGCCAACAACGTGGTTGAATACTTATTGACTTAAGACATGTCAGCTTTTCATTTGTAATTAATTTGTAAAAAATGTCTAAAAACATAATACCAATTTGACATTATGGGTTATTATGTGTAGGCCAGTGACAAACAATCTCAATTTAATCGATTTTAAATTTAGTAATGCAACAAAACGTGGAAAAAGTCAAGGGATGTGAATATTTTCTGAAGGCACTGTATAGGACCTTCCACCTCACTTGATGATTTTTTTATTTTGCACTGACTCTATGCACACTCACAAGACTACACACACACACACACACACACACACACACACACACACACACACACACACACACACACACACACACACACACACACACACACACACACACACACACACACACACACACACACACACACACCTACCTTACCCCTTTATATACCCACCTCTACCACTCCAGTATCCCTGCACATTGTAAATATGGTATTGGAACTGACCCTGGAACTGACCCTCTATATAGCTTACTTACTTTCTTGTGTTCTTCTCATTTCTTATTTTTATTTGTCATGTTTTTGTTCTACCTTATGTTATATTTAGTACTACATTGATATTGATTACTGCACTGTTGGGAAATAGCTTGCAAGAAAATAATTTCACTGTACTTGTGCACGTGACAATAAAAACTTGAAACTTGATATTAATGGAAACCAAATGAATAATGTTCTGTATCCAATCACAGTCTAATGATGATCATATACAGTAAAACCATAAAGTTCCAACTGGTCATGACATATCCTTTCCTCATTAGCGCAGTGTTCTCTCTTTACAGTTTTTTCTGAATGCTTAAACACTAACATTATCTCTGAAACCATTTACACTTGTAGCCAATGCATTTACCAAGTGTGCCAAACTCTGCTTTACACTCAGTTTGTAATTTTATGACACACTTTTTGCAAAACTGTAAACACAACTCACTGCTTTACACTCAGTTTGCAATTTAATAACAAACTGCTAGCAAAACTGTGAACATTGGTCTCTACATTGCTACACTATTTCGCCAATTGCCTTTTCACATTGACACATGTGAAAACACTTTTAGATAATGAGTTCACTTACAAATCAGAGCTTGAGCACTATAAATAGGCCACAGGTAAACATTTGGTTTGGACAACAATAGAGGCCAATATTGGACAGAGAGTAAGAGGGGTGAGAACTAGAAGAGGAAGAGGAGGACGAGGAGGAGAAGATGAAGAAGTACGAGGAGGAGGAGGAGGAGGAAGAGGTGAAGTAGGACGGGGAGAAGGAGAGGACGGGGCAGTGGAAGAGGAAGGGGAGTCAGGAACAAAATAACTGATGAAATCAGAGTGACCGTGGTTGACCATGTTGTCAACCATGGGATGAGCATGAGGGAGGCTGGGCAACGGGTTCAACCAATTCTGAGCCGCTATACTGTTTGCAGGTATCATCCAGATATTTTGAAATGAGAACCGGTAAGTAACTGTAGTCTTACTGGTACAGTAATATGTACTGTACTTTCATAATGAGAAGGATCTATCACTAAAACCATTCAAATGTGTTTACAGAACTGCAAGAAAACCAGTATCTGGTGGAAGAGGTCGACTGTTCACCCCAATAGGAGGAGACCCATATTGTAAATATGGTCATTGCAAATAGCTGCATCAGACTCAGAGAACTGCAGGACCACATAATGGCAGATAGCACCATATTCCAAAACGTCAACAGAGTGAATTCTCTGCATTGTCTCATCTACTGAAACACAATAGATTTAGGATGAGGCAGCTGTACCGAGTCCCATTCGAAAGAAACGCAGATCTTGTAAAACAACTGAAATATGAATATGTGCAGGTAAGCTATACTGTCCTATCATTGGTACTGGATCTGGAAGTGGATGGTGCTACATCATATTGACTGATCCCTGTCTTTTCATACTGTGCTACATTGTTTTGTCTTGTCTCTTTCTGAGAATCATGGTGCTAGAAGCAGATGCAGTGCATCATGAGCTAATATATGTGGACGAGGCTGGTTTCAACCTTGCAAAAACAAGGAGCTGCGGCAGAAATATCATCGGACACCATGCCATCATCAACGTCCCGGGACAACGTGGTTGCAACATAACAATGTGTCAAAATGGCGTCTTTCACCATCATGCAATCCTAGGCCCATACAACACTGCACACATTATCACATTTCTGGACATACTCCACAACAGACTAATCCCTATTGACCAGGGGCCAGCCTAGTGGTTAGAGTGTTGGATTAGTAACCAAAAGGTTGCAAGTTCAAATCCCTGAGCTGACAAGGTACAAATCTGTCATTCTGCCCCTGAACAGGCAGTTAACCCACTGTTCCTAGGCTGTCATTGAAAATAAGAATTTGTTCTTAACTGACTTGCCTAGTTAAGTAAAGGGGGGGGGGGAAAAGAGCAGACCAGGTATGTTAGAATCCTTTTGAAGAATTCTTCTCTGCATGGTGTTGGAAGGTGTATGATCGCCAGCCCCACCAACGCATACCCCTTCTACAGGCAATGGAGGAGGCTTGTGGAGACGTCGATCAGGGATTATGCCAGGCCTAGATACGGTACACCAGGTGATACTTTCCACACTGCCTAGCTCAAGACAACATGTGATGTGGAGGAAGTCTTGTTTCCAGACCCACATAGAAGGTGAGATATATTCTCATTTTTTTCTGTTCTTTTTTTCTAGCACATGCTTTTGTTTTCTTCTACTGCGCTTTTGTTGTTTGGTCACTTTTTCCCCTTATTTGTATTGATAGTTTTTTATGTTCGGAATAGACATCCATACTTTACACATTTGGATACCTGTGTGTATGTGTGTTCACTACATGTATGACAAATACATTTCAAACAAACAGACATAGCTCAAAAACAAAGAACAAATGTTTATAACAAGTTAACTTAGTTTTAATGACCACAACCTCTTCTTTAATATGACACCACATTCATGTCAACACTCATTTTGTCTTCCATTGTATAAAGACACTCACTATCATAAAACGATTAACACTCAACACAACAAGTATTTAAATTGTAGTAGATTTGACTAAATTACTATCTCAAAATGTACCAAATATAATATATTATACTTATAAATGTAATTTACATATACATTCAAAAAGTATCCAAACTGTGACCAGAGGACAGTATTCAGAAAGTATTTCAAAACCCACACAAAATAGGCTATTTGATTGACAATGAGTATTACTTCTGCAATAATGTAAAAATGCAAACAACTATTCAGAGACTATTTCAAAATGTAGGTAACCTCTCTCAATAAGATTTAGTACAGACCAGGCCTGACACAAAATGTAGGTAACCTCTCTCAATAAGATTTAGTACAGACCAGGCCTGACACAAAATGTAGGTAACCTCTCTCAATAAGATTTAGTACAGACCAGGCCTGACACAAAATGTAGGTAACCTCTCTCAATAAGATTTAGTACAGACCAGGCCTGACACAAAATGTAGGTAACCTCTCTCAATAAGATTTAGTACAGACCAGGTCTGACACAAAATATAGGTAACCTCTCTCAATAAGATTTAGTACAGACCAGGCCTGACACAAAATGTAGGTAATCTCTCTCAATAAGATTTAGTACAGACCAGGCCTGACACAAAATGTAGAAATCATAGCCTACTATGACAACAATTCAGTGAATGCAACAAGTACTAGACAGAGACAGATAAAGAGAGAAGATACAAAACACAACAACTGTTCGGAGATAATAAAAGATTTGTAGGACAAATTCATATTTTACAGAATCGGCGGAATGAATACCCCCCTGATCACGTGTTAACAGAGTTCACTCTCATAACAGCCACGTTGTATTCCTTCTCTTCCCTTTGCTTGTGGACTTCAAAGCACAACAAATCAGCTGTTTGCTACCAGGCAAAAAAACCTTTCCAAGCCAAACCTCTACAAACAACCTACATCGTAGTCACCATATTAGCTAAAGTAAGGTCATAGTCAGTATAGCTAATAGAACGAACACATTAGTAAACCCGCTACAATCATGCAGTAACGTTAGTGTACAGTCAGTAAGCAGATACACCGGCAGGACCCGGTGGCAATATATTAGTAATACCAAAGCTTACCTTGACTTGGAAGAGTTCCAGTGCTGTGTTTGAAAGTCATAGCCAGCTAGCTAACATAGCATCCCTCTCTTTGAGCAGGGTGTTTCAGTAGGATAAACTAGCTTGTTACATTTGCTAGCTAAGTAAGTGAACCTGAAAGTGAAAAAAGACAATCTCTCTCTCTCTCTCTCTCTCTCTCTCTCTCTCTCTCTCTCGCTCTCTCTCTCTCTCTCGCTCTCTCTCTCTCTCTCTCTCGCTCTCTCTCTCTCTTGATTTGCCTTCATTTTGGAAGAAATGTATTTGTTCAAAACTGTTCAACTATTGTCTTTCTCTCTCTTTGAGTCAACTAACGTTACTCACCATATGTTATACACTGCAGTGCTAGCTCGCTGTAGTTTTGCTTTCAGTACTAGATTCATTCTCTGATCCTTTGATTGGGTGGACAACATGTCAGTCCATGCTGCAAGAGCTCTGATAGGCAGAAGGACGTCTTCCTTAAGTTGTCATAATTACTGTGTAACTCTATGGAAGGGCATGAGAACCATGAGCCTCCTAGATTTTGTATTGAAGTCAATGTACCCAGAGGAGGACTGAAGCTAGCTGCCCTCCGCTTACACCATGGTGCTACCCTACAGAGTGCTATTGAGGGTACTGTAGACTTCCTTCTTTTAATCAGTTATTTGGTGACGTGATTATATTTAGTATGGTTTTATCTAATAATTATAACTTGTAAATGTTTTGCAATTTAAATGTTTATGAAATTCACTGAGGAGGATGGTCCTCTCCTTCCTCCTCTGAGGAGCCTCCACTGGTGTATGGTTGAGAAAAAGAAAGAGAGGAAGGAACAGAGAGAGTGTGAGAGGGAGATTATGTTCCTGACCACAATTGTATCCTATTTGTTGCTCCTCTCCTCTCCCTCTGTTACTCTTTTCCTCTAGGTCAGGGAAAGTGAAGGAAGTGATGTGGAGAGTCAGGGTTCAGCAGCAAAATGCAGGGAGGAAGAGGAGTAGGAGTTGCTTGCTAGCTATAGCAAGCAACTTGGCCATTTACATATGAATTACACTGGTAGAAACAAGAGAAAACAAGCAACTAGTTAGCTGACTATATACAGCTAAACACTTCAACTATTTCTATGAGACAGAGAGCAATCATTCGAGCTCCACTGCTGATGTGCTCGCCTGTAGCAACCAAGTTATCATGACAGGACTTGCTAATCTGAGAGCTATTCCCCAAGTTTCAGAGCATCAAAAATCGACAACACCCAACATACAGTGCCTTTCAAAAGTATTCATCCCCCTTGGCGTTTTTCCTATTTTGTTGCATTACAACCTGTAATTTAAATGGATTTTTATTTGTATTTCATGTAATTGACATACACAAAATACTCCAAATTGGTCAAGTGAAATGAAAAAAATAACTTGTTTCAAAAAATTCTAAAAAATTAAAAACGGAAAAGTGGTGCGTGCATATGTATTCACCCCCTTTGCTATGAAGCCCCTAATTAAGATATGGTGCAACCAATTACCTTCAGAAATGATACATGATCTGTCACATGATCTCAGTATATATGCACCTGTTCTGAAAGGCCCCAGGATCTGCAACACCACTAAGCAAGGGGCCCCACCAAGCAAGTGCCACCATGAAGACCAATGAGCTTTCCAAACAGGTCAGGGACAAAGTTGTGGAGAAGTACAGATCAGGGTTGGGTTATAAAAAAATATCAGAAACGTTGAACATCCCACAGAGCACCATTAAATCCATTATTACAAAATGGAAAGAATATGGCACCACAACAAACCTGCCCAGAGTGGGCCGCCCACCAAAACTCACAGACCAGGCAAGGAGGGCATTAATCAGAGATGCAACAAAGAGACCAAAGATAACCCGAAAGAACTACAAAGCTCCACAGTGAAGATTGGAGTATCTGTTCATAGGACCACTTTAAGCCGTACACTCCACAGAGCTGGGCTTTACGGAAAAGTGTCCAGAAAAAAAGCCATTGCTTAATAACCTTTTCTCAATAGGGGGTGCTGTTTTCACTTTGTAAAAATTTCGTTCCCAAATTAAACTGCCTCGTACTCAATTCTTGCTCGTACAATATGCATATTATTATTACTATTGGATAGAAAACACTCTCTAGTTTCTAAAACCGTTTGAATTATATCTGTGAGTAAAACAGAACTCAAGTTGGAGCAAACTTCCTGTGAGGAAGTGAGAAATCTGAAATCAGGCTGTCTGTTCTAGGGTCAGTTTATTAATTTGCATGTCTTCTATTGGTCGACATGCACTGCATACGCCTTCCCCTAGATGTCAGCAAATAGTGAGAATTGGAATGGAGTTGCTAGGCAGATCTGAGGCCATATAAAGGGTCTGGGAACGTGGGGTGCACTCTTTTCAACATTCGCCATGACGCAAGACAGACCTCAGGATGGCGTTCTGGAAAGCTCCCGTTATAGGCCTTAGATATATCCGGCTCTGATTTTATTCGATATAGGTGTTAAAGACATCATAATGTAGTTATTTTAAACCGAGTTATATCAGTTTATATCAGTATATTGCGATTTTCGGATATTTCTTTGTGCTGCGTTATAGTGAGTTGGGCACGTCTTCGCCACATGGCTAATGTTTACTGCTAATTCCAAAGTTGAAGGCGACAATCTACAACCGAGCAACGATTCTTCTGGACAAAGGACAACTTGCCCAAGATTCTGATGGAAGCTCATCAAAAAGTAAAAACTATTTATGATGTTAATTCGTTGTTCTGTTTAAAAATGTGAAACTACTATTGCGCCATTAATTTCGGTGCGGTCTCGCTTTAACGCACGCTGTATGTCGTAGTAACGTTAATTTTTAAAATCGAACACAGCGGTTGCATTAAGAACTAATGTATCTTTCATTTGCTGTCCAACCTGTATTTTTTAGTCAAGTTTATGATTAGTTACTGATTAGATTAGGTGCCTCTCCCAAGATTTCTCCCGACATTTTGTTGGCAGCTTGGCTACTATTCTCATTGTATAACCACGATTTGTGCCGCTAAATATGCACATTTTCGAACAAACTCTATATGTATTGTGTAATATGATGTTATAGGACTGTCATCTGAAGAAGTTTGAGAAGGTTAGTGAAAAAATGTATATCTTTTGCTGGTTTATTCGTTATCGCTATTGTTGGCTTGAATCAATGCTGTTGTGTGGTTGGCTATTGTAGTAAGCTAATATAATGCTATATTGTGTTTTCGCTGTAAAACACTTAAAAAATCTGAAATATTGGCTGGATTCACAAGATCTTTGTCTTTCATTTGCTGTACGCTGTGTATTTTTCATAAATGTTTTATGATGAGTATTTAGGTAATTCACGTTGGTCTCTGTAGTTATTCTAGTTGCTTTGGTGAGAGTTGTGATGGTGGCTGCAATGTAAAACTATGATTTAATGCAAATTTTTCTAACAAAACATATGCTATACAATAAATATGTTATCAGACTGTCATCTGATGAAGTTGTTTCTTGGTTAGTGACTATTTATATCTTTATTTGGTCGAAATTGTGATAGCTACCTATGCAGGAAAAAAATGGTGGAAAAAAAAGTTGTGTCTTTTGCTATCGTGGTTAGCTAATAGAAATACATATTGTGTCTTCCCTGTAAAACATTTTAAAAATCAGAAATGATGGCTGGATTCACAAGATGTGTATCTTTCATCTGGTGTCTTGGACTTGTGATTTCATGATATTTAGATGCTAGTATTTACTTGTGGCGCTATGCTAGGCTATGCTAGTCAGCTTTTTTACTGATGAGGGTGCTCCCGGATCCGGGATTGTGTGCAAGTAGAAGTTAATTAAAGAAAATAAACAATAAGTAAACGTTTGGTGTTCACCAAAAGGCATGTGGGAGACTCCCCAAACATATGGAAGAAGGTACTCTGGTCAGATAAGACTAAAATTTAGCTTTTTGGCTATCAAGGAAAATGCTATGTCTGGTGCAAACCCAACACCTTGCATCACCCCGAGAACACCATCCCCACAGTGAAGCATGGTGGTGGCAGCATCATGCTGTGGGGATGTTTTTCATTGGCAGGGACTGGGAAACTGGTAAGAATTGAAGGAATGATAGATGGTGCTAAATATCTGTTTCAGTCTTCCAGAGATTTGAGACTGGGACGGAGGTTCACCTTCCAGCAGGACAATTACTCTAAGCATACTGCTAAAGCAACACTGGAGTGGTTTAAGGGGAAACATTTAAATGTCTTGGAATGGCCTAGTCAAATCCCAGATCTCAATCCAATTGAGAATCTGTGGTATGACTTAAAGATTGCTGTACACCAGCGGAACCCATCCAACTTGAAGGAGCTGGAGCAGTTTTGCCTTGAAGAATGGGCAAAAATCCCTGTGGCTAGATGTGCCAAGCTTATAGAGACATACCCCAAGAGACTTGCAGCTGTAATTGCTGCAAAAGTGGCTCTACAAAGTATTGACATTGCGGGGGGTGAATACTTATGCGCGCTCAAGTTTTTTATTTTTTTTCGTATTTCTTGTTTGTTACACAATAAAAAATATTTTTCAATCTTCAAAGTGGTATGCATGTTGTGTCAATTACATGATACAAACCCCCCCCAAAAAATCTATTTTAATTCCAGGTTGTAAGGCAACAAAACAGGAGAAATGCCAAGCGGGTGAATACTGTATCTGCTGTTTTCACTTTTCAAAGTGCAAGGATGTGTCCGAATCCATATCACCAACTAACATTAGATACAGCCTCTTTCACAGTGAAAAGTCGTGTCCACTTCGGTGCAGTCATTTTGAGTAATGAAGTTAAAAAAAAAACTTTTAAAAGTCAAATGACAGCGTTCCCTGTTTCCGGTTTCTGGTTGATGACAACTGTCACGTGAATACACAACAGGTTGTTAGTAAGTTAATTTTGCGATATTGACACAGATATTATTTTTAGAAAAACAAGGCCGTTCGTGCCCGCTATAGTAATTTAAAGTAAATTACCGAAATGGATTCTTAAGAGTTAAGACAACTGTACCTACCTATTTTATTTGTAATAAAACGTTGAACTAAATCCATTGTTGCATTGAAGTCCTTAACGAGCGTTTGGATTCTTGATCTCGACGCCCATTCAGAATAAGAAAATAGTAAATTGACTGTTGAGTAAGATTATTGTTGATATAGGAATAATTATTAAACTGTCAATCAAATGTCGACCGCATTACCTCCTGAGAAAATTCTCTCCGGTCATCGTTACAGCTGTGTATATTCCCCCTAAAGCCAATACCACGATGGCTCTCAACATGGAAAACACATATCCTGAGGCTGCATTTATTATAGCTTGGGACTTTAATAAATCCTGAGGCCCTCCCCCGCCCTCCCTTCGGCAAATCAGATCACGCCTCCATTCTGCTCCTCCCTTCCTATAGGCAAAAACTCAAACAGGAAGTTCCTGTGGTAAGGACTGTTCAAAACTGGTCTGACCAATTGGAATCCATGCTTCAAGATTGTTTTGATCACACAGACAGGGATATGTTCCGGGTTGCCTCTGAGAATAACATTGACATGTACACTGACACAGTGACTGAGTTAATCAGAAAGTGTATAGGGGAAGTTGTTCCCACTGTGACGATAAAAACATATCCAAACCAAAAACCGTGGATAGATGGCAGCATTCGCTCAAAACTGAAAGTGCGAACCACCTCATTTAACCATGGCAATGTGACTAGGAATATGGTTGAGTACAAACAGTCTAGTTATGCCCTCCGTAAGGTAATCAAAGAGGCAAAACGTCAGTACAGAGACAAAGTGGAGTCGGAATTCAACAGCTTAGATACGAAAATACAGTGCTGTGAAAAGTATTTGCCACTTTTCTAATTTTCACTACTTTTGCATATTTTTGATATTGAATGTTATCAGATCTTCAACCAAACCTAATATTAGATAAAGGGAACCTGAGTAAACAAATAACACAACAATTATATACTTATTTCATTTATTTCAGATACAAAGTTATGCAACACCCAATGCCCCTGTGTGAAAAAGTAATTGCCCCCTTACACTCAATAGCTGGTTGTGCCACATTTAGCTGCAACAACTCCAACCAAACACTTCCTGTAGTTGTTGATCAGTCTCTCACGTCGCTGTGGAGGAACTTTGGCTGACTCTTCCATGCAGAACTGCTTTAACAGAGACATTTGTGTGTTTTCAAGTATGAATTGCTAATTTTAAGTCCTGCCACAACATCTCAATTGGGATTAGGTCTGGACTTTA
Organism: Salvelinus namaycush; assembly: GCF_016432855.1. Classification (NCBI taxonomy): domain Eukaryota; kingdom Metazoa; phylum Chordata; class Actinopteri; order Salmoniformes; family Salmonidae; genus Salvelinus; species Salvelinus namaycush. The sequence continues at coordinate 38,795,121 of NC_052308.1, forward strand.
ACTAGGCCATTCCAAAACTTCAAATGTGTTGCTTTTTAGCTATTTTCATGTAGACTTCATTGTGTGTTTTGGATTATTGTCTTGCGGCATGACCCAGCTGGGATTCAGCTTCAGCTCACAGATGGATGGCCTGACATTCTCTGATACAGAGCAGAATTCATTGTTCCTTTAATTAAGGCAAGACGTCCAGGTCCTGAGGCAGCAAAGCATCCCGAAACCATCACACTACCACCACCATGCTTGACCGTTGGTATATGGTTCTTACTGTGGAATGTAGTGTTTGGTTTTCGGCAGGCATAATGGGACCTGTGTCATCCAAAAAGTTAAACATTTGACTCATCTGTCCATAGAACATTCTTTCAAGAGTCTTGATGATCACCCAGGTGCTTTTTGACAAACTTGAGTCAACTTTTTGGACAAGATGGGAGGGAGCTTTGCTGGAATCTCATCGTCTTAAGCCAGGCTTGGATTGAATGTGTTCAACCATAATAATAAGAGGGCCAGCTGTCACACCCTGATCTGTACACCTGTTCTCGTTATTGTCTCCACCCCCTCCAGATGTCGCTTGTTTTCCCCAGTGTATTTATCCCTGTGTTTCCTGTCTCTCTGTGCCAGTTCGTCTTGTATGTCCAAGCCTACCAGCGGTTTTTCCCGTTTTCCTGCTTTACTTTTTCTCCTTTTTCTAGTCCTTCCGGTTTTGACCCTTGCCTGTTCTGGACTCTGTACCCGCCTGCCTGACCATTCTGCCTGCCCTGACCTCGAGCCTGCCTGCCACTCTGTACCTCCTGGATTCTGATCTGGTTATGACTTTTTGCCTGTCCATGACCATTCTCTTGCCTATTCCCTTTGGATTTAATAAACATCTTAAACTCCAACCATCTGCCTCCTGTGTCTGCATTTGGGTCTCGCCTAGTATCATGATACCAGCTGCCATAAAAGACAATGTAACACATTTTTATTAATGTGAAACAGACAAATGTATCCTCCTGAGATAGGATTTTATCTCAGATTTGGTAGATTAGTGTTCGGAAATAACTTCTGCTGCCAGATCTTGGTATATAATTTATTTCTTAGAACCATATAATCTATCAGTCTCCTAAAAAAAAACACTTGCATGCTTTTAGACAGTCAACACCTAGATACTGTATGCATCACTTCTATATTGAGTTGGAAATCTTACAACCATAGAAACTGATTGATGAAAAGATAACAAAGCTAAGAAAAGGTATAATTGATTCTGACAGGGAATGGCTTGTAGAGATGAGGAGTAATCACCTGCTTTTACACCCTGGCGAGCTAGTGCTCGGCTGTTCACTTGCTTGCTCCACAAATCAAATTACTCTCTCCTCTGTGGTGATTGGATAAAAATAAAACATAGTGACACTCTTTTAATTCATCCTTAAATGTCAATCTAAGTAACATAATAAAAGAATCCCCATCAAAATCTGTCAGTTTAAGCTAGAGATATCAGTGCATCTGCGGTGGAAGGTAGCTGAGCTCCAGCGATGTTTGTCAGACCATGAGACATCCTGAAAATCGGTCTTCTCACGAAAACGTCTGTAGCGTCTGAACGGTTTGGCCTTGAAACTATTAGGACCACTCTATGGAACCCATACAAACAAATGGAAGTATGGAGGTAGTTTTGTGTAAACAAATATGTTGTGTCACCTAGATATAAGACAGACACTTCAAAACAGTAATGAAGCTAAATACATGGCTCTGAGTCAGGAGTATGGGGTAACGTTAGGCACAGCATGGTGAGGGTGAATTAAATTCTTTAACATCTTGATAGCTAAACTGGGCCAGGGTGTGGACAGGGCTCACGGGAGAAATGTCCTGTTCCATGTAGAACCCTGTTAGTTCCTGGTGCTTGACAAGGTCCCCGTGCTCAAGCCATGGGAACTTCAGGCCTGTGTACCAAATGGCACCCTATTCCTTATATAGAGCCATGGGCTCTTGTCAAAAGTAGTGCACTATAAAAGGAATAGGGTGCCATTTCGGACGCATCCAGGTCAATAGTGGCCATGTTGGAAAGGATGTGTTCCATAAAAGGTTACATAATATCAACTCCAGTCCAAATGGATTCTGGCAGTTTCCTTGTTGTATGTTGTTTTACATTCTTTCTGGGGCTTTAACAGTGAGATAGAATTACAGAAGTGGTTTCAGTGAGTTGGCATGTGGGATTTGATGATACGGATGTTGAGAGGCTTGTTGCATGAAGTTCAAGCGCCTTTTAATTATTCCGTGCAGAGACAGTGAGCTTCCCATGGACTGACAATGAGAAAAATTGTACACAAAGTGGTGACAACTAACCACAGAAACAAACTGATTGGAAGAGATGGGAATTTAGTTAAGATGTTTGATGAGAAGTTTCAGTCAATTGGACACAGATTTCTCCAGATGGAATGAAATTGGATTAGAAAAATGATCACATTTTAATCCCATTTATTTCTGCTTATTACTCTGTGGGAAGATTATATGGAGAACGGAGCCTTTCCCACGATAATGAGGCTGTAGTCTGTACTCTTGTGGGAACTTATCATATCCAAATCCATGTGAACCTACTCACTGGACACAGACGTCATTCCAACGTCTAGTTTTGATTTACATTTGGTTGAGTTTTCAACTAATGTGAATTCAACGTGAAATCAACAAAAAATTGCACCTTGTCATTTAGGTGAAAAGTTGGGTGAAATAAAATGAAATCCCCTAACGTTGATGACTTTTTCAAATCCAATCAGTTTTCCACGTTGATTCAATGTCATCACATTGGTATTATTTTTTTGAATTACGTGGAAACAAAATTGATTCAGCCAGTTTTTGCCCAGTGGGTATACTATACTATTCCACTACTTAATATGTGACCGACCTGCTCGACTCGGTCTTATGTAGCAAAATTTGAAATGGTGTTTTTTACATTGGACCCAGAGCAAAAAATTATATATCGTACACTACAGTCGAGGAACAATGGGAAAGTAATTCTGCTTTGAAAGTTGATAAACTTGTAACCTTACTTTTGAGAAAATGGCCCTTGAATGTTTTGGTACCTACTGGAGAGCTCTTCTTTGTCTACATACATTCAGCATCGTTCACATCCTCTTAAACTTTAGCCTCACCCATCTCTTTAAGGATTCACATGTCTAAAGACCAGACTAAAGCCTGGTTTATATTACGGGTGTGTTTGTAAATTTAATCTGGAATGCCAGAGTGTGCTCTGGGCGTTTGTAAACTCAGAGCGTTGTCAGATTGTCCGTTCGTAAATTCAGAGCGTTTCGCTCTCAGAGCGTTCAGAGCCCACACTGGGCGCTCTGGCTGAGGAGTAGGGTTGATCTGAGCGTTCTGACCTAGCAACAGCAGTCAAGCACCCAAGCTAACTGTCTAACGTTGGCTAGCTTGCTAGCTACTTCCAGACACAAGTGAGAGAACAGCTCACTCTGACCATTTTTCTCGCCCTAGCAGAGCCGGTGAGGCTGTTTTTATGTTATCCAGAGCGTTGCTGACTGCAACTGTGCTGCTGGCAACAATTTAATTACGTTTTTTTGTCAATGTTTACTGACACCGGCCACATTCAACGGGTGTTGAGCGTTTGTAAATTTGTCAGTTATTCTGCGCTCTGGCACACCCAGATGAGAGTGCTCTGAAATCGGAGTAGATTTACAAGCTTCGTCTATCGACAGTTGTCGCAGTGACATCATAAACATTCTATTGAAATAGTTACTTGTGGAGTCTTTTGTTTAGACATGTAGCTAGCTAGCTAAACAACAGGGCTGGGTAGGTTACTTTCTAAATGTAAGCTGTTACAGTTGCTAGTTACCTGTCCAAAATTGTTATCAGTAACGTAACTTTTGGATTACCCAAACTCAGTAACGTAATCTGATTACATTCAGTTCCCTTTAGATTACTTTCCTCTTAAGAGGCATTAGAAGAAGGCAAAAATGTATGTTACCAATTGAACCACATCTATTGCAGGATAAATCAATGTTAAAGTTTACCTAGCTGGCCACATATGGATGTAAAATGTTACTTTATGGATTGATTATGTAGGCTTCTTCTAAGCTATCGTTTTCTACTACATATAATAATACAATTAAATCTTATATCTTTACATTAAAAACCAAAGTCTATCAGAATTCCAGTCATTCCAGTAAATGCTATACCTCTTGATCTTCAAGAATAGGACTTGGAAATATGGAAGTATAGATTAGCCAGATTATTTTACCTGAGCATAACCCCAAAACTAAGGATTTATTAACTACAGAGTAGTTGTTTATGATTTTGTCGTCATGGAGTACTGATTGTGCTCATAGATTCCAGTTGAAAAATAAATGCTGCGCTCATGGAATGGCATGCTTTGAGCACTACTGAAAAGTGCTATTTACATGTGAAAAATGAATGCCATGTGCTGCATTTGCTATAGGCCTATTGTTCACCTTTTTGTTGGTGACACTTTGATATCTTGATAATATGCAGCTGTTTAAAGAGCAAATCCACAGATGAAACAATGAAACAGCTGTCCCGCCTCTGTTTTGGTACAAAGCTGAGGGATGGGCCTGGAGAAATGTTACCACTCTCAGATTAATAGACAGAGCTATGGATGCAAGGACTGACCATCCATGATATCAAAAGTATTGTTTTAACCATGTTATGAGGCTATACAGTGTTTGTTTACATTTACTGTGGAGAAAAACAAGCTTATATTTTGGGTTCTCATGGAGTCCATCAAGAATCAATTGATATATATATATAAGTCCACAAATGGATGTAGCAACTACAGATTGCCTCTTTAAATCTATCAAAAGTGTGCGAGTTTCAGCATATGTCCGTTAGGCCGATGGATTTCTTTTTAATCAACATAAATTAGATTGAACAATAAAAGCCCCACTTTTATTCCACAGGCTGGGATCGCACTATGCAGCTATTGCAAGAGCGCATTTTTCACTGGCTGTCCACTGGTTTCAAAAACAATGATTGATAGGCAGCTTAAACTTCTTGAATTCAACCATTATTGGGTTCAAATACACATTTAGATTTGTGAACAGCCATCCACAACAACCACAATCCGTAAGCGCAAATAGCTAAATGAGAGAGCAGCAGTGTGATTCACATCAATGCGCCATGTAGATATCAATAATAAGTGATATCCGTATCGCCGTAGACTACTGCACTGCTGTCATCCTTACCTCCAAGCGTTTATTCAAGTTGGATAATCTTTGCAATGCCGACAGCAGTTGCACCACTGGAAGACAAAAGTCTATTCCTGCTCTTTTCCCGTGATCCATCAAACACATTTGGTGGTGTCATCATAGTGGTCTCTGACTCGGGCTCTCGAGTGGCACATTGGTCTGCAATGTGGCACTGCATCTCAGTGCAAGAGGCATCACTACAGTCCCTGGTTCAAATCCAGGCTGTATCACATCTGGCTGTGATTGGGAGTCCCATAGGGTGGTGCACAATTAGCCTAGCGTTGTCTGGGTTTGGCCAGGGTAGGCTGTCATTGTAAATAAGAATTTGTTCTTAACTGACTTGCCTGGTTAAATAAATGGTGGTTAGAACATTTTTAACTTGCTCCTTTTTTCAATGCTGATTTGAATGTCATTTTTTCCACAAACATCCTTTCTGAATTTAAAAGTAATTCTCGAAGTAATCATCTAGTTTTTCAAAAGTATCTGTAGTCTGATTAAAATATTTTAGCTGGTAACGTAACAAATTACAGTTACTGTTTTTTGTAATCCCTTACATGTAATGGATTACATGTAATTCGTTACTCCCCAACCCTTCTAAACAATGAACCATAATTCCAACTCATAATGTTACTACCTTGCATGAATCTGCAGGTAGCTAACCAACCAGGGTCAATGTTAGCTAGCTAACATTAGGCTATAACTTGCAATGCAAATGGCTCTGAGATACGAATAATATTACTACACTGATCATAAACGTAACGTTACCTAGCTAACTAACAGTACACTTTAACTTGAAATGAAAATAACTTTCTGACAAAATTAGAAATGTGTAATATCTGAAAATGTAACTAGCTAGACTCTCTTACCCGTGTACATAGATGGACGCTTCTCCCTGTCTGTCACGGATGCAATGGTTGCCCTTTGTTTGAAGATGTAATCCGGAGGCAAGTGTTTTATACAACAGCCTTCTGTGTGTCCTCTTTTCGACTCTGTCTGCATATTTGTAATCAAAAGCCAGACTTTTCTCCATCTCCTTAGCTATCATACTCTAATTCCACTGATTTCAAAACTCGGAGAGTGGAGAGCAACACTTACGCAGTTCTACTATCTGATATCTTTCAAAAAATCCTCGTTAGAAGGGAATACCTACACATACAGACCAGCTCATGTTATAGACAGAAGCCTGCTACATGGCAGACCAATCTGAACTAATCTCTCTGCATTTCCAGCCCACTCATTATCTCAGACTATCATGGCTAGCGGGAAGGTTGCTCCCTTTTCCGTGGCTAAACCAACTAGGCTCGTAATTTAACAAGTGTATTCGTTTGTAATTAAGGCACATGAACGTTCACATGTTCCAGAAGGCATTTCAAATGGCGCTCCTGTGAAGTAGTGCCTAGCTTCCTAAAATGAGCCACAATTATACAATTATTTCAGTTGTTATAAAGCAACCATTTTTTTGGAAAAGCCCTCTATATTCACAGATTTTAGTCTAAGCCTAACAGTAACACACAGATCTCTGGTAATGCTGTTATACAAAAACAAAAAACAGCAGCGTTAATATGCTAAACAGTATGTCAAGACTGTTCGATTTCTCAGCTGTTTAATACCACTGTCCTACGGGTCACTGCAAACGTAACAGGTTTCAGAAGGGAAAAAACAGAGCTTTTAGCAGTCCTTTAGAAGGTTACATATACATTTAAGTCATTTACACTCTTTTCCAGAGCGACTTACAGCACATGGAGTGCATACATTTTTTGTCCTTTTTCGAACTGGAACCCACAACCCTGGCGTTGCAAGCGAAATGCTTTACCAACGGAGCCACACCGGACCCCAGGAGCCCAGGTTGATTAATGGTCTCTTTCCTACACCTACTGAAGGCTTAAAGCTTTTCAACACCTTATGGGAATAGAGGTGAAAGTGAGTGATCACTGGAGAGAGAGAGAGAGAGAGAGAGAGAGAGAGAGAGAGAGAGAGAGAGAGAGAGAGAGAGAGAGAGAGAGAGAGAGAGAGAGAGAGAGAGAGAGAGAGAGAGAGAGAGAGAAAGAGAGAGAGAGAGAAAAAGAGAGAGAGAGAGAGAGAGAGAGAGAGAGAGAGAGAGAGAGAGAGAGAGAGAGAGAGAGAGAGAGAGAGAGAGAGAGAGAGAGAGAAAGAGAGGACATCACTGAATGTCCCTTTGCTGTTTGACTGAGATTTTATTCAGGGTTCTTAACATTCAGATGAGCACCTCTCTCTCATACATCTGAATTGATGACCTCCTCTTCAGTAGCCATAACACTCGTCAGAGCTCTGGCTCTGTGCTTCACAGTGGTATATGGATTTTGACTGACAGATGTTCTGAACATGAGCACCACGGGTGACAAGAAGTTGCCCACATCACTCCCGGTAATTGGGCAACTTTTGAAAATGTTCTGGGTTCTGAGTGAGGTAAATGTTGTAAATTAGGATGACTCCATGCATTTTGAAAGATGTTGAGTATTATAATACATACTTCCTTAATGTCATACAAGCAAGCACTTCACATTTCCAAATCATAAAACTCATGTCATATACAGTGTCAACGTTTATGATCAGTAAGTTTGAAGTACAGTTACAAGATGACATGGTGTCATACACTGGGTTGTTTTGAACAGAATGAGCCTATGTTTGTTTATTGTGAAGAAAATTTGCCGGTCACACGCACCTGAATGCAAGCATCATGACTCCATTCTACGAGCACTAAAATTACGATCTGTTTCTCTGAATTGCCTTGTGAAAGCCTAACACTGTAAGATCGAATTTTATAGTGTAACTTAGCTAGTTATGTTGACAATAGAACAAGCTTTCAAATCATGCCCAGCTGACACAGATTGCAATTTATAATGGATCGCTTTTGGATTGCGTAAACAGCAACAGTAATTGTGTGATGGTGGGGATGCAACGTTGTGTTCCAAATTAAATAACTACAAGTGTGCTTGCTCTAGTTCCTCAACGGCACAGCTAGGAGAGCTCAAAAAATGACCTTATCCATGAAGACTCTTCTTTGAAGAAAGTGCATTGAAATTGCTTAGGAACCGTGCACACTTTGGAGAGGTGTGTGGCTAATTGGAGACATCAGTTAGTCCTCTCTGTCAAACCCATGTACTTTTTTGTCTTACTGTCTGTTGTACCTACCCAATAATTAATAGAGCTGTCATGTAGTTAGCTAGCTAGCTACCTAGGCTAATCACCATATTTTAATTCGTTTGACTGCAAAATTAGCCCTCAACAATCACAGGCAGCTAGCTAAGCTAGCTAGCAGAAAAACCACAGTCAAATAAGGAGCATGGTGTCATGATGGAATAAGTCGAGGTAGCAATTGTTAGTGAGTTGAGACGTGCTGCCATAATATAAATAATAGCTTAGCTATAAATTCACATGGATGCAATGTCATTTGTCGTAGCCACAAAATGGCATGAATATTTGTTTTCAGCTCTATTCTTGCCATTTAAAGACATGAATCATGAAGTATGCAAACTGATACATGAATCCTAAATACAGCAGTGGAGGCTCCTCAGAGGAGGAAGGGGAGGACCAGCCTCCTCACTGAATAACTCCTCAGTGAATTTGATCATTTTTTAAATGAGTTAAACATTTAAAAAGTTATCCTTTTTCGATAAAACTATATAAAATATATTAACATCACCAAATAATTGATTAAGACACACTGTTTTTCAAAAAAGGTCTACTGCAGCCTCAACAGCACTCTGTAGGGTAGCACCATGGTGTAGCAGGAGGACAGCTAGCTTCCATCCTCCTCTGGGTACATTGACTTCAATACAAAACTGACGAGGCTTATGGTTCTCACCCACTTCCATAGACTTACACAGTAATTATGACAACTTCCGGAAGGACATCCTCCAACCTATCAGAGCTCTTGCAGCATGTGCTGACATGTTGTCCACCCAATCAAAGGATCAGAGAATGAATCCAGTACTGAAAGGATAAGCTACAGCTAGCTAGCACTGTGGTGCATAAAATGTGGTGAGTAGATGACTCAAAGAGAGAGAAAGACCATTTTTGAAAAAATTAATTTCTCCCAAAATGAAGGAGGAGCAAGAGAGCGAGTGCTACACTATATATATACAAAAGTATGTGGACCCCTTCAAATGAGTGGATTCGGCTATTTCAGCCACACCCGTTGCTGACAGATGTATAAAATTGAGCACACAGCCATGTAATCTCCATAGACAAACATTGGCACTAGAATGGCCTTACTGAAAAGCTCAGTGACTTTCAATGTGGCACCGTCATAGGGTGCCACCTTTCCAACAAGTCAGTTCGTAAAATTTGTGCCCTGCTAGAGCAGCCACGGTCAACTGTAAGTGCTGCTTTTTGTGAAGTGGAAACATCTAGGAACAACAAAGGTTCAGCTCACAGAACGGGACCGCCGAGTGCTGAAGCGTGTAGCCTGTAAAAATCGGCCTCGGTTGCAACACTCACTACCAAGTTCCAAACTGACTCTGCAAGCAACATCAGCACAATAACTGTTTGTCAGGAGCTTCATGAAATGTGTTTCCATGGCCCAGCAGCCGCAAACAAGCCTAAGATCACCATGTGCAATGCCAGCGTCGGTTGGAGTGGTGTAAAGCTCACCGCCATTGAACTCTGGAGCAGTGGAAACGCGTTCTCTTGAGTGATGAATTACGCTTCACCATCTGGCAGTCCCACAGACAAATCTGGGTTTGGTGGATGCCAGGAGAACACTACTTGCCCAAATGCAAAGTGCCAACTGTAAAATTTGGTGGAGGAGGAATAATGGTCTGGGGCAGTTTTTCGTGGTTCGGGCTAGGCCCGCTAACGCCTCAGCATACCATGACATTCTAGACAATGCTGTGCTTCCAACTTTGTGGCAACAGTATGGGGAAGTTCCTTTCCTGTTTCAGCGTGACAATGCCCCTGTGTACAAAGCAAGGTCCTTACAGAAATGGTTTGTCGAGATTGGTGTGGAAGAACTTGACTGGCCTGCACAGAGCCCTGACCTCAACCCCATCAAACCCCTATGGGATGAATTGGAACGCCAACTGCGAGCCAGGCCTAATCGGCCAACATCAGTGCCCGACTTCACTAATGCTCTTGTGTTTCAATGGAAGCAAGTCCCAACTCCATATAAATGCCCAAGATTTTGGATTGAGATGTTTGACAAGCAGGTGTCCACATACTTTTGGTCATGTAGTATAGCTATATTTATTTATTTTTTAAATCACTTTCACTTACTTAGCTAGCAAACGCAGCTAGCTAGTTTAGCCTACTCAAACACCCAGGTCAAATAGAGGGATGATATGTTAGCTAGCTGGCTATGACTATCCAACACTGGAACTCTTCCAAGTCAAGGAAAGCTTTTGGTTTTACTAATTTATTGCCACCAGGGCCCGTCTGTGTAACTGCTAAACTGCTTATTGGCTGTACACTGTATTGCATGATTGTGGCGGGTTTACTAACACGTTAGTTCTATTAGCTATGTTGACTATGATGTTACTTTAGCTAATATGGTGACAACAATGTGAGCTGTGGGAAGAGGTTATCATATGAAGGTTTGGCTTGGAAAGGTTTTTTCGACTGGTCACAGACAGCTGATGTGTTGTGCTTTGAAGTCCACAAGCGAAGGGACAAGGTGAGAGGAGGAGAGTGCATAGACGCGAGAAGGAATACAACAAGCTGTTTATATGTGGCTATGAAAGTTGATTCTGCTGAAAAACTTTTAAAACGGAAGCAAACAGAACGAAACGGTTATAAACATATCGGAATTAGTCCAATAGAAATTCTCGTTTGCAACTGTTGGACTAATGATTACACCCTGGATCAGCTAGATGCAGGCAAGAATGTGCAAGGTGGTATTGAATGTGTCACTGTCTGCCCATGTGTCACTACGTTGTAAACTTTCATTCATAGGGTAGTTTGTAGCAACCTCATGATGGATATAAGGAAAAATGTTGTATCATGTAGTAGCCTAAACCTATTGATGTTACATTGAACTGGGTGAATGGAATATGAATCATCCAATATGCTGTAATAGAAATAAGGCCATGCACATAAAGAAAATATTGTCCTGCATCATCTTAAATGGCACCGACCGCCACTGAAATACAGGTAACATTTTCTTTAGTTCGTCTCTGCAGGTTGGAGCCCGGTGGATATAGATGCAACCATACTCTAATAGGCTGACCACACCGCTCACGTCGCGTCAACAAGCGCCTGCGTTGCCAAGGGCTAAAATAGAACTCCTTTCTATTTCTGACGCAGATCGCGCTGCAAGTCCTGCCTCTCCCATCTCCTCATTGGTTAATAGAAGCAGGTACCCACGTGCCATCTCCTCATTGGTTATACCCACGTGGGTGATTGAAAGACGAACTGTGTTGCCGGTCGGTGTAGTAATACTATGAAAGTTTAGATGACAATCACCATATAAGTTCAAAGATGAAAAAGCCTGGAAGGAGGAGAGATGACTAGAAACGATTCGGTTGACCGTTTTATCTGTGGATTAATTGTCGGAGTAGAGGATCTTGTGCATTTCAGGAAAAATAACAACTCAATGTTTATATCCCAGGACAAATTAGCTAGCAACAGCAAGCTAGCTAAATGGGACAAATTAGCTAGCAAGTGCAAGCTAACTAGCTAAATTGCCATAAATGTTTAATGCTTTTCGACCTGTCCCCAAATTAATGTAATTGGTTCAGAGTTTGTTTTGATATTTTAACCTGCGTGTCGTGATCGTGTTTGGTGTAGGGGGACAAAATAAATGTATGCACGATAGCGCACGCGCGCAGCCGGTTTGGGTTCCGTGTAAGACAGGACATTTAGCTGCATCCAGGTTGAGGCTTGCTACCAGCAGGAACATGGAGCACTCTGTGTCAGTAAGTCATGATATTATTTTTTCCATTACATTGCATGATACAATTTCAGGAGCTAATACTCCACTCATATGAGTGGAGAAGCCCTATGCACCATACACCTGTCCACTCCTTGAGCAACTTCCTGTCGGTGAGACTGTGATTAGAGGGTTAGGCAGGAGACCCTGGGCCAGTGCTAGGTCAGGGGCTCTTCCTCTTTCGAATAGAAGACTTGATGCACTATTTAAACCTCTTTTACTATGGCAGTCTGTCTGTGTGATGATGACATAGCATATTATCTAGGGCCTATGATTGTATTGTATTTACTGTACTCACTCCAACACTCATGCTCTCTCTTCCCTGTACATGTCTCCCTTTAATAAAAACGAACACGTCCATCCCCATATCCCCAGCTGAGTCTGCTGGGCTATGCAACTATGAAGGTTTTTTCAATGGCCACATTTTGGGGTACCCAAATGCAATAAAGTTTTGCTAAAAACAACAAATGTTCATTTTTTTATGGTAATATTACAAAACAATAACTTTTTCATAGCATGTCTGTCACGTTGGTCTTCGAATTCGTAACTTAAACTTCAAGACAAATACACCTAGAGCTTATGACTGAAAAGGTCCAGAGTGAATACATTTTTATTCATGTATATCAGACACATCACAGGTGTGTCAACTGAAATATACACAGAGTTTACAAAACTTTAGGAACACCTTCCTAATATTGACTTGCAACTCCGTTCTGCCCTATGAACAGCCTCAAATTGTCGGGGAATGGACTACAAGGTGTCAACGGCATCCACAGAGATGCTGGCCCATGTTGATTCCAATGCTTCCCGCAGTTGTGTCAAGTTGGCTGGATGTCCTTTGGGGTGGTGGACCATTCTTGATACACACAGGAAACTGTTGAGTGTGAAAAACCCAGCAGCGTTGCAGTTCTTGACACTCTCAAACCAGTGCGTCTGGCACCTACTACCATATCCCGTTCAAAGGCATTTCAATCTTTTGTCTTGCCTATTCACCCTCTGAATGGCACACAGTGACAATCCATGTCTCAATTGTCTCAAGGCATACATAGTTTTTCACCTGTCTCCTCCCCTTCATCTACACTGATTGAAGTGGATTTAACAGGTGTTGCTGTATTCCCAGGTAAGGCACTTGCTTCCGGTACTACTGAAGGCCCCAGTATTCAGTCAGGCAGCTTGAAGAAGATGTGTGTCACCATCCAGGCCTATGTCACAGCATGCAGTGAGTGACCTGATAGGGAGATGACAATAAATGCATTATATGCCTTTTATCACCAAAGCCATGTTAGCATGCATTGCACATGTTGCTGAACAATTCAACCATTTTGTTACGGTTATTGATATATGGAAATTCACATACAATATTCAGTTCATAAACATTGACTATAATACCTCTCGGGTCCTGTGGTGAAACGACTGCTGATATGCTTTGTAAATACGGGCCCTGGTCTGTCCATCTGAAATGCAACAACACCAAAAACATGAATAATAAGAATGATCCTAGTCAGTCAATAACTGAGTAACTAATGAAACACTAATGTAAATGTGCAAAAGCCTACTCAGCCAAATTTGACCAAAACAACAAAAGCTACAGTATTTGCAGTAAAAATCAAGAAGGGCATGTTTCTTGACAACTATTTTAGTCACCAACGCATCAATAAACAGGCAGGGAAACAAAATAGTTTCACAAAAAATGTTCAATAGTCAGTAACCAGTCTTTAAAATATATAGAAAATATAGCAACTGCAAGTATATAGTTGTTATTTTCTAGAAACCTAGCTACAGTCCACTTAGCTAGCTAGGTAAGATGGTGAACTCAGAGACTGATGGTAGGAGTTAGCTAGCTTTTCCCCAGCAGTTGTAATCTAGCTAGCTATATATTTATACAAATGGTGGGGGGGGGGGGGGGGGGATTGCCATCTACAAGGGGTGTATATTCTAGTTTTATGTAACTTGCAACATGGCCTTTAAGTGATGATAGCTAAATGGAAATGGTCTAAAGGCTGCAAGCTACACAGACATTGTCTGACTGGATACATCGTCTTTGATTCATTGCCACCAAATATCCCCACAAGTTCTGTCTCTGACAAAATCCAGATAACAAATTGGTTGAGACCGTACATCTTAAGTGAGGCTCCCATTCACTCGATTAATGAGCAACAACGTAAAGTATCCAAGATTTATACGCTGCCATTTGTTTTAGAACAAAGGATAGACAATGTTCGTTTCAACAGTATCTCTGTGATTAAATTGACCCTACCATTCCTAGTCTCTTTCTCTCTCTCTTCCTTTTCTCTCTCTCTCTATATATATATACCTGGATGTGGCCCACGTCTGCGCCTTTCTGACTAAAATAAAACTTCTGTTGCCAAAAGTGCTAAACCTGTTGATAAATCACTGTGGCTCTATGGAAGAACTCCTCCACTGATTATCATTGTTTGCCAGACCTGCTAAGAGCTGTTAGAAACCTGTCTCAGGATGGACCAAGAGCCATTAACCAAATCCTGTTTATTATCCCAGCAGCTGGCCAAGCACACAAAAACTCAGTCATTACAAACAACTTGGAAATGGGTGAAGAAAAATAAAGTACGAGGACGGATGGTTGATGGTTGACTCAAGCTGCCTGATTATTCTAGAAAGGTGTTTTTGTAACCCGAAGAAGAGAGTAATTTAGGGATTTATGGTGTCATGGATTGGTAGATTGCATGGAGAAGGATCAAACGTTTGGAGTTCAATGCCTGGGATTTCTTATCCATTATATACCTCTATATGTACCAGAGGACTGAAGGGGATTTGAGGGGCAACAGGGCGTTGGCAGTTCAATGAGGTACTAAGAGAGGACATCAACGGACTGTTTTTCATGTCTCTGGAAGGAGATAGAGCCTCCCAAAAGTAACAGAGATCGGATCTTCACAACACAACACTTCAGATTCATACGTGTGTGTGTGTGTGTGTATGAATGAATTAAATAACACATCAATAAATTAATAAGAGTGTTAAAGTGAATGCCATTATACTAGATGTTTTGAATGTTTTTTTTAGGAGCCAGAGAGAGTTAGGGACAGAGAGAAGTGGCATGGTGTTTTCTGGCTAGTTTTGGCTACTTCCTATAAATGTGTGCTATATTACAGACTAGTTCTGATCAGGTCACCCCTGTCCCTCCCATCAATTTGTACAGACAGATCTGTTCTCTCTTCCTCAGTTGTTTTTGTTATTCTCTTCATGCAGTCTTCCCCACTCTAACAATCAACTGCCACTGGAACACCGGTTCAACATCTGAGCTGTTTACCGTATGAAACACTCTCATCGTTCTCCAGAGGAGTAACAGCGTCTTACCACTGAACTCTGGCTCACATTCACACACTAGAGATGAACACTGTGTATGACATGGTCTGTATCCATTGCGAGTAGCCTTTAGATGTGGGTAATTTCCACCAGACGAGGCACTCTATCTACCAAATTGTTTGACATTTTATGTTGCAATATACCTTGCAACATAACGATTGGCCTAGTGTCGTTCGGGCTAGTGTTTGGCCAGGGTAGGCAGTCATTGTAAATAAGAATTAGTTCTTAACTGACTTGCCTAGTTAAATAAAGGTTAAATAAAATAAAAATGTGTGATCCACTGGAGGCTTGTCGGAGGAGCTATAGGAGGACGGGCTCGTTGTAATAGCTGAAATGGAATAGAAGTAACGGAGTCAAACGTGGTTTCCATATGTTAGATGTGTTTGATACCATTCCATTTATTCCATTCCAGCCATTACAATGAGCATGTCCTCCTATGGCTCCTACCACCAGCCTCCACTGATGTGATCATATGCTACTCATACGCTATCCTGTGTTATTATCCAATGGCTTCACAAAGCACAATCATCTCGTGGTATAGTTGAACAATTCTAGAAAATAAGTTCCTGGACTTTTAGAACTTGTCCAGGTCTTGCTGATTGCTATGAAATAGTGGTCTGTGTAATGGCTGTCTAATTCCTCGGATGAGGAGAAGGAGTAAGGGTCGGACCAAAACGCAGAGTTGTTAGTGCTCATATTGATTTAATCAAAACGAAACTGAACACTTACAAATACAAAAAAACAACAAACGTGACAAAACCGAAAACAGTCCCGTGTGGCACGAACACTGACACGAGATACAAACACCCCCAAAACACACGTGAAACCCCGGCTGCCTTAGTATGATTCTCAATCAGGGACAACGATTGACAGCTGCCTCTGATTGAGAATCATACCAGGCCGAACACAAAACCCCAACATAGAAAATCACACATAGACAGCCCACCCCAACTCACGCCCTGACCAACTAAATAAATACAAGAAAAAGGAAAAACAGGTCAGGAACGTGACAGTCTGCCAGTTGAATCTGTTATTGTCCTATTCCCTCACTTGCCAGGTGAACAGTCATAGAATGTCTATAGTAGAAATGTTACAGTACTGTCATATGAATCATCCAAGACACCACATTTAAAAGCTAAACCCACTTTTATTGAGCAATTGGTAAACCTGTTATGATATTTCCGCTTTGACATTGAAGCTCCAGTATTTTTCCACAGTACAGGCTGGTATTCTCTGAGCTCCAATTTTCTCTGTATGTTTATACAGGGTTAAGACAGCTCAAAGGCAATCCTAGCCCTGTAACTGGCTACACATTTAGGTCTGGATTCAATTTGTATCGCAAAAGTGTTGTAAAAGATCCAGGTTAAAATGTGAAAGTCATTTCTGATTGAGCCGACATATGCAGCGTTTACCGTGTATGCAGTATCCACGAATGCGGAAACATTGCCTTTACATTTCAATCGAGCTATAACACAGATCTTCCGCGATACTTCTGGGATACGGATTGAATCCAGCCCTTAGGCAGCCCAATTCTTATCTATGTTTCACTAATTTGAACAATCAGATCTGAAAAATATCTGATGTGAAAAGATCTGATGTGATTGGTCAAAGACCAATTAGGGGAAAAAATATCCGCATTGGGCTGTCTGTCTAAATGCAGCCTTAGTCTGCCTGCTCTTTCGGCACAGCACTCAGCACAGCCTTGCATGCAAACCTAATTGGCCTCAGCTGCTGATGCGACGCTATCAACCGGGGCATACATTCACAATGTTCTGTAACTATTTCCAAGGTAGTTGCTGTAAATGAGAATGTGTTCTCAGTCAACTTACTTGGTAAAATAAGGGTAAAAAAAACTACTGGAACCTGTTGCTCACCAATACTGTGTGTTCCATTTACTGCACAAAAACTATGTAGGGATGAGACCCTCACCTCTCACACACAGAGACACAGGCTAACGCTGTTAATTTAAAGTCATCCCACCAATTTGGCCTGCTGATTAAATGCAGGTGGATAAATGTGTGGGGAGGTACATTGTTTCAGGGAATAAAAGGATTAAAGTAGTGTTTGCACATTTTTAGACCTTTTATTCTTGTTTTAGCTATTATAATGTGCATGTTTTATGTCTGAGTATTTATTGGTACTAAAACTCAAGATTTTGAGTCTACTTTTGAAAAACGACAAGAAACAGCCAGCTACATCACACACTATCACAGGTTTGTACTGTTCTGACATTCTTTTGCAGCTTGTGAACTACAGTGGCAAGAAAAAGTATGTGAACCCTTTGGTAAATACCTGGATTTTAGAATAAATTTGTATAATAGATAAACAGTCTGCTTACACTAATACACAAACAATTATGTTTTCATGTCTTTATTGAACACACCGTGTAAACATTCACAGTGCAGGGTGGGAAAAGTATGTGAACCCTTTTATTTAATAACTGGTTGACCCTCCTTTTTGCAGCAATAATCTCAACCAAACATTTTGTAGTTGCGGATCAGACCTGCACAAAAGTCAGGAGGAATTTTGGACCATTCCTCTTTACAAATTTGTTTCGGTTCAGCAATATTATTGGGATGTCTGGTGTGAATCGCTCTCTTGGTCATGCCACAGCAGCTCAATCAGGTTAAGGTCAGGACTCTGACCGGTCCACTCCAGAAGGTGTATTTTCTTCTGTTGAAGCCATTCTGTTGTTGATTTGTGTTTTGGGTCGTTGTCCTGTTGCATCACCCAACTTCTGTTGCGCTTTGATTGGCGGACAGATAGCCTTACGTTCTCCTGCAAAATGTCTTGATTAACTTGGGAATTCGTTTTCCTGTCAATGATAGCAAGCTGTCCAGGCCCTGAGGCAGCAAAGCAGCCCCAAACCATGATGCTCCCTCCAACATACTTTACAGTGAGGATGAGGTTTTGATGTTGTTGTGCTGTGCCTTTTTTCTCCACACATAGTTTTGTGTGTTCCTTCCAAACAACTCAACTGTAGTTCCATCTGTCCACTGAATATTTTGCCTGTAGTGCTGTGGAACATCCAGGTGCTCTTTTGCCTGCAGCAATGTGTTATTTGTCCTCCCATGAACACCATTCTTGTTTAATGTTTTACGAATCATAGACTCGTCAGAGATGTTACCATGTTCTTGAGATTTCTGTAAGTCTTTAGCTGACACTCTAGGATTCTTCTTAACCTCATTGAGCATTCTGAGCTGTGCTCTTGCAGTCATCATTGCAAGACGGCCACTCCTAGGAAGAGTAGCAACAGTGCTGAACTTTCTCCATTTATAGACAATTTGTCTTACCTTGGACTGATGAACATCATGGCTTTTAGAGATACTTTTGTAACCCTTTCCAGCGTCATGCAAGTCAACCATTTTTAATATTAGGTCTTCTGAGATCTCTTTTGTTCAAGGCATGGTTCACATCAGGCAATGCTTCTTGTGAATAGCAAACTCACATCTTGTGAGTGTTTTTTATAGGGCAAGGCAGCTCTAACCAACATCTCTAATCTCGCCTCATTGATTGGACTCCAGGTTAGCTGACTCCAATAAGCTTTTGGAGAAGTCATTAGCCTAGGGGTTCACATACCTTGAGCCATTTTACAGTTCAACCTTGAGCTGGTTACTTCAATCTTTGATCATCCTGGAATGTTGGATCTTTAAGCTGCCTAGGAAAAGATTCTGTATATTTCGTACATAATTATTTGTAGGTGTTTTTGTGTTTTTTTTATTCTACAATTCTATCAGAGTTTTGACCACATAAAACCTGCGATCTCGACTAATTCAGTTGCAGGACAGTGATGGCAGGTCTGTTTGTTGGGCTGGTTAACTAGCTGGCTAATGTTTTTATTCAAATTTCACCTGGACAAGCCCTGGTTTTTGGTTTCCCCTGCCGGTTCCTGGAAGGACAAGGACTGTGTGCGGAGAAGTGATGGCTGAGGCTGCTGGGGACTTTCCTGGACCATGGCTGATGTGTGACAGGTGGGTGCTACGCTTAGGCCATGGTGGACTAGATACTTATGGAGGAGCACCTACTACATAGGAACTGTGAATGTCCAAAACAGCAAGGTGAGCTCCTGGGCACCTGTCTGTCAGACTGAGTTTCTCTTGGCCGTAACATCAATGACCTTGTCCACTCAAGCAAACTGCCCAACAGACAGTTCTGCTCAAGCCCTGCTCCACAGCTCTGCTCAAGCCAACTTCCCACAGATGATGAACATTCCTAGATACTTTCATCTTTCATTAATTGGCCATTGTTTATTGTGCTTTAGTGCTTTATACCTTTATACCTAGTGCTTTTGTTTTTCCAATTCAGGTTGTTGCTGCCAGTTGTACAATGCCTAGTTGAAGTTGAAACCACAACTTATTATCTCTTTCTGGTTCTCACAACCCTCACTGGCATATCCCTCTGATGCACAGAAACCATGCTCACGAAGGGTGGAGTGCTAAAAGTACTCCTAAAAGGTTTTCTACAAGGCAAGCCACATCACTTCTACCGTGACCCCTGACCTATACTTCAAAGAGAGGACAAGGGGATTATTTAGACCATTTTATTCTATTTCACAGGCCCATTCAGTTAGTTTCTCCTGTATTTTTTATCATGGATTGCTTGGTGCCTACAGCTCAGGGGAAATGACAGAATATATAAAACAAGAGATCAAAGCATATTGATATCATTAGGGTTTCTAACTAAGAGCTAATAATACCGTTCTGATATACCTTGACTGTATAATCTCTCTGTTTTCACGTTGCTTTGCATTAAACTGGTTTTGGTCTAGAGTTATTAGATTGTACATACTGTAGACTGGTAACAGACTGTGCTCTCTCTCATCCATGTATTTTTTCCTATCTCCCTTTATCTGGCTTATTCCATCAGTAGGGGGCTCAGAGGAATCTACTATGTCACGCTTAACAAAACTCAACCAAATTCAATTAACTACTCCACTGTGAGTTATCCAAACAAAATCTCCACTTTCACTTTGACTGCAGGATATGGCATGTGGTAAGAATTTTGAATTAAATTATTTATTTTTTATTTTTAAGATTTACGTTTTTTTAATTGTTAAGTTACTTGGGAACTTAAGAAATATTTGTGTATACACTTAAAAAGGGTGAGTTGAACTACGATTTTAAAATGCATTGAATGGCTGAATGAACATGACATTTGATCTCATTACTTCAGGTAAAAGAGCAAATCCAAACTCACTGGACCGTTTGATCAAGTGCTTCTGGAGGACTACATTTAATAGATACATGGATAAATAAATGCATACATGAATAAATGTTTATTGATGGTGTTTGAAATAAGCTTCCAACATTCACTGTGTCTGTAAACATCATTGATTTGTTGATTACTGATTAGCCTTGCTGTTTCTGTTTCGCGCTTTTTCAAATTCTAACAGCTTTCATGAGTCAGTGGTTTGAATGTGACTTTTGACACTTTGGTAAACAACAGAGGAGACATCTGAACAGTATATACTGAAAATATTAGCTGTGTGCAGAATGGGGATAGGCTGTAAAAGACTGAGGAGGTAGTGAAGAAGCATGTAGTAGCGCCTCAGACAGTCCATTCCCACACATCACAATGTCTAAGCATAGGGTTTCTGGAAGAGGTTTTCTATACACCTCAAACATCAATATTATAGTTAACACTGTCTCAAGATCAAGTTGAAACAGTTGCTTGATGTTTTAAGGCACTATGGGGCTAACAGGAAATTAATGTAAACTTGGAAGATCAGGTATAATCCAGTGTTACAAATGAATACAGGTTCTGGGTAATCCAAACGGATATGCTATTATGTTTCACCTTAATTTTACTTCACAAATGGAACATATCAGTTTGGATTCCAGGCAATCTGGCCTTAATGGCCATGTACAGTACTCTTATCTCCACCCGGCACAGCCATAAGAGGACTGGCAACCCCTCAGAGCCTGGTTCCTCTCTAGGGTTCTTCCTAAGTTCCTGTGTTTCTAGGGAATTTTTCCTTGCCACCATGCTTCTAGGCTGGGTTTCTGTATAAGCACTTTGTGACATCTGCTGATGTAAAAAGGGCTTTATAAATACATTTGATTGATAGGGAAAGAGTTGTGATAAGCAGTGATTTAGTATTGGCAGGCTGAGAAAAGGAGTGTGAAAATATTAACACAACGTTCCTACATATAGTGCATTCAGAAAGTATTCAAACCCCTTCCCTTTCTCCACATTCTGTTACGTTACAGCCTTATTCTAAAATTGATTAAATAAAAAAATGTATCAATCTACACCCCATAATGACAAAGCGAAAACAGCTTTTTTTAGAAATGTTTGCAAATGTATTAAAGATAAAAAACAGAAATAACTTGTTTACATAAGCATTCAGACCCTTTGCTACGAGACTCGAAATTGAGCTCAGTTACATCCTGTTTCCATTGATCATCCTTGAGATGTTTCTGCAACCTGATTGGAGTCCACCTGTGGTAAATTCAATTGATTGGACATGATTTGGAAAGGCACACACCTGTCTATATAAGGTCCCACAGTTGACAGTGCATGTCAGAGCAAAAACCAAGCCATGAGGTTGAATTAATTGTCCGTAGAGCTCTTGGACATGATTGTGTCGAGGCACAGATCTGGGGAAGGGTAACAACACATTTCTGCAGCATTGAAGGTCCCCAAGAACACATTGGCCTCCATCATTCTTAAATGGAAGAAGTTTGGAACCACAAAGACTCTTCCTAGAGCTGGCCGCCCTGCCAAACTGAGCAATCGGGGGAGAATCTACTGTCACGCTTAATAAAACTCAACCAAATTCAATTAACTACTCCACTGCGAGTTATCAAACATCTCCACTTTCCTCCAATTTCACCTTGACTGCAAGATATGGCATGTGGTAAGAATTTTGAATTAAATATATTTTCATTATAGATACGTAAAAAAAAATTAAAAAAAATGTATCTAGGAACTTTAAATATTTGTGTATTAAATCAAATTTATTTATATAGCCCTTCCTACATCAGCTGATATCTCAAAGTGCTGTACAGAAACCCAGCCTAAAACCCCAAACAGCAAGCAATGCAGGTGTAGAAGCACGGTGGCTAGGAAAAACTCCCTAGAAAGGCCAAAACCTAGGAAGAAACCTAGAGAGGAACCAGGCTATGAGGGGTGGCCAGTCCTCTTCTGGCTGTTCCGGGTGGAGATTATAACAGAACATGGCCAAGATGTTCAAATGTTCATAAATGACCAGCATGGTCAAATAATAATAATCACAGTAGTTGTCGAGGGTGCAGCAAGTCAGCACCTCAGGAGTAAATGTCAGTTGGCTTTTCATAGCCGATCATTAAGAGTATCTCTACCGCTCCTGCTGTCTCTAGAGAGTTGAAAACAGCAGGTCTGGGACATGTAGCACATCCGGTGAACAGGTCAGGGTTCCATAGCCGCAGGCAGAACAGTTGAAACTGGAGCAGCAGCACGGCCAGGTGGACTGGGGACAGCAAGGAGTCATCATGCCAGGTAGTCCTGAGGCATGGTCCTAGGGCTCAGGTCCTCCGAGAGAGAGAAAGAAAGAGAGAAAGAGAGAATAAGATAGAGCATACTTAAATTCACACAGGACACCGGATAAGACAGGAGAAGTACTCCAGATATAACCAACTGACCCTAGCCCCCCGACACATAAACTACTGCAGCATAAATACTGGAGGCTGAGACAGGAGGGGTCAGGAGACACTGTGGCCCCATCTGATGATACCCCCGGACAGGGCCAAACAGGAAGGATATAACCCCACCCACTTTGCCAAAGCACAGCCCCCACACCACTAGAGGGATATCTTCAACCACCAACTTACCATCCTGAGACAAGGCCGAGTATAGCCCACAAAGATCTCCGCCACGGCACAACCCAGACAGGAAGATCACGTCAGTGACTCAACCCACTCAAGTGACGCACCCCTCCTAGGGACGGCATGAAAGAGCACCAGTAAGCCAGTGACTCAGCCCCTGTAATAGGGTTAGAGGCAGAGAATCCCAGTGGAGAGAGGGGAACCGGCCAGGCAGAGACAGCAAGGGCGGTTCGTTGCTCCAGAGCCTTTCCGTTCACCTTCACACTCCTGGGCCAGACTACACTCAATCATATGACCCACTGAAGAGATGAGTCTTCAGTAAAGACTTAAAAGTTAAGACCGAGTCTCTGTCTCTCACATGGGTAGGCAGACCATTCCATAAAAATGGAGCTCTATAGGAGAAAGCCCTGCCTCCAGCTGTTTGCTTAGAAATTCTAGGGACAATTAGGAGGCCTGCGTCTTGTGACCGTAGCGTACGTGTAGGTATATACGGCAGGACCAAATCGAAAAGATAGGTAGAGCAATAGAGCAAGCCCATGTAATGCTTTGTAGGTTAGCAGTAAAACCTTGAAATCAGCCCTTGCCTTAACAGGAAGCCAGTGTAGGGAGGCTAGCACTGGAGTAATATGATCACATTTTTTGGTTCTAGTCAGGATTCTTGCAGCCGTATTTAGCACTAACTGAAGTTTATTTAGTGCTTTATCCGGGTAGCCGGAAAGTAGAGCATTGCAGTAGTCTAACCTAGAAGTAACAAAAGCATGGATTAATTTTTCTGCATCATTTTTGGACAAAAAGTTTCTGATTTTTGCAATGTTACGTAGATGGAAAAAAGCTGTCGTTGAAACAGTCTTGATATGTTCGTCAAAAGAGAGATTGGGGTCCAGAGTAACGCCGAGGTCCTTCACAGTTTTATTTGAGATGACTTTACAACCATCAAGATTAATTGTCAGATTCAACAGAAGATCTCTTTGTTTCTTGGGACCTAGAACAAGCATCTCTGTTTTGTCCGAGTTTAAAAGTAGAAAGTTTTCAGCCATCGACTTCCTTATGTCTGAAACAGGCTTCTAGCGAGGGCAATTTTGGGGCTTCACCAAGTTTCATTGAAATGTACAGCTGTGTGTCATCCGCATAGCAGTGAAAGTTAACATTATGTTTTCGAATGACATCCCCAAGAGGTAAAATATATAGTGAAAACAGTAGTGGTCCTAAAACGGAACCTTGAGGAACACCGAAATGTACAGTTGATTTGTCAGAGGACAAACCATTCACAAAGACAAACTGATATCTTTCCGACAGATAAGATCTAAACCAGGCCAGAACTTGTCCGTGTAGACCAATTTGGGTTTCCAATCTCTCCAAAAGAATGTGGTGATCGATGGTATCAAAGGCAGCACTAAGGTCTAGGAGCACGAGGACAGATGCAGAGCCTCGGTCGGACGCCATTAAAAGGTAATTTACCACCTTCACAAGTGCAGTCTCAGTGCTATGATGGGGTCTAAAACCAGACTGAAGCATTTCGTATACATTGTTAATCTTCAGGAAGGCATTGAGTTGCTGCGCAACAGCTTTTTCAAAATGTTTTGAGAGGAATGGAAGATTCGATATTGGCCGATAGTTTTTTATATTTTCTGGGTCAAGGTTTGGCTTTTTCAAGAGAGGCTTTATTACTGCCACTTTTAGTGAGTTTGGTACACATCCGGTGGATAGAGAGCCATTTATTATGTTCAACATAGGAGGGCCAAGCACAGGAAGCAGCTCTTTCAGTAGTTTAGTTGGAATAGGGTCCAGTATGCAGCTTGAAGGTTTAGAGGCCATGATTATTTTCATCATTGTGTCAAGAGATATAGTACTAAATCCTAGGTCCTGGCAGAGTTGTGCAGACTCAGGACAGCTGAGCTTTGGAGGAATACGCAGATTTAAAGAGGAGTCCATAATTTTCTTTCTAATGATCATGATCTTTTCCTCAAAGAAGTTCATGAATGTATTACTGCTGAAGTGAAAGCCATCCTCACTTGGGGAATGCTGCTTTTTAGTTAGCTTTGCGACAGTATCAAAAAGAAATTTCGGATTGTTCTTATTTTCCTCAATTAAACTGGAAAAATAGGATGATCGAGCAGCAGTGAGGGCTCTTCGATACTGCACGGTACTGTCTTTCCAAGCTAGTCGGAAGACTTCCAGTTTGGTGTGGCGCCATTTCCGTTCCAATTTTCTGGAAGCTTACTTCAGAGCTCGTGTATTTTCTGTATACCAGGGAGCTAGTTTCTTATGACAAATGTTTTTAGTTTTTAGGGGTGCAACTGCATCTAGGGTATTGCGCAAGGTTAACTTCTTATGGCTGCAAGCCCGACGTCGGTACACTTATGACAACAGCCAGCTCAAGTGCAGGGCGCGAAATTCAAAATATATATTTTTTTAAATATTTAACTTTCACACATTAACAAGTCCAATACAGCAAATGAAAGGTACACATCTTGTGAATCCAGCCAACATGTCCGATTTAAAAAAAAAATTACAGCGAAAACAGCACGTATATTTATGTTAGCTCACCACCAAATTCAAAAAAAGGACAGACATTTTTCACAGCACAGGTAGCATGCACAAAGCCAACCTAACTAACCAAGAACCAACCAAACTAACCAACAAACAACTTCATCAGATGACAGTCTTATAACATGTTATACAATAAATCTATGTTTTGTTCGAAAAATGTGCATATTTCAGGTATAAATCATAGTTTACATTGCAGCTACAATCAGAAATTGCACCGAAAGCAGACAGAATAATTACAGACACCAACGTCAAATACCTAATTACTCATCATAAAACATTTCTGAAAAATACATAGTGTACAGCAAATGAAAGACAGGCATCTTGTGATTCCAGCCAATATTTCCGATTTATTAAGTGTTTTAGAGCGAAAACACAATATAGCGTTATATTAGCTTACCACAATAGCCAGAAAGACAAGCCATTTCCCAGCAGTAAAAGTTAGCGATCGTAACAAACCAGCAAAGGATATATAATTTTTGACTAACCTTGATATTCTTTATCAGATGACAGTCCTATAACATCAGGTTATACATACACTTATGTTTTGTTCGAAAATGTGCATATTTAGAGCTGAAATCAGTGGTTATACATGTTGCTATCTTAGCTACTTTTTCCACAACGTCTAAACAGCAACGATATTTTTCTGACACGTTTTCTGACACACATATTCTGACCAAATAGCTATTCATAAACATAACTAAAAAATACATGTTGTATAGGAAATGATAGATCCATTAGTTCTTAATGAAATCGCAGTGTTAGAATTCTAAAAAATAACTTCATTACGACATCCAGCTTCGGTATAGCTGAGTACCCCAAAGTTGGGCGCCGGCGACTAGTTCACATGCACGACAGATATATGAAATAGCATCATAAAATGTTTCTTACTTTTGGTGATCTTCCATCAGAATGTTGGACAAGGTGTCCTTTGTCAAGAACAATCGTTGTTTGGATTTAGAACGTTCATTTTCCCTCTTGAATTAGCAAGCGCACTTGCCAAGTGGCTCGAAGCTCTCCATGTCAACAAACGGAAGAGAACGGAACACGGCAAAACTCCCGAAAAATTTTCAATAATCTGATGAAACTATATTGAAAAAACATACTTTACGATGATATGGTCACATGTATCAAATAAAATCAAAGCCGGAGATATTAGTCGCCTATAACGGCAGCTAAACAGAAGGCAAATCCAAGTCCCCTTTCGCGCTCTCCAGAAAACAGGAAATGGGCGGACACGTCATACAAAGAGCTTGTATTCCACTTCAGACCAAGATAAACACGAAATTTCTTCTCTCACCGCCTCTTGACATCCAGGGGAAGGTGTATGAAGTGCACGTATACTAATACGTATCATGCCCATGTATAGGCAGGAAGTAGAACAGAGCATCGATTTCAGACTTTCCACTTCCTGGTCAGGAAGTTTGTGCCAAATGAGTTCTGTTTGACTCACAGATATAATTCAAATGGTTTTAGAAACTAGAGAGTGTTTTCTATCCAATAGTAATAATAATATGCATATTGTACGAGCAAGAATTGAGTACGAGGCCGTTTGAAATGGGCACCTTTTATCAGAGCTACTCAATACTGCCCCTGCAGCCATAAAAAGTTAAATTGAGTTCCTCAGTTAGGTGGTTAACTGATTTTTGCCCTCTGATGTCCTTGGGTAGGCATAGGGAGTCTGGAAGGGCATCAAGGAATCTTTGTGTTGTCTGAGAATTTATAGCACGACTTTTGATGCTCCTTGGTTGGGGTCTGAGCAGATTATTTGTTGCGATTGCAAACGTAATAAAATGGTGGTCCGATAGTCCAGGATTATGAGGATTATGAGGTCCGATAGGAATTCAGGGAACTCAGTGAGGAACACTGTATATGGCCCAGGAGGCCTGTAAACAGTAGATATAAAAAGTGATTGAGCAGGCTGCATAGATTTCATGACTAGAAGCTCAAAAGACGAAAACATCATTTTTTTTTTTTTGTAAATTGAAATTTGTTATCGTAAATGTTAGCAACACCTCCGCCTTTGCGGGATGCACGGGGGATATTTCATTTAACTCATTTAACACAGTAAATTAATCAGGCTTAAGCCATGTTTCAGTCAGGTCAATCACATCAAGATTATGATCAGTGATTAGTTAATTGACTATAACTGCCTTTGAAGTGAGGGATCTAACATTAAGTAGCCCTATTTTGAGATGTGAGGTATCACGATCTCTTTCAATAATGGCAGGAATGGAGGAGGTCTTTATCCTAATGAGATTGCTAAGGCGAACACCGCCATGTTTAGTTTTGCCCAACCTAGGTCGAGGCACAGACACGGTCTCAATGGGGATAGCTGAGCTGACTAAACTGACTGTGCTAGTGGCAGACTCCACTAGCCTGGCCCGCACCCTATTTCATTGAGGAGTTAGAGCCCTGTCTATGTTGGTAGATAAGATGAGAGTAAAAAGGGTGAGAGTTAAACTCCCATTTGAAATTCAAAGTACAGAGATCCTTGATTAAAAACCTACTCCGTGGCGCTCAGGACCTCAGACTGGGGTGAAGGTTCACCTTCCAACAGTACAACAGCCCTAAGTACACAGTCAAGACAAAGTAGGAGTGGCTTCAGGACAAGCCTCTGAATATCCTTGAGTGGCCCAGCCAGAGCCCGGACTTGAACCTGATTGAACATCTCTGGAGAGACATGAAAATAGCTGTTCAGCGACACTCCCCATCCAACCTGCAGAGAAGAATGGGGGAAACTCCCCAAATACAGGTGGGTCAAGCTTGTAGCATCATACCCAAGAAGACTCAAGGCTGTAAACGCTGCCAGAGGTACTTCAACAAGTACTGAGTAAAGGGTCTGAATACTTACAGTACCGTTCAAATGTTTGTGGTCACGTAAAAATGTGTCCATTCAAATAACATCAAATTGATCAGAAATACAGTGTTGACATTGTTAATGTTGTGAATGACTATTGTAGCTGGAAACGGCTGATTTAATTGTTATGGAATATCTACATAGGCGTAAAGAGGCCCATTATCGGCAACCATCACTTCTGTGTTCCAATGGCACGTTGTGTTAGCTAATTCAAGTTTATCATTTTAAAATGCTAATTGATCATTAGAAAACCCTTGTGAAATTATGTTAGCACAGCTGAAAACTGTTGTTCTGACTAAAGAAGCAATAAACCTGGCCTTCTATATACTAGTTGAGTATCTGGAGCATCAGCATTTGTGGGTTCCGCTACAGGCTCAAAATGGCCAGAAACAAAGAAAAAAAAGACAAATGTGCTTTTTTTTTAAAAACAAGAACATTTCTAAGTGACCCCCAAACTTTTGAACGGTAGTGTATGTATGTATAATTGATATTTCAGTTTTGTATTTTTTATAATTTCTAAAAACCAATTTTTGCTTTGTCATCATGGGGCATTGTGTCTAGATTTGAGGATTATTTAAAAAATGTTGTATCCAATTTAGAATTAGGCTGTAATGTAACAAAGTCAAGGGGTCTGAATACTTTTTATGAACAAGATTCTCTGTTCTGATGAAACCAAGAATTAACTTTTTGGCCGAACAACCTCTTTTTGATTTGCCATTATGGGGTATTGTGTGTAGACTGAGGTGGAAAAAACGATTGAATCCATTTTAGAATAAGGCTGTAACGTTACAACGTGGTAAGTCAAGGGGTCTGAATACTTTCCAAATGCACTGTAATCATAATTCATGTAAACACTAGTTTTTAAGACATAGCTTGTTAAAAAAAATGGTCTCTCATCGCAACTTATAGTGGGTATGGAGTAAGTTGAGCCGCGGGACAGGGTAAGCTAAGCAGCCTACAAATTTCTGTACTGAATTAAATATTACCACTTTTTTTTAAACCATCTTTATTCCCAATCACAATTCAACTTTATCATTATCGCTTTTTTGTCTTTACATTTTTTGAACACAACATAATGCAATGCATTACATCTGGGAAGAAAACACTTCAATTTGCTCAACATGCCATTGGCGCAACTTACTGCAAGGAAAACATTTTGATAATATATTAGCCCACACAGCTACAAGGATGCACTTTCATGATAGCTTAAGGCCCACATATTGAAGATTATAGACCCCATATGATTTATAGAACAATCTTAAAATGGTCTACTTTGGTTTAGATACAAGCATCATGAAACCTCTAACACAAATTAATTTGACTTGGTGAAATAAGTTTTCTGGACCTAACTTGCTAACCACTGTTTCCATGTGGTTTCTTCCTTCGCAGACTCCATGAAATTATGACCTCTTCTTAAGTATTTGGTCAAATGATTTAAAAAAATGGTATGGTTTCCTAGAAACCATGGCTGAACTTACCCCACTCTCTCCTACTGGGAAAACTGGTGGGAATCTACTGGACAGCTATATTAACAACACTGCACTGTTTTCCTTGATGCGCTAGTAGCTAAGATGGGGATAAGCCTGTCTATAATAAAGCGATGCTCTGCCTTCTTAACAACACTATCAATAAGGCACGTCCTATAGGCTGTACTTTGTCATACCTGGACTACTGTTCAGTCGTGTGGTCAGGTGCCACAAAAAAGGACTTAGGAAAATTGCAATTGGCTCAGAAAAGGGCAGCACGGCTGAACCTTGGATGTACACAGAGAGCTAATATTAATAATATGCATGTCAATCTCTCCTGGCTGAAAGTGGAGGAGAGATTGACTTCATCACTACTTTTATTTATGAGAGATATTGACATGTTGAATGCACCGAGCTGTCTGTCTAAACTACTGGCCCACAGCTCAGACACCCATGCATACCCCACAAGACATGCCACAAGAGGTCTCTTCACAGTCCTCAAGTCCAGAACAGACTATGGGAGGCACACAGTACTACATAGAGCCATGACTACATGGAACCCTATTCCACATCAAGCAACTGACGCAAGCAGTAAAATTTGATTAAAAAAACACCTTATGGAACAGCGGGGACTGTGAAGCAACACAAACATTGGCACAGACACATGCATACACACACACACACACACACACACACAATAACACACACACTATACATACAGCTGAAGTCGGAAGTTTACATACACCTTAGCCAAATACATTTAAACTCAGTTTTTCACAATTCCTGACATTTAATCCTAGTAAAAATGCCCTGTTTTAGGTCAGTTAAGATCACCACTTTATTTTAAGAATGTGAAATGTCAGAGTAATAGTAGAGAGAATGATTTATTTCAGCTTTTATTTCTTTCATCACATTCCCAGTGGTTCAGAAGTTTACGTACACTCAATTAGTATTTGGTAGCATTGCCATTAAATTGTATAACTAGGGTCAAACGTTTCAGGTAGCCTTCCACAAGCTTCCTACAATAAGTTGGGTGAATTTTGGCCCATTCCTCCTGACAGAGCTGGTGTTACTGAGTCAGGTTGTAGGCCTCCTTGCTCGCACAAGCTTTTTCAGTTCGGGCCATGCATTTTCTATAGGATTGAGGTCAGGGCTTTGTGATGGCCACTCCAATAGCTTGACTTTGTTGTCCTTAAGTCATTTTGCCACAACTTTGGAAGTATGCTTGGGGTCATTGTCCATTTAAAAGACCCATTTGCGACCAAGCTTTAACTTCCTGACTGATGTCTTGAGATGTTGCTTCAATATATGCACATAATTTTCCTGCCTCATGATGCCATCTATTTTGTGAAGTGCACCAGTCCCTCCTGCAGCAAAGCACCACCCCAACATGATGTTGCCACCCCCGTGCTTCACGGTTGGGATGGTGTTCTTCAGCTTGCAAGCCTCCCCCTTTTTCCTCCAAACATAAGAATGGTCATTATGGCCAAACAGTTCTATTTTTGTTTCATCAGACCAGAGGACATTTCTCCAAAAAGTACGATCTTTGTCCCCATGTGCAGTTGAAAACCATAGTCTGGCTTTTTTATGGCGGTTTTGGAGCAGTGGCTTCTTCCTTGCTGAGTGGCCTTTCAGGTTATGTCGATATAGGACTTGCTTTACTGTGGATATAGATACTTTTGCACCTGTTTCCTCCAGCATCTTCACAAGGTCCTTTGCTGTTGTTCTGGGATTGATTTGCATTTTTCGCACCAAAGTACGTTCATCTCTAGGAGACAGAACACGTCTCCTTCCTGAGCGGTATGACGGCTGCGTGGTCCCATGGTGTTAATATTTGCGTACTATTGTTTGTACAGATGAACGTGGTACCTTCAATTGTTTTTCTGAGGTCTTGGCTGATTTCTTTGGATTTTCCCATGATGTCAAGCAAAGAGGCACTGAGTTTGAAGGTAGGCCTTGAAATACATCCACAGGTTCACCTCCAATTGAGGAAAATTGACAAAATTTGAGTATCAGAAGTTTCTAAAGCCATGACATCATTTTCTGGAATTTTCCAAGCTTTTTAAAGGCACAGTCAACTTAGTGTATGTAAACTTCTGACCCACTGGAATTGTGATACAGTGAAATATAAATGAAATAATCTGTCTGTAAACAATTGTTGGAAAAATTACTTGTGTCATGCACAAAGTAGATGTCCTAACCGACTTGCCAAAACTATAGTTTGTTAACAAGAAATTTGTGGAGTGGTTGAAAAAATAGTTTTAATGACTCAAAATCAAATCAAATTTTATTGTCACATTAATGACTCAAAATCAAATCAAATTTTATTGTCACATACACATGGTTAGCAGATGTTAATGCGAGTGAAGCGAAATGCTTGACTCCAACCTAAGTGTATGTAAACTTCTGACTTCAACTGTACACGTGTATTTAGTACTGTAGATATGTGGTAGGGGCTTGAGGGCACACAGTGTGTTGTGAATGTATTGTAATGTTTTTAAAATGGTATAAACTGCCTTAATTTTGCTGGACCCCAGGAAGAGTAATGGGGATCCATAATAAATACAAATATCACTGTGACCTGTATTTTCCTATGTTCATATTCCTCCCATGGCAGGAGGAATGGCTCTGGAGGATATGTGTACACTTTGTAAAATGGGGACCTTTTAGCAGTCGTTGGTGCAAACATTGTTCAACAGGCAGGCAAAATCAGGTGTAAATGTAATACTTTTTATATACAGATTAATCAGGTGGTCCAGTTGTGCAATGAGCAATATTTACAAAATCATTAAAAAATATATATATATATATTTACAAAGTTCTCAGTTCAATGAAAAGTAGCAGTCAAACCTGTCTAATCAACCAGGTTAGGGGTGTCACAGGCTTCCAGCAGCCTCTCCTCACAATTACCAAACCAAATCTGCACTAGAAGCCCAAAACATGTGCTTATATTCGCTAAGCCCCTTCATGAGACATACTGTATAATGACAATTAACAATTAAAATTGTTGAAATTGTTGCGTGTTACATTTATATTTGTGTTCAGTATGGGATGAATTAAAAAGAGAAACTTAAAGAAAAATAAATGATAGATGTTGGAATTTTTTGGTAAAACTTTGACATTGTGATTCATTCTTATTCAAATAAATACTGGTTGACGTCAATACCTAAAATAATGGTGATACATAGCATAGGTACTTTCATTTGAAACTAATAGCTGTTTGAAACTTTTTTTGTATGGGGATGCTGTGACAAAAAACATCCGGTAGCTTAGTCTCAACTCCCAAGGTAAAACACTATTTATTAATCAACCTACCGGTGAATACAATCCTATACAGTCTCCATCAGTCGATGAGAGTTTAACGAAATAGCAGAGGGTATTAGATTGGACAAGGTGACTGAAAACAAGAGCACCGATCCATACCAGATGTTTTCCATTTGGGTCCTGTCAGATAAGCTGTCATGCTGGAGGACAAGACTAGCCTCGGAGAATAGCAAGGCAGATTGTCAGATCTCTGCTAGCTTGGAAGCAATAAGTGGCTAAATCCCCCAAATTACTTTGAGATGGAATCAACTCTGAAAACTTAATCCCTCAACCTCCTAATATGGTTATAAAACAAACATTAGATGACATATTTCAACACAGCAGGCAATGTTAAAAAAAGAAAAAAAAACACTTGAATATGGGAAGTGGTTTAGCTGCTTTGCCCCTCAGGGGCACTGTATTAAAACGTATTGACATTGATAAGTGAAGCTGAACACCATGCATCATGTACGCCTTCTTAGCCGTCTCTTTACTCTTTTACTCAACGGGAGCTAGCTCAAAGGACTAGAGATGACACAAGACAAAATACTCCCACACCATTCTCTCTCTAAAAAAAAAAAAAAAAATGGGCACATCAAATCACACTTTATTTGTCACATGTAAAATATAGAAAAATAATAACACAAGGAATAAATACACAATCAGTAACGACTACCTGGCTATATACATGGGTACCAGTACCGAGTCGATTTGCAGGGGTACGAGGTAATTGAGGTAGATATGTACATATAGGTAGGAGTAAATTGACTAGGCAACAGGATAGATAGTAAGCAGTAGCAGCAGCATATGTGATGAGTCAAACGAGTGCAAAGGGTGGGTCAATGTAGATAGTCCGGGTAGCTATTTGGTAGTCTTATGGCTTGGGGGTAGAAGCTGTTCAGGGTCCTGTTGGTTCCAGATTTGGTGCTTCGGTACCACTTGCCGTGCAGTAGCAGAGAAAACAATCTATGACTTGGGTGGCTGATGTCTTTGACAATTTTTAGGGCCCTTCTCTCACACCGCCTGGTATAGAGGTCCTGGATGGCAGGGAGCTCGGCCCCAGTAATGTATGGAGTATCAGTTGCCATACCAAGCCGTGATGCAGCCAGTCAAGATGCTCTCAATGGTGCAGCTGTAGAACCTTTTAGGGATCTGAGAGCCCGTGCCAAATCTTTTCAGTCTTCTGATGAGGAAGAGCCGCTTTTGTGTTTCCATTTGTAACTCGTGATAGTTTGCAAGCCCTGCCACATCCAACGAGCGCCGGCGTAGTAGGATTCAATCTTAGTCCTCTATTGATGCTTTGCCTGTTGATGGCTCGTCAGAGGTCAGAGTGGGATTTGTTATAAGCGTCTGGATTATTGTCCCGCTCCTTGAAAACAGCAGCGCTAGCCTTTAGCTTAATGCGGATGTTGCCTGTAATCCATGGCTTTTGGTTGGGATATGTACATACGGTCACTGTGTGGACAATGTCGTCAATGCACTTTTTAATGAAGCCGGTGACTGATTGGGTAAACTCCTCAATGTTATCAGATGAATCCCAGAACATATTCCAGTCTGTGCAAGTAAAACAGTCCTGTAGTTTAGCATCAGCTTCATCGGACCACTTCTGTTTTCCATAAAAAGTAGGTAAAACGGATTTCAGTTTCCCTGCATTAGAATCACCTGCCACGAGAAGCTCCGCCTCTGGATGTGCATTTTCTTGTTTGTTTATGGCCCTATACAGTTCATTGAGTGTGGTCTTAGTGGCAGCATTGGTTTGTGGTGGTAAATAGACAGTTATGAAAAATATAGATAAATGGTCTTAGTATATAGTATGGTCTTTATCATATCATGAGGTATTCTATGTCAGGCGAGCAAAACCTCGAGACTTATCCACATCACCCTACACAGCTTAGTGGACTTTCTGACAATGCTGAGCTATGATCTGAGATGTTATTAAATGATTGGTCTGAATGGAGTGAGTACAGTTTTATTCCAAAGAAGTGCATCCTGCTGGTATTGCCTCATAGTAATACATTAATGGGTAGTAATCCCACAAATATTCTCACCTAGTTTGGCAATTTTAAGGATTTTATAGCAGGGTTAATTCTGACACTATACCATGGAGGACAAATGGAGGGAGGGAGGGAGGGAGGGAGGGAGGGAGGGAGGGAGGGAGGGAGGGATTGAACCCTGGTGTTAGTCTCCACAATTCAGAAGTTAAATGCCTACTCTTCGCAGATGACCTATGCCTGCTGTCACCCACAGCACATGGCCTACAACAGAGCCTGGACCTTCTAGAGCAGTACTGCGAGACCTGGGCCCTGGCAGTAAACCCCAAAAAGACTAAAATAATGATTTTCCAGAGAAGATCCAGATCTCAGGGAATTAGACCAAAGTTCTCAATTGGTACAAAATATATAGAGTACTGCAAACACTACAATTACTTAGGTTTAAAAATAAGCTCAACTGGACACCTTAATGAGGCAGTGAATGAACTGAGAGAGAAAGCACGCAGGGCATTCTACGCCATTAAAAAGCTAATTCAAATTGAAATACCTATTAAAATTTGGCTAAAACTAATTGAATATGTCATTGAACCAATTGCACTTTATGGCAGCAAGGTGTGGGGTCCACTTGCAAAACAAGATTTCATCAAATGGGACAAACACCCCATTGAAACCCTGCATGCAGAGTTCTGTAAGATTCTCCTACATGTCCAGAGGAAAACTACAAACAATGCATGCAGGGCACAATTAGGCAAATATCCACAAAAAATAAAAACTCAAAAAAGAGCAATTAAGTTTTGGAAACATCTAAAATACAGTGACCCCCTCTCATATCATTACCAAGCCCTGCAATACCAAGAGCTGAGCAAAGAAAAGAGTCCCCGAATCCAGCTGGTCATGGGGCTCAGCTCAAAAACCTGTTCTACTAACACACTGTAGCCTCAGGACCAGAACATCCAATCAATCAGAATAAACCAAATTACAACACAGTCAAAACAAAACTACATTGCTTATTGGGAAACACAAGCACAAACACAAAGCAAAATGCAGTGCTATCTGGCCCTAAATCGACAGTACACCGTGGCTAACTATTTGACCATGGTTACTGATCAAAACCTTAGAAAAACCTTGACAAAGTACAGGCTCAGTGAGCACAGCCTTGCCATTGAGAAGGGTAGACACAGGAAAAAGTACAGGCTCAGTGAGCACAGCCTTGCCATTGAGAAGGGTAGACACAGGAAAACCTGGCTCCCTATAGAGGAAAGGCTGTGCAACCACTGCACAACAGCAGAACCTGAGACGGAGCTGCATTTCCTGACAAAATGTCAAAAATATAAAACAATTAGAGAGTGTCATTTCAAAGACCTCTCTGATGAGAGTAGGCTACCCGTCCTGTTGGGGGAGGACGCAGAGAGCTGTGGGTTGGCAGCGCACTACATTGCTGCCTGCCATAAGTTGAGGGACAGTGTCTGACAGACCAATCAACCTGCACATGTACTCTACTGTATGCTTATTGTTATTGTTCAATGTATGGTTATTTTGACCTTGGTTATTGTTGTTACTGTTGTCCTGTTGACAATTTTGATTCTCTTTTTTTTCATATTGTAAATATCCAAAATAAGCTTTGGCAATATGTACATTGTTACGTCATATATATATGTGTGTGTGTAGAGTCATTGCAAGATAGGGTCAGTGCAGATAGTCCAAATTACCATAAATTAACTATTTAGCAGTCTTATGGCGCCGGTATGGTTTGCTGGACGGAAGCAGAGTGAACAGTCTATGGCTTGGGTGGCGAGAGTCTTTGGCAATCTTTAGCGCTTCATCTGACACCACCTGATATAGAGGTCCTGAATGGCAGGAAGCTCGGCCCCAGTGCTGGGCTGTCCGAATCACCCTCTGTAGTGCTTTGCTGTCAAAGGTGTTGCATTTGCCATATCAAGCGGTGATGCAGCCAGTCAAGATGCTCTTGATGGTGCAGCTGTAGAACTTTTTGAGGATCTGAGGGCCCGTGCCAAATCTATTCAGCCTTCTGATGGGGAAGAGGCGCTGTCGTGCCCTCTTCACAACTGTGCGGGTGTGTGTGGGCCATGTTAAGTCCTTAGTAATGTGGATGCCAAGGAACTTGAAGCTCTTGACCCGCTCCAATACTGTACAGCCCTGTGGGTGAGGGTGTGCTCTCTCCCCTTTCTCCTGTAGTCCACGATCAGCACCTTGGTTTTACTGACGTTGAGGCAGAGGTTGTTGCCAAAGCACCACACTGCCAAGCCTCTGACCTCCTCCCTGTAGGCTGTCTCATCGCTGTCGGTGATCAGGTCTACCATTGTTGTGTCGTCAGCAAACTTAATGATGACTTTGGAGTCGTGCTTGGCCACACAGTCGTGGGTGAACAGGGAGTTGATGGGTCCCCATGTTGAAGATCAGATTTGTTGGACACAGGGACTTTGGTGGTCTGCCTGAAACATGTCGGTTTTATAGACTCGGTCAGGGAGTGGTTGAAAATGTCAGTGAAGACACTTGCCAGTTGATCGCGCATGCGCTGAGTACACGTCCTGGTAAACCATCTGGCCCTGCGGCCTTGTGAACGTTGACCTGTTTAAAGGTCTTGCTCACATCGGCTACGGAGAGCGTGATCACACAGTCGTCCGGAACAGCTGATGCTCTCATGCATGCTTCAGTGTTGCTTGCCCCGAAGCGAGCATGAAAGGCATTTAGCCGTCTGGTAGGCTCATGTCACTGGGCAGCTCGCGGCTGGTTTTCCATTTGTAATCCGTAATAGTTTGCAAGCCCAGCCACATTAATAATGGTTGCGACAAAGGCTAGCTATGATACCACAGATGAAAGGGGAATGATAATGTAGCTAGCTAAATACATAAAGCTAAATTGTAATGTGATGTAGCATGTCAGAAGATGTGCATAGCTCACGATAGCTAGCTACCACACCCATTGGCAACTTTAGCCCATTGGTATTTAGGTTCAATACAGAGCAAAGACTTGGATACTAACTTGCTATATCATTATAGGATGTTGCCAGCTTGCTTTAAATAATGTTTCAACTTGAACTGGCTAGCTAACGTTAACTAGCTAGCGAACTCATCTCAATTCGGACAAAGATATATCTAACATGGATTTGCAAGTTAGGTAGCTAGCTAGCTAGTATTCGAGGGCTTTGTCTGCCAAAACAAAATGTTTGTTCTCATAAAAGTTTATAGTGTATTTTCAAGCATCCATTAATGCATATAGCTGGTTGCATAGTAACAGCGTCAGCATCACCGACCTGAATCTATTCTGTAGTTAGTCCCTGTATTAGCATATTTATTACTTACAAACTAGAGATTAGTTATTTTTCTCACTATATGTTTATTGAGTGATGATATTTTATTTAATTCACAGGCTACCTACAAAATCTGGTGGATTTGTTGTTCAGCAGTGTCGTGGGAACCCTCCTACCATACCAGGAGCTGTTACAGAAGGCTGAGGCAGTGGCCAGACACCAATCCCACTTCAGAGTAAAGGAGGACACTTAAATAAAGCGTGGCCAGTTCAGAAGGGAAACGAGTGTGGTGGCATCAGAGGATATTGCACAAATTGGATTCACACACTAATTACATGCAGTCTATTTAAATTGACCAGTTCTTCACATTCTTTTTCAATACCAAATGTAACTCGCTAGCATGTGCTGGTGTCGCTTGCTGCTGTAACTAGCTGTTATTCCCTATGTTCGCTGTTTCTGATATTAACTTTCTTTGCAAATGCTCACTAGTTATTTGAACCTTGCTCGCTTGCTTATGTTGCAATGTTTGGCTGCTGTGAGGCTGTCATTGATTGCGAGGATCAGCCATGTTGCTGCTCTACTGACAACTGTTGTCAGTCAATAGCCAGCTAGCTATCTAAGTAGAAATAGTCTCGGGAGTAGCCTATTTGTTTGTTCCCAATGCCAGCTTTCAAGCAGAGTCTGTGCTCTTGGTTAACATACACTCCCTATGCATACACTCCCCACGCCCTATGCGTCAATATACAGTAAGTAGCAATGTTGTCTTGAATGGCATGTGCAAGGAGATATACGTGTCGCGCAGCTCACGAGACCGTTGCCAGGCACTCTTATCGGTGATACATTTTATGGTGTCATTTCAGTCACATTAGTTAATGTAACTTGCCCCGGCAGTCACACTTGACATTTTTTACAAATGATCTGACTTATGGTCATTGTCTTGGAACCATATTCCTAATCAAATCAAATCAAATGTTTATTGGTCACATACACAGGGTTAGTAGATGTTAATGCGAGTGTAGAGAAATGGCCTGAGCAACCAGAGGATTTGCAGGCTCGTTAGTGCATACTGTTGCCTTGAGTCACCCTATTAACATACATTTTACAGTATAATTTTAGTCACATAGTTATATTTACTTAATCTTATCTGCAGCATTAGGTTTGGCTGATTTATTAGCCATGTTACTATCATGAGTCAGTCTCACATAGACCGACAGGGAGGGACTACCGACTGTATCTTGCATTCTAGTAGTACTATTCTAGTGTCAGCATAGTCACTATCATATGCTTTTGTATTGTATGCTATTGTAGTGTTCACATCATCCTAGTCATGTTTTAGCCCTGTTATTAATTCATCTTCAGCTTGCATTTTGTTTTCTTCATGTCTTACATACCTGTTCTTCACGTGTTTCATGCTCCAACCTTTAATGCTGTAGTGAATGCTTGCACATTCAGGTGTTGGCTGAAATCTTTGCTTCACTACCTCACTCTCCATCCGACTTCGATGAATAGAAGAGCAGACTATCCTCTTTCTACGAGGACTACGGACGTAGACTTCGAAATGACATGTTTAACATTGTTTTATTAAAACCAATGCATTTGTGTGTTACCACCAATCCGTCATTTAATTATAATCATCATATAACCATTTAAAACATCTATTTCAGAGAATTTAAGTGGTGATTTCATGAGGTATGAGGGAGTGAAATTAAGTGTGCTGTGTTAACAGCCTCTGGACCGGTGATCAAGTCCCAAATGGCACCCTATTCCAAAATGTTTGTGCACTCTATAAGGAATAGAGTGTCAATTGGGATGCAGCCATGGCCTACTGGCCTGAATTTCACTCATCCACCATGTGAGTATAGCACTCATTAGCTCCTGCCTGTGTCCAACAATACAGTAAGTGGAATGAAAAAGAACACCAAGGCACAAGATAACAAATAATGTGTATGATTCCTGTTATGTCTTGCATTGTAAATGCACCAGCATTATATAAATCAACACTGTCATGCAGACACAAGGCAAATCACTCTCATTAACAACAATAAAATACCAAAATGATGATTTATTTCAAAAAATATGGTCAGCTCGAAGAATAAGAAAAACTCCATTCTATCTTGTTTGAAAGGTAGTTTTGCTTCAAGTGCAGAAATGAAAACAAAAGTGATTAAAAGTGATTTTGATCTTTACAATATAACGATTTAGGTTTTTGAGTGAAGATGGTGCCCATTAACCTGCCTGCCGACTGCAATATCAAACCTGTCAGTCAAAAGAGAGATTTGATCAGGATGAAGATAAAACCACCAGGCCCCTCTGTTTTTATTATTCTATCCGTTATCGATAGTGTCACTCTCTGGTGCTAACAACCACTGACCCGTGCATTTGGTTCTGAGATGTTGTTTCCAGCCAACAACTCCCAATCCTTCCATGGAGAGAATACTCAAAATAGAATACTGACTGTGAGAAGTTGTCAAGGGATGGCCTCTTTCTTGGAATAAATACATTTTAAAATGTTTTGCAACTGTTATTAAACTTTAGGGAAATAGCAACTTAGAAATGTCCTTTGTCCAAATGTATGAAATTCCTACCTTTCCCATTATATATTTCTCTAGAGCAGTCATACCTGTCCAAAAGTTGTGTTTGTTTGTAAAACCAAATGACTGTATTTCCCATCTGCATGTCAGCCTATAGGAGGACAGAGAAGAGATGGTTCTCCCACAGAGTCTTGATAACCAAATAAACCAATCACTCCAACTAGGCACATTGATTATTGAGATCATGACTTTGCTCTAAATAAGCTGTACTGTTTACCATTTAGAACCTCTTGCTACTTACTGTAATCACAGTCTATTTCATTAATATAGAGGGTTTCAATCAACAGTAATCAAGACGTAAGTAAGAGTGGTAGCCTACGCCTAATGCACACTTTCAATTTCCCTACTTCACTTCCTGTTTGAACTAAATGTACCATTTAGAACCTCTTGCTACTTACTGTAATCACAGTCTACTTCATTAATGGGAGGATTTCAATCAACAGTAATCAAGCCTAATGCACACTTTCAATTTCCCTACATCACTTCCTGTTCGAACTAAATGACTACATTGCAAGTAGGATTAAAACAGTATTTCTCTGTTTGAACATGTACACTACCGGTCAAAAGTTTTAGAACACCTACTCATTCAAGGGGTTTTCTTCATTTTTACTATTTTCTACATTGTAGAACAACAGTGAAGACATCAAAACTATGAAATAACACATATGGAATCATGTAGTAACCATAAAAGTGTTAAACAAATCAAAATATGTTTTATATTTGAGATTCTTCAAAAAGCCACCCTTTGCCTTGATGACAGCTTTGCACACTCTTGGCAGTCTTATTTCTAGGGGGTAGAAGCTGTTCAGGGTCCTAATGGTTCCGCACTTGGTGCATCGATACAGCTTGACATGTGGTAACAGAGAGAACGGTATATGACTTGGATGGCTGGTATAGAGGTCCTGGATGGCAGGGAGCTCGGCCCCAGTGATGGCAGGGAGCTCGGCCCCAGCAGCAGGGACTACCCTCTCTAGCGCTTTGTGGTTGGATGCCATGCAATTGCCATACCAAGCGGTGATGCATCCAGTCAAGATGCTCTCAATGGTGCAGCTGTAGAACTTTTTCGGGATCTGAGGGCCCATGCCAAATATTTTCAGCCTCCTGATGGGGAAGGGTCGTTGTCATGCCTTCTTCACAACTGTGTTGGTGTGTGTGGAACATGATAATTGCTCAGTAATGTGGACACAGAGAAAGGTGAAACTCTAGACCCACTCCACTACAGCCCCATCGATGTAGGCGGGTGCTTACTCTGCCTTTCATTTCCTGTAGTCCACGATCAGCTCTTTTATCTTTCAAATGTTTAGGAAATGGTTGTTGTCGTCGCACCACACTGCCAGGTCACTGCTTGGAGGGGACAATGGTGTTGAACGCTGAGCTGTAGTCAATGAACAGGATTCTCACATACGTATTACTTCTCTAGGTGGGTGAGGGCAGTCTGGAGTGCAATTGAGATTGCATCGTCTATGGATCTGTTGGGGCGGTTTGCAAATTGGAGTGGGTCTAGGGTGTCTGGGATGATGGAGTTGATGTGTGCCATTAGCAGCTTTTCAAAGCACTTCATGATTACAGATGTGAGTGCTACAGGGCTGTAGTCATTATGGCATGAAGCCTTAAGTTTTTGGGAACAGGAATGATGGTGGTCAGTTTAAGACATGGGGATTACAGAATGGGACAAGGAGACTGTGAATATGCCTGCCAGCTGTTCATTGAATGCTCTGAGAACGCGCCCGGGAATACCGTCCAACTCCGTGGCCTTGCGAGTGTTGACCCGATTAAAGACCTTACTCATGTCGGCCTCGGAGAGTGAGATCATCCAGTCCTCTGGGTCGGTGGGAGACCCTCACGCAAAGCACAGTGTTGTTATTGCCAAAGTGAGTGTGTCTGGTAGAGAGGCATCGTTGGGCAGATCATGGCT
Source organism: Salvelinus namaycush (assembly GCF_016432855.1). Classification (NCBI taxonomy): domain Eukaryota; kingdom Metazoa; phylum Chordata; class Actinopteri; order Salmoniformes; family Salmonidae; genus Salvelinus; species Salvelinus namaycush. Next base: position 38,838,281 of record NC_052308.1, read on the forward strand.
GGATCTTCCTTTGTAATCCGTAATGGATTGTAGCCCCTGCCACATGTGTCGGGCGTTGGAGCCTGTGTAATATGATTCCACCTTATTCCTATATTGTCATTTTGCTTGTTTCATGACTCTGTGGAGGTCATAGTGGGACTTCTTGTACTTGTTCCTGTCTTCGGCCATAGCTTCTGTGATAGCTCTTTGTGCGGTAGCCCTGTACTTTATCTTAGCGCCAAGCTCGCTGTTAATCCAGGGCTTTCTATTGAGGAAGCAGCGAACCTTCCCTGTGGGGGCAATGTCACCGATGCATTTCCTGATGAAGCCGGAGATTGAGGTGGTTAGCTCGTCGATGTTGTAGGTGGAGTCTCTGAACATATTCCAATCAGAGCTAGCAAAGCAGTCCTGTAGCACAATCTCTGATTCTGATGACCATTTCTCAACAGAGCAAGTCACGGGTACTTCCTGTCTTAATGACGCATGCCGGCAACAAGAAAAGCAGCCTCCAGGTGCAAGTTTTCCTGCTTCTTGTTTATAGCATTGTACAGTTCGTTAAGTGCCAGCTTGTTTTTTTTTTGGTCCTGAGGTAGAATGTATACAACAGTCACCATAACAGCTGAAAACTCCCTTTGGAGGTAGAAGGGTCGGCATTTGAGCATCAGGTATTCCAAGATGCGTGAACATTGGATTGAGACTTCCACTGCACTCGACTCAGCACACCGTTTCCTGTTAATGAAGAGGCAAGCCCTTCACAATTTCCCTGACTCCAATGTCCTGTCTGCTCGGTGAATGGAGAATACAGTGAGTTCGATAGCCATGGGGCGTATCTTGTCCGAAAGCCATGTTTCAGAAAAGCAGAGAATATTGCAGTTACTAGAGTCCAGTTGGTAGCAAATCCGCGATTGGAGGTCATCCATCTTATTATCAAGTGACTTGGCCAAAAAATGGAGTGAAGAGGTGGCCGGTTCTGCCTTCGCCTTAATCTCACCAGGACTCCTCCTCTCTTGCCTCTGTTAAGCCAGTGTTTCCTCTTGGATACCCCAAAAAGTCCATGGCAGATGAGTCGAAGTTGAAGTTGGAATTGAGGTAAGTAACTGCTGATCTGATGTTCAAAAGTTCTTGTCGGTTATAAGAAATTATAGTGGATACATTTTGTGATTGTTTTTTATAAACGCCAAAAGAATCACAATATAGCTGAGTTGAGTCAGCGCTCGCAAATCGGCGGCCATACAGTACGGCGCCATCTTATGTGTTTCTGTAATCCATGGCTTCTGGTTAGGATATATATGTACGGTCACAGTGGGGACAACGTCATCGATGCGTTTATTAATGATTCCGGTGAATGATGTGGTAAACTCTTCAATGTTATCGGATGAATCCCGGGACATATTCCAGTCTGTGCTGGAGGTTAGTGTTATGGTCATATTTGCCAGAGGGAGGGCGAGGGAGAGCATGGTATGCATTTCTGTGTATAATGACTTATAGGACGTTTTCCATATAACGCCTGACAAGACCTGGGATTCATTCTGACATGATTATTTCATCATTGAGATACAAAAGACATGTTCGATACAGGAGAAATAAATTAAAACAGAACAGCAAATGGTTTGGGGGAAGTTTTCCTCATTGTGTGATATGTTTTGATAATGAATGAGAATGAATCCCACAGACAAGTAAAGCTATCTTGCTTAACCATATTTAAATGTTTATAGCCTGATTTGAACATCAATTGCAAGTGGTCCCTCCATCTGGTTATGTGCACACACAATCATTTTGTACTATTTCATTGAATCCATGATGGCTTGCTGTGGATTAGCATATGAATGCTAACATGATGATGCATGTTCTGCATGCCAAACATACTGACAACGCTTACAGAGCAGCTGTAAGAGGAGCAGCTAGCAGCATCATGCTGTCAACCATTAACATATAGAAGTGCTTTCTAACTTAACACCTGTCTATGTTCTAGGTCCATATGAGGTAGACTAGATCTCATTTTCCAGACAGACGAACACCCTCAATTCCAGAAGTGTATAGCAGTGGCGGTCGGTGCCGTTTAAGATGAGTGGGGATTATATGTTTTTTTTTATTAGCTTGGCCTTATTCCTATTACCGCATATTGGATGACTGTCATGCATATTCCATTCACCAAGCTCAATGTAACATCGATAGGTTTAGGCTACTACATGATAGTCAAATGTTACTCAAATGTAGCCTATGGAGGAAAGTTTACAACGTAGGTGCACAGGTCGAGAACATTTTGAGTAATCAAGGTGACAGACAGTGACACATTCAATACTGTCTTGCACACTCTTGCCTGCATCAAGCTGATCTAAGGTGTAATCCTTAGTCCAACAGGTGCAAATGTGAGTTTCTATTGGACAAATTCAGGTATGTTTATCCCCGTTTCGTTCCGTTTGCTTCAGTTTAAGAAACGGTTTCAATTGAATCGGCGGAATGAATACACCCCTGATCACACACAAACAATTCATTTTTATAGCAGCCACATAAAAACAGATCACTTTGATGATTGTATATATAATTCCTTCTCGCAAATATCTACGCGCTCTCCTCCTCTAACCTTTTCCTTTCGTTTGTGGACTTCTGTGCACAACACATCAGCTGTCTGTAACCAGGCGAAAAACCTTTCCAAGCCAAACCTTCATATAATGAACGCTAACCGCTACACACAGCCTACATTGTTGTCACGTCATAGTCAACTGGAACTACTAGAACTAACGCGTTAGTAAACCCGCTACAATCATGCAGTACAGTGTACAGTCAGAAAGCAGTTACACCAGCGGGCCCCGGTGGCAATAAATTCATAAAACCAAAAGCTTACCTTGACTTGGAAGAGGTCCAGTGTTGGATAGCCATAGCCAGCTAGTTAACATAGCATCCCTCTCTGTTTGATCTGGGTGTTTGAGTAGGCTAAACTAGCTAGCTGCATAAGCAGTTTAGCAGTTAAAGTGGCAGGTCCTTGTGAGAATAAATTTATAAATCCAAAAGCTTACCTTGATTTGGAAGAGTTCCAGTGTTCCATTTGCAAGAGAGAAGTTTTTTTGTTTTATTTTGCTAGCAAATGCATCTAGCCTACTCAAACACCAGGCTCAAACAGAGAGGGTTACTACGTTAGCTAGCTGGCTATGGCTATCTAACACTGGAACTCTTCCAAATCAAGGTAAGCTTTTGGTTTTATACATTTATTCTCACCAGGGCCCGCCGCTGTAACTGCTAAACTGCTTATGCAGCTAGCTAGTTTAACCTACTCAAACACCCGGCTCAAACAGAGAGGGATGCTATGTTAGCTAGCTGGCTATGGCTATCCAACACTGGACATCAAACAAAACAAGAAATGCTTCTGGACGGGGGGAATAAAATGACCTTGCGAATAGACAGATATAGAGGGGGCCTGACGGGCCAACCTAGGCATGGGCGCTGGACTAGCCGGCTGAGGCGTAGAAGCCCGATGAGTCGGCTGAGGCGTAGGAGCCCGACGAGCCGGCTGAGGCGTGGGAGCCCGACGAGCCGGCTGAGGCGTGGGAGCCCGACGAGCCGGCTGAGGCGTGGGAGCCCGACGAGCCGGCTGAGGCGTGGGAGCCCGACGAGCCGGCTGAGGCGTGGGAGCCCGACGAGCCGGCTGAGGCGTGGGAGCCCGACGAGCCAGCTGAGGCATGACGTAGGATGTGAGCCTGATGAGCCGGCTGAGGTGTAGGAGCCCGACGAGCTGACTGAGGCATGACGTGGGATGGGATCCTGCCGAGCCATCCGAAGCAAGGAAACCTCTTGAGCCAGCTTAAGCGTGGAAGCCCAACGAGCCAGCTGAGGCACCTCTGGTTTCATCGGCGGCGGCACCCCGACCCGATGTCACCACCAAAAACAAAAGACAAGAACTCCCTGGTGCTTCAAATTGTGGTGTCAGCATTCTGTAAGGACCGACGCTGGAGACGAGAAGCAAGTACAGGGAGTGAACATTTCATGGAAAACGGACATCAAACAAAACAAAAACAGCGTCTGGACGGGGGGAACAAAACGACATTACTACATTAATGCTGACACGGGGAACAAAACCGAGGAATAGATAGATATAGAGGGGGCAATCAACAACGTGAAGGAGTCCAGGTCAGTCCAATGAGCGCTGATGCACGTAATGATGGTGACAGGTGTGCGTAATGAAGGGCAGGCTGGTGCACCCGAGCAGCAGAGAGGGAAAGCGGGAGCAGGCGTGACATTAAAAACTAGGACCGAGTCCCAAATGACACCTTATTAGTGCACTACTTCTGACCAGTAGAGACCATAGCGCTGTGGTCAAAAGCAGTACACTATATAGGGAATAGTGTGCCATTTGAGATGTAGCCTAGGACTGTCTCTTTACTGCAACTGTGTCTTACGATACACTCTCCTCTCCTCACTACACATTCCGGATAAAATGTATAGAAATGTAAATAAGTATTTTGGGAGGGTAATCTGTTAGGTAATCTTGAGCTTTGTTGGCATATGGTACACATTACAATTATCATTTTCCATGTTTTGCAAGTTTTCTTTCTTTATTGTAATTTAGCTAAAGGCTGACTGAAGCTTTTTCTTCTTTCAACCTGTCTAAATTCCCTTTCAATGAATGAACAAAGTCAATGAAAATGAAAAGATAATATTTGCTTGATTTATCTTTCTATGGTCCTGGCTAGCGTTTCCTGGATTTGATGTAAATCAGATCAAAATCAAATTAAATCAAATTGTATTGGTCACAAACACATGGTTAGCAGATGTTAATGTGAGTGTAGCGAAATGCTTGTGCTTCTAGTTCAGACAGTGCAGTAAATCTAACAAGTAATCTAAATATTCCCCAACAACTATCTAATACATACAAATATAAAGGGATAGAATAAGAATATGTACATATAAATATATGGATGAGCGATGGCCAAGCGGCATAGGCAAGGTGCAATAGATGGTATAAGGTAAAGCATATACATATGAGATGAATAATGTAAGATATGTTAAAATTATTGAAGTGGCATTGTTTAAGTGACTAGTGATCCATTTATTAAACTGGCCAGTGATTTGAGTCTCTATGTAGGCAGCATCCTCTCTGAGTTAGTGATTGCTGTTTAGCAGTCTGATGGCCTTGAGATAGAAGTTGTTTTTCAGTCTCTTGGTCCCAGCTTTGATGCACCTGTACTGACCTTGACTTCTGGATGGTAGCGGGGTGAACAGGCAGTGGCTCGGGTGGTTGTTGTCCTTGATGATCTTTTGGCCATCCTGTGCCATCGGGTGCTGTAGGTGTCTTGGAAGGCAGGTAGTTTGCCCCCAGTGATGCGTTGTGCAGACTGCACCACCCTCTGGAGAGCCTTACAGTTTAGGGCGGTGCAGTTGCAGTACCAGGCGGTGATACAGCCCGACAGGATGCTCTCGATTGTGCATCTGTAAAAGTTTGTCAGGGTTTTAGGTGACAAGCCAAATTTCTTCAGCCTCCTGAGGTTGACGTGGCTGGTTTTCATCACACTCTCTATGTGGGAGGACCATTTCAGTTAGTCTGAGATGTGTACGCCGAGGAACTTAAAACTTTCCACCTTCTCCACTACTGTCCCTTCGATGTGGATAGGGGGGTTCTCCACGATCATCTCCTTTGTTTTGTTGACATTGAGTGAGAGGTTGTTTTCCTGATACCACACTCCGAGTGCCCTCACCTCCTCCCTGTAGGCTGTCTCGTCGTTGTTGGTAATCAAGCCCACTGCTGTTGTGTCGTCTGCAAACTTTATGATTGAGTTGGAGGCGTGCATGGCCACACAGTCATGGGTGAACAGGGAGTACAGGAGGGGGCTGAGCACGCACCCTTGTGGGGCCCCAGTGTTGAGGATCAGCAAAGTGGAGATGTTGTTTCCTACCTTCCCCACCTGGGGGGCAGCCAGTCACAAAGTCCAGGACCCAATTGCACAGGGCGGGGTTGAGAGCCAGGGCTTCCAGCTTAATGATGAGCTTGGAGGGTATTATGGTGGTGAATGCTGAGCTGTAGTCAATGAACAGCATTCTTACATGGGTATTCCTCTTGTCCTGATGGGATAGGGAAGTGTGCAGTGTGATGGCGATTGCATCATCTATGGACCTGTTGGTGCGGTATGCAAACTGAAGTGTGTCTAGGGTAGCAGGTTAGGTGGAGGTGATATGATCCTTGACTAGTCTCTCAAAGAACTTCATGATGACAGAAGTGAGTGCTCCGGGCCGGTAGTCATTTAGTTCAGTTATCTTTGCCTTCTTGGGTACAGGAACAACGGTGGCCATCTTGAAGCATATGGGGACAACAGACTGGGATAGGGAGTGATTGAATACGTCCATAAACACACCAGCCAGCTGGTCTGTGCATGCTCTGAGGACGCGGCTAGGGATGCCGTCTGGGCCAACAGCCTTGCGAGAGTTAACACTTTTTAAATGTCTTACTCACGTCGGCCACGGAGAGGGAGAAGGGGAGGGGGGACGCAGTCCTTGTTAGTGGGCCACGACGGTGGCAGTGAATTATCCTCAAAGCAGGCAAAGAAGGTGTTTTATTTTGTCTGGAAGAGAGACATCGGTGTACACAACGTGGCTGTTTTTTTTTGTAGTCCGTGATTTCCTGTAAACCCTGCCACATACGTCTCGTGTCTGAGCCGTTGAATTGCGACTCCAATTTGTCCCTATACCGATTTTTTGCTTGTTTGAATTCCTTGCGGAGGGAATAACTGCATTGTTTATATTCAGCTGTATTCCCAGTCCTCTTTCCATGGTTAAATGTGGTGGTTTGCGCTTTCAGTTTTGCGCGAATGCCGCCATCCATCCACGGTTTATGGTTAGGGTAGGTTTTAATAGTCACAGTGGGTACAACATCTCCAATGCACTTCCTTATAAACTCACTCACCGAGTCAGCGTATAGATTGATGTTATCTCTGAGGCTGCCCGGAACATTTCCCAGTCCGCATGATCAAAACATTATTGAAGCGTGGATTCCGATTGGTCAGACCAGTGTTGAATGGTTCTGATTATGGGTACATTCTGTTTGAGTTTCTGCCTATAAGACAGTAGGAGTAAGATGGAGTAGTGTTCGGATTTGCCGAAGGGAGGGCGAGGGAGGGCATTGTATGCATCGTGGAAGTTGGAGTAGCAGTGATAGAGTGTATTGCCCGCGCAAGTGCTGCAATCAATATGCTGATAGAATTTAGGTAGCCTATTCTCAAATTAGATTTTTAAAATCCCCAGCTGCAATAAAGGCAGCCTCAGGATATATGGTTTCCAGTTTACATAGACTCCAGTGAAGTTCCTTGAGGGCCGTCGTGGTGTCTGCTTGAGGGGGTATATACACCGCTGTGACAATGACTGACGAGAATTCTCTTGGGAGATAATATTGCCGATATTTCATTTTAAGGAATTCTAGGTCGGGTGAGCAGCAGGACTTGAGTTCCTGTATGTTGTTATGATTACACCATGAGTCGTTAATCATGAGGCATATACTCCGCCCTTCTTCTTCCCCGAAAGATGTTTATCTCTTTCCGCGCGACGCATGAAGAAGCCCGTTGGCTGAATCGACTCCGACAATGTATCCCGAGAGAGCCATGTTTCTGTGAAACAGAGATTGTTACAATCTCTGATGTCTCTCTGGAAGGTAACCCTTGCTCTAATTTTGTCTACCTTGTTGTCAAGAGACTGGACATTGGCGATCAGTATACTCTGAAGCAGTGGGTGGTGTGCACACCTATGGAGCCTGACCAGGAGGCCGTTCCATCTGCCTCTTCTGCGGCGACGTTGTTTTGTGTTGGCTTCTGGGCTTGCATCCACTGTCCTGGGTGGTGGTCTGAACAAAAGATCCGCTTCGGGAAAGTCATATTCCTGGTCGTAATGTTGGTAAGTTGACGTCGCTCTTATGTCCAATAGTTCTTCCTGGCTGTATGTAATAACACTTAAAATTTTCTGGGATAACAATGTAAGAAGTAATACATAAAAAAACGAAATACTGCATAGTTTCCTGAGGACTTGAAGCAAGGCGACCATCTCTGTCAGCGCCATCTTACAGCGCCATCTTAGTCGAGGTAACTGAGGTAATATTACATCGGTGTAGAAGGGGGTGGGGGGGAGTCAATGCAAATAGTCTGGGTAGCCATTTGATTAGCTGTTCAGTAGTCTTATGGCTTGGGGATAAAAGCTGTTAAGAAGCCTTTTGGACCTAGACTTGGTGCTCCGGTACCGCTTGCTGTGCGGTTGCAGAGAGAACAGTCTATGACTAAGGCGGTTGGAATCTTTGGGAAACTGACGCATCAGGAAAAATTTGCTGCAACAAAATAATCATCAAGTTAAGATCCTACATCTGTAACAGCGTGTAGACAACCTGTGCCCATGTGCAGATACTGTGTGTGTCTGTGTGAGTCTTTCATATAGCTCACCTCAATATCTGTGGTGCTGCTCGTGGAAACGTAATTTCGCTGAGTCTACCTTTAAAAAACTGTAGTGTTTTTTTCAGACATTACTGTAGTATTTACATTAGTTGGGAGCGGGTACAAAGGAAGAGATCATTTAAAAGTGGAGGAGAACGTTAAATGCAAAAGAGCTTGAGGAACTTTAAGGGAGTGCTTGCTGCCCTCATGTCTACTACGTTGTTAACTAATATGAATGAAATAACACGGCAGTTTTGTATCCTAAATCTGTAATAAAAACCAAAATAGATTGTGTGGCATGCCGTGAAGCAAGGTGTTGAGAAGCATGGAGAAAGAACTGAGAGGAAAGAAATTAAGTCATATGTGGCACTTGATTTCAATCAGTATTAGATTAACCTTCAACTTCGTTTTTGTTCTATTTACTCAGTTTCGAAGCCTGTCAATAGAATATCAGAAAGAGAGAGAGAGAGAGAGTGTGAGAGAGAGCGAGAGAGAGAGAGAATGAAAGTTATAATAAGAGAGAGGGAGAGAGATGGAAATCAGGAAAAACTGTATGCATCAGTCATAGTGGAGCATTCCTCACCTGTTAGAATAATGACTAAGCTAACTGGTAGGGTTTGTCGGGAAATCAGACCCAAATCAGAAAACTGTCGTGACTCTCCTGTGAGGATCCGAAGGATCAGGTTACAGTGCGTCAACTCTACAGCGCCCTCTCTCTCCCGCAGAGGGGGAGAGGGATGAAGTTGGCAAGGTTTAATGACTTAACAACCGGATCGTATATACCTTGCAGAAACTCTGCCTTTGGGCTCTGCAGTATTGAAAATGGAATGTCTGAGTGTTACAACAGAGAGACACTTGGCCAAAACTGTAACATCAGAAGGTTGGACAATGAAACAATATTTCTAACGTAAATAATGTAGGAAATGGTTGGTGGGGCTCTAAACAATAATAATGTCAAATAAGTTGTTATTTTTTATATCATTAAAGACGGTATAACCAAATAACGGTAACTATAGAAATGCATATGTCCCAGTTATCAGATTTACATCTAAATATAAATATTGTGGAAATTATATGATTACATTTGAAACTATTTGTGAGAAGATGAAATGTGATTTTAGCCTTCTAAATTAGAATTGTCTTTCATGTAAAGTTTTACCCAGTCAGTAACCACGCCCACTCTTTCTTTCCCCACCCCTTTTCATTGTGTACTAAGCAGTCATATCTGGTTAGTCCACTAGGGACTTTTCATTGCATTGTTAGTAATCAACATATAATCTATCCTGTGTGTGTGTTTATGTATTTCTGTATGCTTATATGATTAGATAGTAAATGAATAATTAAGCAAATTTGTGTAAGCTGATTCATCATGGAGACTAGGGTTTGTGCAGATTTATAGGATATTATGACGTTCAGAATGAGACTGAAATAGGAGCAAATGATCGATGGATGATGGATAGTATATCGAGATATTCTGATATTCTTGAGTTAAATCGGGAAACGGTAACTCGTTAAATAAACTTTTCCCGTGGTGCCCCAGATTACTACTTAATTAGTTATATGATTAATTTAATTGCGTAATAATTGAACGTGGTATGTAATTGTTCGATGAATAGCCGCCATCACATTAATGGTAGTCACGTCACGACATAATGAAATCAGAACTAATGTTTTAGTGTATGGGGTGCATGAGTCAATCCCTAACAATGTAATGCTTGTTTAGCATATAGAAGTGCTATATGGAGTTCATCATACCAAATCAAACTTGTGAGTACTGCATCATTAAAATTCCATAGACAGTCTTATCTGTACTTCTGAGACAAACATAGTATGATCGAATCTGTAAAGTAGCTTTGAGGGTGGTAGTGAGGCAATATGTTGATGAGAATACATGTGACCGTGAAAACTATCAGCTGAAATTGACCTATGACTCAACAGAAAACAAATATGTTCTATATCAAATTATCCCGTTGTTTTGCTCTCACTGAACAATGCACATGGAAAGTATTTGCAATTACAACCAGCTCTGGCAAAACTTTCTTTTCTTCTAGAGTTTCAAGAGAACATGCAGTACTGTATACTCTTCTCTCCTGGCTCATCCAAATTAGTTTTCTTTGAACAAGAAAACCACATAAACTAAATCTGTGATAACTGAACACTGACAGCTCAGTGTTAGCAATAAACATCTACTAAATATGTGTATGTGACCAATAAAATTTGATTTGATATACTGGGGATCAACTATAGTATACCATACAGTAAAGCCTAAGCACTAAATTATAGCATGAGACTTGAACTTATGGAGACCTTGTCACCTCAATGCAAATATCAAATTGAACTGACATTGTCAGGGATTTGTAGAAGAAAGTATGAGATTGTGAGGATATTCTGTAGGCTGTAGGCCCAATATCTTTACAGTGATATATAATGAGTAAGCTCAATATAGCAAGTGGATGTGTTGTGTATTGTCTTTAGTCAATGGACATACAGTAAAGCACAGAGCTTGTAGCTGTTGATTCAGTGGTAAACAGGGAGATGATTTATGTGTGTGTCTGGGGGATCGTTCACATAGTTCACGTCACAACTCAAAGCCAGGGTGGTGGATTAGGAAAGGACACACGAAAGCCCTGGCCAGAGTAGAAATGTTGTCTCAATATAAGACTCCATTACACCTACAGTAATTTATGGATATAACTTATGGATCATGAGAAACAAAAAGAGTTTCAGGTTATAAGTATTGCAATGACTAGTAATGCAGTGATAAACAAGGCATCTAACAAGCTTAATGGAAAAATAATACACAGTACATCATTTGTGACCAATGTGTTAATTTATAGAAAAGTGTCAACAAGTTAATTGCCAATGTTCTGCATAATAGTACATCCATTATAGTAATATTGTCACAGGTGTGACTAATTGTCCCTAATTCAGCAAGCATTTTCACTGGACCATTTAACTGATCATGTGACTTTGACTCTAAATCACCGTAATGAAAAGGGGGAACTAGCTTTACCGTGGGGTCTGAAGTGTCTCTCTGGGGTGTCTCTCTTAGTGGTGTTCAATTAGGGCATAGGGAACCCAGGGGTTAGGGTACCAGGGCTCAGGGACGAAGGATAATTGGCAGTAATAGAGCTTCTATCTGACAGGGTCATTGATCATGAAAGCTTATGACAGGTTCTGAGAGGACACCAATTCCTGGTCTAAGAAGAAAGGCAGAGTTGGAAGGGGTTGATGGGAAAGGTTTCTCCAGTGCTTTACCCACGTGAAATGTTTTTGCAGACTATACTGTAGTGTACGGACATTACATTTACATTTAAGTCATTTAGCAGACGCTCTTATCCATGGTGCATTTGACTGTAGTATGACTGTAGTATACTGTAATATTTACAGTTTACTATAGTTTAATATTGTCATAAAAATGGAAGTATATACTATAGTAATTACTGTAGTGTTTTTGTGGACTTAGTATACTGTAGTATTTACTGTAGTGTTTTTGCAGGCATTTCTGTAGTATTTACTATCTTTCTTTTGTTTTATTATTTTCGATCAAGCAGTGGCTTTCTCCTTGATATAACCTATTGGACAAATACTCAGAGCAAGCTACATTTTTTTTCTCACCATCTACACATAATATCCAATAATTACAAAGTGAAACATGTTTTTAGAAATGTATTGAAAATTAAATACAGAAATATCCCATACATTTCGCACCCCTGAATCAATACATTTTAGAATCACCATTGGCAGAGATTACAGCTATGAGACTTTCTGGGTAAGTCTCTAAGAGCTTTGCACACCTGGATTGTACAATATTTGCAAATGATTCTTCGGGTTTTTTCAAGCGCTGTCAAGTTGTTTGTTGATCATTGTTAAACAGACATTTTCAAGTCTTGCCATATATTTTCAAGTCGATTTAAGTCAAAACTGTAATTAGGCCACTCAGGAACATTCAATGTTGTCATGGTAAGCAATTACAGTGTATACTGTATTTGGCCTTGTTTTTTAGGTTATTGTCCAGCTGAAAGGTAAATGTGTCTCCCAGTGTCTGTTGGAAAGCAGACCTAACCAGGTTTACATCTAGGATTTAGCCTGTGCTTGGGTCTATTACATTTATTTTTATCCTAAAAAAACTCCCTAGTACAGTACGTGCCGATATGACAAGCATGCCCATAACATGACGCAGCCACCACCGTGCTTGAAAATATAAAGAGTGGTATTCAGTAATGTGTTGTGTTGGATTTGCCCAAACATACCACTTTGTATTCAGGACACAAAGTTAATTTCTTTGCCACATTTTTTGCAGTTTTACTTTAGTGCTTTATTGCAAACAGGATACATGTTTTGGAAAATGTTTATTTTGTACAGGCTTCATTCTTTTCACTCTGTCATTTAGGATAGTATTGTGGTATCACGACTCAGGATATGACCCAGATACAGACACAGGGATGGTTCGGTTCTCAGAATATTTATTATAACAAAGGGGCAGGCAAAAGGGCAGTTTGAGGGCAGGCAGAGGTTCGTAGTCAAAGGCAGAGTCAAAAAGGGACAGAACGGCAAGCAGGCTCAGGGCAGGCAGAAAGATCGGAACCCGGGAAGACTAGAAAACAAGAACTAGAGAACCGGGAAACACGCTGGTAAGACCTGACAAAACAATACGAACTGGCAACAGACAGACAGAAAGCGCAAGTATAAATACACAGGGGATAATGGGGAAATAGATGACACCTGGTGGGGGGTGAAGACAAGCACAAGACAGGTGAAACAGATTAGGGTGTGACATGTGGAGTAACCACAATGTTGATCCATCTTCAGTTTCTCCTATCACAGCCATTTAAGTCACCATTGGCCTCATGGTGAAATCCCTTATTCTTCCTCTCTGGCAACAGAGTTAGGAGGGACGGCTGTATCTTTGTAGTGACTGGGAGTATTGAAGTGTAATTAATAACTTCACCATGCTCAAAGGGATGTTCATTTTCATTTTTACCCCCATACCAAAAGGTGCCCTTCTTTGCGAGCCCTTGAAAAATTCACCACTCGACTGAGTTTCCTTACAGATAATTTTATGTGTGGGGTACAGAAATGAGGTAGTCATTCAAAAATCATGTCAAACCCTATTATTACACACATTCCATGCAACTTATGTAACTTGTTAAGTACATTTTTACACTTGAACTTATTTAGGCTTGCTATTTGAATACTTATTGACTCAAGACATTTCAGCTTACATTGTTTATTAATTTATAAACATTTTTAAAAACATAATTTCGCTTTGGCATTATGCAGTAGGCCAGTGACACATTTTAAATTCAGGCTGTAACACAACAAAATGTGCAAATAGTCAAGGGATGTGAATACTTTCTGAGGGCACTGTATGGTCTTTACTTGGCATGAAGGTTTCTCACTTATGGGTGGCACAAATTGGGATATGTGGAAGGGAATGGGCAGGGTATTTGCAAATTAAATACTGTAGTATAATATACTATAGTAATTACTGTAGTGTTTTTAAAGACTAGTGTTTTGGCAGACAATACTGTAGTTTTTACTGTAGTGTTTTTGCGGTCTGTAGTATACAACTATTGACTATAGTATTCTACAGTATACTACTAAATTCTATAGTAGGTACTACACATGATTGAGGGATACAACTGTCACTTTGCCAGACTCTCTCCCCAGGGGACTACATGGCACAGAGCAGAGAACAACAACAGGAAGTGATTGAGTTCTACAGTGTCCTCTACATGCCAACATTCTCCGCTACACTTCCATGGCATGTCAACATGGTGCATGTCAGCATTCTGTACAGTATTTACTTCTCGCTTTTTTTTTTGCTGTATTAAAGGTTTTAGACATTGTCCTCATTCAGTCAAAGATGAGATGAATAATTGATTCAAACTCAAGAAGACTGTATTGAGTAAGATATTGTAATGCGGGTACTACGTGTCATTTTAATTTGATTATTTGTTTGTTTATGGTTTAGGGAGATATCGCATTCAGGACATCCTTAGGTCTACATATAAATACATTCTAACCTGGAAGGATGACTCATCTCTGGAGACCAGCTGAAAGCAGTGGACTGCACTCAAGCGATTTCACTGAATCGCAAATAGCTTACAGCAGTGGAATACACAACCTCAACTTGTCTTGGAGAAACACTATATTTTGACAGAATCGAATGTGTTATGTCTCGTGGGTTTCACAACCACGTCTTTATGACATTTAAATAATGATGAGACGGGAGACAGGGATTCAGTTAAACCATTTATATGAACTTGCTCATCCCAACACATACAACTCCCATGATGCTCTGTGGCACAACCCCAATACACCACATCTCCCCCTCCTACTTAAATTGTCCCCATTATAAACAACAGTAACTGTTCTAAAAGTGCAAGCGTCTAGGTGCCAGCCTATCTCTCATAGGGTAATGGAGGTCAACCTGACTCTTAACAATGTCTCTAGACTGTGGTGTTGACAAAGGTGTAGGCATGTGAGTAGCCTGTGTCACAGTCTCGTCAGTCTCAGTGTCCTGAGAAGGTGACTGTGAGCCCCTAGGTGACAACTGCCTGGTCAGGGTGTCACTCAGTAACAGTTCTGGGCCTAGTTTTCCAGAGCCTTTGTAGCGCTAAGATCATCGCACAAACATTCTTACAATGTCCTTTAGTAGCCAAGATGATTCCCAGAGTCTTCATTAGTAACACGGCTCTTAAAAACCTTCACACATCCACTCGTACAGCAGCCAAAGTGCATCGCCAGATGCTTTTTTGCCCTTCCACGTCACTTTATTCACAGAAGATCGCCGCTAAACATAGAATCAAGATCTTAGGCTATCTGTCTGACTGTGACTGCCGATAACTTCAGAACAAAGTTGCCTACAAATACAAAGTTGCCAAACTATTTGCAATTGTTACAAACAAGTGAAGGATAAAATGATGCTTCAAATGAAAACCGAGATGACTACATTAAAAGATACATAGGCTACATTGGCCTATGTAGACTATTTAAATCATCATAAAATATATATTTAATGTTCAATCAGTTGAGTTCTATTTTGCGACTAGGCTTCTGTCGGTAATTTTTGTCTCAGTGTGTATCATGAAGTGTGACAAAATGTGTACAATGATGTGTCCAATCTGTGATTTAGTGCATTATTACTGGGTAAGCATAATAAGCTGCCTCAATAGCTTATTTACAGCCATCGGTGGTAATATCTCTCCAGGAGCTGACCCGTTGTCAGTATTGTGGAATAATTCTAATGTTAAGGTAAGCTGTGAATGGAGAAAGCTGATCCGAGAGCAGCAGTGCTTTTCTTTGGATCCTATCAGCATCGACACATGGTCAAATAACGTACTAAGCGAACGTGCTTGTTTGGGAAGCACTCTTAAAAAGTTGGCTCTTAAATTACCTCGCACCTGGGAAACGAGGCCCTGGCCCACTCACGACTGACTGGAGGTTCTCTCTGTGTTGCTTTACTCAACAGTAACTGATCTGTGTGCCGTTTCCAGATGACGTCCTCTACAGTTTTGGACAGTGTAAGACACAGGACCAGTCTTAGAGATGAGTGTAGCAGGAACCCAATTTGGTCCGTTGAGGTAGTTCCAAGCTAAGACAGTTTGTCCTGAATTGAAAGCTCTGTCCTTTGCTCTCAGTTTAACCTGACTCTCCTGTTGACATCGTATGCCTTTACGTTATGAGGTTCGAGTAGATCGAAGGGTGCGTTCATGAGTAGCGATGCAGGGGAAGCCTTGTTGGTTGCATGCGGCATGTTCCTGTAGGATAGCAGGAAGTTGTTCAAGGTTTGGTGCAATGTCCCTTGATCCTGAGACTCTTTAAGGCATGTTTCAAATCAAATCAAATGTTATTGGTCGCGTACACATATTTTGTAGATGTTATTGTGGGTGTAGCGAAATGCTTATGGTCCTAGCAGTGCAGTAATAACTAACAATACAAAATAATAAACGCAAATCCCCCAAAATTAAATGAAGGAACTAAGAAATATAGAAATATTAGAACAAGCAATGTCAGAGTACATAATATAAATATATACAGTACCAGTCAAAAGTTTGGACACACCTACTCATTCAAGGGTTTTTCTTTTGTTTTACTATTGTCTACATTGTAGAATAATAGTGAAGATATCAAAACTATGAAATAACACATATGGAATCATGTAGTAACCAAAAAAGTGTTAATCAAATATAAATATATTTTATATTTGACATTCTTTAAAGTAGAATCTTTGCAAACTCCTGATATTCCCTTAACCAGCTTCATGAGGAATTATAACAGTCTTGAAGGAGTTCCCACATATGCTGAGCACTTGTAGGCTGCTTTTTCTTCATTCTGTGGTCCAACTCATCCCAAACCATCTCAATTGGGTTGAGGTCGGGTGATTGTGGAGGCCAGGTCATTTAATGCAGCACTACATCACTCTCCTTCTTGGTCAAATAGTCCTTACACAGCCTGGAGGTGTGTTTTGGGTCATTGTCCTGTTGAAAAACAAATGATAGTCCCGTTAAGCTCAAACCAGACGGGATGGCTGTGGTAGCCATGCTGGTTAAGTGTGCCTTGAATTCTAAATTAATCACTGACAGTGTCAACAGCAAAGCACCCCCACACTATCCCCCCACCTCCATGTTTGACGGTGCGAACCACCTACTCTGCGTCTCACAAAGACAAGGCATTTGGAACTAAAAACCTCAAATTTGGATTCATCAGACCAAAAAACAGATTTCCACCAGTCTAATGTCCAATAATACGTCTCTTCTTATTATTGGTGTCCTTTAGTAGTGGTTTCTTTGCAGCAATTCGACCATGAAGGCCTGATTCACACAGTCTCCTCTGAACAGTTAATGTTGATGTGTCTGTTACTTGAACTCTGTGAAGCATTTATTTGGGCTGCAATTTCTGAGGCTGTTAACACTAATGAACTTATCCTCTGCAGCAGAGGTAACTCTGGGGCTTTCTTTCCTGTGGCCGTCCTAATGAGAGCCAGTTTCATCATAGCACTTTGATGGTTTCTGCGACTGCACTTGAAGAAACTTTCAAAGTTCTAGAAATGTTCCATATTGACTGACCTTCATGTCTTAAAGTAATGATGGACTGTCGTTTCTCTTTGCTTATTGAGTGTGCAAAGCTATTGAGTGTGCAAAGCTATTGAAGAATCTAAAATATATTTTGATATGTTTAACACTTCTTTGGTTACTACATGATTCCATATGTGTTATTTCATAGTTTTGATGTCTTCACTATTATTCTACAATGTAGAAAATAGTAAAATCAAGAAAAATCCTTGAATGAGTAGGTGTGTCCAAACTTTTGACTGGTATTGTATGTATATGATGGTATGTATGTACATTATGGACAGTATTTGAATAGAAAAGGTTTGTACAGCAGTAGTTATATAGGATGAGCCTTGACTAGAATACAGTATATACATATGAAGTGGGTAAAACAGTATGTAAGCATTATTAAAGTGACCCGTGTACCATTTACATAGGGCAGCAGTCTCTAAGGCGCAGGGTTGAGTACCGGGTGATAGATGGCTAGTAACAGTAACTCAAGTTCAGGTAGGGTACTGGGTGGAGGCCGGCTAGTGGTGACTATTTAACAGTCTGATGATCTGGAGATAGAAGCTATTTGTCAGTCTCTCGGTCCCAGCTTTGATACAACTGTACTGTCTCCACCTTCTAGATGGTAGCGGGGTGAACAGGCCATGGCTTGGGTGGCTAAGACTGTGTGTGGATGGACCATTTCAGGTTGTCAGTGATGTGCATGCCAATGAACTTGAAGCTTTCACCCTCTCCACTGCGGCCCCATTGATGTGAATGGTGTGCTCTTTCGGCTGTCTCCTGAAGATATGGTCTGTACAAACCTCTCCGCCAGCCTGTTGATAGATGGATGATACGGTGCAGACCTGATGTCTGCACCACCCCCCCAACACACACACACATACACACAAAAATCTCTCTCATGGTGTAGTGCACATTGTTTAAGATGCCGGAGAGCAATCCACATTTTATTGATGTTATAATTTCTCAAAGTCTGTACTGACAGATAGGCCTATTGAATATCATTATAGAATATGCATAAAATTGCAACGTCTGCCTATTGTCTGAAGAACATTTTCTATTTTTAATACGCTCAAATATCAAGTTAGGCATACCTAATTTCAAAATAGGCTGTGACATCATCACTGTCAACTGTGAATGTAAAAAAATATATAAAATAAAAAAAATATTCTTGTTTTGCCAGTGAAATATCCAAACTGCTTCTGCATGCCAATCATTTAATCTCAATCAGATTCATGGGAATATGCATTTAGAACTTACTGAATTACTGTTTTGTTAGCAAATAAATTAGAGCAGATGGTGTTAACAAACTATATAACTGTCACGGCCTGACCATAGTTTGCTTTGTATGTTTTATGTTTTGGTTGGTCAGGGTGTGATCTGTGTGGGCATTCTATGTTGTATGTCTGGTTTGTCTATTTCTGTGTTTGGCCTGATATGGTTCTTAATCAGAGGCAGGTGTTTTGCATTGTCTCTGATTGGGAAACATATTTAGGTAGCCTGTTTTGTATTGTGGGTGGTGGGTTATTGTCTATGTTTATACGTTGGTTGCCTGTCTGCACTTTCGTTATATAGCGTCACGTTCGTTTGTTGTTTTGTATAGTTTGTCAAGTGTTCTTCGTTTCGTCTTCGTTTATTAAATTAATGATGTATTCTAACCACGCTGCATTTTGGTCCGATCCTTACTCCTCCTCAGACGAGGAGGATTACGACGAACGCGGACAGAATAACCCACCAAAATAGGACCAAGCAGCATGGTAACGGGCAGGAGCAGGAGAGACAGCGAGGTCAGGATTTCTGGACATGGGAGGAAATACTGGACGGAAAAGGACCATGGAAACAGGCTGGTGAGTATCGCCGCCCCAAAGCTGAGCTGGAGGCAGCGAAAGCGTAGAGGCGGTGGTATGAGGAGGCTGCACGAAAGCGCGGCTGGAAGCCAGAGAGGCAGCCCCAAAAATGTCTTGGAGGGGGCACACGGGGAGTGGTATTAAGCCAGGTAGGAGACCTGAGCCAACTCCCCGTGCTTACCGTGGAGAGAGAGCGACCGGGCAGGCACCGTGTTATGCAGAGATGCGCACGGTGTCCCCGGTGCGTGTGCATAGCCCGGTGCGGTACATTCCAGCTCCTCGTATCGGCCGGGCTAGGGTGGGCATCGAGCCAGGTGCCATGAAACCGGCTCTACGCATCTGGTCACCAGTGCGTCTCATTGGGCCGTGGTACATGGCACCAGCCCTACGTATGGTGTCTCCCATACGTGTACATAGCCCAGTGCGTCTTATTCCACCTCGCCGCACTGGCATGGCCACGGGGAGTATTCAGCCAGGTAGGGTTGGGCAGGCTCGGTGCTCGAGACCTGTAGTGCGCCTCCACGGTCCGGTCTATCCGGTGCCTTCTCCACGCACCAGTCCGCCTGTGGCAGCCCCTCGCACCATCCCAGTACCACCAGTGCCAACACCACGCACCAGGCTTCCTGTGCGTCTCCAGAGCCTTGTACGCCCTGTTCCTGTTTCCCGCACTAGCCTTGAGGTGCGTGTCCCCAGCCCGGTACCACCAGTTCCGGCACCACGCACCAGGCCTACTGTGCGCCTCCAGGGTCCAGTATGCCCTGTTCCTGCTCCCCGCACTAGCCTTGAGGTGCGTGTCCTTAGCCCGGTACCACCAGTTCCGGCACCACGCACCAGGCCTACTATGCGCCTCAGCAGGTCAGAGTCTGCCGTCTGCCCAGCGCCGCCTGCGTTGCCCGTCTGCCCAGCGCCGGCTGCGCTGCCTGCGCTGCCCGTCTGCCCAGCGCCGTTTGAGCTGCCCGTCTGTCCAGCGCCATCTGAGCTGCCCGTCTGCCCAGCGCCATCTGAGCTGCCCGTCTGCCCAGCGCCATCTGAGCTGCCCGTCTGCCCAGCGCCATCTGAGCCGCCCGTCTGCCCAGTGCCAACCGAGCCGCCCGTCAGTCAGGAGCCGCCAGAGCCGTCTGCCAGTCAGGGGCCGCCAGAGCCGCCCGCCAGTCAGGAGCCGCCAGAGCCGCCCGCCAGTCAGGAGCCGCCAGAGCCGCCCGCCAGTCAGGAGCCGCCAGAGCCACCCGCCAGTCAGGAGCCGCCAGAGCCACCCGCCAGTCAGGAGCCGCCAGAGCCGCCCGCCAGTCAGGAGCCGCCAGATCCGCCCGCCAGTCAGGAGCCGCCAGAGCCGCCCGCCAGACAGGAGCTGCCAGAGCCGCCCGCCAGTCAGGAGCTGCCCTTCAGTCATGAGCTGCCCTTCAGTCATGAGCTGCCCTCCAGTCATGAGCTGCCCTCCAGTCATGAGCTGCCCTTCAGTCATGAGCTGCCCTCCAGTCATGAGCTGCCCTCCAGTCATGAGCTGCCCTTCAGTCATGAGCTGCCCTTCAGTCCGGAGCTGCCATTCAGTCCTGAGCTACCTCTCAGTCCTGAGCTACCTCTCAGTCCGGAGCTACCTCTCAGTCCGGAGCTACCTCTCAGTCATGAGCTGCCCCTCAGTCCGGAGCTGTCCCTCAGTCTAGAGGAGTTTCCTCAGTCCAGTGGGGCCCTTTGTTAGGGTTCCCAGGCCAAGGTCGGCGGCAAGGGTCGTCACTCAAGGGACGCTAAGGAGGGCACGGAAGCGGGGATTGACTATGGTGGAGTGGGGGCCACGTCCAGCGCCAGAGCCGCCATCGCGGACAGATGCCCACCCAGACCCTCCCCTATAGGTTCAGGTTTTGCGGCCGGAGTCCGCACCTTGGGGTTGGTGGGGGGGGGGGGGGGGGGGGGGGTGTCACGCCCTGACCATAGTTTGCTTTGTATGTTTTGGTTGGTCAGGGTGTGATCTGTGTGGGCATTCTATGTTGTATGTCTGGTTTGTCTATTTCTGTGTTTGGCCTGATATGGTTCTCAATCAGAGGCAGGTGTTTTGCGTTGTCTCTGATTGGGAAACATATTTAGGTAGCCTGTTTTGTATTGTGGGTTATTGTCTATGTTTATACGTTGGTTGCCTGTGTCTGCACTTTCGTTATATAGCGTCACGTTCGTTTGTTGTTTTGTATAGTTTGTCAAGTGTTCTTCATTTCGTCTTCGTTTATTAAATTAATTATGTATTCTAACCACGCTGCATTTTGGTCCGATCCTTACTCCTCCTCAGATGAGGAGGATTACGACGAACGTGACAATAACCTTCCTGTATTTTGTTTCAATCAAAGCTCATTCTGCCTAGTCACTCGCACAATTGAGTTTTGGCCGCATGGGACTATTCAGCTATTCAAAATTTGGTGATGCAGAAACAGGAGACCTCATGTGTGGCTGTTTTATGAACATCTGGGAATATTTGACCAATGAAACATTTCTGGTTTGTCTCAGGGATTGTAAAACAGTTAGGCTGGAATTGAGTGCAGAAGCAGCAAATATGTTGAATGAGCATGGACAGCCTCACAAGTTTGACAAAATCACTTTATATCTTTCAGTCTAATATGGTCATTTACTTACTTTTGTACCTCTTCATCAGAAGCATGCTTTTTGTATGTAGTTGGGAGGCCTAACTGTCCTCTCCAAGTTTAGCAGGAATTTAGACCGAAAGGATTTGAGAAACATTGGTTGAAGATAGGCCTATGACATTGGCTTACGTCTCGTCTTGCGCTGTGCAGAATATCAGATCTCGACAACGATTGGAGAAGTGTTTAACATCACCATCAGGCTCAGGCTAACACACCCTTATGATATTTATATTTGCATAAGGGCAACGTGACTGCAAGAGATAGGTTGGAATGTCTGACTGAAATATGTGACAAATCAACCTTTTTTCTAAATTGGTGGTGTTTGAATTTGTTGATAAAATGCGGGACATGATTTTTTGGTTGCGTGACGCGGGAAAAAGGTATAAAATGCGTGACTGTCCTGCACAATGTGGGATATGTGGTCACCCTACCTGTAGGAACGTAGCTATTTCTTGAGACACTAGCTGTGATCCATTGTCACTAATAAGTTGGAGTTGCGAACCGAACCAAATAAATACTTCTCGATGGTCTTCTCTGCAGTAGTAGACCTCATGATGGCAACCTCTGGCCACTTGCTATGAGCATCAACGACGACAAGAAACATTCTGTCTTCGAATGGACTTTCGAAGCCGACGTGTATGAATTGCCACGCCTCCAATGATCTGAGTGTAGCTGTTGCAACACTGGTTTCCTCAGCGAAGAATGATAACTTTCCTCCCCCACCGCAGACAACTAGACTGTACTGACAGCTCAGTTCTCCTGGAAAGTAAGGTTTCAGTGCCGGAGCATCCCCTGATTATGATTATTATGATAATGTACATCACTTCAGATAACACAGGGTCATTTCTGGTGTTTCTCCGCAGGTAGTGGTAACCTTGGAAACTCCATCTGCATTGTAGTGCAGATATGACTTTTGGTACTTAATGTTGTAGGTGTGTGCTGACAACAACAAAGCCCACCTTTGCATTCTACTTGCAGCAAGTGACGGAATCCCTGTATGCTTGTCAGTGGACGATGATCTGTATTAAGGGTGAACTTCCTCTCATACATATACTGGTGAAACTTACATACTCCACAAACAATTCCTAGGGTTTCTTGCTGTATCTGTAGTTACTTTCTGCTTTGTGCAATGTCCTCAATGCGAAAGTGATTGGCTTCTCTTAACCGAAAGGCATGATATGGGACATGACTGCTCCCACACCATAAGGACTACAGTAGCATCACAATGCAGTTGGCTGACGTACTGAGGAGCCGGGGTGTCCAAGACAGCCTTGACCTTGGACGGAGCCTTGTGTAGGCCCGTAGCGTTGATGACGTGTCCTAGGTATTCAACCGTTGATTGGAAAAATGCACATTTATCCATATAAACTCGCAGTCCGTAGTCCTTCAATCTCTGTTAAGTTGCATCCAAGTTCAAGAGATGCTCATCTTCATCCTTTCCAGTAATGAGGATGTCATCCAAGTAGCATTGTACATCTGGCAATCCACTAAAGATCTGGTCCATCGCCCTCCGGGCATAGAGCTGACACACTTGTGATTCCAAAACGTAGACGACAGTACCTGGAAGAGCCCCTTGTGTGTAACAACGGTCAGCAGCTCCTTTGACTTTTCATCCACATACATCTGCAAGTAGACTTGGCAGAGAACAATGTCGTCAATGTGTGGTAGCGGATACTGCTCCCACGGAAAACACAGGGTTAACTGTGACTTTAAAGCCTCCACATATCCTGATTCCACCATCCTTCTTAAGGACTGGTACAATTCCCTCACTGGTACCATTCATTCACTGTGACCAGCTCCAGTAATTTGTTCTTGACTAAAGCATCCAAGTCAGTCTCACCGTTTGGTCTGATAGCATAAGGTACAGGTTGTGCTTTGAGAAACATTGGTTTGCTGTCTGCTAAGCTTATGATGTGTGCTGGTTGAAGTGGAAGGTGTTTCAGTGTCTTTTTGTAGACTGTGTCTGACACAAGAGATACAGCTGCCCCTGTGTCAATCTCCATATGCATGGGCTGCCCCTCGAGCAAGGGAGACACATAGTAGCTGTGCGGCCCCCCCAGCAACAGTCAGTATATTCGGTGTGACTTTCTCATCTGAAGAGTCACTCACCTCAGTGTTCTCCTGCTCAACAGTGTGAACACACAAAAAATGAGGGGTTCAACAAGAGTTGTTTCTAAGATCCTCAAAGTTCTTCAAAGAAGTTTCTTCCAAGAAACCCATAGAAGGTGGGGTTCATCGAGGAACCTCCTTAGTTGGTGGGGATTGTTTCAGGAACCTAACTGCCCAACTGAAACAATTCGATTTGAAATGACAGCAGGTGCAGGCACTTAGCTTGTAGATTTTTCAATGATCTTTTCATATTTGTGCAAATCTTTCTAAAACAGAACATTTACACATTTCAATGGATATCAATCATAAAAGAAGTAAGAATATGTAGGCTATACGAATATGTTGAAGGCTAGCTGAATTTGGTGCAGATGATTGAACTGCTCACTTTTGTGTCTGTAGGTATACAGACAAGGAGGCATACTGTACAAAGGTATGTAAATGAGTATTGGTATGTTATGCAGATCACATTTACCATCCTCCTTCCTTACCTCCTCAACGAATATCCCATAGGCCTCTACATTATGGACAAGGTATGTGTATGAAAACCTTTATCAAAACAGTTTTTTCATTCACATTCACCACAAAAACCAAGGTATGAATACTGTTGTGTGCATGTTTTGTTAATCATCTGTATAACTACCATGTTTTCAATTCACAGACTTCACCCTCCCTACACCTCTGGTGAATATAACAGGAAACCTGTTTGTTCACCACTGCAAAGTCATTGGACTTGGGGTTCTGCTGGGAGATTACATCATATTATATATTTTTTTATTCTGCTTTGCCGCTAAAATCATAATAAACACTGAGAACAAAAACATTGTATTATTGTTATGCATATTATTATTAATAATAATAATAATAGGGGAAGTGGTGTAGTTCAAAAATTTACCCCAAAAGGTTCTTCAAAAGGTTATTCGAGGATCCATTAAAAGGTGTTATTTGAAGAACTTATAGGGGTTCCCCCACAGTTTCAATTTGAAGAACCCCTAAAGGATACTCCAGGAACCTTTTCTTTTTAGAGTGCATGTCACTTTTTCTTTCATTGGAAAGTCTCTTTCATTTAAATCTTTGATGTTTTCTCTGAGCTCATTTTTCAGCCTTTTTTTGTCCTTAGACCAGCATGTAGGCAGGCGCCTGATGTCCCGCTTTGCCACAGTGGAAGCATGTGCCTTGATTTCCCTGTCTCTGATTTTCAGTCGCAACTTTTCCTAATGAATTCCACTGCTGAGCTTCTTTATCTGCCATGGAAATACTGACTTCAATGGCCCTTGCCAAGGTCAGATTACTTTCATTCAATAGTCTCTTTTGTGTAGCTTTACTCCGTAGTTTACATACAAGTCTGTCTCTGCTCTGATGTTTTTTTGTACCTTTTACTGCAGTGGGGTAAGTCAGGGTCACACAGTGTTTCTGGGTAGTCTTAAACAAACTACTTTCAAACAAAAGTATACACCTCACACACGATTATGGGCTTAAAAAAAGAAGACAGCTGTACCATGTCAGATATAGAGTTGAAATGTATTAAATTTGAGTTTGCATCCCAATATTACACTTTATATACTGTACCTCACAGAAGACTGAAATATATATATAACCAAACCGTTTGAAATAATGTTGATTATTTATGAAATTATGAAAAATATTAATAACATTCCACCCATGAGGTCACTAGTTCCTGCAGGAAAAGTCTACTACAGCAGCAAACATTGTCACTGATTCTCCCTCTACCTGATTTCTTCTGTGAAAACTAAACCTTTCAGCAGTAACTAGTGGTTTTGGTGAAAAGTGTCCTTTCAGTATTTCCACAATATCCCCATATGTTTAATTAACTGGCCTGTCTGGCTGTAGCAGGCTGTGTAGTAAATGAAATGTCTTTGGCACCATAAAACAAAAAAATGTAGGCACAATTTTGTCCACATCAATGTTATTTGTAATAAGAAAATATTCAAACCTTTCTGTATATGAGCTCCACTGCTCAATACTTTAATCAAACTGTTCCCAACAAATCCAGACAGTTTCTCAGTAGACTCCTGATTGTCACTTACTGCAATATTTTCCTCAGCCTAGTGATCTTCACTTTACTCACTGACATTTCATTCTCAAGTTTGCTATTTCCAAAGTTCTGCTTCACAGTTGAATACATTTATTTTCCTTTACTCACTGTCAGTAGCAATTTTAGCATGTAAATCTTGTTGGGGCAAACTCCCCCCCAAAAATGTTTTTTGATGCATGCCAGCAAAGACACTACACAACACTAAACAATACATTAATTGCACTATAATGGCGACAAACGTCCCGTGTCGTTCTACGAAGTTTACCCTCGCTCTTTTGTTTGGATACATCCCCGGATTTTGTATATGTGTTTGTATTGGGTGTATTAAAAACCCAGATGATGTATCCCTGCTCCTGTCTCCAAATCCTTTACACCAGCGTGACAATGGCTGATTTTTAATGGAATATCTACATAGGCGTACAGAGGACCATTATCAGCAACCATAACTCCTGTGTTCCAATGACACGTTGTGTTAGCTAATCCAAGTTAATCAGGCTAATTGATCATTAGAAAACACTTTGCAATTATGTTAGCACAGCTGAAAACTGTTAATCTGATTAAAGAAGCAATAAAACTGGCCTTCTTTAGACTAGTTGAGTATCTGGAGCATCAGCAATTTTGGGTTCGATTACAGGCTCAAAATGGCCAGAAACAAATAACTTTCTTCTGAAACTCGTCAGTCTATTCTTGTTCTGAGAAATTAAGGCTATTCCATGCGAGAAATTGCCAAGAAACTGAAGATCTCGTGCAATGCTGTGTACTACTCCCTTTACAGAACAGAGCAAACTGGCTCTAATCAGAATAGAAAGAGGAGTGGGAGGCCCCGGTGCACAACTGAGCAAGAGGACAAGTACATCAGAGTTTCTAGTTTGAGAAACAGACTCCTCACAAGTCCTCAACTGGCAGCTTCATTAAATAGTACCCGCAAAACACCATTCTCAACATCAACAGTGAAGAGGCAACTCCGGGATACTGGCCTTCCAGGCAGAGTTGCAAAGAAAAAGCCATATCTCAGACTGGCCAACAAAAATAAAAGATTAAGATGTGCAAAAGAACACAGACACTGGACAGACACTGGACACTCGCCTCTTCACTGTTGACGTTGAGACTGGTGTTTTGAGGGTACTATTTAATGAAGCTGCCAGTAGAGGACTTGTGAGGCGTGGCTGAGTTAACCAACAAGGCTCGTAATTTAATAATTGTATTCATATTTACAGATGACATACACGTTTGTTATTAAGGCACAGGAAAGTTCACATGTTCGAGAAGGCATATTTTTATGTTCAAACGGTCCTCCTGTGAAGTCGTGACTTGCAACATACGCTTAGTTTCCTGAATCAGGTTACATATTCGTCCCTTTTTAATCACATAGTTTTTTCTCCCTCTGATGCTCGTCTCAAATCCTTGTTTTTAGAATTATTGATGTAAAATATTAAATTTTTGACATATAAAATACAATTATTGATATAAAATATTCAATGAATATACAGTACCTGTCAAAAGTTTGGACACACCTACTCATTCCAAGGTTTTTCTTTATTGTTACTATTTTCTACATTCCTCAAAGTAGGCACCCTTTGCCTTGATGACAACTTTGCATGCTCTTGGCATTCCCTCAACCAGCTTCATGAGGTAGTCACCTGGAATGCATTTAAATTAACAGGTCTGCCTTGTTAAAAGTTAATTTGTGGAATTTCTTTCCTTCTTAATGTGTTTGAGCCAATCAGTTGTGACAAGGTAGGGGTGGTATACAGAAGATAGCCCTATTTGGTAAAAGACCAAGTCCATATTATGGCAAGAACAGCTCAAATAAGCAAAGATAAATGACAGTCCATCATTACTTAAAGACCTGAAGGTCAGTCAATGTGGAACATTTCAAGAACTTTGAAAGTTTCTTCAAGTGCAGTCGCAAAAACCATCCAGCGCTATGATGAAACTGGCTCTCATGAGGACCGCCACAGGAAAGGAAGACCCGGAGTTACCTCTGCTGAAGAGGATAAGTTCAGTAAAGTTACCAGCCTCAGAAATTTCAGCCCAAGTAAATGCTTCACACAGTTCAAGTAACAGACATAGTATCTCAACATCAACTGTTCAGAGGAGACTGCCTGAATCAGGCCTTCATGGTCAAATTGCTGCAAAGAAACAACTACTAAAGGACACCAATAATAATAAGAAACTTGTTTGGGTCAAGAAACACGAACAATGGACATTAGACCGGTGGAAATCTGTCCTTTGGTCTGATGAGTCCAAATTTGAGATTTTTGGTTCCAACCGCTGTGTCTTTGTGAGATGCAGAGTAGGTGAACAGATGATCTCCCCATGTGTGGTTCCCACTGTGAAGCATGGAGGAGGAGGTGTAATTGTGTGGGGGTGCTTTGTTGGTGACACTGTCAGTGATTAATTTAGAATTCAAGGCAAACTTAACCAGCATGGCTACCACACCATTCTACAGCGATACGCCATCCCATCTGGTTTGAGCTTAGTGGGACTATCATTTGTTTTTCAACAGGAGAATGACCCAACACACCTCCAGGCTGTGTAAGGACTATTTGACCAAGAAGGAGAGTGATGGTGCTGCATCAGATAACCCGACCTCAACCCAATTGAGATGGTTTGGGATGAGTTGGACCGCAGAGTGAAGGAAGACTGTTGGAAAATAATTCCAGGTGAAGGTGGTTGAGAGAATGCCAATAGCGTGCAAATCTGTCATCAAGGGTGGCTACTTTGAAGCATCTAAAATCTAAAATATATTTGTTTAACACTTTTTTGGTTCCTACATGATTCCATATGTGTTATTTTCTAGTTTTGATGTCTTCACTATTATTCTGCATTGAAGAAAATAGTCAAAATAAAGAAAAACCCTTGAATGAGTAAGTATGTCCAAACTTTTGACTGGTACTGTATGTTAAAATGGCTTTCCATAGGGTTGGGGCTTTCTGTTTCAGATAATAGACTTCACGCCTGTCAAAATTGTTCCTGGATGAGCAGAGAGTGTATACTCTATCAGTTCCTCCTCACATGTCTCTGTGGGTCCTAGAATGAGGCTTATCTCTCTGACTGTATTGTTGCCTTGCCACCCCCATTCATTAAATTTTTACAGCAGGAGGAGATAGCAGAGGATATTCTAGGCAGGGTACCCCATCTTCAATGCCAGTTTGAACATCCTCAACCCAACATAGGGCATAAAAAATTGACTTAGCACTAGCGAGGCTAGCTGGTTGATTCTGATAAGGGTGTGTGGAGAGATCAGGACCAGCACAGACACAAATTGCCATTGAGGTTTTCAAAGCATTCATAAAAGTAATCGGGGAATTTTTACTGGGTAAACAATTTGTGACATAGTAATAGCTGACTGATGCAGGCTACCACACATCTGCCTAGACAATAACTTGTCAGATAGACTATGTTGTAGTTATTACCAATTTGACAACATGATGATAATGGCAAAGCTGTTCCCTACTAAATATTTGCCTACTTTAGCAATGTCATCGTATTTCCAAGCAACTATTGTGTAATTTAGACGAAACAGTCATTAGCCCCCAGTCTTCTTTTGAGCATCAACATGGCTGCAGCATCTGTAGAACGTTGATAGCAACGACGCGACTGAGTGATGGAGATGGAACCCATGCAGTGTGTACTGATAGCAAATGCAATGGGAGACGGAGGCGAAAGGCGTGCCTGACCTGTGCGCATCACACTCACACTCAAGTCAAATCTCCCCTGTGTGCTCTTGAATTAATTATGACATGTCAATATTACTATGTAGCGATGTGTTTTTTAATATACAGGGGTCATGAAAGTTGCTCTTCGCACCTAGATATCACGTGACCTCACAGGACTAGAAAAGCACGCCCCCCCCCCCTCTCTCTCTCAGTTCAATTCAAGGGGCTTTATTGGCATGGGAAACATATGTTTACATTGCCAAAGCAAGTGAAATGTATAAACAAAAGTGAAATAAACAATAAAAAAGTGAACATTAAATATTACACTCAGACAAGTTCCAAAATAAGAGAGACATTTTGACGTTTTCGTAGAGGAGATCTTAGTCACGCAATTTTACATTTAACTAAGATGTTTGGTACAGTATTTCTCAACTGACAAAATATCCATGAAAACGATTTGTCTCTCATTGAATGACAACAAACACTACATTTAAGAATCCCCACTGTTGACCTATCACCAATGAAGGGGCGTAGACTTCGGCTACCGACTTCAGCTTGCCTCTGAAATAAATGTGTGCACGAACAGCCAAAGACCAAAACGAACAAAAACTTCACAAACTATCATCATAATATATGCACAAACTGTTCCGAACGCCTTTAGCCTCTCTTCTCCTTGTCCTCTCTGCCCTGCGCTGGGCTCAGCTATTTCTCAGAAGTTAAGGAAAGTACTTTTTTAGGGAAGTAGTACATATTCAGTATGGGAATTGGAACGGAAGAGCCCATATACTAAACAGTCTCAGTGTAGCCAGAACTGTATCTTTAAGCTCACCTTCTTCAAGAAAAGAAGAAGCCATTTTAAAGCACAGCCTCTGCAACTCAAAGAAAAAGCCAACAAACAGAGAAACAAGGGACCCAACCCAAAGGAGCAGCCCAAGGAACACACTTCCATCAGCAGGCAACAAGTTCAAGGATCAAAGACTTTGCCCACAGACGGTGTATAACACTCATAATATTCAAATATCTCGAGGTCGCTCGTCTTGTCTTTCAATATATTTCCTACCTTTTTAATGATCACTCTCATTATTTTTGTACATTTTGATTAGCGTTATTAAATGTTGATCGCACAGAGAACGTATTTAATTGATATCCTCAGATTAATCAATGTATTACTATTATTCAAATGTGTAACGCTCGTGAAACCAACGACGCTACAGACCTGAACATGTGAACCTAGTAAAACAAAGAACGCAATGAAACCAATGAGACACAACACATAGAATATACCCACCCAGCTCACGTCCTGACCAACTAAACAAAGATTAAACAAAGGAAATAAGGTCAGGAACGTGACAAAATGTGTGTCTAATAAAATTTGAAAAGGACTGGTGCCCCATTAATAATTTTGTGGTAATAAGTGTACACTACCTTACAGTAAATACTGCCCTTATTGCTAGCAAGTGCACCAGTTATCTGTGTAATTCGAGTGAAGTTATTCAACTTTAGTTGGTGAATGTATTTCCAGTGCTTACTTTGAGTTTGTCTGGTGGTTGTTGCCACATCCTCGAAACTCCGATGGTGCACGTCCGTGACCCGAAGCTCTCCTACGAGGCGCGCTCGCAGACATGTGTGGGTTTACCCGCGGATGCTCGAGAAGCACGTACCCTCTTTTCCCACGAGTTGTGCCATTTGATCAATGTATTATTTTGTGTAATGGGATATCTCGTATTGAAAATGTATACCGGTTTCATTGAAAAGGCCTCTGAATACTATGTGATATTATGATAGTCTGCTTCTAGACATCTTTAGAGTCTTCCGTTTGGTAAAAAAGTGTGGGAGCGTAATTGGAGTTTTATTTTGATACTGGATGCTGGTGCTCTGGGCTATAAAGAGCAAGCTGTATTTTAGAGTTTTGTGCCATAGCCGGTACCAGCTCTACTCATATTATTTAATCCTTATATTTTATTTGTTCCTGAAGTTTTGTAGCTTGCTCTAATTAAACCTTGAGTCTTATCTGAAGTCACAAGTCCGTGGACAATCATTCTTTACCCCAGCCTTACAGAACATTTTAACCAGTTCATTGTTATATGCACCAGGGTTGGGATCAATTTCATTTGAAATTCCAATTCAATTATTGAATTCACTCATGAAGTGGATAATTTACATTGATTTCAATTCAAATTTCAACTATATTCAAGTTATGGAATTGATTTGGAATTAGACTGTTTGGACTTTTTGAATTGGAATTGAATTTGAATTGTAAAAAACATTTAAGGTTTGGAATTGAATTGGAATTCAATATTTGTGTACATTTCCCAGTTAATGGAATTAATGCACTTAGTATTAAAAAAAATACTGAAATTATTTGTTTTTCTATATTTCCAGTGTAACTGGGCTGTCTGAACAGTGGCATGATCAGACTGAAAAGCCTAAAGGAATTTAATTTGAATTGGAACTTGTTGGGGATAATATTGAATTGATAATATTTAATAACTTTGTTGTTGTTAGAACTTTGGAATGTTTTTGTTTTGACATAATTGTGTATTCTAACCTATTTTGGGGCTTGTTCATAAATACCTAAGATTCTTCTGGAATCCTTTGGCAAGCCAATCCAAATATTGTCAAGGGCCAAGTTTGGCTGGTGCGGGCTTCACCCTGCCCTAACCCCTCCCCACTCGCTAGCATGCCTTCTCGCACTTGCATATAAATATTAGTGCTAGATTCCATCCGTATTTTGGAAAATTCCCATCAACATTTTGCCGACATATGCAGCAGTTACCGTGAATGCAGTCTCCGCGAACGCCTTTAAATTTCTGCTATACTTCTGCGATACGGATTGAATCCAGCCCTTAATCGTTTTGCGAATATGAGAATGTTTACGCTTCCTGTGAGATCATAATAACCTAGTGCTGTAGAACTAGTAAAATGTTGAGCACTGTTGCTTGACTACAATTTGAGGTTAGTGTTTTTCCAAGTCTGACACACTAATAGATCACTGTCAGACTGATTATCAAGACTACGGTCAGCTCTGTCTCCACTCATCTAAATATGTTCTTGTCATTAATCAAACCAACGTGATGAGGTTATCCATAACCCTGTTTGACAGGCAGTGTGTACTCAACAGCTCTCCCACAATATTCTAACAACTGTAATCTATGTTTATATCTGTAATGTATTGAGCATTTCCTGCATATAGTTTGACATGGGGAGGAGTATTTACATGTATAATACTGTAATGGATGAAATCATACAGTATCTGAAGTTGTTTTGTGGTCCTTTAATCTAGGGTACTCAGGGTACTGTGATGTGTCAATATTTTCATCACTATGTATGTTAGTTAAGTATTGAACAAATTTAAATCACATTGTTGAAAGCATTTTCTTTTCCATCTTGAAAATGTTCTTTGATTTGATACCTGGGTCGTGATTTTTAACCTGGAGCAGGAGAGAGAAGGCCTTACATTTGTCAATGGTCAGATTAAACGTCTTGAAAGGAGTGTCTGCCTAATCTCGAGTTCAGGAGAACTCAGGATCCTACACGTTTTTGAAGGATGATTTCCTCATTTTAATTTCACAGCTCTGTAGTGTTGGCGTTCAGACCCTTCCTATGATGCCAGGTGGTATGTGGTGTCCATCCCCCCTCCCCTCCACACTGCTAGAGATTCTCCCTCCAAGTTGACACTGCTAGAGATTAGTAATTGATGGAGAGGAAGGGTGCAGGAGAGAAAGAGGGTTGAGGCTGCAGAAACATGAGCTTCTGTTTGTGTCAGAAGCATATCTGAGAGAAATGAAATAATAACCCTCATTTATCATCTCCATCTCCTCCAGATGCTGACTTGATGCCGGGACGTTCCAGGGTCCCAACTGGCACCCTATTCCCTATGTAGTGTACTACTTTTAACCAGGGCCGATAGGGCTCTGGTCAAATGTAGTACAATATATAGGGAATAGAGTGTGATTTTGGATGCAGGAGAGCGTTCCAGAGTTCCAGGCATGGTCAGGATGCCAGTGCCATGCTTCACATATTGACTTCACATACAGCCAGGTAGGACGAAAGTGGTGGAAGTCTGTACTGTAAACACCAGAGGTGTGAACTCGAGTCACATGACTTGGACTCGAGTCAGACTCGAGTAACAAGACTTGCAACTCGACTTTGACTTTAGCACCAATGACTCGTGACTTAACTTGGACTTGAGCCTTTTGACTCGAACTGACTTGATACCCCCCAAATATAAAAAATGATGCTATTTAAAAAAGTGTGCAGCGCATCAACTCTTCATTTAACGGATTACAGTTTGAATCGGACAGCAGCCAATCAAATTGTGCCAGCTGAGAAGAAGTTACGTATGGCAGTGCAGAGGAACATCGGTGGGGGAATTCAGATGGAGCCCTTGGAAAGATGATGATTTGCATAAATGTAATATCCTAACTATTACTCTTGTTAAAAATATGAAATGGTATTACCTTTGGTGAAGAGCACATTATGACTTGTTTAGGACATGAAGACTCAAAGTTTAGGACTTGAGACTTGACTTGAGACTTGACTCGGACTTGCCTGTCTTGACTTGGGACTTGACTTGGGACTTGAGTGCTAAGAATAGAGACTTACTTGTGACTTGTAAAACAATGACTTGGTCCCACCTCTGGTAAACACACACCATTTTCCACCTGAGTGTGTCCATAATCCGCACCACAGTTAACCCCTTCTCTCTCCCCCTTACTGTACATCTGATGAGCTCACTCTACGGTACTTGGGGTGGCAGGTATCTTAGTGGTTAGACCATTGGGCCAGTAACCGAAAGGTTGCTGGATCTAATCCCAGAGCTGACAAGGTAAAAATCTGTCGTTCTGCCTCTGAACAAGGCAGTTAACCCACTTTTCCCAGTAGGCTGTCATTGTAAATAAGAATTTGTTCTTAACTAACTTGCCTAGTTAAATAAATAAAAATATATACTGCACCTGATCAGTCACATGCTGTAATCCTGGAAAGAAAATGTTTAACTTTACTGTAGGGGGTTTTCTTGTGAATTAACTATGTGCTACAGATTATGTCAAAGACATGAAGTGTTTGGGAAACTGGAATTGATTTGATATGAATCACATTCTTCAAATAGTTTTACAGAGAGAAGTATCTCCCGTTAACTGTATATAGAGTGTTCCCTGACTCACATCACACGTACGTAGCTTTAACTCTATTTAAACCTAAACTAAACTATAGTGTGAGAGAGAAATGAGATGCAAAGCTAGCGTGTTACTCCCTAAGAATCCGAGTCCAATCCATTACACGGTTTGCAGGAGGTTTCTTAGAAAAGATCAAACATGAATTGAGTTGTATTGTTTTGGCAGAGCGAAGCCAAATACATTGCACCACAGGGGTTATAGTTTGTTTAGTATTCCAGTCTTGTTCTTTACATATGAACTAGTCTAAAAGCTAATTAAACAGTATTTTTCTCTAACAGAAAATACTTGATAATCAGGAAACGTAAGAAGTTTTGAACTGGTGGGCTACCTTCCAGAGCAACACAGTCTGTTGTGCTTGGACGGCTTATATTCTTCAGCTTCCTGTGATGTGTAATACCAGACCTACAGACCCTGAGGCTCTCCCTGCTCTTTCTGCTCTACACGGGTACCTCTGTGAGCTGCCTCTGCCTTGAACCAGTACAATGGAAGCTTTGAAGCCTTGAAGTACGTTCGCTTTGGTGGGCCTGACCATGGACATGGGTGGCGTCCCAAATTGCACCCTATTTATAGTGCACCAGCCCATAAGGCTCTGGTCAAAAGTAGCCCACTATGTAGAGAATAGCGTGCCATTTCGGACGCACCCATGGTCTGTTTCACTACGTGTCGTGTTATGTTTGTGAAAAATCTCTACTACATTAGAGCAATATGGTTCTGAGGCTGTAGCCACAACATTGGACAGTATCACTGGTAACAGGTCTCAAACTACTGTTAAATAGACTTATATAAGAGGTGAGAGAGAGAGGGCGAGAGAGAGGGGGGGGGACTCCTATGGTTATTAAAACCACTTGATACACAACCCATACAAACCAGAGAGAGAAAGAGATGTCGGGAGATGGAGAGAGATGTGCTGTAGGGAGATGGATAGAGGTCGAGAAAAGTCCATATGCATTCCAAGCAAAAGGTATGGAATGAAATTACAGGATTATGTTCATTGCTTCTGTCCAAGAAAATATGCTCAAGAGAGAGCCCTTGAACTCTAGACTGTTCTTCCACAGATATGTCCCTGCTGTTTCCCTATCTCTCCTAATATACTGTTCCTAAGCTGATACAATCTCATGATCATAGTGCTCAATCTTCCAGGCTACCTGTCTATCAGCGAATGACGTCTGGCCTGGCCCATCCCAGCCATGATGATACCCCACTGTGGTCTGCTCTCTGCTGCTTCACTGATAAGCTCCCATAGAGACGGCCTCCTGGGGCCACCTGTACATGTCCTGCTTTGTCTAAAATATAGATTACCATGCGCGCAATAAAGCAGCAGTTCATTTGAACACTAGCAGACACCCAATGCTACACTGGATGTAAGTCATGTAAGTGGTTCAAGAAGCCGGTAAGTGGAATGTAGCGTTATTGATAAAAGGGGTTTTATCTTGGATTATTTATGCTGACGAGATTATGGGATGGGATGGCGCTAATTGGGTGAGTAGGAGTAGGTGCGGGTGATGGAAAGGTCACACAGGTCAAGTGATCACAGGTTAAGACCAGGAGTCAAGGGTTACAGGTGATGTGTTCTCTCACACTCTTGTGACTCATCTTTATATAACCGTGAGATAGTCATAGATATACTATACTGTACATGATTCATTTCCGACAGACAGGTAAAGTCACAAACACTAACTATTTTGCAATGGATGAGCCGTCTCGCCTTGTTACCCCACACCTTGTTTCATTGGTTTGTCTCTGGGAGTGGTAATTTACCTCCCTCACCTGACAATCAAATCTCCAATTCGGCATACCTTACCAGACACAGACACCTGTTATCATTTATGTCATCTAAAGAGGGCACAATTCCACTTGTTTGGATAGATTTTTGGCTATGTATTTGTTACTTGTGACAAGTTTGATTAGTGTCAGTGGAATTGGGTAAAGTTTCATTTGAAAGAAACGATTTGAAAGATCAAATCAAATTGTATTCGTCACATGCACATTTTACAGCAGATATAAAAGGTGCAGCGAAATAATGCAAGACTTGAGCATGGGCCGATTAATGGGCAACTCAAATGTTTTGATGACGGCGGGATACTTAGTCCATAAAAAAAATGTATGTTTTTTTTATTTTCCGTTCACTGAAAGTTTTAAATTCACCTATTATGAACATACTTTATTAAATACATAAATGTGCTATTATAAAAAAACGTCTGAGTCAGAATATTAAGGCCACCCACCACTGGCTGATATTAAAATGTTTCATCTACCTATCAATTTTGTGATTTGTTGGTATTTTCTTCCATTAATATTAGTATTTTCTAAAAGTAAGCATAAAAATGTCAAAAATTTCATGAAAATGTATATTTTCTTCAGTTTATCATAATACCGTCATCAACATTTTAATGAATTTTAACCACTTTAAAATGGGCATATAGTAAATACATAATTTCAAAGCCCATTTCATAGAAAATGTTACAAACTGGACTACATTTAGTATCTTACACTGAATTAGTGCTCAGCGATTAGTGCTTTTTGAGGTCGGATTGGTTTTGTTGAAATTATTACAGCTGCACCACTGAGAGCATCTTGACTGGCTGCATCATCACTTGGTATGGCAACTGTTCGGCATTCGACTGCAAGGCGCTACAGAGGGCAGTGCGTACGGCCCAGTACATCATTGGTGCCAAGCTCCCTGTCATTCAGAACCACTATACCACGCAGCGTAAGAGGAAGACCCTAAAAATTGTCAAAGACTCCAGCCACCCAGGTCAAAGTCTGTTCTCATTGCTACCACACGGCAAGCGGTACCGGAGCACCATTTCTGGGACCATAAGGCTCCAGAACAGCTTCTACCCCAAAGCCATAACACTTTTGAAAAGTTCATTAAATGGCTACCCAGACTTTCTGCTTTTCACTGCCTACCCACATGTACATAGTACTTCAATCAAATCACCTAACCAAACCTACATGTACATATTACCTCAATCAATCACCCCAACTATCTCGTACCCGAATACCCTGACTCGGTAGCTGTACTCCTTTTAAATGGCCTATATATAGCCTCTTATTGTTATTTTATTGTGATATTTGATTGTTACTATTTTATTTTGATCTATTTGTTGATTTTCTTACTTTTTAACTGCATGGTTGGGAAAGGGCTAGTAAGTAAGCATTTCATGGTAAAGTCTACACTTGTTGTATTCGGTGCATGTGAAAAATACAATATTATGTTTTTTTTAACATTAAATGCAGTAGGCATTGCTTGGGTTGAATGCTGTAACAACACAGAATACAACTTTTTTTGAAGTCCCATTATGGTAGTGACTGCCCATCACTTATTAACCAGCAGTTACTCACATTACTTTAATAAAATATTGCAGTTGTTGTGCATATTACATTTGTTTTATTTGATAACTTAATCATTTCACTCAAGTCATCATCTCATCTCTTCAGAGCTGCTGCCTATGCTGTTTTACAAAATCCCTATTTTAGTAGTTCTTAAAATCACTATTTTAGTAGTTCTTCAAAGTAAATATGGCATATTTATGAAATATGCCTTATTTATGAAAAGCCAACTGACATTTACTCCTGAGGTACTGACCTGTTGCACCCTCTACAACCACTGTGATTATTATTTGACCAATATTTGATCATCTATGAACATTTGAACATCTTGAAGAACAATCTGGCCTTAATAGCCATGTACTCCTCCTGTCTCAGCCTCCAGTATTTATGCTGCAGTGGTTTATGTGTCAGGGGGGCTAGGGTCAGTCTGTTATAGCTGGAGTATTTCTCCTGTCTTATCCGGTGTCCTGTGTGAATTTAAGTATGCTCTCTCTAATTCTCTCTCTCTCTTTCTCTCTCTCTCTCTCTCACTCTCTCTCACTCTTTCTTTCTTTCTCTCTCTCTCGGAGGACCTGAGCCCTAGTGCCATGCCTCAGGACTACCTGGCCTGATGACTCCTTGCTGTCCCCAGTCCACCTGGCCGTGCTGCTGCTCCAGTTTGTTCTGCTTGCGGCTATGGAACCCTGACCTGTTCACCGGACGTGCTACCTGTCCCAGACCTGCTGTTTTCAACTCTCTAGAGACAGCAGGAGCGGTAGAGATACTCTTAATGATCGACTATGAAAAGCCAACTGACATTTACTCCTGAGGTGCTGACATGTTGCAACTTCGACAACCACTGTGATTATTATTATTTGACCCTGCTGGTCATCAATGAACATTTGAACGTCTTGGCCATGTTCTGTTATAATCTCCACCCGGCACAGCCAGAAGAGGACTGGCCACCCCTCATAGCCTGGTTCCTCTCTAGGTTTCTTCCTAGGTTCTGGCCTTTCTAGGGAGTTTTTCCTAGCCACCGTGCTTCTACACCTGCATTGCTTGCTGTTTGGGGTTTTAGGCTGGGTTTCTGTACAGCACTTTGTGACATCAGCTGATGTAAGAAGGGCTTTATAAATAAATTTGATTGATTGATTGATTGTACTCTTATAATCTCCACCTGGCACAGCCAGAAGAGGACTGGCCACCCCTCAGAACTTTATAAATACATTTGATTGATTGATCATACTTTTATGACTGCTGAGTACCAATACCTCGCGAAGCAACTGCTCTACGTATCCCCTCTTGATCGCGTATGCTTCTGTCTCTTATGTAGCAGGTGTAACAGTATAACTTTAGTATTTCCCCTCGCCCCGACCTCGGGCGCGAACCAGGGACCCTCTGCACACATCAACAACTGACACCCACGAAGCGTCGTTACCCATCGCTCCACAAAAGCCGCGGCCCTTGCAGAGCAAGGGGCAACACTACATCTAGGTTTCAGAGCAAGTGACGTAACTGATTGAAACGCTACTAGCGCGTACCCGCTAACTAGCTAGCCATTTCACATCCGTTACACTCACCCCCCTTTCAACCTCCTCCTTTTCCGCAGCAACCAGTGATCCGGGTCAACAGCATCAATGTAACAGTATAACTTTAGTACGTCCCCTCGCCCCGACCTCGGGCGCGAACCAGGGACCCTCTGCACACATCAACAACTGACACCCACGAAGCGTCGTTACCCATCGCTCCACAAAAGCCGCGGCCCTTGCAGAGCAAGGGGCAACACTACATCTAGGTTTCAGAGCAAGTGACGTAACTGATTGAAACGCTACTAGCGCGTACCCGCTAACTAGCTAGCCATTTCACATCCGTTACACAGGCATAAAAGAAACACGGGCCGGACAAGTAGGCACGCAATGGATTATGGTCATTTTAGCTAATTATCATGTTTTTTTGCGCTGAACTATGCAGAACTTTAGCCTGTTGGAAACTACAA
The DNA here is from genome assembly GCF_016432855.1 of Salvelinus namaycush. NCBI lineage: Eukaryota > Metazoa > Chordata > Actinopteri > Salmoniformes > Salmonidae > Salvelinus > Salvelinus namaycush. The sequence goes on from NC_052308.1 coordinate 38,878,507, forward strand.
CTCCCTACTACTTTGCACAGTTCGCGCATGATCTGATTTATTTCTAGAGAAACTGCAACCCAATGTGCGCATTGAGAACAACAATAAAACCAAAAAAAATTATGGAATCCAAATAATTGAACTGAAGTCAGTAAATTAGTTGTTGAAAAAACGAAAAGAAGTTGATCAATTCATTGTTTAAAAACCGAAAAATAACCAACATTTTGGTTTATCGCTCAGCATTACTTTGCAGAGATGGTGATGGGTCTAAATAGGCTTTGGGGTTTGGTAGTCTTAATTCATAGTACCTGTCTTTAACTGCAATTTCCTGAAAGTTTGACTCTTCCCACATGCCCACCAAAAATTCTCCGCTTCAGTAGCATCTACATTCACCTATTTTGGGTGGTTATCCTTAAATATAATCCCCAGACTTGCCCAGAGGGAAATGTTGATATGTTTTACATTTTTTATTCTAGATAACATTTTATTTGGAAAAATTCACAAAAGAATGCAGTTCTTTAGTATTTTACAGATAGAAAGATGAAAGAAGTATTTATCCACAATCTGCTCTGGACAAGTCCGGTCCTGGAGTGTCTTAATAAAATGAAACAAAAATATTTAGGCTGACTTCATCCAGTGTCCAGAAAAATGTATTTGCATGGTATGCAAATATGCCCATATTTAATTAGGTATTTCCTAATTTGCATATATTCATAAAATATTTCAGAAGAAGTGTGTAACGGCTGTCGTAGTCGTTCTCCTCCTCAGACGAGGAGGAGCATGGATCGGACCAAGATGCGGATTGGTAAGTATTCATGTTTTAATGGGAAAACAACAAACACTACAAAATACAACAACCAACAAACGTGACTAACCTGAAACAGTCCTGTGTGGCCCAAACACTGACACAGGAACAAACACCCACAAAACACAAGTGAAACCCTGGCTGCCTTAGTATGACTCTCAATCAGGGACAACGATTCACAGCTGTCTCTGATTGAGAATCATACCAGGCCGAACACAAAATCCCAACATAGAAAATCAACCATAGACAACCCACCCAACTCACGCCCTGACCAACTAAAATAAATACAAAACAAAGGAAAACAGGTCAGGAACGTGACAGAACCCCCCCCTTAAGGTGCGAACTCCGGGCGCACCAGCCCAAAGTCTAGGGGAGGGTCTGGGTGGGCGTCTGTCCACGGTGGCGGCTCTGGCGCTGGTCGTGGTCCCCACCCCACCATAGTCAACCCCCGCTTCCGTGGCCTCCTCCCAATCTTCACCCTCCATGTCAATCCCACTATTCCAAAGGGCAGTAACAGACTGAGGGGTAGCAGCTGACTGAGGGGTAGCACCTGACCGAGGGGTAGCACCTGACCGAGGGGCAGCACCAGGATAAGGGGCAGCACCAGGATAAGGGGCAGCACCAGGATAAGGGGCAGCACCAGGATAAGGGGCAGCACCAGGATAAGGGGCAGCTCCGGACTGAGTGGCAGCTCATGACTGTAGGGCAGCTCATTACTGGAGGGCAGCTCATGACTGGAGGGCAGCTCATGACTGGAGGGCAGCTCATGACTGAAGGGCAGCTCATGACTGTAGGGCAGCTCATGACTGTAGGGCAGCTCATGACTGTAGGGCAGCTCATGACTGTAGGGCAGCTCATGACTGTAGGGCAGCTCTAGACTGTCTGGCGGCTCTGGCAGCTCCTGACTGTCTGGCGGCTCTGGCAGCTCCTGACTGGCTGGCGGCTCTGGCAGCTCCTGACTGGCTGGCGTCTCTGGCAGCTCCTGACTGGCTGGCGTCTCTGGCAGCTCCTGACTGGCTGGCGTCTCTGGCAGCTCCTGACTGGCTGGCGTCTCTGGCAGCTCCTGACTGGCTGGCGTCTCTGGCAGCTCCTGACTGGCTGGCGTCTCTGGCAGCTCCTGACTGGCTGGCGTCTCTGGCAGCTCCTGACTGGCTGGCGTCTCTGGCAGCTCCTGACTGGCTGGCGTCTCTGGCAGCTCCTGACTGGCTGGCGTCTCTGGCAGCTCCTGACTGGCTGGCGTCTCTGGCAGCTCCTGACTGACGGGCGGCTCTAATGGCTCGTGGCAGACGGATGGCTCAGATGGCTCGTGGCAGACGGATGGCTCAGATGGCGCTGGGCAGACGGATGGCTCAGACGGCGCTGGGCAGACGGATGGCTCAGACGGCGCTGGGCAGACGGATGGCTCAGACGGCGCTGGGCAGACGGATGGCTCAGACGGCGCTGGGCAGACGGATGGCTCAGACGGCGCTGGACAGACGAGCAGTGCAGGCGGCGTTGGGCAGACGGACGACTCTGACCCGCTGAGGCGCACAGTAGGCCTGGTGCGTGGTGCCGGAACTGGTGCTACCGGACTGGAGACACGCACCTCAAGGCTAGTGCGGGGAGCAGGAACAGGGCACACTGGACTCTCGATGCGCACTATAGGCCTGGTGCGTGGTACCGGCACTGGTGGTACCGGGCTGAGGGCACGCACCTCAGGGCGAGTGCGGGGAGAAGGAACAGTGCGTACAGGGCTCTCAGGACGCACAGGAGGCTTGGTGCGTGGTGCCGGAACTGGAGGCACTGGGCTGGAGACACGCACCACAGGGAGAGTGCGTGGAGGAGGAACAGGGCTCTGGAGACGCACTGGAAGCCTGGTGCGTGGTGTAGGCACTGGTGGTACTGGGCTGGGGCCACGCACCATAAGGCGAGTGCGGGGTGCTGGAACTGGAGGTACCGGGCTGGGGCGGGAAGGTGGCGCCGGATATACCGGACCGTGCAGGCGTACTGGCTCCCTTGAGCATTGAGCCTGCCCAACCTTACCTGGCTGAATGCTCCCCGTCGCCCGACCAGTGCGGGGAGGTGGAATAACCCGCACCGGGCTATGTAGGCGAACCGGGGACACCATGCGTAAAGCTGGTGCCATGTAAGCCGGCCCAAGGAGACGTACTGGAGGCCATATATGAAGAGCCGGCTTCATGGCACTTGGCTCAATGCCCAATCTAGCCCTACCAGTGCGGGGAGGTGGAATAACCCGCACCGGGCTATGAACACGTACAGGAGACACCGTGCGCTCTACTGCGTAACACGGTGTCTGCCCGTACTCCCGCTCTCCACGGTTAGCCTGGGAAGTGGGCGCAGGTCTCCTACCTGCCCTCGGCCCACTACCTCTTAGCCCCCCCCCAAGAAATTTTTGGGTGAGCCTCTCGGGCTTCCAGCCGCTCTGCCTTGCTTTCGCCTCATAATACCTCCTCTCCGCTTTCGCTGCCTCCAGCTCCGCTTTGGGGCGGCGACACTCCACTGGCTCTGCCCAGGGTCCTTTACCGTCTAGGATTTCCTCCCAAGTCCATTCCTCTTTTCCCCATTGCTGTTGTTCTTGCCTTCCTTCTCCAATCCGCTTGGTCCTGTTATGGTGGGTGTTTCTGTAACGGCTGTCGTAGTCGTTCTCCTCCTCAGACGAGGAGGAGCATGGATCGGACCAAGATGCGGATTGGTAAGTATTCATGTTTTAATGGGAAAACAACAAACACTACAAAATACAACAACCAACAAACGTGACTAACCTGAAACAGTCCTGTGTGGCCCAAACACTGACACAGGAACAAACACCCACAAAACACAAGTGAAACCCTGGCTGCCTTAGTATGACTCTCAATCAGGGACAACGATTCACAGCTGTCTCTGATTGAGAATCATACCAGGCCGAACACAAAATCCCAACATAGAAAATCAACCATAGACAACCCACCCAACTCACGCCCTGACCAACTAAAATAAATACAAAACAAAGGAAAACAGGTCAGGAACGTGACAAAGTGTAATACAATTCAGACTTCTGTGAAAGCTGCTGCAAAGCCAAACAGTTCAATCAAGGACACTCCAAGACTTCTTAAAATAATACTTTATTAACATCTCAAAAAATTATAAATGGTTGTAATGGAGAAACACAAATATTATATTTAGTTTGTTGTTGTTGCACAAGCCTGGAGTAGATTCCTGAGAAGCAGTGGGTATGGGTCAGTATATGTCATGGGGGTCAGGGTTCAGAGTGTAATGGGACTAAGTGTGTGTAAACATATTCTGACCTCTAATACCTCAACCCCACTGTCAATCCTCCTCTCCTTCCATTCTCCCGACGGCTCGCCCACACTAGTCTTGTCTCAGATCTGTTCGTGATGTCTTGCCAAATCTTATATCACCATTGTCATGCCAAACATATAGGGGAATGGCCATATAGGAGGTGGTTATATACAACATAAACAGATCTGTCACCAGGCTACCACTAAACATACACCACAACTAGGCCACTGTCACAAGAATACACAGGAAGAGGACAAAGCAGAGGACAAACAAACATCTCCAAACTCTTTCATAAACCAGATGGAATTCCCAAATAAAATGTGGGAAAAGGGATATAATCTCCCATCTGCATTTGATATGAAATGGCAGGGACAGATGATTCACATGAAATTGATGAGATGCTGGGGAGTTTCCCATCACTATGACGTGGCTTGGCGCCACTTGCAGGGAGGGAGCAGGACTACATGTGAAACTGTGTCCTTATCAAATCTCAAACCTGAACCACGGTGGGGTTTTAGCGCTACATAGCTATTTACGTAGGATAAGTATGGTTCCACAGGATGTAACCTACACAGTACACAGAACAGGATGTAACCTACACAGTACACAGAACAGGATGTAACCTACACAGTACACAGAACAGGATGTAACCTACACAGAACAGGATGTAACCTACACAGAACAGGATGTAACCTACACAGTACACAGAACAGGATGTAACCTACACAGTACACAGAACAGGATGTAACCTACACAGAACAGGATGTTTTTATTTTTTTATTTAACCTTTATTTAACTAGGCAAGTCAGTTAAGAACAAATTCTTATTTACAATGACGGCCTACACCGGGCAAATTCGAACAACGCTGGGCCAATTGTGCGTCTACAGTGCCTTCAGAAGTATTCACACCCGTTGACTATTTCCACATTGTGTTGTGCTATAGCCTGAATTTAAAATTCATTGCATTTAGATTGTTGGTCACTAGCCTACACACAATACCCCATAATGTCAAAGTGGAATTATGTTCCTTGACATTTTTACAAATGTATTAAAAATTAAAAGCTGACAACATTGTAGTTACTCGACAACACTAACCTAATTGACAAAGTGAAAAGAAGGAAGCCTGTACAAAATACAAATACTCCAAAACATGCATCCTCTTTGCAACAAGGCACTAAAGTAATACTGCAAAACGTGGCAAAGCAATTCACTTTTTGTCCTGAATACATAGTGTTACGTTTGGGTCAAATCCAATACAACACATTACTGAGTAACACTCCATATTTTCAAACACAGTGGTGGCTGCATCATGTTATAGGTATGCTTGTAATCATTAAGGACTGGGGAGGCCCATGGGGCGGTGCACAATTATCCCAGCGTTGTTCGGGTTAGGGAGGGTTTGGCCGGCAGGGATAACCTTGTCTCATCATGCACTAGTGACTCCTGTGGCGGGCCGGGCGCAGTGCACGCTGACCAGGTCGCCAGGTGTACGGTGTTTCCTCCGACACATTGGTGCGGCTGGCTTCTGGGTTGGATGTGCATTGTGTCAAGAAGCAGTACGGCTTGGTTGGGTTGTGTTTCAGAGGATGCATGGCTCTCGACCTTTGCCGCTCCCGAGTTCGTACGGGAGTTGCAGCGATGAGACAAGACAGTAACTAATTGGATACCATGAAAAAGGGGGTAAAAAAATATACACTGCTCAAAAAAATAAAGGGAACACTTAAACAACACAATGTAACTCCAAGTCAATCACACTTCTGTGAAATCAAACTGTCCACTTAGGAAGCAACACTGATTGACAATAAATTTCACACGCTGTTGTGCAAATGGAATAGACAACAGGTGGAAATTATAGGCAATTAGCAAGACACCCCCAATAAAGGAGTGGTTCTGCAGGTGGTGACCACAGACCACTTCTCAGTTCCTATGCTTCCTGGCTGATGTTTTGGTCACTTTTGAATGCTGGCGGTGCTTTCACTCTAGTGGTAGCATGAGACGGAGTCTACAACCCACACAAGTGGCTCAGGTAGTGCAGCTCATCCAGGATGGCACATCAATGCGAGCTGTGGCAAGAAGGTTTGCTGTGTCTGTCAGCGTAGTGTCCAGAGCATGGAGGCGCTACCAGGAGACAGGCCAGTACATCAGGAGACGTGGAGGAGGCCATAGGAGGGCAACAACCCAGCAGCAGGACCGCTACCTCCGCCTTTGTGCAAGGAGGAGCACTGCCAGAGCCCTGTAAAATGACCTCCAGCAGGCCACAAATGTGCATGTGTCTGCTCAAACGGTCAGAAACAGACTCCATGAGGTTGGTATGAGGGCCCGACGTCTACAGGTGGGGGTTGTGCTTACAGCCCAACACCGTGCAGGACGTTTGGCATTTGCCAGAGAACACCAAGATTGGCAAATTCGCCACTGGCGCCCTGTGCTCTTCACAGATGAAAGCAGGTTCACACTGAGCACATGTGACAGACGTGACAGAGTCTGGAGACGCCGTGGAGAACGTTCTGCTGCCTGCAACATCCTCCAGCATGACCGGTTTGGCGGTGGGTCAGTCATGGTGTGGGGTGGCATTTCTTTGGGGGCCGCACAGCCCTCCATGTGCTCGCCAGAGGTAGCCTGACTGCCATTAGGTACCGAGATGAGATCCTCAGACCCCTTGTGAGACCATATGCTGGTGCGGTTGGCCCTGGGTTCCTCCTAATGCAAGACAATGCTAGACCTCATGTGGCTGGAGTGTGTCAGCAGTTCCTGCAAGAGGAAGGCACTGATGCTATGGACTGGCCCGCCCGTTCCCCAGACCTGAATCCAATTGAGCACATCTGGGACATCATGTCTCGCTCCATCCACCAACGCCACGTTGCACCACAGACTGTCCAGGAGTTGGCGGATGCTTTAGTCCAGGTCTGGGAGGAGATCCCTCAGGAGACCATCCGCCACCTCATCAGGAGCATGCCCAGGCGTTGTAGGGAGGTCATACAGGCACGTGGAGGCCACACACACTACTGAGCCTCATTTTGACTTGTTTTAAGGACATTACATCAAAGTTGGATCAGCCTGTAGTGTGGTTTTCCACTTTAATTTTGAGTGTGACTCCAAATCCAGACCTCCATGGGTTGATAAATTTGATTTCCATTGATAATTTTTGTGTGATTTTGTTGTCAGTACATTCAACTATGTAAAGAAAAAAGTATTTAATAAGAATATTTCATTCATTCAGATCTAGGATGTGTTATTTTAGTGTTCCCTTTATTTTTTTGAGCAGTGTATATATACTGTATATATATACACACTACTGTTCAAAAGTTTGTGGTCACCTAGAAATGTCCTTACTTTTGAAAGAAAAGCTATTTTTTGGTCCATTAAAATAACATAAAATTGATCAGAAATACAGTGTTAATGTTGTAAATGACTATTGTAGCTGGAAACGTGTGATTTTTAATGGAATATCTACATAGGCGTACAGAGGACCATTATCAGCAACCATCACTCCTGTGTTCCAATGGCACGTTGTGTTAGCTAATCCAAGTTTATCATTTTAAAAGGCTAATTGATCATTAGAAAACCCTTTTGCAATTATGTTAGCACAGCTGAAAACTGTTATCTGATTAAAGAAGCAATAAAACTGGCCCATTTTTGACTAGTTGAGTATCTGCATCATCAGCATTTGTGGGTTCAATTACAGGCTCAAAATGGCCAGAAACAAAGAACTTTCTTCTGAAACTCGTCAGTCTATTCTTGTTCTGAGAAATGAAGGCTATTCCATGCGAGAAATTGCCAAGAAACTGAAGATCTCGTACAACGCTGTGTACTACCTTCACAGAACAGCACAAACGGTCTCTAACCAGAATAGAAAGAGGAGTGGGAGGCCCCGGTGCATAAGTGAGCAAGAGGACAAGTACATCAGAGTATCTAGTTTTAAGAAACAGATGCCTTACATGTCCTCAACTGGCAGCTTTATTAAATAGTATCCGCAAAACACCAGTCTCAACTTCAACAGTGAAGAGGCGACTCTGGGATGCTGGCCTTCTGGGCAGAGTTGCAAAGAAAAAGCCATATTGGGGCGGCAGGGTAGCCTAGTGGTTAGAGCGTTGGGCTAGTAACCGAAAGGTTGCAAGTTTGAATCCCCAAGCTGACAAGGTACCAATCTGTCGTTCTGCCCCTGAACGAGGCAGTTAAGCCACTGTTCCTAGGCTGTCATTGAAAATAAGAATTTGTTCTTAACTGACTTGCCTAGTTAAATAAAGGTTAAAAAAAATATAATACCTTAATGAACACAATCCCGGAAATGTTATATTCCTGTCATGTGGATTGTGATGGGTGCAATAGACCTTGAAGAGCACATGACAGCCTGAGTGCATATAATGCACAACAGCATGCACATATCAAGATGTTAATCAAATCAAAGTTTATGGGCCTGAACCTAAATATGCAGCCTCCCATCACAGCTCAATATGTAGCCTACTCTCAACATGCATTCTACTCCCATCACAGCTTAACATGTAGCCTATTCCCATTAGGATTGGGCGGTATCCAGATTTCCATACCATCATACAATCCCGGAATATACCGGTAGTGCACACAAGGGGCGCTATATATTTTCCAAATGTTAAAAAAGCTCAAAAACATCACTTATCAGAATGCTAACAAGTAGTAAGGAATCCTCATAGTGGAAGCTAGGTAAATGCTAACAAACATTTACTACTAGGACAGACAACCCAGCTCATAAAGTTATGCAAGTATCTCAAAACGCAGTTTGCAGCACACACAAAACAAACATTAGGCAGCAGGGATCTTCATCCAGGAGGGGATTGTCTCTGCTGCTGTTACCAAGAAGTTTGATCTTGCAAGATAACGGTAGCCACTTAGCAAGTTAGCAAAACCCAGCTGGAGAGAATTTATTTGGCACATCTTAGATAGTTAATTTAAAACCTCTTTGGGATAGGGGGCAGTATTTTCAGACCAAAACTATACAAGTAAAAAAAAAATGCTACTCACAGTCTGCTGCACACAGAAAACAAATATTAGCCAGCAAGGCTCTTGATCCAGAAGGAGATTCTCTGCTGTTACCAAGAAAATGCTAGATTTTTTAAAGAAGCTAACCACTTAGCTAGATAGTTAACTAGCTACTAAATTAGCACACCAAATGCACAACTGCAGAGCATTTAGCACATCTTAGACAGTTCACTTAACAGTTATAAGATATCTACTGTAGCGGGCAAACATTTTGTTGTGAATTCCATACAGTAATTAGATTACATGGGGCATGCTGCACGGCAGTGAGTGACTCACAGGGATCCAGTCTCCGGTCGTTGTGACATGTGACTGGGGACTACCGTAAACTGCATATTAATGTGACAGATTAAATTAAGAATGGAATGTTTTGGGGCGGCAGGTAGCCTAGTGGTTAGAGCGTTGGGCCAGTAACCGAAAGGTTGCTGGATCGAATCCCTGAACTGATAAGGTAAAAATATGTCGTTCTGCCCCTGAACAAGGCACTGTTTCCCGGTAGGCCGTCAATGGAAATAAGAATTTGTTCTTAATTTATTTATTTCACCTTTATTTAACCAGGTAGGACAGTTGAGAACAAGTTCTCATTTACAACTGCGTCCTGGCCAAGATAAAGCAATGCAGTGCGACACAAACAACAACACAGAGTTACACATGGAATAAACAAACATACAGTCAATAACACAATAGAAAAAAGTCTATATAGTGTGTGCAAATGAGGTAAGATAAGGGAGGCAAGGCAATAAGTAGGCCATAGTGGCAAAATAATTACAATTTAGCAATTAAACACTGGAGTGATAGATGTGCAGAATATGAATGTGCAAATAGATACTGGGGGGCAAAGGAGCAACAACAAAAAATAACAGTATGGGGTATAGGTAGTTGGATGGGCAATTTACAGATGGGCTATGTACAGGTGCAGTGATCTGTGAGCTGCTCTGACAGCTGGTGCTTAAAGTTAGTGAGGGAGATATGAGTCTCCAGCTTCAGTGATTTTTGCAATTCGTTCCAGTCATTGGCAGCAGAGAACTGGAAGGAAAGGCAGCCAAAGGAGGAATTGGCTTTGGGGGTTATCAGTGAAATATACCTGCTGGAGTGCATGCTACGGGTGGGTGCTGCTATGGTGACCAGTGAGCTGAAATAAGGTGGGGCTTTATCTAGCAAAGACTTATAGATGACCTGGAGCCAGTGGGTTTGGCGACGAATATGAAGCGAGGGCCAGCCAACGAGAGCATACAGGTCGCAGTGACAGAACAGATGGCACTGTGGTAGACTGCATCCAATTTGCTGAGTAGAGTGTTGGAGGCTATTTTGTAAATGACATTGCCGAAATCAAGGATCGGTAGGATAGTCAGTTTTACGAGGGTATGTTTGGCAGCATGAGTGAAGGATACTTTGTTGCGAAATAGGAAGCCGATTCTAGATTTAATTTTGGATTGGACTTGCTTAGTTGACTTGCCTAGTTAAATAAAGATTCAATTATTTTTTATTTTAATTCCACAAGTTGACTGCAGGTATTTACTTTAAAAGTAGCTACAAATATTTACATTTATTTAAAAAACTTCAAAGTTTTAATGGTATTGACGGTATTGAAAAAACACCCTGTGGCTTTTTCCAAATTCCCCAGTATATGGTATATATGGTATACTGCCCAAGCCTACCTCCCATCACAGCTTGTTGTTCCGAGGCCAGCCTTTCTATTTAAAAGCTGAAATTCCAGTCTCCAATTAGGTTTATGGTAGTGAATAACTCACACTCCCGAGTCCTGACGACTCTCAGATCCAATGGTCATATTAATGCAATGTCATAAGTAAATAATGCATCAAGAAGTTTGAAGTTTACTGCTGCCTGCCAGACCTGTTTTAATAAGATCCTTATCAATGAATTACATCAACTATTTCTAACAAGGCAGAGGAGAAAGGGGAGTGGTGGTGGGGGAGCTGGTGGAGGAAGGGGAGTGGTGGTGGTGGGGGAGGAGGAGGAAGAAGAGAAAAATAGGAAGAGGAGGAGCAAACAGTGAGGCGAGGCCCCTGGAGCCAAACAGCCCTGGGACCTGGGACAGTGTAGTAGGGAGGACATAGAGGACAGTCATACTGTGAAAGGGTGAAAAATACTGCAGCTTTAGAAGGGGCAGAGAATGTGATATACAGTATAGCTACTTCTTCTCCAAACTACAATCCACAGAAGATTGAAAAGTAGTAGCTGGCTGTGTGCTACTAATAATGTCCTGAGCTTTGTCCCCAAGTGCTGGGATCTATCGTCAAATATAAAATTGACTTTCTAGAGAGAGGAATGTTGTAGATGGCAACAAAATATGACATCTTGTGGTTCTGCTGAAACAAGAAACATAGAATTCTCAATATCTATCAAACATCTACTGATTCTTGTGCTTTCAAAACAGTAGAGCAACATCAGTAGCTCACGAGAATGGGACCACAATTCAATAAGACACATCAGAGGTTTGGTAATCATTAAGCAATCTGTAAATACATATGCATTTTGATTAAATGAAAACATCAATAATGACGCCTCCCTCACTGGCATTCACATGGTTATGTCTGCCATGTGTTGTCTAAACAAGGTTGCCAAATCGATTTCCACCCCCCCACCCCCAATCCCCCTATGAATGTTTCATACCGAGAAGCAATACAATGTATCAGTTCATTATCATTTAAAGTGGCATGGGTATCTTGATCTGAGGGTGGCTTTGTAAAAGTTAATTTGCCTGAAATTAATTTAAGATATCAATTTAATCAATTTAAGATATAGGGATATTTTCCTGCACCATGCCTTCAGGAGTGTGTATAATTTATTTGCAAAGCAGCGTGTCCCCGATGGAGGTATTTGAGTTGATTAAAAAATGGTAAATCCCATGGCATGACCATGCACCACCAGAACCTCATGACTGAGAAGTCATCGGGCGCAGCCAACCGTATTACTGATTCCTAACCATACCTGGGTTCAAATACTTTGAGCATTTGCTTGAGTCTGCCTAGGGTTTATAGCGGGAACCGGGTTACCGATATTTTCCTCCGAATCACACTCCCGTTCTTCGGGATAAATAACTGCAAGAAACAGGTAAATTATAATGAACTATTTATATGATCAGCAAGATGTGAAATGGAACTGTTAAATGATATGCAATGTCAAAATCTGTCTTCTCTATGGCCTTCTCTGCTATCTCCATGATCAATCATCAATACTCAGTGTGTGTCTTGTGAATGTGTGCACTGTTCGTATTTACTATATTGTTCAATGGCAACCCGTCAATCAGGGCAGGTGGGACAGAGCCCCACTTGTTTAGAGACCCACATTTTGGCATTAATACGTGCCACATATCAGTTTGCAAACAATGTAAAAAATATATTAATATCATTGAGTTAATAAAGCTGCATACAAACATGGTCTCTTTTTTGGTTTCTTGAGTAAGGCAGCTCCAAAATGCAGGTGTTTCAGCCTAGCTCGGTGCTTTCTTTGGTGGTGGGGCAAGCCAGCAGAAAATACGGAGCGTTGCGCCATGATTGGCTTAGTGTTCTGTCACTCATGGGGACACTACATCACTGCCAAATCTAAGGGTAGAGCTAAACAATTGGGTGCTGCCATAGAGTTATGTTAGAAGTGCCCATCCAAGAAGGCTCAAGGTCATTGGCCACAGATAAAATGTCAAATCACGTTATATCTACAGTAGCTTTGATTGGACTGTCAACATCATACTTTCAAAATCTTAGCTAACAGTCATCATCATGAATCGAGTCGACAATCTACTGGCAAATCCTTTTTAATCCTTGTCATTGGAAGATAAATAATTAAGAGAAAGTAAAGATAAAACTTATCGGTGCTCATCGGCCATTGGATATAAACATTACAAGTTGGAATTTGCAAATTTAACAATGAGTAACCACTGAAAACAGTGGCTAACTGCAAGCATTGCAAAGCAATCATTTGCCTGGTATTCGGTGGAGTGGCTAAGTGGTCCCAAGTCTAAGGGTCTCTATTCCTAGTTTAAAATTATAAACACTCAACATTGGCCATGCTGTCAAAGAGGCATGATTTGTGCCTCTGACATGCTCAAAACAACTGTTAACTCGGAACTGCAAAATCGGACTTTAGTGAGTTCAAGACAACTGGGAACTCTGGAAAATGGAGCTACGACTGGGAAAATAAATTTTGAACTTTCATCCAACTCAGGATTGTAAATCTGGAACTCGGGCCTCTTTCCAGAGCTATGACCTGAAGATCACTGACATCATCATGATTCAACCTTTTTTTTTAGTTCCCAGTTGTCTTGAAAGCACCATAAATCCAGAGAATGGCAGACTGATGACAAAGTTCGATGACAAAATTTGCCCACAATTTCACCTACTGTCCTGACTTGGTGGTGCACATGTAGCCTATAACCTTTTATTGAGAAATGTAATCATCGAATAATGTAAAAGCTTTCATTGTCTGCTTATATGTCCCCTTTATTTATCCTACGGTTCTGACTTGATGTCCAGGGAGATCACTAAGAACGGCCCATGTTCTGAATTCTGTCGCTGTACATTTCAAAAGTGCTGAACAAATAGTTATATGGACTACATCTGGCCTAGCTTACTCATTAATGTTTCCATCGAAATTACGCATTGCCTCTTTTCCGCTCGCCGTTCCCTTATGCCATAGTTTGTACATCTCAATTGTCAGTAGAAACCACATTTGTTTAAGCAAGTCAGCCATATCGTCTATGTTTTTTTAAAAGGAAGTAAATGAGGCTGAATGAAGTGTTTTGCTGCCAGACAAGGTTCCGCTGTTAGCCAGGTGTAGCAGTGGTAAGGTGTTGGGACTGCTGTTGGGACTCTATGTAGGCCCTAACAGTTTGTGGGCACCGTTTGTCACCGTTATAGTACAATTCATGTATTGTTTAGTGTTGTGTTGTGTAGTGTAGTGGCTTGGCTGACATGCATCCCACTTTTTTGCCCCACCAAGAGTTACATGCTAAAATCGCCATTGATATTGTTTATGCTGATGCTGAAAGCTACACGTGACCTTGAAATGCAATTAGTAGGCCTACGGTAACACAACTGGCCCCAACTTTTGAGCTACCGGTAGGGTAGACATACCTAATTGTATTAATTCAAAGCATGTTGGTTGTGTAGCAGAGCTTCACTGAAAGTAATGCCATCGAGACAGAATTGAACATCTGCAAGTGCAGAATAAAATGTAGCCTTCAGGCTGTTTGACTAGTGGATTGCCTCGAGGATGACCCGGAGGACGAGGCGCAGGGCGATCCGGCCGGCGACGGTGAAACTCCCGCAGCAGTTCAGGATCCAGAACATCTGCAACCGGAACCCAGCACCTCTCCTCCGGACCGTACCCCTCCCACTCCACGAGGTACTGAAGGCCCCCCACCTGATGCCTCGAATCCACGATAGAACGAACGATGTACGCCGGGGCCCCCTCGATGTCCAAAGGGGGCGGAGGGACCTCCCGTACCTCAGATTCCTGGAGCGGACCAGCCACCACCGGCCTGAGGAGAGACACATGGAACGAGGGGTTAATACGATAATCAGAGGGAAGCTGTAATCTGTAACATACCTCATTCACCCTCCTCAGGACTTTAAATGGCCCCACAAACCGCGAACCCAGCTTCCGGCAGGGCAGGCGGAGGGGCAGGTTACGGGTCGAGAGCCAGACCCGGTGCGGTGAGAAATAAAGCAGAAGGAATGGGAACCCTATTCCTTTGAATCAGTACTGGGTATATGCCTGAAGTTATTTTACCCTAATAAGCTTAGATGGAATATATTCAAAAAGTGAACGTGTACATTAAAGTGTACTCTCTTCGAAAGCTGACATGTAACATTAGATGTTAGCAAAGGTTTTACAAGGTTGTCACTAGCAAAATTTGCTTTATGTGAGCTTTTCTGTGTCTTCATGCTAATCGCGAGGTAGCGCGGCTAACGCTAGCATTTAAATGAAAGCCAGTCAGGCTGAAGAAGTTGCCTACCTTAAGTTGTTTTGCTTAAATACAAGGCTTTGGGCTAAAAACGTAACTCAAAAACATGTCCTGTTTCAGTACTAGCTGTAAACTCACCCCATTCCGTACAAATGTGCGCAACCGCGACATTCAAACGAGGCTGCAAAGAAAACGAATGGGACTGTAGCGACTGTGTTGACTTCAAAATCTGGGGTATGAACACGTTTCTATTCAAGCGTTGATCGACATGGTAATGGGTCTATAGTATTGGAGAAAAGTTGAAAAAAAACTGACCCTCCGTTACATCGTGACGTGTCATGCGGTAACGCATAAAGCAACTATTTCTGTCTTACAATCTCTCTCCACCAGGTGTAGCACTTCTCTCATCGTTTAAAAACAATAAATGGACAGTGACGGGGTAAGGGGGGATACCTAGTCATATTTTGCGTCGTCACTGCAAGCGATCACAACTCTCAAAAAAACAGTTTACTTCTGAAGAGCACCGTCCTAAAAACCCGATTCAAATTCGACAAACCTTCAAATAGGTATGTAATCACACATTATATAAACTCTTTAGTGTTTTATTTACATTTTAGAGGCGATAAGGTGATAAGTTGGACAGATCGAGTGAAAAAAAGCTATTTTCCCACACAACATCTCTCCTTCTCACTATCACGCATTAGTTTCGCTTCCCCACCCGCCATTTTTAAAAAGACCCGACGAGGCTCATTGCCACCTTGAATCATGCAGAAACGGGCAGCATTTAGGTCATGTCATTAATTTTGTTGGAAAGGGGAGAAAGTGTGCTTTACAACGGTATTGACATTACAGTTGATCTGGAAGTATTACGTTTTTGGGGCGCTAAAATACGGTCAATTGTACGAACCAAGGCGATGTACAAAAGTGAGTGAGTTTACGTTAGCTTGGCTTCCTTAAGTCAATGATAAAGCAAAATAAAGACAATAGTCCAAAAATCGAGAACTACCAGGATTTTGAGCATCTCCTTTGTCTAATCTATGTATGCCTGGCCCTGCATGCAAGCAACAATCTTGCTAGTATGTAAGTTAATTTACCTTGATAGTAGTGTGAGCATTGCATCTGTGTTACTTAGAGATTCTTCGGTAATTGTGTATACTTTTTAGTACGTAGTTCTGAAAGTAGCACTCACAAGTCTAAAGTGGTCCCCGAAAATTGCATACCTCGTCACATATGTGCATCACGTCATTGCTCACTCTCTCTCACTCTGCTGTGTGTGCATCTTGCTAACTGTCACTCAAATGGTGAGGGGCTGAATCCCATCGGCTGGAACTCCATTGCTAGGGGGCTGGCCCAAATGGAGGAAAATGAAGGGAAAATGGCACTGCACAGTTTCCTGTAAACAGATCAGATTTTTTTGTTTGTTCTGAAATGGTATTTTTTGCACAGGAACTGCCGTTACCATGACAACCATCTCCAAAATGTAAAGGAACAGTGACAGGAAATGAGCAAACTCCAAGCGCGCTGTCGTGCCTTTTACTGAGTGACTTCTGTCTGGCCACTACCATAAAGGCCTGATTGGTGGAGTGCTGCAGAAATGGTTGTCCTTCTGGAAGGTTCTCCCATCTCCATAGAGGAACTCTTGAGAACCATCAGGTTCTTGGTCACCTCCCTGACCAAGGCCCTTCTCCCTGTGATTGCTCAGTTTGGCCGGGAGGCCAGCTCTAGGAAGAGTCATGGTGGTTCCAAACTCCTTCCATTTAAGAATGATAATGGTGCCGGAGGGGGTGGCTGCCATTTTTATGGGCTCCTAACCAACTGTGCTATTCTGTGTGTTTTTGTATATAATATTGCTGCTACTATCTCTTATGACCGAAAAGAGCTTCTGGATAAGAAAGGCACTTACTCACCTCGAACTGGACAAAGCTTTTTTCTTTAAGGAGTCTGACGCAAAGGATATACTGTTTCTCTGAGACCAGGCCCAGATTCCTGTCATTTGCGTGAAGAAAAGACGGAGGTACAAGGGGCGGAGATCGGGGTGCACTGTGAGAATGTCGGCAAGCGGGTAACCCGCCTCTATCATCTGTTCTATTGGCCAACGTGCAATCACTGGAGAATAAACTGAATGAGCTCCGTTCGAGACTATCCTATAAACTGTATTATCTTATGTTTCACAGAGTCGTGGCTGAACGACAACACGGATAATATACAATTGGCTGGGTTTCCGTACATCAGTAGGACAGAACAGCTACGTCCTGCAAGACGAGGTGGTGTGTGTCTATTTCTCAATAACAGCTGGTGTGCGATGTCTAATATTATGGAAGTCTTGAGGTATTGCTCACCTGAGGTAGAGTACCTCATGATAAGCTGTACAGTAGACCACACTATCCATTTTTCGTAGCCACCTATTTACCAACACAAACCGATGCTGTAAAAGGCCATAAGCAAACAAGAAATTGCTCATCCAGAAGCGTCGCTCCTAGTGGCCAGGGACTTTAATGCAGGCAAACTTAAATCAGTTTTACCTAATTTCCACCAGCATGTCACATGTGCAACCAGAGGAGAAAAAAAACTCTAGACAACCTTTACTCCACACACAGACGCATACAAAGTTCTCCCTCGCCCTCCATTTGGCAAATCTGACCATAATTATATCCTCCCGATTCCTGCTTACAAGCAAAAACTAAAGCAGGAAGTACTAGTGACACGCTCAATACAGAAGTGGTCAGATGACGCGGATGCTACGCTATAGGACTGTTTTGCTAGCACAGACTGGAAAATGTTCTGGTATTCATCCATTGGCATTGAGGAGTATAACACCTCAGTCACCGGCTTCATCAGTAAGTGCATTGACTACATCATTCCCACAGTGACCGTACCTACATATCCCAACCAGAAGCCATGTATTACAGGCAACATCCGTACCGAGCTAAAGGCTAGAGCTGCCGCTTTCAAGGAGCAGAACACTAATCCGGATGCTTATAAGAAATCCCGCTATGCCCTCAGACGAACCATAAAAAGGGCAAAGCTTCAATACAGGACTAAGATCAATCCTACAACATCGGCTCTGACGCTCGTCGGATGTGGCAGGACTTGCAAACTATTACGGACTAGAAAGGGAAACCCAGCTGCGAGCTGCCCAGTGATGCGAGGCTACCAGACGGGCTAAATGCCTTTTATGCTCACTTCGAGGCAAGCAACACTGAAGCATGAATGAGAACACCAGCTGTTCCAGATGACTGTGTGATCACGCTCTCCGTAGCCGATGTAAGCATTTAAACAGGTCAACATTCACAAGGCCATGGGGCCAGATGGATTACCAGGACGTGTACTCAGAGCAAGCACTGACCAACTGGAAATTTTCAACCTCTCCCTGACCAAGTCTGTAATACCGACTTGTTTCAAGCAGATAGTCCCTGTGCCCAAGAAAGCGAAGATAACCTTCCTAAATGACTACTGTCTCGTAGCACTCACGTCGGTAGCCATGAAGTGCTTTGAAAGGCTGGTCATGGCTCACATCAACACCATCATCCCGGAAACCCTAGACCCACTCCAATTCGCATACCGCCCCAACAGATTCACAGATGACGCAATCTCTATTGCATTCCACACGGCCATTTCCCACCTGGACAAAAGGAACACCTATGTAAGAATGCTGTTCATTGACTACACCTCAGCGTTCAACACCATAGTGCCCACAAAGCTCATCACTAAGCTAAGGACCCTGGGACTAAACACCTCCTTCTGCTACTGGATCCTGGACTTCATGACGGGCCACCCCCAGGTGGTAAGGGTAGGCAACAACACATCTGCCAAGCTGATCCGCAACACGGGGGCCCCTCAGGGCTGTGTGCTTAGTCCCCTCCTGTACTCCCTGTTCAACCACGACTGTGTGGCCAAGCATGACTCCAACACCATCATTAAGCTTGCTGACGACACAATGGGGGTAGGCCTGATCACGGACAACAGTGAGACAGCCTTTAGGGAGGAGGTCAGAGACCTGGCAATGTGGTGCCAGGACAAAAACCTCTCCTTCAATGTGAGCAAGACAAAAGAGATGATTGTGGACTACAGGAAAAGGAGGGCTGAAGACACCCCAATTCACATAGGCGGGATTGTAGTGGAGCAGGTCAAGAGTTTCAAGTTCCTTGGTGTCCACATCACCAACAAACTATCATGACACACCAAGAAAGAAGTGGGCACGAAAATGACTTTTCCACCTCAGGAGATAGAAAAGATTTGGCATGGATCGACAGATCCTCAAAGTTCTACAGCTGCACTATCGAGAGCATCCTGACCGGTTGCATCGACTCCTGGTATGGCAATTGCTCTGCATCCGACCGTAAGGCGCTACAGGGGGTAGTGCGTACAGCCTGGTACATCATTGGACCGAAGCTTCCTGCCATCCAGGACCTATGTATTAGGCAATGTCATAGGAAGGCCCAAAACATTTTCAAAGACTCCAGTCACCCAAGTCATAGACTGTTCACTCTGCTTCCGCACGGCAAGCGGTACCGGAGCGCCAAGTCTAAGTCCAAAAGGCCCCTTAACAGTTTCTACCCCCAAGCCATAAGACTCCTGAACAATTAATCAAATGGTCCCCCAGGCTATTTACATTGACACCCTACCCCCCTTCATTTTTACACTGCTGCTACACGCTGTTTATTATCTATACATAGTCACTTTACTCCTACCTACATGTACAAATTACTTCAACTAACCTGTACCCCCTGCACATTGACTCGGTACCGGTACCCCCTGTATATAGTCTCGTTTTTGTTATTTTATTGTGTTACTTTTAATTTTTTACTTTAGTTTATTTAGTCAATATTTTCTTTACTGTATTTCTTGAACTGCATTGTTGGTTAACTTCTTATGGCTGTAGGGGCAGTATTGAGTAGCTTGGATGAAAGGTGCCCAGAGGTGCCCATAGTAAACTGCCTGCTCCTCAGTCCAAGTTGCTAATATATGCATATTATTATTAGTATTGGATAGAAAACACTCTGAAGTTTCTAAAACTGTTTGAATGATGTCTGTGAGTATAACAGAACTCATATGGCAGGCAAAAACCTGAGAAAAAATCCAAACAGGAAGTGGGAATTCTGAGGTTGGTCGATTTTCAACCCAGCTCCTATTGAATGCACAGTGGGATATGGATGAGTTTGCACTTCCTACAGCTTCCACTAGATGTCAACAGTCTGTAGAACCTGTCTGGTGCCTCTACTGTGAAGTGGGGCCGAAGGAGACAGGAATTAGTCAGGTCTGCCATGAGGTGACCATGCTCTGACCATGCGCGTTCACATGAGGGAGCTCTGTTCCATCGCACATCTGAAGTCAATGTAATTCTCCGGTTGGAACATTTTGAGGATTTATGTTAAAAACATTCTAAAGATTGATTCAATACATCGTTTGACATGTTTCTACTGACTGTTACGGAACTTTTTGAAATTTCGTCTGCTTTTAGTGAACGCGCTTCCTGACTTTGGATTTGTTTACCAAACACGCTAACAAAAATAGCTATTTGGACATAAATGATGGACATTACCGAATAAAACAAACATTTGTTGTGGAAGTGGGAGTCCTGGTAGTGCATTCCGATGAAGAACAGCAAAGGTAAGTGAAGATTTATAATGCTTTTTTTGAGTTTTGTTGACTGCACAATTTGGCGGGTAACTGTATGGCTTCCTTTTGTGGCTGAACGCTGTTCTCAGATTATTGAATATTGGTCTTTTGCTGTAAAGCTTTTTGAAATCTGACACAGCGGTTGCACTAAGAACAAGTGTATCTTTAATTCTATGTAAAACATGTATCTTTCATCAAAGTTTATGTAGAGTATTTATGTTATTTGACGTGGCTCTCTGCAATTTCTCCGGATATTTTGGAGGCATTTCTGAACATGGCGCCAATGTAAACTGAGGTTTTTGGATATAAATATGAACTTTATCGAACAAAACATATATGTATTGTGTAACATGAAGTCCTATGAGTGTCATCTGATGAAGATCATCAAAGGTTAGTGATTAATTTTGTCTCTATTTCTGCTTTTTGTGACTCCTTTCTTTGGCTGGAAAATTGGCAGGGTTTTTCTGTGATTTTGCGGTGACCTAACATAATCGTTTGTGGTCCTTTCGCTGTAAAGCCTATTTGAAATCGGACACTGGTGGGATTAACAACAATATTACCTTTAAAATGGTATAAGACACATGTATGTTTGAGGAATTTTAATTATGAGATTTCTGTTGTTTGAATTTGGCACCCTGCACTTTCACTGGCTGTTGTCATATCGATCCCGTTAACGGGATTCCAGCCATAAGAAGTTTTAAGGGCTTGTAAGTAGGCATTTCATGGTAAGGTCTACTCTTGTTGCATGTGACAAATGCAATTTGATTTGAAGAATGATGAGGCCACTGTTCTTGGGGACCTTCAATGCTGCAGAAATGTTCAGACATTTTTTGGTACACTTCCCCAGATCTGTGCCTCGACACAATCCTGTCTCGGAGCTCTACGGACAATTCCTTCGACCTCATGGCTTGGTTTTTGCTCTGACATGCACTGTCAACTGAGGGACCTTACATAGACAGGTGTGTGCCTTTCCAAATCATGTCCAATCAATTGAATTTACCACAGGTTGACTCCAATCAAGTTGTAGAAACATCTCAAGGATGATCAATGGAAACAGGATGCACCTGAGCTCAAGTCTTAAAGCAAAGGGTCTGAATAAGTATGTAAATAAGGTATGTTTTTTTATTTTCAATACATTTTCAAACATTTCTAAAAACCTGTTTTCGCTTTGTCATTATGGGGTATTGTGTGTAGATAGGCTTATTTTAAAACTGAATGATTTTTTTTTTTAATTACGTAACAAAATGTGGAAAAAGTCAAGGGGTCTGAATATTTGGGGCGGCAGGTAGCCTAGTGGTTAGAGCGTTGGGCCAGTACCTGAAAGGTTGCTGGATCGAATCCCCAAATTGACAAGGTAAAAATCTGTCGTTCTGCCCCTGAGCAAGGCAACTAACCCACTGTTCCCCGGTAGGCTGTCATTGTAAATAAGAATTTGTTCTTAACTGACTTGCCTAGTTAAAATTTATTTTAAACTTTCCGAATGCACTGTAGGCTATGTGTGCCATTTTTAAATGTATGTAGTTCTGTCCTTGAGCTGTTGTTGTCTTTTAATGTTCTGTATTATGTTTTGTATGGACCCCCAGGACCCTAATAAATACCAAATGTACTGATAAGTGGATGCACTTTGCATTCTGGCAACTTTGAGAAAAACAACTTACGTGTGTGAACAACAGGCACAACTATCAGCCTTCTCATTGGCTTGAATGTTTCCACCTGATCTCACCTGCCTTCCATCGTTGAGGGCATGTATTTCTATTTTATTGTGGTCAGTGTAATATTTTGTCAATACATCAGATAATCTTTGCCCACACTAAAGTGGAAGTGTTGTTTCTATCTTCACCACTAAGTGGCACAACAAACCAAATTACCAATCTGACTCTGCTGTATTGTAACACGTGTATTTGCAACTTTTTACCACCAAGGGTCAGTGTGGTATAATTTCAACAAAAGAGTACCAAAAGACCATTTCAGATACAGATTCCCCACATTTATTTTCTTGTTCTGTTAATGCCTGTGCAAGGTTAAGAGTTACAAAATCTACTTACTATATAATGATTATATATATATATCCTGTGTCTATCATACCATGTTATTCATACATACAGGTAGTTTTCAACTTTATGCATATTATTTTCCCATTTGAAATGTATCTATAACACTTTTAACATGTGTTTTGCTGATTAATGATCCCTCATATAATACATACAGGAACACATACCACCAAGCAAGCAAGTCCATCTATATACTGTACAAGTCCAAAGTAGGCATACAAGAAAACAGTGGTAAGTGTGCAATCTACTTCACCAGGTAAGAGATCCGGTCCACATGTAACAGCACAACTAACCTTGTTACATACACTGATGCTCTTTTGTCTTCATACACATAACTGTATCAATATACTGCACATACAGTATGCAGGACCAACTAGTTCAGGCTCACAGAGAATGACCAAATCAAATCAGTGCATTATTCTCTTTAGTAGACTGGGTCGGGTCATGACAAGGTGTTTGCTCTTTTCTTGAGGTACCACCGCTAATCTCAAACTGGAGAGAGCGAGACAGTGAGAGAAAAAGAGAGGGAGAAAGAGAGAGAGACAGAGAAAAGGAGAGAAAGAGAGACAGAGAGAGAGATACAGAGAAAAAGAGAGGGAGAAAGAAAGATAGAAATACTTATTACAATCTGCAGAGTAATAAATGCTAGTCTCAGACTCCCAGCTCACAAACACCAAGCTTCCATTTGAGAGGGTTTGTTATTCTGAAAAACAAACCCCAGATATCTCTCTATGGCTAGAACAGTAAACAAAGAGTTATCCAGTGCATCCCTTTGATCAGGTTTGTTCTGTGGCAGTTATGTGCCACGTGGGGAGAGTAGAAACATCATTTATAATGATTATCATAGTAGGGTTCATGTTTCTGCTGAGTGATTCATAATCTCCACCGACAAGCACACAGTCAATACTGGTGGATGTTCAGCTGTCAATAAATCAATTAATCAGCCCTCATCCTACATGTTGAATCCAACCTCCTACTAGTTAGTGGTCGATATTGTTCCCACAGAGACAAGGCATCAAAGTGTTTATTTTGTCACAGCCAGCGGAAATGAAGAAGACGCTGCCGGTTTGGAGAAAAGTTAGTCTCAGACCGTTTTTTTGTGTGTTTTTTTTTTTTTTACAGATATCCACACATTATACTATCAGTGTGGACGAACAAGGAGTTACAGAATATAGATATGCCTTCAGTAGCAGGATTTTCAGAAACACGAACCCCCCCTAAAACATTTAGCCAGTTATTTTCCAGGCTCTCCATTTTAGCCTTCTAGGACAGCCATGCGTGGATACACAGTGTCCTATATAGGGCTATGCTGCAGCCGGCTCAGTCAGTTCATACAACAGTTCCTGGGCTCTGTCTGGGACTGCTGCAGCCTGCTCAGCCAGGCTACATGTTACCCTGTTTGTCTGAGGACGAGGAGGAAGTGGAGGGGGACGGGGATGGTGCCTTGGGGAACACCCTGTCTGTGGGGGTGATAGAGGCTGGACTACCCATGCCTGAGGAGCTGGAACTACTGGACCTGTGCTGCCCCTGTCCATGGCCATGTCCCGGGTGGATGGGGGCAGGCCGGAGGGGTCTGATCGGCGGTGGCCTCAGGGGGGCGATGGGCCTCCGTGCAGTCGGTTTGAAGGTACTCATGGTCTCGGTGGACGAGGAACAGCTGCTACGGCGTAGGGCAGCGTCAGGGTCTCGGATGGCCATGGTGTTAGTGTGCAGGGGGCTGCCGGGGGGCTCAGAGGGTGGTCCGGACCCGGAGGAGGAGGGTTGCTGCTGCTTCAGGGGCTCCAAGGTGTCCAGGACCACATCGGGAGCGTGCTTGGCCACGTTCTGACGCTCCAGCTCACGTAGCTCATGCAGGGCGGTGTTCATGGTCTTTTCTATGTCCTGTAACACACACAGTTTCACTAAATACTGATATTAATCCTGTCTTATTTCCTGCAACATCTTGGCTGTCCATCGTAGTCAATGATGACGATACTCTCCTACACAGAGTATTAGAAACCATTAAAAAAAAAATGACAAAAAAAGAATGGCCCATTCAGACATCTGCTCTGACGTTTTGTTAATTAATAAACACTGACGTACCAACTCTTCAGAATAAAAACTAAACGCTTTTCTTGTTGAAAGCAGGGATAAATGGACAAATTAACACCTCACAAACGGTTCCAATATTCTCTCTCTAATGAAGCACACAAAGGGAGTCATATTTAAATGTGGAGATAGCAACAGCTAACAGACTGAACAGTAATTAGGAAATGAGAAACACGGGTCAAAGAATGAGCCTCTCTCTCAGATATCCTTCCCGCTGCTGCCTTTGACTTTGTTCTTCTGTGTCCTGCCTAGGATCCATAGAATGTACTGGACACATTCTGAGAATACATCTCTCGCCCTCTCTCAATCTCTCTCTCTCCCTGTCTGTCTGTCTCTCTCCCTAAGAGTCTGTATGCCTCTCTCTGTCTCTGAACCACAGACAGGAGAATATCCTCATTAGCTTTCCACTGAACAACTCTAAACCTGGCTGCCTTGGCATGAAATAGGTCAAATGAAAAGAACAGCCGATATGTATTATGAATAATAAAGGGCCGTTTGGTCTTGCCTGACTTCACCCACTGAATCAGTTGCTTTTAGCGAGCCACCGTTATATTTGTTAAACTGTCAAGTCTTTATTGCAGTGATTAGAGTCTCACTTCTGCATACCCTGATAAAGGCCCTTTAACCAAAACTTTGGTTAAATAAATCCACAAGCAAGGAGCAACATTCTTTCTTCAATAGGTTAGTTTATCATCCGTTAGTCAGCACCTCACCTTTTGGCTTTTGTGAGTTCTTTATTGCTTTACTTCATAGACTCTCACCTCTGCCAGGGCCTCGGCCTCCAGTGATTTGTGGTCACCAAGGCTACCATGGCGGGTGGAGCCGGTGGATGGTCTGAGGACGGAGCCATCGGGGAAGCACTTCCTGTCTGGGTGGTTGATACTTCCTGCGCTGCCAAACGTGCTGAGATGGTGTTTCTCTGGACTGTCCATGCGGCCCCTGCTGACGGACATCTTGTGAGGGCTGCAGGGGCGAGGTATGACCCTAGAGGGCATGTCCATACCTCTGGTGGGGCTGTGGGTGTCGGCTGTGCTCCTGCGGTGAGGGATAGCAGCACCATCTGAACGAACCCTCACCCTGTTGAGCCACAACACACAGAGCAGACAGACTGTCAGGACAGCATCATTGCAACGACAGGACTGGACAGGGTGTAGGCATGGTGCAGATATAAAATATAGTTCAGTCTATAAAACTACACTAAATGAACCATTATTATAGACTCCTCATGGAAGGAAAACATGTAATCCTGCATGTGTCAAGAAAACCTGTATTAATCTGCATTTCTTCAGAATCTGTGAATGGTGAGCATGAATCAACCAAGTCGCTACCTTCCCAAAGCAGCTCCATAGCGGTGTTCAGGGGTATGCTGTGTGTGTTCGCAGGGGGAGCTGCGGTCATGGTCTTGGTTCCTGGATGAGGTCCTGTCTCTGTCCTCCTGGTGGGGTCCACTACTGGCTTCACTCTCAGCCTTCCCACTCAGACTGTCTGAGAATGCATCGTCCCTGAGGTAAAGGAGAGACAGAGAGGAGAACACAGGGTTTATTCAAATGATCAGGACTTTGCTGGACACCCTTACACCAAAGACTATCCTCAACTAACATCTCAACAAACACAATAAAAGGTCCTTCAGAATCAGAATCTAACTCATAATGAAATGTCAATGTCATCTGCTGCCAGATGACTTCAAGGCATCATTAACAAGCACAACACCCATTCTCCGGTTACCCTGGGCCCCCTTGTGACGTGAATCGATAGGCCTGAGGATCAGCTGGAGATGAGTGTGTATGCATCTCAAATGGCACTCTATTCTTTTTATAGTGCACTACTTTTGACCAGGGCTCTGAACAGAAGTAGTGCACTAAAAAGCCAATAGGTTGCCATTTGGGACACATCCTGTTTCTTCTCCCTAATTAGGGTTTAATTATGCCGTCTCACAGTGATGGATGGTGATTGGCTGTCGGGCAGAGTTCTGGAAGGATAAATGACCAGTTACAGAGTGACCTTAACGTTCCATCTTTGTCATGAGTAGGTGTTGCCTCCGGAGAATGAGGAGAGGCTCTTATACTTATTATAAAAACAAAAAACTGTTTTAAGTGAGGAGTAGGCATTGGTCTGAAGCTGGAAAAAAAAGATAATTCACATGAGCACCACAATGCCTTCTCCACCCATGCTCTACCAAGGTTTTCCAGCAGACATTTTTGACATGCTACAGTACCTATGTTGGTCTATTCTACTTCAAACAATGTGTATGCAGGTTGCTTAGGATTCAAACCTTCTCAAACAGCCTAATTCATACTCTACGAGGAGGTGCTCCCACAATAATGGGATTTGTACCCCATGCAAGTTAACGTATTGGATTCTTCACACACCACACACTAATCCCATTCCACTAACTTTTAAAACTTTTGAAATTATTTGAAAACAAGCTTTTCTTTTATACTTAAAAGACCATCATGCCAGATTGAACAAGCTGTTAAGGGTTGTAGTAATGTAGTGCCTGCCTGTATTTCCTTAAAACCTTTTTATTTAGCAATACATGTCATTGAGAAAAAAAATTTATTTCATTAAATCTTTTGGGGGGTCAGTAGGTGCCCAACATAACACCAGGTGGTGGTGTGTTGGACACAGTCACTCATACCTAGAGGTCTATAGAGCCTGTCCGCCTGATTTCTGTAACCGTTATCTTACCTGTGTAATATTGACATAAATTCAGAAAATCTTGTTTTGCAAACATGGTGGTTTTCTCAATTGCTGTGCTGATCAATGGGCAGTTTATTACCTCTGTCAAATTCTCAGTCTCTCAAAGCACTTCATTATGACAGAGGTGAGTTCTACGAGGCGATAGTCATTTAGTTCAGTTACCTTCGCTTTTTTGGGTACAGGAACAATGGTGGCCCTCTTGAACCATGTGTGGACAGCAGACTGGGATAGGGCGAGATTGAATATGTCCGTAAACACACCAGCCAGCTATCAGCGCATGCTCTGAGGATGCGACTAGGGATGCCGTCTGGACCGGAAGCCTTGCGAGGGTTAACACGTTTAAATATCTTACTCACATCGGAGAAGGAGAGCCAACAGTCCTTGGAAAAACGTCGGTGACTGCGACATGGCTGGTTTTATTTTGTAGTCCGTGATTGTCTGTAGACCCTGCCACATACGTCTCGTGTCTGAGCCGTTGAATTGCGACTCTACTTTGTCTCTATACTGACGTTTTGCCTGTTTGGTTGCCTTGCAGAGGGAATGACTACTCTGTTTGTATTCTGCCATATTCCCAGTCACCTTGCCATGTTTAAATGCGGTGGTTCACGCTTTCAGTTTTGCACCAATGCTGCCATCTATCCAAGGTTTCTGGTTAGGGTAGGTTTTGATAGTCACAGTGGGCACAACATCTCCTATACACTTCCTGATAAAATCAGTTACCGTTTTGGTATATTCGTCAACATTATTCTCGGAAGCTACCCGGACCATATCCCAGTCTGCATGATCAAAACAATCTTGAAGCGTGGATTCCGATTAGTCAGACCAGCGTTGAATAGTCCTTAGCACGGGTACTTCCCGTTTTGAGTTTTTGCTTATAGGATGGGAGGAGGAAATGGAGTCGTGGTCAGATTTGCCAAAAGGAGGGCAGGGGAGGGCCTTGTATGCATCCCGGAAGTTGGAGTAACAGTGCTCTAGTGTTTTAGCAGTGTGAGTACTACAGTCGATATGCTGATAGAATTTAGGCAGCCTTTTCTTCAAATTTGCTTTGTTAAAATCAATAAATGCAGCCTCAGGATATATGGTTTCCAGTTTGCATAAAGTCCAGTGAAGTTCTTTGAGGGGCAGTCGTGGTATCGGCTTGAGGGGGGATATACAAGGCTGTGACTATAATCGAAGAGAATTCTCTTGAGAGATAATATGGTTGGCATTTGATCGTGAGGTATTCTAGGTCGGGTGAACAAAAGGACTTGAGTTCCTGTATGTTATCACAATTACACCATGAGTCATTCATCATGAAACATACACCCCCGCCCTTCTTCTTCCCGGAGAGATGTTTATTCCTGTTGGCGCGATGAACTGAGAATCCAGATGGCTGGACCGACTCAGACAGTATATCCCGACTCCGACAGTAACAGACTAATGCCCTTTGGGCACAGTTCATCTGTTACCTGTTATTGACCAAATACAGCTGGTGAATGAGACAGTGCACATGGACTCACATAACCTGGAGGACCACAGTGTCCTGGTGCAGAGTCTGTCTCTAGTCGACTCAGAATACAATATATGTTTTTATCCTAAACAAAACCGTGTAGCATTTGAGTAGTTGGTAGCATTCGAGCACTTACATAGAAATGTGACATATGAAGTGCTCATTCTGTACTTACATGTCCTGCACCACGATGTACTGATGTGGGATGAGTCCATCCACTCCGTTGTGTCGTCCCTCCCACCAGTCATCAGAGGCTCTCAGGTACAACAACAGGGATGCCCCCTTCTTAAAGGAAAGCTCTCTGGGAGTACGCCCCACGTAGTCGAACTTAGCAATGGCCTCGATTTGCTCCAGTTCGTCATCACTGGTGGGAGGTCCTGTACCATTGTCCACTTCATCAATGGCACCTGGCTCACTATGGGGACTGTCACTGAATGGTGTGGGAGAGAGATAGAGGGAAAAAATGCATACATTCATTGATTGATTAATAGATTTGGATAATGATAAAGAACGACACAGTGTAGTGCTTTGGGCTAAACTACATCAACAAGAGGGTCAAGTCATTTGAAATGCAGAACTGGATCCAGTGACCTTACGTCCTTTTCTCCATTGGTTATTCTCCATCCAATCACTAACCAGTACTCCTCTCCTCCAGCCATGCACTTCTCATAGACTGGTCCTTCCAGCTCACGGTGACTCGGGAAGATGACCTCGTTGTGGATGATGATGGTCTTGATGACCTCATTAACGTGCGTCTGGCAGGCCACAGGATCATGGTCATCAGGTATGGGCATCAGAGTCGGGCCGAAGCAGGTAGCCAGGTTATAGGGATCCATCATGTTCTCATCACTGTATTGGGAGAGACTGGAGAGAAACAATGGGGAATTAACAAACAAAACAATTATCCATAATACAGTATGGGTATATTTATTGGGTTTGTTCATAAACACATGTTTTTATAATGACTGAACACTTTGACTGAATTTTTTTTATTTTTTATACGGGTTATCTTCATTTTTCCTCATTTAATGAGGACTACCCTCCTCTTTCTCCCTGAATGAGCCACCTCTGGACACCATCTTTCCTATTGGATTTCTCCGTAAACATATAGCATTATTATAGTGATCAAATCACATGTTATTTGTCACATGCGCCGAATACAACAGGTTACACCTTACAGTGAAATGCTTACTTAGAAGCCCTTAACCAACAATGTAGTTTCAAGAAAATACCCCCCAAAAAAGTAAGAGATAAAAACAACAAATAATTAAAGAGCAGCAGTAAAATAACAATAGCGGGGCTATATACAGGTGGTACAGGTACAGAGTCAATATGCGGGGGCAACAGTGTCGAGGTAATACGTACATGTAGGTAGAGTTTTTAAAGTGACTACGCATAGATAATAGCATCAGTGTAGAGGGGGGAGGGGGGGGGCATATAGTCTGGGTAGCCATTTGATTGGATGTTCAGGAGTCTTATGGCTTGGGAGTAGAAGCTGTTTAGAAGCCTCTTGGACCTAGACTTGGCGCTCCGGTACCACTTGTAAGAGGTCCTGGATGGCAGGAAGCTTGGCCCCTGTGATGTACTGGGCCATACGCACTACCCTCCGTAGTGCCTCGCAGTTGGAGGCTGAGCTGTTGCCATACCAGGCAGTGATGCAACCTGTCCGGATGCTCTCGATGGTGCAAAACCATTTGAGGATCTGAGGACCCATGCCAAATATTTTCAGTCTCCTGAGGGGCTCCTGTGTTGAGGATCAGCATGGCGGATGTGTTGTTACCTACCCTTACCACCTGGGGGCGGCCCCGTCAGGAAGGCCAGGATCCAGTTGCAGAGGGAGGTGTTTAGTCCCAGGGTCCTTAGCTTAGTGATGAGCTTTGAGGGCACTATGGTGTAGAACACTGAGCTGTAGTCAATGAATAGCATTCTCACATAGGTGCTCCTTTTGTCCAGGTGTGAAAGGGCAGTGTGGAGTGCAATAGAGATTGCATCATCTGTGGATCTGTTGGGGCAGTATGCAAATTAGAGTGGGTCTAGGGTTTCTGGGATAATGGTGTTGATCTGAGCCATGACCAGCCTTTCAAAGCACTTCATGGCTACAGACGTGAGTGCTACAGGTCGGTAGTCATTTAGGCAGATTATCTTAGTGTTCTTGGGCACAGGGACTATGGTGGTCTGCTTGAAACATGTTGGTATTACAGACTCGGACGTCGCCTGATCCTCACAAGGCACCCCGAACTCTTTCTGCAAAATCTCTGTCTCTTTCTCCAGGATGAGGGCCTGTTCGGGTGTTTGGAGTATATCTTCCTCGTCTGACTCATTAAAGAAAAATGATGCGTCCAATTCAAGAAGAGTAATCGCTGTTCTGATGTCCAGAAGCTCTTTTCGGTCATAAGAGACGGTAGCAGCAACATTATGTAGAAAATAAGTTACAAACAATGTGAAAAAACGAACAAAATAGCACGGGTTGGTTAAGAGCCAATAAAACGGCAGCCATCCTCTCTGGCTCCATCACCGTTGTAACTTACTGGTTGATATATAGACTTGGTAACTGATATATGGACTTACTGGTTGAGGAATGCAAACAGGTATCTCATGACGATGATGACGGGGCGAGAAAGAGTTACAACGATCTGCTGAAGGTGATGAGCTCTCTCTGCACCAGAGTCTAGTTCTGAGAGAGACAGGGAGAGGGGCATATCTACTTTACTATAGTAAACATATTTACTATATCAATATCCAAACAATTATTAATAATACATTTTTATCTAAATCCCGCATCCGTCCCAGTGGAGTACACTAGTCCAGTCCTTACTGATGGTTGCTATGAGGTCATTGTACATTAGCAGTACAGTAGTAATACTTACTGATGGTAGACATGAGGTCGAGGAAGCGTTCTTTGGGGAACAGTGGGGTCTCCAACCCCCTGAAGTACAGCTTCAGAACGCCTGCCACCGCCATGATGTCATGGTCACTCTGATCGTCCACCAATGGGTCCTCACCTAGAGGCATCACACAAGCTGTCAACCATCCAGTCACACTACTGTAAGCTTGCTGGATATTCAACTGTGCATTTTTTATCTATATAACCCAAGTCATGCTTGTGTGAAAAGTTAATCTGCTTAGTGAACTGAATGTTTTGTTAAAGAAATGCATTAAGCTTGTAAAAACACTGTCAGCCGTCATGTAATACAATATAACACCTCATTAACTTGTCTTTAGAGAAAGCCGAGACATTTTCCTATAGATAGATATCAGATAGTCCATGACAAACATTAGCTAGCCAACAAAAAGAACAAAGATATATTTGTCAGTACAGTATTTTCGCCCAACTAGCATTTCTGTTAAGAATGTGGTAGCTACTGCTGCTATACATCTAAACTAGCTTTTCATGTCCGTTACAGTGTCATACATGACATATGTGCTGTCTATGTATCCATCTGCACTTTACAGTCCTAGAGGGAGGGGCTGTGGCATTCCGAGGCAGACTAAACGCAATAAAAAACGATCAAGCAGGATATGGGGCCTCGCTCGGACCGACCTCTCTCAAATGAATTTTTGATATCGTTGACTTCGACCTGTGAGCCGGGAATCCTGAATATGCCCTGCTGCTGAAGGCCTGTTGGAGCAGAGAAACCCAAGTCAGCACTTAGATGGAAACAAATCTGGCAACACAGACGCATAGACACATAGACAGAGACACAAAGACAGAGACACACAAACACACAACTAAACGGAAACATTTATATTCATTAAAAAAGTGTAATATGTCCATAGCCCAAACAACCATTAGTAACATCATCTCAGTCTGTCCACTACATGCTAGTTTCCATATTCAAAATTCCAAGATGAGAAACTACATCACAGAGATCCAAAATGGAGGTTTTACTGTAGTATATTCAACTCTATGGACTACATACTGTATCTATCAATTAATTACTGTGTTCCTCTTACCATATAGATTGATGTAGCGAACACAGCTCTCAACCACCACTGGTATGGCCTGCCCTGAGTCCTAACAGAGAGGCATAGAGGGGTGTAGAGAGAGGTAAGGTGACTTACCACAGGTTATGAGCGTGAACACAGCACATTAATAAATTCATTATCTGACTGTGCACAGAGAATGACTAATGTACAATGAGCGTACAAAACATTAAGAACACCTTCCTTGTATTGAGTTGGAACCCCCCCTTTTGCCCTCAGAACAGCCTCAATTCGTCAGGACAGGGGTAGGGGTGCATTGTGTCAAGTTGGCTGGATACGGGAAACTGAGCATGAAAAACCCAGCAGCGTTGCAGTTCTTGACACAAACCTGTGCGCATGGCATGTACTACCATACCCCACTTGCACTTACATTTTTTGTCTGGCCCATTCACCATCAATGGCACGCATACACAATCCATGTATCAATTGTCTCAAGGCTTAAAAATCCTTCTTTAACCTTTCTCTTCCGCTTCATCTAGACTGATCGAAGTGGATTTAACAAGTGACATCAATATGAGATCATAGCCTTTACCTGGATTCACCTGGTCAATCTGTAATGGAAAGAGCAGGTGTTCTTAATGTTTTGTACACTCCGTGTGTAATCATGCCAAATATACAGTATGGTCTGCAGAGGGAATAGGAGATTGTGGTGTTCTTCCCATACCCCTGTTTCCTCACAAGGTTACCACTATATATATTCATTAAGTGCCCAGTGAAAGTCTACACACCCCTTGCAGTATTCAGATTTTGCTGCCTTAAATTTCGATCTAAAAAGGAATTAAATTAGATGTTCTTTTCTACAGCTCTACACAACCTACTCCACATTTTCTAAGTGAAAGAAAATTCTAGAACATTTTCCTAATTAATAAAACCTCTCCTTTTTAGATTTAATTTCAAGGCAGAAAAATGTGAAGACTGTACAAGTTGTGTGTGTAGACTTTCACGAGTGACTGTACATCATTCATTGGTTATCAGATGACAAAGGACAGCGTTACCAGGCAGGCAGAGAGATGTTGGTTAGTTAGTTTACACATTAAACCCAAACCCATTCACCCCTAGCCTGATTCTTAGATCTGTTGATGCTGTCTTGCCAACTCATATTGGCATTGGCAGACAGCACAAACAGATCTGGGACCAGGCTACTCATGTACGTCAGAATACCCAGAATACCTGGCTGCGGGCGCGGGCATTCCGTCTTCCCCTGGAGCAGGCAGAAAACAGTGGCAGCAGCAGGATGAACAGAACAGAGAGGAAGAGAGGCAAGAAGAACCACAACAAGGTTAGAGAAGCACAGGGGAAAAGTGCGTCCAGAGAGAGGAGGTCAGAGGTCAAGCCTGAGAGAAAAGCCCCAGTGCTGTGGAGATGGGGCGAGGTAGAGGACGGGGGAGACCCAAGCTTGGGGAGGCCATGTGGGATGAGGGTGGGTGGCTATGGTGGAGAATAGGGTGGGTTGTAGGACGCTGGGACTGTGGCTCAGTTTTTACAACAAGGTTGACTGGGGCAATTCGATTGATTATGACTGAGAATACATCTGAGGAGACGTTAGGGGGCAAGGCCATAGAACCATGACAGTCTGACACTAACAGCCCCACGGGCCTCCACTGCTGTGGTGTACACACTCTTTCTGTCAGTGTGCTAGTGTTGGATCCTGGCTTACACAGAGGATATATGGCCCTGTGTATTTATTTTCATAGCCTGACATGCTTAGTTCTGGGCCAAATGGCCCGTCGCCAAAATGTGTTTAACATCTAGAGGCCAGGGTTCAAGTGCAAAAACACGGGCAAGAATGTCAAAAGCAAACCTTATATGACCAGAGTCTGTCTACGTTCTGTACTTAAACAACCTCAAAACCCAAGATTTGTAGAATTGAGTACTCTTCTCCAGACCAGAGAGACAAACAATACCTTTCCCAACTGTCAAGCCAATGGACTGTCCTGTCCGAGAATTTCCTATAGGATTGAATAGAGGGGTCTCGGCATTTAGTCAATTTATTTAGACAGCTGTTGTGCCCAGCACAGGGCTATGAAGGAAGGGCAAGTCAGTGAGCTGAAGTGAGACAGAAAAGCAGTCAGACAGGACAGAGAGGTAGAGCCCCCAGAACTGTTAGTAAAGACAGCGTACACACAGAGACCACATGGGGGCCAAATAAGGGCAGTCAGTACCTTGATGAAGGCCTCCATATTGCCATTAAAGAGTTTATGATTAAAAATGGAGCGAGGTCTAGGCTTCCGCATTCTCCCAGGTTTAGGGGGAAGAGTGGGGGGCCTGATGGTGAAGGAGGTTAAGGAGGGGGGGGGGGGCAGATACACATAAACTATGATAAAACAATAAGGACTGAAACATGTATTTTACACTGTATAGTCAGTGGGACAATGTTTTTTTTAGATATATTCAGTGCCATATATAGAGCCATCTATATGCACTGAGTGTACAAAACATTAGGAACATCTTCCTAATATCGAGACGGACCCCCCCCCCCCTTTGCCCTCAGAACAGCCTCAAATCGTCGGGGCAAGGACTCTACAAGGTTTCGAAAGCATTCCACAGGGATGCTGGCCCATGTTGAATCCAATGCTTCCCATAGTTTTGTAAAATTGGCTGGAGGACCATTCTTGATCCACATGGGAAACTGTTGAGCGTGAAAAACCCAGAAACGTTGCAGTTCTTCACACACTCAAACCGGTGCAACTGGCACCTACTACCATACCCTGTTCAAAGACACTTACATAATTTGTCTTGCCCATTCACCCTCTGAATGGTACATATACACAACCCATGTCTCAATTGTCTCTTTAACCTGTCTCCTCCCCTTTCATCTACACTGATTGAAGTGGATTTAACAGTTGACATCAATAAGAGATCATAGCTTTCACCTGGTCAGTCAATGTAATGGAAAGAGCAGGTGTTCCTAATGTTTTGTACACTCAGTGTGTACGTACGTACATACATACATACATACATACATACATACATACATACATACATACATACATACATACATACATACATACATAGCTCTGGATAGCTTTGCATGTCCTATTCTTTCTCCTCTTCTTGCAGTACAAACCATAACATTATTTTAACACACAAGTGCAGTCACAGAGGACGTATGCTTACACTATCACCACAACTGTTTCAGCTAAACCCTCAATAACCTGACTAATGACTCTGGGCCACTTATCAAACAAATCAGGTCATAAAAACATGAAGACAGTCAAAGCACATGATTAATGACACAGAGAATGAGATTTAAATAGTGTAACAGGTATGGGAGCTGAGAGGCGATATCAAATCTTAATGTCTCTTAACTCTGGACTGCTGCGCTACTGTTCATTCTTCTCAACTCACTGATGTAAGACTAAGTCATGTCTGTGCTTAATATACAGCAGTGCTCTGTTTACCAGATGCCTGTACTATACTGTAGTGTTTAACAAGGCTCCGTATGACCACCGTAGTGACTGATGGGTGGCAGATGGTCTTACAGCCAGCTCATCTACCCATGACTGCTTCATTGTACACTCGAGTTTGCTCAGAAGTTGATTAATTAATCACCAGACAAACATCCCCTCTCCCTATTTGGAATCCCACCCCTGACTTATCAGAGAGCCTCGGGACCAAACTGCTCTTCATTTTAACATGGCGTCATCTCTGCCACTTCCAGGAACACAGGAAGTGTTTGACACGCTTTTCTTCCTCCTCTTTTGAACCTCTTTTCTTACCTTGTTGTTCCATATTCAGCCCTTTCTCCTAAAATAAAGGAATGGATAAAGGGAGAGGGAGAGCAGAAGAGAGGGAGCAAGAGAGAGAGAGAAAATGAGTGTGTGTCTGCACGCGCTTGCGTGCATGTGTCTCTGAGAGAAAGAAGAAACAACGCATTAATGGCAAGGTTGAGTGCATTTGGAGCCAGACCTGGTTGTCTACAGAGCTGGCAGATTGGGCAGAGGGATGAGAAAACGGGCACCTATTCAGACGGGCTCAACAGTGCGGGCGCCATGACCGCCTCTCTGACTCACATACAGCCAGTCAGGCAGCGGCCATTCAGTGGTCGCCCTAGAAACCATAGAGAGAGAGACGGAGGGGGCGGACCCTGCCAGCTCAGAGCAGAATGTCAATGGAAGCTAGCGTATCCAGTGGCAACGGGGAGGAGGGAAGTGTGAGGAAGGCAGTGTTTTGGGGGGGGGGGGGGACAATATTGAAGTAACTGTGCAGTAGTAATATAACATGATGTCAGGGGTAAGCAACTAGACTCAGCCGGGGGGCGATTTTTGTCGTAGCAAATGGTCGGGCGGCTGGAAAATAACTATAGTCATTTTGTACACTGCAAATTGACCACAACTAAGCCCAAAAATAAATTGTATTTGAAATGAACAAATTCATACCTTGATTACATTGGCATGATCACATCTCTTTTTTATTTTATTTATTGAAATACTTGGGAACAGATTTCCCTAAATTAAAAACATTTTTTGCTGAATTACTGGTGATTTTACACTTCTTGACCAAAAATAATGGGGGGGGCAAAAAATAAATCACTTACAGTCCGGTTTTGGTCATCTAGTTATCCCAGGAAACAGGGGGGTTGCAACAAGAATACAACAGGGGGGTTGCAACAAGGTTAAGTAACAAGAATACAAGATGACATGATATCCCATAGCATGATAACACTCTGTGATCAGGGACTCGTATTGTTGATTTCAGGGCTCATGTGAAATAAAGCAGCTTCCAGCAACAAGCACTCTGTCGGTCTTCTGTCTGTCTATTTGACCAACCACAACTAAGTCCTGGAAATACTGGAGCCAGCGGTTTGGCTGCTTATGGGGTATCATATGAGCTTCTTGTAAAATTGTATTTTAAAATGCATAGTACATGGGTGATTCCTCACGAAACTGGAATTGTTTTTTTGTTTTTTTACAAAATTGTATTCATAGAAAGGTCCTTCTGAGAAAGGATTGTTGACATATATTTGATATGTGTATCTTAAAGCATAATTGAGAAATAATTCATTGAAGAAGTTCGAACATTTGTGACATTTTTACTTTACCCAAGCCTCCTATAAAGTGGAAATGACAGCGTTTAAGTGACATTAAATCTTATTAAGCGAGTACTTACATATGGTCATTTTCACGTTTTCATATATTCATAGAATGTTTGGGAATTAAATAGAGTAAGGCATTTGTGAAAGTTCTATAGCAATATACAGTGTGAAAGCAGCCATGCGTTTGGACAATTAATAGAGACACTGCAGTAAATAAAAGCATCTGTCTTGTCCAGGACCGGACTAAGACCGGTGCGCCATAGCCAATCAGAGCTACAGTAGGCATATATGCAAATAAGCGATTTGCCGCATGGGCCTGCCATCATTCATTTTGAACTGGACTGTGTTTACAGGCAGTAGCAACAGTGGGACTTTAGATCAAACAACCATGAAAAAGTAGGCTATCATATATGCACATCAAAAACAACAACATCAACAACTAATGCTAGCTAGATCGAGCTAAAATCGAGGCAACAGTAGATAAACCCTGTCAAACTTTTTCAGCTTGTAGTTAAATTGCACTGATAAACGATGGGGAATAGCAGCCTGCTCGCCCTTCTGCAGCTTGCCTGCCAATGCATGCTTGTCCCAACACACGTTTTGACAACTGAATGGGAACTTTCCTCCCTGCCCGCCCATTTGATCGATGACAAAAACATTTGATTGAAAACTAAGAGATATGCTAACTGCGGTTAACAGTTCAAGTTCAGCATAGCTAGCTAGCAAAGTGATTCACATTTCTTGCTATCTAACAAAATGACACCTGCATCCAGGGCCGGCATTATGTGCGAGCTCTAGGGGACCTGGCCCGCCCTACCGTACCTCCGTTCCCATCCAAATAAAATATAAAAATATTGATAATTTATTTGACCAAGATGCGCGCCGACATAAAAGACGCCTCAATCTCAGATCAAGAATCCGATCGAGCGAAACAGCGTCCCTCTGTCGCCATATGTGTAGACCGTGTATCTGATGCTGTCTGGACAAAGGGAGCATGACATGTCATACTTTTTCTGGCCAGACAGCATCAGATACATGGGATACATATAGTGAGACAGAGGTGCGCTGTTTCGCTCACTAGTTTCAGAAGAGAGGAAGAGGCGAAGCGAGAGGACTCACTCTCGCGAAAATCTGTCCTGAATTTTATGGGCATAATATGCAGACCTAAGCTTGTCGCCTGCATTCCCGCCTTTGAGACAGTGACTCGCATTGTTGGGGGGGAGAGATGAGCATCTTATCATTATATACAGATCTCTGATTTCAGCCACTAGCGAATTTAGAAAGGAAAGTTGCACAGTGCGGATGCTGGCTTCCCCTAAAGTAAATTTAAAAAATTGGCAAAATTATATAATTACTCCTGTCTAAATAAAATCATTCAAAATACTTTACCAGAGAGCTTGAGCCACAGAGGCTCATTAGCTTATTTGTTTTAAATAAATGGCTGTGGATTGTTTCAAAGTGCATAGGCCTACGCCTATTCGGGAAGCCAGCTATTTGGGCAGCGCACGTGGCAAAAGGCCTAGCTGATTATTGAGTTGCGACTATCAGTGAAATATGTGAAGATAGTGTCTTGAGTATAATACACATTTTGAGACAAGAAGATATGGCCGTCTCTCTCCAGAATGTGCTCCGCTGTCTCCCGCCAATTCTTGCACATTCGTTGTTTCATTGTGTGAATTGTTTATATTTATCAATTCCCCATTACATATGTAACCAGTGGGCTTAGTAAATGTACCGTTAATCCCCATCATTTGGTTACATACATTTCTTTTATTTTCAATGGTATTGTTAACAAACACACCCCCATAAAGAAAATGAGAATTAAAAACAGGTTCAGCCCCTGGTTCGACCGTGATCTTGCAGAGTTACTCCACCTCAAGAATTGCATTTGGCAAAAGGCTCGGCACACGCATACTCAGGCTGACTGGCTATCATTCAGGCAAATGAGAAATAAGTGCAGTCAGGCTATCCGGAAAGCCAAAGTTAGTTACTTTAAGAAGCAGTTCTCTCTCTGTGGGTCTAACCCCAAGAAGTTCTGGAACACGGTTAAAGACCTGGAAAATATACCCTCCTCCTCACAGCTGCCCATGTCCCTTAATGTTGATGATGTGGTTGTTACTGACAAGAAGCACATGGCTGAGCTCTTTAATCACCACTTCATTAAGTCAGGATTCCTATTTGACTCAGCCATGCCTCCTTGCCCGTCCAATAATTCCTCATCTCCCACCCCTTCTAATGCGACTATCCCTGAAGCTTCTCCCTCTTTTTCCCCTGCCCCACTACAAAGTTTCTCCCTGCAGACAGTCACTGAGTCCAAGGTGCTAAAGGAGCACCTTAAACTTGGGTCAGATGGTTTAGACCCTTTCTTCTTTAAGGTTGCTTCCCCTATCATCGCCAAGCCTGTCTCTCCTTTCTGGGGATGTTCCAATTGCTTGGAAGGCAGCCACAGTTCATCCTTTATTTAAAAGGGAGATCAAGCTGATCCTAACTGTTAAAGGCCTATTTCTATTTTGCCCTGTTAATTAATCAAAAGTGTTGGAAAAACTTGTCAATAATCAACTGACTGGCTTTCTTGATGTCTAAAGTATTCTCTCGGGTATGCAATCTTGTTTCCGCTCAGGTTATGGATGTGTCACTGCAAACTTAAAGGTCCTCAATGATGTCACCATTGCCCTTGATTCAAAGCAATATTGTGCTGCTATTTTTATTGACTTGGCCAAAGCTTATGATACGGTAGACCATTCAATTCTTATGGGCCGGCTAAGGAGTATTGGTGTCTCTGAGGGGACTTTGGCCTGGTTTGCTAATTAACTTCTTTGGGACAGGGGGGCAGTATTGAGTAGCTTGGATAAAAAGGTGCCCAGAGTAAACTGCCTGCTACTCAGTCCTAAAAGCAAGAATATGCATATAATTAGTAGATTTGGATAGAAAACACTCTGAAGTTTCTAAAACTGTTTGAATGATGTCTGTGAGTATAACAGAACTCATATGGCAGGCAAAAACCTGAGAAAAAATCCAACCAGGAAGTGGGGAATCTGAGGTTTGTAGGTTTTCAACTCTTTGCCTATCCAAGATATGTCCTGGAGTGGCCTAGCCAGTCTCCAGATCTCAACCCCATAGAAAATCTTTGGAGGGAGTTGAAAGTTCGTGTTGCCCAGCAACAGCCCCAAAACATCACTGCTCTAGAGGAGATCTGCATGGAGGAATGGGCCAAAATACCAGCAACAGTGTGTGAAAACCTTGTGAAGACTTACAGAAAACGTTTGACCTCTGTCATTGCCAACAAAGGGTATATAACAAAGTATTGAGATAAACTTTTGTTATTGACCAAATACTTATTTTCCACCATCATTTGCAAATAAATTCATTAAAAATCCTACAATGTGATTTTCTGGATTTTCTTTTCTCATTTTGTCTGTCATAGTTGAAGTGTACCTATGATGAAAATTACAGGCCTCTCTCATCTTTTTAAGTGGGAGAACTTGCACAATTGGTGGCTGACTAAATACTTTTTTGCCCCACTGTAAGTGAGCATAATAATGTGCTTATTTTTACTGGACTGAATCTGATGGTCAGTCTGAGAGGGAGGGAGGGAGGGAGGGAGGGAGGGAGGGAGGGAGGGAGGGAGGGAGGGAGCAGCGGTGAGGCTGCCTCTCACCCAACTCACCGTCCCTCCGCCCTCCTTCCCTCCGCTGAGAAAAGGGGACACAGTCTTCCAGCTGAAACTCAAGTCGCACTGAATTATTTCTGCCTAATGCACCAAATCATGCTGTTACTCCTATGACCAGAGAAAGTGAAATATTCCTATTCTGCCCTTGAGTTGCGTTCCCATGCAAAACTAGACAGATAGCTAACAACTAAGTCTTCAATAAAACTCCCAAGGCGTGACTTTTCTTGAATGAATATATTGAAAACGTTTATGTTGTAAAACTGCAAAATACAGAAAAGAATATACTTTAGTATTCAATTCAGACCGACATACTGTAGCTGTACATTATACATTTGAAGTTGCATGAATACAAAGCACGTGCTAAGGTACCATGCATCTGGCATGATGCCAAACCATATAGCTAATTGTTACTCATATGGTAATTGACTAACTCCTTTCATTACTCTAATAATGTACAACCATCTATGTAGAATAACAAAGCATATTACACTAGAATCGGTAACAAAACTACAGTATTATATATTTTACAATTCGTTTGCATGACGCACGAGCAACGTAATACAGCTAACGGCATACATGAAAGGCATTGCAATTTGTGTGAGTAAATGCAACCAACCAACATTGATATGTAAGCAACTCTATCAATAACAAGATTATCATCACTAGCTAAATGCTTGAATCGAACTTACAAACAAATATTTTCCAAGGCTGAAGTGTGACAAGAAATAACTACACTGAAAGACCTGCACCGTAGCGTTGTTTTTAGCTGCTTCTATGCGTGCAGAACGAATTCTCTACTTCCTGTTTGCGTACAGTCTAAGTACCAGAAAGCTCCACTAGGGGGCAAATAACACCATGGAACACAATGAAAATCCATCTTAACCCTTTGTAATAAAATAATCTGTTACCTTCTAACAGGATGGCAGCACAATTCCTGAATATTAAAAAGACACAAGACGCTGATAATAAAGCAAAATTATTGGAACACTTTGCTATACTCATTCATTGCAGCTGCAGTGCTGGTTGTAGCATGTGGAAGTAGGGAGAACGCATATTTTATGGCTTATAAAAGTGTTAGCAGTACTGAATAATAACAAACATGATCTTGCACATAAAAACAGCAGCTCTTTGCTATATTCATTGAGTCTCTCTCTAATCATGGAGAGAGTCACTCAATTGTCTCTCTCTAGTTTTGAAATCTCAGTATCAACTTTGCTGTGCGTTCAAGGCTTCTTTTTCCAGTCTATGGCTCGAGGAAACTGTGCAGACACGGTGATCGGAGCTATCTGATTGGCCAGCGGTAGGACTATATGTGCACTTGATTTGCTCTCTGGGTCTGCCGGGAAGGTGAAGTTCTAACTTCAGACACATGAAATGGTTCAAAATGGGAACGTTTTGCCTTACCTGGCGCTAGGGCTGCAGAATCAAGTGCATCTACCGCCAACAACATGAAACGAATACAATAAACAGGAAGGCAAGGCTTTATGTTTTTCTTTTTTTTTTACAGAAACGCTTGGTGACCGACTAGGAATGCGATCGATCGCGATCGACTGGTTGGGGACCACTGGCCTACAGGCTCTCTCTGAGTTCCAAGCGCAATTTTTTTTGCGTCCAATGGAACACGGTGTATCAATGTGTCCATATGGCAAAGGCTGGTGCTCTTGCATTAGTTGCGTTTTAACTTTTAGATTTGTATCATTTTAATTCAGATTTTTATGATTAACCACGTGAAAATCATTCTGAGAAACGAAAACGTTATTATTGAAATAAAACTGTTCTACAAAAATGCACATATAACAACAATTATAACTGGCACGCAGATCGATAGAAATGGGCGGATACATTGTAAGCCTCTCCGAACTTGAAAGTCACAAGCTGCCTATGGTCTTAATGGTTGTTTATTATAAACCAAACTTGAGAAAGTGTGTGCACGCAGGGGGTCCCGTGAAAAAAACGGGCCCGCCTATAGAAATTAAATGCCCGTCCAATTGATTAGTTTTGGTGCCGGCACTGCCTTCATCTCTAGCTGTAGCCAGAGAAAAATGATATGGGGGGGAAAAAGTCGACCACACACCCACTCGTCCAATGACATAACATCCTCCCAGCAGTTGGTTAGCTAGCTAACGTTAGGCTCTGTGCTTTTAGCTTACCAAATAAATAGCTACATAAATAGATAAGCTAGCATATTAGCCACGTTGTGATCATTCCCCTTGCTAGTCTGATTGTATTGGCATTCCCAGCCTTAGTTAGCTACATTCGTTAATTTTGTTCCCAAAAGATTTAGTCATTGAAACTGAAACAGTACATACTGAATTGCTGGAGGAAGCCAACAATATACAAGGCCATCTGTGATTTACAACTAGACAGCAATATTTGTTGGACTTCCAAGAATTAGCAGAAATCCCACTCTGGAACTTTGATATGCCCGTAGAGTATATTATGTTCAACAATATATTGAAAAATGTGCCAAATCCAAAATGTTAGAGAGGCTAAAACTTTTATTTCAGCTCTGTACCACAGCATTTTGGATTTGAGATCAAATGTTTCATATGAAGCGACAGTACAGAATTTCCCCTTTTATTTGAGGGTATTTTCATACACATCTGTTTCACCGTTTAGAAATGAAAGCACTTTATGCATCTTGTCCCCCAACTTAAAAGGTGTCATAAGTATTTGGACAAATTCAGATATATGTTTATTAAAGTAGTCAAAAGTTTAGTATTTGGTCCAATATTCCTAGCACGCAATGACTACATCAAGCTTGTGACCCTACACACCTGTTGGATGCATTTGCAGTTCGTTGGGGTTGTGTTTCAGATTATGTTGTGACCAATATAAATAAATTGTAAATAACATATTGTGCATTTAATGTGGATACT
Organism: Salvelinus namaycush; assembly: GCF_016432855.1. Taxonomy (NCBI): domain Eukaryota; kingdom Metazoa; phylum Chordata; class Actinopteri; order Salmoniformes; family Salmonidae; genus Salvelinus; species Salvelinus namaycush. The sequence continues at coordinate 38,923,021 of NC_052308.1, forward strand.
ACCATGATTATGGATAATCATGACTGAATCGTTAATAATGATGAGTAAGAAAGTTAGAGGCATAAATATCGTAACCCCCCCCCCCCCTCTCCCAATAAAATGCAAACCTCTCATGTTATTGGTAATGGTGAAAAGTTAGCATGTCACTCATAATTATTAACGATTCAATTCATTATCATATAATTGAGCTTGTCCAAATACTTATGACACCTTCAAATGGGGGAACAAGATACATAAAGTGCTTTCATTTCTAAACGGTAAAACATATGTATGAACATACCCTCAAAGAAAAGGTGACATTCTGTACTGTTGCCTCATATTAAACATTTGATCTCAAATCCAAAATGCTGGAGTATAGACCAAAATGTAAAGTTTTAGCTCACTGTCCAAATAAATACGTAGGGGAGAATATACAATATGGGTTCTTACTGGTAGCTGATTGCAGTTAAGTTTATTTCATAAAACAACAATGTTTGAACCATAAGAAGACTACAATTGGCAAGCTTCTGCTAGTGCTTTAAAGGGGCGGTGAAGACCCAATGAACGGCATTGTGATCCAGAAGTGGCACAACAACATTGTAACATGAGAGTTGTTCTCACCTTCTCCTAGCGTCTGCTTCAGTAGATCATGCTTGGCCTGTAGTTTCACTATGAGGTTGCTGCCATTCAGGTACTCTTTAAATTTCTATACAGGCAGACAGAGACAGTCAGAGAGACAGAGAATGCAAAGAGAGAGAGAGAGAGAGAGAAATACTTTTACAATGTGTAATATATGACATTTAGCAACACTTTTATCCAAAGCAATTTATAGTAAGTAGTACAGTGAGTGAATTAATGTTTAATATGTACTCCTTGCAGGAATTGAACCTTGGCAATCCTAGCTAATGCCACACTCTTACAAACTGAGCCACACAGGACCCCACTTTGTAGGCTACAGTCAGTACTGCATTACAGCAAAAGGTTAATTTCATAATTCATTTGCATGACTTGTATCAGCAAAGCCTGATGATAATACCAGTCAAATGAATTCACAAGCAGATGGTTGCCTGTCTGAATTCCACAGGGCATAATGCTGCATAATGATGAACACTGGAGAAAGCCACTAAACTTGAATAGCATAAGTACTCTAATATCAGTATGTAATTCATTAATAAAAATGAAAAAAGCATTTCTAATGCACTGTAAGTTGTGTTAATACAATAATAATAATAATGTATGACACTATTATACTTTTTGTAAAGTGACTTAGAGTACACTTATGTGATCCCTGTGGGAATTGAACCCATGATGACAATGTTCTGGGGCCAAGCTGGGCTGAGCTCCCGGCCATCCAGGACCTCTATACCAGGTGGTGTCAGAGGAAGACGTACATTTTTTTCTAAGAATTCTGCCTTCAAAGCCATAGACTGTTCACTTTGCTACCGCACAGCAAGCGGTACCGATGCACAAAGTCTGGAACCAACAGGACCCTGAACAGCTTCTACCACCAAGCCATAAGACTGCTAAACAAGACTTCTAAATAGCTAATCAAAATGGCTACCTGCTGCTACTGGCCATTGACCCTTTTTTGTACTAAACCTCCTGCACTTGCTCTATGCACACACACTGGACTCTACCCACACACTCACACATACCTACATTGACACCCCAACACACACTACATATGCCCATGCACACATAACATGCGCACACATGCATATTAACTGCACACACACATTCATTCAAACCCACACACACACTGCTGCTATTGTCTATTATCTATCCTCTTGCCTAGTCACTTGAACCCTACTTATACACAGAGTGTACAAAACATTAGCAACACCTTCCTAATATTCAGAACAGCCTTGGGGTATGGACTCTACAAGGTGTCGAAAGCATTCCACAGGGAACCTCTGTCCTAGTCTCAAATCTCTGGAAGACTGAAACAGGTTTCCCTCAAGAATTTCCCTGTATTTAGCGCCATCCATCATTCTTTCAATTCTGACCAGTTTCCCAGTCCCTGCCGATGAAAAACATCCCCACAGCATGGGATGGTGTTCTCGGGGTGATGCAAGGTGTTGGGTTTGCGCCAGACATAGGGTTTTCCTCGATGGCCAAAAAGCTCAATTTTAGTCTTATCTGACCAGAGTACCTTCTTCCATATGTTTGGGGAGTCTCCCACATGCCTTCTGGCGAACACCAAAAGTGTTTGCTTATTTTTTCTTGAAGAAATTGCTTTTTTCTGGACACTCTTCCGTAAAGCCCAGCTCTGTGGAGTATACGGCTTAAAGTGGTCCTATGGACAGATACTCCAATCTCCGCTGTGGAGCTTTGCAGCTCCTTCAGGGTTATCGTTGGTCTCTTTGTTGCCTCTCTGATTAATGCCCTCCTTGCCTGGTCCGTGAGTTCTGGTGGGCGGCCCACTCTTGGCAGGTTTATGGTGGTGCCATATTCTTTCCATGTTTTAATAATGGATTTAATGGTGCTCCGTGGGACGTTCAAAGTTTATGATATTTTTTTTTACAACCCAACCCTGATCTGTACTTCTCCACAACTTTGTCCCTGACCTGTTTGGAGAGCTCCTTGGTCTTCATGGTGCCGCAGACTGAGGCCTTTCAGAACAGGTGTATATATACTGAGATCATGTGACAGATCATGTGACAAACAGATTGCACACAGATGGACTTTATATAACTAATTATGTGACTTCGGAAGGTAATTGGATGCTTCAGATCTTATTTAGGGGCAAAGGGGTGAATACATATGCATGCAGCACATTTCTGTTGTAATTTTTATTTTATTTCTTGAAACAAGTAATTTTTTTCATTTCACTTCACCAATTTGGACTATTTTGTGCATGTCCATTACATGAAATCCAAATAAAAATCTATTTAAATTACAGGTTGTAATGCAACAAAATAGGAAAAACGCCAAGGGGGATGAAAACTTTTGCAAGGTACTGTACCAGGAAGCATTCATACAAATGAGAAAAAAAAACATTTCTAATGCTTTGTAAGCATGGTTAGTTGTCAAAGCCAATCACAGTGAAGTCTTAAGTCAAGTGACTTATCAGAGCCACTCACAGTGAAGTAGAAGCCCTCCGTCTCCTGCTGGTTGGCTCGTCTCTTAGCAACGTTGACCTTGCTCATGTAGGAGTCGGACGAGGCAGACTTGACCGACTCAGTGGACTGGCTGTGCTGGAAAGCCTCAGACACATCAAAGTCCTCGACCGTCAGCATGTCCTGCAGCGTCTGCATGGTGGCATCCAGGGTCTTTCTTACCTAAGAAATACAAAAAGGGAAGAGTCATTATTAAACTGTGTCACAACATCAATATTCACAGTGTTTTCCTTGCACACAATGAGACTTCAATTGTAATTGTATAATGCTCTTAAATCTGTATGGGACTGTATCAACAGTGGACTAATGAAACAAATACCAAAAGATAGTTTTTGAGTCGATTTTTCCTTTAAGAGCAAAATGTCAAATTAAAGAACAAAATGTCCCACATCTACACTAGTATGACTTCTGCAGACACCATCTTGATCACAGTACTACATCCTACAACCGCTTGCATAATATATAATGTAAAGTTCAGTCAGCCCGGTAGGGGACATGTTTTCTGGTGTGAGTGTGTGACCGTGTGAAGATAATTAGGAAGATAACTGGTGTTCTGTCTGTGTGAGAGGGAGAGGAACTGAGCAGAGGGAGCACCTCCATATTCATAGGAGATAAGCTGAATGCATAGCACAAATATGGTGACCTTTACACACATCTGTCTGAATCACTGCAGCAGCATGAAGCAAGCAGGCAGGCAGACAGGCAGGCAGGCTCTGTAGCTGGAGGCCTGGATGCAGTGCTAGCTGCTAGGGCCTGGCTACCTGCCTGGTTTGGTGGGCGATGGGGAAGAGATGGAAGATGAGAGTCAACCCTAGGGCCACACCTTCGTCAGTTTAGAAGATTTATTGTGCATGAACGCTGCTTGGGTAACAGTCCTCATACAGTAGGGGCTCCCCTGCCCGCTTGTTAGATGAGAGGCAATCCCAGGGGCTACACTTTGCTTGTGAGAGAGAGTGTGCGTGAATGCATTATTGTGTGTGTGAATGTTTGTGAGAGGGAGGGACTGTGTGTGTGTGTGTGTGTGTGCACGCACGCGCATAATTATAGTGTGAGTAGGAAAACGCCTTCAGCCGACATGAACATGGTCAACAGTACAGTAATGCAGTCAGTGTGTGGTTCACCAGAGCTGCTGGGGTCATCTGTTGGCCCTGAGTGGATATAAGCCTGTCTGTTTGAGTATTCATGATGTGCATCTAAACATGAGTCACAAATTTTGCCTATAGCCCTCTGCCTAGATGGATTTCTGAAGAGACAAGAAAAGACTGACAGTATATCAGTTTTAACATACTGAATGTTTCCATATCCTGTATGCATGTTTTTCCCTAAAAAGTTCAGCAGGGCACAACTTGTGTAACACACAATAGTATAGGTATTGGATGAAGCTCAATGTTAAATTCAAATCTCCCTACTATCATATCTAAGCCAATATGATAACAGTGACCATTGGACTTCATTTTTTGGGGGATTGACTAGGTTTGTAGGTTTAACATTTAAAAAACATAGATATGTAAAATGTATCGTTCTCACGTGCTCATTTCTGTCTATTAAGAACCAACAATGTGGTACCTTTTTGTAACATTCTCTGACATGTACAATAAGGACAATACTCATGACATTCCTATCTACAATGTTCCACTATTTTTACCTACTGAACATGGCCCAGGTGGTAAGTTTACTGACTCTGACCATGTGACTATGTTAGGGTTAGAGCTCACCTCCTCGTTCTCTATCTTGAGCGTGCCCAGGCGGGACTGGAGCTGGTGGTGACGCATCAGGAGCTCTGTCTGCACCGGCTGCTGGGCACTCACCTGACACACCTGGTGAGGATTGATTAGATTAGATGGATGGATGGATACTGTAGATAGAGATCAGGCTTTCAGTTAAGAACATGTGGCGCCGGACAACGTGATTTAAAGATTTAAATTTACTGGCCATTTGAGAAATTTACCGGACCCATATGCATTGGGTTCGTAACCCATTAGGGCGTCTACCCCCGGTGCTCAGAATGACAGAAATAACATTTACATTGTTGGGTTCTGAGAATAGGAAATATACTTTTTCATTTCACTGAGAGAGAGAGGGTAGTGTATAACGTTTACATTATGTCAGGATATGTTATTGTTAGCCATCTGGGATCCTATGGGAGGGAAACTCTGGGAGGAGAAGAGAGACAGTCTGGTGCCAGTCACCATGACAGCCTTGAGTTGGTGAGGAGTGAGCACTTTGGGGTAGAGGTCAGGTCAGATGAAGTGAGGAAGAACAGATATTACTAAGGTTCTGTATTGGTTGTTCAGATGGGTAGGAGGAGACACAGCATAGGAGAAAGAGTTAAATAATAGTGCTTGGGTGAATATGTTTTCATCGATTCAGCTGTTCGTTCCTTTGGGAAGAATAAACTTGGTTTAAGCTTTCACAGTGTCCGTTAGGTTCTGATTATTAGAGTAATAACTCAACAACATTATGGTAATTCATTTTAACAGAACATGCAACTCCTGCAATAAAGCAGCCAATAAAACGTAATTTTCAAACATTTGCCTAAATGCAATTTGCGGGAAAACACAATTCTAAACAGTGCACCTGATGCCAGCAGTATATGTCAGAGATGAAAATCTCCTTAGAAAGAGGGTGACTCTAAAGATGCAACAACTAGGACGGGTTGCTAATATGACTAGGATTGTACCTTTGGCTTTGGACAACAAAAGAGAGTTGATATGAAAACCAATAGAACAAGAGAGAAATGGCATAAGAGGAAGTCTTTCATGGGCAGTGCGCATGGCAAAAGGCCTAGTTGATTATTGAGTTGCGGCTGTCAGTGAAAAACATCTCAAATATATGTGAGACAAGGGACGAAAATAGACTATAGGTGCGTCTCTCTCCAGAATGCTCTCAGCTGTCTCCCACCAATTATTTTGCACATTCATTGTTTTAATTGCCCTTTGATTGTTTATTATGATCCATTCCCATTACATACTGTACGTCACCAGTAGTAAATGTACTGTTAATCCCAGTCATTTGGTTGCATAAAGTTCTGTTAACGCATTGTATTACTAATTAGGCCTACAGTCATTTACCATTCTCATTCTCAGAGTGGAAACGCTGTTTGCAGAATTCACAACCTGCTACACTTGTGAGAAACAAGTTTAGGTTTATTTCATCACTATCATTTATGAGTTTAGCCATTTCTTTTTTCATCGTCTTTTGTTTGGAGTGCTCCGTGTGAGCAATGAGCATGGGTCTGGTTTCTCTGTCTTGTTAATGTTGAGGGAGCACGCATAGAAGTAGCCTACCTGGCCTGCTGTGCACAAATGTAGGAAAGTGCCCATTTGAGGATGTTTTCTGCTTTTCTTAACTTACCACATTCAACACTAATAAGCTGAGCTTTTCAGTCATTTTTTCTTCACCCCACACAGTAAGAGTAAGTCAATGAAGTCTTGTTTTTTAAAAGGTTTTTTTACATCTTTGCAAATGATAGCCTAATCGTTCCTATTTGAAAATTATTTCCAGCAATCTCCTCCTCAATAATAACCAAGCCTCGGTGTGAAAGAGCAAAATACCATGATCTGATGATGCCATATATCCAGTGGAAAAGTCATAAAATACCTTTCCCTTGCACAAAAACAGCTGTCTGACCCAAGCTCACTGGCATGGGAAACCTTGAAGGCCTGGAATAGGTTAGTTGATACAATGTTGCAAAGTTCACTAGAGACAGCTTCAGGCCAGACCCAGTTGATTGATTTGATACAATGTTGCACTTGAAACCTCAAGTCAAGACAGACAAAGGGAGGCAGAGAGGCTGAGTAGAGAGAAAATCTGCTTGAAAGAACCAGAATTTTCAGCAGTATATTTTTGACCCTGGCATTGCTGTTACAATCACCCCTCCAATCACACACCCTCCACCTCCCTCACCTCATCGCCCATGTGTGGCTGGTAGTCGAAGCGTGTGGGCGGGCAGAAGATCTGACTGTGCACGTCCATGACCCTGTGTTTGTCCCCTCTGACATCCATGGCATCCACGGCCCCCTCCAGCTGGTCCAGCCCCTCGTGGCGGGACGTCTCCAGGCTGTACTCTGCAGATAGGTAGGTCCTCAGGGTCCGCGCCAGGCTGGCATGGTAGCCCATGTCACAGCACTGGGGGGAGGCATGGACAACACAACACACAGTCATTACCATAGAAATAACTAACCCTTCCCCAGGTCACAGACAGGGAAAATACACTGTCATTATGACAGCAATAACCATAAACCTCACCCAGGTTGAGATGAGTAGGAAAAATGCCCAGTCATTAAAGTCACATTCACAAATCATTGGGTTTTTTTCATCTAGAACCTGACAACCGTTCCTCAAATGTCTACTAAATATGTACACCAAATATAGTCATTACCATAGACTTAGAACTACAATGGAAATGTCTGTTCTAGTAATTATATTTCTATGGTTACCACCATTGGGAAGCACATAATGTTAGTTCCAAACCAATGGGGAGAGATACTGTGTCACAAGATGCTATTATGCGTCCATCTATCAAACCATCTATTACTGTATCAATTATTCATTAAATCCATTGCAATCAATAAAATGCTAACTTCAAACAAAATAGGAGATACTGTGTCAGATGCTACTCTGCTTCAATCCATCAAACTACTGTATCTATTATTTATTGCAATCAATAGAACGCTAACTTTGAATAAAATACCCTGTATTACAAGATGCCACTGGGCTTTTGTGTATCAAATGGATTCTACCATTCTCATGTTGTTGTAATCAGCATGTCCTGTACCACCCACTCACATCTATCATGTCAGAGACATCGTGGATGTAATATTTGGCCACCAGAGCATTGGTCGCGGCCAGGTTCAACAAATAGTCGTTCCGGGCTTTAATGCACTTCAGCTTGTTTTCAGAGTATTTGGCTTGTCTCTGGGGAGAGAGGGAGAAGAAGAGAGAGAGGGAGACAGAGAGATAAATATCAGTAAACCATAGATGATCTCTCTCTAAAAGGATTCTTATACCAAGGGTGTAAAACATTTTGTTCCATCTATGGAAGTCTAATCTGATCAAAATAATTTACATGGGACACATGAAACAAGAGGTCCAGTCTTACCACGGCAACAAAACCAGTTAACGTTTCTGGTCATTAGTGTATACATTAACTGATGAAATGTCAGACGCTAATGCATCCAAGTCCTCAGAGCTTTTACAGACAATTGGGAGAACACACACACACACACACTCAGCCCAAGCCACACCTTCTCCTTCATCTTCTCCATCTTCTTGACGGAGCTGCGTCGCTGTGGGCGGTCGTCATGGCGCAAGAGGCTGGTGCTGACCTCATTGGCCTTGCCAATCTGCTTCTCTTCCTGTTTCTCCGCCTCCTTCAGCTTGCTCTCGGCGCTGACGCTCTCGGTGTGGTACATGTGGTAGGTCTTCATCACCTACCCGGGGACAGGAGGACGACAAGGGTTAGAGCGGTGTGTCTGTGTGAACATTAAAACAGGACATTGTACAGAACATTAAAAATCAACTACATGTACACTAAGTTCACGTCAAGGCTCTTGGTCTGGACGTTGACATTGGTCATGAGACTAACTCGACGGAGTAACGAGGCAACACACTAAAACTCACGATAAGCGTGTAACAGACGCTGTCGATGGGAGATTGGTTAGACGTGCATATCTAAAGTTAGGATTCAGCATACTAATCCGCGTGTCCTGTAAACTGAATGAGAACACAGAAAGACAGCTACTGTCAAATCTGTTAAGGATTTGTGACCGAGGGCTACAATTAGGTTACTTCTGTTCTGTTTCTCTCCCCTCACGCACTACAAACTCACCCTCTCTCTTACACGTCTCCTAGCAACTCTGATTGAGGTAATCGATGTGAGGAGAGTGCAAGTGAAACCAGCAGGAAGATTGTCGTAGCCAAGTTACAGAGATCTTTTTCTCGAGCTGAGTCACAGAGAACCTTTCCTCGTTCCTCTGGCTGCTGCTGGGTGTGAAACAAGAGAGGAGCCTTTGGTTCTGACTTGAAGTCAGATCAAGCTGGAGACGTGTTGAAGCCAAGCTGGCTCTCACATTGTGCATTATGCATCAACACTGTACATAAAACATGTACAAGTATGTACAAGTACTAGCTATTAACTATGTCACCGATGTACACATGATAAAAAGCAAAATCGATGAAAATCGGCATCATTATGATGCATGTCATGCAGAATCATTCCTCATGCGGCCATTTAGTGTATTTAAAGCCCAGGCATTTTCAATTGGTTGCATGCTTGCTGCTGCACAGTGTGGTCGTGTTATTTTACCAATGCTCACTGGCCTGCCTACAACACTTAAATATCTATCTGAGGGATGTGAATGGACAGACACTGCATGTGTCGACACTAGTCAGTCACAGCCATTCTATATCCATTTCAACACAGTGTTCCAACCAAAACAAACAAACAGGATCAACATTCTAATACAATTGATATAATACCAGCCTCTGTAACGTGACTGCTGGTTTAGCTGTCTGGCTGGTGGACAATGTCATTCTCTACATATTGATTGTAATCCAGGACTCTGGCTAAACAGCCGATAGAGTCCATACTGTCTGTGTTACAGAGCGATGCCCTGGCATTTCAGAAACAGGCATCACATTTCACAAATGAGTGCCTTCCTGTCACAAACACACACACAGATATACACACACATTCACGCATGCACAAGCACACACATCAAGTCACACAACGTCAGGAAGACAAAGGAGCTGATCGTGGACTACCCGAAAGCCATAAGACTGTTGAACAGTTAATTAAACACCTACCTACATGTACATTGTACTTCAATCAATCAATCACCTAACCAAACCTACATGTACATATTACCTAAATCAATCACCCCAACTACTTCGTACCCCAGTACACGACTCAGTACTGGTACTCCTTGTATATAACTGATATATAGCCTCGTTATTATTATTTTATTGTGTTACTATTTTCTTTTAATCCATTTGTAATGTTCTTACTTTTTAACTGCATTGTTGGGAAAGGGCTCGTGAGTAAGTATTTCACGGTAAAGTCTACACTTGTTGTATTTGGCGCATGAGACAAATGCAATTTGATTTGGTTTAATCAAATCAAACTGAAACAACCTGGGACAGGTGTCTTTGAGCATTCATTATTGTGTGTGCGTGTGCTTGCTTATGCATACTCTTCATGTACACAGTCAATTTACAGACAGAAGAGAAGGATGCCAATTAACTTTAACAACAGATCTGTGTTTGATCCTGTGTAGCATGGGCTGAATATGTAAATATGTGACGATACACCTTGGCAGTGAGCAGACCTCCACTGCAGTGGAAACTGCTGAGTTGGCTTGGAGCAGAGCCAATGGCAAGTACAGTTTCTCCTTCAACTACAACTTCTCTCACAGCGGGAGGAAAAATGCTAATTCTTAATGTCCTCCAGGGCAGAAAGAAATGACCTGTGCAGCAAGGCTGTGCTGCTGGAGTGCTGATAAAGCTATTCTGCTCTGGGCATATCCTGGGCAACCCAGAGACAACAGAGCAGAGAGTCAGAGGGTCTGAGGTGGGTCTAGCGGAATGGCGTTAGCTTCAGGAGGCTAACTAACAAACATGGGGAGTGGATGGAAGGAGACACTGTACAGTAAAAAGATATCGGGAAGAGAAAAGGAAGGAGAGAGAAAAAAAGAGCAAGACCGAGAGCGTGAGAGAGCGAGAGAAAGAAAGAGGGGCAAGTGAGAGAGAGACAGAAAGAAAGATGGGCGAGAGAGAGGGAGAGAGAGGCGAGAGAGAGAGACAGAAAGAAAGAAGGAAAGAAAGAAAGAGGGGCGAGAGAGAGCGAGAGAAAGAAAGAGGTGCGAGAGAGGCCACAGGGAGAGAGAGACAGAAAGAAAGAGGGACGAGAGAGAGAGGCGAGAGAGAGACAGAAAGAAAGAAAGAGGGGCGAAAGAGAGCGAGAGAAAGAAAGAGGGGCGAGAGAGGCCACAGAGAGAGAGAGAAACAGAAAAAAAGAGGGACGAGAGCGAGAGAATGACATGTTGTTTACTCACAGTGTAGAGCTCATTCGTGACTTTTACCAACTCCTCATGCATCTGCACCCCGATGTCTTTGCTCTGAAAAGAAGCAGAGGAAGCATGAAGTGTGCAAATCAATCTCACAGGTGACAGGAAGAACATGTTTACCATTAACAGACCTGGTTGTTTCCCTGAGGCATGAATACATCGGTTTCCCGGGATCATGTGTCTGTATGGAAGAGATGCGTTTCCCTTTGACGTGTTTGTATGGGAGATGACTGAACACCACGACATGTTGTTTCTCTCTATTTATGAAAAGGCTGTGTACAGGAAGGCAGCTAATAGACGAGGAAGTATGGAAGGCAGAGTGGTTTAAATAATCCTGTAAGAGTAGGAACGGTTTTCCTCTTCAGTAATACACTACAGTGTGTTACAGGTTAAAAGTGCAGTATTTAGGCGTCAGTGATGGTAGGTTGTCACGGCCATGGTTGTTATGCCCAGCAGCAGTGAGTTAGGCCTAATCAACTCCACTTTCATCAGAGATTGGTGCTATGGCAGCAACACTACATTTACACATAAGAACAACTTAAACAGTATTCATTAACATTATTTTTAGTTTAGTATATTCATGTTGCACAATATTTGCTTCTACATTGAACCCGGATGGTATGTGGTATGGAATGCATAGATCGGTAATCAGGACGATTTTGTCTTGAGCAGATGATCGGCGGGCCGGAACATAATTACAAATAATTTGTTGACTGCAAATTGACCTCAAGAAGCCCAAACAGATATAATATATCACTGAAACAACCATTTCAAACCATGCTAACATTGGTCTCTTAGTGTGGGAATACTTGAGGACAGATTTCCAAAATTAAAACAACTTGAAGCTGATTTCCTGGTGTTTTTACAGTCTTTGGTGCAACCATGACAATTATATATTTTTTTTGCTCAGAAAACTTGAGGGGCCAAATAAAACCACCTGTGGGCTAAATCCGTCAGTTGGGGAACCCTGGCATAGATGGTGCTACTGCTATCATCCTTGACATTGTAACAAACTTTACACCACAACTCCCCATTTCTTGCAGTGGGAGAGATTTTATCATTTTTCAACAGGCAATTACTCAGCCACCTCTCTCTGAGCTGCCCATCAGGCAGCAACAACTCAGCCCACCAGGCAGTAACAACTCAGCCCACCAGGCAGTAACAACTCAGCACACCAGGCAGTAACAACTCAGCCCACCAGGCAGCCCAGCCCACCAGGCAGGAACAACCCACCAGGAAAGAGTAACCCAGCCTCATCACGGCTCCCCCTGACAGCATATCCATTCCCAGAGGACATAAATCATGTGAGACCTCAGCCGGTTGCTGTGGATCGATACTGATCTGTGCTTCCCCCAGCCAGATTGTTCCATCATACTGCAGTCCCTGAACCATGGCCACTCTCTGCTCTAACTCTCTCTCTGAGACATGCTTTATAGCTCTGATGGGTCCTAGGCTATAGCTAATGTGTATACTTAGGTGAAGATTAACAGGGACATTTCATGCAGCAATGTATCCTTCAGTCATTTAATGACATAAAAATTGCAGGATAGAAGCGGAGATTATACTTGTAGTTTGTTTACCAGATGTAGTTTGTTTACCACTTTAGAAAGACAAAGATGTTGTGAAGAACAGGAAACGCTGGAGGAGGGAGCAGGTGACACAGAGAAAGGGAAGAAAATACATTTGAAGGTGGGGAACACATCTCTCAGCTGTAGGTCTGACATCCAGAGGTAGACGAGGTTGGTACTAGCCCAGCCTGACAGCACATACTGTAGGTTAGTATCCCAGGCGTGTGTGTGTAATCACCCCTATGTGCTTCCTCTTCACCTTTCCCACTTTCAAATTCCTTTCCTTCCCTTTCCCTGTATCACCTGCTTCCTCCTCCAGCTTCTGTGTGCATGTGCTTGTGGTGTGTGTGTGTGTGTGGGGGGGGGGGGGGGGGGGGGGTGTCCTGACCTTTTTGAAAAGTCTGATGACATCCTCTCCGACGTGTGCCAGGCGGAAGATGACATTGTTGTTGTAGAGGTCGCTGAGGGTAGCATGATCTCTGCTCTCTCTCCTTGTCTGGTTCAGAACCAAGTACCAACAGTTCACTGTCGACAGCAGGTTCTGGTCCTTCCTGGAAATAACGGGGGGGGGGTTAATGCAACCAATATTATTGTTTGTCCCCAATATCGTTTAGCTTTTGGAATCTACCAGTGTAGTTTAGCAGATACTAGTGTGGAAATTAACAGCTGAGAAGGTGAGGTGTTGTTAAATGAAAGCCTGTAGGTGAGATGAAGCTTTGATGTGGAGATGAGATATACGTTTATCACATTCTCTTCATTTCCTGTAGAGGAGGAAAAGGAAGTAGCACACAGTGAAAGATGGAAACTAAGTCTCACCATCACAGTCAGATAGGCATCTTTGGCTGAGCACGCACCTCTCTTTATATAACTTCACACAGGGCCAGATAGGCGTCGTCTGCTGAGCATGCTGACTGAAGTAACATTGTGTGAGGGGGGAGGTATCTTTTATACTATGAAATTTTGCTAAGCATGCACCGCTCTGCACATCACACTCAAAAGCCTATTTGAGAAGGAACCTCTAGTCTTTTCTACAAACACATCAATAACCACAGGTTGAGTAATGAACAAGTGACTTAGAAGGAGTCTGCACAACAACAGCAAGCTAACCAGTCATATAGCACTACACCACTCAGAATAAACTGCATGACATTGCTTCAAGATGACGGTGAGCCCGTTTCTTTAATGCGATGTAATTGTTATAATGAAAAGATAGTGTACAGGTCGAGGTTCCTCTCCTTAATTATTACTGACACATCATAATGCATATCAGTCTTCTACAGGAGCAGAGTCTTGATCTCAGTCAGTCTCTCCAAGTCAGGGTTGGGGTCAATTCCAATTGAAGGCAGTCAATTTAAGAAGGGATTTGAATTTAAAATAATAAAAAATATATATATAATTTTTTTTAAATTGCATTTACTTTTCAGTTTATAGAGAAGTGATTGCAAAACCTGTTTTTGTATTTTTGTATGAGAATTTACTTCCTGAATTGACTGCCTTCAATTTCCAATTGACTCCAACCCTGCTCAAAGTCTTTCCCACTCTGGGGGCTCTTGACTCCTGTCTCTCCAACCATACAAGTGAAAAGATGTCAAAACAGACAATAAAAAGAATAAGGAAAGAAGTTCCTGGCGTGGATAGTTAAAAGAGACTCGCTTTAATATGTTGCTCCAGGTAGCCTAGGCTACTCCACAGCCCACACATCTGAGGCTCTCGTCAGCTCCTTCCTTTTTATCCAGCATCCTTTGAATAAAAAGTCCCCATAGCTTCCCTATCTGTGGTGGAGGATGTGAATGATTGATCCTGGACATACAGTCGGCTTCCAGGAACTCAATTGGGGCCCGACCCAGCAAGTAGCTCTGCACTAAATCAAAAGTAAACTATCTTGGCAGAATTATAGTCTAAGACGTTCTTATAGAGGTTATATACTCTAAGAGCTGTCTCTGAGCTGTCCATTGCAGATAACAGACCACTACTAGCAGGGGAGCAACACTGCAGTGATCTGCACTGCACGGAACTGGAGATGGTATAATGACCCTTTTCCCCATGCATGCATTCTTCTCGAGCAACTTGAAAACGTTTTTTCTGTTTGTCATGTGCCTCTTCTTTTATTGAGTTTGACACTGAAATGAAAACCTGAAAAGATCAAAACGGATAAAAAGGGAAGGAGACCACCGGGGGGTTGAGGAAATAAAAAGAGAGAGCGCGCTCTGGAGCGAGGGCGGGAGGAGAGGGAGGCATGGATGGAATTATTAAAAACATGGAGATTCTAGCAGCCAAGTGAGTGCAGCACTAGGTGAGTTCTGAATCCCACCTTTGAAAGACAGAAATAATGATTGCCATTTAATGTGAGGAGGGTGCAACTGGGACAATGGGGTGTCGAGAGAGGAGACTAGAGAAAGATATGAAAATAGAGAAGGAGAGGAGACTAGAGAAAGAGGGGAGAATGATACATGTATTCTCTGATAGTTTACACGGTATCTCATCCATATAGATTCCACTAAAACCAATTGACCATAGAGGAAGCTACTCAAAAACCAACGAGGATGTCAAGCAAGAGGATGCATAGTCAGGTCAAGTGCAAGAGTGCATAAGGATGTGTGTGTCTTTGTGTGTGTGTCTCTGTGTCTGTGTGTGTCTCTGTGTCTGTGTCTCTCTCTCGCTGCATGTGTGGGTGTATCTCTGTGTGTGTGTGTGTGTGTGTGTGTGTGTGTGTGTGTGTGTGTGTGTGTGTGTGTGTGTGTGTGTGTGTGTGTGTGTGTGTGTGTGTGTGTGTGTGTATGTGTCTCTGTGTGTGTGTGTATGTATGTATGTATGTATGTATGTATGTGTGTGTGTGTGTGTGTGTGTGTGTGTGTGTGTATATATATATGTGTCTCTCTCTCTCTCTCTCTCTCTCTCTCTCTGTGTGTGTCTGTGTGCATAGGCCCACTCACTGGGGATCCAGGCCCACCTACTGGGGAGCCAGGCCCAGCCAATCAGAATGAGTTTTACTACACAAAAGGGATTTTTTACAGACTGAAATACTACTCCGTTTCATCAGCTGTCCAGGTGGCTGGTCTCAGACAAGGTGAAGAAGCTGGATGTGGAGGTCCTGGGCTGTGGTTGTGAGGCCGGTTGAACATACTGCCAAATTCTCAAAAACGACATTGGAGGCGGCTTATGGTAGAGAAATTAACATTATCTGGCAACAGCTCTGGTGGACATTCCTGCAGTCAGCATGCCAATTGCGCGCGCCCTCAAAACTTGAGACATCTGTGGCATTGTGTTGTGTGACAAAACTGCACATTTTAGAGAGGCCTTTTATTGTCCCCAGCACAAGGTGCATCTGTGTAATGATCATGCTGTTTAATCAGCTTCTTGATTTTCCACACCTGTCAAGGGGATGGATTATCTTGGCAAAGGAGAAATGCTCACTAACAGGGATATAAACAAATTTGTGCCCAAAATGTTAGAGAAATACACCTTTTTCTGCATTTGGCAAATTTCTGGGATCTTTTATTTCAACTCAGGAAACATGGGACCAACACTTTACATGTTGCGTTTATATTTTTGTCAAGTATATACCATTTCTGTTTATCATACAGTCGTATGATAAGACAATAGCACAATTACAGGATTACCAGACAGACAGTACACACAACAATACTCACTTAAAGTGCTGATGTTCCCTGGAGGAGCGTATCTTGCCGGAGAAGCGCTCGGCCAGTTTGTCCAGGCCTCTGGAGTACTCCAACTGCAGCTCGGCCTTGCGGCGGAAGAAGTCCTGCAGGTCCTGCAGAAGCTGTAGCCGGGACTCCGACTGCTGCTCAAGACATCGGAACTGCTCCACCAACTGGTTACGGATCTCTGACAATTAGAAATGAGGAAAGCACACCTTCAAAAGAGGGGCAGTGTGAAAAAGGTAAACGTGTCTTGCGGACGTAAGGGTGGGCAGGCAGGAGGCAAAGGTACATACAAAAGAACAAACAAAAACACATTTCTCCAAATAAATGTTTAAAGTGTGTGTGCACGTGTTGGATCTTGCTGTCCTCTGCCTATGGAGAGTGCTCTATGCTTCCTGCTGGGGTGTCACTGTCTATAATGTGTTATGCTGGGCTCTCCATGCTTGCTGTTGAATACTGTAGCTAAGGTGCTGGCCTGCTCAAGCCAGGGTTGTGAGCCAGAAGCCAGCACAGCGAGATAGAGAGCAGACTATATCAGCATCCCCTCACACTGTGTCAGCCCATATAGATCACAAGCCTCATTACATTAAATCATCGTTTAGGGACTCAAGTCACAGTAAGCCACTGTGGCACTGGTGTGGCTCTGCTGATGTGAGGGCTTTGGAGATACAGGCATTCAGTAGCTGCACATAGTAGTACATAACTATCGATGATTACTATGCAAAGCTGTGTTAATATTCCTATTGGTAACCTCTTCAAATATTATAGCGTATAGTATAGGCTTGGGCGGTATACCAAATACACAGTATACCGGGGTATTTGGAAATACCGTTGAAACTATTTATTTGAAGTTTTTCAATAAATGTGTATTTTTTAGCTGCTGAAATAAATACCTGCAGTCAACTTGTGCAATACGTTAGGAGATAAAGCAGATGATGTTCTTCATTTCACCTGTCACATTATTTAACATTATGAAGCTTACCGCAGTTCCCCAGAACAGTTGAGCCAGTCATGTGTTTGTTTGCAAATAGCACAACAGGAGAAACGGGAGCAGGTGAGTCCAGCTGTGTATTGACAGGGGTCGCGTTTTATATCGAAAGTCAACAGTGTTTTTTTGCTTCAATAGAGTGATCAGGGATGTGCAACTTTAGTTTTCCTTCACAGAAAATACATTAGTGCAACACATTCGGGAGAAAAAAAGCTTAATTTTCATCAGAAGACAACAGAAGTGCAACGCTATTTGGCTGGCAGCCACACAAGTAAATGAGTTTACAATGAAAAAGCAAGATCTTTTTTTGTAAAAACGATGCATGGCCATTATATTTCTAATGTTTAACATTGAAATAATGTAGCCAGCTACATTTCCTAATGTTTTGCTTAAAGTTAATATTGCATTTTACAGGAGAAAAGTAGGCTGGCTACACTGAGAGAAGTACCAGAGACAAGTAGCTACACATCAGTTCGAGCGTTGTCTGCCGATAGAATGACAGTTTGTGAATTCTCATCTGAGTGGAAAAGTGCAACTGAAGCACAAAATGTGTCTGATGCAGAGCAGAAATTACAATAAGAAGCATTTTACATCTGTGTTTACAAAGGGCAGCAAGATATTTCTTACGCATTTTATATTGTTTCCTGTATGAAAAACGCAGAATCTTGTGTTAACCGTGACCCCTAAGTTTACCTTGCTAGTTATCTAAGTAAGTAGCTGAATTAATAAAGTGACGGGGCATCATATTGTGTTAGTTTTCTGCCGTGTTTGAGACGTCAAAGCCCTTCATATGAGTTAGTGGCAGCTGTACAAATATCTTAATTTAATAGTATTTTTTCTCCTCTCCGTTCTCAGACAGTTTTCTCATCCCTCCTCTTCTCTGAGCAGAGCAGGTAGGCCTGTTGCCCTGGCGAATCCAGACTCCACTCCACTCTACACATGCTGCTCCAGAGCCAGTACTGTTCTTCCTTCTAACAAGCATGCGTCAAAACTTTGTTAATTTGCATAATGTCGCTTGTTCATGTTCGCTTGTAGATGTCCAAACTCACCAAAAATTAAATTCCGTAGCTCCTACCTATATTACTTGTGCTAACTTTGTTAGCATTCTGGTAACAGACGACCAATGGGCATTTATTGGAACACCCTTGTGTACAAAGCCGGTAATACCGTATATCCCGGGATGAAAGAAGGACGGTATGACGATATGAAAATCTGAATAGCGCCCAACCCTAGTTTGATATGCTGCTTAAAGATACACTTAAATCAATGGCGATGTGAGACTGCAAAGGTTTCTACATTGCGTGTTATTTTAGGTTCAATTTAGCCATACGCCATTAACTCATAATCCCACTCAGGTATTTTGATTATAATTGAAGAATGCTGACCAAAAACGATTGGCATTTTCCCCCATTCTTTGACTTTGAATACAAGCATAGTTTCCAAACCGCCGAAAGCTTGTAATTCAAAGAATGTGTGCCATTTTAAAATGACAAACTTTTCTTTGTGGTCGCTCGCAGAACAATGTGTAGATCTCAGAAGGCTGCCCTGACCTACATCCTATTCTCCATCCTGTCTGCCTAAATCAGCCAGACATGCATCTCGCGTCTAAAGGCTCCTTCTGCAGCTACGAGCACACACTCACACACACAGAGACTGACATTCACTCACACGCATGCAGACAGAGACACACATGCAGCTCTGTAAAATCCAATGACTCACTTACAGCGCAGTTAGTAGCACAGTACAAATATCCAAATAATAATGTAAAAAACAACAGTATTTAAGATTTTAGATTCTGTAGATGAACAGATGGTCCAAGGCATTTCCATAATGTGGTGATGAACTGATCTTTTCTCTCGATTCCCTTAACAGAACCAGTCCAAGTGATTAAGCAATATGGAGATCATGATTGAACCCTTCCAAGTCTCCAGCTTGGCAGCCTTTACCCATCATGCACTACCCAGCAAACAGACAGGAAGTCTTTAGAAATGTATCAATGAACCAGATTATACTGCCCCTTGCATATAAAAGGCACTTTTGTTTACTTCTCAATGGGGTTTTTGTATTGATGAATAAAGCAGCACAAAAATAGCAAGAGTGTGTGTGTGTGTGTGTGTGTGTGTGTGTGTGCCTTCTATTTCCTGGCCGGCTTGTTGGAAATGTATCCCTCATGGTCTCCATGGCTGCCTGGATAAGGAACCCTGGATACATCTCCACTAGTCTGGCCAGAGTTCCACTTCTGTGTTCCACTTCTGTGTTCCGTTCCCTCCCAGAAGCCCTTCTGTTTATTGGTATAATGGGCTGGGACAAGGGCAACTTTGAGGTTGTGTCTCAAATGGCACCCTATTCCCTATGTAGTGCTCTGGTCAAAAGTAGTGCACCACATAGGGAATAGGGTGCCATTTGGACCACATTCTGAGTCTCTCAATAACAATTAATAGCCTGTACAGTTGAAGTCGGAAGTTTACATACACTTGGCTAAGGTGTATGTAAACTTCCGACTTCAACTGTATGTGCTGCTGAAAGGAGTCAGTGGGAAAAAATGACGGTCCTGCTGCCAGCCAGCCTCGCTACCCCATGTGTAAAAATAGAGCATCAAACAACATGATTTCCTCTTATTATGTAACCGTAATACTTCCCGCATCCAACTATCAGATTATGGGTAATTTATAATAAATGAACATCTAAGTGGAAAATCAGATAATGGAGGGTAATCAATGGGTGCATTCCAAACCAGTGGGAGTGGAACATTTTTGGAATCTCAGATTGTTTTGGCAATTCTCACATTGGATCTGCATTGGCAGGAAGGATGTTCAATATGCTTTTTACATTTGTATCCCATTTTAGGCCCCTTTTAAGACTCTCAAAACTACCCTGTTAGATTTAGCTTATTTTTTGGCATATTGTTTGTAACAATATACTCTTCAAACACATCAAATTTCCAGAGGGGGCCCTGTACTTTTAATGATATGACTAATTTTATACACAGAAAACCAATCAAAGCACTCCTTTAGAATTGCATATTCAACAAGTCACCAGCAGAGGGAGGTCCCTTTGAATCCATTTTCAAATCAAATCAAAGTATATTTGTCACATGCCGAATACAACAGGTGTAGATCTTACAGGTAGACCTTACAGTGAAATGCTTACTTACAGGCTCTAAACAACAGTGCAAAAAAGGTATGAGGTGAACAATAGGTAAGTAAAGAAATAAAAACAACAGTAAAAAGACAGTGAAAAATAACAGTAGCGAGGCTATATACAGTAGCGAGGCTATAACAGCAGCGAGGCTATATACAGGCACCGGTTAGTCGGGCTGATTGAGGTAGTATGTACATGTAGATATGGTTAAAGTGGCTATGCATATATGATAAACAGAGTAGCAGTAGCGTAAAAGAGGGGTTGGCGGGTGGTGAGTGGCGGGACATAATGCAGATAGCCTGGTTAGCCAATGTGCAGGGGAACTGGTTAGTTGGGCCAATTGAGGTAGTATGTACACAAATGTATAGTTAAAGTGAATATGCATATACAGTTGAAGTCAGAAGTTTACATATACCTTAGCCAAATACATTTTAACTCAGTTTCTCACAATTCCTGACATTTAATTCTAGTAAAAATTCCCTGTCTTAGGTCAGTTAGGATCACCAATATATTTTAAGAATGTGAAATGTCAGAATAATAGTGGAGAGAATGATTTATTTCAGCTTTTATTTCTTTCATCACATTCCTAGTGGGTCAGAAGTATACATACACTCAATTACTATTTGGTAGCATTGCCTTTAAATTGTTTAACTTGGGTCAAATGTTTCAGGTAGCCTTCCACAAGCTGCCCACAATAAGTTAGGTGAATTTTGGCCCATTCCTCCTGACAGAGCTGGTGTAACTGAGTCAGGTTTGCAGGCCTCCTTGCTCACACACGCTTTTTCAGTTCTGCCCACACATTTTCTACAGGTTGAGGTCAGGGCTTTGTGATTGCCACTCCAATACCTTGACTTTGTTGTCCTTAAGCCATTTTGCCACAACTTTGGAAGTATGCTTGGGGTCATTGTCCATTTGGAAGACCCATTTGCGACCAAGCTTTAACTTCCTGACTGATGTCTTCAGATGTTGCTTCAATAAATCCACATCATTTTCCTTCCTCGTGATGCCATCTAGTATGTGAAGTGCACCAGTCCCTCCTGCAGCAAAGCACCCCCACAACATGATGCTGCCACCCCCGTGCTTCACGGTTGGGATGGTGTTCTTCGGCTTGCAAGCCTCCCCCTTTTTCCTACAAACATAACAATGGTCATTAAAGCCAAACAGTTACATTTTTGTTTAATCAGACCAGAGGTAATTTCTCCAAAATGTATGATCTTTGTCCCCATGTGCAGTTGCAAACCGTAGTCTGGCTTTTTTATCGCTGTTAAGGAGCAGTGGCTTCTTCCTTGCTGAGCGGCCTTTCAGGTTATGCCGATATAGGACTCGTTTAACTCTGGATATAGATACTTTTGTACCCGTTTCCTCCAGAATCTTCACAAGGTCCTTTGCTGTTGTTCTGAGATTGATTTGCACTTTTCGCACCAAAGTACGTTCATCACTACGAGACAGGGCGCGTCTCCTTCCTAAGCGGTATGACGGCTGCATAGTCCCATGGTGTTTATACTTGCGTACTATTGTTTGTACAGATGAACATGGTACCTTCAGGCGTTTGGAAATTGCTCCCAAGGATGAACCAACTTGTGGAGGTCTACAATTTTTTTCTGAGGTCTTGGCTGATTTCTTTTGATTTTCCCATGATGTCAAGGAAAGAGGCACTGAGTTTGAAGGTAGGCCTTGAAATACATCCACAGGTACACCTCCAATTGAGGACATCAAATGATGTCAATTAGCCTATCAGAAGCTTCTAAAGCCATGACATCATTTTCAGGAATTTTCCAAGCTGTTTAAAGGCACAATCAACTTAGGGTATGTAAACTTCTGACCTACTAGAATTGTGATACAGTGAATTATAAGTGAAATAATCTGTCTGTAAACAATTGTTGGAAAAATTACTTGTGTCATGCACAAAGTGGATGTCCTAATTAACAAGAAATTTGTGGAGTGGTTGAAAAACAAGTTTTATTGACTCCAACCTAAGTGTATGTAAACTTCCGACATTAACTGTATGATAAACAGAGAGTAGCAGCAGTGTAAAAGAGGGGTTGCACACAATGCAAATAGTCCGGAAAGGCATTTGATTACCTGTTCAGGAGTCTTATGGCTTGGGGGTAAAAACTGTTGAGAAGCCAGTCATAGACTGTTCTCTCTACTACCGCATGACAAGCCGTACCGCTTGTCATGTGGTAGTAGAGAGAACAGTCTATGACTGGGGTGGCTGGGGTCTTTGACAATTTTTAGGGCCTTCCTCTGACACCGCCTGGTGTAGAGGTCCTGGATGGTAGGCAGCTTAGCCCCAGTGATGTACTGGGCCTTACGCACTACCCTCTGTAGTGCCTTGCGTTCGGAGGCCGAGCAATTGCCATACCAGGCAGTGATGCAACCAGTCAGGATGCTCTCGATGTTGCAGCTGTAGAAACATTTGAGGATCTCAGGACCCATGCCAAATCTTTTTAGTTTCCTGAGGGGGAATAGGCTTTCTCGTACCCTCTTCACGACTGTCTTGGTGTGCTTGGACCACTCTAGTTGGTTGGTGATGTGGACACCAATGAACTTGAAGTTCACAACCTGCTCCACTACAGCCCGTTTGATGAGAATGGGGGCGTGCTCGGTCCTCCTTTTCCTGTAGTTCACAATCATCTCCTTAGTCTTGATTACGTTGAGGGATAGGTTGTTATTCTGGCACCACCCGGCCAGGTCTCTGACCTCCTCCCTATAGGCTGTCTCATCGTTGTCGGTGATCAGGCCTACCACTGTTGTGTCGTCTGCAAACTTAATGATGGTGTTGGAGTCGTGCCTGGCCATGCAGTTGTGGGTGAACAGGGAGTACAGGAGGGGACTGAGCACACACCCCTGGGGGGGCTCCAGTGTTGAGGATCAGTATGGCAGATGTGTTGCTACCACCCTCACCACCTGGGGGCAGCCCGTCAGGGAGTCCAGGATCCAGTTGCAGAGGGAGGTGTTTAGTCCCAGGATCCTTAGCTTAGTGATGAGCTTTGAGGGTAACATGGTGTTGAACGCTGAGCTGTAGTCAATGAATAGCATTCTCACATTAGGTGTTCCTTTTGTCCAGGTGGGAATGGGCAGTATGGAGTGCAATAGAGATTGCATCATCTGTGGATCTGTTGGGGCGGTATGCAAATTGGAGAGGGTCTAGGGTTTCTAGGATAATGGTGTTGATGTGAGCCATTACCAGCCTTTCAAAGCACGTCATGGCTACGGACGTGAGTGTTACAGGTCGGTTGTCATTTAGGCAGGTTACCTTAGTGTTCTTGGGCACAGGGACTATGGTGGTCTGCTTGAGTCTGTAATACCAACATGTTTCAATCAGGGACATGTTGGAAATGTCATTTAAGACACCTGCCAGTTGGTCAGCACATGCGTCTAGCCCCGCAGCCTTGTGTATGTTGACCTGTTTAAAGGTCTTACTCACGTCAGCTACGGAGAGCGTGATCACACAGTCGTCCGAAACAGCTGATGCTCTCATGCATGCCTCAGTGTTTCTTGCCTCGAAGAGAGCATAGAAGTGATTTAGCTCGTCTGGTAGGCTTGTGTCACTGGGCAGCTCGCGGCTGTGCTTCCCTTTGTAGTCTGTAATAGTTTGCAAGCCCTGCCACATAAGACGAGTGTCGGAGACGGTGTAGTACGATTCAATCTTAGTCCTGTATTGGCGCTTTGCCTGTTTGATGGTTCGTCAGGGGGCATAGCATGATTTCTTATAAGCTTCCGGGTTAGAGTCCCGCACCTTGAAAGCGGTAGCTCTACCCTTTAGCTCAGTGCGAATTCACTGTGTTGGTGGTGCTCATAAAATGTATCATACCTTCAGAAATTGCAGAAAGCCCACTCTGGAATTCAGTGTACTTGTGGAGTATATAGTTCCATACAATGTCTTAAAATTAACAAAATCAAAAAGGGTCGTTTTGAGATATTAATACTTTTAATGTTGAATAAATGAATGTGAAATATTTTAGAGAACACTAAAAGAAGTTCAATGATACCAAGATGTTGTTCTGTATCATGTACGGGGGTCACAGATTATCGGGTCTTCCAGGATGCAAAAAAAAAATCCCCAAATTTCCACTTAAAGGGTATTTCCATCCAAAAGGACCCACGAGCACCAACATGAATTTCCAATTGGGTGTAAAATGAAAGCTAAGAGTTTATATTTTTGCGAAATGAAGGCATAAATACATGTTTCAAAATTTTTCCATCTTCAAAATTTGGCATAAGTAAAGGTTTGGATTTCTGGATAAACAGATGGAAAAGGAGTATTAGAAAACATTCTCTCTCTCTAAGTTCTTTGTGGAATTTCTTTCCTTTTTAATGTGTTTGAGCCAATCAGTTGTGTTGTGACAAGGTAGGGGTGGTATACAGAAGATAGCCCTATTTGGTAAAAGACCAAGTCCATATTATGGCAAGAAAAGCTGAAATAAGCAAAGAGAAACGACAGTCCATCATTACTTTGACAACACTGAAAATTTACAGTCGCAAAAACCATCAAGCGCTATGATGAAACTGGCTCTCATGAGGACTGCCTCAGTAAAGGAAGACCCAGAGTTTCCTCTGCTGCAGAGAATAAGTTAATTAGAATTAACTGCACCTCAGATTTCAGCCCAAATAAATGCTTCAAGAGTTCAAGTAACAGATACATCTCAACATCAACTGTTCAGAGGAGACTGCTTGAATCAGGCCTTCATGGTTGAATTGCTGCAAAGAAACCACTACTAAGAGAAGCATGGAGGAGGTGGTGTAATGGTGTGGGGGTGCTTTGCTGGTGACACTGTCAGTCATTTATTTAGAATTCAAGACACTGAACCAGCAGGGCTACCACAGCATTCTGCAGCGATACGCCATCCCATCTGGTTTGCGCTTAGTGGGACTATCATTTGTTTTTCAACAGGACAATGGCCCAACACACCTCCAGGCTGTGTAAGGGCTATTTGACCAAGAAAGAGAGTGATGGAGTGCTGCATCAGATGACCTGGCCTCCACAATCACCCGACCTCAACCCAATTGAGATGGTTTTTGATGAGTTCGACCGCAGAGTAAATGAAAAGCAGCCAACAAATGCTCAGCATATGTGGGAACTCTTTCAAGACTGTTAGAAAAGCATTCCTCATGAAACTAGTTGAGTGTGCAAAGCTGTCATCAAGGCAAAGGGTGGCTACTTTGAAGAATCTAAAATCTTTGTTTTGTTTAACACTTTTTTGGTTACTACATTATTCCATATTTGTTATTTCGTAGTTCATCTTCACTATTATTCTACGATGCGATGTACTGCACTCTACTGTCCTGAACTATACTCTACTCTGCTGTATTGTACTGCACTGTGCTCTGCTGTGTTGCGCTGTGATGCCCAAACTTGTGAAACATGAGAAGAATTCATATCCTTAATTATGCATTTCTGTGTAGAACAGATCAGGCACCCATGACATAATTCCGGTACCGTAATTCAATTACCAGGTGTAAAACCACTTCACTTACTGTAGTTCAATAAACAAAATTTATTTTTCAAACTCAAGGTGCCATGTCATAGCTGATAACCCATTCTTTCTGCAGACATCTTCGAATCTTAATTTGGAGCCGATATTTAACAGAGTTTTGGGAAAACGTATTCACAAACTGAGGGAGATTTTACCATAATTCCGTTACCAAAGTTTGCATCTGTACTGTTCTTCTACTCAATTAGTTTTTGTAAAAAATGTCAGTGGAAATGTTAAAAGTAGTCCTTGTACATAGAGTTGTATGGTTTGTTAAGCTTTGAAATGTTTTTTGTTTTGCATACAGTTTTAAAAAGTGTAAAAAGAGAGTAAAAGCGTAATTCTGTTACCGTGGAAATGCCCAAAAAGCATTTCAAACATTCTTCCTCTCAATGAGGTATCTATGTAATAATTGCGAGAACAATCTGAGATACCAAAAATATTTTCCGCTCCCGCTGGCATGGGATCGTCCACATAGTGCAACACTTTTGACCAAGGCGCATATAGGTAATAGGGTGCCATTAAGAATTCACTCTATGACAGGATCAAAATGACTGTTTGATACTATAATGTTATCAGTGTGATCAAGATAATAGCCTCATGATGTTTGCCTTCTCTTCCTAGAGCCCTAGCTCTAGTTATTTATGGCCAGTAAAGGCTATGGAAGGATGGTACTCTATGTGCAGTTTGTGCACAGTTCTCTGGATGCTGCAGGCCTCTACAGAGTTACAGGACTGCCCTTGAAACCCATACAGAATCGATGCACAGGTTGCACCTCCGGAAGTTGTTATAATTACTGTTTAAGTCTATGGAATGGGGTGAGAACCATGAGCCTCCTTGGTTTTGTATTGAAGTCAATGTACCCACAGGAGGACAGAAATCAGCTGTCCTCCGGCTACACCATGGTGCTACCCTACAGAATGCTGTTGAGGCTACTGTAGACCTTCATTGCAAAAGTGTATTGTAATCAATTATTTGGTGGCATATTTAGTATACTTTTGTCTAAAAAGGATAACTTTAATGTTTAACTATTTTTATGAAATTCACTGAGGATGGACCTCCCCTTTGTTCTCTGAGGAGCCTCCACTGATCTACAACTATGCTCTAAAAGCTGCAGTCTTGTAGGAAAGGTGAATAAATAGCTATATTTTGGTAACATTGACTTTACTTCAAGCCTGCAGGTATAATGTATTATAATGTGTTGTACAAATTACTTGTCATAAGCATGTATGGCTCGATGTTTCCATCTTAGAATTAAACATGTGCTCTGTTTAGTTTAGTCAGGCATCACTGTAGTTAGAGTTTTTTTTATTTTTATTGGTAGCTAATGTATTTTGCCAAAATGACTCAGATGTTCCAGAGCCCATAGCACAGTCAGTGAGATGTCAATTAACCCATCTGTTGTTGAATTCTGGGCCAGGTGTTTGTTTTCCTCAATAAAAGCTCAGTGGCTACAGCTCTGGACCCAAATATGAATTACCCCCAGACACCGGTTTAAAACCACAGCGAAATATGAAAAACAAGAAAGAAAGCCTCAGAGGGGGTATACCAAAAAGCAGGATTATGGAGTTAGTCAGCTCACTTTTCTAAATATTCTGATAAAACATTTTATTTTGTAGAAAGATAAGCTTGAAATGGGCATGGTCTACTTGATTTAACAAACAAAAAGACATTGAATGTCGTTTTCAAACATAATTTTGAGCTATAGTTTGAGTTAGACTATTTGTTACATTGTATTTTTTTCATTTGGTTTGGTTGGTTCCACATTGTCAAATGTCAAATGAACCAAAATTCCGAAACAATACCACGTGTCCATGCAAGTTATTTGTTTATTGGACAATAACACTAAGGATAAATAAATTTATGATTATCATGAAGCATCACTTGCGTGTCCCAATCTTCATATGTGACTGACCGGCTCGATTCAGTCTTATGCAGCAAAATTTGAAAGTGTTCTTTTTTTTTTTTTTTTACATTGGATGAAAGTAGAGACTCAGAGCTAGAAAATCGTATATCATACACTACAGTTGAGGAACAATGGGAAAGTAATTCTGCTTTGAAAGTGTTTATTTTAAATTTTTTATATTTTACCCCTTTTTTCTCCCCAATTTCGGGGGATCCAATTGGTAGTAGTTACCTTCGCTTTGGTCTTCCAACATGTGGGAGGACACTGCCCAATAGCCTCTGACTGCGATGTGAATAGGCTATATTCAGTAGCCTATTTCCCTGGTATAGTCCCCATCTCCCCTAATCTGCATAGGATGCACTCATAAATATACATTATAGTAATTTAGCAAAACTGCACAAGAGTCATTTACAGTTGTGAGTGCATACAATTTCGCCAGTTATCAGTTGCCGCCTTCATCCGCCTTTCCAGACGTTTGGGAGATGGGACTCCTGTATCCGCTTGGTCAGCCTTTGAGGACGTGTGGCTTTGTAATTGGATTTGTCCATCTCCTAGACTGGCTGCCTGCCAGGGTTTGAGAGCCCAGTCTACCCTAAAGTTTCCCATAACCCTGGTTGGAGGCCCTAACCGGGTGCTGTCAACCGGAGCCAGCTGAGCCTGAGACTCGCATGGGGCAGGGGCGTCACTGAGGTAGCATGTAAGGCAGAGCAACACTACCCGCTAAATGCTAAATGTGCTGCTAGTCACAGAATGTTTCAGAGCTCTCAAGTTATGATTTCATCAAATGTTCACAGTCAAACAACCAATAATAATATGCAACTTTGGTTATTTTCCTGTGTTTGGTCCGGACTGCATTCTCACTGGCAGCGAACCGCACCATGAAAAGAATTTAAATCGGACAGAGACCACCCTTTTTGAGCGAACCAAGGTGATTTTTTTAGTGCAGATAGAACAAACCGAACTAAGGGGTAAACTCACCAGAGTTCCGAAAAGAAACGCAACAAACCATTTTAGTGTGAAAGTCCCTTAAGTTTAGCTTTTTTAATGAAGCATAAAATCAATAGTTATTTCTGGTTGCTTATCAAAGTTAGCCGGCTAACTCATTGATCCTGCTTTGTGCTAAGTTCGTGGATATGTACAGTTGTTGTTTCACATCACACACACAAAGGCGCACAGACACACGCAGTTGGGATTTGTGTGGATATAGTTACATGTATTGTTTGACGCAATGCAGGTGCTACCGCAGCAGGGGTGCTATGGTGTAGATATACAGCTACAGAACAAATGTGCTAACATATACGGAGGAATTTTCCCAATTAGGAGGTGATTTCTATCACAATGGCCATAACCAGTGTCTCTATAAATATATCTATTACTGTAATAGCAGACACCTATTCAGTCAGTTCAGTGTTTGATTCCCCTCTGTAACACTGTCCATTAGGTAGGTAGCAGATGCATTTAGAGCGGGACTGTTATTATTATTATAATGCACCTCTCCCTCCTCTCTCGCGGGATGTTCCCTGATTCTGGACAGGGTGGGGGGGGGGCTGAGTGAGTGGCACTGTCTCTGGGCTTGTCTCTCTCTCTCTCTGCTGTTATCCACGCGTGGCTGGTCACATGCGTCCTTACACAGGCGCACACTCCGACATCAGTTGGCACAAAGCAAGGCAGTTTCCTGTGAACGCTTGTCTCGGGTGAGCCGTAATTGCTATGGCATGTCTTTACACACCCTTTGGTTGAATTCACAAATGCATCTCTATGTCTCGCTGTAATCCTCCAATGTCTATCTCACTCTGTGGAAACAAATGGCTTTAATGAGGGCATCAGCATCCAGCCAGTGACAGGGGCAGAGACGGACAGAGATAGAGGTCGACAGGAGGAAAGGGTGGCGACAGACAGACTGGGCTCAGCTATGATGGCCATAACAATCACCTCACATTGATTTCCTATGTCTAGATGTGTCTCGACACACAATTCTGCCTTAATCTGTAGCTGATTTTTGCAATAAGCGTTGTTGTTATTACCATAGAAGACAAAAGCAGAAGTGCAGAAGGGGAGAGAGAAAAGGGAGAGGGGTGAAAGGATATCACACATGGTGGGTGGAACATGGGGTGAGGGGGTTGAGGCATTATTACTAGCCTGGTCCAAGATCTCTTTGTGCAGTCTTGCCAACTCCTATGGTAATTGTCACGCCAAACACCACAAGTGTTTACAAGACAGACAAAAAACAGATCTGGGAATCAGGCTACATTATTGCTTACACTGTCATGATCTCATGACAGTGAAAGGTCAAGGCATTTTTTCTTCATGATGAATACTGATTAGCAGAGGGGCGTCAACCAACCCAGACAGTCATGGAATGCAGATCTACTGCAATAAATGTATTTTACGGTGGAGACAGAGAGGAGGAACACAGGCTATACACACACACACACACACACACACACACACACACACACACACACACACACACACACACACACACACCACACCTTCTCATGCGTCTTCTTCTCCTAGACTGATCAAATGAAATTAAACTGCAATAATGTCTTCCTCTGTGACTACTGTAAATAATAGGCTAGCATACCTTCACTTACTAACACATTGCGCACCATACTTCAATGCCACACAGGGACGGACTAGACATCTGGCATTTCAGACAAATGCCAGATAGGCTGGTCCATTTTTAGGCCTGTGGGTCTGTCTAACTTGTTTGTTTTTTTTCACACAATTATCATTATCTGGCTAATAATTGTTTATGCATCAAATTAGATCCAACCAAATGAAGCATTTAAGCATAAGACCTAAATGGACGGACTCCAAATGAGTCTAATGACAGAGGGAGGGGAAATGGTCCATGATCCAGGTCAATCAAACCTCATTCAGTGGGTTTTACTTTCCAGTTGAGAAGGAATGGGGGGTAGAAGGGGTAGATGAGGGTGAACAGCAGTGCCTTGCTGCAGTGCATCTAGAGGTTTGTTTAATGGCCTGTGACTGAATTGTAGTCGAGCTGATCCATTGAGATTCTTTCAAACGCATGGAAATATGTGTATGGATGCAAACCAAGGTCAGTTAACAGATTGCAGCTGGGTTCCACTTCAAACACATCAAACTGTTTTCTCAAGTCTGGCTAGTATAGCCAGCTACTATAGGACACGAATATGAAAACAGGCTGAGTAATTCAATAAACATTCATGCACAGTGTCAACCATACATACGCTCATACAAAGACATCAGTAGCTATGCACAGAACAAAGAACTGTGGTCTATTCCAGTCTGACCGCTTTACCTGCTGGATAAATCACACTGTATTGTAATGTACTATACTGTATATTAGGGCTCCCGAGTGGCACAGCAGTCTAAGGCACTGCATCTCAGTGCAAGAGGTGTCACTACGGTCCCTGGTTTGAATCTAGGCTGTATCACATCCGGCTGTGATTGGGAGTCCCATAGGGCAGCGCACAATTGGCCCAGCGTCGTCCTGGTTTGGCCGGGGTAGGCCATCATTGTAAATAAGAATTTGACTTGCCTAGTTAAATAAAAGGTTAATAAAAATGATTGGTAATATTATTCTAATAAATCTACTGTAATAAAATCACCAAGATGCTTCAAGGACTAAAGACATTTTAATACATGTTTTGATCATGAGTAAATTTGATTGTCTGTGTAAAGGATCATGGGCAGGTGTATAAAGGCGGTGGTGCGACTTGTGAACTCTTCTTCATTAACATTTTCACACACGACACCATTAATGGAGGTTAGTTTTGGTTCATTCTGACGCATACCAATAGTTGACACATCCTTCATAGGAAGTGACTAGGTTAATGAGCGGTTGGACAACATACCACAGCCAGTGTCATGACAAGGTAAATAATGATGTCATCGGTCATGACCTGTCAACGCAGTTATTATAGGTTTAACAGCGTTGACTCTTCGTCATGGTTACGGAAAGTTGGTTGGTCCTTCAACACTGTTCAAGTAGTGGTGCTTGACTCCAGGATTTTTGGTGCACGACTCTTGCTCGACGACCAAAACGGATACGTACACACCACCTCATTATTGCAGTCTCCTACTAGGAAGACTACATTTGCATTCCAGAGGACTGACATGAGCATGATGCTGCAAATTTCCTCATCAACTTAGCCTTCAGAAGGCCTAATTTTGTTTGAATATAGAAGGTGATCTGTAGGAACTAGAATATTTCAGTGATATTTCCGCTGTGCGCAGCCTTGACAGATCCCATGGGATGATGCCGCGCACTCACAGTCACGTCTAAATGATAATAATAGGCTATACACTGACAACTCGAGCTTGGCTGCCAAATGTATAGGTGTCCCCATTAATATTTCAATTGATGAAGTGTGATCATAATCATCATTTTAGCGATCCACGGTAGATGTCCCTCCTAATAACAATGCCCCCATCCTGCTGATTTGAGCTGCTGAACTGCATTTGCATTTAACATGCGTTTATGGATGATAAAGGGAACTTTGCCATTTCCAAAAACTTAATTGATAGCCCGTACTTTAGTGAACTTGCGCGAAACATTGCAAGCCAAGAAATTGAGAGATACAGCATTGCAATAGCCTATACATCTTTTGATTACCGATGCATGGTTCTGACTGTCTGCCTGGTAGCCGACATGCCTACCGGTGCCTGGCTGTGCCCCCCCCCCCCCCCCCCCCCTCGCAAGCTCTCTCTGTCTTTGCTGTAAAAGTTGCGAGAGTTAGTATTCTCGGAAGTAGCCTAAGGCAACTAGTTTTCTCAATTGCAAAAATACTGAAGCTTGACACCCAGAAATGGGAGTCAACAGGCAAGGAGTCGAGGAATCGATTATTTTGGAGTCGACTCCCCACCACAACCTTTATTTAACTAGTCGGTTAAGTCGGTTAAGAACAAATTCTTATTTACAATGACGGTTTACCTCGGCCAAACCCTCCCCTAACCCGGACGACGCCGGGCCAATTGTGCGCCACCCTATGGTATGTTCAAGTCAAATTCTCCCAAGAAAGTAGCCTGGTTCCAGATCTGTCTCTCCAACTCATACGGTCCATGTTGGAGCCGTGACAATGACCGAAGGAGTTGGCAAGACGGCACAACCAGATCTGAGACCAGGCAACCAAGAAATAATCTATGTCCAGAAATCTGTTGCAGGCCTGGAAATAGACAGCAATAAAGGGCTGCTGGCTGACTGCACTACAGTAAATGTTGTTTAGTCAGCTACCTACTCAGCACTATTAGACCCCGATGCCAGAGTATAGCCCTTATAACTCCCAACTGAACTGATCCCAGACAGCCTTGCAAACGAGCTTAAGCTGTCAGCTTAAAAGCTTTTCCTGAAACTGAGACGTCCTCTCAGCTGTGATGGCCCTATCGCACACACACTGCCGTGAATACACACGCACTCACATGCACGTACACAGACATGTATGAACGCAGGCATAGACACACATGCATGCACGTGTGCACACACACACACACACACACACACACACACACACACACACACACACACACACACACACACACACACACACACACACACACACACACACACACACACACACAAAGAGCCAACCAAGACTTCAGCAGACTACAGCAACATGCTGCAGTGTGTAGCTCCATTTCTCATTAAAAAGCAGTGAGAGCAGCTTCGTTTCTTCATGATGCACTATGGTCACACCCTGCTCCAGGGGGGATAAAAGGGTTTCAGTGTCTTTGCTGCAAGCACAGTCTAAAATGAGTTACAATATTTCAATCCAAGTAGGATAATACACGTGTCTGGCATCTGCTTGACACAGCATCTTACCCTTTAGTTGTGAGCAAAGATCACTGGATTTCTTACTTCAGTACAAGGTAGATTGACTGACAAAAAGTGTGTGGGATGTTGTTTGTTAGAAACATGTCTAACAGAGGGGCTCCATTGTGGCATGTATCAGACTATTTAGTTGTGGAATTCATCAGCCACTTGTCTTGAGGGCTATATTGCCTATCTTTTCTATTCTTCTACAAACAGGTTGGAGGGTAGAGGATTCTATATGTGGGCCTGTGCGGCTTGGTTGGTAAGAGCATGGCTATAGCAATGCCAAGGTTGTAAGTTCAATTATTGCAGGGATCACATACACTTACTAAACATGTATGCACTCACTATAATGTAAGTGGCTATGGGTAAAAGTGTATGCTAATTGGCAGGTACGTGATCAAGAGGATGTACTGTACCTTCATCCTCTTAATGTGTCAACTTGGAGAAGCCATCGGTTTTAGCGGAGAGCAGGAGAAAGATCTACAACCAGCTACAATATATTCAACTCTGCTGGGTTGATTTAAGACAGATTATAGGAATGAAGGGGGTATGAGGGCTGGCTCAGTCAGTCAGACTGTTGGAAATCGAGTTCAAAATGGAGTTAGCTGAAAAACAGAGTATCTCAAATTAGGCACCTAAACCCAGGCTGCAGGATGCGTTCCACACTGTACGTCTGTCGGTTCTGATACGGTTACTGTACATACACACTCCTCCCTTACTAGTTCTCTCTCAATCTCCTCCATGAGTTTTGGTGGTCCCATCTTCAACAGTCACAGGTTACGTCCCAAATGGCACCCTAAAGTAGTGCATTATGTAGGGCATAGGGTGCCATTTGGGATGCACTCACATACTGTATTTAGCATCAGCAGAGAGACACTAAAACCATTTCATGGTTCCATAATTCATGCTGACAACATACATTATTTATGGCGTTTCTGAACTGTTTGCCGGGAGAGAGAGAGATTCCCCAGTCAGACCCTCTATAGTTCCAGCACTAACACATTTTTATTTATGAGAGTCTGAAAATTAAAGAAGATGATGTAAAATAAACTTACTCCGGGGCCAAACATTATAGAACGTTATTGATTAAAAAGGACATCCCTGGTTCTTTCACTGTCTCCTCAAGACATCTCGTCGAAAGCTCTCTTCTCATCGCTTCGAGGCAAGTAACACTGAAACACGCATGAGAGCATCAGCTGTTCCGGATGACTGTGTGATCACTCTCTCTGCAGCCGATGTGAGTAAGACCTTTAAACAGGTCAACATTCACAAGACCGCAGGACCAGATGGTTTACCAGGACGTGTACTACGAGCATGCGCTGACCAACTGGCAAGTGTCTTCACTGACATTTTCAACCTCTCCCTGTCCGAGTCTGTAATACCACCATAGTCCCTGTGCCCAAGAACACTAAGCTAACCTGCCTAAATTACTACCGATCCATAGCACTCACGTAGCCATGAAGTGCTTTGGAAGGCTGGTCATGGCTCACATCAACACCTTAACCTTAACCAGAAACCCTAGACCCACTCCAATTTGCATACCATCCCAACAGATCCACAGATGATGCAATCTCTACTGCACTCCACATGGCCCTTTCCCACCTGGACAAAAGGAACACCTACGTGAGAATGCTATTCATTAACTACAGCTCTGCGGTCAACACCATAGTGTCCTCAAAGCTCATCACTAAGCTAAGGACCCTTGGACTAAACACCTCCCTCTGCAACTGGATCCTGGACTTCCTGACGGGCCGCCCCCAGGTGGTGAGGGTAGGTAACAACACATCCGCCACGCTGATCCTCAACACTGGAGCCCCTCGGGGGTGCGTGCTCAGTCCCATCCTGTACTTCCTGTTCACTCATGACTGCACGGCCAAGCACGACTCCAACACCATCATCAAGTTTGCCGATGACACAACAGTGGTAGGCCTGATCACCAACAACGAGACAGCCTTTAGGGAGGAGGTCAGAAACATGGCCGTGTGGTGCCAGGACAACCACTTCTCCCTCAACGTGATCAAGACAAAGGAGATGATTGTGGACTACAGGAAAAGGAGGACCGAGCACGCCCCTGTTCGAATCTACGGGGCTGTAGTGGAGCAGGTTGAGAGCTTCAAGTTCCTTGGTGTCCACATCACCAACAAACTAACATGGTCCAAACACATTAAGACAGTCGTGAAGAGGGCACGACAAAGCCTATTCTTACTCAGGAGACTGAAAAGATTTGGCATGGGTCCTCTGATCCTCAAAAGTTTCTACAGCTGCACCATCGAGAGCATCCTGACTGGTTGCATCACTGCCTGGTATGGCAACTGCTCGGCCTCCGACCATAAGGCACTACAGAGTAGAGGTCGACCGATTCATCGGAATGGCTGATTAATCAGGGCCGATTTCAAGTTTTCATAACAATCGGTGATCGGCATTTTTGGACACCGATCATGGCCGATTACATTGCACTCCAGGCTGACTACCTGTTATGCGAGTGCAGCAAGGAGCCAAGGTAAGGTGCTAGCTAGCATTAAACTTATAAAAAACAATCAATATTAACAGAATCACTAGTTAACTACACATGGTTGATGATATTACTAGTTTATCTAGCTTGTCCTGCGTGGCATATAATTGATGCGGTGCCTGTTAATTTATCATTGAATCATAGCCTACTTCGCCAAACGGGTGATTTAACAAGCGCATTCGCGAAAAAAAATGCCTTTCTTAAAATCAATACACAAGTATATATTATTAAACCTGCATATTTAGTTAATATTGCCTGCTAACATGAATTTATTTTAACTGGGGAAATTGTGTCACTTCTCTTGCGTTCTGTGCAACAGAGTCAGGGTTCATGCAGCAGTTTGGGCCGCCTGGCTCGTTGCGAACTGTGAAGACTATTTCTTCCTAACAAAGACAGCCAACTTCGCAAAACGGGGGATGATTTAACAAAAGCGCATTTGCAAAAAAAGCACAATCGTTGCACGAATGTACCCAACCATAAACATCAATGCCTTCCTTAAAATCAATACACAGAAGTATATATTTTTAAACCTGCATATTTAGTTAAAAGAAATTCATGTTAGCAGGCAATATTAAACTAGGGAAATTGTGTCACTTCTCTTGCGTTCATTGTACGCAGAGTCAGGGTATATGCAACCGTTTGGGCCACCTGGCTCGTTGCGAACTAATTTGCCAGAATTTTATGACATAACATTGAAGGTTGTGCAATGTAACAGGAATATTTAGACTTATGGATGCCACCCGTTAGATAAAATATGGAACGGTTCCGTATTTCACTGAAAGAATAAACGTTTTATTTTCGAAATGATAGTTTCCGGATTTGACCATATTAATGACCTAAGGCTCGTATTTCTGTGTGTTATTATGTTATAATTAAGTCTATGATTTGATATTTGATAGAGCAGTCTGACTGAGCGATGGTAAGCAGCAGCAGGCTCGTAAGCATTCATTCAAACAGCACTTTCGTACGTTTGCCAGCAGCTCTTCGCAATCCTTCAAGCATTGCGCTGTTTATGACTTCAAGCCTATCAACTCCCGAGATTAGGCTGGTGTAACCGATGTGAAATGGCTAGCTAGTTAGCGGGGTGCGCGCTAATAGCGTTTCAAACGTCACTCGCTCTGAGACTTGGAGTAGTTGTTCCCCTTGCTCTGCAAGGGCCGCGGCTTTTGTGAAGCGATGGGTAACGATGCTTCGAGGGTGGCTGTTTTCGATGTGTTCCTGGTTTGAGCCCAGGTAGGGGCGAGGAGAGGGACGGAAGCTATACTGTTACACTGGCAATACTATAGTGCCTATAAGAACATCCAATAGTCAAAGGTATATGAAATACAAATGGTATAGAGAGAAATAGTCCTATAATTCCTATAATCTATGCATACTCACCTATTATCTATGCATACTCACCTTAATAACTCTACCTACATGTACATATTACCTCAATTACCTCGACTAACCGGTGCCCCCGCACATTGACTCTGTACCACCTGCATATAGCCTCGCTATTGTTATTTTACTGCTGCTGTTGAATTATTTGTTACTTTTATTCTCTATTTTTTACTTAACACTCATTGTTGGTTAAGGTCTTGTAAGTGAGCATTTTACTGTAAGGTCTACTACACCTGTTGTATTCAGCGCATGTAACAAATAACATTTGAAAAGATGGACATTGGGTCGTTCCATATGACTTCAATCACTTTCTGACTCTACCCCTTGTGATTTGAACGAACTTTCCATATATGTTTGCCCATGGTAGAAGTGGTCAGAAAGTGACTTTTTGGACCTAAACGCCAAAATATTCAGGAGATAGAGGTGCTCAAGATTGACCCATGTTGCATACCTTACCCCTTCATGAGACATCTGTCTTCTTCACTGGAAAATAGAAACAGTTAAGCTTTCACATTATTTAAAACTTACAAACTGGGTTGTCAAATGAGAAAAAAAGTTTAACACAAATTTGTATTTTTTGTTTGTTTAAAGTCAATTATCTAAAAACCTAAACTCAGATGTTTTTCATGATCATATATGTTGTAGAAAATACCCTATTTTACATAATCTGAGGTGTTTGTCTTGTGCCCACCATCGGTTGAGACAGCATACTCTTGAATACAGGGTGGGTATCATGTTTTTGCTAAAAAATGTATTAACATGTGAATACAATTAAAAATGTCTACTTTCAAATGGTACCACAAAGATGGTTGGGGTTCCACACATCACAGAATGTTGACTTAAAGCTGCAATATGTAACTTACATGGAAATGTGAGTTATAGATTTGTCAGTCTCATTGAAAGCAAGTCTGAGAAGCAGTAGATCTATTCTATTTCCGCAAATTTTATGCTTCCCGTTTATTAAATGTAGTTTTTGCATCTTTTACTTTCGGTTTTGTACACCAGCTTCAAACAATTGAAAATACAATATTTTGAGTTGTGGAAAAGATATTTCACAGCAGTTTAGATGGTACAATGATTCTCTACACCAGGGGTATTGAACTCTTACCCTATGCGGTCCAGAGCCCGCTGGTTTTCTGTTCTACCTGATAATTAATTGCACACACCTGGTGTCTCAGGTCTAAATCAGTCCCTGATTACAGGGAAACAATGAAAAAATGCAATGGAACTGGCTTCGAGGTCCAACGTAGAGTTTGAAGGCTCTACACTATACTTGCTTATTTTGTTACATATACTGACTATTCGAACTTCAGCAACCAGGAAATGGTGGAGGGATTTCTGCATAGTGCATCTTTAAGTGGGAAAACCCATTGTTATAAATTAAACTGCCAATCCTCCATAAGAAAGTTATTGAAATCCTAGCAATCTATACTGAACAAATGTATAAAAAGCAACATACAACAATTTCAAAGATTTTACTGAATTACAGTTCATATAAGGAAATCAGTCAATTGAAATAAATAAATTAGGCCCTAATCTATGGATTTCACATGAATGTTGATACTGATATGCATCTGTTGGTCACAGATACTGTTTTTTTTTTTTAAAGGTAGGGGAGTGGATCAGAAAATCGGTCAGTATCTGCTGTGACCACCATTTGCCTCATACAGTGCAACACATCTCCTTCGCATAGAGTTGATCTGGTTGATCTGGTTGTTGTTGTGATTGTGGCCTGTGGAATGTTGCCCCAATCCTCTTCAATGGCTGTGCAAAAGTTGTTGGATATTGGCGGGAACTGGAACATGCTGTCATACATGTTGATCCAGAGCATCCCAAACATGCTCAATAGGTGACATGTCTGGAGTATGCAGGCGATGGAAGAACTGGGACATTTTCAGCTTCCAGGAATTGTGTACAGATCCTTGCGACATGGGGCCGTGTATTATCATGCTGAAACATGAGGTGATGGCAGCGGATGAATGGCATGACGATGGGCCTCAGGATCTTGTCACGGTATGGCTGTGCATTCCAACTGCCACCAATAAAATAGAATTGGTTTGTTGTCCATAGCTTATGCCTGCCAATACCATAACCCCACCGCCACCATGGGGCACTCTGTTCACAACATTGACATCAACAAACCGCTTGCCCATACGACCCTATAAACGTGGTCTGTGGTTGTGAGTCCGGTTAGACATACTGCCAAATTCTCTAAAATCCATGTTGGAGGCAGCTTATGGTAGAGAAATTAACATCCAATTCTCTGGCAAAAGCTCAAGTGGACATTCCTGCAGTCAGCATGCCAATTGCATGCTCCTTCAAAACTTGAGACATCTATGGCATTGTGCTGTGTGACAAAACTGCACATTTTGGAGTGGCCTTGTATTGTCCCCAGCACAAGGTGCACCTGTGTAATGATCATTCTGTTGAATCAGCTTCTTGATATACCACACCTGTCAGGTGGATGGATTGTCTTGGCAAAGGAGAAATGCTCACTAACAGGGATATAAACAAATTTGTGCACAAAATTTGAGAGAAATAAGCTTTTTGTGCTTATAGAAACTTTCAGTGATCTTTTATATCAGCTCATGAAACATGGGACCAACACTTTACATGTTGCGTTTATATTTTTGTACAGTTTAGGTAATACAATAGACATTTGACAGTGGATGGACCAGTGGCCATGTTTCTGATAGTAATTGGAAATTAAATGTTCAATTCAATTTATATTTAAATGGTGTACCAGCTAAAACGCAGTTGTCTGAAGAGAGGTCCATTCTATGAATTATATTTATATGATTGAAATGACACCCACCCTGTATTCTAGAGCATGCTGTGTCTCAACCGATGACGGGCACAACACAAACCTTTTTTTAGATAATTGACGTTAACGGTTAAAAAAAATGACCCAAAAAATGATTTTCTAAAAAATTCCAAGAAATTTGAGAATATTTTGATAACCCTGTTTATAAACTTTAAATAAAGAACATCTCTATCTCCTGAATGTTTTGGCATTCAGGTCCAAAAAGTAACTTTCTGATCATTTCTACCTTGGGCCAACAGGTATAGAAGGTTTTGATTAAATCAAAAGGGGTGCAGTCAGAAAGTGATTGAAATCATATGGAACAACCTCATTATTAGAGGAATTATCCTACTGAAATGACCCTAAAGTGAAAAGGTGGTGATGCATCATCATAATGATCCACCGCATTGGTCAGAGCAGACTGTGATCAGGTCAGAGGTCATGACCTTTAGTCTCTGAGACACTAATGCTGTCTTCATAACTAAGTGGGAAGGTGATATTTACCACATAGAACTGGGAAAATTCCACTTCAACGCCCCTCCAACTCGTAATTACTAGTGGGAAACTCATCTATCATCCGAGCTTCTTCTTCTCCCACTCTGACGTCACCTACTTAGGAAATGACCTCGATTGCAGCGTTTTTGGCAGTTAAATGTAAAACATTATTTATAAAAAGCAATCTACAAATATGGTTTTTGAACACCTTCATTTGTTTATAAGCATCACAGCTGTACTTTTAGTTTATGGTTGACAGGGCTTGTTGACAATTGGCGTTTCTCAACGAGTTCAAAGCACTTGAATGCATCCAACTGGTATTTACGACGTCACAGCTGGTAATTACCACCGTCCAGCTTGGTTATGAACGCAGCAATCACAACGGCTCCTATCGACCTGGTCTGATTGGTCAAAATACCAGTTAGTGAAAAATTAATCTCAATGTATCACATTCTCTAAAATGAAGACAACCTGGCCTTGGTTTGAGAGACTAGCTATCTGAATGAACCGTGCTGCTGTCCTTAACCTCTCTCTCACACACGTTATAATCTTTCCCTTGTTAAGGATAAGAATAACTTTCGCCACATATTGTTTAACATGTTAATGCTGCATAATGTGGTGTTATGCATTTTCACTATTCTATCGGAATGTCTGAAGTATCGTATCCATACATTAGTAGACCTACTCACGTAAAGTGCATTGTGCGGAGATGTTAACCAAATTATGTTGAATAAGAGTTATCTGTTGGAAATGTATGTTTATCTGGCTACTGGGACCTCCTGACCATGTATATTCACAAAAAACGGCCCAAAATATTCGCATAAGAAATGCTTCTGTTCAAGATAAACTAAAAACATGCTGTTGATGCCATCAATGTCGTTCACTCTCGAATTGCAAGTTATGCAAGTGTCTACTCTAGCGATGGGTCGTTCGCGAAAGAACGGATCTTTTTGAACGGATCTTTTTGGTGAATCACATAAAGAGCCGTTCATTTGGCTCCCAGATTTGCATACTGTTACTGTTTTTTGAGTTGTTTAAAAACGAATATCTGGAAATAAATCTAAATAATTCTCTGAATATGGTGATTCCTCACAGCAGAAACAATAAATAGTAGAGAGAGCACGTCATTCTGGTCCATGTTCATTTTTGCAGTGCATAGAAAATTCTTAATTCCCTTTTTTTGCAGGCAATATAATACTTTGTTCAGGTAAAAAAGTATTTGAACATGCATATCACGATGTGACATAATCGTAGCCTACTTTTGGGGTTTTAAATGAGAGCTTTTTTCATGGGTCTAGGTCGATTTTAAAGCAAGAGCCGTTTTCAAGCATTTTGAATGAAGACCATCAAAACACAAGCAATTAGATTAGGAAATACCAACCTTTCACTTGAGTCTCGTAATCCCCAATAATCTCCTTGTCCTTCTTGACTCTCGTATGAGATGACATGATTCTTCAGGAATAGATGACGGAAACCTATACACCTCGCCTCGCGACACCACAAAGTATCCTAGCCTACAAATATCTTCGGCAAAAACCGTCAAATGCGTGAAGCAGGGAGGGCTACATGCGTTTCAGAGATTTCCAGGGTCTCAAAATGCACTTGAGGTTGCACAGCGATCAAGGCGACGTTGAACTGGTTAAAAGTGCAAAACAGATCTGGACAACTCCCCTCTTTCCTCAACATAACATATTTGAATGTCCCAACAACAACAAAATATGAAGAATCCGCATTTACTACATTTGGTAAATTATATGTTTCAGTATAAACACTGCCTTGCAGTGGGGTGCATGAGCAAGAATAGCATCGTGCACTTTTCCATACGCCTTTCCAGCCACCCCTTTTCTTGCGAGGTCTCTGTCTGCTGCAGCAAGAGTTGGATGCAAAAGTGATCTCAGACTCCTCCCACACACCCCTCCCCTCACACACACACTCCCACACTTACACACATGCAAAGGGTCATTACGGTACAGCGGTTATGCACGTGGTGACAAAGCAATTTAGAAGTGTTGCTGATATATGGTGACAGATTTTTAAATGATGAGATTGAAAGAGGCACATCATCGTTAGCACAGACACTGGTGACCTGGAAATGATGGCATAAAATACCTACATTTGCAGGCTGCTTTACCGACCTCAATGCAGCCCTCTGAATACAACCCTCATAACAGAAGAGAGAGCTATACTGTTGTAGGCTAATTATAATATC
Organism: Salvelinus namaycush; assembly: GCF_016432855.1. Lineage (NCBI taxonomy): Eukaryota > Metazoa > Chordata > Actinopteri > Salmoniformes > Salmonidae > Salvelinus > Salvelinus namaycush. The sequence goes on from NC_052308.1 coordinate 38,966,132, forward strand.
AACATTGTTTTAATGTTGGATAATATCTGTATGTTTCATAATTCAACAGCCTTGGCAGTCATAACATAACAAACATTGTCAATGACACAGAATGAATGTTATTATTATTGCTATGACTAAATGGAAAGATTAAAGGTTTTTCTTGTCTCTCTGCTGGAAGGTATTATTCAGCAACCCAAGCATGAGCCTTCAGGGAGAGTCATTGTGGCTGAATGACTCACATTTCTTCGTAGCCTTTATTCTAAAGACAGAGTTTGAAGATTAGATTTACCAGTAAAGCAAGATTACTTTGCACTTTCTCAATTCTGTGTCATCAGGTGTTCTTTTTTTGACCGTTGCTGATTGTCAAAACCTCGTGCACAGGATCAAATGTGGATACATGTGTACAGACATGTTTAACATATTTGTATTGTCTGAAGGTTTGTGTCTACTGATAATATGTGGAGTTTGCTAGAATTGTATTCCTGCATGATATAATATCTTACTCCAGGTAAAGGTATTCACAGTAGGCGGCAGGTAGCCTAGCGGTTAGAGCGTTGGGCCAGTAACTGAAAGGTTGCTGGTAAGAAACACAGAAGATGTGCCCTTAAGCAAAGCTTAAGCAAAGCACTTAACCCTAATTGCTCCTGTAAGTCGCTCTGGATAAGAGTGTCTACTAAATAACAATATATATATATATTTTTTTAAGTCTTATTTTTAATATCATCCAAAATAAACAGTAATGCACTGAAGGGTTTCACAGCAAAAGAAAGGATCAGAATGCTACGTTGACAGTGGCACTGTATACTGTATGAACTCATATGGTTCCAGAGTGGTATTTTTAGAAGAGCATTCTTTCAGACACTTGGAACCAGATATTGGCCTGTGGCAGCCATCAACCGGACTTTGAACTTAGCCAAGATGCAAGATGTATCACCATGCATTTGCAAATACCATTTTTGTGACTCTTGAAGGAGAATCTTCTCTTTTCCAAACCGGGGGAACCCCCAAACTCTTCTAACTCGACTCTGATCCCAAAGGCATTGCAGTGAAGGAGAAAAACGATAGCATCATCGCTGTTCTTGAGGCCCAACAAGGATCCATTGTCCATTTCCCATTCAGTGGCTGCATCCAAAATGCAACCAATTCTGTATTTTGTGCAGTACAGTACCTTGTACCTTTTTTGGGGGGGTATCTGTACGTTTCTTTACTATTTGTATTTTTAGCAACTTTTACTTTTACTTCCCTTACATTCCAAAAGAAAATAATGTACTTTTTACTCCATACATTTTCCCTGACACCCAAAAGTAGCTTTTTAACCAATTCAAACACTTATCAAGAGAACATCCCTGGTCATCCCTACTGCCTTTGATCTGGCAGACTCACTAAACATAAATGCTCCGTTTGTAAATTATGTCTCAGTGTTGGAGTGTCCCCCTGGCTATCCGTCAATAAAAACATATTTTAAAAATTGGACGGTCTGGTTTGCTTAATATAAGGAAGTTTAAATGATTTATACTTTTACTTTCACTTTTGATACTTAAGTACACATTAGCAATTCCATTTACTTTTGATAATTAAGTATGTTTAAAACAAAATACCTTTAGACTTTTACTCAAGTAGTATTTTACTGGGTGACTTTCACTTTTACTTGAGTCATTTTCTATTAAGGTATCATTACTTTTACATTAGGTATGACTCTCCACCAATGAGCTTTGAGAGGGAGGAGACATTTTTTTTTAAATTCAAATGAGATTTTTTTTAATTTGTTTAAATGTTTTACATTTAACCTTTATTTAACTAGGCAAGTCACTTAAGAACACATTTTTATTTACAATGACAGCCTACACCGGTCAAACCCGGACGACGCTGGGCCAGTTGTGTGCCGCTCTATGGGACTCCCAATTACGCCCGGTTGTGATACAGCCTGGATATAGGGAACAATGGAAAGGGAAAGGGAGAGGGAGGTACCTAGTCAGTTGTCCAACTGAATGTATTCAACTGAAATGTGTCTTCCACATTTAACCCAAACACCCCTCTGGATCAGAAAGGTGCGGGGGGCTACCAACATCCACGTCTTCAGTGCCCGGGGAACAGTGAGTTAACTGCCTTGCTCAGGAGCAGACAACAACAAGGACAGATGAAGCAAGGATTTGACAGCTAGTAATTTTTTCAAATACAGCCAGGCTCTGGTAATATGACAACCTTTGACCCCTGAGATGGACCATTAGTGGAGGAGAGACACCCAGGCTTTTAATGACTGACCCTGAACTGACCCCTGGGACAGTAACACAGTGATAGATTAGACAACTGAAACACTGCCAGATAATGAATATAGATCACTTTAGGTTGAAAAACTATGACAATGTCAATGTTTCTTCAAGACACATTACTGTAATTTGTCTCCTTTCCTTTCAGTATGGGGTGGAATCTGTCACGTTTACATTGACTTTACTATAGCACTGATTTGATGCTGATGTAGCCACAGTATTATTGAGATTGTAGTCAATAACTTTTCAATCAAGATTTTGTAGTGATAACTTTATTACTTGGATTTCCTCGTATGAAATATTAAGCTTAGGACACAATGAAAACAATTATAAAACAGCAGATTGCCGAACATTTGTGGGCGTATACATTTTACTAGGTGTATAGTAACCTCATCTTGCTGTGCTATGTTCAGAGTTGAATACTGTGTGCACAATGCACATTATACCAAACACACTACATTGAACAGCAACGGTTCACTGCAGACACAGACACATGTTCGGCTCTTATGAGTCCACCCCTTCCATGACTGCACATAACCTCATTGAGTAACAGTAGTATTCTTCTTCACTGACAGTGTTATCTCGGAATCTCCACAGGGCCTCTTAGCAAAGTGTAATAATACGTCTCAGTGGCAACCAGCCTCAAAGTCAACTCGGTTACATTTTAAAAAGCTCTCCCTATTGTATTAGTGCTTCATTGACTCGACTGTTTGAAGATGTTCCAAAAATAAGAAGTTCTAAAAATATAACATTTTATAATCCCAGTGTACTTTTTGCAATGTCAGCGTTTGCTGTGGTTGCTCCAAAGAACAAAGAAATGGGGTGTTGTCTTGTGGGAATAGTAGACTATTATATCATCGTATTATCACATGTCTAAGTCCCTGCCTTGCTATAGGTTTAGGCTATCTATGAATCCCTTACTTCCCTCTACATACAGTAGTCTTTATCATGCACATGTTTTTCATCAGCGTATGTAATTGATTTCCTGATATTGATTTGGGGAAATTATTGATGTGGATAAAAAGCAAGTCATTTCACAGTGGCCTACTGTATGTCAGTGCTGTATGTGCTTACATAGCCAGCCATTATCAGTCAGCCCTCTGCTGAGGGGAGAATACACTCACGGAATATGCTTCATGTGGGAACATCTCCATGACAAATGCACACAGCACACATCCCAGTGGCAGAACATACCACAGTACATACCGCAGTACACACCACAGTACACTCAGCAGAATACAGAACCTCAGCCAAGAAGTCTAAAGAGGATTTCTCCCACTCTATGTAAATATTGTTGGCTTTCACATATTCAAACTCATCTATATGTGTGTTTGAGTTGAGTAGACGTGTCCATGTTTATACTGCTGAGTAGTTAGCAGGATTAGGCCTATATGCAAACAGATATAAATTTGTCACAAACCTGCAAGTGTACTAGGGAAGTGAAACTACAGATGAACCATCTTAATTTGATCACTATTTTGTTTCTTGGAATGTTCCTGCATTGCAGGAAATGAAAACTTGTTGTGTATTCAAGGTTTAAAAAAGCTTTTAACGATTGTCATTTCCACTTTAAAATGTCAGACTTGATTTGTCCTTAAGAAAAATGTATTAACCCCTACAAAAAATGTCCATTATTATTTCACATTCATGTTGCTGCAGGATCATTTTCCTGCTGTAGCAAACTGGCTCAAATTAAGATTCTACACCTGTAGGTACGTTTCTATGGTGAATAGCTGTGGTGGTAAACATTTCTGGGGAAATTCATTATTGCGTAATTTTAACAGTGCTAGTTCCATTTTGTGTGGGATGTCAGTTTAATCAACATGCATGTGACAAAAATAAACGCCGGTGGTTGGTGTGGTGTTCAATGCCAGCTTAATCATCAACAAGGTGTGAACGAAATAAACATCCATTTGTCAAACAGACAGGAAATAACTGACAGGAAACAACTCTGTTGTCAAGACAGTGGAAATCCTTGCTGCAAAGATTGATTGCTGAAAATGAGGGGGGGGGGGGGGGGGGGAGGTAAACAGACGAGTAGAGAGGGAGGCATGTCTTTACAAGATCTCTACAACAGTAAGAAGAGTCCATTTACTTAGGTTCTCTCATTCCAATGGAATGTTCTTACTCTGGTGACCGAGTGAGACTATGTACTATATGTAGCCTGTTCAACAGAATAAGTCAACAGAGGAGAGATGCTTCAGATTGGCTAGTTTCGTTATCAGGAACAAGTGCAATAGAAAGACCAAAGACCAATAATTATAGGACTAACTGGGATTTCATAAAGAAAATAATTGAGAAACACTCATAGAGGACTTTGAATTCCCATTTTTCACACACTAAAGTGTGGAGATGCTTAAATCAAGGAACTTTTCTGTTAGGAATAACTGCAGAGAAGGACCAAAGCCTTCTTAAAAAATATTAAAATGTACAAAAAAATCGTGATTGAGAAACTCTTCTTGAGATTTTAATTTCAGTTCCCTTTTTGTCATGCAGAAAACTTGTTGGCAGAGCTCCAGTGTCTGTTCTGTGACAGAGAGAATCTAAGATGACACACACCTGTCACAAACCCCACCCATCTCCAACCCACACCTCGGATCTACTGTAGGGCAGCCACTTGACAATAAAGCCCACAGCTCCAGAGGAACTCATTTCACTGTCAAGCTCTCTCTTTAACGGGTAAAATGTTATGGACTATATTTTTACTGCTCAATGGTCTGCTCGCTCTCGTCATTCTTTACTCTTCCCGCTCAAGGTAAATGTTCTTCATATTTCTTTTTCATTCGGATTGTAGAACAATACATTGTAAATCAATGACGTTATTTGAGTTTAAAAAGAATAAGCCTACAATATTTCAAGGATGAAGTCAATGTCGTTTGCTATAATTTAGTTTCTCTCTCTGATATTGAACATTTTGGTGAAAAGATTAACCAACGTCTCACATACTGTTTACTTAATAATTTACAAAGAAATGTACTTTCTATACAGAAATCAATTAATGAAAAAAATGTCAGGGTAAAAAATGCCTTACTGAACATACAGCATCGCTGAAAGTGCAGGCTAGACCATTAACGTGGATTATCCAATTCTTCATATAACCTTTCCCTAGACCATTCAAACACAGACCATTTCTTATATGGTACACATTGATTATGCCCTATTTCCCATTTCCACAGTGTATTACTAGCCTACTTTATGTCTGCACACATCAGCTCACACAGTTGACTGCTTAAGGGCATGTCCTTATGCCAACTGTGGCGCTACAACCAGTTGGTTTAGTTTGGGAGATGAAGTGATTTAACTCCTTCTATTGAACAGTGTTCATCTTGGTTGACAACTGTCTGTCTGTCTGCTGTCTGTCTGTCCGTCTGTTTCCACCAGACAGAAAAATGAACCACCATTAGACAAAGGCTTCATTCCGTGGCTGGGTCATGCCCTGGAGTTTGGAAAAGATGCTGCAAAGTTTCTAACACGGATGAAACAAAAACATGGTGACATTTTTACGGTAGGAGTTCTCGATGCATTTTTGTGTACAAGCCAGTTTGCTAAAGCAGAAAAATATCCCATGCAGCAACAGGAAATGTAAATTATGTGAATTATAATTCATGGACAATTTTGTAGGGGTTGATAGATTTTTCCAAAGGGAAACAAACACAAGTCCAACATTTCAAAGTGAAAATTACGAGCCTTTTTAAACCTCAAATACACTACAAGTTAAAACAATTCTGCATCGCAAGAAAGTTTGTCTGCAACAGGGTGATCAAATTGAGATCAATCAATCAAATTTATTTATAAAGCCCTTCGTACATCAGCTGATGTCATAAAGTGCTGTACAGAAACCCAGCCTAAAACCCCAAACAGCAAGCAATGCAGGTGTAAGAGCATGGTGGCTGGGAAAAACTCCCTAGAAAGGCCAGAACCTAGGAAGAAACCTAGAGAGGAACCAGGCTATGAGGGGTGGCCAGTTCTCTTTTGGCTGTGCTGGGTGGAGATTATAACAGAACATGGCCAAGATGTTCAAATGTTCATAGGTGACCAGTAGGGTCAAATAATAATAATCACAGTGGATGTCGAGGGTGCAACAGGTCAGCACCTCAGGAGTAAATGTCAGTTGGCTTTTCATAGCCGATCATTCAGAGTATGTCTACCGCTCCTGCTGTCTCTAGAGAGTTAACAGCAGGTCTGGGACAGGTAGCACGTCTGGTGAAAAGGTCAGGGTTCCATAGCCACAGGCAGAACAGTTGAAAATGGAGCAGCAGCACGGCCAGGTGTACTGGGGACAGCAAGGAGTCATCAGTCCAGGTAGTCCTGAGGCATGGTCCTACGGCTCATGTCCTCCGATAGAGAGAGAGAAAGAAAGAAAGAAATAGAGAAAAAGAGAAAGAGAGAAAAAGAGAGAGAATTAGAGAGAGCATACTTAAATTCACACAGGACACCGGATAAGACAGGAGAAATACTCCATCCTGACACATAAACTACTGCAGCATAAATACTGGAGGCTGAGACAGGAGGGGTCGGGAGACACTGTGGCCCCGTCCGACGATACCCCCGGACAGGGCCAAACAGGCAGGATATAACCCCACCCACTTTGCCAAAGCACTGCTACCTACACCACTAGAGGGATATCTTCAACCACCAACTTTCCATCCTGAGACAAGGCCGAGTATAGCCCACAAAGATCTCCGCCATGGCACAACCCAAGGGGGGGCGCCAACCCGGACAGGAAGATCACGTCAGTGACTCAACCCACTCAAGTGACGCACCCCTAATAGGAACGGCATGGAAGAGCACCAGTAAGCCAGTGACTCAGCCCCTGTAATAGGGTTAGAGGCAGAGAATCCCAGTGCAGAGAGGGGAACCGGCCAGGCAGAGACAGCAAGGGCGGTTCGTTGCTCCAGTGCCTTTCCGTCACCTTCACACTCCTGGGCCAGACTACACTCAATCATAGGACCTACTGTAGAGATGAGTCTTCAATAAAGACTTAAAGGTTGAGACCGAGTCTGCGTCTCTCACATGGATAGGCAGACCATTCCATAAAAATGGAGCTCTGTAGGAGAAAGCCCTGCCTCCAGCTGTTTGCTTAGAAATTCTAGGGACAGTAAGGAGGCCTGCGTCTTGTGACCGTAGCGTACGTGTAGGTATGTACGGCAGGACCAAATCGGAAAGATAGGTAGGAGCAAGCCCATGTAATGCTTTGTAGGTTAGCAGTAAAACCTTGAAATCAGCCCTTGCCTTAACAGGAAGCCAGTGTAGAGAGGCTAGCACTGGAGTAATATGATCAATTTCTTTGGTTCTAAGTCAAGATTCTAGCAGCCAATCCTATACTGTATCTGTACCTGAGTACCTCATCAATCTTCAACACATTCTTTATATCTTTGTTACTGAGATAGAAAGGGTTGCTGTGAACCTGGATAGGTTCTTTTTCAAAAGCTTCTTTCGTCTTTGTAGAGTAGTGCTATGTGCATCTCCTACTCACTACTCATTTTGCTTTCTCAAACAATCTCAAACACTTGTAATGTGCATTGTGACTACGACAGACGTGTACAGACATGGCCGTGGCTTTAACGTTTCAAATAATGTCTCCCAGGTGCGTGTTTGTGGTCGTTACATCACTGTGCTGCTGGATCCTAACTCCTATGACGCGGTCCTCGATGACACAGTCTCTCTGGACTTCAGTCGCTACGCCCAGGTCCTGATGCAAAAGATCTTCAGCCTGAGACTACCCAATCACAACCCAGACACAGAGAGGGCCTGGATGGAACAGTAGGTGTTCTAGACTTGTATCCACATGACCTCACGCCTGACTTCACACACATCCACACCTGTCCACACACGCCATCTTAATCCAATTCCGCTGCATCTACCTGTCCTTGTCAAGGACCATACCGTTTCTATTCTATTCTTTTCTATTACTGTATATGGTATTGTAATGAGACATCATTTTCCACCAGAATAGATTACTTGAAAATTCATTTAATTCTCTGAGGTAACATGTTGTAGCAATAATTCGACCTCTCCATAAAATCCCTGTCCAGGCACTTCCAGGGCCCTAGCCTGGCCAGATTAAGCAGCACCATGCACCTCCACCTCCAGACACTGCTACGGGATGAGGAGAGGAGCTGTAGCCCAGCAGACTGGAGGCAGGATGGCCTCTTCAGCCTCTGTTACAGCTTGCTCTTCGGGTAAGAGCCAGAACCTAGAACCAAATTCTGTCTGGACTGGCCAGCTACTGTTTGTGTGTTTAACAGTCATCCTGCTCTTCAGGTTACATCAGACATTTCTCTGGGTCACTGGCCCAGGGGTGGATTTAGGCTCAAATGACAGTATCACACCTGGAGAAAATTGCATAACTCTTACACAAGAGGGAAGACGTACTCTTACCCTAGAGTTAATGCTTCTTTCTGTCCTCGTAGGGCTGGGTATCTCACACTGTTCGGTGCAGAGAACAGCAACGACGTCACCGCACTCGCTACTGTCTACAAAGAGTTCCGCACGTTTGATGGTCTCCTCGCCAAACTGGCTCGTTCAACCCTCAAGCAAGGTACATTTACACGTACACCGAGTTTCGAGTTTCATCTAATGCACGTGGTCGTACGTCACTTATATCAATACGGAATGGATCTATTCATACAATACGTTTCTGTCTCTCTGTACCTGTTTCTCTGTGTTCGTGTGCATGTCTCTGTGTGTGCCTGTGTCTCGGTGTACCTGTCACTCTGGTGCTATCTAGAACCTAAAAGGGTTCTTCGGCTGCCCCCATAGGATAACCCTTTGAATAACCTTTATGGTTCCAGGTAGAACCCGTTTAGTTCCAGGTAGAAGCCTTTTGGGTTCCATGTAAAACCCTTTCCACAGAGGGTTCTACATGGAACCCTAAAGAGTTCTACCTGGAACCAAAAAGGGTTCTAACTGGAATCAAAAAGGGTTCTCCTATGGGGACAGCTGAAGAACCCTTTTGAACCCTTTTTTTCTAAGAGTGTACCTGTCTCTCTCTGGGTGATCTTTCCTCTCTAACCTGTCTCTCTCTCTATGTTGCTAGAGGAGAAGAGGACAGCAAGCCTGTCCCAGGAGAGACTGTGGGAGCTGCTGTCCCCAGCGTGGCTGAGCAGAGGAAAGGGGTCAGAGAGCAGCTCCTGGCAGCAGAGTTACCTCAGCCATCTACAGACGGAAGGAGTGGACACGGAGATGCAGAGACGAGCCATGCTGCTTCAGCTCTGGGTCACCCAGGTGAGTGGGAAAGACAAGAACACACTCACACGCACACGCACAGATGCAAGAGCATGTAAGAGCATGCAAGAGCATGCACACACACACACACACACACACACACACACACAAGCATACAAATTCACACACAAAAAGCACATGCAAGCACAGGCACACAAGCACAGGCACACAAGCATACACACACATGCACACACACGCACACACACACACACACACACACACACACACACGCACACACGCACACACACACACACACACACACACACACACACACACACACACACACACACACACACACACACACACACACACAACATTACAGAGAACCAAGACCAATGCTTTCACAGTGTTCTGCCACACCTGGATGTCACTCTCATACCTTCTCTTCCTGTGTCCTCTTTGAGACCTGTGGCCCTGGCATGAATAAGTTCACAGGATTCTTCTCTCCCAGTGACTCATGACTTCCTTGTTGGCACAGTTGACTTGTTATGTCATTATGTGAGAAGTAATGATTGTTAGGAATGTGACATGAGTTTCTATGAATGTGTTTTCATGGCACCTGGGCTTGTTTGGAGTTCTGTGTAAACTGATCTGGGACAATGGGTCCACACATTCCAGAACATTATTGAAAAAAGAAGAGTTGGCGGGTCGCCCAAACCAACCTGTCTAATTTCAGAATTAGATCAAACGTTAGGTCTACAGTACACAAATTGTAGGACGATTTAGAAGGAAGTGGTATGCTATCAAATACATGAAACACATGGTTTCCATGTGTTTGATGCCATTCCATTTCTCCAGTCCGGCCATTATCATGAGCAGTCCTCCCTTAAGCAGCCTCCACTGATTTAGATGTATCATCTGCAATAGACATCAATGAATATTGATGTCAAAATCCAATATAGATCACAGCAATGAAGCATTATCTAACTCTATATTTATGAGCTCCAGAGGCGGTTTAATAGCAGGCTCCTTGTGGCTTCCTGTCACAAACCAATCCCAACAAATTGTTATGAATGAGCTGCTGTTGCACTGTGTGGCCAGATGGGGGAGCTAGTGTAATGTCTGTCTGTCTGGTACCTGCCTTCACCACCAGCCTCAGAAAATAATAGAGCCACAGGTGTCATCTGTACCAGGCCTTCTCTGCTCCCTCTGGGACTTTGGCTGCTACTTTCAGCCTGGAGCACTGGAGGCCTAGTCGGCACAATCAGACCAGGGGAGCGGGTAGAGAGTCCTTCGCCAAGATGGAGCCTCTCCCTCTGGGGACCTTGGCTCACCTGCCAGGCTGGGATAGGAGAGGACAGCTAGTCCCTTAGCATCACTGTTCCCTGCTTATTAATGTCTTTTCTGGAACAGAGACTCACTGTTCCAGTCACAGACAATCAGACAGAACCAATCACCACTGAAACATATTAGAACTGAGGCTGAGTATAAGGAAGTGCCACGAAGAATATCTTCTGGTTGTTGTCTCTGTCACCACCAGTCGTACAGAGGTACTGTAGGCTTCCTCAGTAACAATACAATACTGAGTGAATCAGAGATGTCACTGAAGTCAAACATTCCAAATGCAGTTCCATGCTGTCTACATACAACAAACTCTCATACAACAGACACAATCGCTAGATATTGCAAGAAAGTTATGAGAACTTTATGTTTCTGGCTCTGTGTGTGTTGTTGGGGATTGGGGTGGAGGCAGTTCCACAGTCCAGTGAATCTCTGAACCAGCCTGTCAGTGAGGCTCCAGTCCAATGTCAATATGCCTATGATGGACCCCAGGGAGCCTGTGTCACATTCAGTCCATCACACACCTGACTGCGGCTTTGCTTTCAACACAACTACACCAATACACAGTGTACGAATACACACTCAGAGGAGTGGAGGAGGAGGTAAAGTTCCTTACCGTGTACACGTCTAATAGTGAATTCAATGGCAATTCAAAGTGTCTCAATCTGATAACAAAACTATACAGTGTTGGTAAGAACGTGCAGCATTTGAAATGACTATTTCTACTGCAACACTTCGACTGTAACCCCTACAGCAAACTGGGACAACAAGAGATGAAGCCTCACACAGTTTGTGTAGCCTAGTGTCTGTCGTAACGGATCTGTGACGGGACAGGCCAGTGAGTCAACCAGAGATCCATTGGACCTGGTCTTCATCTTGCATTAGCCCTGGTTGTCAGTCGATCAGTGAAGACCTGGCCTGCAAGGGGGTGAGGAGAGAAGCTCCCTGAGCCCACAGCAATTACTGGCTGACAGGTTCAGACAGATGTCTACGCCCTGTCTACACAGCCCTGACAGCTCTGATGGCTCCTCACTGCTCCTCAGATCACTACAGTACAGTACAGCAGTATCATGATGCAGGGTGGGATAAAAAAAATAGAGAAAATAAAAGTAAAGTGAGACTGAAAGAAAGAGAAAAAAAAGAGAGATTTAGATGTATCTAAACCTTCTTCCATTTTCCCCTGGGGGCTTCTTGCAGCGTGTTCACACTGTACAGTACCTGTTGTGGATTTGTCTATAACTGCAAGGTATCTACCTCTCCATGCTCGGTAACGCGTTCACTGTCTTTGACTACATACTCTGGAACTGCAAAACCATTTCTGAACTGACTGTGAGTCTATGTTGTGTTGTTTCATTCCAGGGTAACGCTGGGCCTGCTGCCTTCTGGCTTCTGAGTTTCCTGCTCACGCACCCCGAGGCCATGAGAGCTGTGAGGAAGGAGATCAGAGGCCTGCGTCTACAGGAGGACTGCTCTCTACAGCGACACCCTCTGGACACACTGGAGCACCACAGCACACCTGTGTTCGGTAAGAGCTCAAGCAACCTCCTCTATTACTCACTCACACTCTCTTCCACCTCAGGGCTCTCAAGGCTCTGCCTGTCCAGCCAAAGACATACAGTGAAATATTGAACTGAAGCTCGTGTGAACTGTGTGGAATAACAAAGTGAAAAAAGGGAAGATTCAGAGAGCTGAATGAGTAAAGATTGATAAATATTTTTTTTTTTGCTGTGGTTGATAAGGTTAAAGTTTGCTTGCCACAGGGTGATATTAGAACATATTCTTGTGATCCATAGCATTCCAGAAGGACATACCTATAGTTTTATGATTGTGTAGTCTGGTGGCAGATCAGTTTGTGCTATATAACGCCTATGGCTGTTCAAATCAAATCAAATGTTATTTGGCACATGCAGCGAATACAACAGGTGTAGTAGACCTGACAGTGAAATGCTTACTTACAAGCCCTTAACCAACAATGCAGTTTTAACAAAAAAAGAAAAAAGAAATAAAATATCAAATAATTATAGAGCAGCAGTAAAATAGCAATAGCGAGGCTATATACATGGGGTACCGGTACAGAGTCAATGTGCGGGGGCACTGGTTAGTCGAGGTAATTGAGGTAATATGTACTTGTAGGTAGAGTTATTAAGGTGACTATGCATAGATAATAACAGAGAGTAGCTGCAGCGTAAAAGAGGGGGGGTACTGAAAATAGTCTGGGTAGCCATTTGATTAGATGTTCAGGAGTCTTATGGCTTAGGGGTAAAAGCTGTTTAGAAGCCTCTTGGACCTAGACTTGGCGCTCCGGTACCACTTGCCGTGCTGTAGCAGAGAGAACAGTCTATGACTAGGGTGGCTGGAGTCTTTGACAAATCTTAGAGCCTTGCTCTGACACCTCCTGGTATAGAGGTCCTGGATGGCAGGATGTACTGGGCCGTATGCACTACCCTCTGTAGTGCCTTGTGGTCGGAGGCCGAGCAGTTGCCATACCAGGCAGTGATGCAACCCACCAGGGTGCTCTCGATGGTGTAGCTGTAGAACCTTTTGAGGATCTGAGGACCCATGCCAAATATTTTCAGTCTCCTGAGGGGGAATAGGTTTTGTTGTGCCCTCTTTACGACTGTCTAGGTGTGCTTGGACCATGTTAGTTTGTTGGTGATGTGGACACCAAGGAACTTGAAGCTCTCAACCTGCTCCACTACAGCCCCGTAGATTCGAACGGGGGCGTGCTCAGTCCTCCTTTTCCTGTAGTCCACAATAATCTTCTTTGTCTTGATCACATTGAGGGAGAGGTTGTTGTCCTGGCGCCACACAGTCAGGTCTCTGACCTCCTCCCAATAGGCTTTCTCATCGTTGTCGGTGATCAGGCCTACCACTGTCGTGTCATTGGCAAACTTAATGATGGTGTTGGAGTCGTGCCTGGCCGTGCAGTCATGAGTGAACAGGGAGTACAGGATGGGACTGAGCAGGCACCCCTGAGGGGCCCTCGTGTTGAGGATCAGCGTGGCGGATGTGTTGCTACCTACCCTTACCACCTGGGGGCGGCCTGTCAGGAAATCCAGGATCTAATTGCAGAGGGAGGTGTTTAGTCCCAGGGTCCTTAGCTTAGTGATGAGCTTCTTTGAGGGCAGTATGGTGTTGAACGCTGAGCAACGAATAGCATTCTCACATAGGTTTTCCTTTTGTCCAGGTGTGAAAGGGCAGTGTGGAGTGCAATAGAGATTGCGTCATCTGTGGATCTGTTGGGGCGGTATTCAAATTGGAGTGGGTCTAGGGTTTCTGGGATAATGGTGTTGATTTGAGCCATTACCAGCCTTTCAAAGCACTTCATGGCTACAGATGTGAGTGCTATGGGTCGGTAGTTGTTTAGGCAGGTTACCTTAGTGTTCTTGGGCACAGGGACTATGGTGGTCTGCTTGAAACATGTTGGTATTACAGACTCAGACAGGGAGAGGTTGAAAATGTCAGTGAAGACAATTGCCAGTTGGTCAGCGTATGCTCGGAGTACACGTCCTGGTAATCCATCTGGCCCTGCAACCTTGTGAATGTTGACCTGCTGTCAACCATTGGAGTTGGCTTTACAACACAAACAGATCTGGGACAAGGGTAATGATCATGATTATTGAAGGTGAATGATTATTCACAGGATTATTCACATGCACCCGGCAGCCACCCCTTCTGACATCATACGTATTGTTCCTCCCTCCAATCACAGACAGTGTTCTGAGTGAGACCCTGCGTCTGACTGCTGCTGCCATCATCACCAGAGAGGTGGTCCAGGACAAGACCCTTCGTCTGGCCAGTGGACAGGCATATGACCTCAGACAGGGGGACAGGGTGTGTATGTTCCCCTTCCTCAGCCCTCAGATGGACCCCCAGATACACCACGATCCACAGGTAATACAACACAATACTGTTACCTGACAAAGACCCAGTTGGTGTTGAAATATTGTCTGAATAAATGGAACACCTGCCAGTGTACAGCATGCCAGTGTACAGATTTCTTTTAGATTTAGATTACTGTTCAGTCTAATCCAGCACCTAGGACAAAAGCTTTTACGAATGTGTGCCTACAAGCCATAGACTGTTCTCTCTGCTTCTGCACAGGAAGTCTGACACCAACAGGCTCCTGAACAGCTTCTATCCCAGCCATAAGACTGATAGTTAGCTAACAAAATGGCCACACAGACTATCTGAATTGACCATTGTATTTTTATTTTTGCACTGTCTCTATGCACACTCACAGGAATATATACACTCATGCACACTGACACTGACACTGACACTCCAACACAAACATAACATGCACACACATTTATACTGACTCTACACACACACGCACACACTCACATACATTCATAATTTAGGATGCTGCTGCTCTGTTTATTATATATCCTGTTGCCTAGTCACCTTACCCCTATACATATCTACCTCTTATCACTCCAGTATTCCTGCACATTGTCAATATGGTAGTGGAACTGACGCTTACTTACTTTCTCCTGTTATTCTTATTTCTTATTTTTATTTATTGTGTGATTTTGTTCGACCTTGCAATTTTTAATACTACACTAACTACGTTTCCATCCAAAGTTTTCATGCGAGCAAACACATTTTAAAAAATCAAGACGGCTGTAATGGAAACAGGAAGTTACGGTACAATTTTATAAATGCCAACAGGTATAGAGGTCCTGGATGGCAGGAAGCCATTTGTTATGTTACAGCCTTATTCAGAAATGGATTCAATAGTTTTTCCCTCATCAATCTATACAAAATACCCCATAATGACAAAGCAAGAACAAGTTTTACAACAAAACAAACGGGAATATTACATTTACATAAGTATTCAGACCGTTTACTCAGTACTTTGTTGAAACACCTTTGGCAGCGATTATAGCCCAGAGTCTTCTTGCGTATGATGCTACAAGCTTGGCACACCTGTATTTGGGGGGTTTCTCCCATTCTTCTCTGCAGATCCTCTCAAGCTCTGTCAGGTTGGATGGGGAGCGTCGCTGCACAGCTATTTTCAGGCCTCTCCAGAGATGTTCATTTCCGGGCTCTGGCTGGGCCATTCAAGGACATTTAGAGACTTGTCCCAAAGCCACTCCTGCGTTGTCTTGGCTGTGTATTTAGGGTCGTTGTCCTGTTGGAAGGTGAACCTTCGCCCCAGTCTGAGGTCCTCAAGGATCTCTCTGTACTTTGCTCCGTTCATCTTTCCGTCGATCCTGACTAGTCTCCCAGTCTCTGCCACTGAAAAACATCCCCATAGCATGATGCTGTCACCACCATGCTTCACCGTAGAGATGGTGCCAGGTTTCCTCCAGACGTGACGCTTGGCATTCAGGCATGGGGACCATTGCTATTGATATTGATTACTGCATTGTTGAGTTTGGAGCTTGCAAGACAGGCATTTCATTGTACTTGTGCATGTGACATTAAAACTTGAAACAACCTCTCAATACAATACATTACAGCAATCTGTTGAATTAAGTAAATACTCTTATTGGAAAATAATATGTTTTTCTTAACTGACTTGCCTTGTTAAATAAAATAAAAATATATAAAAAAATACACAAACATGGTGAGGGTGAAAGTGTTTCTGAGTATAGTACTGAGTACTGAGTACTGAGTATAGTACTACTGAATCAAGCTTTGTCTGCTGAGCTAATACAATGACTCTAATAGAATGACTCTAATAGAATGACTCTAATACAATGACTCTAATAGAATGACTCTAATACAATGACTCTAATACAATGACTCTAATAGAATGACTCAAATAGAATGACTCTAATAGAATGACTCTAATAGAATGTCTCAAATAGAATGTCTCAAATAGAATGACTCTAATACAATGACTCAAATAGAATGACTCTAATACAATGACTCAAATACAATGACTCAAATACAATGACTCAAATACAATGACTCAAATACAATGACTCAAATAGAATGACTCAAATACAATGACTCAAATACAATGACTCTAATAGAATGACTCTAGTAGAATGACTCTAATAGAATGACTCTAATAGAACGAATCTAATAGAACGACTCTAATAGAACGACTCTAATAGAATGACTCTAATACAATGACTCAAATAGAACGACTCTAATAGAACGACTCTAATAGAATGACTCTAATACAATGACTCAAATAGAACGACTCTAATAGAACGACTCTAATGGAATGATTTGAATAGAATGACTCAAATAGAATGATTTGAATAGAATGACGCTATAGGAGGGCTCATTGTAATGTAATGGCTGGAATGGAATCAACAGAACAGAGTCAAACATGTGGTTTCCGTATGTGTTTGATACCGTTCCATTTAATCCATTCCAGCCATTACAAAGAGCCCGTCCTTCTATAGCTCCTTCCACCAGCCTCATCTGGTGTGAGTGCGTGTGTCATACACAGTGTTGTACTACGCAGTGTTTAAATGGCGCCAGGATTACATGATGGAAAGGTTAAAGGGCTAAGAAAGGAGATCCCATGGGGATTAGCTGGTTAAAGGCTGTAATGTGTGTGTGTGTGTGTGTGTGTGTGTGTGTGTGTGTGTGTGTGTGTGTGTGTGTGTGTGTGTGTGTGTGTGTGTGTGTGTGTGTGTGTGTGTGTGTGTGTGTGTGTGTGTGTGTGTGTGTGTGTGTGTGTGTGTGTGTTTGTATGCAGCATCACTGGAGCTACTTAATGTACTGTGGCATCTATCTATCACAATAACTTGAGTTTTTTCTTCTTCTCTGCTTTACAGACATTTCAATATGACCGCTTCCTAAATGCAGACGGGACAGAAAAGAAGAAGTTCTATAAGGGCGGGGAGAGACTAAAGTATTACACCATGCCATGGGGTGCAGGCAACAACATGTGTGTAGGGAGAAACTTTGCAGTCAGTGGCATCAAACAGTGAGTGTGATATGACATTCTCCACCTGTTTTCCCTCACACATAGCCTGGTCCCACTTCTGTTTGTGTTGTCTTGCTAACTTCTGTTGTTATTGTCACGTGACAATGACCATAGGAGTTGGCAAGACAGCACAATTAGGCTACCTTTCACCTAAGTACATCTAAACCACCCAACGTTGTTCATACATCGTTTCCCCCAATGAATCAGTTCATTAGCAAGGTATTAATGATTCATGAGGCATTTACAATCACCTGAAGATCGCTGCCTTAGGCCAGTTGCTTTCAAACATCTCCTGGTGGGAGGAGCTATAGGAGGATGGGCTTATTGCCATGGCTGGAATGGAATCAATGGAATGGTACCAAGCACATCAAACACATGGAAACCCCTGTTGGACTCCGTGCCATTGATTCCATTCCAGCCATTACAATGAGCCTGTCCTCTGAGACATGTACCATTACTGTAGCACACACTCACAGTCGTTAACGGCCATTTCAATAATTCAAGCCAACATTTTAACTCAATAGAGATACCATACAACAGAACAGCTAAGCAGACAGAACGATCAATATAGATAAAGGGATGATCTGAGAAGTGGATTTTCTTAGTTGTTCATATGATATACTACACGCTACAAACATAGCCTAAGGCAGTGGTTTTCAAACCTTGCCTCGGGGGCGCCCAGCCATTCCATGTATTTGAACTATTCTAGAGCTAGCACACCTGATTCCAATCGTCAACTGATCATAAAGCCCTTGACTAGGTTAACACTAGCCTCATCTGGTATGTACTGTATGTACAGCAGTAGAGGGGTAGAGGGTCCTTGAAGAAAATCACATTACAAATGTCAGTGTCTTTCTGTGCCAGATATCTGTAGTTCAAAGGTAAAATCCTAGTTATCCACAGTGAGAGTAAGAGGCCAGATGATAATATGGGAAGATGGTGGAACAGCTGTGCACATACAGTATGTGCTCGCAACCTCTAGGCTTTACCATATGTGTGATATGCAAATAGTGTATTACATGGCCGACTACATCCAGATGTATTTCTGCAGGCATTGTGTACATTATTCTTTAACCCTTTCAATGCATGCTGGGTGATTGATATTGTTACAGACAGTTATATAATATGAGGTCACCTGTCATTATTTTTCTGCTAGCTAGTGTTCTTCGTGCCTCCAGAGCCATGCTAGACGTCCTATACTCCCAATGGGGGTCAAGAGGATTGACTTAACTAACCTTACTCTCCTTCTATGTGATTCTCAGGTTTGTGTTCATGGTCCTCTCCCGGCTAGACCTGGAGCTGTGTGACCCAACCGCCATCGTCCCTCCGGTCAATCCCAGTCGCTATGGTTTCGGGATGCTCCAGCCCGACGGAGACCTGGAGGTCCGCTACAGACTCAAGACTCTGCACTAGGACACGACCCCTAACCTCTGACTCCTGCATCCTGCACTAGAACTAGGACATGATTAGCCTGGTCCCAGATCTGTTTGTGCTGTACAGCCATGTTTGGCATGACAATGGCATTAGGAGTTGGCAAGACAGCACAACCAAATCTGGGACCAGGCTAGGACATGACTTCCTCCTACATCCTCCTGACACTGACTGCACTCAATACAAATCAGTTTCATGTTTTTATTTATAGTTTTTTTTAATATTGTTTTTACATTCAAACTATATCACTTGTACTGTATATCTCTGAATAATAAATAATGTATCTGAATTACTTGCTTGTGTTGCTTGTCTCTCAAGACCAAATGCCTTGAATGAACTGCACATCATCATAACCTTACCCATATGGCGAAGTGCACACATGACAACAAATAGGCTTTGAAGCACGACGAGAATGAGGGGGGTTTAGATGATAGAATTCAGTGCAGTTACATTATATCTGTCTGGATGAATTGGGAGGGAATTAGTACTCCATGTGGCGCTATTTTTGTGGAAAACAACATGGTGTATTGTGGCGAATAAGATTGCATGTCCTTAGTCCTGTAATGTAAGGGTTAAACGCCTTAACGTGAAGCCGGGCGATGAAGCTGCCTGCCGCGCTACGGATCCACCTGCGCAGCTACCAGTCGCGCCGCCCTTCTCACAGACAGCGGACGGGGGAAGACCCCGGAGCAGAAAACCGTGTGCATTCACAATATACATAATTGTTGATTATTTTCAGTAAAGTGGGCGGGTAACATGGTAGGCGGACTAAATCAGTGTATAGGATCCCTTATCTAACCACGTCCAAGGCGGAGGAGATCCAACGTGCCACCGAGGCAACACCGCTTGAAACCGAATGGGTCAGAAACCGTTCCCAGGAATAGGCTAATTAACCAATGACGTTTCTTCCTTTTTCCTCTTCGATTGAATGTTTTCATATCTGCCTCTCGCTGCCGTCGGATGAGCCAGCCTGAAGTTAAGGTATGTGGGAGGCTTGTTCCGAATAGTCAAATAACAGGTTCTATTTGTTGGTTTCCTTTATAAAGCAAGTATTGCTAGATGGTTCACTTGCTGTTGTTATTTATTTAATATCATTGTTTTTAATACAGTCATATAGGCCTGCTCTACATGAATAGACATTTACACACAGCATGACAAATGAGCAACAATTAAACCTCTTAAATGTGCAATAAGAAAAATGCAAAAGAACATTGAGGAATTGTCGTTCATAGCACGGGGAATCGCAGGGGAGTTGGTAGGTTGCTACATTAACATTAACATTCCAGCTTTTTGAAGATGTACGTTCGGACGTTTTGTAGCCAATAGAACCGTCACATAGCCAGGTCAATAGACCGTGGCAGATAAATTGTGTTATTTCGGTTTCTAATAACGGTTGATTAATCCACAATATTGACTTCATTGCCAAAAAAACGGCCACGGAGAAGACGGTATCAAGTTATTATTTTCTAGTTGGCCCACCACAGCACGTGATGCATTTAGTCAATGATGGCTCAAGGCTATACCGTATACTGTAGAGAGAAAGTAAGTTTTGTAACTTTGTTGACACAACAGTATTTGATTGTCAGGAATGGAAAATACAAAATGTTTATATAGTCAAGACGGATTGCTACTTTGATTTTGAAAGCTTATTTTGAATGCAAATGCATGCAACTGGTTCATCAATGAGGGCGGGACAGAGCATGCTGCTACATTCATATTCAACTGACACTGTGGAGGATCCTTCACCTGCTACTGTATGGATCTGTGATCGTCCAAAGCGTTCCATGGGGTACTGTCAGAGAAGGATGGGAGGGGATGGTTTGTTTTGATTTGGGAACTCATCTTGAACGGTGAGAGAAAACGCATTGGTCTGAGTTGTAGAGAGACACCAGGTAAAACACCGGATTTATGAAAGTACTGCATCAGTAGCTTTATGGTTGTGACATAAGCCTTATGTATTCATTTCTTCAACATGTTTTAAAATGGCCTCCTCAGTCGCAAACGTCTCTAGTTCATTATTTATTTAAGGTAAAATGGGTTTACTTGAGTGCAGCGTTCGGGTGTCATGATGGCTCTATCACTTATGAACTGCTTTGCTAGGTGTTATACAGCAATTTGAACAGCATTAAATATTTCGAAGCATGCTTTCCCGCCCAAAGGAACTCGCCCTAGTTCAGTTCACAGTCGAGTGAAAAGAGCCCGCTGTCGTTTCAGCACCAGTGCAGAGTGGACAGCGTTCACCTGAGCTGTTGCCGAATCCCGACCCATTATTCAGAATGGATTCGTGGACAGGACAGCACCCTCGATCTCAGAGCAGATTACGCTCTTAGAAAAAAAAGGTTACATTTCTGTGTAAGAGTTAGCTAGCTTGTAAAGTGGTTGATTATAGTAACTTTTTCCTGTCTAGCTACCCTTACAACAATAAAAAAAAAACATGTCAAATGTGTTGAGCTTAAATTTCACACATGAAACCACATTTTCACATGTATTACATTTAGAATTCACATGTTAACACCACTTTTTCAGTGTGAATTAAAACATATTTTTACCTCACATGTAAATTGCAGTTGCACATGTGAAATTTTTGCGGTTTCACATGTAACACTTTACATGAGAAAATCTCACTTTCACAAGTGTAATTGCAATTTCACGTGTGAAAAGATTCATATGTGAAAATACAATTTTCACATCTGGAATCGCAAGTTCACATGTGGTGGTGAAATAGTGTTCTGCTCACATGTGAAAAGGTGGTGTTAATATGTTGCAGTAGCCTCTTGGTTGAATGGTCAAGATGTTGGCTTCTTCCGTGGGAGACCGGGGTCCCGCCAGTTACAAAAACACACGTGAAATGTATAATATCACATGTGAAATGTTGGGAAACCACATGTGTCTGAGTGCTGAGAAAAATGAACATATGAAAAATACATGTGAAACTTCACACATGTCCGAAAACGACGTATCTGACTCACCTGTTTATTTTTCCCAAGTTATATTTTTCACATGTGATTTATTCACGGGGAAAAGTCATGTGAAACGTCATGCATGTGTCCAGAAATCACGTGTCATTTCACGTGATTATAGTTTTTTTAAATGATCTTCTGACATTTTTCGCGTGATTTGTTCACACGAGTCCGACAATCACATGTGACTCTTGAAAATATTGCACAAAAAAATGTTCATTCATTTTTCACATGATTTGTATGAACCTTGCGGTTTGCCATTCCGAACTCTGCAAAAAATATTGCAAAATACTAATGTAATCTTCGCCCTGCCATATGTGAACGGTGTCAGACGAGACAACTATACATTTTTCTGACCCGGCAAAATCATGTAGCAGCATCGTTAATATGGATAGAAATGTCCATGTAATACAGATAAAACAAATGTAAAGGCATTTCAGAGTTTGAAGTGACTTTGTTAGGTTATCTGTTGATGGTTCAAATCCACATTACACTCAAGGTTCTTTGCCTTTACTGGGTGTATGTGTAGAACCTTTTTTAGTAAAAGGTTCTTTAATCTCGTCCAAAGAACCAAGACGTTCTATTTAGAACCCCCCCCCCCCCCCCCCCATCATCTTTGTATTCACTCCTCTGAGTAGGTGATGAGTATGTGGCATGGCTCGAGGAATGTTCTGACTAGGTCATTGTGAATGCCTGGGCTACCAGCTCCATTCTAGACTCTCGTCATTAACATTATTCCTATTTTCCTCTCTTTTATCCCTCTCTTTCTCTACCCCCCCTCCCCCCCCCTCCCCCTCCCAGATTCACAAGCGTAAATGTAGTCCGTAACTTACCCCTGCCTGGATCTTGCCTGTTGAACTCGGTGGAACTCTTGACAGTTCAAAATGGAGAAATCCTCAATGGGGTTGACTAAGACCGGCTCGCGGTCGACCGCATCTCTCCCCCCGGAACCGGTGGACATCATCCGCAGCAAGTCATGTTACCGCCGAGTACGGCTCAACGTTGGGGGGCTTCCACACGAGGTCCTCTGGAGAACGTTGGATAGATTACCGCGCACCCGGTTAGGGAAACTACGAGACTGCAACACCCACGACTCGCTCATGGAGGTATGTGACGACTACAACTTGGACGAGAATGAGTACTTTTTCGACAGGCACCCGGGGGCGTTCACGTCCATTCTGAACTTCTACCGGACCGGTAAGCTCCACATGATGGAGGAGATGTGCGCCCTGTCGTTCAGTCAGGAGCTGGACTACTGGGGCATAGATGAGATCTACCTGGAGTCCTGCTGCCAGGCCAGGTACCACCAGAAGAAAGAACAGATGAACGAGGAGCTCAAAAGAGAGCAAGACACCTTGAACGACAGAGACGGAGAAGAGTTCGACAACACGTGTTGTGCCGACAAACGAAAGAAAC
Source organism: Salvelinus namaycush (assembly GCF_016432855.1). NCBI lineage: Eukaryota > Metazoa > Chordata > Actinopteri > Salmoniformes > Salmonidae > Salvelinus > Salvelinus namaycush. The sequence continues at coordinate 38,989,594 of NC_052308.1, forward strand.
TCTGGGACCTTCTAGAAAAGCCTAGTTCGTCCGTCGCAGCCAAGGTAACCTTTCATTCCAAATGTCATATGTGGACAGAATTAATTTAACTTGTTAATGATGACTTCTTTTCATAATTTATAAATATGCATAGAGAGAGAGAGGGAGAGGGGGAGAAAGAGAGAGAGAGAGAGAGAGAGAGAGAGCGATTTGATGAATGCAACATGTGCGACTATCGACTAATAGATCAATGATTCGATCAGAATTCAGCATAACAGTCATAGCTTCTGTATGATCACGATGGGTTAAGTTATATTAGGGCCTTATCAGGCCTGCTGAAATACAATCACTGTTCCTTTGCTGTGTTGTTATCTCAACATAATCCCAACCCAGTAGTTATGTGATCAGCTGTGGAATGGATGAGCTCAGCCAGTACTGCTCATTGCTTCTTCCTCTAAGGCCATGTCAGGATGGGTCAGCTAGAGCTAGATCACATCCATACCTTTACACTGCTCAGAGAGAGAAAATGGGAGAGAGAGAGAGAGAGAGGGAGAGAGAGAGAGAGAGAGAGAGAGAGAGAGCACACAATGCTTTGTTGTTCAGCTGTAGCTGTTCTTGCCTCGTCTCGGAAATGGAATTAGACCAGGAGTTGATAACAGCTTCTGAAGCTTTATAGGAAGTAGCTATGGTACTGTATGCGAGAGCTGTCATTACTTAACTAACAGGCTGTGGAGAGATACTACACACACACACACGCACACACACGCACACGCACGCATGCACACACACACACACACACACACACACACACACACACACACACACACACACACACACACACACACACACACACACACACACACACACACACACACACACACACAGGCTGTGGAGAGATACTGTATATGAGAGCTGCCAGTGCTTTACAAACAGGCTGTGGAGTAGATGAGATCAGTAAGTCCAGTGTGTCAGCATAATGGCTCCTTCACACAGGCATCAATGATATGCACAATCAATGTTTATCAGGTTAACTTGAAGTGATGTTGTAGTGCTACTGTAAGATTGTACAAATCCAGGCTCTCACTGTAGGTGGGTTGATCTTATACCGTTCTGTCTTAGTTATTCTGATATTGGCAATTGGCCTCTCAATCACGTCTCTTCAATGAATAAATCAATGTTGAAACTTCAGGCTCGTCAAATTCCCAACCAAATATCAATTTGAAGTTACTGATATCTTGTAAGTTATTGATACTGGAAGTATTGAAGCCTCTATCATAAGACAAATGATTTTTCCTACACCAGTGCTTCCCTCAAGGCAAGGTCACTTTGTAGCCCGCTAGTGTGGACGGACTGTAGCTCCAACGTCACATAAAATTACGTTTTTATCAAAAATGACAGATTTCAGCACGCAATTACACCGATAATGTGATTTTATGTGAGGTCGGAGCTCCAGTCCGCACACACTAGTCGCTGCTCAACTCCATCGTAAATCGTGGAGTTGAGTTTAGTCGGCTCGGTCACTGTGTAGTTAACAACCCATTAACGTACGGTAATGTCTTGACGTAATGCCTGGCTGCAGTGCTTCCGGTCAGATAGCTGTTTGGCCATACTGTACATTTATGTCACTCCTCTGAGTGGAATCGTTAAAAGGCTTGTCTCTGTAGACTTGTAATGTAGGTGACAGGAAAAAGAGCAGCCTCTACATAAGTGTTTATCAATTATGAGTGTTTATCAATTCCTAATTTAGCTTAGAAGGCCAATGTAAAACCACAAAGCCAAACTCCTAAAAGCATTAATAATACAGCTGATGCATGTTGAGTTGAGTCTTACCAACATCCTAAGCTCCAAGCCTTTCTGCAGGACTTCAGCTGGGTCCCTGTGTAACCACCAGTCTCCTTGGCTAATGTTGGGATCATCGAACGAACAAACAAACACACACACACACACAATAACCCATCAACAGATGGCCATTGATCAAACCCATATAAATGCATATACTATAGTATTCACTGTTGTGTTTTTGCGGACATGAGTGTTGTATACTAAAGTATTCCCTGTAGTGTTTTTGTGGACATAGGCCTGTGGCGGTCATGAAATTTCGTCAGCCGGTGATTGTCATGCAAATAACTGTCGGTCTCACTGTAATTGACCGCTAAATAACGTAAACACATTTAGCATCTCCTGGATTCCTACAAGCCACTGATGCAGACGTTTGGAACATCTACATTTAAAAAGTCTAATAAATCCATGTAATATTGCCTACACCGTCACAATAAATCCATTACTTATTTTAGATAGGACTAAAGAAACATGATATGAAGATAATGAAGTCTATTTCAGAAGAACAGAATAGCCTACTCTGAGTTATACTTATGTTAGGTCCTGATCTGGGTATGCCAAATGGCTGTGGGCTACACTAGTTCATTTAGCAGACAAGATTTGCTTAGAATTATGTAGCGTTATTTTATAGTACGAAGAATGCAGTTGAACAAAGCTGAATAAAATAGAAAGGATATTTTCTCCAAACGATTTGCGCACATGCAGCTATTCTATGTTGAGTGGTTAACAAAGAAATAGGTATTCTTATATGCTTAATTTAATGTAACTTTAGTTGTTCTACAAACGTTGGGCTATATGTTTTGATACATTGTAAGGCTGCATGATGCAACTAAAATGATGATTTGAAAAAAGTTGCTTGAAAGGCATGAGCTATTCTTTGTTTTTTTTGCGCAGGCTGTACACACTACATCAGTCAGTCATTCACAATTTGACAAGCACTTGAGAATGCCAAGAATTTCACGGCGGCATACCCTTTGTGTGGCCGTCATGCACCCTAAAAAAGTCAAGCCTTTTGCGGCCAGTGGCCGTTGTGCCCTTCTCCCTGAGTGCTGCGTACTCCGGATCACCTCTCACTCACATGGCTCTCCATTACGTGATTGGGTCTTTCTCACAGGCTAAAAGTGAAGACAGACACATCGGGGATGCAACTGCATCCGTCCTTATCCAATTCCGTGGTGCATATTGAAGATATTGGAAGAACTGTCCACAATTACTTTTCATCAGCCAACAAGATGAGTAGGCCTAACGAACAGCAAAAGCACTAGGCTATGTCAATCTACTATTCCAAACATAGTCTGGGACAGTTGTGGGACCCGATAGATCTCAAATTAATACAACCACCAGCACCAAAAAAAAATCATTTTTTACGCAATGTGGTTGACGCAGCAGATCAGAACATTTAGCTTAAAATGTTGATAAACTATTAGGCAATGGTGTAAAGTACTTTTACTTTTACTTCACTACATTCCTAAAGAAAATGATGTACTTTTTACTCCATACAATTTCCCTGACCCTCATTACATTTTGAATGCTTAGCAGGACAGGTAAATGGTCTAATTCACACACTTATCAAGAGAACATCCCTAGGCCTCCCGGGTGGCGCAGTGGTCTAAGGCACTGCAACGCAGTGCTAGCTGTGCCACCAGAGATTCTGGGTTTGAGTCCAGGCTCTGTCACAGCTGGCTGTGACCGGGAGGCCCATGGGGCGGCGCACAATTGGCCCAGCGTTGTTAGGGAGGGTTTGGCTGTTAGGGATATCTTTGTCTCATTGTACACTAGTGACTCCTGTGGCGGGCCGGGCGCAGTGCACGCTGACCAGGTCACCAGGTGTGTTTCCTCCAACACATTGGTGTGGCTGGCTTCCGGGTTGGATGGGCATTGTGTCAAGAAGCAGTGCGGTTGGGTTGTGTTTTGGAGGATGCATGGCTCTCTTTATACTTTTACTTTTGATACTTAAGTATATTTAAAACCAAATACTTACAGACTTTTACTCAAGTAGGATTTTACTGGGTGACTTTCACTTTTACTTGAGTCATTTTCTATTGAGGTATCTTTACTTTTACTCATGTATGACAATTGGGTACTTTTTCCACCGCTGATTAGTTCATTATTGGAGTCAGGTGTGCTAGCTGGGGCTGGAGCAAAAGTGTGACACCAATCAGGCCCCCGAGGACTGGAGTTGCTCAGGCCTGGATTAGAGGGACAATAGAGTGCTGAGTACCAGGCAGGTAGAACGTTTGGTAGGCTACTAATTAACAGCAGTAGCATCAGAGCTTGGAGAAGCCTAATTACCGTAACTACATAGTCATGTGGAATTTGACTGCCTTCATGACTCGTGGCGGTAATATGGTCACCGCAACATGTCTGTAATATACTACAGTATTCAGTGTGGTTTGTTTTTGCAGACTTTACTGTAGTATTCACTGTAGTGTTTTTGTGGACATGACTGTAGTATACTGTAGTATTTACTGAATTGTTTTTGCAGACATGGCTAGTATACTGTATTTACTACTACTGTAGTGTTTAGTATATTGTAGTAATACTTGCTGACTAGGGTTAGTTAAAATGGCACAACTACCGGACTACGCCGGTTACGGTTTAATGAGGGGAACGCCTCAACTAGAACATAAGACAGGTTCGTAACAGGACACCTATTGAGTTGGGTCAACAGTTCTGAGCAATGCAACGGACCAGACAACATCCTAACAAAAATATAAAATGTTTGTTACAATTGAAACATGTAAACATTCAACTCAGGTTCTAGGCCCATTAAAGGGAAACAGTACAGAAGCAGATATAAAGAATAAGCAACGTTTATTAGGTTTGCTTGTTTGACACAGATAACACACATTAACAAGAGTACAGCAACATGATTTAGATCTGTTACTAGATCTGTTCTAAAATAGAACAGTGCTTTCACAGAGATTCAGCTGACCAAGTTCACAAGATGACCAAAAACCGTGACAAACGATACCGTACTTCTGATGGTAGGAAAGAAAGAACAGTTAACCACTGCATTTACATAAACAATAGATATTTTAGAAATAAAAATGACTACTTAAAGACAGCCACCTTATTGCAGGGCACTGCCAATAAACTGCCTGAAACACCAACCAGAAAAGCCTCTCCAAACAAACCAATTGAAAACGAAAGGGAATTATTGCAGTGGCTTTACATAATGAACATCTTGAATGTTGTCACACATGAATAAATTCACTGATGGTCAAACTCAACACACCATTCAGAACAATCGACCACGCCCCAAACATTTCTTCAAGACAGCGTGGTCCCAAAATGGTTGCTCACAGAAATAAACAAAAAGCAATAACGCTATACAGCCTATACACACAAAGGGCCTACCAGGTACAAAGCTCTGACCTTAACGTGACTAAGGGCTGCTTTTATACATTTCCTGCATGTCCTCCCCTAATAAGGCTGCCCTCAATACTGTAGTATCTCTTGATTGATTGATTTTATTTGACTACTTAATAAACACAATACAACCACAAATGAGAAAACAGTTTTGAAATTTGTTGAGAATGACACAACAACAAAAACTTTACAAATGTATTTCAATCGTGGTCTGTAGTATGCTGCAGTATTTACTGTAGTGTCTTTGCAGACTTTACTGTAGCATTCACTGTAATGTACAGAGTGTTCTACAGTATTCTACAGAATTCTATACTAAGCACTGCACAATCGAGGGGGAACCTCAGAGGAAATCCCTAGCATGAGTTCCCCAAGGACAGGACGTTCAAATCAAAACAGCATTGACAAACTTGGCAGCTAGCAGTAAAGCTAGCTAGCAGGCCAATCGATCTATAAATCCTAAAGTAAGCACTACATGACTGAGGGGGATACTATAGTGTGTAGTATAGAATTATCCAGTATACTACAAAATTCTATAATAATCACTACGTGACTAAAGTGTGTAGTATAGTGTTCTACATTATACTACAACATTCTAAAGTAAGTATACATGAGGGATACTACAGAATTTCTACAGGATTTCTACAGAATTCTACTACAGTGTGTGTGTGTGTGTGTGTGTGTGTGTGTGTGTGTGTGTGTGTGTGTGTGTGTGTGTGTGTGTGTGTGTGTGTGTGTGTGTGTGTGTGTGTGTGTGTGTGTGTGTGTGTGTGTGTGTGTGTGTGTGTGTGTGAGAGAGAGAGAGAGAGAGAGAGAGAGAGAGAGAGAGAGAGAGAGAGAGAGAGAGAATTTATGACTTTAATGATTTTTATTAGGATTGCCATTAGCCGACGCCAATGGGATCCGACACATAATGGAAAAGACATTACAGATGAAAATACTTAACAATTGACATATATTTAAAACATTAACATAGACATTACAGACTTACATACAGCATAAAAAATGTGCATTCAGAATCTTGCATTTATTGGTTATCCCATGCCAGTGGCTGCTGGCCAAGCACTAAGTTGTGTGATGTTTTATTGTTTTATTGAGTTTTAAACATTAAGTCAGAAGAAGTGCTGTGACCTTCAGTACTCTATGCATACGGTAGACATGGGTCCACAGTCAGTACACAGAAGAGAAAAGTACAACAATGAAGACATGACATCGGTATGTCTGCTATTTCTGTCTGTGGTTTTCTTACCCTGTACCTTCTTTACCCTTTCTCCCTTCTTCTTCCTATCCCTTCCTATCTCTGCCTCAATCCCTCTCTTTATCTCTTGCTCTCTCACTCCCTCATTCCTCTGGCTCCTCCGCTACACCTTCAGCTAAATGTCAGGGAAATGTCACATTATTTTCCATGAGTCTCCAGGCCCAATTAGAAGCTTCCCTCCCTCTTTCACCCGTTCGCTCTCTCTCGCTCTTCTTTCTCTCTACCCAGCCCCCCCCCCCCCCCCCCACGTCTGCCATACTACACAATGACATTGTGTCTGCTCCCTGCCAGACGTCTAGGCGTCAGTATAGAGACAAAGTAGAGTCGCAATTCAACGGCTCAGACATGAGACGTATGTGGCAGGGTCTACAGTCAATCATGGACTACAAAAAGAAAACCAGCCCCGTCGCGGACACCGACGTCTTGCTCCCAGACAAACTAAACAAATTCTTTGCTCGCTTCGAGGACAATACAGTACCACTGACACAGCCCGCTACCAAAACCTGCGGGCTCTCCTTCACTGTGAGTAAAACATTTAAACGTGTTAACCCTCGCAAGGCTGCCGGCCCAGACAGCATCCCTAGCCGCGTCCTCAGAGCGTGCGCAGACCAGCTGGCTGGTGTGTTTATGGACATATTCAATCAATCCCTATCCCAGTCTTCTGTTCCCACATGCTTCAAGAGGGCCACCATTGTTCCTGTTCCCAAGAAAGCTAAGGTAACTGAGCTAAATGACTATCGCCCCGTAGCACTCACTTCCGTCATCACGAAGTGCTTTGAGAGATTAGTCAAGGATCATATCACCTCCACCCTACCTGATACCCTAGACACCCTAGACCCACTCCAATTTGCTTACTGCCCCAATAGGTCCACAGACAACGCAATCGCAATCACACTGCTAACCCATCAGGACAAGAGGAATAGCTATGTAAGAATGCTGTTCATCGATTTCATCGATTACAGCTCAGCATTTAACACCATAGTACCCTCCAAACTCGTCATTAAGCCCTGGGTCTCGACCCCGCCCTGTGCAACTGGGTCCTGGACTTTCTGACGGGCCGCCCCCTAGGTGGTGAGGGTAGGAAACAACATCTCCACCCCGCTGATCCTCAACACTGGGGCCCCACAAGGGTGCGTTTTCAGCCCTCTCCTGTATTCCCTGTTTACCCATGACTGCGTGGCCATGCACGCCTCTAACTCAATCATCAAGTTTGCAGATGACACTACAGTGGTAGGCTTGATTACCAACAACGACGAGACGGCCTACAGGGAGGAGGTGAGGGCCCTCGGAGTGTGGTATCAGGAAAACAACCTCTCACTCAATGTCAACAAAACAAAGGAGATGATTGTGGACTTCAGGAAACAGCAGAGGGAGCACCCCCCTATCCACATCAATGGGACAGTAGTGGAGAAGGTGGAAAGTTTTAAGTTCCTCGGCGTACACATCACAGACAAACTGAAATGGTCCACCCACACAGACAGCGTGGTGAAGAAGGCGCAACAGCGCCTCTTCAACCTCAGGAGGCTGAAGAAATTTGGCTTGTCACCGAAAACAGTCACAAACTTAATATCTTAGTATCACCGCCTGGTACGGCAACTTCACCGCCAACAACCGTAATTCTCTCCAGAGGGTAGTGAGGTCTGCACAACGCATCACCGGGGTTAAACTACCTGGCCTCCAGGACACCTACACCACCCGATGTCACAGGAAGGCCAAAAATATCATCAAGGACAACAACTACCCGAGCCACTGCCTGTTCACCCCGCTATCATCCAGAAGGCGAGGTCTGTACAGTTTCATCAAAGCTGGGACCGAGAGATTGAAAAACAGCTTCTATCTCAGGCCATCAGACTGTTAAACAGCCATCACTAACATTGAGTGGCTGCTGCCAACATACTGACTCAAATCTCTAGCCACTTTAATAATAAAAAATTGGATGTAATAAATGTATCGCTAGTCACTTTAAACAATGCCACTTTATTTAATGTTTACATACCCTACATTACTCATCTCATATGTATGTACTGTACTCCATACCATCTACTGCATCTTGCCTATGCCGCATGGCCATCGCTCATCCATATATTTATATGTATATATTCTTATTCATTCCTTTACACTTGTGTGTATAAGGTAGTTGTTGTGAAATAGTTAGATTACTTGCTAGATATTACTGCACGGTCGGAACTAGAAGCACAATCACTTTGCTACACTCGCATTAACATCTGCTAACCATGTGTATGTGACCAATACAATTTGATTTGATTTGATTTGATGTATGCCTCCATCCAAGGAGGGGGACATAGAGCCCCTTACTGTCTCTATGAATGACTGTCACTGGTCTCAAGACAGTACACTTCTGCCATATCACTAACCTTTGACTGTGTATGAATGAATGAATTACATTTTATTTTCGTGTCAAATCGCCTGTTGGCAACCCATCCCTTTTGGGATTAATTGACACATAAACAAACATTACAATAATTCACTGTGATAATTCAGTGATAATTGTTCCGGTGTTCTCTGCAGTGTGCACTGTATAAAGAGTGAAAAAGAAATCAATACATAATAGTAAATACGTTTATTCAAGCAATAATTATAACCCTAGAGCAGTAGAATTAAGTAAGAATAAAAAATGTAATATATACAGTATATATATACAGTATACAGTACATATATACAGTATAAATATGTACATATTTATATTACAGTGAAGAGGCGACTCCAGGATGCTGGCCTTCTAGGCAGAGTTCCTCTGTCCAGTGCCTGTGTTCTTTTTCCCATCTTAATATTTTATTTTTATTGGCCAGTCTGAGATATGGCTTTTTCTTTGCAACTCTGCCTAGAAGGCCAGCATCCCGGAGTTGCCTCTTCACTGTTGATGTTGAGACTCGTGTTTTGCGGGTACTATTTCATGAAGCTGCCAGTTGAGGACTTGTGAGGAGTCTGTTTCTCAAACTAGACACTCTGATGTACTTGTCATCTTGCTCAGTTGTGCACTGGGGCCTCCCACTCCGCTTTCTATTCTGGTTAGAGACAGTTTGCCCTGTTCTGTGAAGGGAGTAGTACACAGCGTTGTACGAGATTTTCAGTTTCTTGGCAATTTCTCGCATGGAATAGCCTTCATTTCTCAGAACAAGAATAGACTGACGAGTTTCAGAAGAAAGTTCTTTGTTTCTGGCCATTTTGAGCCTGTAATCGAACCCACAAAATGCTGATACTCCAGATACTCAACTAGTCTAAAGTGGGCCAGTTTTATTGCTTCTTTAATCAGGACAACAGTTTTCAGCTGTGCTAACATAATTGCAAAAGGGTTTTCTAATGATCAATTAGCCTTTTAAAATGATAAGCTTGGATTAGCTAACACAACGGGCCATTGGAACAGAGGAGAGATGGTTGCTGATAATGGGCCTCTGTACACCGATGTAGATATTCCATAAAAAATCTGCCGTTTCTAGCTACAATAGTGATTTACAACATTAACTATGTCTACACTGTATTTGTAATCAATTTTATGTTATTTTAATGGACAAAAACCGTGCTTTTTTTCAAAAACAAGGACATTTCTAAGTGACCCCAAACTTTTGAACAGTAGTGTATATACAGTTGAAGTCGGAAGTTTACATACACCTTAGCCAAATACATTTAAACTCAGTTTTTCACAATTCCTGACATTTAATCCTAGTAAAAAGGTCTTAGGTCAGTTAGGATCACCACTTTATTTTAAGAATGTGAAATGTCAGAATAATAGGAGAGAGATGGATTTATTTCAGCTTTTATTTCTTTCATCACATTCCTAGTGGGTCAGAAGTTTACATACATTCAATTTGTATTTGGTAGCATTGCCTTTAAATTGTTTAACTTGGGTCAAATGTTTCGGGCAGCCTTCCACAAGCTGAGTGAATTTTGGCCCATTCCTCCTGACAGAGCTGGTGTAACTGAGTCAGGTTTGTAGGCCTCTGTGCTCGCACACGCTTTTTCCAATACCTTGACTTTGTTGCCCTTAAGCCATTTTGCCACAAGTTTGGATGTATGCTTGGGGTCATTGTCCATTTGGAAGACCCATTTGCGACCAAGCTTTAACTTCCTGACTGATGTCTTGAGATGTTGCTTCAATATATCCAGATAATTTTCCTTTCTCATGATGCCATCTATTTTGTGAAGTGCACCAGTCCCTCCTGCAGCAAAGCACCACCACAACATGATGCTGCCACCCCGTGCTTCACAGTTGGGATAGTGTTCTTCGGCTTGCAAGCCTCCCCCTTTTCCTACAAACATAATGATGGTCATTGTGGCCAAACAGTTCTATTTTGTTTCATCAGACCAGAGGACATTTCCAAAAAGTATGATCTTTGTCCCCATGTGCAGTTGCAAACCGTAGTCTGGCTTTTTTATGGTGGTTTTGGAGTAGTGGCTTCTTCCTTGCTGAGCGGCTTTTCAGGCTATGTCGATATTGGACTCGTTTTACTGTGGATATAGATACTTTTGTACCTGTTTCCTCCAGTATCTTCACAAGGTCCTTTGCTGTTGTTCTGGGATTGATTTGCACTTTTTGCACCAAAGTACGTTCATCTCTAGGAGACAGAACGCTTCTCCTTCCTAAGCGGTATGACAGCTGCGTGGTCCAATGGTGTTTATACTTGCGTACTATTGTTTGTGCAGATGAATGTGGTACCTTCAGGCGTTTGGAAATTGCTCCCAAGGATGAACCAGATTTGTGGAGGTCTGCAATTTTCTGAGGTCTTGGATGTTTTCTTTTGATTTTCCCATGATGTCAAGGAAAGAGGCACTGAGTTTGAAGGTAGGCCTTGAAATACATCCACAGGTACACCTCCAATTGACTCAAATGATGTCAATTAGCCTATCAGAAGCTTCTAAAGCCATGACATCATTTTCAGCAATTTTCCAAGCTGTTTAAAGGCACAGTCAACTTAGTGTATGTAAACTTCTGACTCACTGGAATTGTGATACAGTGAATTATAAGTGAAATAATCTGTCTGTAAACAATTGTTGGAAAAGTTACATGTGTCATGCACAAAGTAAATGTCCTAACCGACTTGCCAAAACTATAGTTTGTTAAGAAGAAATTTGTGGAGTGGTTGAAAAACAGGTTTTAATGACTCCAACCAAAGTGTATGTAAACTTCCGACTGCAACTGTAAATATGTCTATATATATACAGTGGGGCAAAAAAGTATTTAGTCAGCCACCAATTGTGCAAGTTCTCCCACTTAAAAAGATGAGAGAGGCCTGTAATTTTCAACCTGTAACTATGACAGACAAAATGAGAAAAAAATCCAGGAAATCACATTGCAGGATTTTTAATGAATTTATTTTCAAATTATTTGCTTTTTGTTTGCTTTTTGTTTTTGCTAATCGTGGGTCAAGGATTCAATGAACTGTTGATGTTTCAGACAGCTACCCTTTGACACACTAAAATGGATCTGATGTTAAGTTGAGAAATTAATTTCAATATCTAGATGAGTTTGGCTCTGGGCAAGTCTTCAGAGCAAACATAACAAACAAAGTGAAGGCAGAAAGAATAAAAGTGCCACATTCGCTTTGTTTTGTCCCTGTCCAATTTAGCAATGGGGAATTACAAATGACAGCGCTGTCAACTGTCATTGTGTGTCAGATGGCCAGGCAACGAATTCCAATTATGCCTTTCTCATGCGTACTTTAGATGACAAATGAAATCTGTTTGTCTTTATTCCCACTCATTAATCAGATGTACGCCAACAGACGTCTGGCCTGACACAAAGCCGTGAGTCGGCTGTTTGTGTGTGTGTATGCATGTGAATGAGTGTGTGTGTGTGTGTGTGTGTGTGTATCTCTGACAGCTGTGGAATTACAACCAGTCCAATGGGCCATGACGTTGATTTACAATCAGCCTAGCAGGGAGCAGGTGATGAGTAGCTATCACTCAAACAGATTGAGTTGTGATGAGTAATCTTTGTGTCAGGTGAGGAATTCTAATTCAAACGTTGTTGTTGTTGTTAGGCATGTTTATTTATAAAAGTAGACTGTGTTGTGACAGATCAATGTGTTTGTAACTAAAGAAGTCTTGAGAGAAGCCATGATGTACGCTGCCCTCCATGTTTAACGCGCATACATAGAGCACACACACAAACACACACACACACACACTCTTTCCCACTCTTGAACTAGAGTATTAGTGCACGCACGCACTCACACACACACACATACATAGGCCTCCGTTTGTGCAGCAGGAAGATTGCGTGCCCGGACGATCGCTACTACTTCCGTGGGAGCTGGGCGGCCCGTGGCGTCTCTCCCCTCGCCTGTCATGGGGTTTCTCATGGCCCCATAAATCAGGCCTGGAATCAGAGGCTCCGTCCCAAATGACAGCCTATTCCTTATTTAGTGCACTACTTTTGACCAGGGCCCATAGTGAATAAGGGGGCCATTTTGGAAGCAGCCAGATGCTCACATTTCCCTCTGAGAAAGTGCATCCTAACTCCCCCTTCGGTCAATAGTGACTGACTCAATGTAGAGACTTGAACTGTGCACATTATTACATTATTATTATGATGATTATTATTACATTATTATTACATTACATGTTATATTACATTATTCTTAAAAGCCATAACACAATTTTCCTTTGCAACTCCTAGGGTATCATGTACAGACTTTTTACTAAGTCTTTTATTTGAAGATCATGTATAGAGTGTACAGAGCGTGTCTTAACAAGTCAAAGACTCCTGCTGGCTATTGATTGCTGGGTGCTGCTCAGTCGTAGCCACTCTAGTATTCTAGTGGTATGGGTTCATGGACAAAGACCAGCTTTTCAGTTGATCAGTAGGCTGACCTGTGACCTGTTTTTTTTTCCCCCATTCTAGAACTTAGTGCTGAGACATTAGTGCTTTTTGAGGTCGCTTCGGTTTTGGTTCGATTATGATTAAATTATCCCGTTTTTTTTGATTTCGACAATATTTCTTGACATTAAATGCACCATGCATTATGTGGGTTGAATGCTGTAACAACACAAACAAAACAATTAATACTAGTCCCATGATATTAGTGACTGCCCATTACTGCATATCACTTATTAACCATCATTTATTCACATTACTTTTATAAAATATATGTTTTATTTTATGAATGTATTATTTAATTCCAAGTCATCATCTCGTCTCTATAGAGCTGCTGCCTTTGCTGTCTGACATACTTTTATGACTGCTGAATACCAACTATAAATCACTTAGATCATATATTTTCAGGTAGAGATGACACGCAAAGCAACTGCTTTCTATCCCTCTCGCGCGTCCTCTCTTCTCTCTGTCTCTGTCAAATAGGTCTCTGTGTCTGCTCCACCCAGACCGGACAAGTAAGTGGGCGCGCAATGTATTATGGTTATTGATCTGATGTATATCTACAGAAAATGAGCATCAAGCTCACAGAATAAAACCGAACGAAATGAGTTTCAGATAATTGAACCAATGTAGGCCAACTAGTTAATTAAAAACCGAAAAATAACCAAAATGTAGGTTAATTGCTCAGAACAACTAGACCTAGAGTATTAGTACGCACTTACACACACACACACACACACACACACACACACACACACACACACACACACACACACACACACACACACACACACACACACACATACACACACACATACACACACAAATGCACGCATGGATACCCACACTCAAGTGAGCATGCTCACACACACACACACACACACACACACACAGTGAAATAGCATCTTGGGAGCTAATGGATCTGTATGACGATGCTAAATCACTAGGTTATAAATAGCTCCAGTCTCACACCCACACCACACACATACACACATACGAGATCCTCCTCAATTATTGCTGTCTGACAGTACAAACCACAGGAGGGCTATAGAAGACTTACATTTTTAGAACAAAATGTTCTGGCCTCCTTACTTAATTCAAGAGGATTGTCCTCCTGTGGTGTCATTTTGGGATTCCTCAGAAGAGAAAAGGAGATGATTTTTGTAATGGGTCCTACATGTACAGAATAAAATAGATACAACTGTAACAGAGGGAGTTAGTAGCTGAGTCTGTCTCTTTCTAAAATAGGAAAGTCAGCAAGCTACTGTGTAACTGACTAACATAGGATTCATGGATGTTAAAGCGAATTATAGCACCAGAGTCCCAACCCAAATTTTGTCCACTGGGGTCTCTCTCTCTCTCTCTCTCTCCAGTGCCCAATGACCTATCTTGTTTAACTTCTTTAACACCCAGGTTGGTGCAGATCAGATATCACCAGTCTACGGCCACCAGTCTGCTATGTTTGCTATAGCAAGCCATCAGAGAGGACCCAGAAGCTGGTACTTGTGTGAAAGCCAAGATGATCCTGATTTAATGATGTGTTGAGTCCCTGGTGCTGGTGTGCAGCTCCGTCTTTAGTAGCTGCGGTCAGTAGCTGCGAGGTGGGGCTCTTGAGTTGGCTCCGGGGACATGGAGATAGAATGATGGGGGAAAGGAATTGTGTGAATTGGCTGTGGGAATGGGGAGAGAGTGTTAGCCACAGCAGAGCAGAGGGAGTAGAGGGTGGAGGTAGGGCCTGACAATGGAGGTAATGACTGAGGAGGGGGTGACTTGTCTTAGCCATAGTAGAGCCATATCCTTATTAGCCACATCCTGTCCATTATTCATAGTGGATCTGTCGTGTTGGGCAGGGAGCGATGAGCAACCAGCCATCACCATTAGCACAACTGCCTGGGAGAGGAGAGGAGAGGAGAGGAGAGGAGAGGAGAGGAGAGGAGAGGAGAGGAGAGGAGAGGAGAGGAGAGGAGAGGAGAGGAGAGGAGAGGAGAGGAGAGGAGAGGATGAAGTTACTTAAGACGGCTGGCTGGCTCTTGGTTCCACTCACGTGTACCACTGAACGTCATGATACAGGCATTTTCCTCTGCTGCCAGCTATTTATTAGATATTCTTAGCTCAATCAATGTACTTTATAAGCTTATTGTCACATAATGGCACATGCTTATACTATAAATACTATGGATAGTAGTATTACACTACTTATACTATATATAGTACTATTATACTATACTTATCATGTAATCCTCTAAGCCTGATGTTTATTTCATGCAACTCATAGTTTCAGCACTGGACAGCTACAGAGTATAAGCCACTCTCCCATATTGACTCCTGTGTGTGTGTGTGTGTGTGTGTGTGTGTGTGTGTGTGTGTGTGTGTGTGTGTGTGTGTGTGTGTGTGTGTGTGTGTGTGTGTGTGTGTGTGTGTGTGTGTGTGTGTGTGTGTGTGTGTGTGTGTGTGTGTGTGTACCAATGAGAGACATCTTGACTGAAGTGGGCTCAAAGTGAGCTGAAGATACCCATTGATGAAATTATCATCTTGGGGAAGGATCCCTGGCTATTATTCTTTCAGCAACTGCTTTGAACACAAATCGGAATCCCATTCCAAAAGTCTTTGGTATAGATTGCACTGAAAGATAAGAGTGGGCAGCATGGTGTACATGTGGTCATGTGTTGCTCAGTTGGTAAGAGCGTGCAGCTGGCAATGCCAATGTTGTTAGTTAAATTTCCGCAGGGATCACATACACTCACTTAATGTATACAAGTGCTGTCAATTTGGATAAAAGCAAATGGCTTATATTATTGTTATTACATTACAGAGCAGGCAGGAGGTATATGTTTGTTAATATGTTTTCCAGATATGCTCTGCAGAAGGGGTGCTGTCCAGGTTGAACAGAGTTCAGGTCTTCTCTGTTTCCTCCCAGCAGTGAAATATCTTCAATTGAAATTGCTCTGGACTGAATTAGCATGCTCTCTAAGTATGTGAGTGTGAGATTAGATAAAACATGACTTCATTCTCCCCGAGTCAGCTGAGATCAGTGAAAGGCCTAGTCTGAAGACCAGTGTGATCAAAGAACAACTCCCGCTCACTGTATCACAGAGGAACATGATGTCTCGTTTACTATTGAAGTCCCCTTCCAAGTCTCGAACAAGTACTTCTCTGTTTCCGTGACAACTAGTGATATGGGAATCGTTTGGTGTGTTTGTGCGTGTGTGTGTGTGTGTGTGCGCATGTGTTCGTGCTTGTGTTTGGTCAGGTCTTGTTAATTGCATGCGTTTGAATGGCTTAAGGTTTGTTGCCTTTACACGGAATGCTTCTTGCTTACTTTGAACCTTGAAAGTGCTGATACAAAAATACCAAACCGCTTCAAAGGAATTATAGCATGAAAAACATCCCTACAAATCTAGTTTTATTGGTCACATACACATGATCGGCAGATGTTGATGCGAGTGTAGCGAAATGCTTGTGCTTTTAGTTCCAACAGTGCAGTAATATCTAACAAATAATCGAACAATTCCCAACAACTACCTAATACATACAAATCTAACAAGTCAGCTAACACTTCCCCAACAACTACCTAATACACACAAATCTTAAGGGGTGAATGAGAATATGTACATATAAATATATGGATGAGCGATGGCTGAGCAGTATAGGCAAGGTGGAGTAGATGGAATAAAATACAGTATATAGTAGATGTGATATGAGTAATGTAAGATATGGAAACATTATTAAAGAGGCATTATTTAAAGTGGCATTGTTTAAAGTGACTAGTGATCCATTTATTACAGTGTCCAGTGATTTGGTCTCAATACAGTATATACATGTGATATGAGTAATGAAAGATATTAAAGTGTCCAGTGATTGGGTCTCAATGTGGGCAGCAGCCTCTCTGAGGTAGTGATTGCCGTTTAGCAGTCTGATGGCCTTGAGATAGAAGCTGTTTCTCAGTCTCTCGGTCCCAGCTTTGATACACCTGTACTGACCTCGTCTTCTGGATGATAGCGGGGTGAACAGGCAGTGGCTCGGGTGGTTGTTGTCCTTGATGATCTTTTTGGCCTTCCTGTGACATCGGGTGCTGTAGCTGTCATGGAGGGCAGGTAGAATGCCCCCGGTGATGCGTTGAGCAGACCACACCACCCTCTGGAGAGCCTTGCGGTTGCGGGCGGTGCAGTTGCCGAACCAGGCTGTGATATAGCGCGACAGGATGCTCTCGATTGTGCATCTGTAAAAGTTTGTCAGAGTTTTGGGTGACAAGCCAAATTTCTTCAGCCTCCTGAGGTTGAAGAGGTGCTGTTGCGCCTTCTTCACCACACTGTCTGTGTGGGTGGACCATTTCAGTTTGTCTGTGATGTGTACGCCCAGGAACTTAAAACTTTCCACCGTCTCCACTGCTGACCCTTTGATGTGGATAGGGGGCTGCTCCCTCTGCTGTTTCCTGAAGTCCACGATCATCTGATTTGTTCTGTTGATGTTGAGTGAAAGGTTATTTTCCTGACACCACACTCCGCGTGCCCTCACCGCCTCCCTGTAGGCTGTCTCGTCATTGTTGGTGATCAAGCCCACTACTGTTGTGTCGTCTGCAAACTTGTTGATTGAGTGGGAGGCGTGCTTGGCCACGCAGTCTTGGGTGAACAGGGAGTACAGGAGAGGGCTGAGCACACACCCTTGTGGGGCCCCAGTGTTGAGGGTCAGTGAAGTGGAGATGTTGTTTCCTACCTTTACAACCTGGGGGCGGCCCGTCAGAAAGTCCAGGACCCAGTTGCACAGGGCGGGGTTGAGACCCAGGGCCTCCAGCTTGATGATGAGCTTGGAGGGTACTATGGTGTTGAATGCTGCACTGTAGTCAATGAACATAATTCGTACATAGGTATTATTGTTGTCCAGATGGGATAGGGCAGTGTGCAGTGCGATGGCGATTGCGTCATCTGTGGACCTGTTGGGACGGTATGCAAACTGAAGTGGGTCTAGGGCGGCCGGTAAAGTGGCGGTGATATGATCCTTGACTAGTCTCTCAAAGTACTTAATGAGGACAGAAGTGAGTGCTACGTGGCGGTAGTCATTTAGTTCAGTTATCTTTGCCTTCTTGGGTACAGAAACAATGGTAGCCATCTTGAAGCATGTGGGAACAGCAGACTGGGATAGGGAGTGATTAAATATGTCCGTAAACACACCAGCCAGCTGGTCTGCGCATGCTCTAAGGACGCGGCTAGGGATGTCGTCTGGGCCAGTAGCCTTGCGAGGGTTAACATGTGGGGAGGTGCGCAGACAGTGGCACTGTATTATCCTCAAAGCGGGCAAAGAAGGTGTTTAGTTTGTCTGGAAGTGTGACATCGGTATCCATGACGTGGCTGTTTTTGTTTTTGTAGTCCGTGATTTCCTGTAGACCCTGCCACTTACATCTCATGTCTGAGCCGTTGAATTGCAACTCCACCTTGTCCCTGTACCGGCATTTCGCTTGTTTGATTCCCTTGCAATAAACTTCACTGTTTATATTCAGCCATATCGCCAGACCTCTTTCCATGGTTAAATGCGGTGGATCGCGCTTTCAGTTTTTCGTGAATGCCACCATCCATCCACAGTTTCTGGTTAGGGTAGGTTTTAATAGTCACAGTGGTTACGACATTTCCAATGCACTTATTTATAAACTCACTCACCGAGTCAGCATATAGATCAATGTCGTTCTCTTAGGCTGACTGAAACATATTCCAGGCCGCGTGATCAAAACAATCTTGGAGCGTGGGTTCCGATTGGTCAGTCCAGTGTTGAATGGTTCTCGTCACTGATACATCATATTTGAGTTTCTGCCTATAAGCCAGGACGAGCAAGATGGCGTCGTGGTCGGATTTGCCAAAGGGAGGGTGGGGGAGGGCTTTGTACGCATCGTGTAAGTTAGAGTAGCAGTGGTCGAGAGTATTATCCCTACGTGTCGTGCAATCAATATGCTGATCGAATTTAGGTAACATTGATTTCAAATTTGCTTTGTTAAAATCGCCAGCTACAATAAATGCAACCTCCGGGTATATAGTTTCCAGTTTACATAGAGTCGAGTGAAGTTCCTTGAAGGCCGTCTTGGTGTTCGCTTGAGAGGGGATGTACACAGCTGTGACTATAACTGACGAGAATTATCTTGGTAGGTAGAATGGCCGGCATTTGATTGTAAGGAATTCTAGGTCGGGTGAACAGAAGGACTTGAGTTCCGGTGTGTTGTTATGATCGCACCATGAGCTGTTAATCATAAAGCATACACCCTGCCCTTCCTCTTCCCAGAGAGGTGTTTATCTCTGTCGGCGCGATGCATGGAGAAGCTCGTTGGCTGGACCGATTCCGACAACATATCCCAAGAGAGCCATGTTTCTGTGAAACAGAGAATGTTACAATCTCTGATGTCTCTCTGGAAGGCAAACCTTGCTTGAATTTCGTCTACCTTGTTGTCAAGAGACTGGACATTGGCAAGTAGTATACTCGGGAGCGGTGAGCGATGTGCCCGTTTACGAAGCCTGACCAGAAGACCGCTCCGTCTGCCCCTTCTGCGTCGTCGTTGTTTTCGGTCAGCTGCTGGGATTAGATCCATTGTCCTGGTTGGTGGTCCGAAGAGAGGATCTACTTTGGGAAAGTTGTATTCCTGGTCGTAATGTTGGTAAGTTGACGTTGCTCTTATATCCAATAGTTCGTCCCGGCTGTATGTAATAAGACTTAATATTTCCTGGGGTAACAATGTAAGAAGTAAGAAATACTGCATAGTTTCCTAAGAACGCAAAGTGAGGCGACCATCTCTGTCGGCGCCATCTTAAATAAGGAAGAATGAGGAGGAATCAGGAGGAATGAGCTTTATATCAATCCCTATACATAACAAACCAGCCATTTCACAATAGAAACTACACCTGTCATGTGTTGAACCACAGATTCACGCAATACTTCAATTCAATTAAAACTTTATTGTCCGGAATGGAAATTCATTCTGCAGCCATGCTCCAATTCGGTATAATTAATTCAGAAATCTTTAAGCAGCTAACTGTTATTGCTTGAGGAAATCTGTAAGTGGTTATTAATATTATAAATGATCAAGTGTATCTGACATCATCTGCACACTGTGTCCTTTCAGCCCCTGTGTGTGTATGTGTGTGCTGTCATTGGCTGGCAGGGTGGACCTGAATCGTCCCTCTGCCCTGGCCCTATAGAATTGGCCATGTCACCACTACAATGAGTGGCCTCTAACACGGCCACAGCGGTCAACACACTCAAGAGACACACACGATACAGAGACTGGTATAAATCTTTATTCCCTATATCAGTGAATGGCAACTCCAGTCCTCGGGTGCCTGATTGGTATCACACTTTTGCCCCAGTCCCAGCCCCAGCTAACACACCTGACTCCAACATTCAACTAATCATTGTCTTCAGTTTAGAATGCAACTAGTTTCATCAGGTGTGTTAGCTATAGGGCTGAGGGAAAAGTGTGACACCATTCAGGCTCCTGAGGACTGGAGTTCTCATATCTGCCCTATATAGCCCACTACTTTTGGCCAGAGCCCTATTGGCTCTGGTCAAAGGTAGTGCACTGTATGGGGAATAGGGTGCCATTTGGGACGCAACCCTGCTCTTCTTGATGTCACAGCCTCTTTCATTGGTGGAATCCTTGCGGTAGCAGCTGTTCTAGAGACGTGATTGGTGGATGAATGACTTTAAGGAAAGAGAGAAGGCAAATAGGGCAGAAATAGATGCCAGAAGAAAACCTTCATCAAGCCAGAGAACAAACATCTGATTGGGGAGAAAACCGAGAGGGGCCTTGACTGTTAGAGCTAGAGGACTTTTGCCAAAGACCCAGTTTCACCTTGCCAAAACGCTACTCAGACTGGCTGACTTGAGCACACACACACAGACTTGCGCGCACACACACAGCTAGGTAGACATGCACGTACACACACACCAGTGGAGGCTGCTGAGGGGAGGACGGCTCATAATAATGTCTGGAACGGAGCACATAGAACGGCATCAAACACCTGGAAACCATGTAGATTATGTATTTGATACCTTTTCCCCCGATTCCGCTCCATCCATTACCACGTGCCTGTCCTCCCCAATTAAGGTGCCACCAGCCTCCTGTGACACACACACAAGCATACACACACAAGCATACACACACAAGCATACACACACACACACACACACACACACACACACACACACACACACACACACACACACACACACACACACACTAGGCACACAGAACATAAATTCATACTTCAGTAAATCATATACCTTGAAGACAAGCTGCACTAGTAATTGTATTCCTGTGTTAATACACTAGTAAAGCTGGTTAGAGAACCACCGATATGGATATTTTTAGGGCCGATAACAATAATGATTTTGGGGGGTCAAGGAGGCCGATGTTGGTGTCAAACTTTCCCAGAGACAGCCATGTATTCATCAATGCATCAATTTACAAATCAAACAATACATTTGACTTTGTTTTTACCTATATAACTACATAACAACATAATGGTAATACTTGTATTTGAATGGTAAATATCTTGATAAACTGAGTAAATCAAGATGGCATAGGCCAACTCACAATACAGGTGAATGCATATTCAATAGGAGTGTTTGCATGCAATGAGTTTTTTAGCTTTTTTGGGCTGATCAGTGGAGTCTATGGTGCTACAGATGACAAACAATCTGTTTGCCTTCCATTTCTGACTTAATTAGCCTACTGATCAACATATTTGCATAGAACCATCACTCCAGCATGTCACGCCTGCATGGAAGGACATCCTATAGGCCAAGGTTAGGCAACCGTAGTCCTGGAGTGCCGCAGACACTTCATGTTTTTGATTAAACAGACCTGTAAGACCAGGTGTGTTGAATTTAGGCAATCACTGAACTGATCAATTAGCTCAGTTGGTCAGGTGTTGTGCCTATGTTGGAATCCTGCAGCAGCCCCAGTATAGGCACTGCTGTTAGTTTGAGAATATAAAATAACATCTATTCAATGCAAATGAATCCAACGTAACGTCATGATTTGTCATCATGGATGCTTATGAAATTGTAGTCATTTTCTGTGATGGGGAGAGAATTTTTTTTTTTCAGCTGTCAAGACGTATCTCTAAACAACTCAGCTGCCAGGACGAAATTTGTTAACAACTCAATTGGTTAGTTCAGCTATCTGTCAAGAAATGGGCGGGTTGTAACTTTATCCTACTGCTACGATTGGGTAGAGTGAGGCTGTAATTCCGATCTCTTTCACATCTCGCATGTCTCTCCATTGCTCATATCACTTGCCGCAGTTTACTGATAATATGAGAACAAGTTCAATGGAGACATTTCCTACCAAGCTATAAATGTGCATAATATCTAACAAGGGGAGCGAGGGTGGGTAAAAAGCTGAAAAAACGATGCATGTTCTGTGTGAATGACTCAAATCTGCCCATACTTTGAGGTAAGAACGCACACACATGCATGCTGATCTACAGTTTTCTTGGTCCATAAACATGCAGGAAGAGTTTTAGGTAGCTAGTCCTATTGCCAACCTTTATTTAGACATTTTAAAACACTTAATTCTCTCCCTATTACGACAATCATCTAATTCGACTATCAACTGTCAATTTACAGATGCCATTGCGGTTGGTTAGATCAGCACACCAGTAATAGCTAAAGTTACACCGCAAGTCAGATGGCTCACTGACGAAAATGGTGCAAGTTCAAAATGATAACCAGCTAACGTTAGCTAGCTATGTTGGCTATTAGCTCCTATCTGATATCTTATCACCATGTTAATCTAGCCAGCTAGCAGCATAGTAGAGCTAACACCACAGATGAAAGGGTTAGTTATCAAAATCTTTGCTAACAGGTCACATAGTTATCTGATAAGCTAGCTTGCTTATTGCATGCATGTCCGGGCAGGTCGACACAAGCCTTATTACTAGTGAATTAACTAAACTAATATTTGCAAAAGGACCTCTATTTTGGTCACTGTATCAATTTCTCAATACTGCACTTTTCTGTTGGAGAATGAGCTAGCTTGCTGCTTGCTAGCTGCTTGCTTGCTGCTGATTTTCCGAGCTAGACATTCAAATCAAATCAAATTTTATTAGTCACATGCCCCTAAGCAACAATGCAGTTTCCCAAAATGATGGATAAGAATAAGAGATAAAAGTAACAAGTAATTAAATAGCAGCAGTAAAAATAACAATAGCGAGACTATATATGAGGGGTACCAATACAGAGTCAATGTGCGGGGGCACCGGTTAGTTGAGGTAGTATGTACATGTAGGTAGAGTTATTAAAGTGACTATGCATAGATGACAACAGAGAGTAGCAGTGGTGTAAAGAGGGGAAGGGGGGGCAATGCAAAATGTCTGGGTAGCCATTTGACTAGGTGTTCAGGAGTCTTATGGCTTATGCTGTTTAGAAGCATTTTGGACCTAGACTTGGCGCTCCGGTACTGCTTGCCGTGCGGTAGCAAAGAGAACAGTCTATGACTAGGGTGGCTGGAGTCTTTGACAATTTTTAGAGCCTTCCTCTGAGGTCCTTGATGGCAGGAAGCTTGGCCCCAGTGATGTCCTGGGCTGTTCGCACTACCCTCTGTAGTGCCTTGCGGTCGGAGGCCAATCAGTTGCCATACCAGGCAGTGATGCAACCAGTCAGGATGCTCTCGATGGTGCAGCTGTAGAACCTTTTGAGGATATGAGGACCGATGCCAAATCTTTTCAGTCTCCTGAGGGGAAATAGGTTTTGTCGTGCCCTCTTCACGACTGTCTTGGTGTGCTTGGACCCTGTTCGTTTGTTGGTGATGTGGACGCCAAGGAACTTGAAGCTCTCAATGCATTCCTCTACATCGTGCAGTGGCTCAGGCGGTGAGTGGCGGCTGGCATAGAAGCAGCTTTTTTATGTAGAGGGACTATCGGCCCGATAAATTGGCTCGTCAGAAACCAGTGTAATGTCACAGTGTCAGTCAGTGCTGGGACTGAGGCCAGGGTGAGGACTCAGGCCAGGGTGAGGACTCAGGCCAGGGTGAGGACTCAAGCCAGGGTGAGGACAAGCCAGGGTGAGGACTCAGGCCAGGGTAAGAATTCAATGACAAAACACTTGAAGCCAGGCAGCAGTTTGAGTTGTGATCATTTTAACACAGACACAGAAGCTCCTCACTGAACATCATCTGCACAACATTACAACATCATGGATGATGTGCCAGAAACTCTGAACACTCTTAGTGTTCCTTACTGTCTCAATGGGATTAGGGAAAACTGCCAGGGATTCAGGGAATGTCCTGCGAATGTCCTGTGATATAGGGCTTTCCCTTACTGGGAGGATGTTTCTGGAATTACGCTCACAACACACTGTTCTGTACATCACTCATGCTACATGTGATGTGAGCATTCTATACATCATGGGACATGTCCACGCTTTCCTGTAATGGCCTCTTTGCCACACAACAGGTCAAACCTTTATAGCATAAGCACTCTCAGCTCCATCTTTATATTGCAAAGGCATATTCAGCATTGTTCCAACTGCTTCTATTCATGCACTTGTGCGTGCTTAAGCTAATACGTTCTGCTGCCTTTGGTCCCTGTCAGTGAAAATATTGAGTAACCATCTCTGTTTTATCAGTTGTAGAGGTGGTTATCTCCTCTTTTGTTTGTTGTGCTTTTGTTTTTGTGAATGCCCCCCCCCCCCCCCCCCCCCTCTTCAGCATTCACCCTTTTCTGTGCCATCTCTGCAATGCTAAAAAGCCTTCCACCACTGTCACCGTAGCAACTGTCACAGCCAGGTCGCTCAAGATCCAAGGCAAAATTCCACGTCCGTCCAGGTACCCAGGAGATTACTTCAAAACCGGCCAATAGGGGCAACAGTGAGCGCTATTACCATCAAGCCGGCTCCGAGACTTGCTTGTTCAATCCCAGTGCTAACCCTTACCTTAACCATTCAGAATTAATGCCTTCACTTAACCGTCAAGTTGTTTTTGTTTTAATCCTATCCCAAACCTTAGCCCTTACCTTAACCATTCAGAATGAACCCCTAAACTTAACCTTCAAAGTTTATGGACAAATGTCGGATTCGGAAGTGAGACTGTGAGAGCTTGTTGACTGTTACTGCTGCCATGCTTGAACTCACTGCTGTCTTTCCTGAGGATCGGCTGTGTGTGTTATTGTGTGTGTGTGTGTGTGTGTGTGTGTGTGTGTGTGTGTGTGTGTGTGTGTGTGTGTGTGTGTGTGTGTGTGTGTGTGTGTGTGTGTGTGTGTGTGTGTGTGTGTGTGTGTGTGCGTGCGTGCGTGTGTCTGTCTGTCTGTCTGTCTGTCTAGGTATATGTCTGTCTGTCAGTCGTCTTTGTTTTGTTATAGTTTAGATTCTGCCAGGAACCTCTTCTACATGTGTTAGAGACAGTATCTGTCTCTAAGGGTCACATTGATTCTGTAAAACTCATTATCACTTCACACATCCTGGCTGAATCTCAAAATCTGTTTTGAGGTGTCAGACGTGTGCCAACATCACACTCACACACTCCTTGCAGGTGATGATCAGAGCTTCACAGAGAGCTGAATGACTGACTGGAATATAGGAGATGGTAACATGGACACAGATCTGTTTGTGCTGACCCACTCCTACGCAAATGTATCTGGGACTAGGCTAGAGGGATTTTCGATTTCAGCCTGTTTGGAGCCAGTGTGGCCTACAGAGGAACTTTGGTGTAAGCCTCAGCTGACCAAACACGAGGACTATCACTGATCTCTAAGCAACCGAGCTGGACTGTATGATAGGAGGGTAGATTTGGCCAGTGTGGGTTTGCCTGCGGTGGACAGAGTTGGACAGAGCAGAAAAGCTCTGTAGCCAGCTGGCCTGGAAGTTGAAACCCTCACCAAACAGGGGAGGACCATCACTAACTAGGTTTCCATCCAACCATTTCATGTGGATTAAAAAAGTAATGATGGAAAACGGAAATGTCGGTACAATTTCTTCAATGTCCACAGACAATTCTTTCGTTCGACATGGTGGGACCTTTTGGTGTCTGTAAAAATGAATTATGCAAGGAATGCAGATGGAAATGCCTTCGCGCAAATATTGATATAATAACCACCATGTCTAAGTAAACTTGGAGTCACGCGGTAATATGTTGTGTGGTCCTCCCACTATGACTCGGCAATGCATTTCAGGTAATTAGGCTACAGATGAAATCAATTATGATGAACTTCACAAGGTGGTGAAGATGCACGGTGATGAGCTTGATGCTCCTTTCCAATAAATATTGAGGGTCTTATTATGTTGACATGATGATCAATGCTTGACTGCTGTTTGACAAATAAAAGTAATCTTGCTCTTATCCATAATAATCTCATGATATAGACTATCCTACCTGCACTGTATATGCGATTTGTTGGCTAAAGCCAGAGTGGGCACATTTGCTATATAACGCAATTTTTGTTGTCGTTGATGAAACCATCGGTAGAGTTGAAAATGCGATGGAAACCCATTTAACGTGTATATTTTTCCGGTACAAGGGAAAGTACTTTTTATGTGCACTACGTCATCACACACAGTCAGTTTGATGGAAACATATCAATGTTGGAAAAAGGCCCCTGTTGTTTCCAATTGTCTCCAATTGGATGGAAACCTAACTAGTGTTGGTCACCCACTTTTGGTCTAAAGCAAATGTTGGTAGATCTGCCAAACATCAGCAGCCATCCATTTCCCAGTGTTTCAGCTCCGCTCGACAACTCCACTGTATAAGCCACTCTACCATGTCATGGTAAGTGAATTCACAGGAATTTTTGGGCCCATGCCAGAAAGGAGATGATATCCTGATATCAGTTGTGCATCACATAAAAACACATTTTCGCTCATACTTTAGATCTGCTACTAAAGGCAGCCTAGAAGCAGCAGCACCGCTGCGGGTCACTCTTCCTGTCCCTTCCAGGTTTCCATCCTTCCTGTCTCTTACCAGCGGGAGCAGGAGGGGCTGAATGTACACACACACACACACAACCCCCTCCCTCGCCACCCCCTCCCTACACACACGGTTCTAACTACATCCTCTTCCTGATGGGATCACATCAGTCTCCTTCAGACCCTCAGCGGGGGGAGCAAGGACCAGAGGACCAGGCCCACAGCGGGGGAGCGAGGACCAGAGGACCAGAGGACCAGAGGACCAGACCCACAGCAGGGGGAGCAAGGACCAGAGGACCAGACCCACAGCGGGGGAGCGAGGACCAGAGGACCAGATCCTCTGCCTGCTGCTTCTATTTATAGGACTCCCCTGGGCTTGCGCCATGTTTGTGTGTGTGTGTGTGTGTGACAGGCCGGGAGTCCATGAATGGTATAAATATAGACCTCTGCTGCATTTTGACTCTCCTCCTCATCTTGCCAGGCATGAATAATTGAGAGGAGAAAGGAGATGGAATGGGAATGGTTCAGGAGATGAAGACGAATGGTTCAGGAGATGGAGACGAATGGTTCAGGCAGAGTGGCTTTCTATCCAGTCGCACACACTGATTAGTGACATACTGACTGATACTGTGCTGGGTGTGTGTCAGAGAGGGAGAATGAGAAAGAGAGACTGGAGGGTGGGTGTGTATGTGTGTGAGAGTCCTACGCAGATTATTTGGTGATCACAGCTGCATTCTATCCCTGTAGTCTCCGGGGCGATTTGGCCACAGCTGTATCAACAATGCCCCAGTCTTGGCTGGTATTTGGTCTTCTTGGCTGGCTTGTGCGCTTGTGCCTGTGTTTATGCATTTGTGTGTGTGTCTGCTTGTGTGTGTGTGTGTTTGTGAGTGTGGTTGGGTGTGTGTTGCTGTGTGTGTCGTTCAAGCCATCACGCTGTGGGAAATGTGGAAGACACGATCTCCTCCCGTATCCATGGTAACCCTGTCCCTTCAGAAAGGCAGGAAGGGAGGGAGGAAGGGAGGAGGAGAAAGAGAGAGGCCTAAACTGCTATTCACAATTAGGAGGTTGTATTACGCCACATTATCTAACGCTCAACAGTATCACACAGTGTCACTCGGATGTTGCCAACCGCTGCATGGCTTCTAGCAACCTGGATGAAAATAGTATGCCATTTGCAATGAATCATCATATCCCAATGCATATGCTGTGATTTTACAATGAGACGTTCAAACACGGAGCAGCTTGCAAAAATCTTGTGAGTCATGTGCTGCTGGCAGTTCTCTGTACAGTGAGCTCTCAGAGGGGTTGTGAAGAGCATGGATGGATAGTTCCTCCAGCTAAACATATCACTGTCACGATCAATACAACTGTTTCATTCGAACATGCAGTCGCAGACCAGTTCAGGTTGACTGACTTTCTAACCTTCTAGGTTTCTAAACAGTAACCATAACAACAAAGAGTCTCTAGTTTATGTGTCAGCTGAGAAAGGAATGAAATAATGAGAGGGGGAAATAGAAAGGTCAAAGAAAGACAGAGAGAAGAGAGAAATGGAAAGAGCGAGGAGAGAGCTGAAGGCAGCGAGAGAAAGAGAGAGAGAGAGATAATGCTTGCGTGTGTATGTGTGTGTGAGACTGTCAAACTTGCTTTTCACAAGCAGCTCCAAGCAGCTACCTCCTGTCGAGCATCAAGGGGGTTGTCATGGCGAAGGCAGCCCGGACCCCCAGCCTCTGAGAGCATGGCATGATGTACCCATGGCCGACATAGCCATCCCTGGCCTAGGGAATGATGGGAAACTGGAGGTCAGGGGTCGACCGGAAATATATTTTGATCTCAACCTAAGTATCTTGTTTTTTTTCTCCTCTTTTACTCTCTCTGCCCTATAGGCTACATGAGAGAAAGAGAGAGGGAGAGATAGAAAGAGAAACAACATGAGCGATATCCCTGGGTAGTCTCACAGCTCCTTGAGGGCCTGTTGTGTACTGTGAGTTTAGTGACGATGACGGAGGAGGGATTCTCAGGAACAGCCTGGTTAGAGCACAACGCACACACGTATAGTTTACAATTGGCTCATTCATCCCCCTCCTCTCCCCTGTAACTATTCCCCAGGTCGTTGCTGCAAATGAGAACGTGTTCTCAGTCAACTTACCTGGTAAAATAACGGTAAAATAAAAATAAAATAAAAATAAAATAAAAATAGCACTCAGCTGGGCCTGCTAATGAGAGGGATGCCAGTCTGAGCACTGGGAGTTTCTTCCTGTTGCATGGCCCTCTGGGACGGCAAAACACTTCCCAGGGTGTACACTCCTGTATAACACAGGAGTGCACATCAGAACAGTCTGAGCTGTAGCACACTCAAAACACACAAGCAGGACTGTGAGCTCTATATTCCAGGTTCAAGGTTCAAAGTTCAATAAAGCTGGGGTTCAGAGGTGTGTGAGACATGCAGACAGAGACAGTCAGGCACCTGACCCTGAATAACGCACGTACAGGGAGACACGCACGCACATAGAGCAGAGGATGAATCATAGCTATTGGGACTCGACAAGCATGGCATCTCCTGAGAGAGGGGAGTACACAGTCTGTATGAGAGAAACAGAGAAGCAACTGAAAACCGAACTTTTGTCAGGAACTCAAGGAGTGAATTAACATGGAAAAAAGAGCTCATTTTAAAAGGGTTTGGATGCTTGCTTTTCTGTGTAATGCAGGAGCATCTTGAAGGAGGAAGTAGTTGTGTTAAGTGGTACACATCCTGTAATAATACACTGTAGAACCATTATACTGTCAAGCCTTTTAGAGACAATCAAAGTGGAGCATCCTGTACAGAAAACTCTGTTTGCATCCCCAACAAATCAAATGGAGAAAAAAATGGTCACATGCACCGAATACAACAGATTAGTCAAGTTAATTTGTAAAGTGACTATGCATAGATAACAAACAGCGAGTAGCAGCAGTGTAAAAACAAAGGGGGGGGGGGGGGGTCAATGTAAATAGTCCGGGTGGCCATTTGATTAATTGTTCAGCAGTCTTATGGCTTGGGGGTCGAAGCTGTTAAGGAGCCTTTTGGTTCTAGACTTAGCGTTCCGGTACCGCTTGCCGTGCGGTAGCAGAGAGAACAGTCTATGACTTGGGTGACTGGAGTCTTTGACAATTTTGGCACCCTGTTTCCTATGTAGTGCATCAGGGCTCATAGGGCTCTGATCGAAAGTAGTGCACTATGTGGGGAATAGGGTTCAATTTGGGACCCTGTGAATCTTATCATCATAAAAGATCTTCAGGGTTTCATGAATAACACTTTCAATGAGCTTCCATTAAAAAAAATGTATTTAACCTTTATTTAACTTGGCAAGTCAGTTAAGAACACATTTTTATT
The DNA here is from genome assembly GCF_016432855.1 of Salvelinus namaycush. NCBI lineage: Eukaryota > Metazoa > Chordata > Actinopteri > Salmoniformes > Salmonidae > Salvelinus > Salvelinus namaycush. Next base: position 39,020,122 of record NC_052308.1, read on the forward strand.
TACAACAACGGCCTACGAACAGTGGGTTAACTGCCTTGTTCAGGGGCAGAACGACAGATCTTTACCTTGTCAGCTCGGGGATTCGATCTAGCAACCATTCGGTTACTGGCTCAACGCTTTAACCACTAGGCTACCTGCCGCCCCATTTCCTTTGGCTTAGGTCGTCATTGTTTCAAGGAAACATCACTTGAGTGCGCATCTTGTCAATGACACAATAATACATAGTATATTACATTACTCCAGTACAATATTAGTGACTATTAATGGCTGTATGCTGGCAGACTACCCATTCCTTCAGCGCTGTTTGGTGTTGTGTTGTCTGCTTATCTGGACTGATACGCCCACGAACAATGTCTGGGGAATCTTCAGAAATAGCTTGTTGGAGGTTGGGACAACCTTGTCTAATACAATGTCTAACAGAACATTCTGTCTACTATACTGTGTGATGAGAGTGCTGTGGTGGGCCTGGTGTGGTGGATATATGACAGTTGACGAGAGGGCTCCGGGTGTGTGTAGTCTCTGAGTTGCAGGTGCTGTCAATCTGGTGTGTCACAACCAGCCATATCCAAACCCCTGGCTCTCAGCTCTGTCTCTCTCTCCCTCCATCTCTCTCGCTCTCTCTCGTCAATATTCACTCACATAGTCCATTGACACACAGGCAGCATAATACATATAAACAAACAGCAGCAAATATTGGTGCGCTCGGCTCACGCTTACTCATTTTAGACAGATCACCTGGGGCTACATAGCCGCTATTTTTAGACAGACAGAGTTTCATCATGCATGTTGCCTTAGGGTCCAGAGTTAGTGCATATCACCAGTCTGCCTTGTTGTTTACTGTCTGCTGTCACAAACAGTAGTACAGCCAATTACTTTCTCTGTGTGTGTGTGTGTGTGTGTGTGTGTGTGTGTGTGTGTGTGTGTGTGTGTGTGTGTGTGTGTGTGTGTGTGTGTGTGTGTGTGTGTGTGTGTGTGTGTGTGTGTGTGTGTGTGTGTGAGTGTGTGTGTGCAGGTTGCCGCTTGAAGCAGTTGTTTACTTCCCGACTTTGTCATGTTTGTCTATTACAGTGGGATTACTAACTACCCACGGCCCTCACCCTAGAGAGAGAGAGAGAGAGAGAGAGAGAGAGAGAGACAGAGAGAGAGACAGAGAGAGAGACAGAGAGAGAGACAGAGAGAGAGACAGAGAGAGAGACAGAGAGAGAGACAGAGAGAGAGACAGAGAGAGAGACAGAGAGAGACCAAGCAAAACAGAAAGGTAAAGAGCATCATGTGTAGAGGGAATTCCCGTTAGTTGGCAACAAGGGCAGGAGGTACCAGAGGGAACACAACACAACACTGGCTTTCCTCCTATAGTGGAACGTGACCTCATAGCCACAGCAGCAGCAGAGGCAGCAATGTGCCAATATTAAACTCCTTGTCTTAGCAACCTTTTTATAGCAGCCTCCCAATCCTATTAGCTCTATCCTTTCTTGTCCTACACGGACACCTCTTTCCCACAGGCCACATTCCCGGGAGCCACACACACACATGCATAGACACACACACAGTCACGCTCCAGGGGACCGACACACACGCACACACAAACACACATGCACACACACACACAGACACACACATGCAACACGATTTTGAAGTCAACACAGTCGCTACAGTCCCATTAGTTTTCTTTGTAGCCTCGTTTGAATGTTGCGCACATTTGCACGGAATGGGGTGAGTTTACGTTATAACTAGTCAAGCAAATGTGTCTGAGATACGAAGAATGAGATCATACACATAACGTCAGCTAGCGACCCAGCCAGCTAACGTTAGCTAGCTAACGGTACACTTGAAATGAAACCACTTTCTGTCAAAATTAGAAACGTGTAATATCTGAAAATCTTTCAGTATACATCATGGTTGGACGCTTCTCCTGTCTGATGCCATGCATGGTTGCCTTAGTTTGACGATGTAATCCAGACTCGTGTTTTCTCCATCTCCTTAGCTATCATACTCGATTTCAAAACTCGGTCCTCCAGAAAGTGGAGAGCATACACATAACGTTAGCTAGTGAGCCAGCCAGCTAACGTTAGCTAGCTAACAGTACACTTTAACTTGACATTAGGTTTATGCAGTTTTACTACGCGATACATATTTTTTATAAAGTTGCGTTCAACACGATTACCTAAACATGCTGACTCATCTCTCGGCTTGTCCAGCCCACTCATTATCTCAGCCAATCATGGCTAGCGGGAAGGTTGCTCGCTTTTTCTATGGCTAAACCAACTAGGCTCGTAATTTAACAATTGTATTCATATTTACAGATTGCATACAAGTTTGATATTAAAGCACATGAAAGTTCACATGTTCGAGAAGGCATTTCTGCCAAAAAACACATTTTGATCCCAAACAAATTTTACATTCAAACAGCTCTCCTGTGAAGTCGTGACTTGCGATATACACCTAGTATCCTGAATCGGGTCACAAATGTCAGTTGGCTTTTCATAGCTGAGCATTCAGAGTTAGAGACAGCAGGTGCGGTAGAGAGAGTGAGTCGAAAACAGCAGGTCCAGGACAAGGGTAGCACGTCCGGTGAACAGGTCAGGGTCCCATAGCCGCAGGCAGAACAGTTGAAACCGAAGCAGCAGCATGACCAGGTGGACGGGGGACAGCAAGGAGTCATCAGGTCAGGTAGTCCTGAGGCAAGGTCCCAGGGCTCAGGTCCTCCGGGAGGGGAGGGTGAGGGTATTAGAGGGAGCATACTTCAATTCACACAGAACACTAGATAAGACAAGATAAATACTCCAGATATAACAGACTGACCCTAGCCACCCGACACATAAACTGTTTAGCATAAATACTGGAGGCTGAGACAGGAGGGGTCGGGAGACACTGTGGCCCCGTCCAACGATACCCCCGGACAGGGCCAACCAGACAGGATATAACCCCACCCACTTTGCCAAAGCACAGCCCCCACACCACTAGAGGGATGTCTTCAAACCTCCAGCTTACTACCCTGAGACAAGGCTGAGTATAGCCCACGAAGATCTCCCCGACGGCACGAACCCGAGGGAGGCGCCAACCCGGACAGGAAGATCACATAAGTGACTCAACCCACTCAAGGGACGCACCCCTCCTAGAGACGGCATGGAAGAGCACCAGAAAGCCAGTGACTCAGACCCCATAATAGGGTTAGAGGCAGAAAATCCCGGTGGAGAGCGGAACCGGCCAGGCAGAGACAGCAAGGGCGGTTAGTCGCTCCAGTGCCTTCCCGTTCACCTTCACACCCCTGGGCCAGACTACACTCAATCATAGGACCTACTGAAGAGATGAGACTTCAATATAGACTTAAAGGTCGAGACCGAGTCTGCATCTCTCACATGGATAGGCAGACCATTCCATAAAAAAATGAGATCTATAGGAGAAAGCCCTGCCTCCAGCTGTTTGCTTAGAAATTATAGGGACAATTAGGAGGCCTGCGTCTTGTGACCGTAGCGTACGTGTAGGTTTGTACGGTAGGACCAAATCGGAGAGATAGGTAGGAGCAAGCCCATGTAATGCTTTGTAGTTTAGCAGTAAACCCTTGAAATCAGGAAGCCAGTGTAGAGAGGCTAGCACTGGAGTAATATGATAAAAAAATGTTGGTTCTAGTCAAGATTCTAGCAGCCGTGTTTAGCACTAACTGAAGTTTATTTAGTGCTTGTTATGACTGTTAAACAGCCATCACTAACACAGAGAGGCTACTGCCTACATACAGACTTGAAATAATTGGCCACTTTAATAAATGGATCACTAGTCACTTTAATAATGTTTACCTATCTTGCATCACTCATCCCATATCTATATACGGTATTTTATACCATCTATTACACCTTGTCTATGCCGCTCTGTCATTGCTCATCCATATATTTATATGTATATATTCTTATTCTAATCCTTTACTTAGATTTGTGTGTATTAGGTAGTTGTTGTGGAATTGTTAGATTACATGTTACATATTGCTGTACTGTCGGAAACCCTCTCTCTGGCTCTGAGACACAGAGGCACAAACTTGAGAGAGAAACTCACCAGCCCAGCAGAGGCTAGTATCCCCCAGTTTCACACCTCTGGCCCATGGGAACTCTGTTGCTAGGGGCAACTCTCTCCTGACCTGTGTCATGTGACCTGGCCAGCCAATCAGTGGCCTAGCCAGGGGCAGGAGAACCCCCAACACAATCTCTGCACTCTTCAGTTGCATTTTGGAGCCCAGGTTGAGCACATCCTCTAAACCTGGCTCCACACCAACTCATCAGCTGGACCTTTCTTCCTGGACAACCCTACACCCTGGACCTCCTACCTGTGTGTTAGTGTGTCACTAACATGTTATGATTCATGTATATATTTAATATGTCTGTACGTTATAAGCTCCATAGTACGATAACTGCATGTTTATACATGCCTTATTGATGTTAGTATGTTGGTATTCATGCCTGGGTACAAGTCATTTTATTGTCCCCTGTTTATGCCCTCATGGCATAGTTTGTGTGTCTTAGCTATTCAGGTCATGTGGTAAAATCTCTCCCCATTAGTTTATTTTACCTTCATTTAACTAGGCAAGTCAGTTTTTCAAATTCTTATATATAATGACGACCTAGCGAAACCCTAACCCGGACAATTGTGCGCCGCCCTATGGGACACCAAATCACTGCCGGTTGTGATAGAGCCTGGAATCGAACCAGGGTCTGTAGTGACGCCTCTAGCACTGAGATGCAGTGCCTTACACCACAGCGCCACTCGGAAGCCCCTATGGGTCAAGATGGCTGCCAGCCAGTCATTGGTCACACTCACCCAAAATGGCTTGTCTATGATGTCATCACGTCCCAGTCACTTCCTAGCCCCATCCAAAATGGCCACTTAACTTTGGCCAGTTTACATCTTAGCATCTGAGCATGCTTTCGCTAACAATTAGCCCCACTAGCTGCTAACTGTACTTCGCATGGGGTTTACACAGCTCTCCATGCTGGCCTACAGCCTGAGGCCTACAGCCCTGGCCTACTAGCCTAGTTTGCTGGTCTCTATTGCACTGTATATAATGTATGCTATTACCTATAGCCTGAGACTACTACCCTAGCATGCTAGCCTCCACTGTACATACACTTTCAAATCCAAATTAAATCAAATGTTATTGGTCACATACACGTGTTTAGCACATGTTATTGCGGGTGTAGCGAAATGCTTGTGTTTCGAGCTCCAACAGTGCAGTGATATCTAACAAGTAATATCTAACAATTTCACAACAATACAAACAATTCACACAAATCTAAAGTAAAGGAATGGAATTAAAAATATATAAATATTTAGACAAGCAATGTCGGAGTGGCATAGACTAAGATACAGTAGAATAGAATACAGTATATACATATGAAATGAGTTATGAAAATATGTATGCATTATTAAAGTGACTAGTGTTCCATTATTAAAGTGGCCAGTGATTTCAAGTCTATGTATATAGGGCAGCAGCCTCTAAGGTGCTAGTGATGGCTATTCAACAGTCTGATGGCCTTGAGATAGAAGCTGTTTTTCAATCTCTCGGCTTCGATGCACCTGTACTGACCTCGCCTTCTGGATGATAGCGGGGTGAACAGGCAGTGGCTCGGGTGGTTGTTGTCCTTGATTATCTTTTTGGCCTTCCTGTGACATTGGGTGCTGTAGGTGTCCTGGAGGGCAGGTAGTTTGCCCCTGGTGATGCATTGGGCAGATCGCACCCCCCTCTGGAGAGCCCTGCGGTTGAGAGCCCTGCGGCTGTTGCCGTACCAGGTGGTGATCCAGCCCGACAGGATGCTCTCAATAGTAAATCTGTAAAAGTATGTGAGTGTTTTACGTGCCAAGCCAAATTTTTTCAGACTCTGTGTGGTTGGACCATTTCAGTTTGTCAGTGATGTGTATGCAGAGGAACTTGAAGCTTTCCACCTTCTCCACTGTGGTCCCGTCGATGTGGATAGGGAGGTGCTCCCTCTGCTGTTTCCTGAAGTCCACGATAAGCTCCTTTGTTTTGATGATGTTGAGTAAGAGCTTGTTTTCCTGGCAACACACTCCCAGGGCCCTCACCTCCCTGTAGGCTGTCTCGTTTATTGCTGGTAATCAATCCTACTACTGTTGTGTCGACTGCAAACTTGATGATTGAGTTGGAGGCGTGTGTGGCCACGCAGTCATGGGTGAACAGGGAGTACAGGAGGGGGCTGAGCACGCACCCTTGTGGAGCCCCTGTGTTGAGGATCAGCAAAGTGGAAGTGTTGTTTCCTACCTTCACCACCTGGGGGCGGCCCATCAGGAAGTCCAGGACCCAATTGCACAGGGCGGGGTTCAGACCCAGGACCCAAAGCTTAATGATGAGCTTGGAGGTTACTATAGTGTTGAATGCTGAGCTATAGTTAATGATCAGCATTCTTACATAGGTATTCCTCTTGTGCAGATGGGATTGGGCAGTGTGCAGTGCGATAGCGATTGTATCGTCTGTGTATCTATTGGGGCGGTAAGCATATTGAAGTGGGTGTAGGGTGTCAGGTAAGGTAGAGGTGATATGATCCTTGAGTAGTCTCTCAAAGCACTTCATGATGACAGAAGTGATTGCTACTGGGCGATAATCATTTAGTTCAGTTTCCTTTGCTTTCTTTGGCACAAGAACAATGGTGGACATCTTGAAGCATGTGGGGACAGCAGACTGGGATCAGGAGAGATTGAATATGTCCGTAAACACTCCAGTCAGCTGGTCTGCGCATGCTCTGAGGACGGCAGCCTTGTGAGGGTCTACACGTTTAAATGTCTTACTCACGTCAGCCACGGAGAAGGAGATCCCACAGTCCTTGGTAGCGGGCCGCGTCAGTGACACTGTGTTATCTTCAAAGCGGTCGAAGAAGGGGTTTAGCTTGTCCGGAAGCAAGACGTTGGTGTCCGCGACGTGGCTGGTTTTCCCTTTGTAGTTTGTGATTGTCTGTAGGCCCTGCCAAATACATCTTGTGTCTGAGCAGTTGAATTGCGACTCCATTTTCTATACTGACGTTTTGACTGTTTGATTGCCTTACGGAGGGAATAACTACATTCGGCCATATTCCCAGTCACCTTGCAATGGTTAAATGGGTGCTTCACGCTTTCAGTTTTGTGCGAATGCTGCCATCTATCCACGGTTTCTGGTTAGGGTAGGTTTTAGTAGTCATAGTGGGTACAACATCTCCTATACACATCCTGATAAACTCAGTCACTGTATCAGTGTATTCGTCAATGTTATTCATAGAGGCTTCCCGGTACATATCCCAGTCAGCGTGATCAAAACAATCTTGAAGCGTGGATTCCGATTGGTCAGACCAGCATTGAATAGTCCTTAGCACGGTTTCTTCCTGTTTGAGTTTCTGCCTATAGGAAGGGAGGAGAAAAATGGAGTCATGACCAGCTTTGCAGAAGGGGGGCAGGGGAGGGCCTTGTAGGCATCCCGGAAGATGGAGTAGCAGTGGTAGAGTGTTTTAGCAGCGCAAGTACTACAGTCAATGTGTTGATAGAACTTCAGTAGCGTTTTCCTCAAATTTGCTTTGTTAAAATCCCCAGCTAAAATAAATGCGGCCTCAGAATATGTGGTTTCCAGTTTGCATAAAGTCCAGTGAAATTCTTTGAGGGCCGTCGTGGTATCGGCTTAAGAGGGAATATACACAGCTCTGACCATAACCGAAGAGAATTATCTTGGGAGGCAATACAGTGGTATTTGATTGTGAGGTATTCTAGGTCGGGTGAACAAAAGGACTTGAGGTCCTGTATGTTATCACAGTCACACCATGAGTAGATAATCATGAAACATACACCCCTGCCCTTCTTCTTCCTATCTGCGCGATGAACTGAGAACCCAACTGTTGTACGGACTGAGACTAGTATGAGTATGAGTATGAGTATATCCCGAGAGAGCCATGTTTCCATGAAACAAAGTATGTTACAATCCCTGATGTCTCTCTGGAAGAAGATCCTCGCCCTGAGCTCGTCAACTTTATTATCCATAGACTGAACATTAGCGGATTAGTCAGACTAGAAGTCCAATCTGAATACATCTTCTCCGCCGGAGGTGTTTTGGATCAGCCTCTGGAATCAGTTCAATTGCCCTGGTGGATACGAACAAAGGATCCAATTCGAGAAAGTCGTATTCCTGGTCGTAATGCTGGTAATGCTGGTGAGTTAGCGCCCCTCTGATATCCAAAAGTTTCCTGGGTCAATAATGTAAGAAATAACACATAAAAAAACAAATACTGCAAAGTTGCCTAGGAGCTAGAAGCACGGCTGCCCAATCTGTCGGCGCCATTTTACAGTTGGGCTACTACCCAAAGCCTGTGCCCTGCTAGCATATTATGCTAGTTTATTTTGTATATCTTGTTAATCATGCTAGTCACTAATTGTATCCTGTGTATTACCCTATGCTATGCTAGCCCAACTTTACAGTGCATTCGGAAAGTATTCAAACCCCTTGACTTTTTCCATATTTTGTTACGTTACAGCCTTATTCTAAAATGTATTAAACCGTTTTTCCCCTCATCAATCTACACCCGAAATACCCCAGAATGACAAAGCAAAACAGCTTTTCTTTTTGCGAAATAATGACATTTACATAAATATTCAGACCCTTTACTCAGTACTTTGTTGACGCACCTTTGGCAGCGATTACAGCCTTGAGTCTTCTTGGGTGTGACGCTACAAGCTTGGCACACCAGTATTTGGGGAGTTTCTCCCATTCTTCTCTGCAGATTCTCTCAAGCTTTATCAGGTTGGATGGGGAGCATCGCTACACAGCTATTTTCAGGTCTCTCCAGAGATGTTCGATCGGGTTCAAGTCCGGGCTCTGGCTAGGCCACTCAAGGACATTCAGAGACTTGTCCCAAAGCCTGTGTTGTCTTGGCTGTGTGCTGAGGGTCGTTGTACTGTTGGAAGGTGAACCTTCTCCCCAGTCTGAGGTCTTGAGAGCTCTGGAGCAGCTTTTCATCAAGGATCTCTCTGTACTTTGCTGCGTTCATCTTACCCTCGATCCTGACTAGTCTCCCAGTCCCTGCCACTGAAAAACATCCCCACAGCATGATGCGGCCACCACCATGCTTCACCGTAGGGATGGTGCCAAATTTCCTCTAGACGTGATGCTTGGCATTCAGGCCAAAGAGTTCAACCTTGGTTTCATCAGACCAGATAATCTTGTTTCTCATGGTCTGAGTCTTTAGGTGTCTTTTGGCAAACTCCAAGCAGGCTGTCATGTGCCTTTTACTGAGGAGTGGCTTCCGTCTGGCCACTCTCCATAAAGGCCTGATTGGTGGAGTGTTGCAGAGATGGTTGTCCTTCTGGAAGCTTCTCCCATCTCCACAGAGGAACTCTGGAGCTCTGTCAGAGTCGGGTTCTTGGTCACCTCACTGACCAAGGCTTCTTATTGCTCAGTTTGTCCAGGTGGCCAGCTCTAGGAAGAGTCTTGGTGGTTCCAAACTAAGGTCACTGCATTCTTGGGGACCATCAATGCTGCAGAAATGTTTTGGTACCCTTCCCCATATCTGTGCCTCGACACAATCCTGTCTCAGAGCTCTACGGACAATTTCTTAGATCTATGGCTTGGTTTTTGCTCTGATATGCACTGTTAACTGTGGGACCTTATATAGTTAGGTGTGTGCTTTCAAAATTATGTCCAATCAATTGAATTTACCACAGGTGGACTCCAATCAAGTTGAGGAAACATCTCAAGGATAATCAATGGAAACAGGATGCACCTGAACTCAATTTCGAGTCTCATAGCAAAGGGTCTGAATGCTTATGTAATAAAGGGAAAGGGAAAGGGGGATACCTAGTCAGTTGTACAACTGAATGCCTTCAACTGAAATGTGTCTTCCACATTTATACATGCTGTTCTCTTGTTTGTTCTTGTCGACAACCACTATCACTATTCAATACCATCAGTCAACTTCCTGTCTGCTGTGTGTGTGTGTGTGCCTGTCTTGAGTGTGGCAATGAGGTGTGAATTGTATCCCTGTCTCCTACTGGTCATTTCCATCCTATTACCGGGATGCTGGGACAGTTGCACCTATATCTAAACCAGCACCTCAATCGGTGACCACGACATGGTGGCGCTCTCTTTCAGTCCTTATTTAACGCTTTCGACACCTTTTAGAGTCCATGCTCTGAAGAATTGAGGATGTTCTGAGGGCAAAAGGAGGGGGGTGGGTGACTCAATATTAGGAAGGTCTTCCTAATGTTTGAAATACATCAAAACTATGTATATCAAAACTAATTTCACACATAATAGGGTTAGCCTAAAAACATTATTAAATTGACAAAATTCTGATGAGTGAGTGCCAAAAAAGTGACGTTGACAAGTTCTCCTACAGAGTCACAAGCAGGTCATAATGTATCAGAAAAAGCAGATTCTGCAGTTTCCAAATCACATAACCTTGCCAAACAACTCTTAAAGCTCTATTTCAAAATATAACAATTGACAGAATTACTGCTATTACATGTGCTCTCGCAACACTCAAAACAGAGTAATATATTTAGACTTAAAATATTCCATTCCGTTCTTTTGAAATGCGTTTTCTTAAATTCATGAATGCATGCCCTAAGACCTGACCATAACAAAATAATAATGAATGATCTGAGTTGTGGTGTTTTTTAATGGATTTTAACACTTGAATTGTGTTGTTTTAGTTATCTTTCTTTTGTACATATAGCCTAGTGTTACATAAACTAATTAAAATGCTGTTGTGTTCCTTGAAATACATTTTCTTTCATATTTTAATGTTGCCTAAGACCTTCATAAATACAACCAAATGATTATTGTTCCGATAGCATATATGAAATGTATTTATTTGTCACGCCCTGACCTTAGAGAGCCTTTTTATGTCTCTATTTGGTTTGGTCAGGGTGTGATTTGGGGTGGGCATTCTATGTTTTGTTTTCTATGATTTTGTGTTTCTATGTTTTGGCCGGGTATGGTTCTCAATCAGGGACAGCTATCTATTGTTGTCTCTGATTGGGAACCATACTTAGGTAGCCCTTTTCCCTCCTTTCGTTGTGGGTAGTTAACTTTGTTTGTGGCACTATAGCCCCTAAGCTTCACGGTCGTTTTTGTACTGTCTATTGTTTTTGTTGGCGTCATTCCAAAATAATAGTAATGTACGCTCACCACGCTGCACCTTGGTCCGCTTCTTCCAGCATCGGCCGTGACATTATTAGACCTGTTGACTTTCAAAAGACACGTCATTGGCCCTATCAAGGCACGAGGTGAGACCCAAATGCAGACACAGGAGGCAGATGGTTGGAGTCTTACAATGTTTATTAATCCAAAGGGGTAAGCAAGAGAATGGTCGTGGACAGGCAAAAAGGTCAAAACCAGATCAGAGTCGAGGAGGTACAGAGTGACAGATAAGCTCGTAGTCAAGGCAGGCAGAATGGTCAGGTAGGCAGGTACAAAGTCCAGAAACAGGCAAGGGTCAAAACCGGGAGGACTAGAAAAAGTAGAATGCAAAAAGCAGGAGAGCAGGAAATATGCTGGTTGACTTGGAAACATACAAGACGAACTGTCACAGAGAGACAGGAAACAGGGATAAATACACTGGTACAGAGAGACAGGAAACACAGGGGTAAATACACTGGAACGGAGAGACAGGAAACACAGGGATAAATACACTGGGGAAAACAAGCGACACCTGGAGGGGGTGGAGACAATAACGAGGACAGGTGAAACTGATCAGGGTGTGACAGCCCGGAAGGGGGGTCCAATGAGGCCTTTCTAGTGTTAAACACTGGCACGGAAGCATATCACCGTAGATCAGGTTTGCATTAGGTTACAAGCTGCATATAAAACACCTTCAAAGGAAATTGTAATTATAGCCTAACAGTATTTTATTACACGTAATAATAGGCCATAGCAGTAGGATCCAACATAACATAAGAACATAACAGTATAACTCCAACCTTTTCTTAGTTGAGATCACTTTGAGTCAAAATGCAAGCGGAGTGCAATTCTCTGCTGGGCGCGGGAGATCAAGTTCGCCTACAATGTATTGTGTGATATCAATAAAATGATCAATAGCCTATAGAGCCTAACTATAATGCATGGGCAGAGAAGCACAGGGCAAAGTTCTATTTCCAATTACATTAAATTATTAAATTATAGGCTATTTACATTGACTGGAAATAAATGTTGTTTCATGCATTTGCCTATTTTTATATATAATAAGAGAGGTCTGATTTTCTCCACGTACGCCTACCCCTTATTATAAATAACGTACACTGATTATACAAAACATTAAGAACACCTGCTCTTTCCATGAAATAGACTGACCAGGTGAATGCTATGATCCCTTATTGATGTCACTAATCCACTTCAATTCGTGTAGATGAAGGGAACGAGACAGGTTAAAAGAAGGATTTTTAAGCCTTGAGACAATTGAAACATGGATTGTGTATGTGTGCCATTCAGAGGGTGAATGGGCAAGACAAAAAATTTAAGTGCCTTTGAACGGGGTATGGTAGTCACGTTCGGATCGTTTTCCTCCAAAGACTCACAAGATTCGTCTGAAGGTAACCCTGTACAAGTTTTAAAATTAATGGAAGTTACCTGTTCAGGAGTCTTATGGCTTGGGGGTAAAAACTGTTGAGAAGCCTTTTTGTCCTAGACTTGGCACTCCGGTACCGCTTGCCATGCGGTAGTAGAGAGAACAGTCTATGACTGGGGTGGCTGGGGTCTTTGACAATTTTTACACCGCCTGGTGTAGAAGTCCTGGATGGCAGGCAGCTTTGCCCCAGTGATGTACTGGGCCGTATGCGCTACCCTCTGAAGTGCCTTGCGGTCGGAGGCCGAGCAATTGCCGTACCAGGCGGTGATGCAACCGGTCAGGATGCTCTCGATGTTGCAGCTGTAGAATCTTTTGAGGATCTCAGGACCCATGCCAAATCTTTTTAGTTTCCTGAGGGGGAATATGCTTTGTCGTGCCCTCTTCACGACTGTCTTGGTGTGTTTGGACCGTTCTAGTTTGTTGTTGATGCGGACACCAAGGAACTTGAAGCTCTCAACCTGCTCCACTACTGAGCACGCACCCCTGGGGAGCTCCAGTGTTGAGGATCAACGTGGCAGATGTGTTGCTACCTAGCCTCACCACCTGGGGGCGGCCCGTCAGGAAGTCCAGGATCCAGTTGCAGAGGGAGGTGTTTAGTCCCAGGTTCCTAAGCTTAGTGATGAGCTTTGAGGGAACTATGGTGTTGAACGCTGAGCTGTAGTCAATGAAAAGCATTCTCACATAGGTGTTCCTTTTGTCCAGGTGGGAAAGGGCAGTGTGGAGTGCAATAGAGATTGCATCATCTGTGGATCTGTTTGGGCGGTATGCAAATTGGAGTGGCTCTAGGGTTTCTGGGATAATGGTGTTGATGTGAGCCATTACCAGCCTTTCAAAGCACTTCATGGCTACGGACGTGAGTGCTACGGGTCTGTAGTCATTTAGGCAGGTTGCCTTTGTGTTCTTGGGCACAGGGACTATGGTGGTCTGCTTGAAACATGTTGGTATTACAGACTCAATCAGGGACATGTTGAAAATGTCAGTGAAGACACCTGCCAGTTGGTCAGCACATGCCCGGAGCACACGTCCTGGTAATCCGTCTGGCCCCGCAGCCTTGTGTATGTTGACCTGTTTAAAGGTCTTACTCACGTCGGCTACGGAGAGCGTGATCACACAGTCGTCCGGAACAGCTGATGCTCTCATGCATGCCTCAGTGTTGCTTGCCTCGACGCGAGCATAGAAGTGATTTAGCTCGTCTGGTAGGCTCGTGTCACTGGGCAGCTCGCGGCTGTGCTTCCCTTTGTAGTCTGTAATAGTTTGCAAGCCCTGCCACATCCGACGAGCGTCGGAGCCGGTGTAGTATGATTCAATCTTATCCCTGTATTGACGCTTTGCCTGTTTGATGGTTCGTTGCAGGGCATAGCGGGATTTCTTGTAAGGTTCCGAGTCCCGCACCTTGAAAACGGCAGCTCTACCCTTTAGCTCAGTGTGAATGTTGCCTGTAATCCATGGCTTCTGGTTGGGGTATGTACATACAGTCACTGTTGGGACGACGTCCTCGATGCACTTATTGATAAAGCCAGTGACTGATGTGGTGTACTCCTCAATGCCATCGGAAGAATCCCGGAACATGTTCCAGTCTGTGATAGCAAAACAGTCCTGTAGTTTAGCATCTGCTTCATCTGACAACTTTTTTATAGACCGAGTCACTGGTGCTTCCTGCTTTAATTTTTGCTTGTAAGCAGGAATCAGGAGGATAGAGTTGTGGTCGGATTTACCAAATGGAGGGCGAGGGAGAGCTTTGTACGCGTCTCTGTGTGTGGAGTACAGGTGACCTCGAATTTGTTTCCCTCTGGTTGCACATTTAACATGTTGATAGAGATTTGGTAGAACTGATTTAAGTTTCCCTGCATTAAAGTCTCCGGCCACTAGGAGCGCCGCCTCTGGGTGAGTGGTTTCCTGTTTGCTTATTTCCTTATACAGCTGACTGAGTGTGGTCTTAGTGCCAGTATCTGTTTGTGGTGGTAAATAAACAGCCACGAAAAGTATAGCTGAGAACTCTCTAGGCAAGTACTGTGGCCTGCAATTTATCACAATATACTCTACTTCAGGCGAGCAAAATCTAGAGACTTCCTTAGATTTCGTGCACCAGTTGTTTACAACTATGCACAGACCGCCCCCCCTCATCTTACCAGAGTGTGCTGTTCTATCCTGCCGGTGCAGCGTATATCCCGCTAGCTGAATATCCATGTCGTCATTCAGCCACGATTCCGTGAAACATAGGATATGACAGTTTTTGATGTCCAGTTGGTAGGATATTCGTAATCGTACCTCGTCTAATTTATTGTCCAATGATTGCACGTTGGCGAGTAATATTGACGGTAACGGCAGCTTTCCTACTCGCCTTTTGCGGGTCCTGACGAGGCATCCGGCTCTTCGTCCTATGTACCTGCGTCGTTTCCTCTTGCGAATAACTGGGATGTTGGCCCTGCCGGGTGTTTGGAGAATATCATGTGAGTTTTGCTTGTTGTTGAAAAAATCTTTGTCTAATCCGAGGTGAGTCATCGCTGTCCTGATATCCAGAAGCTCTTTTCTGCCGTATGATACAGTTGCAGAAACATTATGTACAAAATAAGTTACAAATAACGCAAAAAAACACATAATCGCACAATTGGTTGGGCGCCCGTAAAACTGCAGCCATTTCTTCCAGCGCCATTTTAAGGCGCAGTAAAGCCAAATTCAATGTTCCAACAAATACTTAAAAAAATATTTTTGGGGGATACCTTAAGGGGGTCTACATTTTTAAACAATTCCATATGTTAGCTAATGTTAGCTTAGTAGAACCTGCCCCCCCCCCCCACTCAATGCAATCAGCGATTTATATGGAGGGGGACTGGAGACCCTTCGTGGCAAAATCACCGATATCAAATAACTTGGCAAATGCACAGTCTCTTGAATTTTTTTTACAGTGAGCTTTGTTTGGCCATTTTACTTGTTTTTGCTTGCCACGTTGGCTAGTGAGTCTTAGCTAGCTAGTTAATGGTGAGAAACCTACACAGTGTAACCTAGCCTGATAAGCAGATGTTTTGTTTTTTGGGGGGGTAAATAATAAAGCACAATTCATTACATAGGCCTAGATGAAATTGATTTTAAGTACAGCACTATATTTTATGTAAGGTGTCATCAATGTATTATTATTATTATATTTATTGTCAATATATATCCCTTTAGTTTTCCCACACCTTCCCTACTGCTTGCTATGAATTCTATCTGGATGGTGTATGCATGTTTAGGCCAGTGCCTGACTAGGTGTCGGTATTCATTATGGATGCCGGTACAGTTTATATTTAGGTGCAGGAACTCCTCAATACTTTTTACCTAATATTCTATAGGACATGCAGGAACCCAAGCAGAAGAAAAGTTGAGGTGCCGGTTCTCAGTTACGGTGAGCTCCTGCCCAAGTCAAGTACTGTGTTAAAGGAAAATACAAATGATGTCCTATTTGGAACACTGACAAGTACGTTGCTCAATCTGTTTGGGGGGGCCTGGCTCCCCAGTGGTCTGGCCTGAGCCCACCCGTGGCTACACCCCTGTGGTTGGGTCATCCATTTGTAAACTAGTCATTTTGTAAGACTACATGTAGTATGGGTGAGCAAGGACGTAATACAGGTGAGTAATACTACAGATTCAGATTCAGTGTTTAATAGTCACATGTGCAGGGTTGCAGTTGTGATTGGAAGAGTAAGTGAAATAAAATAATGAGTTAATGGTCATAAAAAATATAAAGATGAGTTGACAAGTTGTCAGGGTGAGTTAAGGATAATGAACGCTGAGTTGTTGGCTAGTAGCCTAATCTACTGATGAGTAGTAGGCCATAGAGTAGCTGTTGCCTAATCCGAGTGTGTGAGAGAGAAGAGAGACAGGTGTAAATCTGGACTTTAGAAAAACGTAAGCCTATAGGCATTCAAATATTGCTGAAGCAAGTCGTCTGACTCGAGAAACTATAGGACTGGACTGGCTGGAATTTTCTGGACTAACTGGACTGGACTAGACGGGACGGAACAGCAGGCGGGACAGTTGTGTGTGTGTGTTTACGAGACACAAACAAACACACACACACACACACACACACACACACACACACTTGGGAGCAAATTAAATACGAACAGCAATTACCCATCATAACAAACACACAGTGGTTGGAACAGAAGCAGCAGCATGGTATCATTTTAATAGATCTAAATCCATGTATTAAAGCACATACATGTCAATTTATGCTTCTCTGAATCATTATTTCTTAGTCAAGTCACTACAGAGGCCTATTGTAATTGTAATGTCTGGGCTGGCTCTGGGAGATCATGTAGAGAAAGCATCTGCTCGATTTGTGCCTCTCAAGCTATGGGATTGAGAAGTGCTGATTCCATCATCTCCTTCTAATATTCGTGTCAATGGAAAAGGACTGAAGGGCCAGCTAGAGTGATATCCTGAATGGTCAGCTAGAGGGAAACATGGATAAGTCACTGTGAGTAATGGGCAGCCAGGCAGACAGACCGGAAAGTGTTCCCCATTGTGTGTGTGTGTGTGTGTGTATGCGTGTGATGTAGGAGACTATCGGCTTTTTTAGACCTGTCACACTGGACTAGCCACACTGAGCCTGAGGCTAACTTTCAGTTAACGTTTCATACACACACACACACACACCGTAAACACCAGTGTACACCATTTAAGATGAGGAAGGACGATTATTTTTTTTCATGAGCATGTCCATATTTCTATTACAGCATATTGGATGACTGTCATTCATATTCCATTCACCCAGTTCAATGTAACATCAATAGGTTTAGGCTACTACATGATACTCTAATTTTCCCTGTACCCATCATGAGGTTGCCACAACCTAGCCTATGAATTAAGGTTTACAACAAAGGTGCACACAGGTCGAGAGAAAGATTTGAGGTGACAGACATTTACACATTCAATACCACCTTGCACACTCTTACCTGCATCTAGCTGATCTAGGGTGTAATCATTAGTCCAACAGTTGCAAACAAGAGTTTCTATTGGACAAATTCAGGTATGTTTATCCCCGTTTCGTTCCGTTTGAGAAATGTTTTTCAACAGAAGAATCAGTGGAATGAATACACCCGTAATCACACGTAAACACAGTTCACTTTCATAGCAGCCAAGTTGTATTCCTTCTCGCATCTACTCGCTCTCCTCCTCTCACCTTTACCCTTCGCTTGTGTACTTCAATGCACAACACATCAGCTGTATGTGACAAGGCTAAATAAACTTTTCAAGCCAAACCATATCATACCTCTACACACAGCCTACATCATTCTCACCATATTAGCTAAAGTAACATCATAATCAACGTGGCTAATAGAACTAACGCGTTAGTAAACAATCATGCAGTACATTGTACAGTCAGTAAGCAGTTTAGCAGCTACACCGCCGGGCCCCGGTGGTAATATAAATTGGTTAAACCAAAAATGTACCTTGACTTGGAAGAGTTCCAGTGTTGTGTTGGATAGTCATAGCGAGCTATCTAACATAGCATCCCTTTGTTTGAGCCAGGTGTTTGAGTAGGCTAAACTAGCTAGCTGCATTTGCTAGCTTCTTCTTCATTCCTTCATTGAATACATAAATGGTTATACATCTCCTCCAGCTTCTGAGGGTTGAGCCCCTGAGGACTGGAGGCCCTGGCCTTGCTGGGGGAAATATCTAAAAAAAAACAATAGCTTTTTAAATGTTTCACTATTTTTATGAAGGATGGTCCTCCCCTTCCTCCTCTGAGGAGCCTCCACTGGTATACACACATGTTCCATACATGCTCTGGAGAGATGGATTATATCCAATGTTACTACAGTTAACCTCAGGTTAAAGCACTACCGTTCTTGGATAACATCAAGATCAGACAACAGTAACCTTGGGACCTATCTTGGGATATATATCATACCATTGGAATTGATTTGTATTTGAATACAGTCGGAATACTTTTGAATAAAGCAAGTTACGTATGGCTTGTTTGTTCTAAAAAAGGGTTTGTATTCAAACTTTTAAATAGAAAATGAAACATAGACTTATGAAATGTATAATGCCAAAAATTATTTGCATGAATTTACATTTAACAATATGACTTTTCTACTTTCGGGCTTCCTTGTGCTCTAGAAGCTGTTTCCATCCATTGTTTGACCTTTTTGTATTTTGTATTTTGGTTGAACTGTCACATTGTTGCCATTCTGCTGGCTAAGCATTATCTCACACTCTAACGCTCACTCATAGCTAGCAGGCAATTGTAGTCAGATAAGTGGGTCATGAGTTAATAACTGTTCCAAGTCAGTCCCCCTGCATTAGGCTGAGCTTCCAACCAAACACACACAAAGACTTGTCAGCTTTTTTATTGTGGGGTGCTTGATTGGTACCAGCACACTGGCTTCAAGACAGCATGCATTTGTTAAATTTATTTCTACAATAACACTGGACATACATTGACTATGCAGGGTGAAGATGTATTTTTTTCCCTTAACAATAAATCATACATTAAAATTAAACATGTGACATGTGTAGACACAAAACAGAAAAATAAACATTTCCAATTCACATTGTACCATAAAGTTGTTGGTTGTTTTGCCATGCAAAGTAGACACACATAACCTGGCTCTGCTCTGATACTTTCTCTGATAATGCACTCAGAAATGCACTCACTGAACTTAACAGTAAGTCGCTTTGGATGAAACCGTTGGCTAAATAGCATATATCTGACATACAGTACCAGTCAAAAGGGTTTTTCTTTATTTTTACTATTTTCTATATTGTAGAATAATAGTGAAGACATCAAAACTATGAAATAACACATATGGAATCACGTAGTAACCAAAAGTGTTAAACAAATCAAAATATATTTTGAGTCCGTATAGGGGTGGCAGCGACGAGACAAGACTGTAACTACCAATTGGATACCATGAAATTGGGGTAAAAAAATAAAAACGTCTTTCCTTCTTAATGCGTTTGAGTCAATCAGTCAGTCCCATACGGACTCGGGAGAGGTGAAAGCCAAGAGTCGAAACACAACCCAGCCAAGCCGCACTGCTTCTTGACACAATGCCCACTTAACCCAGAAGCCAGCTGCACAAATGTGTCAGAGGAAACACCGTACACCTGGCGACCGTGTCAGCGTCTAATATGTAATATGTAACTAATATGTAACACTGTAAACACATTAGTTAATTATAAAAGCTAACATTTTGATAAGAATACCTGTCATTGAAATTACACTGAACAAAAATATAAACGCAGAAGTGTTTGGTCCCATGTTTCATGAGCTGAAATGAAATCTCCTAGAAAAGTTATATGCACACAAAAATCTTACAGGTGTGGCATATCAAGAAGCTGATTAAACAGCATGATCATTACACAGGTGAACCTTGTGCTGTGGACAATAAAAGACACCTTTAAAATGTGCAGTTTTGTCACATAACACCATGCCACAGATGTCTCAAGTTTTGAGGGAGAGTGCAATTGGCATGCTGAGTGCAGGAATGTCCACCAGATCGGTTGCCAGAGAATGTAATGTTAATTTCTCTTTGGCAGTACATCCAACCAGCCTCATAACAGCAGACCACGTGTATGGCGTCGCGTGGGTGAGCGGTTTGCTGATGTCAACGTTGTGAATAGAGTGCCCCATGGTGGCGGTCGGGTTATGGTATGGGCAGGCATAAGCTACGTACAACGAACACAATTGCATTTTATCGATGATGATTTGAATGCACAGAGATACAGTAACGAGATCCTGAGGCCCATTGTTGTGCCATTCATCGACCGCCATCACCTCATGTTTCAGCATGTTAATGCACGGCCCCATGTCGCAAGGATCTGTACATAATTCCTAGAAGCTGAAAATGTCACAGTTCTTCGATGGCCTGCATACTCACCAGACATGTCACCCATTGAGCATGTTTGGGATGCTCTGGATTGACATGTACGACAGCGTGTTCCAGTTCCCACCAATCTCCAGACACTTCGCACAGCCATTGAAGAGGATTGGGAAAACATTCCACATGCCACAATCAACAGGAGTATTTTTCGCTGCTAATACAGGTGTAATAAAGGCCTATTTATTTATTTTGTACTTCTTTTTTTTTATCAGGGCAACCCTACTTCCAGCAGCTATGCACGACATGGTTTCTGAATGTAAAATGAGAGTCCCGGTGATCTGCTATAGGAAGATACAACTGTTTTACCAGTAATATGGGTCAGGGGCCTCATTTATAAACATTGCATTTGCACAAAATATGCCCCAAAACATGCATGCGCCAGCTTTCACGCAAAAATTGACATTTATAAAAACGGAACTTGACTTGAGAATGTGCTTAACCTCCCGCAAACTTCAGTTTAGACCATACGTAGGCCTACGCACAGTTTCTAGTGGTTAAAGAATTGCATTGAAAGAAGCCAAAAGTAGTAGACCATTGTGCAAATGGGGAATATATGATGACACTCTTATTCGTCACAAAAAAAAACAGGTAGCTTAATATAATAACAAGATTCAATCATGTGCCGTTAGTCAGAGGCGCGAAAATCGGTTTATTTGATCTTTGCATTCTAAAATAATTTGAAATAGGCATCTAATTTCCTATTGTTTACTTAATTTCCATGATCATTGCATAATACATTCCTCAACTTTTCTGACTTTGATGGTTTCCAACACTGGACAACTGAGGAGTGGAAAAATATTGCCATGAACATGACTGCGAGTTCAGTTTACTAGAGTGGTTTGCGTAGTCCCCAGACTTCAACCCAATGGAGCATCTTCAGAAGGTACCGCCATCCAATCTACAGCAACTGTGTGATGCACACACCTTGTAGAATGCCGAGAATAATTTTCGTGCAGGGGAAAAAGTACATGCAAAACAGTATTGAATTCAAAAGATCTGTTTACAGGTGATGGTTTTTCAGGCGCAGTTAAAACGCTCGTTCACACGCACACAGTTTTAGGATAGGTCTGATTTATAACTGGAAAGATGCGTATATATTGCGTACGTCAAGTTAATGTATCAATATTTTTGTGCGTGCGCAGTCTTTTCAGAAATGACGCAGGCAGATATTTAATGTAAAATGTATGCAGCGGTTATAGATGAGGTCCCAGATCTTCTGAACTGGTTGGGTTAGATGCAAGCCGTTTTCGCCGTAGTAATGGCGCAACCTTTACACTAATGAATCTGCACTCGGCAACAATTATTATCTGGGAGATTTTTTTCAGAGATGTCCAGTACTCCCAAAATAAAACAAATTTTTGCATTGCAAAATATTAGCACTATAGAGCCCTGATTATGATACTGATAATCTATTTGATAATGACACTGAGTCCCATACTCACAATTGGCACCCTATGGGCCCTTGTCAAAAGCAGTGCACAATACAGTATAAGGTATTGGGTGACATTTGGGACACAGACAATGTCTCTGGCTGTCTTTTGACCAATCAGATCAGCTCGGAAAAATAGCTGATGTGAAAAGATCTGATGTGATTGGTTAAAAGACTAGTGGAAACAATTTTAGAATTGGGCTGCCTGTGTAAACTCAGCCTTTGTGTCGCAGATTCTCCTCAATGATAACATCTCTCTTTTTTCTCCAGATCCTAGCCATCATCTCCATCCTGTTTATCGGGCTGTCCACCATCGCCCTGTCCCTCAACACCCTGCCTGAGCTGCAGGACACAGACGAATTTGGACATGCCTCAGACAACCCCCAGCTGGCCCACGTAGAGGCCGTCTGCATCGCCTGGTTTACTATGGAGTACCTCCTCCGCTTCCTCTCATCGCCCACCAAATGGAAGTTCATCAAAGGTGAACACTTTCGTTCTTAATATGCATTCATGATGTGCTACTTTTAGTGTCCGTGTCCATTGTAATGTACAGTATTTATTGGTGTTGTATGTTTTGTGCAAGTAAATGTCCCCTTATAAGGATGAATAAACTACTGTCTTATCTTATCTTTAAGGTCCCCTGAACGTGATCGACCTGCTGGCCATCCTTCCTTACTACGTCACAATCTTCCTGACCGAGTCCAACAAGAGTGTTCTACAGTTCCAGAACGTTCGGAGGGTGGTTCAGATCTTCCGGATCATGCGTATCCTTAGGATTCTGAAGTTGGCGCGTCATTCCACAGGGCTGCAGTCTCTAGGATTCACCCTGAAGAGGAGTTACAATGAGCTGGGTCTACTCATCCTCTTCCTGGCCATGGGCATCATGATCTTCTCCAGCCTCGTCTTCTTCGCAGAGAAGGACGAGGATGACACGAAATTCAAAAGCATCCCAGCCTCCTTCTGGTGGGCTACCATTACTATGACCACGGTGGGTTATGGGGACATTTACCCTAAGACTCTGCTGGGTAAGATTGTGGGTGGTCTCTGTTGCATCGCAGGGGTGCTGGTGATAGCCTTGCCCATTCCCATCATCGTCAACAACTTCTCTGAGTTCTACAAGGAGCAGAAGCGCCAGGAGAAAGCTGTGAAGCGGCGGGAGGCACTGGAGAGGGCGAAACGCAATGGGAGCATCGTCTCCATGAACATGAAGGAGGCGTTCGCCCGCAGTGCCGAGCTGATGGACGTGGTGGTGGAGAAGAGCGAGAGGCCGCTAACGCAAGACAACCACCTGTCACCCAGCCACTGGAAGTGGACACCTAAGCGGGCCACCACCGCCTCCGAGACCAGCTCGGCCCACTCCTTCAACCCTGTGGAGTCGCAGACCGGTTCCCCCATCAAGGCCAGGGCCTCCAGTCCTCAGGGGCTCAACCCTCAGAAGCTGGAGGAGATGTATAACCAAATGGCCAAGACCCAGTCACAGCCCAACCTCAACGCCAAAGACAAGAGCTCCAGGGCTGGCAGGCAGAGGGATAGGGATGAGATGGAGCTGGGGACCATCCCTGGGGGTCCAGGGGACCCTATGCTAGGGGGTCGAGAGGGGGTGGGGGACATGAAGAGCCTGTCTAGTATTGACAGCTACATCAGCTGTGCTGCAGACTTCCAAGAGAATCCACGTGGTGTCTACGCCCATAGTCCAGCCTACGGCCTGGCCCTCCTGGCTCAGGAGACCAGCCGCTTCTCCAACATCAACCCAGTCACGGCCCTCTCTGGGCGGGTCAGCACCAACCCTGGCCTCCAGACCACCCTGGAGCATGAGCCCTTGCTGGATCCACTCTCTGCTGTGAAGCCTGCAGGTTCTGGCAACACTCGTCACTTTAACAACCCTCTAAAGGGTGGTGGCCTTTCCTACAAGGTGAACTACCGGAGCAGTGGAGGGGAGTCAGTGCCAGGACCAGGCCCAGGCCCTTCCCCCAGCAGCGGTGGTCCTCTCTCAGACAGTTCCGTCCTGTCTGACCGCTCCCTGCTCAGCCCAGAGGCGTCCATCTACACCACGGCCAGCAGCAGGACACCGAACAAGTCCCCTGACAGCTCCACCCTGACCACAGCCCTGACCTCCACACCGGCCGTCTTCACTTTCCACGACTCCTCCATCAGTAAGTACATTGACGCCGACACAGACGAAGACGAGCACCTGCGGGACATGTCGGAGGCCACCAGCCCCTCGGAGCGCCTGTTGGCCGGCTCCAGTCCCCCCAAACACAGCAGGAACATCAACAGCGGCTACAACCAGAGAGGCATCAACCACCTGGCACCAAGCACCACCCAGCGGATGCTGGGGCAGAACTGCCTATTCCCTGGCCTGGATGAGGGGACGCGGGGGAGCGGGGGCCACACGGAGAACCATGTGGTTCCAGAGCTGCCTCGCAGGTCCAAAGGGGACAGAGGAAGGTCTAGTGCCATGGACAAGAGTCTCTGAGCTACAGAGATAGGGCAGAGCAGAGGATAGCACGGCCAGCGTTAAGGGAGCTGGAGCAAGGAAGACTTATGTCAGGGACATCCAGAGAAACACAGACAAGGTACTGTGTGGAAGGCAGAGAAAGTGATAGAGAAAGAGAAAGTAAGAGAGTGAAGGAAAGAGACCCACTGTGCAGAATCCCTTTACAAACTGACAGAAAGGGCCAGGAAGGGAGAGAGATTCAGGGCAGCGTTTGGGCTGTGGTGTGGTGTTCAATACTATGGGAAAAGACTTGCAGGACAGATAAAGAACACTCTCCCTCTTCTCCCTGCCTTCCTGTTAGCCACAGTACACAAGCTACCACAGAACTGGGCAGAAAACTCCCACAAACCCAACTGAGCAGGGGCCCCACAGGGAGACGTGGGAGCAGGTCAAAGCAGAGCATGCTGGGAAGGGACATGGTCTGTTGGTTGGTTGAGGCTGTGGTGGTCCATTTCAGTGGCTATGGGGTAAGAGGCAGGATGAGGGGTGAGGTGGGAAACAGCAAGACAGTCATCCCCTATATTCTCCCACAGGTCTATATATATCAGCTGACCACTGTCCCATTCCACCCCAGCCCAGCTCACACTGTAGAAAACTACACTCTTAGAAAAATGTTTTCCAAAAGGGTTCTTTGGCTGTCCCCATAAGAGAACCATTTTTGGCTCCAGGTAAAAACCTTTTCTGTTCCATGTAGAAACGTTTTGGGTTCCATGTAGAACCATCTGTGGAAAGGGTTCTACATGAAACCCAATATGGTTATATTTTGAAACAGAAGGGTTCTACCTGGAACCAACCTTTTAGGTTCTAGATAGCACCTTTTTTTCTAAGAGTGTAGGGAGGAGTTACGGTAGACGCCAATAAGCTACTTACTAGTGCCCCCCTAGACCCAAACCTGGCCTTAGTCATATGTGAGTATGTGTTTAAGCCTGTGTGCGCGTGTGTGTGTGTTTGAGTGAGTTGGCGTGTACGTGTTTAAAAGATATCCACACTTTTAGATTGTCTTACCTGATTTATTTTTATATAGATAAAGGAGGTTACCTATAGGAATTTGTGATTTGCTAGTCTGTTGTGTCATGACCATAACTGTTTGAGTAATTCTGTATGACATATTTCTAGACAAGTTACAGTTGCTGGAGGTTTACAATCCAGACTCATCTTAGGGAAAACCACAGTCTGTCAAAAAGAGTCTTGTTCTTCTTGGTACCGTTTCTTTATCACATAGTAAGAGTAGAGGACCACATTTGATCTGACATTTCTGTCTGTGAATGTCTTGATTGTGTGTTGTTTTATTTTTATCGTATTGGGTTTGAGTCAGAGGGGTATGGTTGAAAGAAACCTAATCTTTTTGGTATTAAAGTCAGGAATCATAAATATCCCTGAAGATTTTTTGCATCAAACACACATTTAGGAGAGCTCTCCTCCAAGACATGCATGTACCAAACAGCCTGCCTCTTCCACCCAGTCATACCACCAAGACACAAGGGGCTCGATTCAATCCATATCGGGGAAATTCAGCGTAACTGCATTATTGAAATTGAAAAGCAATGTTTCCGCGTTAGCAGGAAATGCATTCATGGTAAACGCTGCAAGTGTCAGCTCAATAGGAAATTACATTTAAAGTGCGCTTTCATTAACGCTTCAGCAATACAGATTAAATAGAGCCCAGAGTTCAAAAGAATCACTTCAGCTGAAGTGCTGAGATGTGTAAAAGAACAATTACCTGTTTATTTTTATGGTACTTTATAAAGAATGTGGTGAACGGATTTATGAACCTATATTTCCAAATCCAAGCAAACATTTATGATATATGTTCATTTTTAAAGTGAAACATTGATAATGCTGCCATAACATGCATCATCATAATTTTCCTTTCAACAACATAGAGCCAAAGAGTGGTCCATTTAGAACTGTAGTTGGAATGAGCGAGAGAAAGATCCCCCATACAGTACTCCTTAGGTTGCAGTATAAGTCTGAACAGATGATTAATTCAAAAGAGGCAAGAGTGTTACTTCTCACTTATCCAGGAAACCTAGTTACAGGTTTTGATTGAATAGCATGTCTAGTCTTTTTGAGTGCATCTGCATTCATCCACACACAGACATACAGACATATTGAAAGGACAGCCCATACACAGGTATACAATATCTACAAGATAGCTCCAGGCCTGCCCAGTTTCCATAGTAACAAGCTCCATCCTGGCAAGGCTGATGCCAGAGCTGCATAGCTCTGCTAATTGGGGTGGGAATGTCTAATTGTATCAAAATGCATGCATTCTTTACGTTTACACAGTTTGCACACTCAAACATACAGTAGTTGTTACACAGGAATGCACGTAGACAAATAAACATCCTGTAACCACCCATTCCCCCCCTGCATAGTTTTGAATAAATGTATGATAATGCATTCTGAAGAATAGACATCACAGTGCATAGATATCACTGAAGATGCTTATAAATTAAAAGACAGAACCACAACACTGTCCACATACATGTCCATGTGTTTGTCCTTGGCTCTCTTCCTCTTCCTCTTTCTGAGAAAAGTCAGCGTGAAAAGGTGAGAATGTCGCATCTCCAGAGACGCATTTTTCGCACCCATTCCTGTCTGAGCTGGATCCGAGCGAGGGGAGCTCTGTGAAAGGAATAGTAATGACTGCAGAAAGGGCAGAACCTCTGAAACACTGTGTGTGTGCGTGTTATTGTCATGTTTAAAGGGACTGATGCTCAGCCAAAGGCTTCCACTTTGTTAGCTAGGTTTCTATCCAATTGGCGACAGATTTTCATGCGAATATTCTAAAATCCACATAACAACAATATGCGCATTTTCCCACCAGAGATGTGTTTCCATCAAATTGACTTGTTGCGGATAAAAGCACGTGCGTGATGATTTAGGCCTAGTGAACATACAATTATTTTGCAGTTAAATTCCCATGTACCGAATAAACAAAATCTATGTTTAATGGGTTTCCATCGCATTTTCAACTCTACTGATGGCTTTGTCACAACAAATGTAGCGTTAAATAGCAAATGTGCCCACTATGGTTTTGGCATATGCGCTCTAGCCAATAGGCTACCTATCTACATGATGATGAGTATATTATGGATAAGAGCGAGATTATTTTTATTTGTCAAACGGCAGCCAAGCATCGATCATCATGTCAACAGAATGAGACCCTTGAAATTTGTTGGAAAGAAGGAAGCTCATCACCGTGCACTTTCACAACCTTGTGAAGTTCATGATTTATTTCATCCGTAGCCTAATAAACTGCATGCTTTCCCAAGTCATAACCGGAGGACCACACAACATATCGCATGACTAAATTTACTTCGATCTTGTGGTTATTATTAATATTTGAGGATAAAGTGTTTCCACCACCAATTCTTGCATAATTCATTTTACCAGCACAAAAAGATCCCACCTTGTCTGGCATATTCTGTTTTGTCGACATTTGGAAAGTTTACCGACACATTTTCTGTTTCCATCAGGCCTGTCATGACCTTTTTTTAATTCGACATGTACTTTAAATTTATCTGGAAACTTGGTTAATGTTAACATCCCACTGGGCACCACCTTGTTGAATCAACGTTGAACCAACGTGGAATAGACGTTGTACTGACGTCGGTGCCAGTGGGATATGATTTGAAACTGTAGCGTGGACATACAATGTCACTGTTTTAATGTTCATTATGTTCACAATGCACTTCAAATCCATCTGGTTAAATTGGCTGTCATCTGTATAGCGTTGGCTTCTTGTGCGCTGTCTAATACTGAGTTGTGTTGCTGTCCCATGTTTCACATAACCAGGCATCATGTTATGCTCGCACTGTAAGAATACATAGTGGGAGTCAGGGACAGTTGTCACGTAAAATATCTCTTTAAAAGAAAGATGACAATCAATTCGTCATGAATAGACACGATATACATTGTAGCATTGCTATGAGATGATCCTGTGGCGAGTCATCGGTTGGAAAGACTAACTGGAAAACACACCATGGACACTTACAGAAAGGAAGTAGCCACCGATAGCCTTTACATATTTGTTTTGGTAGAACGATTCTGGACAATGTTCTGACAAGGTGAAATGTGTTTACTGCTATACTGTGACCACTGACCAGTGTGTTTAAAAAAAAGTTCATGTAAATTTGCTGCTAGTCTTTGTATTTGTTTTCTTCTTAAAGGGCACTTTATACATCAGTCTCTCTCCGTCTCTGGAGTGAGTCACCCAACATCCAAACGTCCTGTAGCGTACAAGAGCTTTAACTTTTACTGTAGTCCTGAACAAAAGGGTTTCTGATGTCAAAGGATTTGTAAGCGTTATGTTTTAATGAGAAAGCACAATCAAGTGGCTTCTTTTATTTATCTTTTTTTGATAAGATATGAATAACATACAATTTAGGAATTAGACAAATGCCATTGAAATTGATGTTGGGATTTCAGGGTTAGGGTCCATTTGAAATGCTTGGTAAATTGGAATTCAATTCAATAATTGGATTTGGAAATTGAATAGATTTGAAAGAGATCCCAACGAGTCATTCCCAACCAGTCATTGTAACATACAGAAATTCCAGGGAACTGAAGGGGAAAAAAAGATTTGACAGACTTTCAGACTACCCCCACCTCTTCTTCTACTGTTGTTTTTGTAGGTCTCCAGGCTACTGTTTGTTTTGTAATATTTTTACCTGTTGACTTTCTAATGCTGTAAGTTGTTGCTGTATAAATGTTCTGTTGTTCGATCGATGCATGTCGTAACTTTGGAGCCGTGACTGGGTGTGAAACATGCACAACGCCAGTTTAACTGTCCTGTAAAAAGTGTCTCAATGTCCCAAGATCTTTCTATTTCTTTTAAAAAAGGCAACATTCCCCTTGGATGACTGAAAATTCAATAAAAGTCTAATTAATGACTGGGTTGAGTTTTGGTTATTGACATGTGTTACAGGCATTATTGAAGGCTTTCGCTAATACAAAGAAAGACTGCACTGACAGTTACATACACTTAGAAAATAATCTACAATAGTATTTTTTCAGAAGAAAGAGTCTGTCCAACCAGAGAACAAAATGACCCGAATCAGCCACATAAACACGATTAAATTGTTGGCAGAGGTTTCATATCAATTGTTAGGTTAGACACTGGTATGGTCCGGTCCATACGGATGCACACAGCACTGTCGATGTTGCTTTTTGATTATGCCTGATCCATGTGCTGTCCGGTCTGTCTGTATGGCCATGAAGAAGTTGTAGACTCAGGTCTGTAGACTAGACAGTAACACAGGGTTATATGAAGAGGAAGCTGTGGACGGTGGGACAGGAGCAGGAGTCTAGTCTCCCGACACGCCTCCACACGCCACGACACCTGGGGTTACCCACCGCCTGCCACTGCAGAGACTGCCTGCCACTGAAAGAGGGGGGAGGGAGAAAGAAAGACTGTCGTTTACTAATCTAGTCTAGACTAAGACTGCCACCTAGTGGCTGAAATCTGACTCTTCAAACAAGAAAAGCAACATTGGGTTAGAATGTACACACGATTTAAACGGAATGTCCTAATATCTTTACCACATATGTATAGCCTCAAGCTCTCTTCTCTCCCCCCCCCCCCCCCCCCTCCTTTGCTCGTGGGCCCTGCATGTCTTACCTCTCCTCCTCGTCCTTATCTCCATCTCCAGAGCAGTGTGTCTGCCCGGCAGCGAGGGCTGGAGGCTGGCACTCCACACAAACTTGGTGGCCCTCCCTCAGGTACTGCATCCAGCGGGTGTGTGGCCCCACACTACGCTGGCACCCAGGGGTCAGGGAGGTCAGCTGGAACTGCACACAGTACCTGAATAAGTATACACATTACAGACACGCATACAGACATACAGTGGCAAGAAAAAGTATGTGAACCCTTTGGAATTACCTGGATTTCTACATAAATTGGTCATCAAATTTGATCTGATCTTCATCTAAGTTACAACAATAGACAAGAACATGGTGTGCTTAAACTAATAACATACAAATTATTGTATTTTGCTTGTCTATATTGAATACATCATTTAAACATTCACAGTGTAGGTTGGAAAAAGTATGCGAACCCCAAGGCTAATGACTTCTCCAAAAGCTAATTGGAGTCAGGAGTCAGCTAAACTGGAGTCCAATCAATGAGACGAGATTGGAGATGTTGGTTAGAGCTGCCTTGCCCTATAAAAAAAAACTCACAAAATGTGAGTTTGCTATTCACAAGAAGCATTGCCTGAACAAAAGAGATCTCAGAAGACCTAAGATTAAGAATTGTTCGACTTGCATAAAGCTGGAAAGAGTTAAAAAAGTATCTCTAAAAGCTTTGATGTTCATTAGTCCACGGTAAGACAAATGGTCTATAAATGGAAAGTTCAGCACTGTTGCTACTCTTCCTAGGAGTGGCCGTCCTACAAAGATGACTGCAAGAGCACAGTTCAGAATGCTCAATAAGGTTAAGAAGAATCCTAGAGTGTCAGCTAAAGACTTACAGAAATCTCTGGAACATGCTAACATCTCTGTTGACGAGTCTACGATACGTAAAACACTAAACAATAATGGTGTTCAGGGGAGGACACCACGGAAGAAGCCACTGCTGTCCAAAAAATACATTGCTGCCCGTCTGAAGTTTGCAAAAGTGCACCTGGATGTTCCACAGCGCTACTGGCAAAATATTCTGTGGACAGATGGAACTACAGTTGAGTTGTTTGGAAGGAACACACAACACCCCGTGTGGCCCAAAAAAATGGCACAGCACACCAACATCAAAACCTCATCCCAACTATAAAGTATGGTGGAGGGAGCATCATGGTTTGGGGCTGTTTTGCTGCCTCAGGTCCTGGACAGCTTGCTATCTTCGACGAAAAAAGGAATTCCCAAGTTTATCAAGACATTTTGCAGGAGAATGTTAGGCTATCTGTCCGCCAATTGAAGCTCAACAGAAGTTGGGTGATGCAACAGGACAACGACCCAAAACACAGAAGTAAATAAACAACAGAATGGCTTCAACAGAAGAAAATACGCCTTAAGGAGTGGACCAGTCAGAGTCCTGACCTCAACCCGATTGAGATGCTGTGGCATTACCTCAAGAGAGCAGTTCACACCAGACATCCCAAGAATATTGCTAAACTTAAACAGTTTTGTAAAGAGGAATGGTCCACTATTCCTCCTGACTGTTGTACAGGTCTGATCCGCAGCTACAGAAAACGTTTGGTTGCTGCCAAAGGAGGATCAACCAGTTATTAAATCCAAGGGTTCACATACTTTTCCCACCCTGCACTGTGAATGTTTACACGGTGTGTTCAATAAAGACATGAGAACATATAATTGTTTGTGTTTTATTAGTTTAAGCAAACTGTCTATTGTTGTTTGTTGTCTATTGTTTGTTGACTATTGTTGTGACCTAGATGAAGATCAGATCAAATTTTATGACCAATTTATGCAAAAGTCCAGGTTTTTCCAAAGGGTTCACATACTTTTTCTTGCCACTGTACACCCACACACAAAGTACAGTGGAGGCTGCTGAGGGGAGGACAGCTCATAATAATGGCTGGAACGGAGCAAATGGAATGGCATCAAACCATGCGTTTGCTGTATTTGATACCATTCCACTCCAGTCATTACCATGAGCCCGTTCTCCCCAATTTAAGGTGCCACCAACCTCCTGTGCAGTACACACACATTCATATACACACAGGGGTCAGAAAATATGACAGGAATACTATGGAAGGAGACAAACACATAGACCGGATCTCTCACCCTTCGACATCATCGTTATCAGGGATGTCCCTCTTCTTCCTGGCATTGCCATAGCCACCGGTAGTGATGAGAGCCGGGACTGCAAAGACAATATCCATAAGGACAAAACCACGACAACAATAGCACAGCTTTAGCTCCCACACGCACATTTCTTTATTTAACCAGGTAGCCCCATTGAGGTCAGAAGACCTATTTTGCAAGGGAGACCTGGGAATGTGACCTTTACTTGAAGACAGAGGGATATCCGACAGAGACAAGAGGCCATTAAACACATATGGGTTAAGGTCCTTACCAGAGCATTTAGATATATAGCCTAAGGCAATATACACTGAGTGTACAAAACGTTAAGAACACCTCTTTCCATGACAGACTGACCAGGTGAATCGAGGTGAAAGCTATGATTCCTTACTGATGTCACTTGTTAAATCCACTTTAAATCCAGTGTAGATGAAGGGGAGGAGACGGCTTAAAAATCCTTCTTTAACCTTTGAGATAATTGAGACATGGATTGTGTATGTGTGGCATTCAGATGGTGAACGGGCAAGACAAAAGATTTCAGTGACTTTGAACGGAGTATGGTAATTGATGACCGGCGCACCAGTTTGTGTGTCAAGAACTGCAACGCTGCTGGGTTAAGCTCAACTGTTTCCCGTGTGTATTAAGAATGGTCCACCACCCAAAGGACATCCGGGAAACTTGACACAACTGTGTGAAGCATCCCTGTGGAATGCTTGACACCTTGTAGTCCATGCCCAACGAATTGAGGCTATTCTATGGGCTAAGGGGGTGCAACTCAATACAAGGAAGGTGTTCTAAATGTTTGGTACACTCAGTATATGGCTGTGGTGCTTACCTAGTGATTTGCCGCACTGTCGGTGGTGTTCCCTGTACTCTGCACAGCCGGCGTGCTCCTCCACGTGTGGACAGGGTTTCCCCCCATTTCGGGGCTCCTGCAGGACTTCCCTGCTCCTTATCCGAACTGTGGCCCTGCAGGGCTCACCACAGCCAGACCACGCAGTCCACTCACTCAGCACACAGGACACCGCTAGGAGGGAGGGGGAGGACAGGCAAGGCCAGCTCCAGGCATAAGCAACATAAATTAATTTTTGGAACTCTCAACTTACTGTTGAGTTAGAATAGTAGAATACACAAGGTGTAGTTTTGAAATTTGGTTGTGAATCATCACTTTTGCTTTTGTTATGTCAATGAAAGTCACTCAATTATCATTCACAAAAAAAATGTAGATTGGTAAATTAGTCTAGTCAGCGTGCCCAGGGGCCAGCTGCAGGTAGCCTAGTGGTTAAGAGCATTGGGGCAGTAACCGAAAAGGTCACTGGTTTGAAACCCCGTGCTGCCTAGGTGAAAAATCTGACGTGCCCTTGAGCAAGGTACTTAACCCTAATTGCTTCTGTAAGTCGCTCTGGCTATTAGCTTCTGCTAAATGACTAAAATATAATGGCTCTGACCTCTAGGGTGCCCCCATTGATTTTGTTAGTCAATCTCACTCAGATATAATTTTAACATGGCATAAGTCGTGACAAAATGTGTAGAATTTTCTACTAACTCTCACATAGGGACCCCAAAAGGCTAGAGCGGGCCCTGAGGACAGGACAGCATGAGAACATGGCAGGGGTAAATTAAACCAAGTACAAGGACAACTCTATGGTAGAGTGCCCTCTACTGTATTCATTTGCCACTGAAAAAGCATTTTGCATTTTTAGACAGCTAAATAAAAAGTAAATTGGTATAGAATTATAAGCAAGGTATATACTCTATGAATTACAAACAAATCATACGGCTCACATGACAATTAATCATCCCACTTTCAGGAGAATCTCAATTACTTTTACACCAAACTGGGGCAAAATGACCATATCCAGTGTTGTCAAACACAGGTCTTATGCTAGTGTGTTGTAGAAATTGACACACTTTGGGTAACATATTATACACTACATGACCGAAGGTATCTGGACACCTGCTCGTCGAACATCTCATCACAAAATCATGAGCATTAATATGGAGTTGGCCCCCCCCCCCTTTTCTGCTATAACAGCCTTCAATCTTCTGGAAAGGCTTTCCACCAGATGTTGGAACATTGCTGAGGGGACTTGCTTCCATTCAACCATGAGCATTAGTGAGATCGGGCTCTGATGTAGGGCGATTAGGCCTGGCTTGCAGTCGGCTTTCCAATTCATCCCAAAATGTCTCTATGGACCTCACTTTATGCACGGGTCACTGTCATACAGAAACAGGAAAGTGCCTTCCCCCAGAGCCGGGCGGGCCTATACGCTCAGTACGCAAGTTGCGAAGGGCCCCGCAAATTACGCAAGGGCCCCGCCTCCCCCTCGTGTCAAAGCGGGTGTCAATGTTTACACTCGATGAGAGGATGAAGCGGAACTATCCTTCTGGTCACGAAAAGAGAAGGAAAAAAAACACCACGAGAGTGAATTGTGGGAACAGCGATCATGTAAACTTGTTTCCTCTCCAAGTTTGATGTCAGAGCAAATAACAGTAACGTTAAGTTGATGTGCTAGCTTGCAGTGCATCTCGCTCTAGTCTGTCTGTCTTGCTGAGCAGTGCATCTCTTGGTCTGTCTGTGTCTTGCTTGCCTGCCACTTCCGGGGCTGTGTCCTGTGACTTTGTGCCTGACAAAAGTGAGAGTGAAATACTAACTATTTAATACGTTTGATAAACGCCAACGGGCAACAATAAACAGCAGCTCGGAAAAGATAACCGCGTCGGGCGTGAACATGTGTTCATATGCGCGTGCACGAAATGAAACTCGCGCTTTCCAGCAGCAACCTCTGTCTGGACCAGTCCAGACAATATATGGGTGATGGCACTCCTCATAGGCGCACATCATTTTAAAACAAGACAATGATTATCTAGTCTCTCAGTCAAGGTTTAGTTACAACTTTGGACTAATGCAAGATGGAAAGCAATGGATTGACATTGACTATAGATTTATATATTAGATTTATATATTGAATTTAAAATGTTGATTAGCTGGGCATACTGGGCAATATGGATGCACATCTCTAAGTAAATAATAACCATCAAGTATTCAGCCAAGCCATAGTATAAATAGTATTTTATATTTTAAAATGTATAAAATCAAATCTGGGGGAGCCAGTTTGAATGGGCCTGATGCAGCTGATAAAATGTATAATAGTATTGTTATCTATAATTTACAGGTGCTTAAGTTTGTTAGTAGAGGAGATGTTGGATCATCAGCCAGTACAAGCACAGACTCAGTTGATCCACATCCAGCCAGTACTAACACAGACCCAGTACAGCTGGCTTCAGCCAGTACTAACACAGACCCAGTACAGCTGGCTTCAGCCAGTACTAACACAGACCCAGTACAGCTGGCTTCAGCAAGTACCAACACAGACCCAGTACAGCTGGCTTCAGCAAGTACCAACACAGACCCAGTACAGCTGGCTTCAGCAAGTACCAACACAGACCCAGTACAGCTGGCTTCAGCCAGTACTAACACAGACCCAGTACAGCTGGCTTCAGCCAGTACTAACACAGACCCAGTACAGCTGGCTTCAGCAAGTACCAACACAGACCCAGTACAGCTGGCTTCAGCAAGTACCAACACAGACCCAGTACAGCTGGCTTCAGCAAGTACCAACACAGACCCAGTACAGCTGGCTTCAGCCAGTACCAACACAGACCCAGTACAGCTGGCTTCAGCCAGTACCAACACAGACCCAGTACAGCTGGCTTCAGCAAGTACTAACACAGACCCAGTACAGCTGGCTTCAGAAAGTACCAACACAGACCCAGTACAGCTGGCTTCAGCCAGTACCAACACAGACCCAGTACAGCTGGCTTCAGCCAGTACTAACACAGACCCAGTACAGCTGGCTTCAGAAAGTACTAACACAGACCCAGTACAGCTGGCTTCAGCCAGTACTAACACAGACCCAGTACAGCTGGCTTCAGCCAGTACTAACACAGACCCAGTACAGCTGGCTTCAGCCAGTACTAACACAGACCCAATACAGCTGGCTTCAGCAAGTACTAACACAGACCCAGTACTGGCAGTTTCAGCAAGTACTAACACAGACCCAGTACAGCTGGCTTCAGCAAGTACTAACACAGACCCAGTACAGCTGGCTTCAGCAAGTACTAACACAGACCCAGTACAGCTGGCTTCAGCAAGTACCAACACAGACCCAGTACAGCTGGCTTCAGCAAGTACTAACACAGACCCAGTACAGCTGGCTTCAGCAAGTACTAACACAGACCCAGTACAGCTGGCTTCAGCAAGTACCAACACAGACCCAGTACAGCTGGCTTCAGCAAGTACCAACACAGACCCAGTACAGCTGGCTTCAGCAAGTACCAACACAGACCCAGTACAGCTGGCTTCAGCAAGTACCAACACAGACCCAGTACAGCTGGCTTCAGCAAGTACTAACACAGACCCAGTACAGCTGGCTTCAACCAGTACTAACACAGACCCAATACAGCTGGCTTCAGCAAGTACTAACACAGACCCAGTACTGGCAGTTTCAGCAAGTACTAACACAGACCCAGTACAGCTGGCTTCAGCCAGTACTAACACAGACCCAGTACAGCTGGCTTCAGCCAGTACTAACACAGACCCAGTACAGCTGGCTTCAGCCAGTACTAACACAGACCCAGTACAGCTGGCTTCAGCAAGTACTAACACAGACCCAGTACAGCTGGCTTCAGCAAGTACTAACACAGACCCAGTACAGCTGGCTTCAGCAAGTACCAACACAGACCCAGTACAGCTGGCTTCAGCAAGTACCAACACAGACCCAGTACAGCTGGCTTCAGCAAGTACCAACACAGACCCAGTACAGCTGGCTTCAGCAAGTACCAACACAGACCCAGTACAGCTGGCTTCAGCAAGTACTAACACAGACCCAGTACAGCTGGCTTCAACCAGTACTAACACAGACCCAATACAGCTGGCTTCAGCAAGTACTAACACAGACCCAGTACTGGCAGTTTCAGCAAGTACTAACACAGACCCAGTACAGCTGGCTTCAGCCAGTACTAACACAGACCCAGTACAGCTGGCTTCAGCCAGTACTAACACAGACCCAGTACAGCTGGCTTCAGCCAGTACTAACACAGACCCAGTACAGCTGGCTTCAGCAAGTACTAACACAGACCCAGTACAGCTGGCTTCAGCCAGTACTAACACAGACCCAGTACAGCCACATCCAGCCAGTACTAACACAGACCCAGTACAGCCACATCCAGCCAGTACTAACACAGACCCAGTACAGCTGGCTTCAGCCAGTACTAACACAGACCCAGTACAGCTGGCTTCAGCCAGTACTAACACAGACCCAGTACAGCTGGCTTCAGCAAGTACTAACACAGACCCAGTACAGCCGGCTTCAGCAAGTACTAACACAGACCCAGTACAGCCGTCTTCAGCAAGTACTAACACAGACCCAGTACAGCTGGCTTCAGCCAGTACAAGGACAGACTCAGTTGATCCACATCCAGCCTCAGCAAATACTAACACAGACCCAGTACTGGCAGTTTCAGCAAGTACTAACACAGACCCAGTACAGCTGGCTTCAGCCAGTACTAACACAGACCCAGTACAGCTGGCCTCAGCAAATACTAACACAGACCCAGTACAGCTGGCTTCAGCCAGTACTAACACAGACCCAGTACAGCTGGCCTAGGCAAATACTAACACAGACCCAGTACTGGCAGCTTCAGCCAGTACTAACACAGACACAGTACAGCTGGCTTCAGCCAGTACTAACACAGACCCAGTACAGCTGGCTTCAGCAAGTACTAACACAGACCCAGTACAGCTGGCTTCAGCAAGTACTAACACAGACCCAGTACAGCTGGCTTCAACAAGTACTAACACAGACCCAGTACAGCCATCTTCAGCAAGTACTAACACAGACCCAGTACAGCCATCTTCAGCAAGTACTAGCACAGACCCAGGGGAAGTACAGGCAGCCTCAGCCAGTACCAGCACGACCAGAGGTGTACAGCCAGCATCAGATACAAGCAGCTCAGACCCTAATAGAACAGTTGCTGCTCCACCAAATGACCCAGCAGATTGGCCCCCAGGCTTAACAGATTTGATGAGGACTGAGTTAGTGCGCAGAGGTCCATTCAAACCAGGACTGGATTTTTCAAACCCTAAAGACAAGTCAAGAGGAGGTTTCCATTCAGGCTTATTACAGAGACGGCTGTCAAATGGGGAAAAGATTACCAGGAGCTGGCTTTCATACTCAATCAAAAACAACGCTGTGTATTGTTTTTGCTGTAAGCTCTGTCGTGGCAGAATCAGATTTAGCTAAGTAACATAGATAAGATGTTATTTTCATCATATGCTTGTGAGATACTTGTCATTAGAATGGGGCCCTCTGGACTATAGGATTGACAGTGGATTTTCCCTTCTGAGCTAGGGATAAGTAACTTGGGGCCAGAGAGGGGAGAGGTCAGGCTTGTCTTCATAAGTCAATGTATCTGTAACTATTCTTAAATCATGTGACGGGATGGCGTTATTAAATGGAGAACAAGTTAGTCATCTCATACAATGTCTGTACGCCAGTCACTCCCTACTTTTCTCATATGGGGAAGGAGTTTGGCAGTGTTTGGAACCATTGTATTTCCCCTCTGAGGTTGCCCTTATCTTGATCTAGTATATGACCTAAGAGGCTCACTGTCTTTTCTGAGCTTATCCAGGAGGGGGTGTATTTGAGATGGGAGTATCTCAAATGACAATTGATATATGCCATTGGATGAGGTAATGGTTGGTAGACAGTGAAGTACCAAGCATGAGATTGAAACCTTGTCTTGGGAGATCAAACTGAACGATGATTTATAGCTGATACTGTCTAGCGATAGGATACTCCTCTTTCAGGTAAAGGATTCTTTGTAAGTTGAGAGGGGTGTATCTTGGCTATAAATGAAACTAAGAATTGTTTTGTAAGGACTCTCAGAGAATTCATTTATAGACACTGAATTGATCTGAGAGTCAAAAAAGGGCTTTGGTGAAGCTTGTATATATATTAAAGATGGAATATATAATTTAACTCTGACTTGTGTGTGGTTGGCTCTCTCTCTCTCTTTATTGAGTAATACAGGAAATTACCACGACAGCTCTTTTCTACAAACGACTACAAAATAATAAAGGAAGGCGTGAATGACTGATCAAATATCAACGCCATTCTGAAACACCGCGAGGGTAGTCCTGAACACACAAACAATATGATTAAGTGGAGAGAACTTGATCTGCGCCTAAGTCGGGGACAGACTCTTGACCAGATACAAATGACAATTTTGGAGACTGAAAGAATCAGATGTCCTTACAAGTTTAATAAGTATCACCCAGAAACCTGGGATTCAGACGACAAACTCTTCCAACCAGATAATGGAAACTTCCTAAAAGGAGGTTGAATTACTGGCAAAATTTGACCCTGTTATGGAAAATCATCTCAGCAAATTTAAAGATGGAGACACACATGCTCATTACCTTGAGAAGCGCACACAGAATGAGCTGACACAGATTGTGAGCGACAAGATTCTGGAAGAAACAGTGACTCAAGTAGAGACTCATAGTACGTCTCCTTTATCTTGGACTGTACACCTGACAGTCACCAGGAGCAAATGTCAGTTATTCTGAGAAGCGTGGCTTTAAAGGGAAAGCCAGAGATCAAGGAGCACTTCCTCGGCTTGGTGAATGTTGAGTTTAACACAGGCTTGAATCTGTCCACTGTCATCTTAGATAAGCCGAACGAGCTGAAGATCCCATTTGAAGATTGCAGAGGGCAGAGGGCAAGCTCATGATAATGGGGCCAACATAAAGGGCAAGGAGTACAAGCCAGACTGAAAAAAAAAAAAAAATCCCAGAGCTGTGTTCGTCCCATGTGGAGCACATGCTGCCAAATCTTCAAAAGATGCAAGTTTTTTTTTTGGGGGGGGGGGGGGGGGGGCATGTGCAAAATCTCTTCCCCTTTTCAGCTGGCACACAAAGATGGAGTGTTTTGAAGAAACACGTGAACATAACTGTGAAGTCATGGAGTGACATGAGATGGGAGTGTAGGCTCCAAAGTGTTCATACAATCAGGTATCAGGCTTCAGAGGCTCGGGAGGCATTACTGGAAGCCAGACAGTGGAGGCACAAGCACTTGCAGAGGAAGTTGGGTCCTACCGCTTCTTGATTTGCTGTGTCGTATGGTGAGAGATACTGACAATGACAAACAAGGTGAACAAGCTCCTCCAATCCGCCTCAATGCAGTTGGATATCGCAGTGAATTTAATCTCAAATGCAAAGGCCTCCCTCACTACATACTGGCAAACTGTATTCTGAGGCCAAGAAAACAGCCAAACGCATTTGTGAAGAAATTAATGTGGAGGCTGTTCTGAAAGAGAAGAGACTGAGAAGCAGCAAGAGGCATTTCAGGGCCTCCCGGGTGGCGCAGTGGTCTAGGGCACTGCATCGCAGTGCTAACTGCGCCACCAGAGTCTCTGGGTTCGCGCCCAGGCTCTGTCGCAGCCGGCCGCGACCGGGAGGTCCGTGGGGCGACGCACAATTGGCATAGCGTCGTCCGGGTTAGGGAGGGTTTGGCCGGTAGGGATATCCTTGTCTCATCGCGCTCCAGCGACTCCTGTGGCGGGCCGGGCGCAGTGCGCGCCAACCAAGGGGGCCAGGTACACGGTGTTTCCTCCGACACATTGGTGCGGCTGGCTTCCGGGTTGGAGGCGCGCTGTGTTAAGAAGCAGTACGGCTGGTTGGGTTGTGCTTCGGAGGACGCATGGCTTTCGACCTTCGTCTCTCCCGAGCCCGTACGGGAGTTGTAGCGATGAGACAAGGTAGTAATTACTAGCGATTGGATACCACGAAAATTGGGGAGAAAATGGGATAAAAAAATAAATAAATAAAAAAATAAAAATAAAAAGAAATAAATAATAGAAAAAGAAAAAAAAAAGAAAAAGAGGCATTTCAGCTATGAGGCTTCTGACGAACCAGTGACTGAGGCACTGAAAAACCTTGAAGTCAACTACTTCAACATTGTGGTCGACTCTGCTGTGACATCCATGGATGAGAGATTTGAAACACTCAACCAGGTGAAAACCAAATATGGAGTGCTGCTGACCTTCAGCACTGCCTCAGATGTCCAGTGAATCTTTAAAGGCTCACTGCATGGAAGTTGAAAACACTCTAACCTTCAGAGATGACTGTGACATCAGTGGAATGGATCTGACACACGAGATTCAGAATGTACCTGATCTGCCATCAGATAAGATGACTGCCTTTGAGCTGCTTTCCTTTCTCTGTGAGGAAAAACCTGGAGGAACACTATCCTAACCTTTGGATAACCCTAAGAATTGCAGTCACCCTACCAGTAACAGTAGCATCGGCAGAGAGGAGCTTTTCAAAATGAAAGCTACCTGAGGTCTTCCATGTCACAGGAAGGTTTGAGTGGTCTGGCCATCATGAGCATAAATCATGATGTGGGGAAACATGTCCTATGATGACATCATTGATGATTTTGCCTCAAGGTGTAGAAGAGGA
The DNA here is from genome assembly GCF_016432855.1 of Salvelinus namaycush. Classification (NCBI taxonomy): domain Eukaryota; kingdom Metazoa; phylum Chordata; class Actinopteri; order Salmoniformes; family Salmonidae; genus Salvelinus; species Salvelinus namaycush. The sequence goes on from NC_052308.1 coordinate 39,061,787, forward strand.
ATATTTTGATGGTAAGATTTTAATTCAAACATTCAAATCTTTACACACTTAGTAACATTTAAGATTGTATGGCAGAAGTGCATTTGTGTAAATGACTGGTGCCCATGCTGAAAATGCCCAGCCTGTAGAGGGAACCTAAGTTAAATCACACAGCTGTATAGGTTTAATTTTACTATTTTGAGACATATAGCTGCAGCCATAGCCTATAGGGTTATGTTTACATTGTATAGACAAAGCTAATTGTATAATATTGTGGGGACTGGACTAATTACCAGGCAGCAGAGCCAAAGCTCAGTAATATATTTGATTATTTTCTACATTTTATATTTTCTACAATTTCTTATTTATGTTAATATTCACTTATCTTAAGATTCTATAGAAAATATTATATTCAATAAATATTGTTTGTTTTTACACCTCATTCTGTTCTGTATAGGTCTACTTATTCTTAGACCGACAGATGGAGCAAACTGTTTTAAAGGAGGGAGGATTGTAGTGGGAGCACTGGTAGTGGGAGCACAGGTGTGACTGTGAGGCAATGGTTTACATAGCTCACGGGTCAGGTAAGAGGGCCCCCTTAGCAGAATTTTGCTTAGGGCCCCGGGAGGTCAGGACCGGCTCTGCCTTCCCCAAACTGTTGCCACAAAGTTGGAAGCACAGATTCATCTAGAATGTCATTGTATGCTGTAGGATTAATATTTCCCTTCACTGGAACTAAGGGGCCTAGACGGAACCAAGAAAAATAGCCCCAGACCATTATTCCTCCTTCACCAAACTTGACAGTTGGCACTATGCATTGGGGCAGGTAGTGTTCTCCTGGCATCCGCCAAACCCAGATTCGTCTGTCGGACTGCCAGATGGTGAAGCATGATTCATTTGATGGATGTCCACATACTTTTGTATAGTGTATGGGAAACTTACCTGGGCAGGCGAATTCATAATCATGACAGCAGTCCAGAGTAGAGGTACAAGCCTGGTCGCAATAGCAGGTGCCATACGAACGGTCAGCTCTCCATCCCTTACTGACGCACGACCGGTCGTGCCCAGTGCAGCAAAAACCCGTGTCCTGACACCCTGCCTCGTTCGGGACGACCAGCAAAACTAGCAGCACGACACAGGAGTAGAGCCAGCGGCCGGTAACAGTATAACTGAACTGGTGCATGACTAGTATTTGGCCTAGACTAGTACTATATGGCCTAGACTAGTATTTCTGTGGGATTTAGCGCCGCGGCTAACACCTGTAAAATCGCAGAGCTGTGTTCACACGCCGAAGTTGATACTAGGGGACTATCGATGTCGTTTATCTAAGTATTTCAATTTTTAGAAAAGATAGGCTATCATTCTGAAAAGTTTTTGACACAGAGTTTGTTCAGCAACTATCCCCATAATGGGATTCCAAGTGCTATCGGGCAATATACTGCAATGGCTTTTGTCAAGCGCATATCTCTCTCTTTCGCTCTCTTAAAGGGACAGTTCGTTTCTTTGACCACAGCGCTCCCTACAAGGAAGCTCATTTGCCTCAAAACTAAATTAAAGAAAACAGTACAGCTGTGAAGCATAGGCTTCTTGTTCATATTTTACATAATTTGCATATATCATATTCTGCGGAGCTCTTAATTTAAAATAACATGGTCATTAAGCAGGCTACTGTTTACTATATGGTGATTTTATAGTTGCATGATATGTGGATGTGCGTTTAACAATGTTAATGAATGATCACGGTAGGGATGTATGTGCATGCCTGTGAGAATCTTTACTTCAACCCATAAGGTTTTATTATGATAAGTAGCCTACAGTGACAGTATGTGGCCTCATGTCCATTTTCCCTGGATTAATTAGTGGGAGGCATGAGTAACTTGTTTGCTTTGCACAGCCCATTCTTTCTACCCCTGTTAGCTTAAGCTGCCAGCTTTCCTGGCTGCTTGTGCCTCAACATGTGAAAATAATGGATTGATCAAATTCCTAAGGCCAGGACCATTCATGCAGAACAATAACAACACCGTGGACAGTGCAGCAGCATGGGTCTTCCGCTCAAATACATATTTCCCAGCTACTCAGTACTGAGTGTGTGCTTGAGGACGTGTGGGCGTGGTGGGGCAGTTTCCCAGGCATTGACCTGAATGCAGGCACAGACACACACACAGACACACAAACACACACACACACAGAGAGAGAGCTAGAGTGCGGCCCCATAGAGGGGCCCTGTCCTGGTGTAGTCTGGGAGTTCTATAGAACCTCTGCATTTACCGCTCTAATAAACACAGATCAGCTCTAACTGTCATAGACAATCCAAAGGCACAATTCATAGTCCAATCAAATGTTACTTGGGTAGTTCCCCCATTTCAGATAAGCATGGCACATAGTAAACTCATCCAATGGTCCGTTTCTACATGGCACCTGTTAAAGGACTTGTATTCTGGATAGTTGCACATGTTAAATAAACCACAAGTAAGCCAAGTAAGTTATTTGGATCAACATTTGGATCATGTTTACAATCTGAAAGTGGCTTAGAGTATGTTTTTCTTGTACAGCAGTGAACAAAATGCTGTAACAGATACCTGATGCAGTAAAGGACACTAAATAGGGCCTATTGACTTCTATCTGAGTGGCAGAAATATGCGTAGCTGCAATTACTCCGCCTCCATCGCTCTCAAACTACTTCTGTTCTTGTCTCCATGTTTCTGTATCAAGCATCTTATCAGATCTCTCTCGTTAACCATTAACACCTGGAGGTGAATCAGACGCCAACACCCATCCAGCCGAAACCACCACCACACAATCTAGGATCAATTTAGCCTTTTATATCATAATGAATAAGAGGGGGGACCTGATCCTAGATCTGCATTCCTTCTCCGAGACACTTTACAAATATGGGCCCAATTTTATAATGTAAGTTTATCAGCGGTTTTTATGAGAGGTTTCTATTTAAGGGCACCTCTTGCCTCATTTAACGACTTGACAAGTATGTTGACTAGCCTTTTAGGTAATATACTACATTATCTCATGTTTACATAGTCCAGCTTCTTAAAAGCATTTTGCATTATAAGGTATTATCATAGTCCTTATCCTGACTCACAATATAAAAACATATCAACTACAAAACCTAAATCAAGATTACAGCATTGAGGAAAACAGGGTTTGATTTGATTATTCCCACAGGTAGCAATATGTAATGATTTAAACCCTGACTCAGGCTTTAGGGCCTATCCTGCTATCCCACTGGCCTGAGGAGGACTTGGCTGGTTGGCACACCATCAGGCAGCACTACGTGCCAACAAGGCAGCCTGAGCCTTGGATTCAAATCACCTGATTTACAAGCCAAGATTTAGACCTACGGCAAATGGAGGCTTTGATAAGTTATTTGCACCGTTTTCAAGTCTATCCCAACAGATGCCAGGCCACACCAGCCAATCTGTAGTTTCATATAAAGTTGACCTGGTTCCAGTACTGTAAGTGAAGGCCCATGTCTGTTAATTATTATTTATCTGACTGGGCCAGCCAGTTGTCGTTCAAGGTGTTTACTTCAGACATGATCCTTCGCTTTTGTTCAACCACACCCTGATGAATAGTCTGGCTGACACCAGCTCTTACTCTTCGCTGTGTAGTCGCGTGGGTCGCGTCCGCCAGGCTAGTTCCCCTCCCATAACCCTCTGCAAAGTAATTACCTGAAATAGCCTTTAGTCTTTACATTCAGATTGCCCAACCCTGATTCACGTGCTTGCGTTTGTGTCTTGTATTTCCATTTGTTCAGTCAGTCTATGCGTGTCTGTAACCTTAACTTCATGTTAGATGCTTAGGAGATTTAAGGTTAAACAAGGGAGGTAGCGTTCACCTAAACATTGCAGGAACTTTATAGAAACATATGTAAGCAGACAGGATGTAAGCATCTATAATAAGGTTTACAGTTCATGTATGCATAATCTTCTTATGACATTTACATTTCATACATTCTGGCTAGTGACTACAGTACTCAACACTAATACTGCAGTACTCAACACTAATACTGCAGTACTCAACACTAATACTGCAGTACTCAACACTGTGAGAAGAGAAATAGTTGAGAATAATCTTTATCCATAACCTTGAACGAGTCCAGTAAGCCTGCCATTTGCTGTCATATCTTGCAAGTGTGTGTGACGAAGGGTCAAATGGGGTTGAAAGTGTATGTGCATGTTGATACTGTAAGCATCATAAAACTATTAGACATAATGGCAGATATCTATTTTGATTATTTCTTATTGACAAAATCAATAGTGTTGGTACCGTCATTTATAAAAATAAAAAAAAATTTGCTCTTAACTGCCTGGTAAAATAAACGTGTTTCTTATTTGCACATAAGAAAATTGGGCTGAGAATTACTCAGCCCAATTTTCTAAAGTAATAATTAATATGCAGTACATGGTGTCCCTCTCAACAAACATGATTTTTATAGGGGGCTCAAGGAGGTATTTAAGCAATAAGGCCCGAGGGGGTGTGGTATATGGCCAATATACCACAGCAAAGGGCTGTTCATAAGTTGCGGAGTGCCTGAATACAGCCTTTAGCCGTTGTATATTGGCCAATTACCACAAACCCCTGAGGTGCCTTATTGCTATTATAAACTGGTTACCAATGCAATTAGAGAAGTAAAAATAACTGTTTTGTCTAACCCGTGGTGTACCGTCTGATTTACCACGGCTGTCAGCCAATCAGCATTCAGGGCTCGAATCGACACATTTTATAATTCCTTTTAACCTAATCCTGAAGGAGTTTTTAAATAAAGTGAGAAGGCAGGCCGGAGTCACAGAGTAGAGCAGAGGGAAGGTAACATGCACCAGCTTGGCTGTCTGCACCTTTAGCGTTCTCAGTTAGAACACTCCGTAGACTCTCAGACACACTTTTATTTTCTACCTTTTATTTAACGAGACAGTTCAGAACAAAGTCCTTGCATCTGAGCACAACAGACCTTAGCTATCTGCTTTCATACTTGAACATAACACACACTCTGTACAGTCAGGACATCAAACCCCCAGGACCACCAGAGAAGATCATCTTTCTGATGGACCTCCAGATGATGCTCCTGGATGTGATCTCCTTCCTTCCTTCCAGCCGCTCACCAAGCCCATCGACGGCTGAGCTTGTCCTCATCACAGGGTCAGGGGGCGCCTTGGGACGTCTCTTCGCCCTGGAGTTCACCAAACACGGGGCAGAGGTGGTGCTATGGGACGTCAACGCTAACAACAACGAGGAGACTGCCAGGTTCGTGAGGGAGGCGGGGGGCAAGGCGTAGCCCTACAGGGTGGACGTGACCAACCAGGTGGAGGTGTACCGTACGGCGGACGAGGTGCGGACGGACCTGGGCCGTAATGTCACCATGCTAGTGAACAACGCCGGGGTGGTTGCCGGGGAACGGCTGATGGACTGTCCGGATGAGCTGGTGGAGAGGACCATGAAGGTCAGCTGTCACGTCCTCTTCTGGGTAAGACTGCTGCTGCTACTGTTGTTACTCTGTGGGCCAGATAACACTTTATAGAACGGGGACAGGGGACTCTCATCAGATGGTGGAGGGAGAGGGTGGCATGCGGCTATCATCCAACTGTAATCTCAGAACCCAGAACCAAATCTGGTGTGTGCTGGCCAGCTACTCAGTTTGACATACTGTATATGTTAACAGTCTGTCACAAGAGACTAATCACACTGTGATACACTGTAGGGATGATGACAGTTAAATTCTGTCCATATAGTACCATATAGTTCTGTTATCAGTCAGGCTTTAGGATGTGGGCTTGAGGTTTCCATGATTTATTGTCATTGATGATAATCAGACGGATTATTATAATCTATAAATATACAGGCTCCCATCACCAGCAAATAGTATCATTTTGCACAAGTTTGATATGCAATGTGAAGTAATATGAATAGTAATAGGTTTTATGTACAAATGTTTCTGCAGGATCCTACAGGCTGCGTTCACACAGGCAGCCCAATTCTGATATTTTTCCACTAATTGGTCTTTTGACCAATCAGATATTTCAGATATTTTGCCAATAATTGGGAAAAATATCAGAATTGGCCTGCTTGTGTAAATGCAGCCAAAGTGTTACAAGGGCTATATGGGTAACATGAAGAAGACAAACCTACTGGTATGTGAAAACAGACTATCAGACTATAACTCGTAAAATATGAAGGGTTTAGGTTTACTCTTAAATCTTTGCATTGTGAAAGAGAAATTCCAAGCCGTTTTATCCCTGTGTGCGTCAGTTTTATCCCTCCCTATACCTCAGCTATAGTCGGACGTATACAGTGCAGTTTATTGTTCTTAATGCGTCACATGACACGTGTGAAATGTACAACTTTAATAAGTTCTTATCCCCTTAGCTGAGCGACAACATCCCATACAGTGACCCTATTAAAGTGACACACACACACAGCCAATTAAAGGGCTAGGGGATTCCCTCCCTGATCCTCTTACAGTGGGGAACAGTAAGCCTGCTTCACATTAAGCAACTTTTTTAAGAAGCTTAGTGAGGCAGAACTCCCATCAGGACTGCAGTACAATAATACTGCCTCATTTTGCTCATTCAAAATGTTCATGGACTATTTTGATATTAATCTCATTATTGCGACTCCTGATGGTCAGTAATTGTGTTCATCGAATAGCAGTCTCTTTGTGTGTGTGTGTGTGTGTTTGTGCATCTGGTTGTGTATGTTCGTGCCTGCGTGTGTGTCTGTCTCTCTGTGTGTCCGTGCGTGCCTGTGTGTGCCTGCCTGTCTGTCCGTGTTTGTCCGTGCGTGCACGTGTATACATGTCTGTGCGTGCGTGTGGACCTGCCTATCTGTGTGTGTCTCACAGATGACAAAGGCCTTCATTCCCCAGATGAAAGAGCAGAACCATGGACACGTCGCCAGCGTCCCGGGTCTCTTCAGCACTGCCTGTGTGGAGGTGAACCAGGGAGGACACACCACCTAAGAGTGAATATTACTGATGTCTATGACTGTCTTGTTGCTGTTTATTACCGTAAATATTATTTAACTTCTTACGGCTGAGATCCCGTTAACGGGATCGATATGACAACAGCCAGTGAAAGTGCAGGGCGCCAAATTCAAAACAACAGAAATATCATAATTAAAATTCCTCAGACATACAAGTATTTTACACCATTTTAAAGATAAACTTGTTGTTAATCCAACCACAGTGTCCGATTTCAAAAAGACTTTACGACGAAAGCACACCAAACGATTATGTTAGGTTTGCACCTAGTCACAGAAAAACCCTGCCATTTTTCCAGCCAAAGAGAGGAGTCACAAAAAGCAGAAATAGAGATAAAATTAATCACTAACCTTTGATGATCTTCATCAGATGACACTCATAGGACTTCATGTTACACAATACATGTATGTTTTGTTCGGTAAAGTTCATATTTATATCCAAAAATCTTAGTTTACATTGGCGCATTATGTTCAGTAATGTTTTACCTCCAAAACATCCGGTGATTTTGCAGAGCCACATCAATTTACAGAAATACTCATAATAAACATTGATAAAAGATACAAGTATTAAACATGGAACTTTATCTAAACTTCTCCTTAATGCAACCGCTGTGTCAGATTTCAAAAAAACTTTACGGAAAAAGCACACCATGCTATAATCTGAGTACAGCCCTCAGAGCCGAAATAAGCCATAAAGATATCCACCATGTTTTGGAGTCAACAGAAGTCAGAAATAGCATTATAAATATTCACTTACCTTTGATGGTCTTCATCAGAATGCACTCCCAGGAATCCCAGTTCCACAATAAATGTTTGTTTTGTTCGATATAGTCCACCATTTATGTCCAAATACCTTCATTTTGTTCGCACGTTCAGTCCAGTAATCCAAATTCATGACGCACAGGTCAAACGAAAAGTCAAACAATTCCATTACAGTTCGTAGAAACATGTTAAACGATGTATAGAATCAATCTTTAGGATGTTTTTAACATAATGTTTCAACCGGAGAATTCCTTTGTCTTCAGAAATGCAATGGAAAGCAGGTCGCTCTCACGTGAGCGCAGCACTAAAGAGGGACTAAGGGCAACTTTGTTCTGGGTTAATCAGACTGACATTGCAGGTGTAAGCCTACTTCATACAATAGTACACAGTGGTTCATCATTTGACACTGAACATAGGCTTACTACAGTATGTTTCAGAATGTTGTAGTTGTACTTCTAACAATGTGATGCTGTAAAACTCTATGCTCTCTGCTGCATCCCTCAGGGATGAGGTAGCACTGTTCCTGGCACCGCTGGAGCCGGAGTACTGTGTGGAGCAGGCCATGAACGCCATCCTGATCGACCAGTCCCTGGACTGCATCCAACTTCACATCAAACGTAGTGCTTGTACAGGACACCCTGGCATGATACTGATAGGTTTTACCTTTGACCTGTGTAACTGCACACTTCCTCTTCCTGCAGACTGTTGCCGTGGGAGTCCAACGTGGTGACCTATCGGTTCATGGGGTCAGACAAATGCATGTACCCCTTCATAAAGAGCAAAAAGTACAACCTGACCTACCCTGATTGCAGCTAACTAACTCTCCCTGTCAATTCAGTCTCTACAAACGAAATCTAAGGGCCAGTTTCACAGACACATATTAAGCCTAGTCCTGGACTAAAATTCTCCATTGAGCATGTTTTTTTATTCCAGGAAGAAGCTTAAACTGTGTCCGGGGAACAAACCTTGAGTGGATATAGACAAATATTTAATGGGATAAAAATTATGTAATGGGGAAATAAAATGGCCACACTTTCTTCTCCCAAACTATTCTACCAACCCTAACTGTATGACTGTGACTATGGCCCAACATAAGGTCAGTCTGCTTTTGTAACACACTCAGTTATTCCCAGGTGGTTTACGGGCATCGCCAACCAATCACCCATTCCCATCGACTGGTTTAAAAGCAGGCTGGCACCATCGGTCCTGTTCAGCTCGCTTTAAGCAACCCTAGCTGTGCTGGAGAGGACAATGTGAAAAGAAAATATCTGAGCCAGCACAGTATGTCTCAAGTCTGCACAATAGTGTGAAAAGGTTATATGTGTGACACCTGTGATTGGTGGTCCTCTGATTGCATGTGATGGAATGGAAGTAATGGTCATTGGCCAGCAATGAAGTCTTGCAGGACAGGGTGGTTGTACCATGTGTTTGACAGGTCAATAATAATAATAATAATAATAATAATACTGTGTCAGCCGTTTGTTTGGCTTACCCACCATCCTGCTGCCACAGAACTGATTACGTTGAGTAAAAACACTGAGTGACTGGGTTTGTTTTTCCGTCACTGATATCACAGCCCTATAGGGCTAGACATGCTTTGCCAGAAACATACTTCTGTCGAGAGAGTACAAAAAAAAAAAAACGTATTTACCTTCCTCTATCCTCATACCATTTTCTCTTGGAACAAGAGATGAACAAAAAAAATAAAAACTGATGGTTTTGTTTTGTGCGTTACAGCACACAAGTTTTACTTACATTCCATGGGGAGCAGAGAGATGGTTTGACACCGAGGGAGGGGGAGAGACGAAAGGGGGGGGGGAGCAACACAGACTTATACTGCCCCGCCATCTTTCAGTGGGGATAGACATCACACGCACAAACGCTACAATTAGTCTCAAAACCTTCCCAGTCCTACATGGTAATGTAAATAAACACTGTTCACTTGTGGTGGTTGTTATAAAGCACTCTAGGAAAATCAACAGTGGTTTGCTAGCTGCATCCTATCCTTCTATGGGGTAACATACTTCACAAGTAAACACTATTGTAACAACTACAGTAGACCTGGGTTCAAAAGCCATTTGAAATCATTTCAAATACTTTAGCTGCGATTGATTGAGCTTGCCTGGCACAATGGAACCAATGGAATAGTGGCAAAACTGCAAACCAGTCCATCTGGCACGCCAGTCAGACTAAAGTAAACGCTGAAAATATTTCAAAAAAACGTTTGAAGCCATGTTTGTGAACAACCCGCCAAGAATTCCAGGCCCTGGGTTAAAGAACAATAAAATATTAAAAAATGAGAGAAAGAAAGTTGTTAACAGAAAAGGGAAAAAAAAGAGAGAAAACGCTTCTACTCAAAAACAAAGCTTTTCACAGTTAACATTATCCCATTCCATCTCAACAGAGCGGACTGCCATTATATCGGATACGATGCAGCTACACTTTTCTATTAAGCAGCAAAAAAAAAAAAAAAACGTGTACAATTAAACAACATTAAGAAGGAGGAAATGAAACTAAAACAATTTCTTCTATTAATCTTGTTTAACTGTGAACATTTCAGAACATTTAATATAACATGAACACTAGTGATGCTTTAGAGCCTACAGTTGCCCTGAGCTTCCTGTAGAATTCTAAAACAGCCTATCACAACACAGTGTCAGAGTTTTCTTTTAGTGCTTCTTGCAAACAACCAATGGTGTGTGTCTGTCTACACAGTGCCATCCAGAGTCTGTTGTCCCAAGGTGCTTGAGTTAGCCTGTTTGATGAGGAGAGAGTCGCTGCCGCCCATGTCCTGTTTGCCACACCTACAGAAGCAACACAAGCCAGATCAGCATTACCAAGTCATACAGACCAAATTCTCCAGTTGGAGGGAAACAAGGATTTCTGATAAACTTTTAAAGTTTCCAGTTTTGCAACCCTATGAATTTTTTTTATTATTCAACCGTAAGTGTTCTCGTACTGGTCCACATCTGACCCATTCAGACGCGTGGTCTTACCCAGAGGTTGGTCCGCTCCCTGTCCTGTCATTGGTCTGCTGCTGGTGCTGCTGCTGGTCCAGCTCTGACAGTAACTTCAGGATACTCAAGGCCGCCTGTGGATTGGGTTGGAACATTTGATATAGCCTATATCATAATTTCCCTAGTGCTTGTGCCAGTATGTGTCTGATTTAAAGCATCCGGGTCGTGTTCAGAGGGTACAAGTGAAAAAGAGAAGTATATTCTGAACATGTCCAATATATGAAAATGTTTAGCTACGGTGTGCCCTAATGGACAAGATTCTGGTCTAACCATCAGAGCTCCTTCAGTGTGGTTGAATATGTGTGTCTCACCATGTCGTGACAGGACTCCACGTCCTTGCCAATGCCATGGCTGATAAGAGGCGGCTGGGAGGAGCAGTTGATCAGCGATACAAATTCATTCTTGTTGTTTTTGGGGAAGTCTTTGTAATCCACCTGCAAAGAAAAAACAAATGGTTTTTAATACTAACACTCCAAAATACATGAATAAAAATGTGTGTGTCTGTGTGTGTTTGTCCGCACATGCTTGCGCGCCTCTGCGTCTGTTTACCTGTAGGCCTTGTACGTTGGCTAGGTAGCTGAGCTGTTCGGAGGGTCTGGTCATGGGTCCGTGAGGTACTAGATGAGCCATACTGTTCTGACTCTTCAGGATGGTATCGGCGGTCAGGGAGGTACCAGTGTACAGCAGCTCGTTGGCGATCATGGCCGTCAGGGTGACCTTAATATAATAACATTAAAAAGGTGCAATATGCAGAGATCTCTCCACCATTTCCTGCTTGCTAAAATTCTAATAGTATGGCTACTACTTTCAAAATAAGAAAGTGTAGAGAATCATTGTACCATCATAATAACTGCTGTGAAATATCTTTTAAATAACCAAAAACATTGTATTTTCAGCTGTTTGAAGCCAAAAGTAAGACACAAAAACTAAACTTAACAGGAAGTATAGAAAAAGGGAACATAGAACATATCTATTGCTTCTTACACTTGCTGTCAATAAGAATGACAGATCTATAACTCATTTATATGTGAATTTGGTCAGGTCGCCCAAAAAGTTACAGCTTTAACAATAATAATGTTTATTTGCATACTGCTTATCTTTATACAAAGACATTTACATAAAACAGAACATCAAAGGACTAAAAATAAATATACAAAGGAAACCGAGCAAAAATATCATCACCAAGGATAACGTCAAGAACTAAAACGCACACTAGACACTGACACACACACCTTGGCAGGGTTGGTCCGGGGGCCGTAGCCCTTGTTCTGGTGCCCCAGGCTGGGGCTGGCCCCTATAGCCTGGGCCACCTCTGCCACCATGGGCAGGATGCCTGCTGGGAGCTGCTGGTGGCTGAAGTAGGGCTGGCGGTAGTTCTCTGCCTTGGAGCCTGAGAGATAGAGAGACAGACACATGTAAAACACTGGGAAGGAGAACGGAACACCCGTGTAAAAGCTCCCTGATTAAAAAAAAATCCTAAATCTGTCATCCCGCACAACACCAAGCCCGCTTGGAGGAAGATTGTGAATGACCTATGCTCCATAAAGAGACAAAAAGGTTTAACCTGTTGAGGACAGAGGGCGCTGTTTTCACTTTGGGGGAAAATCGTGCCCAATTTAAACGGCCTCGTACTCAATTCTTGCTCGTACAATATGCATATTATTATTACTATTGGATAGAAAACACTCTCTAGTTTCTAAAACCGTTTGAATTATATCTGTGAGTAAAACAGAACTCATTTTGCAGCAAACTTCCTGACAGGAAGTGGAAAATCTAAAATCGATGCTCTGTTCTAGGGCCTGCCTATAAATGGGCTTCATATAGATCAGTATACATGCACTTCATACGTCTTCCACTAGATGTCGACAGGCAGTGAGAGAAGAAATGGAGTGTATAACTTGATCTGGGGTCGAATAAAAGCTCTCGGCATGACGTGTCACCAGTTTCCTGTTTTCTGGAGAGCGCGTGAAGGGACCTGGTTTTGCCTTCTGAAAAGCTGTCGTTATAGACTACTAATATCTCCGGCTTTGATTTTATTTGATACATGTGACAATATCATCGTAAAGTATGTTTTTTTCAATATAGTTTTATTAGATTATTGAAATTTATTTGGGACATTAAGCGTGTTGCGTTGTGTGCCTTTGTTCAGGAAGGAGAGCTTCGCGCTACTTTGTTAGCTTTCCGTGCTAATTGACTGGAGAAGAGGACATTCTAAATCCAAACAACGATTGTTCTGGACAAAGGACCCCTTGTACAACATTCTGATGGAAGATCGTCAAAAGTAGGACCCATTTTATGATGCTATTTCATATATCTGTCGAACATGTGAAATAGTCGTTTGCGCCCAGATTTTGGGTACTCTCTCGCTATAACTAAGCTGGATGTCTTAATGAAGTTATTTTTAGAATTCTAACACGGCGATTGCATTAAGAACTAGTGTATCTATCATTTCCTATACAACATGTATTTTCTAGTAACGTTTATGAATAGTTATTTGGTCAGAATAGTTGAGTGTCATAAAAATATCCGCACATTCTGGGAAAAAGATGCTACGTTAGCACAATGTATAACCACTGATTTCAGCTCTAAATATGCACATTTTCGAACAAAACATAAGTGTATGTATAACCTGATGTTATAGGACTGTCATCTGATGAAGGTTAGTGAAAATTAATATCTTTTACTGGTTTATTCGCTATCGCTAACGTGCCTATTGCTATCGCTAACGTGCCTTGATGAATGAATGCGGTAGTGTGGTAGGCTATTGTAGTAAGCTAATATAATGCTATATTGTGTTTTCGCTGTAAAACACTTAAAAAATCGGAAATATTGGCTGGATTCACAAGATGTTTGTCTTTAATTTGCTGTACACCATCGATTTTTCAGAAATGTTTTATGATGAGTATTTAGGTATTTGACGTTGGTGTCTGTAATTACTCTGGCTGCTTCAGTGCTATTTCTGACGGTAGCTATGATGGTAGCTGCAATGTAAAACTGATTTATACCTCAAATATGCACATTTTTCGAACAAAACATAGATTTATTGTATAACATGTTATAAGACTGTCATCTGATGAAGTTGTTTCTTGGTTAGTTTGGTTGGTTCTTGGTTAGTTAGGTTGGCTTTGTGCATGCTACCTGTGCTGTGAAAAATGTCTGTCCTTTTTTGTATTTGGTGGTGAGCTAACATAAATATATGTGGTGTTTTCGCTGTAAAACATTTTAAAAATCAGACATGTTCACTGGATTCACAAGATGTGTATCTTTCATTTGCTGTATTGGACTTGTTAATGTGTGAAAGTTAAATATTTCTAAAAAATATCTTTTGAATTTCGCGCTCTGCCTTTTCAGTGGAATGTGGGAGGAGTTCCGCTAGCGGAACCCCGGTGCCAGACAGGTTAAGTCAAGTAAGTCAAATCTCTTAATATAAAATCCAAAAGCAAAGTCTACTACATAACTCCGAGTACATATCAAAGCATGTGTAGTTCCAACCCTGCCCCTGAACAACTCACCCAGTGACTGGCTCTCTTCTACAGAGCCCGGCTCAAAGAAGGTCACTTTCCTCCCATCTCCATTTTTCTTCTGCGGGACCTTGGATTACATGATCAACAGAAAAAGCACACGTCAGTTGGCTGCTCAACGGTCATTCAAGTCAACACAAACTACCTCTGCTGTGTACTGCTGGCTAGATGAGCACATGAGTAGGGTCTAACTAAACCAGTTGCCTGGCTGGTATGCCTCCGGTGGCTCTTGGACATACTGTACCTTTTCGTCCGTTTTGAGCGCAGGTTTGTGGGGCTGAGGTGGAGGCACTTTGAAACCTAGAAGCTCAAGCATCTTCTCTGCTGCATTCCTCTTCGCTACCTTCTTACTGGGGCCCATACCCTCCGCACAATGGCCACACACAGTCACCTGATGACCACAAAACAGGTCAGAATGGAAAAAAAAGTTTGGCCCCCAAACCGACCATAGACACTTACAGAGATCTGTGGGAACTAGCCTAGATAGACATACGCAATATGGCACTAAATTGCCCTCTGATAGGATGGGTGTCATGTTTGCCATATTTGTTCACACCTGTCCAATCCCCTCAGACCTCCACAAGTGCCCTAGGCCTAGAGAATAGGCACTGTGGGGTTGATTTGTTCAAGAGCAGGCTAGGCTATTTGAGCCTCCTGTTTTTACCTGCATGACGAACTCCCTGCGTCTGGGCAGCCCCCTCTCCGTCATCATGCTGTACTCTGGCTCCTTCTCTTTCTTAGCCTGCTGGATCTGAGCCAGTCTGCTGATGGGGTTCATGCCCTGCCCATACTCTGGACTGGTCTGCAGCTGGAGGGGGGGGGGGGGGTGGAAGAGAAGGCAGGAGAAAAAGAGAGCGCGAGAAAGAGCGATATTGCGCATTACACACAAGAACAAAGATTCCTTAGAAACAATTTCACAACTCTACAAAAGCTTTCTTCATCACCTCTCCTTTCCCTCCTGTTGCCCTTCCCTTTAAAAATGAATATCTTAGAAGCACTTGTTATTTTCATATGATGTACAGTACCCTTTACTCACTGTTAGCTAGCAAATTTCCCATCTGGGATAACAAAGATGCTCTACTGCTCTCTACGCTCCCTGACCTCATCCCCCTGGTCCGTTCACCTTAATAATGGACTTGGTTTTCTTCTTAATGCGTGCTGGCTGAATCTTCTCCACGCTGGGGGACAGCTGGGGCAGTCTCCTCAGTTCCTCCAGCACGGCTGTAGCTGCCAGCTTCTTAGCGATCTTCTTACTCTTGCCCTCGCCCTCACCACAGAACTCGCCCACCGCCACACACACCATGAAGCTCTTCATGTGAGGCGGACCTGCCTCCTTCAGAACCTGTGGGTCAGAGGAGGAACGAGGTTAGAGAAAGACAAAAACATTTTTGAAATAGGCGTATCAATGGAAAGGTAGGTCATTGAGAGGACAAATGATTTGTTCAAACTGGACAAGATCAATCTAAATGACTGTTAGGCTATAGTCCTGCATTGGCTTAACTACCTCAAAGTTGACAGGCATGTTCCTCTTCAGTGCGATCTCAAACACCTGGCTGATTTCTGATTTATTGAAGTTCTCTGTGTCTTCTCCATTCGTCTGAAATCAACAAAGTTGTGTCAAAAAATTCTGTCTGACAGTTGTGTATGTTACAGCTGAGTTGCTTTGTGTGGCAGTATTGAGTCACATATGTGCCCTTCCTTCACGTTGTGAAGCAGACAGGTGTAGTGATCCATGTAGCAGGTGTTGCCTTGTGGGTAAAATACTGTACATTTTCCCAAAGTTCCACCCAACTTTTTCCAGGAATTCCTGTTGGAGGATTCACGGAATCAGAAGGGAATAAGCAAGGAAGGAATAATAGAAATGGGAATCTTCCAACCAGGATTTCTGGAAAAACCCTGGAATTTTGGAAACGTTACCAGAATATTCCAACCCTAGCGCTGACCCCAGGCCGCTCTGACCCCAGGCCGCTCTGACCCCAGGCCGCTCTGACCCCAGGCCGCTCTGACCCCAGGCCGCTCTGACCCCAGGCCGCTCTGACCCCAGGCCGCTCTGACCCCAGGCCGCTCTGACCCCAGGCCGCTCTGACCCCAGGCCGCTCTGACCCCAGGCCGCTCTGACCCCAGGCCGCTCTGACCTCAGGCAGCTGCTGCAGCAGTATGGGCTCTTTCTGTAGAGTCTTCAGTGCCTTGGCAGCGGCGTCGTGTTTGGCGAGCTGCCGCGTGCGCCCCTTCCCGTGGAACTGTTGGCCCCCGATGTTCAGCTCCATGTGGTACAACACCGGCCCCACTGGGGGAAACGGGTAGTAGTACCTGACCACACAAAGACAGGAGATACGCTCAGGTATAGCTTTTACTGAGATGACACCCCCCCACCCCAGAGTGGACATACTGTTGCATGGAGCGTTGGTAAGGCCCCGGGGCCCTGATGTTGTAGTTGAAGTTGGATGGTCTCATCCCAGGGTAGGGGTCTATGGGCTTGTACATAGGCTTCACCCCTAGCTTCATACAGAAGGCATTCAGCTCCACCGTGTGTGTCATGCAATCTACTGTGGTAGGGGACACACACACACACACAGACAAAACAGAAAACAAACATTACAGAACAATAGGGACCAAAACTTTAATACACCTGGTTATCAAACTCTTTTGAATGTAGACTACTTAACACCACTGACTATCAATGTTTCCCCAATCATGATACTTTCATGATACAGCAACTGATGACCTGAGAGCCTCTCAGAAATAAGCACACACACAGGGCCAGGCGTGCTGGGTTCTTGCCTGTGTTGTTGCGGGGGTTGTTCCTCATGCTAGGTTTGGGCAGTGTTGTCTGGGCCAAGGCTGTGGCAGCTGCAGAGTGCTGGGCCTTCTTTATACTGGTCCCCTCTGCCTCCCAGTGCTGATCCCCCAGTGATAACCGCACTGAGAAGATCTGGGGGAGGAAGGAAAGAGAGAGACAGAATAGATAGAAGTAGAGAGAGGAATATATATCTGTTATTGAAATGAACAAGTATTTAAGAGCAGGGAGGTAGACATTAAAAAGCACAGTGATGACTGATCTCCTAGGGTCATGTTCAGTAGGCAGAAAAAGGCCAGAAATTATGAGGTACTATCTGAAGTTAAACATGTCCAACAAGAAACATGTGCTTTTGTTTTCAGTTGCAAAACCCTTTGCTACAGTGAGTGAGTGTACCCTAATGAACATGACCCATGTTTGCTAGTGAGTGTCAGTGGTTGGGTTGTTGAGTTACCTTGGAATGAGCTGGTCCTTGCTCACAGAGCAGCTTATACTCAGGCTGGATCTTATTGAAACGGGCTAACTCATTCACCAAACACATGGGGGTCTTCTCTTTAGGGTTTGCCATGTTAGATACTAAAAACAAATTAACAAAAATAGATAAGTCCATTGAGAGAGGCAGAGAGAGGCACAGAAAGAAAGCTTTGGAGCACACACACAATGCACGCACACCGACAGACCTGTGGAGGTGGGGCTGAATGGAGTGGCTGAGCCTGAGGGCAGGGCTGACCTCAGGAGCGGGTGACTGGCGCTCTCGGAGGGCAGGGGGCCCGAGGCACAGGGGATACTGTACCCTGGCTGGGGCTGAGACAGCTGCTGCATGGGGCTGGCAGCAGGGCTCGACATAAGGTTACCCGGACACTGGAACTGGGACATACTGGCCAGTTGGGTTTGGTGCAGTCAGGCGGTAGGTAGGTTAAGTCGAGGTGGGAACTCTTCAGTACTGCAGCGATAGACGTTTAAGATTTATTTGATTGAGGTGAATGACTGCAAAGCTCCACCTGAAAAGAGGATAACAAAGACAATGGCTTAGACTTAGAGGGGTAGCTTGTTCCCTACAATTTAAGGTTATGAGATGGTGCCACATTTGCATGACCACAACAACAAAAAACATTCAGTGCCTTGCACAACTGGCCTTCAGCTGCCTTTGTAGATCCAGCACTGACAGCAACAACAATACAGATTCATTCATTTGTAACACCTAATAACAACCATACATGAAAAGGTCATAAGGGTGCTGTAATTTTGCATCATAAAACTAAAATGAAAATACCGCAATAAATCCAATAAACCGTAAGCTATTTAATCTGTTTCCCTGCAATACAATAATGGCTAACTAGTAACTTAGACATCATCTGGCTGTTGTGACAATCATCATTCTCTGCAGACAGTAGAACTTAATGCCCAACTTGCTGAGAGGACACGTTTATAAGAGAAAGTCGTTTGGAGGATCTTTGTAAGGTGTGTTCTGCTAGCCAGCCAACTAGCTGTCTGGCTATCCAACTGAACTAGTTAATGTTAATTTCATATACGAACATTACATACTAACTTTAAATGTAATTTTTGTTTCTGCAAAACGTTGTCAATTGTCATCGATTGATCCGGTCTTGCTTGACAAGTTATTGCAGTTGTGCCGTTTGTTTGCACGCTTGTCAAGTCAAGTACAGGCGGTAGCTAGCTAATTAGCCTAGCCAAAGTATCTGGCTAGCTAACAATCTAATTATCTGGTCGACGTCAACACATTTCACACTCATGTCATGTGTATTAGCATTTTAAATACTCTTCTAAAACATTCATTAGTTATAAATTGTGCAATAAAAAGGTATGAATCCGGCATAAATCTGAAGCAATTCGCTTATCGAACTCCATCAGGAATTGATGGATCATGGATGTCGAGTCAGGTAGCTCGAGACGCTAGCTAAGCAAACTAGCTAACGTTAGCTAGTCAAGAGGCATCTAATAAAACCTCACCTCGTTATCTTTCTGTCCAGTTCTTGGTTACTCCATTGGATACGTTACTTTAGTGTTGTATTGGTTTGTTTTTGCTCCAATTGTGTAGGGTTTCCCGTGTGATTTTGGATCAAAATGTTGGTAGTGAAGAGGTGGGGGAAAGGCATACAAGGCAAACACTAAAGAGAATGGCCCAATCTTAGCTGTCTCTTCCGGGAAATGACATCGTTCAGCTAAGAGGAAGTATGCTTGGAAAGTGGGCTACTTTGTAGCTAACGAATGAATGAATGATCATATAATATACACTGCTCAAAAAAATAAAGGGAACACTAAAATAACACATCCTAGATCTGAATGAATGAAATATTCTTATTAAATACTTTTTTCTTTACATAGTTGAATGTGCTGACAACAAAACCACACAAAAATTATCAATGGAAATCAAATTTATCAACCCATGGAGGTCTGGATTTGGAGTCACACTTAAAATTAAAGTGGAAAACCACACTACAGGCTGATCCAACTTTGATGTAATGTCCTTAAAACAAGTCAAAATGAGGCTCAGTAGTGTGTGTGGCCTCCACGTGCCTGTATGACCTCCCTACAACGCCTGGGCATGCTCCTGATGAGGTGGCGGATGGTGTCCTGAGGGATCTCCTCCCAGACCTGGACTAAAGCATCCGCCAACTCCTGGACAGTCTGTGGTGCAACGTGGCGTTGGTGGATGGAGCGAGACATGATGTCCCAGATGTGCTCAATTGGATTCAGGTCTGGGGAACGGGCGGGCCAGTCCATAGCATCAATGCCTTCCTCTTGCAGGAACTGCTGACACACTCCAGCCACATGAGGTCTAGCATTGTCTTGCATTAGGAGGAACCCAGGGCCAACCGCACCAGCATATGGTCTCACAAGGGGTCTGAGGATCTCATCTCGGTACCTAATGGCAGTCAGGCTACCTCTGGCGAGCACATGGAGGGCTGTGCAGCCCCCCAAAGAAATGCCACCCCACACCATGACTGACCCACCGCCAAACCGGTCATGCTGGAGGATGTTGCAGGCAGCAGAACGTTCTCCACGGCGTCTCCAGACTCTGTCACGTCTGTCACATGTGCTCAGTGTGAACCTGCTTTCATCTGTGAAGAGCACAGGGCGCCAGTGGCGAATTTGCCAATCTTGGTGTTCTCTGGCAAATGCCAAACGTCCTGCACGGTGTTGGGCTGTAAGCACAACCCCCACCTGTGGACGTCGGGCCCTCATACCACCCTCATGGAGTCTGTTTCTGACCGTTTGAGCAGACACATGCACATTTGTGGCCTGCTGGAGGTCATTTTGCAGGGCTCTGGCAGTGCTCCTCCTGCTCCTCCTTGCACAAAGGCGGAGGTAGCGGTCCTGCTGCTGGGTTGTTGCCCTCCTACGGCCTCCTCCACGTCTCCTGATGTACTGGCCTGTCTCCTGGTAGCGCCTCCATGCTCTGGACACTACGCTGACAGACACAGCAAACCTTCTTGCCACAGCTTGCATTGATGTGCCATCCTGGATGAGCTGCACTACCTGAGCCACTTGTGTGGGTTGTAGACTCCGTCTCATGCTACCACTAGAGTGAAAGCACCGCCAGCATTCAAAAGTGACCAAAACATCAGCCAGGAAGCATAGGAACTGAGAAGTGGTCTGTGGTCACCACCTGCAGAACCACTCCTTTATTGGGGGTGTCTTGCTAATTGCCTATAATTTCCACCTGTTGTCTATTCCATTTGCACAACAGCATGTGAAATTTATTGTCAATCAGTGTTGCTTCCTAAGTGGACAGTTTGATTTCACAGAAGTGTGATTGACTTGGAGTTACATTAAGTTGTTTAAGTGTTCCCTTTATTTTTTTGAGCAGTGTATTTCCTAGTAGACATTTGAGTGCATATCTTGCTACAGACGAGCACATCCATAGCTCTAAAGGCTCTGGAACATTTAGTAAAGAAGACTACATGGTGTTGTAGACTGGTCTCAGATTAGATGTAACATGGTAAACATCAATCCGGGACTATCAAATTAGTATGGCACATTGCATAAAATAAGATGGAAGCAGGTTGTATTGATAGGTGGGTGTATAAAGCGAACGTCTAGCAACCGATAGGATGCGTGTTCGAATCCCATCATGGATAACGTTATCAACTTTGCAAATACTTTTTAGCAGTGGTGTAAAGTACTTAAGTAAAAATACTTCAAAGTACTACTTAAGTAGTTTTTTGTGTTATTTGTACTTTACTATTTATATTTTTGCAAACTTTTACTTCACTACATAACTAAAGAAAAGAATGTACTTTTTACTCCATACATTTTCAGTGACACCCAAAAGTACTGGTTACATTTTGACAGAAAAATTGTCCAATTCACGCACTTATCAAGAGAACATCCCAGGACACATCGCTGTCTCTGATCTTGCGGACTCACTAAAAACACATGCTTTGTTTGAAAATTATGTCTGAGTGTTGGAGTGTGCTCCTGGCTACCCTTGTCTGTAAATTATGCCTTGAATCTATTCTACCACGCCCAGAAATCTGCTCCTTTTATTCTCTGTCCCCAACGCACTAGACAACCAGTTCTGATAGCCTTTAGCCGTACCCTTATCCTACTCCTCCTCTGGTGATGAAGAGGTTAACCCAGGCCCTGTAGCCCCCAGTTCCACTTCTATTCCCCAGGCGCTATCATTTGTTGACTTCTGTAACCGTAAAAGTCTTGGTTTCATGCATGTTAACATCAGAAGCCTCCTCCCTAAGTTTGTTTTTTTCACTGCTTTAGCACACTCTGCCAACCCCGATGTCCTAGCCGTGTCTGAATCCTGGCTTAGGAAGGCCACCAAAAATTCTGAAATTTCCATCTCCAACTATATCATTTTCCGCCAAGATAGAACTGCCAAAGGGGGTGGAGTTGCAATCTACTGCAGAGACAGCCTGCAGAGTTCTATCATGCTAGCCAGGTCTGTGCCCAAACAGTTCGAGGTTCTACTTTAAAAATCCACCTTTCCAGAAACAAGTCTCTCACTATTGCCGCTTGTTACAGACCCCCCTCAGCCCCCAGCTGCGCCCTGGACATCATATGTGAATTAATTGCCCCCCATTTATCTTCAGAGTTTGTACTGTTAGGTGACCTGAACTGGGATATGTTTAACACCCCGACCGTCCTACAATCTAAGCTAGATGCCCTCAATCTCAACTAAATTATCATGGAACCTATCAGGTACAACCCCAAATCTGTAAACTCGGGCACCCTCGTGGATATCATCCTGACCAAACTGCCCTCTAAATACACCTCTGCTGTCTTCAACCAGGATCTCAGCGATCACTGCCTCATTGCCTGCGTCCGTAATGGGTCCGCGGTCAAACGACCACCCCTCATCACAGTCAAACGCTCCCTAAAACACTTCAGCGAGCAGGCCTTTCTAATCGACCTGGCCCGGGTATCCTGGAAAGATATTGACCTCATTCCGTCAGTAGAGGATGGCTGGTTATTCTTAAAGAGTGCTTTCCTGACCATTTTAAATAAGCATGCCCCATTCAAAAAAAATTGAACCAGGAACAGATATAGCCCATGGTTCACTCCAGACCTGACTGCCCTTGACCAGCACAAAAACATCCTGTGGCGTACTGCATTAGCATCGAGTAGCCCCCGTGATATGCAACTTTTCAGGGAAGTTAGGAACCAATATACACAGGCAGTTAGGAAAGCAAAGGCTAGCTTTTTCAAACAGAAATTTGCATCCTATAGCACAAACTCCAAAATGTTCTGGGATACTGTAAAGTCCATGGAGAATAAGAGCACTTCCTCCCAGCTGCGGCTAGGAAACACTGTCACCACCGATAAATCTACGATAATCGAGAATTTCAATAAGCATTTTTCTACGGCTGGCCATGCTTTCCACCTGGCTACCACTACCCCGGTCAACAGCTCTGCACCGCCCACAGCAACTCGCCCAAGCCTCCCCCATTTCTCCTTCACCCAAATCCAGATAGCTGATGTTCTAAAAGAGCTGCAAAATCTTAACCCCTACAAATCAGCTGGGCTAGACAATCTGGACCCTATCTTTCTAAAATTATCTGCCGAAATTGTTGCAATCCCTATTACTAGCCTGTTCAACCTCTTTTTGTATCGTCTGAGATCGCCAAAGATTGGAAAGCTGCCGCGGTCATCCCCCTCTTCAAAGGGGGAGACACTCTAGACCCAAACTGTTACAGACCTATATCTATCCTACCCTGCCTTTCTAAGGTCTTCGAAAGCCAAGTTAACAAGTTAACAAACCGATCATTTCGAATCCCACCATACCTTCTACGCTATGCAATCTGGTTTCTGGGTCATGGGTGCACCTCAGCCACGCTCAAGGTCCTAAACGATATCATAACCACCATCGACAAAAGACAATGCTGTGCAGCCGTATTCATCGACCTGGCCAAGGCTTTCGACTCTGTCAGTCACCACATTCTTATCGGCAGACTCAACAGCCTTGGTTTCTCAAATGACTGCCTTGCCTGATTCACCAACTACTTCTCAGACAGAGTTCAGTGTGTCAAATCAGAGGGCCTGTTGTCCAGGCCTCTGGCAGTCTATGGGGCTGCCACAGGGTTCAATTCTCGTGCCGACTCTTTTCTCTGTATATATCAATGATTTCGCTCTTGCTGCTGGTGATTCTCTGATCCACCTCTACGCAGACGACACCATTCTGTATACTTCTGGCCCTTCTTTGGACACTGTGTTAACTAACTTCCAGACGAGTTTCAATGCCATACAGCTCTCCTTCCGTGGCCTCCAACTGCTCTTAAATGCAAGTAAAACTAAATGCATGCTCTTCAACCAATCGCTGCCCGTACCTGCCCGCCCGCATAGCAAATCTAGAATCGGCTTCCTATTTTGCAACAAAGCATCCTTCACTCACGCTGCCAAACATACCCTCGTAAAACTGACTATCCTACCGATCCTTGACTTCGGCGATGTAATTTACAAAATAGCCTCCAACACACTACTCAGCAAATTGGATGCAGTCTATCACAGTGCCATCCGTTTCGTCACCAAAGCCCCATATACTACCCACCACTGCGACCTGTATGCTCTCGTTGGCTGGCCCTCGCTTCATATTCGTCGCCAAACCCACTGGCTCCAGGTCATCTATAAGTCTTTGCCAGGTAAAGCCCCACCTTATCTCAGCTCACTGGTCACCACAGCAGCACCCACCCGTAGCACGCGCTCCAGCAGGTTTATTTCACTGGTCACCCCCAAAGCCAATTCCTCCTTTGGCCGCCTTTCCTTCCAGTTCTCTGCTGCCAATGACTGGAACGAATTGCAAAAATCACTCAAGCTGGAGACTCATATCTCCCTCACTAACTTTAAGCATCAGCTATCAGAGCTTCTTACAGATCATTGCACCTGTGCATAGCCCATCTAACTACCTCATCCCCATATTGTTATTTATTTATTTTTGCTCCTTTGCACCTCAGTATCTCTACTTGCACATTCATCTTCTGCACATCTATCACTCCAGTATTTATTTGCTAAATTGTGATTATTTCGCCACTACGGCCTATTTATTGCCTTCCCTCCCTAATCTTACTTCATTATATAGACTTTTCTATTGTGTTATTGACTGTACGTTTGTTTATTCCATGTGTAACGCTGTGTTGTTGTTTGTGTCGCACTGCTTTGCTTTATCTTGGCCAGGTCGCAGTTTTAAATGATAACTTGCTTACCTGGTTAAATAAATAATATTATAAATGAAATAAAAAAAATACAATTGTGCCGTCTGGTTTGCTTAATATAATGGATTTTAAATGGTTTATGCTTTTACTTTTGATACTTAAGGATTGGATCCTAAAATGACATACCCAAATGTAACTGCCTGTAGCTCAGGACCTGAAGCAAGGATATGCATATTCTTGATACCATTTGAAAGGAAACACTTTGAAGTTTGTGGAAATGTTAAATGAATGTAGGAGAATATAACACATTATATCTGGTAAAAGATAATACAAAGAAATACAAATAAAAACATTTTTGTTTGTTTTTTGTACCATCTTTGAAATGCAAGAGAAAGACCATCATTTATTATTCCAGCACAGGTGCAATTTAGATGTTGGCCACTAGATGGAAGCAGTGTATGTGCAAAGTTTTAGACTGATCCAATGAACCATTGCATGTCTGTTTTTGTATCAAGACTGCCCAAATGTGCCTAATTGGTTTATTAATACAATTTCAAGTTCATTACTGTTCACTCTCCTCAAACAATAGCATGGTATTCTTTCACTGTAATAGCTACTGTATATTGGACAGTGCAGATAGATTAACAAGCATTTAATCTTTCTGCCAACATCAGATATGTCGATGTCCTGGGAAATATTCTTGTTACTTACAACCTCACACTAATCACATTAGCCTATTTTAGCTCAACCGTCCCGCCGGGGGTGGGGGGAGGCACCGATCCTGTAGAGGTTAAGTACATTTAAAACCAAATACTTCAAATCAAATGCGCCGAATACAACAGGTGTAGACCTTACAGTGAAATGCTTACTTACAAGCCCTTAACCAAAAATTCAGTTAAGAAAATACAAATTCAATTTAAAAAAAAGTAAGAGATAAGAATAACAAATAATTAAGAGCAGCAGTAACTAACAATAGCGGGGCTATATACAGGGTGTACCGGTACAGAGTCATTGTGCTGGGGCACCGGTGTCGAGGTAACTGAGGTAATATGTACATGTAGGTAGAGTTATTAAAGTGACTATGGATAAATAATAATAAAATAAGAGTAGCAGCAGCAGCGTATAGGGGGGGGGGGGGGGGAATGCAAATAGTCTGGGTAGCCTTTTGATTAGCTGTTCAGGAGTCTTATGGCTTGGGGGTAGAAGCTGCTAAGAAGCATCTTGGACCTAGACTTGGCGCTCCGGTACTGCTTGCCGTGCGGTAGCAGAGAGAACAGTCTATGACTAGGGTGGCTGGAGTCTTTGACAATTTTTAGGGCCTTCCTCTGACACCGCCTGATATAGAGGTCCTGGATGGCAGGAAGCTTGGCCCCGGTGAAGTACTGGGCCGTACGCACTACCCTCTGTAGTGCCTTGCGGTTGGAGGCCGAGCAGTTGCCATACCAGGCAGTGATGCAACCCATCAGGATGCTCTCGATGGGGTAGCTGTAAAACATTTTGAGGATCTGAGGACCCATGCCAAGTCTTTTCAGTCTTCTGAGGGGGAATAGGTTTTGTCATGCCCTCTTCACAACTGTTTTGGTGTGCTTGGACCATGTTAGTTTGTTGGTGATGTGGACGCCAAGGAACTTGAAGTTCTCAACCTGCTCCACTACAGCCCCGTCGATGAGAATGGGGGTGTGCTCGGACCTCCTTTTCCTGTAGTCCACAATCATCTCCTTTGTCTTGATCACCTTGGAGGGAGAGGTTGTTGTCCTCCCTATTGGCTGTCTCATCGTTGTCGGTGATCAGGCCTACCACTGTTGTGTCGTCTGCAAACTTAATTAAGGTGTTGGAGTCGTGCCTGGCCGTGCAGTCATGAGTGAACAGGGAGTACAGGAGGGGACTGAGAACGCACCCGAGGGGCCCCCGTGTTGAGGATCAGCGTGGGGGATGTGTTGTTACCTACCCTTACCACCTGGGGGCGGACCGTCAGGAAGTCCATGATCTAGTTGCAGAGGGAGGTGTTTAATCCCAGGGTCCTTAGTTTATGATGAGGTTTGAGGGCACTATGGTGTTGAACGCTAAGCTGTAGTCAATGAATAGCATTTCTCACATAGGTGTTCCTTTTGTCCAGGTGTGAAAGGGCAGTGTGGAGTGCAATAGATTGCATCATCTGTGGATCTGTTGGGGCGGTATGTAAATTAGAGTGGGTCTAGGGTTTCTGGGATAATGGTGTTTAGGTGAGCCATGACCAGCCTTTCAAAGCATTTCATGGCTACAGACGTGAGTGCTACATGTCAGTAGTCATTTTGGCAGGTTATCTTAGTGTTCTTGGACACTGGGACTATGGTGGTCTGCTTGAATGTCAGTTTAGACACTTGCCAGTTGGTCCGCGCATGCTCAGAGTACACGTCCTGGTAATCCGTCTGGCCCTGCGGCCTTTTGAATGTTGACCTGTTTAAAGGTCTTACTCACATCGGCTGTGGAGAGCGTGATCACACAGTCGTCCGGAACAGCTGAAGCTCCCATGTATGTTTCAGTGTTACATCATTGCAGAGAACACAATTCCACTGCTTCAGAGTCCAATGGCGGAGAGCTTTACACCATTCCAGCCGACGCTTGGCATTGCAAATGGTGATCTTAGGCTTGTGTGCGTGCGGCTGCTCGGTCATGGAAACCCATTTCGTGAAGCTCCCGACGAACAATTATTGTGCTGACGTTGCTTCTAGAGGCAGTTTGGAACTCGGTAGTGAGTGTTGCAACCGAGTTGTTGCTCCTAGATGTTTCCACTTCACAAAAACAGCACTTACAGTTGACAAACTGACTTGTTGGAAAGGTAGCGTATTATGATGGTGCCACGTTGAAAGTGACTGAGCTCTTCAGTACAGGCCATTCTACTGCCAATGTTGTGCCTTGGATTTACATACAGAATAATACGAATTCGAATAAGTGCCTTATACGTGAATGGAGTCAAATGATAATGCTCATCACTAATCTCCTTGAGGGATATCTCTCATAATAAACCTAATGGTGCATGGATTGATCAAACAACAAACAAATCAAACGAAACCACCATAATTGTCCTCAGCACATTTATTTTGTCAGTGAATGACCGTAAGCTGCAAAGAACTTTAACTTACATTGAGAAATCTTTACAACCATGATACAAAAGAGAAAAATCACACACACAAACCTAAGCTTTTTATGCTCAAAAAATATAAAATCCATGATTGATTCACTATAAAATATTGCTTCTCTAACCACATTTTTCTTCCTGTGTCTGTCCATTCATGAGGACAGTGAGAGAGAGACAATAGCTATGTTTGAGAGCATCAAAACTGTGATGTATCATGGGTAAATTGTGACTGACTAATGTACAAGAAATAATGAGTCATTATTTACGATGCAAGATTAATAGTAGATCAGTCAGTCAGCAGTCGCCTGCACTGTCGAACATTTCACATTTATATTTTAGTCATTTAGCAGATGCTCTTATCCAGAGCAACTTACAGTAGTGAGTGCATAATTGTTGTACTTTTTCGTACTGATCACCTGTGGGATTCGAACCCATAACCATGGCGTTGCAAGCGCCATACTCTACCAAAAGCCACACAGGACCCAAACAAGCCCAGTGGTTGCATAGCCGCGCGAAGTATGGGTGCGGAGGGTGCTGCAGCACCCCCTGAAAAATCCCCCAAAATAATAACAACAAATAAATATATATATATATATATATATATATATATATATATATATATATATATATATATATATATATATATATATATATATATATATATTATTTTTTTTCTCTCCACAAAAGTAGTGTACTGGGCCTTTACTAGTCCTGTATTAGTGGACCACTTGCTGTCTGTTGCGCGGGAAAAGATGTGGTTAGCTAATATGTTAAACACCTATCCAGGCATTGTGAGATCTGGCAGGTGTCTGCAATGAAGTCAGCCAGGAACACGGCCAGTAGTTTGAGGTTTTTTACATGTTGTACACCTGACGTATGTTCAGTGAGTCTCGAAGCATCAGGTCCCGCAGGCGCCACAGTGCATCTGCCATCGTCTTGTGGGCTCCCTTGCTCTTCAGCCAATGGGAAGGGAGCCTGCTCTCCTGGTCTTTGGACAGGTGGGCATCTCTCCGACGCGCTGTGGAAATGACAGACTTTACCCATTTTGCTCACAACACACACACACCCCCACAAACAGAAGTGTAGAAACTCAGCAATAAAAGACACCTAAGAGGACAGCTATTCAAGAGACCGAGAATACATGGGAGTAGAGGGAGAAGGAAATTGTTGCGCTCAATTCATTGGAGTTAATTCAGTATGCTGCAGTACAGGTGCGTAGAGAAGAACAGCACATTTGTGATTAGAAATATACCTTTGAGAGATTGGTCCCACTTGCTTACTGTGTCGGTCTCTGCGTTCAAGCCCTCGATGTACTTGAGGTAGGCCTCAGAGTGAAGCACCCTCTGTGTCTTGGGCGGTGGAGCCACAAACATGGGAGTCATGGGCTGGAGGTGAGAGGGCTGGCCTAGCTGGCCTGGGTAGGGTGGAGGAGCCTGCTGCCCCGGGCTAAACATCCCAGGCTGAAGGGAGATACAGGAAAACATAATAAGAGCACTGCTTTCCCACTGCATTTGGGTACAATATACCGTGTATGGAACTAATGAGTGCAGTAGCTCATTGGTAGTTCTTAGTAATAAGTTAGGCTTTTACCTGTTGCATGTAGTAGTGGCCTCCGGGACTTCCTTGCATGCCATTCATACCAGGACCCATCATACCTATCACAAAAATAATGAGTTTCCACACACAACAACATGCATTGTTAGTGTAGGATGTATAACATGGTGGATGTGCATAGAATGCATGCTGTAGAATAAATGTGTGCGCTTCTTTATTTGTAGTCATATAGCTCCACATGCATTACATGTTAGTTCATGTGTTAATTGAGCTGACCTTGGATTCCGAGATATGCGAGCAGATGGAACAGAGTAATACTGTGCGAATGTGTAGAGAGGTAAAGGACGGTGGAACCCCTGTAGAGAAGGTCGTTACCCACTACTGCCTACAGAAAGTTTACAAACCCCCCCTTGGATTTCTTCACATTTATTGTGTTACAAAGTGGGATTAAAATGGATTTAAATTGTCATTTTTTGTCAATAATCTACACAAAATACTCTGTCAAAGTGGAAGAAAAAGAAATATATATTTTTTAGATAAATATAAAATAAAACACTAATATACCTTGATTAGGATAAGTGTTCACCCCACGAGTCAATACATGTTTGAAACACCTTTGGCAGCGATTACAGCTGTGAGTCTTCTTGACTAAGTCTCATAAGAGTTTTGCACACCTGCATTGGGCAATACCTGCAAATTCTTAATTAAATTATTCAAGCTCTGTCAAGGTGTTGGGGATCATGGCTAGACAGCAATTTTCAAGTCTTGCCACAGATTTTCAAGGAGAATTAAGTCAAAACTGTGACTTGGTAAGCAACTCCAGTGAAAGATTTGGCTTTGTGTTGTAGGTTATTGTCCAGCTGAAAGGTGAATTCCTCTCCCAGTGTCTGGTGTAAAGCAGACTGAAGCAGGTTTTCCTTTAGGATTTTGCCTGTGCTTAGCTCCATCCAGTTTCTTTTCACTCTGAAAAACTCCCCAAGCATACCCATACCATGATGCAGCCACCACCATGCTTGAAAATAAGGAAGCAGTTACTTAGTGGTGTGTTGTGTTTGCCACAAACAAAAGGCTTTGCATTTTGGCCAAAAAGTGTATTCCTTTATATCATTTTCTTATCACTTTGACATTATGGAGTATTAGATGTCGATCGATGACAAAAAAATACAATTCATTTGTAGACTTTCGATAGGCACTGTAGCTCTAATGCAGAGCAATAGAATGTCCAGCTACCTTCTTTACTTTTCAAAGTGTTTTGTTCTGCAACCTGGACCTCGCCAACTCAGGTTTACATTTTCCCATCTCGGAACAGACAGACAGAGACCAGGCTTGGCAGCCTGAATGGTCAGTGGGCCACCACAGCACAACCTGTCTGTGGACCAGGTAAACCCCTCCAGCAGGAGAGACCAAGACACGACTGACTAGAAGCTACTGACTGACCAGGACAGGTTTGACCTTGGCCTGGAGGGAAGGTGGGTGGGGTCCTTACCCGGGTAGGGCATGCCAGGGTGGTACCCAGGCATATCTGGCTGGAGGTGTTGGGGGCCCTCATGGGGGCCCTGCATGGGCATGCCGTAGGGGGGGCCGTAAGCTCCCATCATGCCTTAGGAGGAGGAGGCGGGGCCGGGAATGACAACAACAACGATACCCATGCATAAGTGACATGCAACTGACTATCCAAAAGACATGCACTACATATTAATGAATGATAAAATATTAAGTTAAACAAGCTAGTAAGTAAAACAAGAATGGATGTTA
The DNA here is from genome assembly GCF_016432855.1 of Salvelinus namaycush. Lineage (NCBI taxonomy): Eukaryota > Metazoa > Chordata > Actinopteri > Salmoniformes > Salmonidae > Salvelinus > Salvelinus namaycush. The sequence goes on from NC_052308.1 coordinate 39,092,905, forward strand.
CTATAAAGAAGAGTTTAAAATAATACAAATACTATTTTTGGTCATGCAGTTGATTTGGATCATGCAAACTCTGATTCAATGCATTTGATGCAAAACAAAATATAAAACAGGGATGAAATACTAAATTAAAATTAGCAGCAACAGAGACAAAAACAATCACAGCCTATAATGAGGATGCAGTTGAAAGCCACTGGACAATTTTGAATGGGCTATTTCTGGATAGGGGAAGAGGGTAAATAAATTAAGGTTGAATTGTTTTAGCAGTCCAGCTTCATTATTTCCCAAGTAGCTGCTAAGTCCCAAGCAATGGTGCCATCGCCCTGAATCCCAAATCTCCCCTAGCCACTACCCTTTAGGCACTGTAGATCTGGGTGCTTAGGGGCTAGTGGTTGAATTGGGATGTCTGTCTCTGTGAGGAAGGGGTTACCTGGACCAGGCATCATTCCCATGTGGCTAGGCGAAGGCACCACCCCCATCATGGACCCTACTGGGGTACCTGCTCTCGGGGATGCTTGCTGCTGGGCTGCCCTCTCCTTCTCCTGCCGCTCCACCACCCTGGCTGCTCGCTCTGGAACAAACAACAATACGCAGACTTGGATTAATTCATAACGCTAACACTGAAGGGACATAACACTCCAAGTTTGTCAGATGTTTGGCTAGGGATATGGACTAGCGTATTTTGTTTTGTCGACATTTGGAAAGTTTACCTTCAAATTAGCTGTTTCTAGCAGGCCTGACGTGACATTTTTTTATCCAACATGTACTTTACTCGCATGAAAAGGTTGAATGGAAACCTGGTTATTGTCATCACCAATCTGATTGCAGATCTCAAACGGTGTATGAATCCACTGGTGAAACAAAGTCTCCATAGAGATGCCTCAGTACTAGCATGCTTCCCTGGCCTTCCTACCTTCATACTCTACTTTCTTGGGAGCCTCCAGGTTCCTCCACTCGGTGCCCACCAGACGGCTGAGCTCCCCGAAGGAGAAGTCAGGGTGGCGGGTCTTGATGACCGAACGCATCTCACTGCTGAATAGGATATAACCACTCATGTTGACCTTCCTCTTGGCTCCTTCCTTCTTAGAAACGCCCTTCGCCTTGGGGGTGGACTGTGAGAGAAACAGGGGGTAGACCAGTCAATGAACAGTAACACCCATGTTAATTAATAGTCAAATGTCCACACCCCCGCATAAACCTAATTAGCATAATAAATACACCCCATAACATCCATCTGTATAAAGCTAAAGATGTGTTTTTTTTTATTGCATGGGCTGCGTCTCAATCCACCGCATCTGTCAATGTTGGCCTTCCGCACCTGCGGTGAAAGGTGGCAGAGCTACAGAGGTGTTTGTCAGACTAGGAGACATCCTGAAAATCTTTCTCACGAAAACATGTGTCGTGTCCAAAAGATAGAGAGATAGCTATATACAGTGCATTCGGAAAGTATTCAGACCCCTTGACTTGTCCCACATTTTGTTACGTTACAGCCATACCAAAATGTATTAAATTGTTATTTTCCCTCAATCTACAGGTTTTTAGACATTTTTATAAATGAAAAAAAAAAAAAAACATATTTACATAAGTATTCACACCCTTTACTCAGCACTTTGTTGAAGCACCATTGGCAGCGATTACAGCATCGAGTCTTCTTGGGTATGATGCTACAAGCTTGGCACACCTGTATTTGGGGAGTGTTTCCCATTCTTCTCTGCAGATCGGGCTGTCATGTGCCTTTTAATGAGGAGTTGCTTCCGTCTGGCCATTCTACCATAAAGGCGTGATTGGTGGAGTGCTGCAGAGATGGGAGAACCTTCCAGAAGGACAACCATCTCCACAGAGGAACTCTGTCAGAGTGACCATTGGGTTCTTGGAAACGTCCATCACCAAGGCCCTTCTCCCCCGATTGCGCAGCTTGGCAGGGCAGCCAGCTCTAGGAATAGTCTTGGTGGTTCCAAACTTCTTCCATTCAAGAATGATGGAGGCCACTGTGTTATTGGGGACCTTCAATGCTGCAGAAGTGTTTTGGGACCCTTCCCCAGATCTGTGCCTCGAAACAATCCTGTCTCAGAGCTCTACGGACAATTCCTTCGACCTCAAGGCTTGGTTTTGGCTCTGACATGCACTGTCACCTGTGGGACATTCTATAGACAGGTGTGTGCCTTTCCAAATCATGTCCAATCAATTGAATGTACCACAGGTTGACTCCAATCAAGTTGTAGAAACATCTCAAGAATGATCAATAGAAACAGGATGCCCCTGAGCTCAATTTCGAGTCACAAAGCAAATGGTCTGAATACTTACAGTACCAGTCAAAAGTTTGGACACACCTACAAGGGTTTTTCTTTATTTTTTACTATTACACATTATAGAATAATAGTTAAGACATCAAAAGTATGAAATAACACATGAAATCATGTAGGAACCAAAAAAAGTGTTAAACAAATCAAAATATTTTATATTTGAAATTCCTCAAAGTAGCCACCCATTGCCTTGATGACAGCTTTGCACACTCTTGGCATTCTCTCAACCAGCTTCATGAGGTAGTCACCTGGAATGCATTTCAATTAACAGGTCTGCCTTGTTAAAAGTTAATTTGTGGAATTTCTTTCCTTCTTAATGCGTTTGAGCCAATAAGGTATGGGTGGTATACAGAAGATAGCCCTATTTGGTAAAAGACCAAGTCCATATTATGGCAACAACAGCTCAAATAAGCAAAGAGAAACGACAGTTTCATTACTTTAAGACTAGAAGGTCAGTCAATCCAGAAAATTAAGAACTTTGAAAGTTTCTTCAAGTGCAGTCGCAAAAACCATCAAGCGCTATGATGAAACTGGCTTTCATGAGGACCGCCACAGGAAAGGAAGACCCAGAGTTACCTCTGCTGCAGAGGATAAGTTCATTACAGTTATCAGCCTCAGAAATCTGCAATTAACTGCACCTCAGATTGCACCCAAATAAATGCTTCAGAGTTCAAGTAACAGATACATCTCAACATCAACTGTTCAGAGGAAACTGCGCGAAATCAGGTCTTCATGGTCGAATTGCTACTGAAGGACACCAATAAGAAGAATAAACTTGCTTGGGCCAAGATACACGAGCAATGGACATTAGACCGGTGGAAAGCTGTCCTTTGGTCTGATGAGTCCAAACCTGAGATTTTTGTGTCTTTGTGAGATGCAGAGTAGGTGAAGAGATGATCTCTGCATGTGTGGTTCCCACCGTGAAGCATGGAGGAGTGATGGTGTGGAGGTGCTTTGCTGGTTACACTGTCTGTGATTTAACACTTAACCAGCATGGCTACCACAGCATTCTGCAGCGATATGCCACCCATCTGGTTTGCGCTTAGTGGAACTATAATTTTTCCCCAAACAGGACAATGACCCAAAACACACCTCCAGGCTGTGTAAGGGCTATTTGACAAAGAAGGAGAGTGATGGGGTGCTGCACCAGATGACCTGGCCTCCACAATCACCCCAATTGAGATGGTTTGGGATTAGTTGGACCGCAGAGTGAAGGAAAAGCAGCCAACAAATGCTCAGCATATGTGGGAACTCCTTCAAGACTGTTGGAAAAACATTCCTCATGAAGCTGGTTAAGAGAATGCCAAGAGTATGCACAGCTGTCATCAAGGCAAAAGGTGGCTACTTTGAATATTAACTTTTTTGGTTACTACATGATTCCATATGTTTCTTAGTTTTGATGTCTTCACTATTATTCTACAATGTAGAAAATAGTAAAAATAAAGAAAAACCCTTGAATGAGTATGTGTGTCCAAACTTTTGACTGTTACTGTATACATACACACCTAAAGGGAACTTAAATCTAAATCAAATAGCTAAATTATCCTTTGTATCACCATCTTAAAACAATTCCATATGTTAGCTTAGTAGAAGTTTTAAGATCTTGGGGTAATGATGGCAATGGGTGTAAAATCTGCATAGAGCTATGTGTGATGCATGACTGGCTGAATGGAGGGATTAGGTGGGAGTAGGCATACGAACTGGATGCTTGGATAAAAGTAAGACATTGGGCCAAGGGTGTGTGAGTGGCTGTATATGAGGAAGGGATAAGATATTTGGGGCGAGGAGAGGCGTGTGTGTGTGGAAGGGTATAACAGTTGGGCATTCAGTGCGTGTGGGTGTTTGTAAGACCTGGGGAGGAGGGGTGTAAGGCATGATGTCCAAATCGCTTGCCAGAGGGGTCTGAATGGTGGGCATGGAGGGGGTCTCTGGAGCCTCGTTCTCATCCTCCAGGTCATCCAGATCCTCATCCCCCTCATCCATGTCTGCCAGTTTCAGCTCCAGTTCCTCAATCTTCTTATTCAGTAGAGGAGATGGCTCCTTCTGGGGCACTATCAACTTCCTGGATATGGACCAATCAGAGAAGAGGGTTGATACTAGCTAAACAAGAAAATCACAAGTGCTATCTATTTAACCAAGTCTTTGGTGACAGTCCAATTCTCTTCCCTTGTTCTCCCTGAAGTAAGCAGAGAAGCTTCCTTAGCCTGTATATACACACCAGTCCAATCCACGAGGGGGAGTGAATTAGTTCAGCGCACACTTCAGGAGGAGAAAGGGGATAGGGCTTTTACCTGTTCTATGTTAAATGTACAGTATGTGAGTCACTCCCACCTGAAGTAGTAGACCTCGTCGTCCACCACCTTAGCGTGGAGGGAGAAGCGCTTCAGGCCCTTAAACTTCTTCATCTGCTTCTCACTCTCAATGTAACGGCTCTCACACAGAAACACGTCCTCCTCAGACACCTCAGTGGGCCGACACGAAAGGTAGTCCTTAAAGGACGACACCACACATTTACCTGCAGGACGGAGGGATGGAGAGAATGATGGTTAATTATAGGGCCAATTATACTGCTATTGAACCTAGTATTCCAGGGGGTACTTGATGTCTGAAACGGTTTGAATGTCTGAAACTAGTCTAGCAAAGGTCTGATAATGAAAACAACTATAATGAATGCATGTTGAGTGTAGAGAGGATGCGGAAGGCAGTGCAGAAGCCTAGCAAAGTAGTAAGGTACCTATGACGCAGGTCATGGGGCAGGCCTCCTCCACGTTGCTGAGGAACACCTCTCTCTTGTAGAACATCCTGGTGGGCTCGTGTCCTGTCTCCTCTGGGTGGATGAAGATGGGTCCGAAGAAAAATGCTGCGCCGTCGAGCACCCACAGCTTCTCTATCCTGTTACAGTTCAATTCGTTAAAATAGCCCTGTTGGCTTCCATTCACAGACATACACCACATCGCCATACTCAAAACACAAAGGGTTTATCTCAATCCATATTTCTGTGATTTCTGACATCTTATCTCCTCAACTGCATTGGAGGAGTAGGTCACAGGTCCCTCCCCCCGGACCATGTTCTCCAATGCATTTTTGAGAAAGAGGCGATAGGATGAGAGGAATCGAGGAAAGAGAAAAAGCCACCGACACCATCAACACATTACAAAAGAGTTCTGAAGAGAAACCAAATACTACGAGGTGTGTGTTTGACGTACCTGCCGACACGGGGTTTAACGAGCCCATGTGACTGGACGTAGACACAGTCTCCCACCTTCAGCCACATGTTGTTGTAGTGGAGCTGGTCGTAGTACTGACAGCCTGGCTCCCCTCCACTCATCTCTACCGGGACATCCTCAAGCTCCTACACACAGTCACATAGTATGAGAGCACACACTCAGTAACACCGGTACACTTTTTAACACTATCGTGTCAACCCAAACCCATATTGTGACCCGACTCAGATATTTTCCTTTCACGTCGTCCTTTCCAACACCGCTCGAGCAAATATGGTGCGTAACCAACACAGCGTGGCTTTGTTCAGTTCGGCTCAACAATATGGAACGGGTACGTTAATACATTCCAATGTTTCAGTGTTGTTTATGATGAAATTAGAGATAAGAAGTAGGGTTGAATGGTGCAAACCCGGTTATCGAGATTTACCTCCCAAAACCACTCTCTTTTCCCGGGATAAATAACTGTGAGAACCCAGTAAATGATAATAAATTACCGATATGAACAGCATGGAGTGATATGGAACTGTTAAATTATATGCAATGTCTAAATCTGGCTTCTCTACAGCCTGTATGATGAATCAGGGTGGGGACAGACAGCCCATCTCAGTATGGAGTCAGTTCACAATGTACGTAGACCCATCATGGTACATTTTTTCTTGTGACAGGTAGATCTACATTTGCTGCAGCATAGCCTATGCTACAGTAATATAAAGACCGAATGCGCGTCTAAATTTACCAATATCTATCTGGCTTTCGGGAGTCACTTTGTTATTTTTAAATTGTAAAGATGATAATTTTTTAAATTGCAGCTGCTGAGTCTTAAAACAGCCTATCACTCGAATATCATTGCATGCGCGAGCATTCTCTCGCATTCAAATTGCATCCTAGAGATCTCTCTCATATAGTGCATCTATATATAGTGTATGTGGACACCCCTTCAAATTAGTAGATTAGGCTCTTTCAGCCACACCCGTTGCTGACAGGTGTATAATAGCACATAGCAATGCACTCTCCATAGACATAACATTGGCAGGAGAATGGCCCGTACTGAAGAGCTGTGACTTTCAACGTGACACCGTCATAGGATGCCACCTTTCCAACAGTTCAGTTCGTCAAATTTCTGCCCGCTAGAGCTGCCCCGGTCAACGTCTAGGAGCAACAACGGTTCAGCCGTGAAGTGGTAGGCCACACAAGCTCACAGAACGGGACCATCGAGAGCTGAAGAGCGTAAAAATTGTCTGTCCTCAGTTGTAACACTCACTACCAAGTTCAAACTGCCTCTAGAAGCAACGTCAACACAATAACTCGGCGGGAGCTTCATGAAATGGGTTTCCATGGCCGAACAGCCGCACACAAGCCTAAGATCACCATGTGCAATGCCAAGCGTCGACTGCAGTGGTGTAAAGCTCGCCGCCATTGTACTATGGAGCAGTGGAAACGCGTTCCCTGGATTGATTAATCACGCTTCACCATCTGGCAGTCCGATGGACGAATCTGGGTTTGGCAAATGCCAGGAGAACGCTACCTGCCCCAATGCATAGTGCCAACTGTACAGTTTGGTGAAGGAGGAATAATGGTCTGGGGCTATTTTTCATGGTTCGGGCTAGGCCCCTTAGTTCCAGTGAAGGGAAATATTAACGCTACAGCATACAACGACATTCTAGACGATTCTGTGCTTCCAACTTTGTGGCAACAGTTTGGGGAAGGCCCTTACCCGTTTCAGCATCACAACACCCCCGTGCACAAAGCGAGGTCCATACAGAAATAGTTTGTCGAGCCAGGCCTAATTGCGAGCCAGGCCTAATTGGCCAACATCAGTGCCCGACCTCACTAATGCTCTTGTGACTGAATGGAAGCAAGTCCCAGCAGCAATGTTCCAACATCTAGTGGAAAACCTTCCCAGAAGAGCGGAGGCTGTTATATCAAAAGGGGGGGACCAACTTCATATTAATGCCCATGATTTTGGAATGAGATGTTCGACGAGCAGGTGTCCACATACACTACATGAACAAAAGCATCTATCCTCCTAGCCAACCTCTTTAAGATAATAAATTCAATGCAGTATAAGCCTTATATTTAGCTAATCAATGATGGGTTATGCATAATATGCTTCTAACTTACAGCCTCTGTTACTTGCGCAATACGCAAGCACCTGTGCTCCGCTTGTCTCTCCTTAAAAAAAAAAAAAGCTCCTTAGCTCGGAGTCCCATGCAGGAAAAGGTAGACTAGAATGCTGGACATAATTTTTTAAACATTTCTAATACCAATACACTATTCCAAAAGGAACATAAGCTCTTTATTTGCTGAATGTTAAATACAGCAGCCAATAGAACTCACGGGTAGTTTAAAAGAAGAGCGAACGTGCGATGGCGGTAGGCTGTAGCAGTTATTTATTCAGACCCACTCAATCTTCGTGAAGAGAAGTCAAAGCCTTCATCTAATTCTAGTCCAATATTCTAGGATGTCATTAGAATGAGGACTTATTTCATTTAACTGTTGAAAGCGAGGAAGGAATGAAGCAACAAGAGTGATAAAAAGGAGGTAGTCTAATAACATTAGGGGAAATATTATGGAAGTGATATATGCGTCAGCCTACTAATTATACAAATAGGCTGTATTATATTTCAAAATTAAAATCTAATTCGCTAGCCTATGCTTGCAACATTGTAGGCCGCATGGGCTGCACCAGAACCCATGTTCTCTTCGGCTTTATCATGGTTTGAACAATGTGTGTAATTCCAGTCCATATAATACAGCATAATACAGTACAGTAACACAGTTCACACTAAAAATATTAGCCTACTGGAGCTAGTTTCATTTATTTACCCAAGAGAGCATATACAGTGCGAACTGGCTTGCTGGAAAGGTGGTATCCTATGATGGTGCCACGTTGAAAGTCACTGAGCTCTTCGGTATGGGCCATTCTACTGCCAATGTTGTGTCTCAGATTTATGCACAGAATAATAAGAAATGCTCCGAGAGCATGTTGCAGACAGACAGATGAGTTGCCACAACTACAGTAGCTAGCTACATCATGGGCTTTTATGTTTTTCTGTCGTGCATAAATGTGTAGTAGCCTATATCATAGATGTATTGGATAACGGCACAATCATTCGGGCTTGGGCTCATTAAATGTCGTTCATGTAGGGCTCATAAAATGTATGTAGTATATGGCTCATCAGGCTCAGGTAGCATCAGGTTAAAATGTTCATGCTTATCAAAGCTCCAATCAAATCCAGACATATTTATATGCTTTATAATGCTTTTGAATAACACTTCCGGTTTTGGCAGGAAATGCTGGGTTACCTGGGAGAAAAGTGAATTGTAAAATACCAGGAAAATATTCAACCTTAAAAGAAGTACTCAATGAAGTGTTGCCTCACACATACAGTAAATATGGTCTTATTTGTGATGGACATGTCCAATAAGCAGGACAAATGCATTTCACTCTCTAAAATAAAATAGAATAATTAGGGCTGTCAAAGTTAAAGCGGCAATATGTAACTTTTTGGGCATCCCGATCAAATTCACATAGAAATGGGACTTATAGATCTGTCATTCTCATTGAAAGCAAGACTGATACAGATTATTTGATGTTTCTTCCCTTACAATCAAATCATAGTATGCCTGTAACTCAATGCACTGCTTAAAAAAAACATAAATATATATCTTCAGGGCCAACATTTTTACAAATTCTAAAATGTTGATGAATTATTTTAATCATTTGACAGCACTAAAAATAATATATGCCATTTAGCAGACGCTTTTCTCCAAAGCGACTTAGTCATGTGTGCAACATTTTATGTAAGGGTGGTCCTGGGATTCAAACCCACTATCCTGGCGTGAGCACCATGCTATACCAACTGAGCTAATATCCTCCTGTGCACAGACTTCTCACCTTGTCGACGATACTGTGGCTGCCGTTATCGGCCACGGCCAACAGTTTCTCCTGATCACGCTTGGCATACATGGAGGCCACCCGGATAACGGGCAGTGGCACATCCCGAGGGACAAACCTCACGCCGGCTGGCCCGGCCCACATCTTGATTTTCTTGAAGGCCTTGTTCCTGGCAGAGTAACGGGACTCACAGACATACACGTCCTCTGGTCTTACTCCCTCAGGCTGAAGCTTGAAGTAATCCTGTAGAGGGGGAGCACACAGTTGGTCAGTGTGTTGGAGGGAATCAGTTTGAGCAAGAATCACTAATCTTGGTAATGAGTAGTTATTTGGGATACAAGGTGACTTGTAGATCAGTGATTCTGCACAGTAGACAATGTAGACGATTTAAAAACACAAACAATATGGACTACTACATGTCAAAATGAGAGGGATGATGCTTCAAATGCTGGTTGAAAAAGTTTGCAGACTAACTTCAACAGAAATTATACACGGACAGGCAGTGTCTCATATTACAAATTGACATTACAATATTTAGCAACGGCAGGGCTTGGAATTCACTTTTTCTGCCACTTGTCCTAAGGACAAGGACAGATTTTTTGCTTGTCTGAAAGCTCAAGTTACTTGTCCAAAAATAAAAACAATAGTCTGTAACACCATTTTTACACCATTGTATGATGCAAGGAACCACTTTACAAAATAAAATGCATTAGTATCTTTTTTTACCATAGAGAAGCAGACAAAAAATATAGGTAACACTATTTGCATATTCAAGCTGCATATTCAACACTGCCCATTTAATGCTATCCTGGAGGATGGTTGCCCACCCTTGGTAGCCTATGAAATATTGTAACATTACAATTAAAACCAAATAATAAAATTATTCACTCCACGGTTTGAAATTAAGGGCGTCCTGTCGTCCTTGGGGCGATAAAAGAAATGTCTAGGACGGTTCAAAACAAGACTCTGGGACAGTTCTAGAAAGACCGATCCCAAATTCATACAATGAGGATGCAACAGATCACTTTTTAGCCTTAAAATGTCGAAACAGTTTTATTTCTTAATATTATAAGCTCAGCAAAGCGCACATGGCTGTAGGCTACATGTGAATTTTCCAAAATGAAATTATAGGGAAAATGGCATTCTCAAAAGCGCACCACACGTGCAAGCGGTTTCATGTGACAGAGAAGAAAATATTAGTTAGAAATTAAGAAAAATGGGTGACCTAAAGATGCATCAACTAGTGTACAATCCTAGTCATATATTACTAATATGACTAGGATTGTACTTTTGGCAGCTGGACAATAAAATAAAGTTGATTTGAAAACAAATAAAACAGGAAAGAAATGCTGGTTTCAATGGCATATGAAGGGTTTATAAAATAATTTCCTAAACATTTCTATGGTCGTCTTTCGGCTAGCCAAGGCTACTTTGAAAAAGTTAAGACATGCTTCAGAAAACGACAAAACTTAACTGTTTAAAACCTGGACATTTAGTTTCAAAATGCTGACCGGTGCACAACAGGCACTGTCCTTCACTCTCCGGTCTTGTGACTATTTGATCTGAACAAACAGTGCCTCGAGTTTGTCGATAGAATCAAGCCTTTAGACGTAAATGTTAATTATCCTTCATTATATTTGTCAAACATTTAGCGTTTAGCCTATATATGTGTCAGAGGAGGTTGGTTGAACCTTAATTGGGGAGGACGGGCTCGTGGTAATGGCTGGGGCGGAAAAGTATCAAATACATCTACCATTCCATTCACTCTGTTCCAGCCATTATTATGAGCCGTCCTTCCCTCAGCAGCCTCTATTGATTTGTGTAATTAATTGTCTCATTGAAAAAAAGTTTGGCTACATTTTCAGGCAATTTCCCCATGTCAGCATTGGTTTGGACATGAGCCTGTAGTCAATATGCATATGCCCTACACTTTGACATGTAGGCTTTTTTATGTACATGAAACATTTATTTCTATATCATTCCAACATTGGCCTCTCTGATCCAATTCTGATCTGAGTAATTGCCTGAGATTATTTAAAAAAATATTTCAAATCAAATTTTATTTGTCACATACACATGGTTAGCAGATGTTAATGCGAGTGTAGCGAAATGCTTGTGCTTCTAGTTCCGACCAATGCAGTAATATCTAACAAGAAATCTAACCTAACAATTTCACAACAACTACCTTATATACACAAGTGTAAAGGAATGGATAAGAATATGTACATAAAAATATATGAATGAGTGATGGCCGAACGGCATAGGCAAGATGCAATAGATGATATAGAGTACAGTATATACTATAATACTATATAGTATATACTATATACCTACTGTATTTATTTATTTTGCTCCTTTGCACTCCATTATTTCTACTTTGCACATTCTTCGACTGCAAATCTACCATTCCAGTGTTTTACTTGCTATATTGTATTTACTTCACCACCATGGCCTTTTTTTGCCTTTACCTCCCTTATCTCACATTGTATATAGACTTATTTTTCTGCTGTATTATTGACTGTATGTTTGTTTTACTCCATGTGTAACTCTGTGTTGTTGTATGTGTCGAACTGCTTTGCTTTATCTTGGCCAGGTCGCAATTGTAAATGAGAACTTGTTCTCAACTTGCCTACCTGGTTAAATAAAGGTGAAATATATATATATATTTTTAAATAAATATACATATGAGATGAGTAATGTAGGGTATGTAAAGATTATATAAAGTGCCATTGTTTAAAGTGGCTAGTGATACATTTATTACATACATTTTTCCATTATTTAAGTGGCTAGAGTTGAGTCAGTATGTTGGCAGCAGCCACTCAATGTTAGTGATGGCTGTTTAACAGTCTGATGGCCTTGAGATAGAAGCTGTTTTTCAGTCTCTCGGTCCCAGCTTTGATGCACCTGTACTGACCTCGCCTTCTGGATGAGAGCGGGGTGAACAGGCAGTGGCTCGGGTGGTTGTTGTCCTTGATGATCTTTTTGGCCTTCCTGTGACATCGGTTGGTGTAGGTGTCCTTGGGGGCCGGTAGTTTGCCCCCGGTGATGCGTCGTGCAGACCTCACTACCCTCTGGAGAGCCTTACGGTTGTGGGCGGAGCAGTTGCTGTACCAGGCGGTGATACAGCCCGACAGGATGCTCTCGATTGTGTATCTGTAAAAGATTGTGAGTGTTTTTGGTGACAAGCCGAATTTCTTCAGCCTCCTGAGGTTGAAGAGGCGCTGCTGCGCGTTCTTCACCACGCTGTCTGTGTGGGTGGACCATTTCAGTTTGTCCGTGATGTGTACGCCGAGGAACTTAAAACTTTCCACTACTGTCCCGTCAATGTGGATAGGGGGGTGCTCACTCTGCTGTTTCCTGAAGTGCACGATCATCTCCTTTGTTTTGTTGACATTGAGTGTGAGGTTATTTTCCTGACACCACACTCCGAGGGCCCTCACCTCCTCCCTGTAGTCAGTCTCGTCGTTGTTGGTAATCAAGCCTACCACTGTAGTGTCGTCTGCAAACTTGATGATTGAGTTGGAGGCGTGCATGGCCACGCAGTCGTGGGTGAACAGCGGGGTGGAGATGTTGTTACCTACCCTCACCACCAGGGGGCGGCCCGTCAGAAAGTCCAGGACCAATTTGCACAGGGCGGGGTCGAGACCCAGGGTCTCGAGCTTAATGACGAGTTTGGAGCATACTATGGTGTTAAACGCTGAGCTGTAATCGATGAACAGCATTCTTACATAGGTATTCCTCTTGTCCAGATGGGTTAGGGCAGTGTGCAGTGTGATTGCGACGTCTGTGAACCTATTGGGGCGGCAAGCAAATTGGAGTGGGTCTAGGGTGTCAGGTAGGGTGGAGGTGATATGGTCCTTGACTAGTCTCTCAAAGCACTTCATGATGATGGAAGTGAGTGCTACGGGGCGGTAGTCATTTAGCTCAGTTACCTTAGCTTTCTTGGGAACAGGAACAATGGTTGCCCTCTTGAAGCATGTGGGAACAGCAGACTGGGATAAGGATTGATTGAATATGTCCGTAAACACACCAGCCAGCTGGTCTGCGCATGCTCTGAGGACGCGGCCGGGGATGCCGTCTGGGCCTGCAGCCTTGCGAGGGTTAACACGTTTAAATGTTTTACTCACGCTGGCTGCAGTGAAGGAGAGCCAGCAGGTTTTGGTAGCGGGCCGTGTCAGTGGCACTGTATTGTCCTCAAAGCGAGCAAAGAAGTTGTTTAGTCTGTCTGGGAGCAAGACATCTTGGTCCGCGACGGGGCTGGTTTTTCTTTTGTAGTCCGTGATTGATTGTAGACCTAGCCACATACCTCTCGTGTCTGAGCCGTTGAATTGCGACTCTACTTTGTCTCTATACAGACGCTTAGCTTGTTTGATTGCCTTGCAGAGGGAATAGCTACACTGTTTGTATTCGGTCATGTTTCCGGAAACCTTGCGCTGATTAAAAGCAGTGGTTCGCGCTTTCAGTTTTGCGCAAATGCTGCCATCAATCCACGGTTTCTGGTTGGGGAATGTTTTAATAGACACTGTGGGTACAACATCACCGATGCACTTGCTAATAAACTCGCTCAACGAATCAGCTGAGCGCGGGTGCTTCCTGTTTTAGTTTCTGTCTATAGGCTTGGAGCAACAAAATGGAGTCGTGGTCAGCTTTTCCAAAAGGAGGGCGGGGGAGGGCCTTATATGCGTCGTGGAAGTTAGAATAACAATGATCTAGGGTTTTGCCAGCCCGGGTTGCGCAATCGATGTGCTGATAAAATTTAGGAAGCCTTGTTTTCAGATTAGCCTTGTTAAAATCCCCAGCTGCAATAAATGCAGCATCAGGATATGTGGTTTCCAGTTTACATAGAGAATACACAAGACTGTGATTATGATCGAAGAGAATTCTCTTGGTAGATAATGCGGTCGTCATTTGATTGTGAGGAATTCTAAGTCAGGTGAACAAAAGGACTTGAGTTCCTGTATGTTGTTCCTGTGTTCCTTACATGTCCATTCGGACAACTTACATCTGTTCTTGTTGCATTTTTTTTTTTCTTGTCCTGGATAAGCGTTCATTTTGGGACCTGAACAGTCACGAAAACTGTTAAAAGGTTTTAAAAGCAATTCAAATAAATGCAAAAGTTGGATAATGGATGAAGATACCCCCCAAAAAAGCCATCAGAAATTTACTGAATGATCGCACATTCACTGGGACTGACAAATAAATGGGCAATAATTGTTTTTTGGGGGGATGCACTCATACAGTGGGGAGAAGAAGTATTTGATACACTGCCGATTTTGCAGGTTTTCCTACTTACAAAGCATGTAGAGGTCTGTAATTTTTATCATAGGTACACTTCAACTGTGAGAGACAGAATCTAAAACAAAAATCCAGATGGTGAAGAGTGATTCATCACTCCAGAGAACGTGTTTCCACTGCTACAGACTCCAATGGCGACGAGCTTTACACCACTCCAGCCGACGCTTGGCATTGCGTATGGTGATCTTAAGCTTGTGTGTGGCTGCTCGGCTATAAACCCATTTCATGAAGCTCAGTTCTTGTGCTTACGTTGCTTCCAGAGGCAGTTTGGAACTGTCTCGACTGCCTGAAATTACTCTTAGCATATTCTGCAATTCTGTTGCATAATTTAACAGCAGGATACAAATAGCATTCAATAGCAGGATACCCTCGGATTAAAAATCAACACGCTTGGCTCTAGATTACACCCATCTATACACATAACATTGTTTGCGAGATCAGACATAATATCAGTATAATCCGAATGTTCATTTTCGGAAGTTGCTTTCATTTCAGAGCATCTAACTTGTAAACATTTCAACTGTATTAAATTATTACTTTTTTCAATTCCACAAAAAAAATGAACACCAATTAAAATAAAGTTATTTCTTCTCTTTCTTGTGATGTAAGTGTCGAGACAACAGGCTACGTTACATTCCAGCCAAAGCGTTCTTATAGATGCAACAGAAAGAATGTATTCCATTGAGCCCATTTCAGCAATTACTGGGGTGTGTTTGACAGGTCATCATAAACATCTCCGCAGTCATAACGTTAATGTGAAAAACCGACAGGCACAAGTAAGCGCATGAATGAGTTGCAGGAGAAATAAAAGCACCCCTCAAACACAGGAAATAGATGGCTGAAGAAGACAGATCATCAGGTGGGCGGGGCATGCATGTAGCTACAATATTCAGCTAAAATAATGATCCAGTAGATGAGCATAGAATTGCATACATCTATGGTCCTGGGGTGTGTATTATCAAAACCGTTCAGATATATAGGATGGCCTTACCTTGACAAACATGACCATGCATTTTGCCAGTATCTTGCTGATTGGTACTTTGTTGAAGTAGTCACTCTTGAAGACCTCTTGCTTGAGGAACTTGCGTGTGGCTAGATGGAAGGTCTCACTAGGCCTGTAGAACCAACAGCCATACAGCCACTTCTCACCTACACACACACACACACACACACACACACACACACACACACACACACACACACACACACACACACACACACACACACACACACACACACACACACACACACACACACACACACACACACACACACACACATATTACTAACAGGAGGGAGTGGCAGAAAGCAGTAGGAGTGTGTGTGTCTTAAAGCGTGCATGTCTAAACCTGCGTGTTGAGTTGGTTACCTGCTTCATCCTCCCACAGGCGCTCGATGCAAACGATGTGAGGCTTGAGGTTGGCCTCTGCTGGCTGCATGTAGACACAGTCACCCACGTGGTAGGTGCTGTTCTCAAAGCTGCAGTCCTGACGGTATGTCCTCTTTGGCCCCGCACCTCCCCCAGCTGGGTCCTCAGCCTTCTCTCCCTCCTCTGGAAGTAAATTAGAATATTATAATACCTCTCACATTGTATACGCTTCAGACTCAGAGTCAATGTCACATCAATCACCTGCACTGACAATCACACACCAGCACAGAAGAAATGCACATATTCTACACACGCATACCCGGCCACAACGCCATCACACACCTTTGTTCTCCTCCTCCCTCTTCAGTTTGTCCTCCTCTATCTCCTTAGGTACTTTCTCTCTCTTTTCCTGCTCCACGTCATTGTGCAGGTGTTTGGAGGTGTAGCTGAGCGCAGGGGAGAGGAGGATCTCTCCGTTCTTACACAGCTCATCCCGGATCTTTATAAAGAACTGCTGCAGCTCCACCGCATCCTCAAAGATCTCAGAGTCCGTCCTGGGAAGAAACAGGGCAAGGGGAGGGTTCATGGGGGTGGTTCAAGACTCAAAAAAGGTTGGAGAGCAATTCAAAAGGCCTTTCTAATGACTACGTACCTGTGTAGGCGCCTGGCCTTCTCCAGCACATTGAACATGTGCTCCTGGAACACGTCCAGCCTGCGGTAGCGTCCTCGGTCTACGTTGGCCCGTATCACGTCGAAGTTGAGCGGAGGGTTCTCCGGGCTGGTCGGGTCCTGTTGAAGTCAGTTAACATAGTTTTATTTGTCATTCAGAAAAACAGTTGCTATTAAAAACTCTGAATGACTTTGCTGATATCTTAAACATCAGTTATTTTTAAGAGCATAACCAGGGGCCATATGAGTGCTGAATTATGATAGGTTTTGCCTTTTCGATCACAATGAATAAGATTACATAGACAGTGGGGGACCTGATCCTAGATCAGCACTCCTACCCCGAGACACTATGAATACGGCGGCCCCAGGTAGGGTATGGGCGATCTCCTCTCTCTTACCTGGGCAGGGATCTCAGCCAGTGAGTCGCTGTAACACCTCCCCTCCTCGTCCTGGTGCGCCAGCACAGACACAAACAGGTTCCTGATCAGTTCCATGACCACGGGCCCTACAGCAGGGGGAGAGCCGCCGCCCTCCTCCCCTCCCTCCTGCAGCCGCCGGGTATCCAGGAGCACGCGGTGGAGGAGCAGAGCGTCGCGGTAGATCAGGGACTCTGGCTCGTTGTAGGTACAGGCGTTGTTGAACATCACTGCAAAGTCTTCCACCAGAGCATCCACGTCCTGGTAACGGCCGCCCGCCATGTGGCTGGAGAACAAGAAGATAAGATCATTGCATTTTCTATTGAAACAGGGAGAAACAGATTTTTTAAATTTTATATCTTTACTTAATATGGTTTGCTTTATGGACTCGTCATTTATCTCACTTCATTCAAATAGAGCTACAACAACTTATGTAGTATTTAATAAATGTATTTTTGGAGGGCAAATCATAGTCAAATAAACATCATTGACGTTGTTGTTATAGTCAATTTTATTCTGATACCTGTTCTTTTTGTACTATACTCTTCTCATTTTATTCTACTGAATGAAAGGTTGTTTTTAGTTTTATCAGATCCCAACCCCAAGCGCCACTATTGCAGTTTAGGGGATAAGTGCCCTGCTCAAGGGCACAACACCAGGATATAGTATCTAGGATACTGACACAAGCAACCCTCCAGTTGCTGGCTCACTCCACAACAGCTTTTCCCCGTCGGAGCTGGGATTCAAACAGGGCAACCTTAGTTCCTGGCCCACATCTCTAACCACCCAGCAACCTAACCTTTAGCTAGCCACACACTAGTGGTGGAAGGGTCAGCTATTTGTTCACCCGCACCCACCTGCAATTGCTAATAACCCACCCGCAACCACCCAACTATATGTAATAAAGTGAAAATCTGAGGCACATACTCAACCTTGACCCGCTAATTTAGAACATTTGCTGTAGGCTACAGTCAGAGATGGCAGAAAGAGTTGACAGGAGGTGCAGGATTTTCTTACCCGATATAGATATGGTTCTTCTTATAATTTCCAAAATTTTGGTAGGCTATTTCTTAGTCAACTTGTCTATATTAGATAGATGCAGCTTCTCTTCTCTCATTATATGTTAAACTAGAAGACCAAATAAACCCTTGCGCACCAGAATAATGTCATAATACTTAATACTCTACTTGCACACATCTATCCCTCCAGTGTTTATTTGCTATACTGTAATTATTTCGACCACTATGCCCATTTATTGCCTTACTTCCCTTATCCTACCTCATTTGCACACACTGTATATAGACTTTTTCTATTGTATTGTTGACTGTATGTTTGTTTATTCCATGTGTAACTCTGTGTTGTTGTTTGTGTCGCACTGCTTTGCTTTATCTTGGCCAGGTCGCAGTTGTAAATGAGAACTTGTTCTCAACTAGCCTACCTGGTTAAATAAAGGTGAAATGTAAAAAAAAAAATCCTAAGAATTCGACAGAATGAATGCTTCAATCTAGTTGACATTGGTAAAGTTCTCTGTCATCTCTGCTTCTTTCGCGGAGCAAAAGACGTTTAGGGGCCGAGGAGAAAACTTAAAAAAAAAAAAATGAAATATTTACTGTGCAAAATGTCCAAATGACATCAGTTTGACCGGTTGTAAGGCAATAGAAAGCTGTGAAAACGAACCAACATGTTTCTGATGAGATTTTAGTTCAGCTTGGATGCATATTTTATGTGATTGAAATACTATCAGCTTTTATGATGCTGATAAATATAGCACCTCTACAGACAGTATCTAACTGTGCATTCGCATTCTCTCAAGATACTGAAAGAAAGAAGGATTCTCTCAACTCATGTTCCCAAGTCAAAATGTAGCCTACATTTGGTGTATAGCCTACTTTTACTGTAATAAATGCTTAATTCTTCAGGAGATAATATTAAGGGTATGTGAGAGGTTATAGACCTACAGTCAGTGTCCAGATTTCATTTTCCATTTAACCCATCCGAACAGTAGGCTACAGTACCCTTAACGTGTCATAGGCTTATTTGAAGTCCCAGTCTTGTCACTGTTGAATTTGTATAGCCCTCACAATCACACATAACATAGCCTGTACTGCTATCATCCTTTTACCACATCACCACATCTTTCCAAAACATTACATTTCTGGCCCTCCCTTCGCTCCA
This sequence comes from Salvelinus namaycush, assembly GCF_016432855.1. Taxonomy (NCBI): domain Eukaryota; kingdom Metazoa; phylum Chordata; class Actinopteri; order Salmoniformes; family Salmonidae; genus Salvelinus; species Salvelinus namaycush. The sequence goes on from NC_052308.1 coordinate 39,112,251, forward strand.
TTTTCAACTCTCCATTTCGCAGCTTTTCTCATATTGAATTAAACTCTGACATTGTCCTTTTTGCCTCCGTGGATTAACACTTGCTTTTTTTGCCCGTTCCCAAAATAATTTGTAGACTATTTGGCACGCGTACAGTTAGCCTAAAATAATGAAAGAAAAACCTCAATGTAGCCTATAAATATAATTGCACAATAATGATAAAACATCCATGAATGTAAGGCATTGTTTTCTCTTTATTCAACCCAGCCTTTATCCACACAATATTACATGACCCTAAACCCCCAGATATAACCACAGGAACTGCGGGTTATGAGTCAACCCGCGCATCACTACCACACACACACATACAGGTTAGCCTCTAGCTTACCTGCGCAGGCGCTCCATGTCGATGGGCCTCTTGATGGTGGCGTAGTAGTCAGGCAGCTCGGCACGGGAGGGCAGGCGCAGGAAGATGGTGGAGATACGTCGCCCCCTGGCGTCTGTGTAGTTCCTCACAGCGTCATACAGCTCGTTGAGGCGCTGCTGCAGGAGGGTCAGGCACTTATTGGACTTCTTAGGAGACACACCACTCTTCCCTACAGAGAGAATTACGTGTAAATGTAATCAAAACAGCAAGATATACAGTTGAAGTTGGAAGTTTACATACACTTAGGTTGGAGTCATTAAAACTCGTTTTTCAACAACTCGACAAATTTCTTGTTAACAAACCATAGTTTTGGCAAGTCGGTTAGGACATTTATTTTGTGCATGACAAGTCATTTTTCCAAAAATTGCTTACAGACAGATTATTTCACTGTATCACAATTCCAGTGGGTCAGAAGTTTACATACACTAAGTTGACTGGGCATTTAAACAGCTTGGAAAATTCCAGAAAATTATGTCATGGCTTTAGAAGCTTGTGATAGGCTAATTGACATCATTTGAGTCAATTGGAGGTGTACCTGTGGATGTATTCCAAGGACTACCTTCAAACGCATTGCCTCTTTGCTTGACATCATGGTAAAATCAAAAGAAATCAGCCAAGAACTCAGGGGGAAAAAAATTTGACCTCCACAAGTTGGTTCATCCTTGGGAGCAATTTCCAAACGCCTGAAGGTACCATGTTCATCAGTACAAACAATAGTACGCAAGTATAAACACCATGGGACCACGCAGCCGTCATACCGCTCAGGAAGGAGACGCTTTCTGTCTCCTAGAGATGAACGTACTTTGGAGCGAAAAGTGCAAATCAATCCCAGAACAACAGCAAAGGACCTTGTGAAGATGCTGGAGGAACAGGTACAAAAGTATCTATATCCACAGTAAAACACATCTTATATCGACATAACCTGAAAGGCCACTCAGCAAGGAAGAAGCCACTGCTCCAAAACCGCCATAAAAAAGCCAGACTACGGTTTGCAACTGCACATGGAGACAAAGATCGTACTTTTTGGAGAAATGTCCTCTGGTCTGATGAAACAAAAATAGAACTGTTGGCCATAATGCCCATTGTTATGTTTGGAGGAAAAAGGGGGAGGCTTGCAAGCCGAAGAACACCATCCCAACTGTGAAGCACGGGGTGGCAGCATCATGTTGTGGGGGTGCTTTGCTGCTGGAGGGACTGGTGCACTTCACAAAATAGATGGCATCATGAGGGAGGAAAATTATGTAGATATATTGAAGCAACATCTCAAGACATCAGTCAGGAAGTTAAAGCTTGGCTGCAAATGGGTCTTCCAAATGGACAATGACCCCAAGCATACTTACAAAGTTGTGGCAAAATGGCTTAAGGACAACAAAGTCAAGGTATTGGAGTGGCCATCACAAAGCCCTGACCTCAATCCTATAGAAAATTTGTGGGCAGAACTGAAAAAGCATGTGCGAGCAAGGAGGCCTACAAACCCGACTCGGTTACACCAGCTCTGTCAGAAGGAATGGGCCAAAATTCACCCAACTTATTGTGGGAAGCTTGTGGAAGGCTACCGAAACATTTGACCCAAGTTAAACAATTTAAAGGCAATGCTACCAAATACTAATTGAGTATATGTAAACTTCTGACCCACTGGGAATGTGATGAAATAAATAAATGCTGAAATAAATCACTCTCTCTCCTATTATTCTGACATTTCACATTCTTAAAATAAAGTGGTGATCCTAACTGACCTAAGACCTTTTTACTAGGATTAAATGTCAGGAATTGTAAAAAACTGAGTTTAAGTGTATTTGGCTAAGGTGTATGTTTTCTTGGAATTTTTCAGGAGTAATGTTAAAACGCCCATAGAGAAGAGTCAAACACACTTAGTTTCAGCTTAGGAGATCCCATGTTGTCAATGTCCTCCTCGGGAGAAGCTCCTAGCTCCTTCCTCTTGTCCTTCACTATCTTCTCCAGGATGCCAGCGTCGTTATAAACCTTCACAGCAAAACAACATCAGAACATGTCACTCAACCCTCCCTTTTGTTGTAAATTTAGCCCAGGGTTGTGTTCTTTAAGGAATACAATAGACAACATTCAGTTTCTTACTGGACAAGTTCAGGCAGTCAGTCCCACCCAGTTTTACTTGGTTTTATGCCTACCAGGGATACGGCAAATTGAAAAAAACTATCTAAATGTTTAAACTGACATTTTTATTTTTTCAAAATCGGTTTTCTGTTATAATGATAAGAAAAGAAGAAAAAAAATCCACGGGAATTCACAATGCCAGCAATTGTTTGGGTCTCACTGTGAGTCATAGCAAGCTAGCAAGGGATGGCGAGAGAGGGGAAGGGCACAGTACAGGCAGGTCGGCCACCCGGTAGACAGTCAGACCATGCACTAGACCTACCTAACGACAATCAAAAGCTGTATCTTGCAATGTGATAATCTCGCAATGTCTTGCAACTTCAGTAAAGCAGGGCCTATCATCAATGAATAGCCGAGGATACTGAATGAGCGAGATACAACACTTTGATCTCACACAGTATCTGCGCATGTGCACTGGTTCGCTTCACACTGTTCACAGCGACATGGCCCTGTAAGTGATTGGCCGTGGTCCTACCTGAGATCCCTCCTCGTTGTAGTGACGTGCATTGCGGAACATCAGCCTCATGTCGTCCATCAGGGCTTCTTCGGTGGCGTAGCGCTTTGAGCGGACGTTGTGCTCGATGGTCTTAAGGTCCATGGGCTCCAGGATCACCTGATAGTAGGGAGGAGTTAGGTTCATAGATTAGTCGATCCACGGCATCTGTATCGATTCCAACATTGGGGAATAAAAAGAACAATTCCAAGATATTTTCCATTGCTGAACCCGAGACATGCGTTTCAAATAAACAAGATTCTGCTTGGATATAAAATATGTGTGGCGTTTCTCCACTGCAATAGGATATGTCCAGTACACCGGACTACATTTTGTCATGGAAAGTAAGATTTGTACGTTTAAAGAAAAACGTTGATTAATTGCCCCTAGCAACCACCAACTAGTGGATTGTGAAAGCCTTGTGTTGAACTCATATCTACCTTGTAGTAGTCTTGGTAGTCCTTCTTGGAGGGCTTGACCATGAACAGATCACAGAGCCTCCGGTTGGTCCCTGCCTCTCTGGCTTCAGTCACTGCAGCATACAGTGCCTTCATACGGTTCTTCATGTTCTTCTTATGGCTGCAGGGCAAGAGAAGCCTGGGTTAGTAAAGTTACTTTTTTATGAAATATAAAATATGTATAAATGCAATATTAGCTAACACAAGTTGTCAGGATAGTGAATTAATGCTTTATAGATTTGATTTTAAAAACCTGGCCGCCTGTAGGCAACTTGAGTTGCAAGTGTTGCAGATCTACTTAGTTTGACAAAGGGTCAACTTATAACACAGGAGGCTGCTGAGGGAAGGACAGCTCATAATATAGGCTGGAATGGCGTCAATGGAATGGTAAACACATGGAAACCATGTGTTAGATGCGTTCGATACCATTCCATCCATTCCAACCATTACTATGAGCTCGTCCTGCACAATTAAGGTGACTCCTGTGACTTATAAGCATGAGGGCAGCTGTTGTAGATAGACACAGAAATCGAGAATGAAAGCGATAGGTGGTTGACTTGGTGTGAGATGGCAACAATGGCATCTATGTAGACGTGGTAAGGAAAGAGAACGAGAAGTGGTCCTACCTTTTCCTCTTGGTGGCACTGCCAGTTCCTGTGTCAGACGACAGAATGCTGTCCTGTTCCTCTTCGTCGCCTCTCCTCAAAAGCTCCCTCTTCTTAAGCTGCAAAACATTCATTACATACTGCATTCAAAACAATAGTGTACTACTAACCATTCAGTCTTAATTATTTTGTATACAGCACAGGAGGTTGGTGGAACCTTAATTGGGGAGGACGGGACCGTGGTAATGGCTGGAGCGGAATAAGTGGAATGGTATCAAAAACATGGTTTCCATGTGCTTGATGCCATTCCATTTGCGCCGTTCTGGCCATTATTATGAGCCACCCTCCCCTCAGCAGCCACCACTGTTTAACAGAAACCCTACCAGAATTAGCATTTTTATGTCTTGTATTCCTACAGTTGCAGTCCCAACCCACCACCAGAAAGAAATCCTACTAGTGAACTCTGAACTACAGTTTAATATATTCAGCTCTTACCCTAAACCAGGGTTCTCCAACCTTGTTCCTGGAGAGCTACCGCCCTGTAGGTTTTCTCCAACCCCAATCTAGCGCACCTGATTCTAATAATTATCTGGTTGATAAGCTATACAGTATTCACCCACCTTGGCATTTCTCCAATTTTGTTTCCTTACAACCTGGAATTAAAATAGATTTTTGGGGGGGTTTGTATCATTTGATTTACACAACATGCCTACCACTATGAAGATGCTAAATATTTTTTATTGTGAAACAAACTTTGAAGCATAACTATTCGCTCCCCCAAAGTCAATGTCAGGATAGCGAATTAATGCTTCATAGATTTTATTTAAAAAAACACCTTTTGGTAGAGCCACCTTTTGCAGCAATTACAGCTGCAAGTCTCTTGGAGTATGTCTCTATAAGCTTGGCACATCTAGCCACTGGGATTTTTGCCCATTCTTCAAGGCAAAACTGCTCTAGCTCCTTCAAGTTGGATGGGTTCCGCTGGTGTACAGCAATCTTTAAGTCATACCACAGATTCTCAATTGGATTGAAGTCTGGGCTTTGACTAGGCCATTCCAAGACATTTAAAATATTCCCCTTAAACCACTGGAGTGTTGCTTTAGCAGTATGCTTAGGGTCATTGTCTCAAATCTCTGGAAGACTGAAACAGGTTTCCCTCAAGAATTTCCCTGTATTTAGCGCCATCCATCATTCCTTCAATTCTGACCAGTTTCCCAGTCCCTGCCGATGAAAAACACCCCCACAGCATGATGCTGCCACCACCATGCTTCACTGTTGGGATGGTGTTCTCGGGGTGATGAGAGGTGTTGGGTTTGCGCCAGACACAGCGTTTTCCTTGATGGCCAAAAAGCACAATTTTAGTCTTATCATGCCTTTTGGCGAACACCAAACATGTTTGCTTATTATTTTTTCTGGCCACTTCCGTAAAGCCCAGCTCTGTGGAGTGTACGGCTTAAAGTGGTCCTATGGACAGATAATCCAATCGCTGCTGTGGAGCTTTGCAGCTCCTTCAGGGTTATCTTTGGTCTCTTTGTTGCCTCTCTGCTTAATGCCCTCCTTGCATGGTCCTTGAGTTTTGGTGGGTGGCTCTCTCTTGGCAGGTTTGTCGTGGTGTCATATTCTTTACATTTTTTAATAATGGACTTAAATGGTGCTCCGTGGGATGTTCAAAGTTTCAGATATTTTTTTATAACCCAACCCTGATCTGTACTTCTCCACAACTTTGACCCTGACCTGTTTGGAGAACTCCTTGGTCTTCATAGTGCCGCTTAGTTGTGTTGCAGACTCTGGGGCCTTTCAGAACAGGTGTGTATATATACTGAGATCATGTGACAGATCATGTAACACTTAAATTAAGTCCACCTGTGTGCAATCTAACTAATTATGTGACTTCTGAAGGTAATTGGTTGCACCAGATCTTATTTAGGGGCTTCATAGCAAAGGGGTTGAATACATGCGCACGCACCACTTTTCCGTTTTTTATTTTGTATAATGTTTTGAAACACATTTTTTTAATTTCACTTCATCAATTTGGACTATTTTGTGTATGTCCATTACATGAAAACCTAATAAAAATCCATTTAAATTACAGGTTGTAATGCAACAAAATAGGAAAAACGCTAAGGGGGTGAATACTTTTGCAAGGCACTAGATTAGGTTAGTTACAACTGGGGTTGGAGTGAAACTCTACTAAAGGGTAGGTCCCCAGGAAAAGGGTTGGAGAGCCCCCTCCTAAACCAACAGCAAAGGGCAAACAAGATCCAAGTCCCTCTACTGACCAGCAGGATCTGCTGCAGCCGGAGGGCCCGTTTGGAGATGCCTGAGGTGGGCACGTTGTAACACTTGGCGTTCTCAAGCATCAGAGTAAGGTCAGAGTCCATCTGCTCCACGCTCTCGTACTCCCCATTCTTCATCTTCTCCCTGAGACAGGGACAAAGAAGTTCATCATTCACTGAATGGATGGGTTTTACATACATCCAAAATAGCATCAGGAGCTGGACAAAAACAAGGTCCATAGAGTTTTGCTGCTCGCAAAAAAGGAGATTTTTTTTTTGTTGCATTGGGAGCAGCAACACTGTGAGTGGACATTCTCTTTTTCATCATTGACTGACGTTAGCTACACGGACACCAACTCTCCATGTACAGTGCCTATAGGACGATGTACTGTAGTAGCCTATTCCTACCTGATCTGCTGCAGTGCGATGGGCTGTTTGATCTGCTGGTAGTAGTCAGGGTATTCTTTCCTGGAGGGCAGCTGGAGGAAGGGTTCAGAAAGGAGCGGTCCCTGGCTGTTCCTGCCCCCCCTCACAGCCTCGTACAGCTGGAACACTGGGTTACCCATGTCCATACTGGAGCTCAGGCACTCCGCCTCAGACTCACCCTCGTCATAATGCACAGAGCCTGGAACACATGATACACAGAGAAGTGCACACATTTACAAAATCACACCGTAACAACATAAAGCTATGAAGAGGGCTTGGTCTCAAAGACTCAACAATTCAAATCTGATTAGTGTGTGTGCGCGCGTTTGTTGTGTTGACAAACTCACCAGAGAGCAGGGCGTCCTCGTCATTCTCTGAACCGTACTGCAAAGCCAGGGTGATGGCAGAGAAACGGTCTCCCTGGGCTGACCTCCGGTTCTTGATGCGGACACTGGTCTTAGTGGGCTCAGCATGGTCTATCTCAGTCTTTCTCTGGATGAAGACCTTCTTGATGATGTTAGCATCCTTGACATCAAATAAGGAAGCGTTGAGATTAGTGTGCTTTCTATAACATCTACAAGTTGTAGACATGCAGGGAAATCTTGAGCACAACATAGCTCTACTGAAACTAGACTTTCCACGCAACTACTCACAAGAACATAAGATACCAATAGGGAAATGCTGTATAAAATATATCCTATGCCATATAGGAGGATAAATATACCTTAAAAACCTGAGATCCTGGTTCATTGTATGTTTTTGCATTTTTCACCAGAAGGTCAACATCCTTAGCCATGCCGGTGACACTTTTGTAGTATCCAATCTGACAAAGATTCACAAAATATCATGGTTAGGTTACAGAGTTACATTTTAGTTATTTAGCAGACGCTCTTATCCAGAGCGACTGACAGTAGTGAGAGTATATATTTTCATACTGGTCCCCCATGGGAATCGAACCCACAACCCTGGTGCTGCAAGCGCCATGCTCTACGAACTGAGCTACACAGGACACATATGACATCTTATATGATTACACAAAATAACAAATGATATCAGGTAGGCCTATATTCATGTGTTTATGTATTAATACGCTTAACCAATTAGATGTCAATCAATTCTACACAAATTACAATGCATCAGGTGAATAGGATACCTGTATTCTCTGAGTGATGGCTCTCAGATCAAGGGGCTCCTTGATAACAGCATAGTAGTCTGGGTAGTGCACTTTGGAAGGCAGCTTCTGGAAGAGCTCACTGATGACCCTTCCTGAGTGGTCCGTGTATGACACTACAGCATCTAGCAGCTGCTCCAAAACCTCCTTCAGGCAGCTCGGTGGGGTCTGTATATCAGCGCATACAGGAACAACCACAAGCTATGATCCCACGCACATCCAGTACTTATGGAACTTCAGTTGCAAGTGTTGCACGTCTACAGAGCTTGTCAACAATGAGTAAACTTAGCTTGTGGGTAGATGTTGTAGACACAGAAGAGATGAGAATAAAAGGTATATGTAGTTGACTTAACATGATGTAGATTGTCCATGATAGATAGACATGCAAAGCAGGAAGGAGCTTAAAGATCTCACAATATATAGAGGTAAAAATGGATTTGTCAGATGATCTTTAATCTTTACCTCATCTTCAGTGAAGAGAGCAGGATTATCTAGGATGTCTTCACCATCGTCGTCATCTTCATCACCATCCCCTGGCTGAACAAACTCATTCCTGGTGTGGACATAGAGTTCCCACAGCCTGCAGGCCTTTTGGTACTCCACACCATCAGCCTGACAAGTCAGAGATAAAACAGGGTTTCCGTTAGCCGGTAATTGCTGGCTGTTGGCCAGTAAAAAAACAAAAGGCCGATAAATAAAATTGTTGCCGGCTAAATTGACCCGGGAAGAAAAAAAACACCGGTAGGCAGGCTATCAGCACGTCACCCACCACTTTAGCTGGAGGCAGTATGCATTTTGAAAACATTGTTTGAAACCTGAATGTTTTACTTCATTTTATGAGGCATGTCCTACCTTGCTTGAAAATCCAAACAAAGAAATGGGCAGGCAATTATTTTATAAAGACTTGTTTCAAGTTTGGAGAAGCATACAATTTATCCTACCACTTCTTCCAATCTGCGTGCCAGTTATGATTTTCATATGCGCATTTCCGTGGAAGTTTCATTTCAATAATAACGTTTTTGTTTCTCAAAATCATTATTACGTTAAATCATAAAAATCTTATTTATAATGATAAAAATATAAAAGTTGAAACTCAACTAATGCGAGAGCACTAGCATCTGCCATATGGACACATTTATACACTGTGATCATTGGTGGCTAAATGAGCCTAAATGAGCACATGGAACTCAGGTGGCCAATGCATCTGGTGGCCTATAACTTATTGTCAACTAAGTAACATTACATAAAGCTGACAAATAAAACATACTAATGGAAATTCCAGTTCTTTCAAATCACATTCATCTCTCTACTCAGCCTGTCTGCCTCCCTTTCCTATCTGTCTTGACTGGAGCTATTATTGCTAGTGAAGTGCAACATGGAATCAAATCAACTGGATCCAGCCTGAAGTGGTTTCTAGCTAACTTGCAACATTGCATCTACCAGCCTATTACAGCCCTCAGACAGCTGTTTTTGCAAAAGGTATTTTATGACTTTTCCACTGAGGCATGGTGATTTTTTCAAATAGCCTAATAGTTCCTCACAATAGGCCTATCATTCGCAATGGATGTAAAAAAGTTAATAAAAAAATAAAACAGTTGACTTACTGTGTGGGATGAAGAAAAAAATTTACTGAGAGACTTGGTTTATTAATAGTGGATGTGGTAAGTTAAGAAAAGCAGAAAACATCCTCAAACGGGCACTTTCCTACATTTGTGCACAGCAGGCCAGGTAGGCTACTTCTATGCGGGCTCCCTCAACATTAACAAGACAGAGAAACCAGACCCATGTTCATTGCTCACACGGAGCACTCCAAACAAAAGACAATGGGGGGAAAAAAGGCTAAACTCATAAACGATAGTTATGAAATAAACCTAAACTTGTTTCTCACAAGTGTAGCAGGTTGTGAACTCTGCAAAACACATTTCCACCCCAAGAATGAGAATGGTAAATGACTGTAGGCCTAGTAATACAACCAAATGACGGGCATTAACGGTACATTTACTACTCGAGACACATGTAATGGGGAATTGATAAAAATAAACAATTCACACAACGAAACAGCAAAATAATTGTCAGGAGACAGCTGAGTGCATTCTGGAGAGCTGAGAGCATGCATTCTGGAGACAGATTTTTATTTATTTCACCTTTATTTAACCAGGTAGGCTAGTTGAGGCACAAGATGCGCCTATAGTCTATCTTTGCCACACACCCCTCCCCTTCTTCTTGTCTCAATATTTGAAATCTTCACATATCTTAGATGCTTTTCACTGACAGCCGCCACCTGCGCTGCCTATTAAAAACTTCCTCTTATGCCATTTCTCTCTTGTTCTATTGGTTTTCATATCAACTTTCTTTTGTTGTCCAGAAGCCAAAGGTACAATCCTAGTCATAATAGCAACCCGTCCTAGTTGTTGCATCTTTAGAGTCCCCCTCTTTCTAAGGAGATTTTCATCTCTGTCATATACTGCTGGCATCAGGTGCACTGTTTAGAATTGCATTTAAGCAAACGTTTGAAAGTGACGTTTTATTGGCGGCTTCATTACAGGAGTTGAATGTTCTGTTGAGATGAATTACCACAATGTAAATGTTATTTCTGTCATTCTGAGCACCGGACGCCCTAATGGGTTGCGAACCCAATGCATGTGGGTCCGGTACATTTCTCAAAATGGCCAGTAAATGTAAATCTTCCCGGTCACGTTGTCCGGCACCACATTATCCTAACGGAAACCCTGATATAAAAGCATTAATAACCTGCTGTGTCTAAAGGATGTGTTTCCTGCTAGTCAAAGACTAACAATGTTTGTTATCACAAAGTGTAATAGCACAATCAAGTTTTCAATCGATTTTCATCTTAGACTTCAATCCACATAGTGTGTGTGTCACCTTATAGTAGGTCTTGGCGTTGTTGAACATGAGCTGGAAATCAGCAGTGAGCTGCTCCACATCTTGGTAGTCCTCTGACTTGAGCTTCTGCTGGATCTTGGTCATGTCTATAGGCTGGGACACCACCTCATAGTAGTCTGGCTGTTTCCTAAGGGAGGAAGAGGCAGAGATAAGTCACCTGGGGGCTTTTCCTCTACATTTAGTCTATGGTCATTTGGCACCAAATATCAGAAAATGGGTTGCGAAAGGGAGGGACTACATGGACATGTCCAATGAGAAATGCTAGTTAAGTTTTTTGCTGCAAATTTTTGTTATGATCCTTACCTTCTCTTTGGTACCCTGATGAACAGCTCACAAAGCAGTCTTCCCTGGTCGTCCTTGTGGTCCCTAACAGTGTTGTACACCTCATGGCACACAGCAATCTGTTGAACACAAAACATGATATAATAATTAAATGTGTCAAAGCAGACAATTCCGTGTTTGGGATACTTGGATTCACTGCATCACACAAATAAAACATGGCAAACCTGACCAAGAGTAAAACAAGGATGTTGATAAAGATAACCACAAGCTTTATCAATGGGATAATTAGGGTGGGTTCGTAAATTCCCTCTGGAGTGTCAGTCTGCACTCTCGAACAGCTTTGTTCGATTGTCCATTCGTAAATTCAGTGCATTACGCTCATGGAGCGTTCAGAGCGCACACTGGATGCTCTGGCCGAGGAGCAGGGTTGATCCGAGCGTTCTGACCTCACAATGGTAGTCAAGAGCCCACGCTAACTAACTAACTAACTAAATCTGGCTAGCTTCTTCCAAACACAAATGAGAGAACACCTCACGCTTCACTACTTTACTCTCCCTAGCAGAGCTGGTTAGATAACATGTAAACAGTCTGTGCTGCTAGCAACAATTTGATTCAGTTTTTTTGCCGACGTTTACTGATGTCTGTCAAATTCAATGGGTTTTGCCTTAATTTCTCAGAACAAGAATAGACTTTCAGAAGAAAGTTCTTTGTTTCTGGCCATTTTGAGCCTGTAATCGAACCCACAAATGCTGATGCTCCAGATACTCAACTAATCTAAAGAAGGACAGTTTTATTGCTTCTTTAATCAACACAACAGTTTTCATCTGTGGAAACATAATTCCAAAAGGGTTTTCTAATGATCAATTAGTGTTTAAAATTATAAACTTGGATTAGCTAGCACAATGTGCCATTGGAACATAGGAGTGATGGTTGCTGAAAATGGGCCTCTGCACTCCTATATAGATATTCCATAAAAATCTGCCGTTTCCAGCTGCAATAGTCATTTACAACATTAACCATGTCTACATTGTATTTCAGATCAATTTGATGTTATTTTAAAATGGACCAAAAATGTGCGTTTCTTTCAAAAACAAGGACATTTCTAAGTGAACCCAAACTTTTGAACGGTAGTGTATATATTTTGTAGTTCATTTTATGTTATTTTCACATTAATGTGTCACATCAGTTTGCAAACAATGCAAAATATTATAATTGAGTTAAGAAATCCGCTTACAAACATGGTCTCTTTTTTGCTTTCTTGAGTAAGGCATCTCCAAAATACATGCATTTCAGCCTAGCTCACTGCTTTCTGTGCTGGTGGGGCAGCCAGCGGAAAATACAGAGTGTAGGGGTTGGTAATGTTCTCTAGTTGCGCCGTAATTGGCTCAGTGTTCTGTCACTCATGGGGACACTACGTCACCGCAATATTCAAGCCCCTTGGGTGCTGCCATAGATTGACATTAGAAGTGCGCATCCAAGAAGGCTCAAGGCCACTGATAAATATCTACCGTAGCTTTGATTGGACTGATCATGTCAACATCATACTTTCAAAATCTTAGCTAGCAAGTTAGACAAGCAGTCATCATTAATCAAGTCGACAATCTACTGGCAAATCCTTTTCAATCCTTGTCATATGAAGAGAAATTATAGATAAAATGTATCGGTGCTCATCTGACATTGGACATGAACATTACACAACAAGTTGGAAATCCCAAATTCAGCAATGAGTGGTTTGGAAGGAATCAGTGGCTAACTGCAAGCGGTGCAAAGCAATCACTAGTCTGCTATTCAGTGAAGTGGGGTTGCAGTCTAAGTCTGGGTTTACCGGTCTCTTTTCCAAGCTTAAACGGACAAACATTCACATATAACACCATGGGCCAGAAAAGGTTGAATACAATGGCCATGGTGTCAATCCAGCATGACTTCTGCCATGGACAAAACAACTGGAAAATCTCAGACTTCAGTGAGTTCAAGACAACTGGGAACTCTGAAAAGAAACTAGCTCCAACTGGGAAAATACGTTTTGAACGGTCCTAGTTGAGAACTTGGGCCTCTTTCTAGAGCTCCGACCTGAAGATCACTGACGTTTCGACCAACTAGAGTTCCCAGTTGTCTTGAAAGCACCATAAATTCAGAGAATGTCACACTTTGATGACAAAATTTGCCCACAAGAATGGCCACCGCACCACCTTCCTCTTCAAGTGAGCACAGAACAACAAAGATTATTCCAAAAATGTATTGTATGCTGCTGCATAATGAGGGAGATATGTATACTGTAGCTAAGAAAGTAATACTAAGTGTGTGTTGTGTAGTAAGCTGATAGTAGCTCATGTGCCTCACCCTAATTAATTTGGTCCCTTTCCCCCTTTTAACTTAGCCTACTGTTGTGACTTGGTGGTGCACATGTAGCCTATTGCCTGTTTTAGAGAAATGTAATCACTGAATATTGTAAGAGCTTTCATTGTCTGCTTATATGCTCCCTTTATGTATCCTACAGTTCTAACTTTGTTTACAGGGAGAATACTGTAAGAACGGCCCATGTTCTGAATTCTGTCACTGTACATTTCAAAAGGGCTGAAAAAAATAGTTATATTGACTACGTCCATCATAGCGTGCTCAAATAATGTCTTCATCGAAATTACGCATGGCCTCTTTTCCGCTCGTCGTTCCCTTATGCCATTTGTACATCTCAATTGTCAGTAGAATCCACATTTTTTTAAGCAAGTCAGCCATGTTTTTTTTAAGGACAGGAAATGAGGCTGAATGAACTGTTTTGCTGCCAGACAAGGCTCCGCTGATAGCTAGGTGTAGAGATGTTAAGGATTCACTCCATGGTGCTGAAAAGAAAGCTCTGAAGTTGGGACAGCTTTATTTATGCCCTAAAAGTTTGTGGGCACCGTTATAGTGCAATTAATGCATATAACGCATTGTTTAGTGGCTTTGCTGGCATGCATAAAAATAATGGGGGGAGTTTGCCCCACCAAGATTTACATGCTAAAATCGCCACTGCCAGAGCTAGAAGATAAGAAATTCAACTCACAGGATCTACCGTAGGGACATTAGAGGGTCTTCTCCTCTTTCGCCCGCTTCCAGGAGTGGAGGAGGAGGCATCGTCAAAGTCCCCTCCGCTCACACTACTACTGGATGGAGAGGTGGCCCTTCTCCTTTTCGAACTCATTGGTATAACTGATGGTACCTTCAAAACAACACACACAAATACCGTTAGCTTGCTGGCTAAGTAGCCATCCAATTTTTATAATATTATAAACACTGACTAGACCTGTAACGTTACAGAATTAAGTATTTTATTATAATTCGTTTATTTAACTAGGCAAGTCAATTAAGAAAATATTATGATTTACAATGACGGCCTACAAAGAGACAGAGTCCCGCGGGGACCAGGGCTGGGATAAAAAATAAAATGTACTGTACACTAGTAGGACAAAACACACATCACGACAAGACAGACACCACTAGCTACATAAAGAGAGACCTAAAACGACAACACAGCATGGCAGCAAAACAACACCACCGTAGCAACATAACACGGTAGCAACACAAACATTGAGCGAGATTAACGATGAAAAGCATTTAAACACGTCCGTGTTAACTTTATCTGGCTACCGGTAACGTTAGCTAGGTAGCGGTTAGTTATCGAACATGGGAAAATGGGATCTTCGACGTAGAATATTGGCTAGTTTATCTCGCTATCTAGCTAACAATCTGCCGATAAATACAGTTAGCAGTAACGTTGTTAGCTAGCTAGATGACTAAGTTACTTACAAAGGCGAGCGCCTAAAATTGTAACGTTCGCTAAACCGTAAAAACTAGAACTAGCTTGCTAACAAGCTAGTTGTAATGTTACTTTGATAAACAAATTTAAAGCAAAATGCAAACCCGGCTTACCTGAATTGTAGTATATTTCCCTGAGCAAAATTGTTTCGTTAAAAAGTCAATTCATTCGAAACGTTAGCTAGTCAAGCTCCTCCCCTGTAGCAGTATATTGCCGGATGTGACCCTATAAAGCTGCGATCCATTTGGAAAAAGTGGAGGCGGCTCGGACTTGAAACGGTATCAAATGCATGAAGCGAGACTGTGGGTGGTGGTGGTTGAAAGAGCACGCTTGTTTGAAATGGAAAAGCGTCGTGATAGCTTTTGATAAAGAAGAACATCAATATGAAGCAGCTGCTTTATAAGTGGGATGCACTGTTGAGCGCAACATCCCGAGGGGTTCGTGCTGATTGTTCGGAGATTGTGACAGCCGGCTAAATGGCGTCCCTTGAGAAGGCAAGAACCCGATGTATGTCAGGACAAGTGCAGTATTAGCATAAGGGCACATATACTTGGAATATGGAGGGAGAAAGAGGCAGATGAGATCTAAGAGCGAGGGAGGAAGAGGGTGAGCTTGAGTCTGTTAAAAATGCCGGGAAAGGGTGAGATGGTTTGTTCAAGAAGAATGGTAGAAAGGGTAAGCAGAGTGAACTAAAGACAGGAGGTGAAATGGAAGTGAATGAGGGCGAAGTATCGGAGGTGGTAGGTGTGAAGTTCTCGGAGCCCGAGGCTTGCACCAAGGGTTAGGATAAAGATGAGCCTGTGACAGTAGGAGTGACTTTTTTGGAAAAAGTGGACCCTTGCCTTTTGGCTGATCCATTTGTGGTTTCAGGGTGGGTGAAAACAGAGTTGGGTGCTGTGGAATCGGTGAAGTTAACCAGAAGTGGTCTTGTTTGTGTTTCTGCTGGTCAGAGGGAGAAGGTGCTCTGCGTTAAACTAATAGGGGCAAGAAATGTGAATCGTTTTGCTCCCAAGAAAAGGGTTCCATTGAAAGGAGTGATTACTGGGGTAGCAGTAAATGTAAAAATTGACCAACTGAAGGGGAAGATTCCTGGTGTTTGTGAGGCTTGTCGTTTGGTGCGACACAGACAGGGTGGCGTGAGTGGTGAAACCGAGTCGTTGTCTGTACTTTTGAGTTTAGATGTTGAGTCTTTGCCCGACAAAGTGATGTTAGAATAAATACGTTTACTGTATGAGCTTTTGTGCCGAATACATTACGTTGTTATAGGTGTCAAGCTTATGGGCATGTGGCAACAGTGTGTAGGGGGGAGGTTCCTAGGTGTGCGGAAGTGCATGAGACAAAGGAATGTGTAGCATTGGGGAAAGTCGTGGTATGTTAATTGTAGAGGTGCCCATAGGGCTGGGGATCAAAAATGTTCTGTGCAAGAGAGGCAGGTTGAGGTTCCAGGGTTAGAGTAGTGCAGAGGTTGTCAAATGCTGAGGCAGTGAAGAAAGTAGAGGAAGATGGGTCAAGGGGGAGGGATCCTGAGAGGAGTGGTGTGAGTAGGAGATCAAATTAGATTTTTAGCATGTATAGCAATGGTTATCAACTGTACTGCAGGGATGGAACATAAGTTGCAGAAAATGTAGGTTGTGGTGGCAGCTGCAGAGGGGTATTTGGGTGTGCGAGATTTGACATCAGAAGAGTTACAGTGTGTGTTAAGTGGTGGTCTCATACTTTCAGGTTGTTGGCATGAGGTAGGACTAAATAGATTGAAATAGTGGAGTAGGTTGGTATTTTTTATTATTTGATTTATTATTAAATTTTTTGTGAGTGTTGTGTTAGATGGTAGGATATTTGTTTATTTATTTCAAGAAAAGTATAAGGGAGTTGTACTCCAGTCTAGTAGGTGGCGGTAATGCAACATTTATTGGATGCCAACCGCCGTTACACCTCATCGAAGAAGAAGGCGGCGTTGGACTTACAAATCAAATATCTGTAAAATATCCCTGTTGTGGTGGCATAGTGTTTCTATCTTACGGTGAATGGTGGTGCTTGGGAAACATGGCGGAAGTGGATGATGAGTTCGAATCAAGCAGCGTGTCAAGAAAAGTTGAAGACGAATGTTCACAATGGACAACAGTAGTATCGAAAACTATAGAAAGTAAATTGTCTAAAATTTGAGAAAAATAAGAAAGTCTGACTGTCCTGTTTTTTGATAAAGAACAAATAGCTACGCATGTAAAGTGTTGGTCCCATGTTTCATGAGATGAAATGTGCAGTTTTGTCACACAACACAATGCCACAATTGTCTCAAGTTGAGGGTGCATGCAATTGGCATTCTGACTGCAGTAATGTCAACCATAGCTGTTGCTAATTGAATGCTAATTTCTCTACCATAAGCCGCCTCAGCATCATTTTATTGACAGTATGTCCAACCGGCCTCACAACCACAGACCACGTGTAACCACGTTAGCCCAGGACCTCCACATCCGGCTTCTTCACCTGTGGGATCGGCTGAGACCAGCCACCCAGACAGGATGAAACTGTGGGTTTGCACAACCGAAAAATGTCTGCACAAACTGTCAAAAATCGTCTCAGGGAAGCTCATCTGCGTGCTCGCTTTCCTCACCAGGGTCTTGACCTGACTGCAGTTCTGCGTTGTAACAGACTTCAGTGGGCAAATGCTCACCTTCAATGCACACTGGCACACTGGAGAAGTGTGCTCTTCACAGATGAATCCCAACTGTACTAGGCAGATGGCGTGTATGACATTGTGTGGGCGAGTGGTTTGCTGATGTCAACGTTGTGAACCCCATGGTGGTGGTAGGGTTATCGTATGGGTAGGCATAAGCTACGGACAACGAACACAATTTCATTTTATCTATGGAATTTTTATTGCACAGAGATACTGTGGACGAGTTCCTGAGGCCCATTGTTGTGCCATTCATCCACTGCCATCACCTTATGTTTCAGTATGATAATGCACCATGTCTCATGTCTCAAGGATCTGTACACAATTCCTGATAGCTGAAAATGTCCCAGTTCTTCCTTGGCCTGCATACACATCAGACATGTCACCCATTGAGCACGTTTGGGATGCTCTGTTGCATCTGTTGGTCAGATACTGACTGGATATCTGTATTCCCAGTCATGTGAAATCCATAGATTAGGGCAGTGTTTCCCAACCCTGGTCCTTGAGTACCCCCAACAGTACACATTTTTGTTGTAGCCCTTGACAAACATGCCTCATTCAACTCATTGAAGGCTTGATGAGTTGACAAGTTGAATAAGGTGTGCGTGTCCAGGGTTACAATAAAACTGTGTACTGTTGGGGGTACTCGAGGACCAGGGTTGGGAAACACTGGATTAGTGCCTAATTTATTTATTTAAATTGATTAATTTCCTTATATGAACTGTAACTCAGTTAAATCTGTTGCTGCAGGATTATTTTCCTGGTGTAGCAAATTGGCTCAAATTACATCTGTAGAGTTCTCAGAATCTAAATGAATTTGTTTTAACATTCTGAAATTAAATCTCATGCAATTATGATTGTATTTCATTCATTGGAATGGAATTGTGTGGAATCTGGTATTGCACCCTCAATAATAATTTATAATAACAGCATCATGGTGTGTGAGGCTATTAGCATTAAGAAATAGGCTACAATCCTTTCCAGTAGGGTTGCAAAGAGAGGGCACATTACTGGAAACTTTCTAAGTTTACCAGGAAACTACTAGAATTTTGGTAGCTTTCAAGTTCTTTGGGGAATTTTACAAGATGATATCTAGTGGCCTTTTTGGGTACTTCTGATTATCACAGGGGTCTGTAATTACTATGGCCTTCTGTGTGGCCTTATCACATGTAAGATAAGATGATTTAAAAAAAAAAAAAAAATAAGAATGACAAATCTGTAAAAACATTCTCTTAAAAATAAACAATCAACTTAGTGAATGCCATTGGTTTTTAATATGAGGGGTTGATCATTAAATATCCTTTATATATATATTATGATGGTTTCATCATGAAATATCCTTTATAAATATTTTTTACACCTTTTTTTCTACTATATCAATATGTCTTTGTTGTAAATGTTTTGGTGCCAAACTGGTGGCAGTTGTGAAAAAATGATGTCATTGCTGTTGATTAGATTAGCTTTTTTCCTTAGTTAGGATATTTTCTTTTGAACCATATGGTATATCTACTAGAAACTCATGGACACAGATATAAAAAGTAATACTAGCCTATATTTCAGGCCTGCTATATATTAATTATAAAATAAATGTTATTCAAGTGTAAATTACCAAAGTTACCATAGATACCTGTTAATTATGAAATGACAGAAGATTCCGCTACCTTTGGTAAATTACCGGTAGCTTTAAAACCTGCATGCCAGGCTCTGTTGATGCCAGGCTATATTGATTCAACCCTTGTGTGGTGTTTGTGTCTGTGGGACCCATTTTCAATGTTTACTGAAAGAAAAATGACACAATGAATCATTTTTTTCAACCTGAGACTCATTGGCCTTGGCTCATTTTCTGTGAAGGACATGTAAAAGAACACATACACAATTATTTTGCATGTGTGGTGTTTGGGTCCACTGGACCTGGGGGTAATAAAAGTGTGGAAAAGTGTGTGTGTAGGTGAAAACAAGTAAAAATGAAACAAAAAGGTTTGCTGTGTGCCTTCACTCTGTTTTCCTCCTCCCTGGGCCTGCTGTTTCAACATAGCACCAATAACCTGTCTGTATCCCTGCCTGTCTGCCTGTCTCCTGCTTTTATCACACTCTTTACCCTTTGTAGAGTGTGAAACTACACAATCTATTGCGGGAACCTGCACAGTGTTATTACAATACATTATTTCGATACAATGTAAAAAAAAATATATATATATATATATTTTCTCACACTACCCCAGCCAGGTGCAAAGTGGAGGAGGGACACAACAAATAAATAGCTTTGCATGTGTGGCTTCTTACCACAATCAATCAGTATGGTCAAAATAATCTCTGCTCAGAGGGCCTTAGAAATAATATTTGCAGAGAGAGAAGCTGGTGTGGTAGGACCATCTTCCACTTTGGAAGATGAAGAATATTCTGTCAATTCTGAGTCCGACAGTGAGTTGGAAGAAGAGGATGAGATTGACCCTCAGCCAGACCAAGGACCAGCCCGTCAGCAGCCAGCCCCAGGAACATCCCGTCAGCAACCAGCTCATCAGCAGCCTGAAGGAGGAGAAATATGGATGTCAAAAAATTGTGAAATTGAATGGTCTTATTGCCCAAGGAATGAGCCACCCCGCATGGCTGTCAGTGTGATAAGAATGATACCAGGGCCGACGCTGATGGCGGTTACTCATGTGCAGAACATAAAGTCTTCTTTTGAACTGTTCATCCCAGACACCATCCAGAAAATCATTCTGGACTGCACTAATTTGGAGGAAAGGTGTGTTTTTGGAGAGAGATGGAAGGAGATGGCCCAAACTCATTTACATGCATACTTTGGGGTTCTTATCTTGCTGGTGTTTTCAGATCCAATGGGGAATCCAGAGAATCCCTGTGGGATGCAGAAACTGGCAGATAACTTTTCCGTGCAACAATGTCTCTGGAAAACTTCCACATTCTTTCCAGGATTATCCTCTTCAATAACCGAGACACCAGACCAGCTCGGCGGCAGTGAGACAAGCTAGCTGCAATCAGGTCAGTGGGTGGACCGTCTTCCCTGTTTTACAACCCTGGGCCCAACATTACTGTTGATGAGCAGCTTATGCCATTTAGGGGCTGCTGCCCCTTCAGGCAGTACATGGCGTCTAAACCCGCAAAATATTGAATCAAGATATGGGCTGCTTGTGATGCTGCTTCATCATATGTGTGGAACTTGCAAGTGGATACAGGGAAGCCAGATAGGAGCCCCAGAGAAGAACCAAGTGATGTGGTTTGTTCTGGACGTGGCCACAACATCACATGCGATAACTTTTTTACTTTGCAGAAGCTGGGACAGAAGCTCCTCAACAGGAAGCTGGCGATGGTAGGAACTGTACAAAAAAACAAGCCAGAGCTCCAACCTCAGCTGTTGAATACACGGAACAGGCCTATCAATTCCTCTAAGTTTATGTTCACGTCCCCAGTGTCCTATGTGCCAAAGAAAGGCACAAATCTGGTACTCATGAGTACGCTGCATAGGGATGGGAACATTTTTGGCCAGGAACATCAAAAAACAAATCATAATGGATTATAATGCCACAAAAGGAGGGGTGGACAATTTAGACAAGCTGGTGACTGGCTACAGCTGCAAACGAAGAACCCTACGCTGGCCACTTGTGATATTCTTCAACATCTTGGACATCTCGCCCTACAACGTGTTTGTCATCTTGATGGCGTTGAACCCAGATTTTAACAGAGGGAAGCTCCAGAGGTGACGGCTCTTTCTCGAAGAGCTGGGCAAGGCATTGGTAGGACCTAAAATCCAGAGGAGGCAATATATCCCAAGGACCCCAGCTTCTGCAGCCATCGTAAGGCGGATTCAGGAGGAGGATGCTGGTGCCCCATCTGCCCATCCATCTGACCCACAGAACCAACAACTCTGGAAGTGTGAGGGATGTTGTTGCATGTGTGTGTGTGTCTGACTCTCATACCTTGGCCTGCTGTAACTATATATGTGAGTGAGATGTTAGTAAAATTCCTGAATTAAGTGTTTTCATCATTCTAGATTGCAGCCTGTAGCAACAAGAAAAAGCACTGTGATGTGTGTGGGCCCAAGAAGGACAGGAAGACACAGTGCACATGCATCAAGTCTAAGAAATACATTTGCAACACACACACAGTAAAACTCTGTCCCTCATGTGGTGTGCAGACCAGCATTAATTTGTGTTCAATGGGGCTCATTTATCGTTTCCATAAAATACTGTATGTAAAATGTGTCCTTCCAATTTGTTCAGTTCAAAGCAATAGACATCAATAGTGATGAAAACCTTGTTTCATTTATATTTGTTCAATATAAACATGATTTATTCCACCCATGTCTTAATTTTTATTTATATAAAAAACGAATAGTGATTTTATTGATAAATGTGATCTGTATGCTGTCTATATTGCTTGTAATTGATATAAGTCAACATATAAGTATTACGTATTTTTACGTAAATTGTTATGGTTGTATCGTTTTAAAAACCCAATAATGCTGTGGGTCCATCAGACCCGCGAACATTGGATGCATAACAAAAACATGTACACCAGACAATGGTTAAGTAAGGCCAGTAGGCTACTTTTTAGCTGTGGTTGATTTAGGGCTGTTTGATTTCCTGAGCTGT
The DNA here is from genome assembly GCF_016432855.1 of Salvelinus namaycush. Classification (NCBI taxonomy): domain Eukaryota; kingdom Metazoa; phylum Chordata; class Actinopteri; order Salmoniformes; family Salmonidae; genus Salvelinus; species Salvelinus namaycush. Next base: position 39,134,482 of record NC_052308.1, read on the forward strand.
GAAGCCAATACCCTTCTTTGACGTCAGGCGCGAGACCAGCAACCTCAACTGATAAAGCGCTGCGCTTAGAGCCAAACAGCCCATTAAGAGGGAGAAGGGATTCTTGAGCTTTGCGCATTCAGGTAAGATTTGCATTGAATTTGGACGCAAAAGAAAACAGGCAAACCACATTGTACACATAGCGGGTTTTTTTTTGTCCTCGGGTAGGCTATAATGTCGCAGTAGACTATTATATAGCCTGTCTATCCAACTGGCGCATGTTCGATTTTGCATAGGCAATGTCTTCTACGTACTCCCTTAGCTTACAATTCATATCCATCTATGACTATAGCCGTTTTATACTCTCGCTGGACTATAGCCTACCCTTGAATATTCAGAATGTTTATGTACACCCATACACCTTGTATTTTGATTCCAACAATCGCCTATTGATGCGCGCTATACTTGTAGGCTACCTGTGTTTGACAGATTAGTCTATATGATAATATATCACATTGGTTAACCCGTCTGCTATTGTAGGCCTACCGTTGTCATTGATAGCCTAATCGTGTCTATGAAAACCTGCCAGTTTCTCACATAATTGACAGTGAAGTAAGTACTTGGCTGCGTTTACACAGGCTGTCCAATTCTGATCTTTGTTTCACTAATTTACATCAGATCTTTCATATCAGGTATTTTTCAGAGCTTTTTACATTAGATCTTTTCACGTCAGATTTTCTTCACAGCTGATCAGTTTGTTCAAAATACCAATTAGTGAAAAAAGGGCAGAATTGGTCTGCCTGTGTAAATGCAGCCCTATTCTATTATTTTCTATATCATATCTATTTTTTCTTACATTTCAAGTCTTGTCATAGCCTGTTGGAAATCGAATAAAGCTAGAAGAACTGAGGCTATGGAACAAGATATCGCATATTTCCTGTGTTATTGGTGATATTCTGCTGTAGCCTATGGCTTTCCTTACTCTTTGAGAGATGCAATACTATACTACTATTCATGCATAAAGCAATAATGTCCAGGACTGCCACACTTTTCCATGTGACTACTGCACTGTGCTACACACTAGGATTTTGCCAACAAGGTAATGGTCATCATCAGTTCTCGATAGGTTGGCATGAAAGACAGTTGTAGAGAGGTTGCAGGTGTACCACAGATGTTAGGGTCCAGAAAAATCTCCCTAAACAAGTATGTTTGACTGTTGCCTTATTCAACTTCTTTTCACCTCATTACAACCTACAGACAAAGTATGTGAAATTAATAAAATTGTACTGCTAAATCTCCTAGTTAAACACTTCACTAAATGAAACATCCATCCTAATTATGGTGGATGGGACTACTTGAGCCTACTGCCTGCCAATGTCTCCTGCACTTAAAAAAAATGATTTCATCCATCAGATTCCAGTGTTGACTCTTGGATGTTGAACAATATTATCTGAAGATAAGTAAAATTGTTGAAATTGTTGCATGTTGTGTTTTATATTTTTGTTCAGTGCATATACGGCGCATTCAAAATATTCAGACCCCTTGACTGTTACGTTACAGCCTTATTCTAAAATGTATGAACGTTTTTTTTCTTCTCATCAATCTACACACAATACCCCATAATGACAAAGCAAAAACAGTTGATATTTTTTTTTTTGCGAAGGTATGAAAAATAAAATACATATCTCATTTACATAAGTATTCAGACCCTTTATCAGTACTTTGTTGAAGCACCTTTGGCAGCGATTACAGCCTCGAGTGTTCTTGGGTATGACACTACAAGCTTGACACACCTGTATTTGGGGAGTTTCTCCCATTCTTCTCTGCAGATCCTCTCAAGCTCTGTCAGGGTGGATGGGGAGCTTCGCTGCACAGCTATTTTCAGGTTTCTCCAGAGATGAGATCGGGTTCAAGTCCGGGCTCTGGCTGGGTCACTCAGGGACATTCAGAGACTTGTCCCGAAGCCCCTCCTGCTTTGTCTTGGCTGTGTGCTTAGGGTCGTTTGCCCCAGTCTGAGGTCCTTGACGCTCTGGAGCAGGTTTTAATCAAGGATCTCTATACTTTTCTCCGTTCATCTTTCCCTCGATTCTGACTAGTCTCCCAGTCCCTGCCGCTGAAAAACATCCCCACAGCATGATGCTGCCACCACCATGCTTCACCGTAGGGATGGTGCCAGGTTTCCTACAGACGTGACGCTTGGCATTCAGGTTTCATCAGACCAGAGAATCTTGTCCTTCAGGTGCCATTTAGCAAACTCCAAGCTGGCTGTCATGTGCCTTTTACTGAGGAGTGGCTTCTGTCAGTTTCCCCCATCTCCACAGAGGAGCTCTGTCAGAGTGACCATCAGGTTCTTGGTCACCTACCTGACCAAGGCCCTTCTCCCCTGATTGCTCAGTTTGGCCAGCTCTAGGAAGAGTCTTGGTGGTTCCAAACTTCTTCCATTGAAAAATGATGGAGGCCGCTTTGTTCTTGGGGACCTTCATTGCTGCAGAAATGTTTGCTACCCTTCCCAAGATCTGTGCCTCGACACAATCCTGTCATGGAGCTCTGCGGCTAATTCCTTCGACCTCATGGCTTGGTTTTCTTGTTTTTTTTGGCTTGCTCTAACGTGCACTGTCAACTGTGGGACTTTATTTAGACAGCTGTGCGCCTTTCCAAATCATGTACAACCAATTGAACTTACCACAGGTGGACTCCAATCAAGTTGTAGAAACATCTCAAGGATGATCAATGTAAACAGGATGCACCTGAGCTCAATTTCGAGTCTCATAGCAAAGGTTCTGAATACTTATATAAATTATTTCTACCGGTCAAAAGTTTTAGAACACCTACTTATACAAGTTTTTTTTTTTTTGTACTATTTTCTACATTGTAGAATAATAGTGAAGACATCAACAACTATGAAATAACACATATGGAATCATGTAGTAACCAAAAAAGTGTTAAACAATATACACACACACTACATGACAAAGTATGTGAACGCCTGCTCATCGAACATCTCATTCCAAAATTATGGACAATAAAAATGGAGTTGGTCCCACTGCTATAATAGGTTCCACTCTTCTGGGAAGGCTTTCCACCAGATGTTGGAACATTGCTGCAGGAACTTGCTTCCATTAGTGCATTAGTGAGTTTGTGCCCTGATGTTTAGGCCTGGCTCGCATTCGGTATTCCAATTCATCCCAAAGGTGTTTGATGGGGTTGAGGTCAGGGCTCTGTGCAGGCCAGTCAAGATATTCCACACCTATCTCGACAAACCATTTCTGTTTGGACCTCGCTTTGTGCATGGGGGCATTGTCATGCTGAAACAGGTAAGGGCCTTCCCCAAACTGTTGCCACAAAGTTGGGACCACATAATTTTCTAGAATATCATTGTATGCTGTAGCGTTAATATTTCCCTTCACTGGAATAAGGGGCCTCGTCTAAACCATGAAAAACACCCTCAAACATTATTCCTCCTCCACCAAACTTTACAGTTTGGACTATGCGTTGGGGCAGGTAGCGTTCTCCTGGCATCCGCCAAACCCAGATTCATCCATCGGACTGCCAGATGGTGAAACATGATTCATCACTCCACAGAACACGTTTCCACTGCTCCAGAGTCCAATGGTGGCGAGCTTTACACCACTCCAGCCGACACTTGGCAATGTGCATGGTGATCTTAAGCTTGTGTTGCGGCTGCTTGGCCATGGAAACCCATTTCTTGAAACCCCCTGACAAACAGTTCTAATGCTGACGTTGCTCCCAGAGGCAGTTTGGAACTCTATATTTTTGCAACCTAGGACATACGATTTTGACTATCTATTTATGAAATGGGTAGGACCGCGGGCTGCCAGTTGCCCATCCCTAATATATATACTGAATAAAAATATAAAAATATGTTCCTTTGCAGGATAAGCGTATTTCTCAAAAATGTTGTGCACAAATTTGTTTACATCCCTGTTAGTTAGCATTTCTCCGTTGCCACAATAATCCATCCACCTGGCAGGTGTGGCATATCAAGAAGATGATTAAACAGCATGATCATTACACAGGTGCACCTTGTGCTGGGGACAATAAAAGGCTACTAAAATGTGCAGTTTTGTCACACAACACAATGCCACAGATGTCTGAAGTTTTGAGGGAAGATGCAATTTGCATGCAGACTGCAGGAATGTCCACCAGAGTGGTTGCTATGGAATTTAATGTTAATTTCTCTACCATAAGCCACCTCCAACGTCATTTTAGAGAATTTGGCAGTACGTCCAACCGGCCTCACAATCGCAGATCACTTGTAAGCACGCCAGCCCAGGACCTCCTCATCCAGCTTCTTCAGCTGCAGGATGGTCTGAGACCAGTCACCCGGAAAGCTGACGAAACTGAGGAGTATTTATGTCTGTAATAACGCCCTTTTGTGTGGAAAAACAAATTCTGATTGGCTGGGCCTGGCTCCAAAGTGGGTGAGCCTATGCCCTCCCAGGCCCACCCATGGCTGCGCCCCTGCCCAGTCATGTGAAATCCATAGATTAGGGCCTAATGAATTTATTTCAATTGATTGATTTTCCTTATATGAACTGTAACTCAGTAAAATCTTTGAAAATGTTGCTGGGGCGGCAGGTAGCCTAGTGGTTAGAGTGTTGGGCCAGTAACCAAAAGGTTGTTAGATTTAATCCCCGAGTTTACAAGGTAAAAATCTGTCATTCTGCCCCTGAACAAAGCAGTTAACCCACTGTTTCTAGGCAGTCATTGTAAATAAGAATTTGTTCTCAACTGACTTGTCTAGTAAAAATTATCTTGCATTTATATTTTTGTTCCGTATACTATACTGTATACAGAAACTATAACCACATTTCTCGCTCTCTTTCCTTCTCTTAGCCTTGTGGTAAATACACAATCTCAAGTGGTGATCACTCTTTACTCGTAATTTATCGATTGAAATGTCCTTTGAGTTGTAATGAATTACATACTAAAGGGAGACGGCATTGGAAAGTGCTTTAAATCTCCAATATTGATCCATACATCTGGTTTAGCACCATGTCTGCTTCCCAAATGGCACCCTATTCCTTATTTGTGTTGTGTGTCTTTTCCAGTGAGCAGATTTTTCTGGCTAATTTTGAATTTGATTAGGATCCCCATTAGCTGACGCCATGCATAACATCAGCTAATCTTCCTGGGGTCCAACACAGAACTAAATAGACATTACAAACAATTACAATTTACATTAAGAGATTAACAAGTAGACATTGCAGACAATTAAAATACCCGACCGGTAATATATTTAACATTCAGTGAATGCTCTCTGGGATTAGTATCTGTCCAGTCATATGGTTGATTGCATTAGATGTTCTTTAGGTTTTTCTTGAAGGTGGATTTACTTTTTGCCTGAGAAATGTGAGCTAGTAAATGGTGATGCTAAGCTTTCTGCCTGACTGTCCACCACTTTATTCCTCCACAGTTCTCCCTTGGCCGATCGGATTGACAGTTTAGGATAGGATGCCCCTTGGAGATCTAGAGGACGGGAATGGATGGAAAAAGAAGACGTCAGACATCAAAGAAAACTACGACTTCAAAGAAATTCTGGGAACGTAAGTGTTCTGACACCACTGTTACAGTAATAGCTACAGTGGGGTCCGGAATGATTGGATCCCTTGATAAAGATGAGCAAAAAAATGACTGTGTTTTTAAAAAATGATACAAATACTGAGATATATTGTATGCTAAAGAAATGGAAAACTGTATACTAATACAATTGCTCAGAGAAATAGATTTTGTTTAACAAGTAATACAAAAAATCCCTCAAATAGGGGTCAAAATTAGTGGAGAATGACATTGAGCCTTTTTCTATGAGACTAGAGAACACATTGGGAGGGATCTTAGACCATTCCTCCATACAGAATCTTTCCAGATCCTTGATATCCTTCGTCTGCCTTCTTCAATTCAAACCACTGGTTTTCAATGGGGTTCATGTCCGGAGACTGAGATGGCCACTGCTAAATGTTGATTTTGTGGTCAATTAACACATTTCTTTGTGGATGTGCGCTTGGGATGTTGTCTTGCTGGAAGATTCACTTGCAGCCAAGTTTCAGCCTCCCAGCAGAGGCAACCAAGTTTTTGGCTAAAATGTCCTAGTACTTGGTGATGTTCTTGATGCCGTTGCACCCCAGGACCAATGGCCTTTTGAAAGAACAATTCATATTCACAAAATACCTCATCCCTACTGTAAAATATGGTGGTGGATCTTTGATATTGTGGGGCTATATTGCTTCCGTTGGTCCTGGGGCCCTTGTTAAGGTCAACCGATTCATGAACTTTACCAAGTACCAGGACATTTTAGCCAAAAAACCTGGTTGCCTCTGCCAGGAGGCTGAAACTTGAATGCAAGTGAATCTTCCTGCAAGAAAATTACCCCAAGCACACATCAAGTCCATAAGCACAGACTAAGGATATCAATAGAGCCCTATTAAATCAGTGTTATTTTTTGCCTGATTCCATTTTCTGTTTTAGTTTTTCCAGGTTTCTGTTTTTCAATATCAAAATCATACTTTTTTAATAGGAAAAACAAAAAAAGTGGATGTTATAAGCCCACAACAATGCTTAAACCACACCAGAAGATCCCTTTTGGGGTCTGGGAAAAATCTGACATTTTGAATTTTGGGTGTATTTACCCTAGTTCAACTGCACACCAGCAAGGGACCGTTGTTTGGTTAGCAATGTTTCTGTAGCACTCATGTGATTGCAGAGTTGCAAAACAAAAGGCTGGATTGATGCAAATAATCATTATATCATTCTGCCATTTATGCATAGGCCACTTTGTAGTTAACATTTAATTGAGGTTTTTGGGAAAGCCATTACATTAGCATTATCACTAATGGCAACACAAAGGGGTAGACAAATGTTTGCGCACGCAGTGTCAGAGGAAGACCCCAAAAATTGTCAAAAACTCCAGTCATCCAAGTCATAGACGGTTCTCTCTGCTACCACACGGCAAGCGGTAACGGAGTGCCAAGTCTAGGACCAAAAGGCTCCTTAACAGCTTCTAACCCCAAGCAATAAGACTACTGAACATTTAAATCAAATGGCCAGCCGGACTATTTGTAAATCCTATCCTAACTCTATTTTCTTAAAACTGCATTGTTGGTTAAGGGCTTGTAAACAAGCATTTGTATTTGGCGCAGGTGACATGAAATTTTATTAGATTATTTGATTCCTGTGACTTTGCCTCTTCAGAAAGTTGAAGTAAAATATGAATCACTGAGGCTTTTTATGCATCTTTTATGTGAAACTTGGGCAGATTAATGCATTTTCTAATAAATTCAATACATTTTCTAATAAATTCAATACATTTAGTTGATTTTTCTACGAATTAAAAAAAAAAGTATATTGTTGAATTGCATTTAATGTCTAGATTCCTGGATTCCGTCCGCATTCTCCGCAACGCAGATTTTATAGGGCCCTAATTATCTAGGATCTGGAAAGAATCTCCAATCTCATAAAACATTTTAGAAAACAGCTCCGTGTCGTTATCCTCGCAAGGGGAGGGTGCTTGAAAAAAACGGATCAATTCTTTTTCAATCTCTTTTTCGGAGGAATTATATTAATATAAAATAACATAATTGTTCATTTAATGCAGTTTTTTTGCTTATCTTTATAAAGGGGTCCAATAATTCCAGACCCCACTGTATATAACTCTCAATGCTGGAAGAGAGATGTGCAAGGAGAAGTATATTATGTTTAGCGTTCCAGAGAGATTAGTGTTCTTGGCCATCATTGGATTTATTTATAGTGTCTCAGTGAGAACAGATCATATAGCAGCCAGGCCAAATGGCCCAGTAACAGCAGCTCGTGAGAGGAGCAAAGAGGGGAAAATGAAAAAAGTAGCCAATGAAAAACAGGGTGAGAAGAATACATTTTATTTAACCAGGAAACACCCTTGAGGTTTCGAATCTTCTTTTTGCAAGGGTGACATGGATGTCATTCGCGGTAATAACATACACTTGGATGTGATCATGGGGCCAACATTTTTCAACATCTTTGGCCTTTTTCTGTAGCACGGCATCATGGATCCATTATGCGTTTACTTGGATGTTCTGAGAAGGAGAACCATAGTGATCCTATAATGAAGGAGAACTCCCTTATGTCTTTGAGTAGTTAAATTTAGAATTTGTACTTAAAAATGTATCCTTGTTTGCCTTCCCACGGTGCGTATGTGTACCTTAGCATGTCTCTCCTTGGGGTAGAATGCAATGTACTCTATCCTTCGGGTATCCGCCCCCCTCAGATATAGTCATTATAAGGATGCCTGAATGGTCTCTCAGATGCTAACGGCAAGATGGTCTGACTGTTGCATTATGGTCACTGTCTTATGCGGTCTTATTTAGACCATTGCTCTTCTGGCAATTTGTTTGTGATCAGACAGAGAAAACGTTCTTATGCATTGTTTCATTTTTAAATTTCACATTTAAAAAACATTTCTCAGTAGACATTGTAATGGTCCAAACTTTGAAGCACATATGAAGCCTAGGATCGTCACATGACGTTTCGGTCAGTTCACACAGGTAGAGAATAGGGTGGCATTTGGGACTCAACCACTGTTGGATGGATAAGGAGGTGGTCCCTTACAGTATATCAGACCTGGTGTAGCCAAATGGGGAAAGCTAAAGTAAGTAGAGAGACAAGTCAGTCATATACAGTTCCAGTATTACACCATATTTATCCCAATGTTGCATCAACGTGAGAGAAGCAGATCACCGCTTCAGTGTTAAACAGTGAACAAAATGAACAAATCTTTATCCAAATATTTCAACCTTAAAGTTGTTAATTCTCTTTTTTTCCAATAACATTGGAATTCAATACAGTAGTGTGGAGTCTGACAGAATATTGAGATATTATAAAAAGTCTTATATAAGCAGGATTTAAGGAGTGAATAACCAGGAGGGTAGCATCGCCTTGTTCCTATGAAAACCTTGTAACCAATCTTCCCTCCCTGTTGTCAGTGTTCCCAGTGAGACCTGGCAGAGAGCAAAATATAATCCCACTGTATGTGTTGACGGAAAGCTCCTTACGCTCCCAGAGAGATTACTGAATTCAGTTTATCCAGGAATTCAGGGTATAGAGTTAATAAATTAATTTGGAAATATTGTATTCAGGTCTTATGGTTTAATCCTGACATTCCTCATGTGTTAGGACCCGGCTTTAGTACAAACTGTCCTGTCCTTGTGGACGTTTGATAACATCTGGATCCATAAAACAAGTTATCATTCAGTTGATGTTTTTATTTGATTTTTGAAATACAGTATGTCACTATGTACAGTGCCTTTGGAAAGTATTCAGACCCCTTGATTTTTTTACACATTTTGTTACGTTACAGCCTTATTCTAAAATGGATGAAAAATATTTTTTACACCATAAAGACAAAGCGAAAACAGGTTTTAGAAATTTTGCAAATGTATAAAAAATATAAATAATACCTTATTTACATAAGTATTCAGACCCTTTGCTATGAGAATTGAAATTGAGCTCAGGTGCATCCTGTTTCCATTCATATCGTTGAGATGTTTCTACAACCAGTGGTAAATTCAATTGATTGGATATGATTTGGAAAGGCACACAGCTGTCTATATAAAGGTCCCACAGTTGACAGTGCGTGTCAGAGCAAAAACCAAGCCATGAGGTCGAAGGAATTGTCTGTAGAGCTCCGAGACAGGATTGTTTCGAGGCACAGATCTGGGGAAGGGTAACGCATTTCTGCAGCATTTAAGGTCTTGAAGAAAACAGTGACCTCCATCATTCTTAAATAGAAGAAGTTTGGAACCTCCAAGACTCTTCCTAGAGCTGGCCGCCCAGCCAAACCGAGCAATTGGGGGAGATAGGCCTTGGTCAGGGAGGTAAGAACCCAATGGTCACTGACAAAACTCTAGAGTTCCTCTGTGGAGATGGGAGAACTTTCCAGAAGGACAACCATCTCTGCAGCACTCCACCAATCAGGCATTTATGGTAAAGTGGCACATGACAGCCCGATTGGAGTTCGCCAAAAGGCACCTAAAGACTCTCAGACCATGAGAAACAAGATTCTCTGGTCTGATGAAACCAAGATTGAACTCTTTGGCCTGAATGCCAAGCGTCACGTTTGGAGGAAACCTGGCACCATCCCCACCGTGAAGCATGGTGGTGGCAGCATCATGCTGTGGGGATGTTTTTCAGTGGCAGGGACTGGGAGCCTAGTCAGGATCGAGTCAACGATTAGCAGAGCAAAGGACAGAGAGATCCTTGATGAAAACCTGCTCCAGAGCACTCAGGACCTCAGACTGGGGTGAAGGTTCACCTTCCAACTGGACAATGACCTTAAGCTCACAACCAAGACAACAAAATGTGGAAATAGTCAAGGGGTCTGAATACTTTCCGAATGCACTGTAAGTGGCATGGAATTATGCCTGATCATATCTGATGATGACTGATCATCTAAGTTTCTTTGTTAAACATTGTGAAAAAATGTATTATAATGTATTTTCCTGGTCTTGAGTGGGACACAAATGTGCACACAAATGTGACAAAACAAGTTTCTGTGGAATGGATGGTGAGTTTAATGTAATGAATTGCTCTTTGTTTGAAACACACTCAACAGACTGTGGGAAGATGTGGTAGTGTTGTTATGTGACTAGGACCAGACCAGAGCACCGTATTGAATCATAGTGTGTTAACAAGAAAAGGAGATACCTAGTCAGTTGTACAATTGAATGCCTTTTACTTAAATGTGTCTTGCGCGTTTAAACCAACCCCTCTGAATCAGAGGGGTGCAGGGGGCTGCCTTAATCAACATCCACGGGGAACAGTGGGTTAAACTGCCTTGCTCAGAACGACAGATTTTTACCTTGTCAGCTCGGGGATTCGATCCGGAAACCTTTCGGTTACTGGCCTAATGCTCTAAACACTTGGCTACCATACGCAGGTACTAAGTGTTAGGAAGAATAGCATGTTACACTGTAAACTACTGTTTCTCTTAAAACCAAACTCTGACCACTGGGCACATCATGTCATTTCAACGTGGAAATATGGGTCATATTTGGGTGAGACGTTGTTCAATGAGATTTCAACCTTTTATTCACCCACTCAAAAAGACAGCCAGAAATGTGTTGACTTCCCGATGTGTTATCACTGCTTTCAACCATCTAAAAGCACAACCAAATTCAGATGAAAAAACAGTCAGATTTTTGGTTTAGTTGTCATCTAAATGTGTTATCACTGCACGTTCAACCATTTTAAAAAAACACACCAAAGTTGAAATGGGAATACAATGTCAGATATTTTGTATTTATACAACAATTTAATGTGTACCGTAATCACTGTTTTATCTAATAGCACAACCAAATAACCGGGACTGAAGTTGAGATTAGATTAAAAGTACATAGTGCAAGATATCAATGATGTTTGAGATCCTGCACAGATTGTTATAGCAATTGTGAAGATCTCCACAGACCTGCAGCCTTTGCATGCTATGTTGAACATGCACATTTTTTATGATTACATAGGAAGACATTTATAGTTACTGTAGGCTAACCTCAAAATGTGTCCATGGATGTGCTGGTCATTTTACGATTGAATAAATACTGTTACATTCATTTGTAAGCGCCTTAAATTTTGACTATTTACTATATTACAAAAGTTGTTTGGTTGTCAACGCAACCATATATCAACATTTTTAAGGAGATGTATCTTTTGTGCCACTGACTTTAATTCCAGTTTGTCTATAAATTAATCTTTTTTTATGTTGGATTCACGTATCTCTCAACCAACAATCTAATTTTAAGACTAAATCTAATCAAACTTTAATGTTTGATTTACTCCTATTCTTTACCTTAGATTTTTCATTGAGATGGAGATGTGAATCCAACATATCAATTCTAAATTAGACAAAATAGGATTTAACGCCAGACTAAGTCTGTGGCACAGATGGAACTATCCAAGCAGAAGATATATCTCCTTCAAATGTTAATGTTTGGTTGCGGTGACAACAAAACACAATATCCAGTTTGTCTACAAAATAATATATTGATATGTTGGATTCACGTCTCCAGCTCAACCTGTAAGGACCAACGCTGGAGATGAGAAGCAGGTACGGGAGTTGACATTTAATACGGAACAGACAGGCAACAAAACAGGAACAGCGTCAGCACACGGGTAAACAAGGACATATGACAAGTAATGCTGCAGTGGGGAACCAGACAGATATAGGGGAGGTAATGACAGAGATGATTGAGTCCAGGTGAGTCCAATAATCGCTGATGCGAGTGACGGGGAAAGGCAGGTGTGTGTACTGACTGTGGCAGGAGTGCATAAGGGCTGGGGAGCCTGGAAGAGCGGGAGCAGACGTGACACATCCAAAAATCAAGAATAAAAGAATAAGACAATCTATTTAAACTTTAAATGAAACTTTAAATAATATTTGATTTAGACCTCTTATTTACCTTAGATTTTTTGTTGAGAAGAGTTGAATCCAACATATTAATGATTAACTTGAAGATTACATTTGAAATCAACCAAAGCTTGAAACCCTATTGTATTGTCTATTTTTAGTTGAACCCTGGGTTGAATTGAAACAAAAGCTGTTGATGACTTTGCAAATGCTATATAGGCCAAAATAGTATCATTGTTGATATATAAGCTCTGTTAAACTGACCCTTTTGAATGACTTTGATAGCGACAGTGAATATATTTCGTTATTAAGAGATCTCTCAATAATCATTCTCACGATTGCACATTGGTAGTACTCAGTGACAAATATCAAAGCTAAGCTGGGCTTGGTTAAATCCCTGGATGGGAGACCAAATTAATAGCTGTAGATGGATCAACTCTGCAGGAAGAAGTGCTGCCAGCCTGTAGTTTTTTTTCTTCTGATAGTGGATATAACATTGTTTCAAAGATACAAATTCAACATTTTATACAAGGTTTGTCTTTGTTGAAAATTGGTTACAATGATGACATAGTCCTGTGGTTGAAATTCCACCCTCAAAACAACAGTTTGGATAACTTTTCAAATCCAATGTATTTTTCACATAGGTTCCACGTCACAATACATTGACAAATTACATTGAAATAACATTGATTCAACCAGTTTGAGCCCAGTGGGTGTTCTCTGGGATTCACAGTGAGTATGTTTACATGCACACTAATACTGCAATATTAAACTGATTATGGCAGTAGGCTGAGTATGGAAATAGTCATGTAAACACCTTACTCTGTTTATCTTAATCGGCGTAAAGTCAAAATAGAAGTAAGCATACGCCGATTAAAACACCTGGTTTTCTTAATCTGCATTTCAGCGGTGTATATGATCTGTGTATATGCCAGCACTGGTAGCGCAAACCTCCCTCTTCTTATGTGCGAGTGAAGTGGCTTCGGAAAAATTTTAAGTATGCATCTTAGAAATAGTTATCACAAACTTTATATGTCCAAACTTATAGTTAAAAAGGTTTCGCAAAAATAACATGGTCACTGTGGTAGAACTTTTGTTTTGATTGCTGATTTTCAGCATTTATCAAAAGTCAGATCAGTAGCCTTTTTCAGATGTGTCCATGTAAATAGGATTATTATGGATATGGTTCTAAGAATGTAAATATTTTAGACAAACTATATTAATCTGACTATCCACAATAATTGTATTATTGTGTGCATGTAACCGTGCTCAGTGTTTAAACTCCTCGCCTCAGAATAATCTAGCATGTCAAATACTGTACACATTGGTCGTGCAAAGGGCAGCATTATATTAAAGCCTTTCGGAGGGGCCTTCCAGGAGTTATTAATTGTTCAAGTTTAGTGCACTTCATACATGGAGGTGAAACGCAGGTTGATGTTTATTGTCATGAGTCTTGCCCTGGAGGCATAACTGAGTGCAGCTGGCCCATCTAACAGAAATCAAAGTCAAAATTGGCTATATCATAAAAATTCATGAAATGGTCTTAATTTTAGGTTAGGGTTATGCATTAGGGTATTCAGTGTGGTTAAGGTTCGGATTAGGTTTAAAATCAGATTTTATGACTTTGTGGTACATGAGTCATCCCAATAAAAAAAAATCCCTTTCAGACAATTTTTGGGAACTCTGTGCGGTTTGTGTAATAAAAAAAAAAAGTGTGAATGCTCCAAAGCGACTCAGACCCCTCAGAGCCTGCGACGCAAACCAAATTGAGACCATCTCGAGAGTTTGGTTCATTTTGAAGTCTGTGGTTCGGTTCCCTTTGTTAGTGCAATGTGAACACAAAGCTCTCCAGGTTCACTTCTCATTATTTCCACACCAAGCACCATATGCTACTGCAGCATTGTTTCCTCTGTCATAGCCCCTTACATTAGTGCCACAAACAAAAAATGTGCAGGTTGGCGGTACAATTTTCAATTAAAACATGATTTCATCTGCAATTCCTCTTCTGCCATTTATCCTGTTACCAGTCATTTTTACATGTAAATATTAGATTTGGATTATAATTAGTATGTCTTATTTTGTAACTAAATTCAAACTATTAGCTTCCAGTTCTCTTTGTATTTACACTGCCCTTGCCTTTTGAATGAGGACTATTTTGCCAGTTCTCTTCACCTATTTTGTGGTCCGAGTCCTCTATGCATTCACATTGCTATGTTTTAGAAAGGAACCAAGATCTTTTTCCAACATTCACTCAATGCACTCTGGGTTTTTATGAAGTGCAGGGCAAGCCATGCCATCAGATGGTGTTATTGGACAGCTAAATATACCTACTTACATTTTGAAAACGAATAGATTGCGATTAGTTAAAAGATGAGATATACTGGTAATAATTATCAGAAGATAATATTAACATGTAAACATTATTGGTAACATAATAAATAGCAGAGGAACACTGCAGATTAAATAATATTGTAATTGGAAATTGTACACTGCCCTTTCAAGAGCTAGCATTGATTTTGTGATTAGTGCTATACACGATCCTTGGGACATCCCTACCCTAAATCCTAACCTCAACCCTTACCTAACAATAGCCATTTTAAATGTCAACTTCAATGGGGTAACGTAAGTTGGGACATCCCAAGAGTCCTGGGTAGCAAGGATTTGGTACGTAATGTTGTGATTCTCACCAAATATGTTGTCTCACTATTTAAACCACACAATTGAATCAACAGCTTATGAAGCTTTCTTACCCTATAGATCACATGTTGCAAACAAATAATCAAAAAATTGTGTCAGTACAAAACTCCACACATATTTTGGAATTCCTGTGCATCCTTGACAATTGCTAAGCAACAACAAAAAATTCACAAACCTGCACATAATTTTCTTTCTTTTGTGGGTACTAATGTGAGGGGTTATGGCAGGGGAAACGGTGTTGCAGTAGTCTAGTGTGTGTGGTGTGGGAATAATGACAAGCGAACCTGGACAGCTTGGTGTTTACATTGCCCTAAAAAAGGGAACCGGTCTGCGGAATTCAAGCAAACCGAACTCAGACCACCTTGAGATGGTATCCGTTCGGTTTGCTTCGGGGGCTCTTTTAAAAGGCGTCTGAGTTCCTTTGGAGTGTTCACATTGCACAAAAAATTAAGTGAACCGCACTGAGTTCACCAGAATTGGCTGAAAGGGACCAAGTGTGAAAACACCCGTGCAGAAGACTATACACTCAGTGGCCAGTTTATTAGGTACATCCATCTAGTACTGAATCAGACCTCCCTTTGCCTTCAGAACAGCCTGAATTCTTCCGCACATGGAAACGTTGCTCAATTGGTATCAAGGGACCTAACGTGTGCTAGGAAAACATTCCCCACACCATTACACCACTGCCACTACCTGTACCGTTGACAATGGCAGGATGGGGCCATGCTGCTTATGGCAAATCCTGACTGCCATCAGCATGACTCAACAGGAACCGGGATTCATCGAACCAGACAATGTTTTTCCACTCCTTAATTGTCCAGTGTTGGTGATCGTGTGCCCACTGGAGCAGCTTCTTCTTGTTTTTAGCTGATAGGAGTGGAACCCAGTGTGGTCGTCTGCTGTAATAGCCCATCTGTGACAAGGACCAGCGACTTGTGTGTTCCGGAATGCCGTTCTGCACACCACTGCTGTACTGCACTGTTATTTTTCTGTTTGTGGCCCACCTGTTAGCTTGCACAATTCTTCTGTTTTCGCTGTTTTCACCCACAGGACTGCCGCTGACTGGATGTTTTTTGTTTGTCGCTCCATTCTCGGTAAACCCTAGACACTGTAGTGTGTGAAAAGCCCAGAAGGCCGGCCGTTTCTGAGATACTGGAACCGTTGTGCCTGGCACCGATGAGCATACCACGCTCAAAGTCGCATAGGCCACTTGTTTTGCCCATTCTATCGTTCAATCGAACAGTAACTGAATGCCTGTTTGCCTACTTTATATAGCAAGCCACGGCTACGTGGTCATTATCTGTAGGAGCTAACCATTCGTGAACTGGGTGGTGTAGCTAATAAACTGAGAACTCCAGCCAGCTTTTGACGTGTTTGACTCATGTTTCCCTGTTTGTTTTGCTTTTAGCCAATCAGTAGTCAAGGCCTAATGGAAAGAAAGATCCCTGCATGTCTAACTGTTTTGCACTGCTCGGAGGTCATAGCGATCTGGTAGTCTTGACAACAGCGAGAGAGAGATTTTTGCATGCAGTCAGTCACTATGGAGACAGAAGTTAGTTTTTTCGTTAGGCAGATGAATGTGTTGTAAGACACAGCAAGATCCCCTCTCCTGTTGCCTCAAGCTCTCCTAACTGGGATCATCTGGAGGCTGGGGCTCGTAGTCACCCCGAGTGTTTCTCATCTTCCTGAAGGCTGTAAATGAAGGGAGGGGAAGGAGAGGAGGCGCAGGGGGAGAAGAGGGCAGAGGGAGGGAGAGGATGAGAGGGATGCTAGCGGTCCGACTCCTCTGTTTGGCTTCATCCTGACTCCTGCACTCTACAACACTCCATCACGGCATTACTTTATTGCTGTTCTTGTCATTTCGACATCTAAAATGAGTCTGTTATGAGATGCTTTTTTCACAACCATAAGAACTGTGTCAATCATGAAAAGCATTTGTTGTAAAGTAATCTCGCTTGCTAGATTCGTGGCAGCTGTAAGAGACAAGTTGAAAAGCATTGTGGATATGAAATCTTCCCACTTTTCTAGTCTATCAGTCCGTCTTTTTAGAATCTATTCTAGTCCATAGAGTAATGAAGAAATTACAGTACAAGACTGTCAATTTCACAGCAGCACAGTAAGTCATAGGCGATAATGACGTATGGTTAGGAGTTGGGACAATCGTTCTCATATGCATGGTGGACTAATCATCACTGTTGGAAAACACCCACTGCTATCTGATGAGTTTACATGAGAGGATTCAGGTCCAGAGGAGCCGTGACACAGTAGGATTTGTTATTGGAACAGTAGCTATAGGAAATATATTAGCATCGTTAGGCGCTGGTCTGGTACTAGTGGGTGGTAAATGTTTGTTGTTGCGTTATCATGTTCACAACACGAAGCGAGAGGAATGGATTTGAGGAATTAGGTTGAAACTGTTAAGAGAGCAGTGACCATATGCCCACACGTGAACGCCGACAACTAGAAAAAGCTCAAACCAAGTTTATTCACCCCACTGAGTCATACAGCTGCCAAGACAACATACAAACCACACAAACAAATCTGTATACCTTCCAACTAGGCAGAGTCACCTCCTTGCATGTCTAAGATTACCTAACACCAAAGAAGGATTGGTTGAAACATAGTAGGTTCCTCCCTCTTACTGGTATTGTCATGGCCCTGCTTAACTCTAGGACCCTCATGGGCGTGGAAGTGAGTATGTGTGTGGGAGATGTTCTTCCAGCAGTATCTTCTCTCTTCACACTGTTGACCTGGTCTCGAGTTGAGTTCCACATTCCCCATGGTCCTGGTTCCGCAGCAACTGGCTTGCCTTATCAAGAACTGAAACTAGACTGTTGACCTTTACCGCCATCGTTAGGAACATTCATATTCAACAATAATATTTGAACAGAATATGAACTTCCTGCACTTCCCCTTTTCTCACTTAGTGACTTTCCGTAACTTTCCACACGCCAAGTACCTCTTTAGCCTTCCTTGACCCCAAACATATGCATTTCTTACACATGTAAAGTAATCAAAGTTTTGGTATGGTAACATGAATAAGTATATTTCAAGCTAGAATCCAACAACGCTAATGCACACACACAAACCAATTAACACACCCACACACAGCCTATACAGAAAGTAAATATTGTTCTGGTGTAGGAAAATGTCCTCTATGGATCACATTCAGACGTAGGAAATGTATGCTTTCCCAACGCACTTCTCAGTAGTTGGTATTCAGAATTACCTTATGCAGCTGCGTAACAGAATTGGAAGGTGTGGTTCCCTTGCGCGTGCTGAATAAATTGAATTCAACCTCTCAAAACCCCCCCACTTGCTGGCCAACAGATTTTCTTGTGGAGTTTTCAGTCAATAGGATTTTCAATACATGTATCTAAAGCCATCCCTTTAAATTTGGCATACCTTAAATTCAAATTTTATTAACGGACTCACTAGAATATATGGAGAGCGGTTCAGATTATAAGGGACCAATGAAAGAAAGCCATGTAAATACCCGCATATTCATATTTTCAGCACCAATTAGCAGATTTAAAAATACTCTGTCCTATTTATGAATGACAAGAAAATGAACTGGTTTGGAGAGCCTTTACACACTTTTCATCCTGAAAAGTTGCCATATTCAATTGTTCAAACCATGAAATATTGGAAGGAGAGAAAAGTGTCATCTGTGATGACAACGGTCCAGTTGTTCTGAACGGTGTGCCAGGCTCCAAGTTTACACTACTACTTATGGTCTGCGTTCCATAATGATTCAAATAGGCTACATGTCCAAAATTATTGCCCAACTTGCAATACGTTAACCTAATATGATCCACTGTTGCTAGCGATCCTCAGGAACAACCTCCTCAGGAACAACCACACAAACGTGACAGAGGAAAGAAAGATTAACTATGTAATGGAATGATGCAAAATGTAAGAAAACTAACACTAAAGTCACTGACATTTATAACGGATGGTGGCTACCGATAGTGGCTAATATTTAACATGATACAATAAAGTAAGAAGAAATACAGCGAAGTCTGGGCATATAATTAAAAGAATATAGAAATCAAAAATCAACTCAGGTTTGGCGCTATTGTGTCATTTGCGCATGGCTACAGAAGCCTATTGCTTGGGTCTCAATTTCGGCCTTGCATTCGGCCTTTATAAGGCCAGCATTTCATAAACTTCACTGTGGAAAAGGTGATATGATGACATGCTTCTGTATTGCTGCTAAATGACTTGTTTCACATTTGTGTCCAGTGAACCTAAGTTAAAAGTTGTCTGGATGTCCTTTGGGTGGTGGACCATTCTTGATACACACAGGAAACTGTTGAGTGAAAAACCCAGCAGCGTTTGAGGTTCTTGACACAAACCGGTGTGCCTGGCACCTACTACAATACCCCGTTCAAAGGCACTTAAATATTTTGTCTTGCTTATTCACCCTCTGAATGGCACATACACAATCTATGACTCAATTATCTCAAGACGAAAAAATCCTACTTCAACCTGCCTCGTCCCCTTCAGCTACACTGATTGAAGTGGATTTAACAAGTGACATCAATAAGGGATCATAGCTTTCACCTGGATTCACCTGGTCAGTCTGTCATGGAAAGAGCAGGTGTCCTTAATGTTTTATACACACAGTGTATATTTACAATCCCCTTATCCAGACGACTTACTCATTTACCTAGCTCGTATCAATAGTTTTCATCAATCTGTAAATAACAGTGCATGGTGAATGGTGTTATTTCTATCGGGGAAAATCAAGGTTCTTCCACTTGGAACCGACAGGTTGCTCGACCTGATTCATCGTTTCATCACACGTAAAGGTGGTGGAATGAGGGAATTATGTCAAGGTTAGAATACGACGCATCTGTAGAAAAGGGAATTCCATTCCATTTACACACGCTTAATTCATGTCAGAATCCCCTGCTATTATAGGGGGGAAAAGCAAATACTGTGCACATCAGGGGGATATGTAGGGATTTGGGTTGCTGAGTTGGGGGGGGGTTGATGTTTGGGTGAGGATCATGGGTGAGGCAGGGGTGGGAGATGGTTTTGGCTGCCTGGAGGGAAGCACCTGAATCATGTGGAATCGACAGACAGCCATCCATCAGTCTGATGTTAGTTTTTCTCAAATCGTGAGAACTTCTGATCTTGACTTGGTACCTGACTATTATATATTTGACCACCTTTTGATAAAGTTAATATAAATGTCACCAGTAGATACAAAATCTGGTACTTTTGAATACTTTTTAGCCAGTAGTTCTGAAAGTAGCTCTCACGAGCCAAAAGTGGTCACCAAAAATTGCTTACTACGTCACATACAGTATATGCACCACGTCATTGCGCTCTCTCGCTCTGCTGTGTGTGGATCTTGCTAGCTGTCACTCAAATGGTGAGGCGCTGAGTCGCATTGGCCAGAACTCAAAATTGCTAGGGGGCTAGCCCACATGGAGGAAAATGGCGCAGCACAGCTTCCAGAAAAACAGTCTTTCAAACTAGGGATTTCGTGGCTTACCACAGTCAAGTTGGCCGGATGTCCTTTGGGTAGTGGACCATTCTTGATACACACTGGAAACTGTTGAGCATGAAAAACCCAGCTGCGTTGCAGTTAACACTCAAACCGGTGCGGCCTGGCACCTACGACCATACCACGTTCAAAGGCACTTAAATGTTTTGTTTTACCCATTCACTTTGAATGGCACACGCACAATCCATGTCACAATTGTCTCAAGGCTTCAAAATCCTTCTTTAACCTTTCTCCTCCCCTTCATCTACATTGATTTAAGTGGTTGAATGTGACATCAATAAGGGATCATAGCTTTCACCTCGTCAGTCTGTCATGGAAAGAGCATCATAATGTTTTGTACACTCAGTGTATATTTGCCACCTCAGCAAGCATCCATCAATGGGAAAGAGATGTATTGGAGTGCTTTCTTTTAAATACACCATGCAGTGTTGCAGGCTGGCATGTAAACTCTGGGCACATGCTGGAGAGGCTGCAGCTAGCTACTGTATTCCGTGACACAGGCTGCGTTCCAAACGGCTTGGGTGGCAGTTGGGAATCCAGTCTTTCCTCCCTTAAAAGGGAAAGAAACTTCCACATTGAATGTTATTGTTTTTTTGTGCATTTCTGAGCGATGTTCTATCGATTCCCTGGGTAATTTCATTTTATTTTCATGTGTATCTGAGCTATTGCTGTTCAAGCAGGCAGAAACTCAGCCGGTATGATGTGCCATTGTGATAAAGCTGCGCTCACTACACTGGAAGTTAATAGAATCTTTTAGATCGCAAAAACGTTTATCATACATGGCCGATGTCATAACGCGGGAGGCTGTCTTCTCTCGAATGAGCCATTAATCATATGTTTGTGATATTCCTACCTCGAGAAATGTTTTATTTAACCAAGGCTCCACGACATTTATCCTATTTGTCTGCCTCTTCAGCCCAGGGTGCATTGCATGGTGCCATTGCATAGACTTTGTGAATGTCAGACTCCACTCTGCGAGGCACACCATAGCGCAGTGGTCTAATCAGCACTCTTCAGCTTCAAGCATCAAGAGTTTGTGACCAGTGCTGGGCAATCGTTTTGACACTTTGTATGAATGGAAACTCTTGGTGTAGCCTACTGTTAACATTTAACCAATCCAAAAGGCAGATGCCTACTGCCTACCAAGGCAACTACCTTAGTAGGTAGCACTTTTCCAGCAGGTTACTGCCATTTGGGCCGAGATTTGAAGGCAGCATCACCTGATGATGTGATGAAACCAACAGCCTTGGTTTCTACTAGGCAGTAGGTATCTGCTTCCAAGATGACGTAGCAGTCAGACGTGGGTTTTGTCCTGTCCCGTGTAAATATCGTTTCTCTTTTTTTTGTTTATATGTTAATCTCACTACATTTACGGACTGAATATACTCTCCTGCAACCTGCCTCACCTAATGTGGTACGGCTCTGCTATTTTTATAATTCAGAACCGGAACCCCCATCAGAAGCTAGCCAGCTAACTAGCTACTAGTCAGTTAGCCACTGCTAGCGGTCTTCACTGTTAACTCGGACACCAGCCAGCCTAAGCTCGGTCAATAACTGCCAGTCTACACAGCGCGATATCAACCCAGAGCGTATCGGACTGCTTTTTCTCTACCACATCTCCGGATTCCTACAGCAAGCTCTGAACCTTTACACCGGAGCATCGCAGCTAGCTAGCTGCAATCCGAGTGGCTACTCCTGGCTAACGTCTCTGTCCCAAAGCAAGCACCAGTTAGCCTTGAGCTAGCCTCGAGCTAGGCCCATCTCCCGGCTGGCAGAAGAGGTCCACCAGCTAATTTCTTAAGCTACAATACCTCTTTTGCCAATTGGCCTGGACCCTTCACTGCCGACACGGAGCCCCGCCGATCCATCACGACTGGTCTGCCGACGTAATTGTCCGAGGTGGTCTCAACAGGCTCTTCCGTTGCGATGTCACTGAAGGCCCATCTGCTAGCCCTGGCCTGCTAACTGTCTGAATCGCCGTGTCTCCAGCTCGCCTAGCGTAGTAGCGACTACTGAATCGGCTCCCTGACTCACCTATTGCTACTCATTGGACCCTATAATCACTCGGCTACACATGCCTCTCCCTAATGTTTATATGCCTTGTCTATTGCTGTTTCGGTTAGTGATTATTGTCTTACTTCACTGTAGAGCCCCCAGCCCAATATGCCTTAGATAGCCTTTTTGTCCCACCCCCCACACATGCGGTGACCTCACCTGGCTTAACTGGTGCCTCTAGAGACAAAACCTCTCTCATCGTCACTCAATACCTAGATTTACCTCCACTGTACTCACATCCTACCATACCCTTGTCTGTACAATATGCCTTGAATCTATTCTTCCACGCCCAGAAATCTGCTCCTTTTACTCTCTGTTCTGAACCCACTAGACGACCAGTTCTAATAGCCTTTAGCCGTACCCTTATCCTACTCCTCCTCTGTTCCTCTGGTGATGTAGAGGTTAACCCAGGCCCTGCAGCCCCCAGCACCACTCCCCAAGCGCTCTCATTTGTTGACTTCTGTAACCATAAACGCCTTGGTTTCATGCATGTTAACATTAGAAGCCTCCTCCCTATGTTTGTTTTATTCACTGCTTTAGCACACTCCGCCAACCCTGATGTCCTAGCCGTGTCTGAATCCTGGCTTTGGAAGACCACCAAAAATCCAGAAATTTCCATCCCTAACTACAACATTTTCGACAAGATAGAACTTGTCGGAAAGGGGGCGGAGTTGCAATCTACTGCAGAGATAGCCTGCAGAGTTCGGTCATAATATCCAGGTCTGTGCCCAAACAATTCGAGCTTCTACTATTAAAAATCCACCTTTCCAGAAACAAGTCTCTCACTGTTGCAGCTTGTTATAGACCCCCCCTCAGCTCCCAGCTGTGCCCTGGACACCATATGTGAATTGATTGCCCCCCATCTATCTTCAGAGTTCATACTGTTAGGTGACCTAAACTGGGATACACCCCGGCTATCCTACAATCTAAGCTAGATCCCCTCAAGCTCACACAAATTCAGGGAACCTACCAGGTACAACCCTAAATCCGTAACCATGGGCACCCTCTTAAATATCATCCTGACCAACTTGCCCTCTAAATACACCTCTGCTGTCTTCAACCAGGATCTCAGCGATCACTGCCTCATTGCCTGCGTCCGTAATGGGTCCGCGGTCAAACGACCACCCCTCAATGTCAAACGCTACCTAAAACACTTCAGCGAGCAAGCCTTTCTTATCGACCTGGCCCAGGTATCCTGGAAGGATATTGACCTCATTCCGTCAGTAGAGGATGCCTGGTTGCTCTTTAAAAAGTGCTTTCCTCACCATCTTAAATAAGCATGCCCCATTCAAAAAATGTAGAACCAAGAACAGATGTAAACCTTGGTTCACCCCAAACTTGGCTGCCCTTGACCAGCACAAAAACATCCTGTGGCGTTCTGCATTAGCATCGAATAGCCCCCGCGATATGCAATTTTTCAGGGAAGTCAGGAACCAACATACACAGTCAGTTAGGAAAGCTAAGGCTAGCTTTGTTAAACAGAAATTTGCATCCTGTAGCACTAATTACAAAACGTTTTGGAACACTACAGTCCATGGAGAATAAGAACACCTCCTCCCAGCTGCCCACTGCACTGAGGCTAGGAATCACTGTCACCACCGATAAATCTACAATAATCGATAATTTCAATAAGCATTTTTCTACGGCTGGCCATGCTTTCCACCTGGCTACCCCGACCCCGGCCAATAGCTCTGCACCCCCTGAAGAAACTTGCCCAAGCCCCCCCCCCTGCTTCTCCTTCCCCCAAATCCAGACAGCTGATGTTCTGAAAGAGCTGCAAAATCTGGATCCCTACAAATGAGCAGGGCTAGATCATCTGGACCCTATCTTTCTAAAATGATCTGCCAAAATTGTTGCAACCCCAATTACTAGCCTGTTCAACCTCTCTTTCGTATCGTCAGAGATCCCCAAAGATTGAAAAGCTGCCGCGGTCAGGCCTGTTGTCCGAACCTCTGGCAGTCTGTATGGGGGTGCCACAGGGTTCAATTCTCGGGCCGAGTCTTATCTCTGTAAATATCAATGATGTCGCTCTTGCTGCTGGTGATTCTCTGATCCACCTCTATGCATTCTGTATACATCTGGCCCTTCTTTGGACACTGTGTTAACAAACCTACGCATGAGCTTCAATGCCATACAACTCTCCTTCCATGGCCTCCAACTGCTTTTAAATGCTAGTAAAACTAAATGCATGCTCTTCAACCGATTGCTGCCCGCACCGGCCCACCCGACTAGCATCACTACTCTGGACAGTTCTGACTTAAAATATGTGGACAACTACAAATACATAGGTGTCTGGTTAGACTAAATTCTCTTTCCAGACTCACATTAAGCATCTCCAATCCAAAATTTAAATCTAGACTCGGCTTCCTATTTCGCAACAAAGCATCCTTCCCTCATGCTGCCAAACATACCCACGTAAAACTGACTATCCTACCGATCCTTGACTTCGGCGATGTCATTTACAAAATAGCCCCCAACACTCTACTCAGCAAACTGGATGTCATCTATCACAGTGCCATCCATTTTGTCACCAAAGCCCCATATACTACCCACCACTGCGACCTGTATGCTCTCGTTGGCTGGCCCTCGCTACATATTGTCACCAAACGCACTGGCTCCAGGTCATCTATAAGTCTTTGCTAGGTAAAGCCCCACCTTATCTCAGCTCACTGGTCACCACAGCAACACCCACCTGTAGCACGCGCACCAGCAGGTATATTTTACTGGTCATCCCCAAAGCCAACACTTCCTTTGGCCGCCTTTCCTTCCAGTTCTCTGCTACCAATGACTGGAACGAATTGCACATCACTTTTTTTTTTAAATCACTGAAGCTGGAGTCTCTATCTTTAAGCATCAGCTGTTAGAGTAGCATATCAATCACTGTATCTGTACACAGCCAATCTGTAAATAACACATCCAACTACCTCATCCCCATAATGTTAATCTTCTTGCTCTTTTGCACCCAAGTATCTCTACTTGCACATATATCTTCTGCACATCTATCACTCCAGTGTTAATTCTAAATTGTGATTATTTCGCCTCCATGGCATATTTACTGCCTTACCTCCCTACTCTTTTACATTAGCACACACTGTACAGTCGTGGCCAAAATTTTTGAGAATGACACAAATATTAATTTTCACAAAGTCTGCTGCCTCAGTTTGTATGATGGCAGTTTGCATATACTCCAGAATGTTATGAATAGTGATCAGATGAATTGCAATTAATTGCAAAGTCCCTCTTTGCCATGCAAATGAACTGAATCCCCAAAAAACATTTCCACTGCATTTCAGCCCTGCCACAAAAAGACCAGCTGACATGTCAGTGATTCTCTCGTTAATACAGGTGTGAGTGTTCATTGACTATAGCTCAGCATTCAACACCATAGTATCCTCCAAGCTCATCATTAAACATGAGGCCCTGGGTCTGAACTAGGCATGCACGATATATCGGTGAACATATCGGAATCGGACGATATTAGCTAAAAACGGCAACATCGGTATCGGCTGATGTCTAGTTTAACGCCAATGTTAAAAACCTATGTCAAAGCTACCGTGCACACCTATATAACGTAATAACGCCACATTAATTTTGCGCTACACGTGCAATACAGCATTCCTAACCTAGCCCACACAATGTCTGCTGTGTGGATCAAGCAGTCAACAAGTCGAGCAGTCATTTGAAAGTCTAAGAACATTTCAGCGAGACAACTTAAAGGCAAAATCCATTAAAGCCAAGTTAATAGAATTCATTGCCCTTGACAACAACCGTTCTCTGTCGTGGGTGATGTTGGCTTTCACCAACTGGTCGAGCACCGGTACACACTACCAAGTGTGCTATTTTTCAGATGTTGCCCTACTGGAGTTACACAGTAATAGCATCACTACTGTTAGCTTCACGACATACATACTATGGAACGCCGTTTGGGTCTTTGCGTAGGAAAAAATAAATATTAGCACTGTCAAAGAACTACAAAAAAGTGTGCAAACAAACACCGGCCACGGACGATATATTTACAATACCGCGTTGGTAATAAAGCATAATTTGTTCGACCACAACTTCTGGGGTAGTAGGTTTAGCTTGGTACCTAGCTAGCACCAATACAACCAGCCTGAAAACAATGACCAGTAGAAACTGCAGTCAATTTCATTATTCTTAGCAACGATTTAAGAATCCTTGTGAGTAAGTATTATATAGGTTACCACTTGTTTGCCTATTGAAATTGAACTTCATGAAAATAAATAGCTAGCCAGCTACTTAACCCTGTTGCCCAAAGCTAACATTATAAGCAGCCAGCTAGCTTCATCTGGCTAGTGAGGCACTGGGTTATGTGTTGTGAAGCTAGCCACAATAAGGATTAGGCACAATAG
The DNA here is from genome assembly GCF_016432855.1 of Salvelinus namaycush. NCBI lineage: Eukaryota > Metazoa > Chordata > Actinopteri > Salmoniformes > Salmonidae > Salvelinus > Salvelinus namaycush. Next base: position 39,161,492 of record NC_052308.1, read on the forward strand.
TGGAATTTGCGGTTTGCCTTCAAAATAAGTGTAATTGACAGTGATGCAAATGAATAGAAATAGTAGAATTATGCCATACTTTTATTTTGAAGGCTAACCGCAAAGTCCACTATGGTGGCTAATCCGTATTGTGGCTAGCTTCACAGACGGGTCCGACCACCATTAATCAAATAACAGTCTTATAAATTAAGGTTATTTTAGATGACACCTAGCTATATAGTTAGCTAGCTAACTATAGCTACTGAATCAGATTTTCATATTATTTGACATGTCAAATAGTGTATCTTTTAAGACCCAAACGGCATTCCATAGAAATCCTGGTTGAGAATGAAACGACTGAACAACGAAACAGCACAGCAAGTAAATGAAAGAAACAGGTTTTGATTATGTTTTACTGATAATGGGGACATACGTAAATGCCAACAAAATAACTTTTTGGTCAGTGTGGTGTGTGTGTGTGTAACCTTTAACTAGGCAAGTCAGTTATTTACAATGACAACCTGGATGACGCTGGGCAAGTTGTGCACCGCCCTATGGGACTCCCAATCATGGCCAAATGTGATACAGCCTGGCTTTGAACCAGGGACTGTAGTGACACCTCTTGCACTGAGATGCAGTGCCTTAGACCGCTGCGTCCATGTGTGTTAACTATTTAACTGTACAAATTTTAATAAATCGGTATTGTTTTCTTTGGCAAGGAAAATATTGGATATCGGTATCTGCCAAAAATGTAATATCAGTGCATCACTAGTCTCAACCCCACCCTGTACAATTGGGTCCTGGACTTCCTGACGGGCCGCCCCCAGGTGGTGAAGGTAGGAAACAACATTTCTACTTCGCTGATCCTCAACACTGGGGCCCAACAAGGGTGCATGCTCAGCCCCCTCATGTACTCCCTGTTCACCCATGACTGCGTGGCCTTGCACGCCTCCAACTCATATCATCAAGTTTACAGACGACAACAGTAGTAGGCTTGATTGCCAACAACAACGAGACAGGCTACAGGGAGGAGGTGAGGGCGGGAAAACAACCTCGCACTCAAAGTCAACAAAACAAAAGGAGATGATCATGGACTTAAGGAAACAGCAGAGGGAGCACCCCCCTATCCACAGACAGGACAGCAGTGGAGAAGGTGTAAATTGTCCACCCACACAGACAGTGTGGTGAAGAAGGCACAACAGCACCTCTTCAACCTCAGGAGGCTGAAGAAGTTTGGATTGTCACTTAAAACCCTCAAACTTTTACAGATACACAATTGAGAGCATCTTGTTGGGCTGTATCACCACCTGGTACGGCAACTGCACCGCCCACAACCGCAAGGCTCTCCAGAGGGTGGTGCGGTCTACACAATGCATCACTGGGGGCAAACTACCTGCCCTCCAGGACACTTACAGCACCCAATGTCACAGGAAGGCCAAAAAGATCATCAAGGACAACAACCACCCGAGCCACTGCCTGTTCACCCCACTACCATCCAGATGGCGAGGTCAGTACAGGTGAATCATAGCTGGGACCGAGAGACTGAAAAACATCTCTCAAGGCCATCAGTCTGTTAACTTCTTATGGCTGGGGACAGTATTGAGTAGCTTGGATGAATAAGGTGCCCAGAGTAAACTGCCTGCTACTCAGTCCCAGAAGCTAAGATATGCATATTATTAGTAGATTTGGATAGAAAACACTCTGAAGTTTCTAAAACTGTTTGAATGATGTCTGTGAGTATAACAGAACTCATATGGCAGGCAAAAACCTGAGAAAAAATCCAACCAGGAAGTGGGAAATCTGAGGTTTGTAGGTTTGCCTATCCAATATACAGTGTCTATGGGGTCATATTACACTTCCTAAGGCTTCCACTAGATGTCAACAGTCTTTAGAACCTTGTTTGATGCTTCTACTGTGAAGGATGAGGGAATAAGAGCTGACTGAGCCAGGGCTCTGGCAGAGTGCCACGAGCTCACTCAGGTGCGCCACTGTGAGTTAGCTGCGTTCCATCGCATTTCTACAGACAAAGGAATTCTCCGGTTGAAACATTATTGAAGATTTATGATAAAAACATCCTAAAGATTGATTCTATACATCGTTTGACATGTTTCTACAAACTGTAATGGAATTTTTTGACTTTGTCTGGCCTGCGCGTCATCAATTTGGATTTTGGAACTAAACGCGCAAACAAAAAGGAGGTATTTGGACATAAATTACGGACATTATCGAACAAAACAAACATTTATTGTGGAACTGGGATTCCTGGGAGTGCATTCTGATGAAGATCATCAAAGGTAAGTTAATATTTATAATGCTATTTCTGACTTCTGTTGACTCCACAACATGGCGGATATCTGTATGGCTTGTTTTGGTCTCTGTGCGCTGTACTCAGGTTTGCTTTTTCTGTAAAGTTCCATGTATAATACTTGTATCTTTTATCAATGTTTATTATGAGTATTTCTGTAAATTGATGTGGCTCTCTGCAAAATCACTGGATGTTTTGGAGGTAAAACATTACTGAACATAATGCGCCAATGTAAACTAAGATTTTTGGATATAAATATGAAATTTATCCAACAAAACATACATGTATTGTGTAACATGAAGTCCTATGAGTGTCATCTGATGAAGATCATCAAAGGTTAGTGATGAATTTTATCTCTTTCTGCTTTTTGTGACTTCTCTCTTTGGCTGGAAAAATGGCTGTGTTTTTCTGTGACTAGGTACTGACCTAACATAATCAGATGGTGTGCTTTCGTCGTAAAGCCTTTTTGAAATCGGACACTGTGGTGGGATTAACAACAAGTTTATCTTTAAATTGAAGTAAAACACTTGTATGTTTGAGGAATTTTAATTCTGAGATTTCTGTTGTTCGAATTTGGCGCCCTGCACTTTCACTGGCTGTTGTCAAGTCGATCCCGTTAAAGGGATCTCAGACGATCTCAGCCGTAAGAAGTTAAACAGCCATCATTAACACAGAGGCTGCTGCCTACATACAGACTTGAAATCATTGGCCACTTGAATAAATGGATCACTAGTCACTTTAATAATGTTTACATATCTTGCATTACTCATCTCATGTACAGTGGGGAGAACAAGTATTTGATACACTGCCGATTCTTCAGGTTTTCCTACTTACAAAGCATGTAGAGGTCTGTAATTTTTTATCATAGGTACACTTCAACTGTGAGAGACGGAATCTAAAACAAAAATCCAGAAAATCACATTGTATGATTTTTAAGTAATTAATTTGCATTTTATTGCATGACATTTGATTTACATTTACATTTACATTTAAGTCATTTAGCAGACGCTCTTATCCAGAGCGACTTACAAATTGGTGCATTCACCTTATGACATCCAGTGGAACAGCCACTTTACAATAGTGCATCTAAATCTTTTAAGGGGGGGGGGTCAGAAGGATTGCTTTATCCTATCCTAGGTATTCCTTAAAGAGGTGGGGTTTCAGGTGTCTCCGGAAGGTGGTGATTGACTCCGCTGTCCTGGCGTCGTGAGGGAGTTTGTTCCACCATTGGGGTGCCAGAGCAGCGAACAGTTTTGACTGGGCTGAGCGGGAACTGTACTTCCTCAGTGGTAGGGAGGCGAGCAGGCCAGAGGTGGATGAACGCAGTGCCCTTGTTTGGGTGTAGGGCCTGATCAGAGCCTGAAGGTACTGAGGTGCCGTTCCCCTCACAGCTCCGTAGGCAAGCACCATGGTCTTGTAGCGGATGCGAGCTTCAACTGGAAGCCAGTGGAGAGAGCGGAGGAGCGGGGTGACGTGAGAGAACTTGGGAAGGTTGAACACCAGACGGGCTGCGGCGTTCTGGATGAGTTGTAGGGGTTTAATGGCACAGGCAGGGAGCCCAGCCAACAGCGAGTTGCAGTAATCCAGACGGGAGATGACAAGTGCCTGGATTAGGACCTGCGCCGCTTCCTGTGTGAGGCAGGGTCGTACTCTGCGGATGTTGTAGAGCATGAACCTACAGGAACGGGCCACCGCCTTGATGTTAGTTGAGAACGACAGGGTGTTGTCCAGGATCACGCCAAGGTTCTTAGCGCTCTGGGAGGAGGACACAATGGAGTTGTCAACCGTGATGGCGAGATCATGGAACGGGCAGTCCTTCCCCGGGAGGAAGAGCAGCTCCGTCTTGCCGAGGTTCAGCTTGAGGTGGTGATCCGTCATCCACACTGATATGTCTGCCAGACATGCAGAGATGCGATTCGCCACCTGGTCATCAGAAGGGGGAAAGGAGAAGATTAATTGTGTGTCGTCTGCATAGCAATGATAGGAGAGACCATGTGAGGTTATGACAGAGCCAAGTGACTTGGTGTATAGCGAGAATAGGAGAGGGCCTAGAACAGAGCCCTGGGGGACACCAGTGGTGAGAGCACGTGGTGAGGAGACAGATTCTCGCCACGCCACCTGGTAGGAGCGACCTGTCAGGTAGGACGCAATCCAAGCGTGGGCCGCGCCGGAGATGCCCAACTCGGAGAGGGTGGAGAGGAGGATCTGATGGTTCACAGTATCGAAGGCAGCCGATAGGTCTAGAAGGATGAGAGCAGAGGAGAGAGAGTTAGCTTTAGCAGTGCGGAGCGCCTCCGTGATACAGAGAAGAGCAGTCTCAGTTGAATGACTAGTCTTGAAACCTGACTGATTTGGATCAAGAAGGTCATTCTGAGAGAGATAGCAGGAGAGCTGGCCAAGGACGGCACGTTCAAGAGTTTTGGAGAGAAAAGAAAGAAGGGATACTGGTCTGTAGTTGTTGACATCGGAGGGATCGAGTGTAGGTTTTTTCAGAAGGGGTGCAACTCTCGCTCTCTTGAAGACGGACGGGACGTAGCCAGCGGTCAAGGATGAGTTGATGAGCGAGGTGAGGTAAGGGAGAAGGTCTCCGGAAATGGTCTGGAGAAGAGAGGAGGGGATAGGGTCAAGCGGGCAGGTTGTTGGGCGGCCGGCCGTCACAAGACGCGAGATTTCATCTGGAGAGAGAGGGGAGAAAGAGGTCAGAGCACAGGGTAGGGCAGTGTGAGCAGAACCAGCGGTGTCGTTTGACTTAGCAAACGAGGATCGGATGTCGTCGACCTTCTTTTCAAAATGGTTGACGAAGTCATCTGCAGAGAGGGAGGGGGGGGGGGGGGGAGGGGGAGGAGGATTCAGGAGGGAGGAGAAGGTGGCAAAGAGCTTCCTAGGGTTAGAGGCAGATGCTTGGAATTTAGAGTGGTAGAAAGTGGCTTTAGCAGCAGAGACAGAAGAGGAAAATGTAGAGAGGAGGGAGTGAAAGGATGCCAGGTCCGCAGGGAGGCGAGTTTTCCTCCATTTCCGCTCGGCTGCCCGGAGCCCTGTTCTGTGAGCTCGCAATGAGTCGTTGAGCCACGGAGCGGGAGGGGAGGACCGAGCCGGCCTGGAGGATAGGGGACATAGAGAGTCAAAGGATGCAGAAAGGGAGGAGAGGAGGGTTGAGGAGGCAGAATCAGGAGATAGGTTGGAGAAGGTTTGAGCAGAGGGAAGAGATGATAGGATGGAAGAGGAGAGAGTAGCGGGGGAGAGAGAGCGAAGGTTGGGACGGCGCGATACCATCCGAGTAGGGGCAGTGTGGGAAGTGTTGGATGAGAGCGAGAGGGAAAAGGATACAAGGTAGTGGTCGGAGACTTGGAGGGGAGTTGCAATGAGGTTAGTGGAAGAACAGCATCTAGTAAAGATGAGGTCAAGCGTATTGCCTGCCTTGTGAGTAGGGGGGGAAGGTGAGAGGGTGAGGTCAAAAGAGGAGAGGAGTGGAAAGAAGGAGGCAGAGAGGAATGAGTCAAAGGTAGATGTGGGGAGGTTAAAGTCACCCAGAACTGTGAGAGGTGAGCCGTCCTCAGGAAAGGAGCTTATCAAGGCATCAAGCTCATTGATGAACTCTCCGAGGGAACCTGGAGGGCGATAAATGATAAGGATGTTAAGCTTGAAAGGGCTGGTAACTGTGACAGCATGGAATTCAAAGGAGGCGATAGACAGATGGGTAAGGGGAGAAAGAGAGAATGACCACTTGGGAGAGATGAGGATCCCGGTGCCACCACCCCGCTGACCAGGAGCTCTCGGGGTGTGCGAGAACACGTGGGCAGACGAAGAGAGAGCAGTAGGAGTAGCAGTGTTATCTGTGGTGATCCATGTTTCCGTCAGTGCCAAGAAGTCGAGGGACTGGAGGGAAGCATAGGCTGAGATGAACTCTGCCTTGTTGGCCGCAGATCGGCAGTTCCAGAGGCTACCGGAGACCTGGAACTCCACGTGGGTCGTGCGCGCTGGGACCACCAGGTTAGGGTGGCCGCGGCCACGCGGTGTGAAGCGTTTGTATGGTCTGTGCAGAGAGGAGAGAACAGGGATAGACAGACACATAGTTGACAGGCTACAGAAGAGGCTACGCTAATGCAAAGGAGATTGGAATGACAAGTGGACTACACGTCTCGAATGTTCAGAAAGTTAAGCTTACGTTGCAAAAATCTTATTGACTAAAATGGTTAAAATGATACAGTACTGCTGAAGTAGTCTGGCTAGCAGTGGCTGCGTTGTTGACTTTGTTTGAAAGTGTAGCTGGCTAGGTAACCTCGATAGCTGGCTAGGTAACCTCGGTAACTGGCCAGATAATTAGTTTATACTACACAATTGTCTTAGATACAAGGACAGCAAAGACAACTATGTAGCTAGCTAACACTAGCTAGCTAACACTGCACTAATCAAATCGTTCCGTTGTAATGTAATAGTTTCTACAGTGCTGCTATTCGGTAGAAGTTGGCTAGCTAGCAGTGTTAGCAGTGTTAGCAGTGTTGACTAGCAGTATTGACTAGGTAGGAGAACGGCAGCGCGGCGGACGAAAATAGCTGGCTAGCTAACCGAAAATTACTCTAGACTCCACAGTTATCTTAGATACAAGGACAGCAAAGACAACTATGTAGCTAGCTAACACTACACTAATCAAGTTGTTCCGTTGTTCCGTTGAATGTAATAGATTCTACAGTGCTGCTATTCGGTGGCTAGCTGGCTAGCTAGCAGTGTTGATTACGTTACGTTACGTTAAAAGGACGAAACTAGCTGGCTAGCTAACCTAGAAAATCGCTCTAAATTACACAATTATCTTTGATACAAAGACGGCTATGTAGCTAGCTAAGATCAAACAAATCAAACCGTTGTACTGTAATGAAATGAAGTGAAATGTGATACTACCTGTGGAGCGAAGCGGAATGCGACCGGGTTGTTGAATGCGGAAGTTGAGGATTTATTATTATTATTTGATACATACAGACGTATTCAGACACTTTACTCAGTACTTTGTTGTAGCACATTTGGCAGCGATTACAGCATCGAGTTTTCTTGGGTATGACACTACAAGCTTGGCACACCTGTATTTGGGGAGTTTCTCCCATTCTTCTCTGCAGATCCTCTCAAGCTCTGTCAGGTTGGATGTGGAGCGTTGCTGCACACCTATTTTCAGGTCTCTCCAGAGATGTTCGATCGGGTTCAAGTCCGGGATCTGGCTGGGCCATTCAAGGACATTGAAACTTGTCCCGAAGCCAGTTCTGCATTGTCTTGGCTGTGTGCTTAGGGTTGTTGTCCGGTTGGAAGGTGAACCTTTGGCCCCAGTCTCAGGTTCTGAGTGCTCTGGAGCAGGTTATCATCAAGTATCGCTCTGTACTTTGCTCCATTCATCTTTCCCTCGATCCTTACTAGTCTCCCAATCCCTGCCGCTGAAAAACATCCCCACATGATGCCGCCACTACCATGCTTCACCGTAGGGATGGTGCCAGGTTTCCTCCAGACGCGACCCAACGCTTGGCATTCAAGCCAAAGAGTTCAATCTTGGTTTCATCAGACCAGAGAATCTTGTTTCTCATGATCTGGGAGTCTAGGTGGCTTTTGGCAAGCTCGAAGCGGGCTGTCATGTGCCTTTTACTGAGGTGTGGCTTCCGTCTGGCCACGGTACCATAAAGGCCTGATTGGTCGAGTGCTGCAGAGAGGTTTGTTCTTCTGGAAGATTCTCCTATCTCCACAGAGGAACTCTGAAGCTCCTTCAGAGTGACCATCGGGTTCTTGGTCACCTCCCTGACCAATGCCCTTCTACCCCGATTGCTCAGTTTGGCCGGTCAGCCAGTTCCATATAAGAATGATGGAGCCCACTGTGTTCATGGGGACCTTCCATGCTGCAGCATTTTTTGTGTGTCCTTCTCTAGATCTGTGCCTCGACACAATCCTGTCTCGGATCTCTACGGACAATTCCTTCGACCTCATTGCTTAGTTTTTGCTCTGACATATACGGTCAACTGTGGAACCTTATATAGACAGGTGTGTCTTTCCAAATCATGTCCAATCAATTGAATTTACCACAGGTGGACTCCAAGTTGTAGAAACATCTCAAGGATGATCAATGGAAACAGGATGTACCGGAGCTCAAATTTCGAGTCTCATAGCAAACAGTCTGAATACATACAGTACGAAAATAAGGTCTGATTTAAAAAAGAAATACATTTTCAAAAATGTCTAAACCTTTTTTCGCTTTGTCATTATGAGGTAATGTGTGTAGATTGAGGAAAAATATTTATTTATCCATTTTAGAATCAGGCTGTAACTTAATCATTTTATTTTTTTAATTAAAAAGTCAAGTCAGTTAAGAACAAATTCTTATTTACAATGACGACGCTGGGCCAGTTGTGGGCCGCCCTATGGGACTCCCAATCACAGCCAGTTGTGATACAGCCTGGAATTGAACCAGGGTCTGTAGTGACACCTCTAGCACTGAGATGCAGTGCCTTAGACCGCTGCACCACTCGGGAGCCCAACTGTGGAAAAAGGGTCTGAATACTTTCCGAATGCGCTGTAGATGCATATCAAACATGAAATGATTACAGCATTATATTATTGCTACCTTTTCTCTCCTTGCAGGGGATTAGACAGATCACCAGGCCTCAAAACCAGAAACACTTGTAATTTTGTATAAATGTTAACATTTGTTTTTACTGTATCGGTGCATGATTCTTTAAAACACAGGAATTATTTATTTTGTACAATGGACTAAGGGAGTGACATCAAGGAGATTAACTTCCAACATTCACAAGCTTGTTCAGTGCACGAGAGCAAATTGTGTAATGACAGCCACAGGTTTTTTTTTTATATGCAGGACCGTACTTTACAGGTTCTTGTTCAACAAATTGTGGTCTAAATTGAAGACGTTCACACAGTGCAATCCCCTGGGACAGAAATCACATCTGTATTTTAGAATGAGCTTCATAAATTACAATGTCCTGACAAATCTGGATAAACAATATGGGTGAATTTATTTAACATTGTGATGTTGCACACTCCTGAATAATATTCTTGGATATGGCGATTACGGTGGTGTCTGGGAGGTTCACAACAAGTTATTTACATGTGCAGGGTGGGATGTCCTTCAACCTGGAACAAGCAGAGAGGAGGGGAAAGAAATTAACCTCACTGCTCAAATGTCAGTGCTGGTTCAAGTTGCTTAAGCCACAACTACCTTTATTACTCTGCAATCATTTGTTAACAGTTTTGCATATTTTTAGGCTTGGTCAAGTTTACAGAAAGAGTAGAAAAATGTAGCCTCATTGTAACTAGTAACACCAACCCCAATGGTGCAACACAATAAGGGAATGGTGCAACACAATAAGGGAAGGGAAAGTGGCAAGGTAATCAAACACTGCAGCTAGGTAGCAAAACAGACTCATCAACAGGATGTACAAATAACTTGGCTGGCTATTGGGTAGGACTGTTTTCTCCTGCCAATGCAATGGAGTGAAACGCGATCAGGTGCCCACTTTAGTACCTGAAAACGATTTGCTGGCTAGCAAGTTCACCAATTCAGGATTTAAAACTGTCCGGTTCTTCACAATTGAGACATTGCTGAATCTACGACTAGTTAGTTTAGGGTGTTCATCTCGAAAACAGCCGATATAAGCAGGATGCGAAAACAGCCGATATAAGCAGGATGAGATCGCCTGCTGTCGTGGCCAACGTGTTAACTAGCTAGCTTAGCAACGGACTCTTAAGGGATAGCCTCCTTACATGGGATTGGGACACGCCAATTTTGACACCCTGCCTCGAAAGTCTTCCTCAAAAGGCAGCATCCTTATTATCGCCAGCTACTGTCTCGTTAAACCATAAATTTGCGTTAAATTCACCCACGCAGCTGATCTCAATTGCAAACATTGGGCACCTCATTACTGCTCAATACAAGATGCTTGTAACCACAGTCTTTCAAGATATGTTCGCCCTCTGGTTGGTATTGTCATTGCAACAACTAAGTCCTTTTTGAACAGAGTAAGGCTGATTGATTTATTTGACAAGCATTCCGTACAATATAAATACAATATTTCCTCGTTTAAATCTACTTTTGCAATTTACCCGACACTTTGTATGACTAGAGCCTAATGTTGATGTAGCCTACTGACTTATTTTATTAGTTTCCTATTTATGTTATCCAACAGTGTCTGGTATGGTCATTTCTAATCAAGATTGGGGGTAAAATAACCCTTGACTGTCCATATTTGAACTGTGTAACTACATCAAGTCAATCGGGGTATTGAGTTATTTGTGCCAATTTTGAGTTAATTCGTAACCTTAGGATACACTCGACCAGGGGTCTCCAACCCTGTTCCCGGGGAGCTACCCACCTGTAGGTTTTCGCTCCAACCCCAGTTGTAACTAACCTGGTTCAGTTTATCAACCAGCTAATTATTAGAATCAGGTTGGAGTGAAAACCTACAGGACAGTAGCTCTCCAGGAACAAGGGTGGTGAGCCCTGCACTAGACACTTGTATGTCGTATCCCAGTGGAGACCAATATCTATCTTGTGTTATTAAGCTATATAAAACGATGGTTGTTGATGTGTATGGCTGCATTTTAGATCAATTTTTGTACATTTGAATGTTGCAGTAATAGGACCTAGGCCTAGCGTTTGCACAAGCAAGAGCATCATTTTGATAGCAAGCCCTGATCCAATGACTCAACTGCACCCGCATGGAGAGAAAGATAACTGCTCATTTTCCGCCAGCTCACAAGGCTCATTTTAATTTCCTGATGCTAACATATGGAATTGTTTCAAGATGGTCATATCATGGATAATTTAGCTATTTGATTTTGAATTGTATCTCTCTTCCGTTTCTTTTTATCCCCAAAAAACTCCCTAGTCCTTGCCGATGACAAGCGTACCCATAACATGATGCAGCCACCATGCTTGAAAATATGTGTTGGATTTGCCCCCAAAAGTTAATCTTTGTATTCACGACGTAAAGGTCATTTTTTTGCCAAATATTTAGCAATTTTACTTTAGTGCCTTATTGCAAACAAGATGCATGTTTTGGATTTTTTACAATTCTGTACAGGCTTGCTTCTTTTTACTCTGTCATTTACAGTGCCTTCGGAAAGTATTCAGACCCCTTGACTTTTTCCAAATTTTGTTAGGTTACAGCCTTATTCTAAAATGTATTAAATCATTTTTTCCCTCATCTACACACAATACCCCATAATGACAAAGTAAACAGGTTTAGATATTTTGGGGTCTGAATACTTATGTAAATAAGGTATTTCTGTTTTTGAATTTTAATACACTTGCAAAGATTTCTAAAAACATGTTTTCGCTTAGTCATTATGGGGTAGTGTGTGTAGTTGCTGAGGATTTGAAAAATATGTTTTAATCCATTTTAGAATAGGGCTAAATGTAACAAAACGTAGAAAAATTCAAGGGGTCTGAACACTTTCCGAAGGTACTGTAGGTTAGCATTGTAGAGTAACTACAATGTCGTTGATCCATCCTCAGTTTTCTCCTGTCACAGTCATTTAACTCTGTAACTGTTTTAAAGTTACCACTGGCCTCATGGTGAAATTCCTGAGCGGTTCCTTCCTCTCCGGCAACTGAGTTAGGAAGGACACCTGTATGTTTGTAATGACTGGGTGTATTGGTACACCATCCAAAGTGTAATTAATAACTTCACCGTGCTCAAAGGGATATTCAATGTCTGCTTCTTTTTATTTTACCCACCTACCAATATGTGCTCTTCTTTGTGAGGCATTGGAAAACCTCTCTGGTCTTTGTGGTTGAATTTGTGTTTGAAATGTACTGTTCGACTGAGGGACCTTATAGATTTTTGAATGTGTAGGGTACAGAGATGAGGTAGTCATAAAAAAATCATGTTAAACACTATTATTGCACACAGAGTGAGTCCATGCAACTTATTATGTGACTTGTTAAGCAAATGTTTACTCCTGAACTTATTTAGGCTTGCCATAACAAAGAGGATGAATACTTATTGACTTAAGGCATTTCAGCTTTTAATTGATTAATTTGAAAATTTGAAAAAACATAATTCCACTTTGACATTATTGTGTGTGACAATTCAGGCTGTAACACAACAAAATGTGGAACAAGTCAAGGGGCATGAATACTTTCTGAAGGCTCTGTATTTAACCCCAAAAGAACGGTTGTTTTGTCTTTGTATTATCTTTTACCAGATCTATTGTGTTATATTCTCCTACATTCCCTTCACATTTCCACAAACTTCAAAGTGTTTCCTTTCAAACGGTACCAAGAATATGCATATCCTTGCTTCAGGGCCTAAGTTACAGGCAGTTCGATTTGGGTATGTCATTTTAGGCGATAAAAAAAAAAAAGGGGCGGATCCTTAAGATGGCAGATCTGTATATGAATTTGCATTTGGCTCACAACACTTGTTTGATTTGATAAGGTAATGAAGCTATTATATAGTACAGAAGACATCACCACATACAGTACATGTCTATTTGGATGTGGATTCTAAAAGCACACTGGTATCATTACACACAATGTTTTGGTAATCTGAGAGCCCACAGGGACTCCGGTTTACATCAATAGCTAATGGCAAATGTTGACTACAAGCCAGTGTATTACTGTGCTGTGCGTGTATGAACAGTGTGTACTGCATGTGTATTCAATCCATATGTTTGTGCACCAAATATTTGGGCTCGTTTGGGTGATGGGTGCGATAGTTCTCTCATGGCTGAGATTTATTCCCATGCTAATGATGGAAAGCGTACAAGCTCAGAGCTAAAAGGCTAGTGATGTTTCTTCAGACTCTGTGCGTGTGCCTGCGCGCGGTCTGTCACGCTCCGTTCCTCCCCCCTCTCTCTCCCCCTGCATGTCAACCTAGGTTAAACACAGCCTCCTTTCCTCTCTGCCTCTCATTCTCACTCACCACTCATATTCTTGTGTGCACTCAGATCACTGCACTAGAGACACATTACACTAGCTGAACCATCGCTGGCCTGCCTATTTATCTATGGCATATTTAATCCATTTTCCATTTTGGGAAATTAATCTCTCAACCCACATATCTGAGATGGTGTTGGTGTCACCATTGCTAAGGATAATATCAATATTGTGGCATACTGGAAGTGTTATAAGCAATCATCTGTAGTAGTCGTGTTATTCTATAAATAATTTAAATACCAGTATGTATTGTTTTTCAGATAGCTGCTAAGCTTCCGTTTTAGGGCTAGGAATTGCCAGTGACTTCACGAATACGATATCATGATACTTAAGTGCCGATACAATATGTATTGCTATGCTCACGATTCTATATGTATTGCGATTCAATATTGTGATTTTATTGCTATTTGATGTTCCAAACATATTGCTCTCTATACTGTAAGTCTCTATACTGTATGTCTCTATACTGTATGTCTCTGTACTGTAAGTCTCTATACTGTAAGTCTCTATACTGTAAATCTGCTGCAGAGAGATGAGAGCGGGAGAAAATGTTTGATCAGTCATGGAATAAAAGTACTGAAAACATGGCTCACTATGGCAAGTATAGTCGACTAGCGTTAGCCAACTCTAGCAAAAATGAACATTTATCGATACTTAGAGTCAAAGTATAGATATAATATCCCTTAAAAAAAAATTTTTTTTGTGGCAAATTTGTTGAAAATTACATAGTGTGCAAAACAATGTTACCAGAAGTTTGCAAATGTTTGCCACTAGTGGTGAATCTGCGGCAAACCTTTGGCAACAATAATATTTATTGCCACTAATGGCAAACAGTTGAAGAGGCGACTCCGGGATGCTGGCCTTCTAGGCAGAGTTCCTCTGTCCAGTGTCTGTGTTCTTTTGCCCATCTTAATCTTTTCTTTTTATTGGCCAGTCTGAGATATGGCTTTTTCTTTGCAACTCTGCCTAGAAGGCCAGCATCCCAGAGTCGCCTCTTCACTGTTGACGTTGAGACTGGTGTTGTGCGGGTACTATTTCATGAAGCTGCCATTTGAGGACTGCGTCTGTTTCTCCAACTAGACACTCTAATCTACTTGTCCTCTTGCTCAGTTGTGCACCGGGGCCTCCCACTCCTCTTTCTATTCTGGTCAGAGCCAGTTTGCGCTGTTCTGTGAAGGGAGTAGTACACATCGTTGTACGAGATCTACAGTTTCTTGCCAATTTCTCGCATGGAATAGCCTTCATTTCCCAGAACAAGAATAGACTGACGAGTTTCAGAAGAAAGGTCTTTGTTTCTGGCCATTTTGAGCCTGTAATCGAACACACAAATGCTGATGCTCCAGATACTCAACTTGTCTAAAGAAGGCCAGTTTTATTACTTTCTTAATCAGCACAACCGTTTTCAGCTCTGCTAACATAATTGCAAAAGGGTTTTCTAATGATCAATTAGCCTTTTAAAATGATAAACTTGGATTAGCTAAAACAACGTGCCATTGGAACACAGGAGTCATCGTTGCTGATAATGGGCCTCTGTACGCCTATGTAGATATTCCATAAAAAATCTGCCGTTTCCAGCTACAATAGTAATTTACAATATTAACAATGTCTACACTGTATTTCTGATCAATTTGATGTTATTTTAATGGACCAAAAATGTGCTTTTCTTTCAAAAACAAGGACATTTCTAAGTGACCCCAAACCTTTGAACGATTTTGTGTGTGTGTGTGTGTGTGTGTGTAATTCACCAGCTAAGTAAAGATGCACATCTGCTTCTAATCCTGTCCTCGGTTGAAACGGACCTCCTCTGTGTGTGTAATAGTTACACTATGTTTAGCTCTCTGGATTGAGGGAGGGAGTGAGCCATACACTCTACCTTGATTGTCCCTTTCATGGGGCTCAGGCCCTCAGCTCAGTGGTCTTTAAGGGTTGCCAGGCACAGGCCATTAGGATTTTACTGACAGAGTACGAGAGAGCTTTGTGTCCTTGTGGCCTAGTGATAAAATATCAGTTAACATTTACTGTAAAACAGGCCAGGGCAGACTTTATAGGTACAGCGTGAATATAGAGTTTTTTTCTGGGTCGAACAGCACAAATAAAGCAATGGCTTGTCTCCTTTTCCAGGTCGATAAGAAGTGCAACTTTATTTGATTTTGTTGCTTGCAGGCTAAATTTGAAGACAATTATGTGGACGGGGAAGTGCAGTGAATGCGTGAGATTTGATCCCCTCTTTTTGGAATCAGCCTAACCATGCAACCCTTTCTGCACCACTGGCTCATTGAGCACAAGACTGAGGGCCATGGGTGGCAGGAAGTCTCATCATGGGGTGTCAAGGACTTACAGCGACTTTCAAAATGAATGCAAGGGGAGTAAACAAGATATGGGAATTCAACAGACTGCGTAGGATTAGAATATATTACATTTAAGTTATGTAATATAGTTTAAGTTATTTAAGTGTGCGTGCCTGTGTGTGTGTGTGGTTGGTGTAATGCTCAGCTCAGTGAGTGAAAGTGGTGCGCCAATGTACCCTACAGCAGTGCAGGGTTGTTCGTGACAGCGGCTGAGAACCGTAAAGTTTACATGCTTTCAATTAACATTGACATTTTAGTAATTTAGCGGACCCTAATCCAGAGCGATTTACAATTAAGAGATGAAGAGATGTGCTGTCAGCCAAATGAGGTTGTCAGGCTCACCAAATGGGATAGAGGGGCCTTTATGTTGATTCTCTCAGAACCTCAGCACCGTAACTGACCCTCCACTCACCCTCATGCCCTATAGCAGGGAGCGATGGAACTGACCACAACAAGTGATAGAATTACCATAACGCCCCAGTTCTCTGTGAACGTGCGTGCCCATCAGTGCATGTTTTTGCTCAATACCAACCAGACTGTTATGTGGGTTTACTGGGTTGCTCTTTTTTGGTTGCATTCCTTCTATAAGGAAATATTCCTTCTATAAAATTGAATAAATAATAGCATCAAGTTGTGTGTGTGAGTGTTGTTTAACAAGGGGAATGAGTCGAGAGAGAGAGAGATCACAGCTGCAAGTGGGATGTGCTCTCAAAGATGTCCTCAAGTAAAACAATGTTGGTGTGCTTGATTCTGAAAAGAGAGCTTTTTTTTTTTTTTTTGCGAGGTTGTATAATAGCTGGTAACGTGAGTGTACACGTCTTCATCGTCATCTGTCTCTAACCGCATCTGTTTCTGATTGCACAGCGTGCGCGCGCGTGCACATGGCTGTGTGTGTGGGTGGCCTATTGAATAATTCACAATGGAGACATTGCTGTAGTGCCTCTAAAACTGTTTGCCATGTGAACTTTGAGACTGACAGGTAGGTGGTAGTGGGGGCAACCAAAAACACAGCACTATCCCAAATAGCAGCGAGAGAGACTGGCTTGTAGAATTTTTGTTTTATATATATCTAGATGGAGGGCTGTTTCAATGGTTATTTTTGTGGGAGTCAGACAGGGTTGGGGTTGGGATGGGTGATGTGGATGGCTAGTGATGATGAGTGAGCAAACACTCGTGTTTTTGTTTATCCAGACTCTCCTCTGCCCTGAACCCCACAGGACCTGGCTGCCATGACACACACAGCTGTGGAGAGCCTGGAGTGCATGTGATGTTCCTGGTTATAGTAGCTAGTCCACCTTGGGGAAACCCTCCCTGGGGGGAGAGAACCTGTGCTGCTACTGGGAGGGATGGGATGAGAGAAACAGGATGTGCCTTATTAGAGGGTGGCCGTGGGGACACCGTCCATTGGTAGAGAGGTGCTACTGGCATGGGTTAGGGACAGACACGATGTGCCTGGTTATAGCAGCCATGGGGAGGCCCTCCCTGGGTGGAGAGAGCCTACGTTCGTGGGAGAGATGGTGGACAGAATGTGCATGGTAATAGTGGCTGGCCATGGGGAATGTGTTGGACAGGTTGTGCCTGGTTAGGCCATGGGGATCTATGGGGGATACCCTCAGCCGCCCTTGGTGTGTGCTCTCTCTGAGGAGGAAGGGAGGCTCTTTCTATAGCCACACTCGCCCCAACAGGAGTCATGCAGCTCACGTGCGAACACTCTTTGTGCAAAGTGATCCACACGCCTTATTTCCCAAGAACTCCACCTATTGAGTTGGGCCAGACCCTTTCCTCTTATTAAAATGTCACTATCGTTTTAGTAACCCACCTTTGAGACAAGCAGGCCTTATTGACTTGGGTTCTAGGGACCAAGACTAACTGCCTCACTTTTGCATTGGTGACATATGTTCAGCAACACATCTTTAACCCATTTTAATGTACAGTATTTGGATTGGTCTTTGCAGTTAGTAAGTGTAACTGTAAGTGTGTGTCATATTTTTGAACATGTGTGTTTCCTGTGCTCCAGGGGGGCGTTCTCGGAGGTGGTGCTAGCGGAGGAGAAGGGGACCCAGAGGCTGGTGGCCATCAAGTGTATCCCCAAGAAGGCTCTGCAGGGAAAGGAGAACAACATCGAGAATGAGATCGCTGTGCTGCACAGGTCAGTAACATAGAGAATTAACACCACAAAACACACCACACCACTACATAACTCGATATCCTTAATGCTAGAATCCGCAGTTGAAACAATAACAAAGCGGCCACGGCGCCTCTGTTTTGGTAAAATGCTAACTGATGGGCCTGAAGAAATGTAATCATTCTCAAATACATAAACAGAGCTATGGGTGCAAGGACTGACCTTCCATGATATCAACATTATAGTTTAAACCATGTTTTGAGGCTATACAATGTTTGTTTATATTTACGTTGTTTACAAACATGAGTAATACCAACTTATATTTTGGGTTCCGATGGAAGTGACAGGTGAACTGAGCTCATGAGGCATTTCTAAGTTATAGCCTATTCTTCAAGAATCAATGGGTAGGCTACATATCAATAATTAATACGTCCAAAAATGGATGTAGCAACTGCAGATTCCAGCTTTAATAATGAATACCAGGTCGTTTCCCCATCATCAGTCATGAAAATATTTGAATACTCATTACGTTGAGGTTCAGGAAAGAGGCTGAAGGCGGCAGGTAGCCTAGCGGTCGGGCCAGTAACCGAGAGGTTGCTGGGTCAAATCCCCGAGCAGACTAGGTCTAACATCTGTTGCTGTGCCCTTGAGCAATGCACTCAACCCTAATTGCTCCTGTAAGTCGCTCTGGATAAGAGCATCTGGTCAATTACTAAAATGTAAAATTGAAATTATAAACTGGGTGGTTTCAGCCCTGAACGCTGATTGGCTGACAGCCGTGGCATACCACGGGTATGACGAAACATTTATTTTTACTGCTCTAATTACAATTGGTAATCAGATAATAATAGCAATAAAGAAAATAGCAACTCTGCTTTGCATCGTGCATAAGAACAGCCCTTAGCTGTGCTATATTGGCCATATACCACAACCTCTTGGGCCTTATTGCTTAAGTAACACACAGGATCTGTCAATGTAAAGAATTGACAGCATGGTATCTATCTATTGGCTCATGGTAATGTACGGCAGAGCCAACTTGATGTTAAGCAGTGAATGCCAGTGGAGAAGGGGTACTGGCTGGATGCATGATACAGTACGTTATATATATGTGTCCTGTCAGTAGAAACACCAGGATTGTGCACCGGAAATGTCAGGAGTAAAGAAGATAAACCTATTTTTAGTGTCCTTGTTGCTAGGGCAACAGCACATACAGAGGCGGGGGGGGAGATTGTGTGTGTGTGTGTGTGTGTGTGTGTGTGTGTGTGTGTGTGTGTGTGTGGAGTTCCCTGCAGCAGTGTGATGAAGGAGAGAGAGAAATAGAATTGAGGGGAGGGAGAGAGACATACTCATAGACATACACATTGACATCCTCTCTCCTCCATCCTCTCGCTCTTTTCTTTACAGCAACAACACAGTGTCACATATCGCCTACATGAATGCTTACAGTGTAACAACGGAGCAATGTCCTGCCTCAGCCTTGGATGTCTCGTTGTTGGCTTGTGTATTACCAGTGCTGTTCCTGCCAGTGTAATTCCCTCAGTAACTATAGAACTCCCCCTAACTGGCTCGCTTCTCTCTCGTCTGTGGTGCTGCATCAGGACATGGACACTGGTGTGTTCAGCCAATGTCAGGAGCTGTCTCCAAAATATATCCATATATTCTGGATAGAGATGATGAAACACTCCTCTGTCAGAGAATACTGTACGTTTTGGTGTGAGAAGAAAACAACCGGCCCCACGATATTACAAGTTCTCTATTTATGGGATGAGGCTTTGTGTATGGTACTCCTACACACTCTTAAACACAGCAATGGTGCCACCTGGTGATCACATGACAGTATTGAGAACGAGACACCGTGCAGCATAGTACTGTACACTGAGTATACCAAACATAAGGAACACCTTCCTAATAATTGAGTTGAACGTTTTCCCTCAAGAACAGCCTCAATTCATTGGGCTTCGACTCTACAAGGTGTCAAACGTTCCACAGAGATGCTGGCCCAATGCTTCCCACGGTTGTCAAGTTGGCTAGATGGGCTTTGGGCGGTGGACCATTCTTGACACACACGGGAAACTGTTGAGTGTGAAAAACCCAGCAGCGTTTGCAGTTATTGACACAAACCGGCACCTGGCACCTACTACAATACCCCGTTCAAAGGCACTGAAATATTTTGTCTAGCCATTCACCCTCTGAATGGCACATACACAATCTATGACTCAAGTCTTAAAACTCCTTCTTTAACCTGTCGTCTCCCCTTCACCTACGCTGATTTGAAGTGGATTTAACAAGTGACATCAATAAGGGATCATAGCTTTCACCTGGATTCAGTCGATGTCAGTCTATGTCATGGAAAGAGCAGGTGTTCTTAATGTTTTGTGCACTCAGTGTATATTGTCATAATAATATCCCTGTCTTTCTGTCTTCCTTGTGTCTTTCTTTCTTTTTCAGAATCAAGCACACCAACATTGTTTCACTGGAGGATATATTTGAGAGCACATCCCACTTGTACCTGGTCATGCAGCTGTGAGTCGGCTCTTTCTTTTCTCTCTCTCTCGCTCTCTCGTTCTCTCTCTCTCTCGTTCTCTCTCGTTCTCTCTCGTTCTCTCTCGTTCTCTCTCGTTCTCTCTCTCTCGTTCTCTCTCTCTCGTTCTCTCTCGTTCTCTCTCGTTCTCTCTCGTTCTCTCTCGTTCTCTCTCGTTCTCTCTCTCTCTCTCTCTCTCTCTCTCTCTCTTTATCTCTCTCTCTGTCTCTCTTTATCTCTGCCACCGCTCTCTCCCCTTCTTATTCAGTGTTCTGGTAGAAATACTGTAAGTCCTGAATCGGGGACAGATTGCTGGACTGGTGTGGGGTAAGAGTTGAAGACATGTTTTTCCTTTCTTCAAATATTGTGTTTGGGAGAAGCAAAACAGTGAGCGGACATTCCCTTTTTCTGTATGTATAGGGCCTTCTTTTTGTCCAGCACCTGCAAGTAAGTATTATACGTAAGTAGCATTGGCTCGTGCGTGCCGGGAACGGCTTATAGGAGTAAGGGCCTATCCCCTTTCTGTAGCATGAGGCAGCTTGATGTACAAGTACACCCCCTGGACAGGACACTAGTCTATAGCAGGGCCTTACTGCCACACTATCTCCTTAATGTTGTGTGCCAAGCAGGGAAGCATCGGGTCCCATTATTAGTATCATGGATGTGTGTCTCTGTCAGGGTGTCTGGAGGGGAGCTGTTTGACCGCATCGTAGAGAAGGGTTTCTACACGGAGAGAGACGCCAGCCAACTCATCCACCAGATCCTGGACGCTGTCAAATACCTCCATGACATGGGCATCGTACACAGGGACCTGAAGGTATGGCAACTCGACACTCACACACACTCACACATGCACGCACGTGCCTTACACACACTCACACATGCATGCACGTGCATACACACCCTCACACATGCACAAACACACACACTCACATGTGCCTACACACACTCACACATGCACGCACGTGCCTTACACACACTCACACATGCACGCACGTGCCTTACACACACTCACACATGCACGCATGTGCCTACACACACTCACACATGCACGCACGTGCCTTACACACACTCACACATGCATGCACGTGCATACACACCCTCACACATGCACGCACGTGCCTACACACACTCACACATGCACAAACACACACACACTCACACATGCACGCAAACCAGGGTTGGGGTCAAATCCATTTAAATTCCAGTGAATTCAGAAATTCTAAGTGTTACTCATTGAAAAGCATTGAATAGATTTGGAATTTCGGTGTACTTCCTGAATTGTCTGGAACTGAAAGATAATTGACCCTGACGCACACACACATACATACATACACACACCTCCACGACATGGTCATACCATACATGGTCATACCATACATGGTCATCCTACACTGGGTCATCCTACACATGGTCATCCTACACTGGGTCATCCTACACATGGTCATCCTACACATGGTCATCCTGCACAGGGTCATCCTGCACATGGTCATCCTACACATGGTCATCCTACACAGGGTCATCCTACACAGGGTCATCCTACACAGGGTCATCCTACACAGGGTCATCCTACACAGGGTCATCCTACACAGGGTCATCCTACACAGGGTCATCCTACACAGGGTCATCCTACACAGGGTCATCCTACACAGGGTCATCCTACACAGGGTCATCTAACACAGGGTCATCCTACACAGGGTCATCCTACACAGGGCCGATCTGCTTGTTTCCCTCCTTGGAGAGTCAGTTGATGAGATCTTGTACTGTTGTGAAATGGTCATGATTCCTGTAGAAATAGATACATTAGTATTAGATGCTGTCCATTAGATTAGTACTAAAAAATAACAACCACTCCAATTACTCTTTGTCTTGTATTGCTACACATCCATGTCTCGTGTTCACCAATGTGAGAAAGCTGGAAATCTAGGTTAATTTACTCCTCTCCTGCCAAATTATAATTTTCATATTTAAATATTTTACATGGATACAGCTGTTGGTGCAATGTTGCCAAGCAATCACTATTTGACCATTTGAACATGGAATGCAACAGATCCTCCCTCAGGTTTAGGCATGCTGCCACATCCCAGGCTGGAAGAAGAGGTGCCAATGTACTCCCTCAACAACTTTTCTTGCCAATTATTTCTTACCGGAATCATTAAGGTTTCTGTAAGAAAAGCTTCGAAGCTCCAGTTGTAATCTTTTCACTTTTTATCATAACGTCATACCCTAATTTTCTCTCTCACTCTATCTCTCTTTCCCTTCTCTCTTTCTCTCTTTCTCTCTCTCTCTCCTCTCTCCCTTCTCTCTTTCTCTCTCTGTTCCTCCCTCTCTCTCGCTCTCTTTCTCTCTGCCTCTCTTTCTTTCTCTCTCCATCCGTGTCTCTCTCTCCCTCCCTGTCTCTCGCTTTCTTGCTCTCTCTGTCTCCCCTCCACACTCTCACCCTCTCTCTTTCACTCTCTCTGTCTTTCTTTTGTCTCTTTTCTCTCTCTAGCCAGAGAATCTGTTGTATTACAGTATGGACGAGGACTCTAAGATCATGATCAGTGACTTCGGCCTGTCTAAGATCGAGGATACAGGCAGTGTCATGTCTACAGCCTGTGGGACCCCGGGATACGTGGGTAAGAGATCTGTGCGTGCATGAGTGTGTGTGTGTGTCCATGTGTTTGTGGGTGTGTGCATGCGTGATCTCTCTCACTACCCCCTCTCTTTCTCTCCCTGATCCATTCACAACCTCCTCCTCGAATGCCATTTATGTTGGAGTGCTATTGTATCAACTGTTAGTCCTTCAAAAGCTCTCTCTGTTTTTCTCTCTGTGTGTGTGTGTGTGTGTGTGTGTGTGTGTGTGTGTGTGTGTGTGTGTGTGTGTGTGTGTGTGTGTGTGTGTGATGTAACCCACTAGAGCTCTGATTGAGAGGGTAAAACACGAACTTCAATGGACTCTGTCGCAATCAGTCCCTCCGTCTTTCTCAATCACGCTCTCCCTCTCTGTCTTTCTCCCTCTTAGCCCTTCTGTTTTTCACCAAATCTCTCTACATCTCTGTATTTCTGACTCTCCCTCTCTTCCTCTCTCCTCCTCTGACTTTGCGGTTTCATGTTGTTGGCAGCTCCTGAGGTGTTGGCTCAGAAACCGTACAGCAAAGCAGTAGACTGCTGGTCCATCGGAGTCATCTCTTATATTCTGTAAGTTATCTGCTTAGTCCTCCAACACAAATACAGTCTCATACTCTATATACTGACTGGTGCTTGTGCATTTAAACATCTGTTATAGAACACTCGCTAGAGCAGCTCGGTCCAAAAGTTGTCCAATTCTTAAATGGTTCTGTCCGTGTACTTCAATGATCTTCACACCCCCACGTTATTTGGTATGGTCGTGTTGGTATGGTCGATCTGTGGCTGGGACTCTTGGCACTTAATAGCGCTACAGTGATATTACATCCTTACAACCCAATTTTAAATTGGATATTTTATTAACTGCGTTCGATGTATGGAGCAAAGAGTGTTCCCTCATGTCATATGAACTCTTTCAGGTTGTGTGGCTACCCTCCGTTTTACGACGAGAACGATGCTAAGCTGTTTGAGCAGATACTGAAGGCAGAGTATGAGTTTGACTCTCCTTACTGGGATGACATCTCCGATTCAGGTATCTTAAACACACTTTTTACTTTATTTTGATAATAGAAAAAAAGTCAGAGGATCACACAAAAAACACAATAAAAGCATGAATCCTTTTTCAATGATCTGCACTCGTTTCAAAGACATAGATTACGTTGGACTGTGAATGAATACCATGTCTACTTTGTGTGGATTTGTAAGCCATTGATTGTACTGTACCATACACAAGTATGTGGACACCCCTTCAAATTAATGGTATCGGCTATTTCAGCCACACCCGTTGCTGACAGGTGTATAAAGCACACAGCCTCGCAATCTCCATAAACAAACATGGGCAGTAGAATGGCCCATACTGAAGAGCTTAGTGACTTTCAACGTGATGCCGTCATAGGATGCCACCTTTCCAACAAGTCAGCTTGTCAAATTTCTGCCCTGCTAGAGCTGCCCCGGTCAACTGTAGTGTAAGTGTTGTTATTGTGAAGTGGAAACGTCTAGGAGCAACAACGCAAAGTGGTTGGCCACACAAGCTCACAGAACGGGACCGCCGAGTGCTGAAGCATTTAGTACATAAATATCATCTGTCCTTGGTTGCAACACTCACTACCGTGTTCCAAACTGCCTCTAGAAGCAACATCAGCACCATAACTGTGAAGGATGTTATAGCAGCAAAGATGGGGCCAACTCCATATTAATGCCCATGACTTGGAATGAGATGTTTGACGAGCAGGTGTCCACATACTTTTGGTCATGTAGTGTATCTGGAGATAGTGTAAATTGGTAAGGAATCAACAATGTGAATGTTCAGTAATGATTTGAAACTGTTTTGATTAATTCCAGCTAAAGACTTTATCTGTCACCTGATGGAGAAAGACTTCATGAAGAGATATACCACTGATCAAGCACTTCAACACCCCTGGTACTACAAGCTTTCCCCAACCACAACCACAACCCTAGCCCCAACCACAACCCTAGCCCCAACCACAACCCTAGCCCCAACCACAACCCTAGCCCCAACCACAACCCTAGCCCCAACCACAACCCTAGCTCCAACCCCAACCCTAGCCCCAACCCTAACCCTAGCTTCATTTCCACATCCTAGTTCAACCATAACCCTGATCGCAACCCTAACCCTAGCTTCATGTCCACATCCTGGTTTAACCCTGACCCTGACCGCAACCCTAACCCTAGCTTCATGTCCACATCCTGGTTCAACCCTGAACCTGACCGCAACCCTAACCCTAGCTTCATGTCCACATCCTGGTTCAACCCTGACTCCAACCCTAAATCTAACTTTATTTCCACATTCCGGTACACCATAACCTCAGCTTAGGTTGAGGTTTATCTGAACATCTTGGTTCATATGCAGAAACATACAGGTAACTGCCAAAATAAAGGAAACACCAAAATAAAGTGTCGTAATAGGGGGTTGGGCCACCACGAGCCGCCAGACCAGCTTCAATGCGCCTTGACATGGGTTCTACAAGTGTCTGGAACTCTATGAGGATGCGACACTATTCTTCCACGAGAAATTTCATAATTTGGTGTTTTGTTGATGGGATGTTAATTCCTTAATTAACTCAGTAACCACATCTGTGTAGAAGCACCTGCTTTCAATATGCCTTGTATCCCTCATTTATTTAGATGTTTCCTTTATTTTGGCAGTTACCTTTACATAAAATGCGATGTCGTACAACAATAAGAAAATTAAACACAAGTAAAATATATAATAAGCCTAACTCTATGAACAGTACATCATCAATAAGTGATAAGTCATAAACAACAAAATGGCATACCACCAAATCAATAAATATGCATATCAATGTCTTTAGTGATATAGCAATACATTTGCATAGTTTGAGAGCTCTTGGCAAGAAAGAACTCTGGTTGTTGCTGTGTACAGTAGAGGTTAGAAACTTGTGCAGTAGACTCAGTGGTGGAAAAAGTACCCAATTCTCATACTTGAGTAAAAGTAAAGATACCTTAATAGAAAATGACTCAAGTAAAAGTGAAAGTCACCCACTAAATTATTACTTGAGTAAAAGTATTTGGTTTTAAATATACTTAAGTATCAAAAGTAAATGTAAGTGCAAAAATATACTTAAGTATCAAAAGTAAAAGTATAAACCATTTCAAATTGGGCTTCATCCCGTCTGCATGGGAGTGAGTTGTAGGGCTTCATCCTGTCTGCATGGGAGTGAGTTGTAGGGCTTCATCCCGTCTGCATGGGAGTGAGTTGTAGGGCTTCATCCCGTCTGCATGGGAGTGAGTTGTAGGGCTTCATCCCGTCTGCATGGGAGTGAGTTGTAGGGCTTCATCCCGTCTGCATGGGAGTGAGTTGTAGGGCTTCATCCCGTCTGCATGGGAGTGAGTTGTAGGGCTTCATCCCGTCTGCATGGGAGTGAGTTGTAGGGCTTCATCCCGTCTGCATGGGAGTGAGTTGTAGGGCTTCATCCCGTCTGCATGGGAGTGAGTTGTAGGGCTTCATCCCGTCTGCATGGGAGTGAGTTGTAGGGCTTCATCCCGTCTGCATGGGACTGAGTTGTAGGGCTCCATCCTGTCTGCATGGGACTGAGTTGTAGGGCTCCATCCTGTCTGCATGGGAGTGAGTTGTAGGGCTACATCCTGTCTGCATGGGAGTGAGTTGTAGGGCTACATCCTGTTTGCATGGGAGTGAGTTGTAGGGCTTCATCCCGTCTGCATGGGAGTGAGTTGTAGGGCTTCATCCCGTCTGCATGGGAGTGAGTTGTAGGGCTTCATCCCGTCTGCATGGGAGTGAGTTGTAGGGCTTCATCCCGTCTGCATGGGAGTGAGTTGTAGGGCTTCATCCCGTCTGCATGGGAGTGAGTTGTAGGGCTCCATCCCGTCTGCATGGGACTGAGTTGTAGGGCTCCATCCTGTCTGCATGGGACTGAGTTGTAGGGCTCCATCCTGTCTGCATGGGAGTGAGTTGTAGGGCTACATCCCGTCTGCATGGGAGTGAGTTGTAGGGCTTCATCCCGTCTGCATGGGAGTGAGTTGTAGGGCTTCATCCCGTCTGCATGGGAGTGAGTTGTAGGGCTTCATCCCGTCTGCATGGGAGTGAGTTGTAGGGCTTCATCCCGTCTGCATGGGAGTGAGTTGTAGGGCTTCATCCCGTCTGCATGGGAGTGAGTTGTAGGGCTTCATCCCGTCTGCATGGGAGTGAGTTGTAGGGCTTCATCCCGTCTGCATGGGAGTGAGTTGTAGGGCTTCATCCCGTCTGCATGGGACTGAGTTGTAGGGCTACATCCCGTTTGCATGGGACTGAGTTGTAGGGCTTCATCCCGTCTGCATGGGAGTGAGTTGTAGGGCTTCATCCCGTCTGCATGGGAGTGAGTTGTAGGGCTCCATCCCGTCTGCATGGGAGTGAGTTGTAGGGCTTCATCCCGTCTGCATGGGAGTGAGTTGTAGGGCTCCATCCCGTCTGCATGGGAGTGAGTTGTAGGGCTCCATCCCGTCTGCATGGGAGTGAGTTGTAGGGCTTCATCCCGTCTGCATGGGAGTGAGTTGTAGGGCTTCATCCCGTCTGCATGGGAGTGAGTTGTAGGGCTTCATCCCGTCTGCATGGGAGTGAGTTGTAGGGCTCCATCCCGTCTGCATGGGAGTGAGTTGTAGGGCTTCATCCCGTCTGCATGGGAGTGAGTTGTAGGGCTTCATCCCGTCTGCATGGGAGTAAGTTGTAGGGCTTCATCCCGTCTGCATGGGAGTGAGTTGTAGGGCTTCATCCCGTCTGCATGGGAGTGAGTTGTAGGGCTTCATCCCGTCTGCATGGGAGTGAGTTGTAGGGCTCCATCCCGTCTGCATGGGAGTGAGTTGTAGGGCTTCATCCCGTCTGCATGGGAGTGAGTTGTAGGGCTTCATCCCGTCTGCGTGGGAGTGAGTTGTAGGGCTCCATCCCGTCTGCGTGGGAGTGAGTTGTAGCGCTTCATCCCGTCTGCGTGGGAGTGAGTTGTAGGGCTCCATCCCGTCTGCGTGGGAGTGAGTTGTAGGGCTCCATCCTGTCTGCGTGGGAGTGAGTTGTAGGGCTTCATCCTGTCTGCGTGGGAGTGAGTTGTAGGGCTTCATCCTGTCTGCGTGGGAGTGAGTTGTAGGGCTCCATCCTGTCTGCGTGGGAGTGAGTTGTAGGGCTCCATCCTGTCTGCGTGGGAGTGAGTTGTAGGGCTTCATCCTGTCTGCGTGGGAGTGAGTTGTAGGGCTCCATCCTGTCTGCGTGGGAGTGAGTTGTAGGGCTTCATCCTGTCTGCGTGGGAGTGAGTTGTAGGGCTTCATCCTGTCTGCGTGGGAGTGAGTTGTAGGGCTTCATCCTGTCTGTGTGGGAGTGAGTTGTAGGGCTTCATCCTGTCTGCGTGGGAGTGAGTTGTAGGGCTCCATCCTGTCTGCGTGGGAGTGAGTTGTAGGGCTCCATCCTGTCTGCGTGGGAGTGAGTTGTAGGGCTCCATCCTGTCTGCGTGGGAGTGAGTTGTAGGGCTTCATCCTGTCTGCGTGGGAGTGAGTTGTAGGGCTCCATCCTGTCTGCGTGGGAGTGAGTTGTAGGGCTTCATCCTGTCTGCGTGGGAGTGAGTTGTAGGGCTCCATCCTGTCTGCATGGGAGTGAGTTGTAGGGCTTCATCCTGTCTGCATGGGAGTGAGTTGTAGGTCTTCATCCTGTCTGCGTGGGAGTGAGCAGTAGGGAGTTCCAATAATGCGGCAGCGTCGTCTCTGAAAGACCTTAGAGAGACACTTCAAGCCCTTCAATGCATTCTGGCGTTCAGGCTGGTTTAACCAGGCTACGATGCCTACGTCCCACAACCCAAACTTCAGACAGCTTGCCCCACCCTGCTCTCATCTCTCTCTTTTCTGGTTTTCAGGATATGTGGAGACACAGCTCTTGATAAAAACATCCATGAGTCTGTCAGTGCTCAGATCAAGAAGAACTTTGCTAAAAGTAAATGGAAGGTCAGTGGCTCAAAATCACAGCTTTGATAACTCTCATGTTCTTACTCTTTTTATTAGTTTATCTCTCTCTGTCCTCTCTCTAATTTATATGGTTCCTAAGTTTTTTATGGTGGTTGGATAAATCACTGTGCATTTCTCACCTTCAGCTCTCTCTCAATTCAATTTCAATTCCATTTAAGGGCTTTATTGGCATTGGGAAACATATGTTAATATTGCCAATGCAAGTGAAGTAGATAATAAACAAAAGTGAAATAAAAAATAAAAATGAACAGTAAACATTACACTCACAGAAGTTCCAAAAGAATAAAGACATTTCAAATATCTCTCTCTCTCTCTCTCTTTTTCTCTCTCTCTCTCTCTCTCAACCCCTTCCCATTGTCACTCTCCCAACCCCCTTCCTCTTCTCTTCCATCCCCCCTTTCTCCTCTATCTCTCTTCTCTCTCCCCTTTCTTTTGCTCTATCCTTTTCTCTCTTTCCCCCTCTCCCATCTCCCCCCTTTCCCCTCCCTTTCCCCGCATATAGCAAGCGTTCAACGCCACAGCGGTGGTGAGACACATGCGGAGACTGCAGCTGGGTACCAGCCTAGAGGGCCCCAGCCAGATCACCCCCACCAGCCCCTGTCACGCCCAAGCACTCCTGCTGCAGGAGGAGGACGAGGAGGAGGAGGAAGAAGAGGGACCGGGGGTAGAGGAGGAGAGCTGTAAGTGAGACAAACACTGAGCCTGTCCCCCACTCAGCCAGACACCTCTCTCTCTCTCTCTCTCTCTCTCACTCAGACTCTCACTCTTTCTATCTATTCTATCTATTTGAATCTATTCTTCCGTGCCCAGAAACCTGCTCCTTTTACACTCTGTTCCAAACGCACTAGACGACCAGTTCTTATAGCCTTTAGCCGTACCCTTATCCTACTCCTCCTCTGTTCTTCTGGTGATGTAGAGTTTAATCCAGGCCTTGCAGCGCCTAGCTCCACTCCCATTCCGCAGGTGCTCTCGTTTGTTGACTTCTGTAACCATAAAAGCCTTCGTTTCATGCATGTTAACATGAGAAGCCTCCTCCCTAAGTTTGTTTTATTCACTGCTTTAGCACACTCCGCCAACTCGGATGTCCTAGACGTGTCTGAATCCTGGCTTAGGAAGGCCACCAAAAATCCAGAATTTTCCATCCCTAACTATAACATTTTCCGACAAGATAGAACTGCCAAAGGGGGCGGAGTTGCAATCTACTGCAGAGATAGCCTGCAGAGTTCTGTCTTACTATCCAGGTCTGTACCCAAACAATTCGAGCTTCTAAAAAATCCACCTTTCCAGAAACAAGTCTCTCACCGTTGCCGCTTGTTATAGACCCCCCTCAGCCCACAGCTGTACCCTGGACACCATATGTGAATTGATTGCCCCCCATCTATCTTCAGAGCTCGTACTGATAGGTGACCTAAACTGGGACATGCTTAACACCCCAGCCTTCCTACAATCTAAGCTAGATGCCCTCAATCTCACACAAATTATCAATGAACCTACCAGGTACAACCCCAAATCTGTAACCATGGGCACCCTCATAGATATCATCCTGACCAAACTGCCCTCTAAATACACCTCTGTTGTCTTCAACCAGGATCTCAGCGATCACTGCCACATTGCCTGCGTCCGTAATGGGTCTGCGGTCAAACAACCACCCTTCATCACTGTCAAACGCTCCCTAAAACACTTCAGCGAGCAGGCCTTTCTAATACCCCCTGGCCGGGGTATCCTGGAAGGATATTGACCTCATTCCGTCAGTAGAGGATGCCTGGTTATTCTTTAAAAGTGCTTTCCTCACCATCTTAAATAAGCATGCCCCATTCAAAAAAAAAACACAAAAAAACAGGTACTGATATAGCCCTTGGTTCACTCCAGACCTGACTGCCCTTGACCAGCACAAAAACATCCTGTGGCATACTGCATTGGCATCGAATAGCCCCCGCGATATGCAACTTGTCAGGGAAGTTAGGAACCAATATACACAGGCAGTTAGGAAAACTAAGACTAGCTTTTTCAAACAGAAATTTGCACCCTGTAGCACAAAGTCCAAAAAGTTCTGGGACACTGAAGTCAATAGAGAATAAGAGCACCTTCTCCCAGCTGCCCACTGCACTGAGGCTAGGAAACAGTGTCACCACCGATAAATCCACGATAATTGAGAATTTCAATAAGCATTTTTCTACAGCTGTCCATGCTTTCCACCTGGCTACCACTACCCCGGTCAACAGCCCTGCACCCCCCACAGCAACTTGTCCAAGCCTCCCCCATCTCTCCTTCAGCAAAATCCAGATAGCTGATGTTCTGAAAGAGTTGCATAATCTGGACCCCTACAAATCAGCCGGGCTAGACAATCTGGACCCTCTCTTTCTAAAATGATCCGCCTCAATTGTTGCAACCCGTATTACTAGCCTGTTCAACCTCTCTTTCGTATCGTCTGAGATTCCCAAATATTGGAAAGCTGCCGCGATCTTCCCCCTCTTCAAAGGTGGAAACACTCTAGAACCAAACTGTTACAGACCTATATCTATCCTACCCTGCCTTTCTAAGGTCTTCGAGAGCCAAGTTAACAAACAGATCACTGACCATTTCGAAACCCACCGTACCTTCTCCGCTATGCAATCTGGTTTCCGAGCTGGTCATGGGTGCACCTCAGCCACACTCAAGGTCCTAAACGATATCATAACCGCCATCGATAAAAGACAATGCTGTGCAGCCATATTCATCGACCTGGCCAAGGCTTTCGACTCTGTCAATCACCGCATTCTTATCGGCAGACTCAACAGCCTTGGTTTCTCAAATGACTGCCTCTTCTGGTTCACCAACTACTTCTCAGACAGAGTTCAGTGTGTCAAATTGGAGGGCCTGTTGTCCGGAGGGTTCAATTCTCGGGTCGACTCTCTTCTCTGTATACATCAATGATGTCGCTCTTGCTGCTGGTGATCCACCTCTACGCAGACGACACCATTCTGTATACGTCTGGCCCTTCTTTGGACATTGTGTTAACTAACCTCCAGACGAGCTTCAATGCCATACAACTCTTCTTCCGTGGCCTCCCAACTTCTCTTAAATGCAAGTAAAACTAAATGCATGCTCTTCAACCAATCGCTGCCCGCACCTGCTCGCCCGTCCAGCATCACTACTCTGGACGGTTCTGAATATGTGGACAACTACAAATACCTAGGTGTCTGGTTAGACTGTAAACTCTCCTTCCAGACTCACATTAAGCCTTTGCTAGGTAAAGCCACACCTTATCTCAGCTCACTGGTCACCATTGCAGCACCCACCCTGTAGCACGCGCTCCAGCAGGTTTATTTCACTGGTCACCCCCAAAGCCAATTCCTCCTTTGGCCGCCTTTCCTTCCAGTTCTCTGCTGCCAATGACTGGAATGAATTGCAAATATCACTGAAGCTGGAGACTCATATCTCACTCACTAACTTTAAGTATCAGCTGTCAGAGCAGCTCACAGATCATTGCACCTGTACATAGCCCATCTGTAAATAGCCCATCCAACTACCCCATCCCCATATTGTTCTTTTTTTTTTTGCTCCTTTGCACCCCAGTATCTTTACTTGCACATTCATCTTCTGCACATCTATCACTCCGGTGTTTATTTGCTAAATTGTAATTACTTTGCCACTATGGCCTATTTATTGCCTTACCTCCCTAATCTTACCTCATTTGCACACACTGTATATCGATTTTTTTCTATTGTGTTATTGACTGTACGTTTGTTTATGTGTAACTCTGTGTTGTTGTTTGTGTCGCACTGCTTTGCTTTATCTTGGCCAGGTCGCAGGTGTAAATGAGAACTTGTTCTCAACTGGCCTACCTGGTTAAATAAAGGTGAAATTAAAATTAAAAAATTAAAAATCTCACATAGCCGCCAGTACTGTGGAGCCTCTGAGCAAGTACAGTGTTGTGTACAGTACTCTATTGGTACTCTAGTAGTACAGTACTCTAGTCACAGGAGGCTGCTGAGGGAAGAAAGGTTCATAATAATGGCTGGCGCAGAGCAAATGGAATGGCATCAAACACCTGGAAACCATGTGTTTAATGTATTTGATACCATTCCACTGATTCCACTCCAGTCATTACCACAGGCCCGTCCTCCCCAATGAAGGTGCCACCAACTTCCTGTGACTCTAGTACAGCACTGTGGAGTACTGTCCCTGTCATCAAGCTCTCCTCTCCTCTCCAGTGTCGCAGAGGCGCGGGAGTGCAGAAGGCAGTGCCGACCGGGACAGTCTGAGGAGTTGCACCTACTGCTGCAGGCCAGCAAGTCGTGTCTGAGTAGCCACAGACCCCGCCCCCCTGTCGCCATGGGGATATGTATGTTTCTATGGAGCCACCCAGAGCCGGCCCAGTCTGGCCATGAATGCAGAGTGATGTTATGACATGCTGTGTCCACTAGAGGGACACAACCATTCAGGCAGCGTTTCCAGGCACGAAAGACCATTTGTTTCCGTATCACTGAAGCCAATACCAGTTCATCATCAACATTCAAACCACTACTACTTTCTTCTTTCCATTGTAATGTTTATTTTTCTTCTTCGATTGTTCCATTTGGATCATGAATCATCCGTATCTTACCTGTGTTTGTTTCAGTTTTGATGCTTCCATCCCCATGAGAAACACTTCAGAGTTTATGAGTGAGTTGACTGCAGGACTCTGGATTGACTCTGTATTCTGATTCAGACTGGGGTCGTAAAAAGCGCTTCTGGTTCGAGGCATCTGCATGCTTCGGTTGGATGATAAAATGTGAAATGTGTGGATATAAAAGGGAGACTTAAAAAAAAAAAAAATCTTATGGCTGTTCTGTTACCAGAGGTTCACACTGAGATCCCTATGACAACAAACGGACTGCATAGCCTATCAGATTAATCCTATACACCCTCTCAGCCAATGAGCATGTCCATAGTAACCACACCCACTTAACATGCAAGTTGGGGCACATGGTTTGATGTTGAGACCATTTCAGTTAGGAGTAGTTTGCAAATAAACTCCACTTGATAAGGAATCAAGTCAGTTGTATGCATGACACCTCTAGCCGCAAAGGTCCCTAAATGTTATGATCATTTAAACTTGCCGCCGATTTTACACCCCTATCCTTCGTGGTGGGAGGGATCTCAGTGTGTGTTCACTGTCTGCTCTGTACTGTGCACCTCTCTCTTGTGAAAGAAGTATCGGTCTACCGTCTGCATGACTTGGTTATAATATGTTTACATGAATGATGATCCACATATAAATATTTAAAAAAAAAACACGTGTATGATTATTATTACTACTCTGTTGTCCTGATCAAAAAATATATAATGTAATTCTGAAAACTATATAATGTGAAGTGAGAATCACCAGTCAGATGTTCTGTTGTTGACAACGTACGTACGTGCAGCACAGTCTGAACTGTAACTTTACCTTAACCTCTGCATTGTCCATATGATGGTCATATCTCTACCCCAGTGGCACACTGGCACCATTTCCCTGGTAACCATGTTGATTTAGTTTAAATGACAACTCTAGGATGTTCTATAAGTCGTTGTGGGAGTCTATTTATTTTGTCCACTGAAGGTTTTGTAGTTTGTCTCAACATACTGAATAGTCCCTGACCCCTCCCTTGCCCTGGTACTGTGTAACCGTCTTGATTGTAACATAAAACATGTTGAGTGAACACGACAGACTTGAGTTAAAATACTATTTGAAATATTTCAAATACTTTGAGCGTTTGCTTAGGAGTGGAACGAGAAACCAGTTCTCTAACTGCAATGACAAGACAGAATGCAGTCTGATTTAAAAATCTCAAAGTACAGTGTTACTTGATATGATTACGGTTTCAACACATCAGTAAGGCTGACAATGGAAAGCCAACTGGGGAAGCCTATTATAATCTGTTTTGTTCATGCCAAACGGCTGTTCAGATTGGATACCAAATCCTTATTGTTTAGTTGAATCAGAGGTACTGCTAGCCAAAACCTTATAGTTGGACCTGGTTTAGGCCAATGGTGACCTGTGTTTGGTCCTTAGCAGTGACTTCATGAGCTTATAATTGGTCAAAAGATGTTGGCCAGTCATAGAAGGCAATCATTCTGGCTTTATAAGTGACTGACTGACTGCAGAGTGGAAAATATGCAAACCATGTGTGAAGGGCTTCATATTAAATGTTTGGTGTAGTTGCTGTTGATGACTTTGTTAACCTAATAACCTGTGTTCATTTATTTCGTATAGACCTTCTGTTGAACCTTTCCTTGGTTTTGTTTCCCCTTGGTTCCGATTTGTTAAAAAAATAAACAGATTTATTTGACTCATGACAAACATTTAAATGCATAAAGAAACACGTGTATATTATATATAAGTATATATATTGTATATCCTTTTTTGTAAAAGCTGTTTTGAGCTACTAATGTATGGATGCAATGCATCATGGGTTATTGATCAACATGTATGAAAGGAGATAATGATTTGTACCATCGGAGGAGATATGATCGCAGGAAATGAAATTAAACTTCCTTGTCTATGCATTGTGTGTACTGTCATTTTACTGTCATTTAAAAAAAAATCAGTCAGGATCACGTAAATTAGACGACAAACAGGTAGAGACTACACTTTCATTAAACATTTTTTTTTTTTTACTTGAACGGTGAGGGTTATGGTATGTTATAATAATACCATCGGTAATACAGTACATGCGTTCTATTCTGCCATCTGATGGGGCAGTATATACTGTACCTGAGTGTGGATAATAGAGGACGTATGGTACAACAGACACAGGACGCTGTCTTACGCTTGTGTCCAGATAAAATATAAAATGCACTTTATTAATGTTTAATGTCCTTTTTATTTATGACAAAGTAAACGTTTCCAAGGACACTGTCATCCAAAGTGTTAAACATTATTATTCACTGTTGTCACTAGGTGAATTATGTATGTTCTGTTGATTTGCATACAGAATGTGTGCGTGAGAGGCTCAGGGAAAGACAGGACGGAACCATTATTTAAGAAATAACAGTCTTAGACCACTTGTTAAACTGCTAATAATATAAAATGACTCTGAACATTTACGACAGGTAAAAAATACTGTAAACTTATAAACAAATAGGAAATGTAATATTATTTTACAAATACATCTACTGATACAGTACATCAACATATTCCACGAATACAATCACAATGTGAACACTATAGGCATGAAATTAAAAACGTTACATTCACTCATTGTATGTAACTCAGTAAGATCCCTGGTTAAAGGGGTGCTCTCTCTATGTCAGAGGTGGTTGGCATGAGAGACAAATGACTAATCTAACGTCAAGTCTCTCAGAGGATGGGAGGGGCCAGCCACGTCCCAGATCTGTTTGTGCTGTATTGCCAGATCCTATGGTCGTTGTCATGGAAGATAATATTGAGTTGGCAAGACAACAAACAGATCTGGGACCAGGCTAGCAGGGAGTCGATCCCTAATTGGAACAAATAAAGATGTTCTTCAAAAGGCCAATTGGACAAGGGGTGGTTACCTTCAGGCAGTAGGCTCTTTCAGAGAAGACGTGTGGCCGAGGACATGTTCAGGTACCAACCTGCACCATGCGTGCATCCATCTGTACTCCCACGCAGCTGAACTATGCCAAGCATACTATCCCAACAACTGTCAACCCAATCGAATAGCTCAATGTCACACAGTCTTCCTTCACCTCCATCCACACCATCCTATCCTTACCTCATGTAGATGCTAAAACAACCCCACACCACTCTAACCATACGTTACGCGTCTTCCTGCCAGTCCTTTTAAACTACCTTCTCTCCCACATCCAGTATGGTGGTGCGTCTCAGGCTCTCTTTAACTCTGATGAACTCTGGGGAACTCTGCAGGCCCTCCTGCTGTGCCTTTAGCTCCCTTTCCAGCTGCAGGGAACAGATGGACACTGACAGTCATTGAATACAGAAGTAGATAGGACTGCATGCTATGTGTATGTACAAGTTTCAACCCAACAGGACACAGTATGTAAAGTTCGCAGGAACTGAATAAGTCATGTCTACTTTGACTCCATCATACATTTTAATAATGAGCATTGTATGCAAATGAGCTAGTAATGCATGAGTGAAGCTGTGTGCCGTGCGAAACATGTCAACTTTGACAAGTCAGACAGACGCAAAAGCAAGGGGCTGGATTCAAGCCGTAATTGCCAGAGTATTGTGGAAGCTCCGTGTCAAAATTTGCCGACATGCGCAGCGCATACCAACCTCCCCCAGCCTCTGGTGCCTCTTGAGCAGTTCCTGTTGGAGAGGAGACCGGTTCTTCTTCTCCTCCTCTGCCTCTCTCCTCTGTTTCATCCCCTGTTCCCAGTTCCTCTGTTCCAGAACACGCTGGAGCTCCGGCTTCACCTCCAGACAGGGACCTCTGACAGAGAACAAATAGGACTGTTGAAACGTGCTTGCAGCTATGTGCAGTGGGCACGCTTGGGTTACCCTGTGCAAGCCCTACCTCTTGTGTGTCATCCTTAACTCCCGGTGGAGCTCCTGGTGGCTCTTGGAGACGCTGACCAGGTTGAGGCGCTTCTTGGTCTGGATGATAAAATCTCTGCCCTCCTCTTCCTGACTCTCTGGCTGAGGTGGTGATCCACCTGACTTCCCCTGCTCTTGGTCCTCTGCACGTTGACCCTGCGCTCCATCCTGTTCCGACAGCAGGCCAGCGTGGGCTGAGGCTGGGGGACAGAGACAATGTCAACTTGAATGTTTTGCCTGAGCTCACCATCCTCGTTTTTTAAAACATGTCCGTAAGCCTCGTATTAGACAGGAGCAGAAATTATGACAGAGGTTACATCACTTAGTAGCATTACACAACTAAAATCATGTCCCTTTTCTGCTGGCCAGACACACTCCAGTTGCATCATAGCAGCAGAATCAGCTAAACAGGTCATTTTGTTCTGTTTATAGCACCACAGCTGTTTGTTATGGGAGAGAGGTCCGTTATGGTGTGTTAAGCTTATGTTCTATTCCTTGGCATGGGCAACAGTGATCCATTAGTAGCCTAGACCCAGATCTGTTTGTGCTGTCTTGCCAACTCCTATGGTTATAGAAATGGGAAACATCATAGGAGTTGGCTGTACAGCACAAACAGATCTAGGACCATGTTAGGGCATTAGCTATCTCCATATCAGAACTACATAGAACAACAGGTGTCCTATTGCACGAGCTCATTGTGCACATGTTGTGGTTATACATTTCACTATCAAACTCCAAGGACCATATTTACAAAATGTTTGCATAAATACAAAGTTTGCCTCTGTGATTTTCCAGAGGGATTGAATCATGATCATCAACACCCATCAACCCAATAACAAATCATTCATTCATTTATGTATAAATGAATGATGTACTCACAAACCCATGATGCCCTTTTTACACCAATCATCAATCAGTTCCTATGAAAAGCTACTCTTTCTGCAGTTGTTTCTCTCACTGTGAAATTATCTATAGGTCCCTTACCTGACTTGATCAGTCCCTCTCTCTGCCTCCCTGGTGTTCTGTTTGGGATGACACTGCTAGTATCCATCTCTTCTATGGAGCCCAGGGCCCAGCTAGTGATAAGTAAGCTAGCAAAGCTATCACTGGCACTATGAATCCAGAGGTCTGACCAGAGCTGGGCTGGGTCTGGGAGCCTACCTCCACAGCCACTCCCTGCTCCACTACCCTAACACCTCTGTCTCCATTCCACCTCAGCCCCGCCTCCAGCCCTGGCCACACCTCTAGCTGCCAGTCAGTCACATGACCGCTCAGGTTGTCCTGTAGCCTCGCTACTGCCCCCTCTCTCTCCATACATCATCTCCTCTTTCCCTCCTCCTCTCCTCTCTTCTTCCTCCTCTCCTCTCTCCCTCTACCATTTCTCCCTCTCCCTCCTCTACCCTCTCTCCCTTCCCTCCCCTCCCCTTCGCTTTGTGACTTTGATCCCTCCACTCTCTCTCTCTCCACTGTCCCTCCTCTCTGCTCCGTGCCTTGCCCTCTAGGTTGGATTATCCAGGGGCTCAAGCCCCGCCCTGTTTAAATCTCCTCACTAGAAGCCAACCGCCGGACCTATTTACATAATTACACCCATCACAATATGGTTGGGGATTTACAGTATCACAAAGCACCTCCACACGCCTCATGGTAGACAGACACTACAGGCTGGTGTCCCGGACACAGATTACGTATAGTCCCGGACTAGGAAGGACTTTCAATGGAGATTCTCCATTGAGCCTGCTTTTTCTGTCCAGGACTAGATTTAATCTGTGTCTGGGACAACTGCCCTACATCTTCATTGTCCAATGACAATACAGGTAGATGTTAAGTGATCTATTCTTCTTCTACTCTAATCGGATAACAGATTGTTCTCACCTGTTCCCTTCAGAGGTGTTCTACTTCTGGTGGGAGAGATTTGAAGGTGGTGTTCACTCTGTCAACAGATAAAACACAATCAACCACATGAGAAACTGTCAGAGAAACAGTCAGACCAAAGAATACAGTAGCATGTATCACAGTAATGTCGTTCCCAGCCGTCCCCCCCTCCCCCCTCTCTCCTTCGTCCTCTCCCCCCATCTCCTTCCCCCCTCTATCTCTCTCTCTCTCCCAGTAATACCATGTTTTTCACAAACATTTTGAATGGTCTAATTTCGAGGATGTCTTTCATAAGGTGATCACAGCCTACTCATTTTGAATGTCCCAATGGACAATCAGCTCAACAATGGTCCTTTGTTGTTTGTGTTAGACCAGACGTGAAGGGGCAGCTACAGACCCAGATGACCAGTGAACCGAGAGGAGAGGCCCTTGTGACGTGAAGGGGCAGCTACAGACCCAGATGACCAGTGAACCGAGAGGAGAGGCCCTTGTGGAGGCCTGCCATCCACCTCATTACTGACAAAACCACAAACAACAGGCCTTAGTTACTGGCAATAATGTTCAATACAATTATTTTTTTCAATACAATATGAAGCCTTGTTTAGAGGAGCAATTTACAATCAGTGGCCAGTTTATTAGGGCAAATCCATCTAGTACTGGGTCAGAACCCCATTTGCCTCCAGAACAGCCTGAATTCTTCAGGGCATGGAAACATTACTCAAATGGTATCAAGGGACCTAACGTGTGCCAGGAAAACATTCCCCACACCATTACACCACTGCCACCAACCTGTACCATTAACACCAGGCAGGATGTGGTCATGGACTCATGCTGCTTACACCAAATCCCGACTCTGCCATCAACATGACGCAACATGAATCGGGATTCGTCGGACCAGGCGTTGTTTGGTGATACCGTGCCCATTGGAGCCGCTTCTTCTTGTTTTTAGCTGATAGGAGTGGAACCCGGTGTGGTCGTCTGCTGCAATAGCCCATCTGTGACAAGGACGACAAGGACTTGTGTTCCGAGATGCCCTTCTGCACAGCGCTGTTGTACTGAACTGTTACTTTACTGTTAGTGGCCCGCCTGTTAGCTTGCACAATTCTTGCCATTCTCCTTCGACCTCTCATTAACAAACTGTTTTCGCTCACAGGACTGCCGCTGACTGGATGTTTTTTGTTTGTCGCACCATTCTCGGTAAACCCTAGACACTGTAGTGTGTGAAAAGCCCAGAAGGCCGGCCGTTTCTGAGGTACTGGAACCGTTGTGCCTAGCACCGATGATCATACCACGCTCAAAGTCGCTTCAGTCACTCGTTTTGCCCAATCTAACGTTCAATCGAACAGTAACTGAATGCCTGGATGCCTGTCTGTCTGCTTTATATAGCAAGCCACGGCCACGTGACTGTCTGTAGGAGCAAACCATTTTCGTGAACTGGCCACTGAGTGTATTTCAGATTAAATCCTTCTACTGGACATACTGCTACAACAGATTAAAAGCAAGTCCAACTTTGTTTTAAATGAAAGCTAAACATAATCTGGTGGTTCATTGCAATCGTCTACATGTACATATGTTGCCTGGGGTGGAGGTCAGCCCAGACAGCATCTCTTATGGCCTGAGTTTGGAGGATCTTTGCCCCTTCAAAGGCCAGCATACCAATAGTTCAAAGAAAGGAAATCTGCATTTCAAACAATGATAATGCCTCACCACCACTGATGTGGTAAACAGCGGAGAGATGGGGCTGGAGAAATGTAACCACTCTAAAAACTTATGGACAGAGCTATGGATACAAGGACTGACCATCCATGATATCAACATTATAGTTTTGACTATGGGCTCTACTCAGTCTGTATCACTGAAGTGTTACAGATTGTGTGCTGGAAACGTAAAGGTAATTTCAGATTGAGCCGAAATATGCAGTGTTTACTGTAAATGCTAATGCGGGAACATTGCCTTTCAATCACACTCTAACGCTCATATTTTGGGTTCTGATGGGGTACGACAATTGAATGTAAGCTCATGAGTTATACTCAGAAAAATAAATCAATGGGTATATATATCATTAATTGAAAAGTAAAAAAATGTATGTCGCAAAAGCAGGTTTTCATTAAATATTGAAGGGGCTGGCTAACTTTATACACAGCAACTCAGTCTACCTATTGGCAGTGGTGTACTGGTATTTTAAGCTTCTTTGTCATTTTGTCCTGATCCACCACTACAAATGACTAAATTGAAATGGTATTGACCGCCCAACCCAGATACTAACATGATCAGCTATTGACTAAGGGAGTGAATTTGATTCATTATAAAAGGTTACATGGAGAAAATCGGACCTCTGAAATGAAAACGGATGGCCCTCCCTTCAGCAAAATATATTTGACCTAAACCCTCCCTGAGCGCTTGAAGAAAAAAAAGAAGTGACCATCCCCTATACCCAAAATAATAATTAAAACAAAACATCCTTACCATTTACCCTCATTTCCATAGGCCTATTTCCCAATGCCAAATCAAAATTGCCACAGAAACTGTCCCTGTTTGCAAATAATTCAATCTGAGACGTCATTAGGAATCTGAGCATGGTACTTTCAAAAGTTAGGCCTACCTTTCCACCCCAGACAGTAGGCCTACCGATGCACAAAAATGTAAGCTTCAACTGCCAAATGCAGAAAAATGTAAGCTTTAACTGCCGTCTACTCTTGGCTTAACCCAATGAGAGAAGGTCAAGAAGTGTTTCCCTAGAAGCTGTCTGTAGCTCAGCCTCTGAATGTCAAAGAAAGGAAAGAATGATATCCCCATATGCAACCGAGTCAAGTCTTCCCTGGTATTTTACAGCTTGTTTCTAGCATAAAGCATCACGGACCAAAGCGCTGTTATAGATCACTTTATATAATCAGATCTGTTTTATTTTCTTAAAAATCTTAAGCTAACAAGGGGTAGGCCTGTGCTTTTTGCCATTTTCTGAAATTGAAAAAGCATGACCCTCACCGATTTTCCTCCATGTACCCATTCTGTCCATTTGGATCCATCCCTAACAGGAGAAGAGTTTATAATATTGTTGAGCTGTAGTATTGTAAGTTCAGTGAAGGTAATACTAAAATTATGTCATCTAAATGAATCTTGTTGAGGTTTAGCAATAGCGTCACTGTTCAAAGGGAATTGACCCAAACCCTGCTAATGAATACGAGGAGAGTACGTGTGTGTACATCTGGTTGAGCTGTAGTAATGGCATCTCCGTTGGTTCAATGCTCTTTAGATAATGAGGTGGTATTGCCACTTATTGGCTAATCTCTGGGAGAAGATGTTGTGCGTCGACCATTATTGTGACACAACAGCAGGACCTTCGCTCTG
This sequence comes from Salvelinus namaycush, assembly GCF_016432855.1. NCBI lineage: Eukaryota > Metazoa > Chordata > Actinopteri > Salmoniformes > Salmonidae > Salvelinus > Salvelinus namaycush. The sequence goes on from NC_052308.1 coordinate 39,203,988, forward strand.
TGGTAAACATGCTGCTCTTACCGGGTCTAGTCTACGTGTTGTTTCACACAGACACACACTTCTTTTGGGTTACTTACAAAGCTTGAAACATACTGTCACAAAGCTTGAAACATACTGTCACACAAAACATACTGTCACTCTTTCAATCGCTGTCAGAATATTTCAGAAGGTTCCACTGGGCACAGATGTCAATTCAACGTTTACTTCACATTGGTTCAACGTCATTTCATTGATTCATCCAGTGTGTGCTCGGTGGGTTTCTACGACTCATTTGAACTGTTAACAAGTTTGTAAATAGCCAGCCAGTGAAGCAACTCTGGCCAAAGAGGAAACATTTCTGTAATTCTTTATTCTATGAAACAAGTTCGATGAAAGATGTTCATTCAGAGACAGACATTAACTTTCAATCTGGTTGAGGTTCAAAACATGAATTACAATTGAAAAACAATTGCCTCAGGTTTTCTAGCTCGCAAGTGACATAGACCTTCAGACCTTTTTTGGGCTTACAGACACATCAAAGTTAATTAGAATAGTTGTTTAACATTGCCAGTCTATTAACATAATGCATGTCCCTGCAGCACCACCCTGCAAGCTGACCATGTGACCTGAGATTTGTCAGAGTCCAGCGTCGTGTCAAATCAGAAGTGAAGAAATGAGGAAGAAAACATAATAGTTACTTACTTTCTTTCCGTGGGTGACTCCCATGGCCTCAGGATGAGCTGAGATCCTCGGCAAGAGTAGGTGAGTCTGTACAGCTCCTGAAGTTTCACTTGTTCTGAAGTTTCACTCGAGCTGGTCTCTAGTGAAGGAGAGGAGAGCGGGGAGGAATGCACTCCCCCAGGACCAAGGACAAGTTGACAACCCTACCCTCGTCTAATGCGTGACACCAGTTTCTGAGAGGGCGCATTAAATCTAGGGGATTCACCAGCCGTTCATCACACCAAGCCCGTCAACAAATGAGAGCAACAGAGGTCTGCCTCTTTAGGAGTGGGGGGAGGAAGAGAGCCCAGAGAAAGAGAGAGGGGTAAGAAAGGGGGTTAGGTGGGGAGAAGCTTGAGAAGGAAAGAGAAGGGAGCGGTTGATATTTTGGTTGAGAGGGTAAGAGATTGCAGAGAAAGGAGAGAACTGAGGAGAGAGAGAAGAGTGAGGGTCGGGGTTTGTGAGAAAGAGAGAGAAACAGAGACAAAAGGAGGTAGAGGTGAGATAATTAAGAAGAATAACATCAAAGAAAAAAAACTCCTGACCACCTGTTCATGGTTAACCGGTGGTCCCCACTCGCCACTCTCCAAAGCTTAAGGGGGGTCCAGGGCAGATTAGGCTAATTGAGGTTGACGGAGCAGCCGGTTTGCATACGGTAATGGGGGGCGTATTGGTGCTCTGTGCAGCCAAGGAAGGTCTAGCTGGCCACTACACCATTCATTTATCTATTTAACCTAGGTAATCCACTCACTAGCAATTGCCACTGCTATCCAGGGAGTCCTTAGCCTGGGTGCCAGTCTGTTTCATTGTCACGCCAAACATGCTCATGTGTGGCATGATAATGAGTGACAAGGAATTCACATTATAGCACAAACAGATCTGGAACCAGGCTAGGGAGTCCTGGAAAACACCAACAACACGGATTAGGTAGAGATGGAATGCCATCTATTTAGTCAACCAATGAGAGGTGCCTCCCTTCCAAAATAGTCGTGCTAGCACGCTAAACACACAAAAGTGAATGAGATAAGTAATTTCTCCAGGGAAAAGTATGATGCTACACAAAAGACAGCACATTTCAAGTTAGGCCCGGGATTATGACAATACTAAATGTACAGTACAATTCATGAACTGTAGTTCAATAAAAATCCCATAGAGGGAGCCCAAGCTTCATTATTTAATTTGTAACAACATCTCTCATTCCCCAAATACATTCAATACATCTCTCGAATTTCTTAAAAATTTCTTTTTTATTGTTTACATACTTTGAAACTCCTCTATTTTGCAAAAAATTCTGTAACCATAATAATCTGACATGAAAAAACACACAATGAATGCCCAGTCTTAACAGAGAAGTTGTTCCTTATTGTTGAGTGATCCTGACAGTGGTTTGTTTGATCTGTCAATCATCAAGCCAGTCCGGATCCATTTTCATAGGACGTCTATCAAGGCCTGTACTTATAAAACGTCTCATATAGTATGAGTGCCGATTCAGGATCTGTTTAGCCTTTGACATAATAATGAATAACAATACATGGACAGGATGGACATGATTCTAGATCAGTATACTCGGAGATCTCTGTATGGGATGTCTAGTCAGATCTTCCTGGGGAAGCAGCCGGCTATTTCCACCATCTCTGGCCAGTTTCCATAAACATTGGTCTTCTGATCATTGGCAGCCAGCTGAACAATAGAATATAGGAAATCATCACACTGTAGTTTCATCAAAGAACCTGTCACACTATATACAGTGGGGCAAAAAAGTATTTAGTCAGCCACCAATTGTGCAAGTTCTCCCACTTAAAAAGATGAGAGAGGCCTGTCATTTTCATCATAGGTACACTTCAACTATGACAGACAAAATGAGGGAAAAAAATCCAGAAAATCACATTGTAGGATTTTTTATGAATTTATTTGCAAATTATGGTGGAAAATAAGTATTTGGTCACCTACAAACAAGCAAGATTTCTGGCTCTCACAGACCTGTAACAGAGGCTCCTCTGTCCTCCACGCGTTACCTGTATTAATGGCACCTGTTTGAACTTGTTATCAGTATAAAAGACACCTGTCCACAACCTCAAACAGTCACACTCCAAACTCCACTATGGCCAAGACCAAAGAGCTGTCAAAGGACACCAGAAACAAAATTGTAGACCTGCACCAGGCTGGGAAGACTGAATCTGCAATAGGTAAGCAGCTTGGTTTGAAGAAATCAACTGTGGGAGCAATTATTAGGAAATGGAAGACATACAAGACCACTGATAATCTCCCTCGATCTGGGGCTCCACGCAAGATCTCACCCCATGGGGTCAAAATGATCACAAGAACGGTGAGCAAAAATCCCAGAACCACACGGGGGGAGCTAGTGAATGACCTGCAGAGAGCTGGGGCCAAAGTAACAAAGCCTACCATCAGTAACACACTACGCCGCCAGGGACTCAAATCCTGCAGTGCCAGACGTGTCCCCCTGCTTAAGCCAGTACATGTCCAGGCCCGTCTGAAGTTTGCTAGAGAGCATTTGGATGATCCAGAAGAAGATTGGGAGAATGTCATATGGTCAGATGAAACCAAAATAGAACTTTTTGGTAAAAACTCAACTCGTCGTGCTTGGAGGACAAAGAATGCTGAGTTGCATCCAAAGAACACCATACATACTGTGAAGCATGGGGGTGGAAACATCATGCTTTGGGGCTGTTTTTCTGCAAAGGGACCAGGACGACTGATCCGTGTAAAGGAAAGAATGAATGGGGCCATGTATCGTGAGATTTTGAGTGAAAACCTCCTTCCATCAGCAAGGGCATTGAAGATGAAACGTGGCTGGGTCTTTCAGCATGACAATGATCCCAAACACACTGCCCGGGCAACGAAGGAGTGGCTTCGTAAGAAGCATTTCAAGGTCCTGGAGTGGCCTAGCCAGTCTCCAGATCTCAACCCCATAGAAAATCTTTGGAGGGAGTTGAAAGTCTGTGTTGCCCAGCAACAGCCCCAAAACATCACTGCTCTAGAGGAGATCTGCATGGAGGAATGGGCCAAAATACCAGTAACAGTGTGTTAAAACCTTGTGAAGACTTACAGAAAACGTTTGACCTCTGTCATTGCCAACAAAGGGTATATAACAAAGTATTGAGATAAACTTTTGTTATTGACCAAATACTTATTTTCCACCATAATTTGCAAATAAATTCATTAAAAATCCTACAATGTGATTTTCTGGAGAAAAAAATTCTCATTTTGTCTGTCATAGTTGAAGTGTACCTATGATGAAAATTACAGGCCTCTCTCATCTTTTAAGTGGGAGAACTTGCACAATTGGTGGCTGACTAAATACTTTTTTGCCCCACTGTACCATCTGCTTTATTACAAAAGTAGAGAGAGCTTATAGTACTATAGTATATACTATACATATAGTATGTACTGTCTATACTATTACAGTATAGACAGTACAATTGTGTAGTAGTATTGCAAAAAGGTTGCTGGACAGAATAGGGATTTTATATCGATTGATCTTGATATTTGTAGTAGACAGTGTCGATGCTACAAATGCTCTCTCACCTTCTCAAAGGGGCTTTTCTGTTCTGTCCCAGCGCCTCCAGCAAAGACCCAGCTGTCTCTGAATTTGACATCATTGATACTGCTGCTTCCCAGTCCCGCAAATATGTTCCTGATTTCATCAGTCATCCTGAGGAGAGGTTGAGGGTCAGAGTGACTGTTCTAATTTGAAAACAGGATGTAAAATTAATTTTGATTTATGAATGTTTGAATTTATTTAAACTAGAAATGGGCACCGATATGGAAAATCTATATCAGTTGCATTTTTATCTTGATACAATATATCGGTTTGTCTCTGCTCTGGGAAGTTCAGACATCTGTTTGCGGTTTGCTCATTGGGCCAGGTGTGAATGTTCTGGGAGCCTAACCTACCCACCCAGTCTGAATACAATGGGAGGCCCATCTACCGAGTGATGACTCAGCAGGCATGCTACGAATACTAAGTATTGTGAGAAGGTCTGTGAGAGGGTTTTGTGCATACAGGAACAGCCATTTATGCTTTTCTTTTTACATTATAGTGTAGGTTAACAGGAAGGATAAACCGATATCACAATATGCCTTGCTCATATATTAACATCAAACGATATATCGATATCATATCAAATGATCGATATTGGTGCCCACTGCCCACCACTAATTTAAACCTACTTTGTCGCTGCATCATCAAAAGATGCCACCAGAACAATCATTCCGGGTTTAATCATCTTTAAGAAGTCCAAGATGGCCTTTGATTCTTTTTGGAGAAAGTAGAAGAAAAAAAGAAAACAAAAACTGTAGTTTAGATGAAAAAACAAGATAATTTCTATCTTTACATTTCCATCAGATTATAGACTGCATGTCGCTTTTGCATCCTAATAAAAAGCTCTGACGAAGGCCTTGAGGCCGATACGTAAAGCTTAATAAAGAGCAGTGATACCCCCCACGCTGCTCTTGCTAGTATCTTATTCAATTGTTACCATGCACCTGCAACAAAGATAGCTCAGATGTGCGAGTGCCTTTTGAATGTTGTATCCTTATAACTGCCCTTACCTCCAGAGTACATGTCAAAGTAGTCAAATTTTTCGATCTTCCCATTTTCACCTATGAAAACAAGAGATGCACATTGCATAACGAGTCAGGCATGTCTGATCCCATTTCACTTTTGCACAATCCAATCATTCACTCCATAGCAGTGTGTCTACGTGCATCACGGCTTATGTGTGGTGAAGTTAGGAGAAGCTGAGCCCACCATTCACCAGCACTAGGTTTAGGCCTGGTCCCACGTTGTTCATCACACCACTCATAACACTATGGAGATGAGAGTCACATGTCACAAGACTGCAAACACGAGAGCTGGAGTAGCAATCACATGTGCAATAGCTGAAGTGTCATGCAAAAGTTTGGTGAAAATATCCACGTTTAATTTGGGACACGTTTAAAGTAGGGGTGGGCTGCATTCAAATATTCCTGTCTTGCTCACTAATCACTAGCTAATAAGTCCATTTCTGTTAACAATATGAATGTAAATTGGTTAAGAACACACGTACATGTTACCATCAAAGCAGATCTTGGGGCCCACAACAGTCGCTGCTCCACTCCTGATTTGAAATGCAAAATGGTCGATAGGGCAGTTTTTGGAAAGGCTGCATTTTGGATGGGAGATTTCGGGCACAGCTGACAAATACAGGCACAGATAGATATGTGTTGAAATGATATATTTACAAACCAACAGAGAAAACAACATACTCATCAAGCTGTAACACACATCCTTATGATAAGTCTCATATACAGCCAGTCAAGCAACCTACAGTACCAGTCAAAAGTTTGGACACACCTCCTCGTTCCAGGGTTTTTCTTTATTTGTACTATTTTCTACATTGTAGAATAATAGTGAAGACATCAAAACTATGAAATAACACATATGGAATCATGTAGTAACCAAAAAAAGTGGCAAACAAATCAAAATATATTTGAGATTCTTCAAAGAAGCCACCCTTTGCCTTGATGACAGCTTTGCACACTCTTGGCATTCTCTCAACCAGATTCATGAGGTAGTCAAAATATATCTACAATGTAGAAAATAGTAAAAAATAAACTTTTGACTGGTACTGTGTGTAGACGGAAACCTCTTCAGATGTGATTCAAAGTGTTACACATGATACAAAGTGTGATACAAAGTTTAAATTAATGCAAAGTTAAGAAAATCATATTATGAGAGACATAATTCATATGTAGGACCCCCCTCCTACGTCTCTCTCCTTTAGAACCAGCACTATCACACTCCTGGATCTGATGAAACAGAGTACTGGGTTACTTTCAAGAAGTGAGGGAGGAGGCTGTGAATAGCTAAAGATTACTGACTGATAGGCGACTGAGGGTGCTGATACATGTATCAGGGACAAAGAGAAAACTTCAGACATCATAAGAGACACTTCTGAACTGTCTGTATCACTTTGAAGTTCAACTATTTACTTCATAATAAATTATTCCCGCAGAATATTTTACTTAGGAGAAAGGGTCAAATTCTACTGTATTCAGCATTTGGCATGTATTGAATATTCGGCATGTTCAGCTATGAAGATTGATTGATACTATTAAGATAGATGGGAAATAGCTGAAATGGAAATGCTTGAAACACTTACCAGCAGTGACCACAGTTGCTCTTTGAGATCCTGAAATAAGAGAAACACAACACAGTGATATTATACTGAGGGAAAAAACGATTAAGTAGAGGGCAAAAGAGATACACAGAAATAGATATGGAGAAAGAGTGATCTTACCAAAGATATGTTGTTGTATAACCCTTGCTCTCTGATGGATGTAGGGTGGGTTGGTATAGATTCCCCACATAACGATGATGACGATGAGGAAAGTAACAGGATACACAATGTCTAGCAACCACAACCACAGCAACACAACCACAACAACACATACGTGAGATAATGCAAATTCCACACTCAATCACATTTAACTTATTCAAAATATTCCCATACCATGCAAAAACAGAGCTCTCACCTCTTGGTCTCATCTCAACAGCCAATTAGAAGACAATTCCTTGGTATTTTGGCAGATCTTTACACTGAAAGAAGATATTCCTGAAGTATTTCCTGACAGCCTGAAGTACTCTCCTCTGTCATGCTGTATAGCTCAAGCAACAGTCCCCACTTCCACCGTCATCCTGTAAAATCTACAGCAGTGTTCAACCTCAATAGAGAACCAAGAGTGATTATCCTGTAGCCTATAGTATAGAGTAAATGCCAACACTCCTGTAAGGTACATTGTGAAACCAGGATATGGTAATATGTCCACACCCACCATATAAACAAGATGGCCACACCGAGGAGGACACGACAACGGATATTGGCTTTGATCAAACAATACAACACAATGAGACCTGAGAAAGGCAGCTTTAGCAGTTCTATTTACTTTTGCCATACCTTTACTGTCCTCTAGTGTTGAAATCAAACACCTAACGTAGAACACAGCAGTGTGATTGGAAATGGGCCAACGGACAAGAGGGCATGCACTGGCCTGATGGCGTTAATGTTACTGGAATCGCTCCCTTCCATGATTCCATATTTACCCTTTGGATTGTTGGTTTATGTGATTAGCATACACAGGTGTGGGGGTGTGGTTGATAATGACGTGTCACTCATGCCAGATGAGCAGAGCGTCTCTTTATTTATAAGCACTGAAGAAACTCACAGTAGCGGTACTGTACATTATTTAATTTCAAAATGCAGAAGGGCAAACACAAAACAGAACTGCAAACACTAAACACAGAACGGCAAACACGTGCTTATACACCTGCATTGCTTGCTGTTTGGGGTTTTAGGCTGGGATTCTGTACAGCACTTTGTGACATCAGCTGATGTAAGAAGGGCTTTATAAATACATTTGATTGATTGATTGATTGATTGACATACACATTTTTGCTCAGGGGGAAATACATTTATACGACATGTTTATATAATATAAAGAAGAAAATAAACAACGAAAAACGTATGCACTCACTCACTCTGCTAAATGACAAAAAATTATAATAATTAAAGGACGTAACCACAACAGCTTGTGTCTTAAAGACAAAACCTGGGCAGCTGTGTTAAGTTAACATAGTATCACATACTTTACATTAAATGTGTGAATAATACTTAAAGATGACACAACAATACTCAACAACTGAAACAGTGCTTGAAGAGGTCAGTAACAAATAGAAAGATTTGATTGCGGTACACAGTGCAGACACAGCTTCTATACTTGTGAAGAATGGTTCTTCTGGTCTGCTTGCCATTGGTATCGGTTGTATATTTAAACATATTATTAACAGTCCAGATGTGTAGAATAAGGTATGCATGTCATGACAACAATTCCCTGAATTAAAACCAGCATCAGTGGATAATAGCCCTGTTGTAACTAGTCAATGCAAAAGAGCCCAGCCATTTCGGGTGCATGTAGACTGGAAGGGGTGCAAGGAGAAGAAGAGGTAACAGCTTAGCGAATGCACACACACACACTTCACAGTCGACCTCAGCTAACCTGAGCGCAGAGCAGTGTCATCCGAGTGATGATTCACTCCAACATATCCTGTTGGAGGGGAGAAAAGAGAAGAAAGACACAACTAGATCTCTTATCACAGCAAAAACACCCACAAGCACTGAAAACATATATAGTAGGCTAGACCTATGAAATAAATGGCCTGTCATGTCCCAATGTTTAGCAGCCAAGTACTGTCCGTGCAGGTAAAATTACTATCATATAGCCTATGGTATAACTTAGGTATTGCCAAAACTTTTGTAGTCTCTAAAATGTAATTTTCTCCATCCCCTGAGTAAGACAGCTGTTCTGGATTAGACTATAGTGGCTCAGGGGTAATATTTCCCCAAGATGCAAATCTAGGATCAGCTTCTCTTCCCCCAATCCTAACCTTAACCAACGAAAGGGAAAATGCAAAACTGACCCAAGATCAGCGTCCTGGGGCAACTTCACCCCTACACCACTATAGTGACGAGGAGGATGACAGAGACACAGGACCAGGTCCACCAACCTCATCAGAGTCCTCCCCCAGCGTGTAGGGCCCGTCCTCCTCAGTCCCTCCTGACCCCTCAGCCTCCATCCGCCTCAGCACTGAGTACCTGTATGTGGCCTCGCTGAAAAGAAAACACTGTTTAACATCTACATGATTTATTATTGAGACTATGACTTAAGCAGTTCATTATGATAGTACCCTGGGCACTACACCTGATAAGCAAGTTTACTCATTGATGAAATAACATAAAATGAGCATAATGAACAACCTCATGAAGGCAATCATAAATCCTTAAAAAGGCTCCATTCATATTGACATGCAGCCAACATCCAGAATACTGGACCTCCAGGTAGGCAACATGTTTGATGTTGTCTTTCATGATATTAAGATCTATAATGATCTAAAATAGAAAGGCCAACACAGCTCTATTGATGATCCATATCAATATCACAAATACCTGCGGGGAAAGCAGTATTTTCTGATGATAAAAACTGCAGCAAGAACTGCAGCAAATGTAACGAATATCACAGCTGCAATGACCCCCGGGTGCAGTCTTGCCTATTAAACGACAAAGATATGGAATTTAATTTGAGAAATGAAATGTCACAAATGTGATTGCCATTTAACCGAATGCCTAGGTGTGCGCATATGTACAACTGTCAACAACGATTACATTGACAGACAACGGATATGCTACAGCTACTTCACCTGTTGAGTTGACGACTTTGTGGGGGTGACACTTCTCATATGGATCCCATTCCTGTCCTCCGATAACTTCTGGGTTAAAGATAAACTAGTGGTGGGTCTCTCACAAAGTGTTTGTTGAATAAAGAAAATAAGAAATAGTTTTAAAACATTAGAAACATTTTTTCTTGAAGTCATCGCCATTATTGTTTACTTCCTGGTTGGGTTTTTCACCTGTTTACGTGGAAACGAAAGGCTTTTCTGATTGGAGGAGGTGGAATGCCTTATTTAGGGAAGTTCGAGAGGACAAGATTGTAAAGGTAGGCTATATTGCATGATTGAGTTTTGCATGTTTCTTGAATGGGGAAAAGTACAAATTCCATGAAACAGCTGCATAAATTGAGGGAATATTTGGGGGGGGAAATTGTCTGAAATAAATGTTTATAATATAATATTAACATTTCATAAGCAGTGAAATCAACATAGTAATAGAGTGAGTGCAGGAAAAATGAAGATCATCTATTTAAGTGCAGTCCTGATTTGTCTTGTAAGCCTTGTGTAGGCAAAGTCCAGGGGTGGATTGGCCATCTGGCACTTCTGGAAAATGCCAGATGGGCTGGATAATTTTATTGTTAGATGGGCTGGTTGAAATTGACACACACCAAAATATTTTTTTCTTGGACATATTAGATGAAACAACTAATTTCTTGAATAGGCCTACCTCAGTAGTGTATTTATTATACTTCTTAATATTAATAAAGCACTATGAATTACTTTATAAGATGAATGCTTATGATTTGGGTCAAACTAAAACATGGGCCGGTGCCTGTAAAAGTTGGTGGCAAAAAAAACTGTAAAAGTTGGTGGCACTAAATGTTAGTCTGATGCCCTGTAATAGTAATTAACACTTACTGTTGATTCAGGGGAACACATTTGACAGGCACTCATCTGCAATATAGCCTAATTCATTGGCTTGGCTTTTATAACGTATAAGGCTTAAGCAGACAGGCAAGACAGACACAGACAGACAAACAGAGAACAAGAAGAAGCACAGAGTGACAGCAGAGAAGATGCTGAGACAGATACGGCGAGTTGGCGGCACACACAGTGACGTGGGCTGGTGTGGATCCAATGCCAGGGCCAAATTCTTCTCCCAGTCCGCCCCTGGCTAAGTCTAACCACTTAAATTGAACAAAGGACAAAAACATTTGAGCCAAGGATAAAACAAACAAGTTTAATCACAAATATGTGTAGAGGACACACATGACACACACACTACTGCATACACACTATACAGTACAGAACACTTAAAAAAGTCACTGTATAAACAATTAATTACAAGAGCATCCTCACCATTCCATATTAAATACAACCGAGGATAACAGAATGGTATAAATATTTTCTAAGGCTCATTAATAGTTCACAAAAGCGTAATTAAGTAAAACAAAAAAAATCTATTTTTCCAGCAGTGAACATGAACATTCTGTTCTTTTCCTGCATTTTGCTCATCAAAAAGCTTGATGAATTAGACCAGCTCATAGTATTTCCCAGACTGGGGATCAAAGTAGCAGTTAAGAGAGGGATCATAGAGCAGATTCAGGTACTCCTCCTCGTCTTCATTTCCTCCATTCACTGATCCATCAGCCCCTGAAACACAAACAGGAGGAACATGCAGTTATGACATACCATAACATGCACATACACCAGGGGGGGTAGCCCGACTGGGACGTCAACCTGGCTCCCTACTATTCCAATTTCCAACACCTTAACCGGTTACATTAAGAGGTCCAACCCTTTTTATTTCCTTTGTCATTTTTTTCTCTCACAAGTGCCAAACCTTTTGATGAGATTGCAAAGGTGGCGTTTACATTTTTTTATTTAACCTTTATTTAACTAGGCATGTCAGTTAAGAACAAATTCGTATTTAAAATGATGGCCTGCCCCGGCCTCCCCTAACCAGGACGACACTGGGCCAATTGTGCGCCGCCCTATGAGACTCCCGATCACAGCCGGTTGTGATACAGCCCGGGATCGAACCAGGGTCTGCAGTGATGCCTCTAGCACCGAGATGCAGTGCCTTAGACCGCTGCGCCACTCGGTCATTTAGCTCACTACATTATAAATTACCCCCCATATATAAATAGAAGAGTACAACTGAACCAGAGGAGGCTGGTGGGGGGAGCTATAGGAGAACGGGCTCATTGTAATGGCTGAAATGGAATAAATGCAACGGTATCAAACTAGGGTTGTAAAGCTACCTGGAATTTACCAAAGTTTTGTAATTAACAGAAAATCGATGGCAATCTATTCTAACTTTGGTAATTTATACCTGAATAACTTTTTAAAAATTAATATATAATACTGCCACCAGTTTGACGCCAAAATATTGACATCAAATACATATTGACATAGTAAAATAAATAAAATGTGTAAAAAAATATATAAAGGATATTTCATGCTGAAGCCCTCATATTAAACACCAATGGTGTTCACTAAGTTGATGATTTATATTTAATATAATGTTTTACAACTGTGTCATTCTATTTTTTATTTTAAAATCATCTTATTTAATATATTTTACACGTGATTATTACAGACACCTGTGATAATTTGAAGTACCCAAAAGGGCCACTAGATGTCTTGTGATAGATTACATAAAATCCTTGAAATATACCAAAATTCTGGTAGTTTACTGGTAAACTTAGAAAGTTTCCAATAATATACCCTCTTTTAGTAACCCTATATCAAACACATCAAACATATGGAAACCACGTTCGACTGTTCCATTTATTCCATTCCAGCCATTACAATGAGCCCATCCTCCTATAGCTCCTCCTACCAGCCTCCTTTGGAGTGAACAAGCGTTCTGATTTCCTCTTAGGAAATATTCCTTTTGTCGAGAACTGAACAAGACCCTGTATGAACTGTAAGTGCACGACTGAAGAGACTGCCAACACCAGACACATGCTGTGTAAGCCATGAATCTGTACCCCTACTACCCTGTGAACAGAACTATTTAGCGGAATTAAATGGTTCCTGGGAGGCTGTAAGGGTCTGCTGACCTTGGGACCCAGGTGAATCTTAACTTCTCCTCTGCCATTTCAGACACTCTCTTCACATCAATCAGCACAGCCACGTTTAGGATCCTCATACCTCAGAATACCGCACAGACACATTCTGAAAGCTGTTAAATAAAAAGGTGATGTAATTTCCAACCCCTTGCTTTAACCGCCATTATTTTAGTTGTTAAATTGACGGGCAGTTAACTACTTAAAAAGGTAATGGAATGCTCTGGGAGAAACATTGTGTCTAATTGGAAACTCCAATGGATGATAATGAAAACTAATTATGAGACACAATGTGTCAGAGGTTTAAAATGATGTTGTAAATTGGAAAGGTTTTGCCAATTAACCCCGCAGGCGTGTCTTTAGAAGCGCAGCCTTGTAACGAGACTGTCTCTGACCTGTGGAGTCACGGGGAGAACAGAAAGCTGCAGCCTCCTGGGATCTATAGCCCTAATTGGTCCTAGTTTTATGGGTCTCCTCGCTCTGCCTCGTTTCCACCCTGTGTCTTCTTTAAAGAGAGCCTTAACATTTCAGCCTGCCTAACTTCTGACACCTGTGAAACATTTCCATTAGCAGAATGTGACGGTGGTGCCATTACACAGGTTTCTGAGAATAAAAAACAATATGGATTCTATAGGTTTACGTGTGTGTGTGTGTGTGTGTGTGTGTGTGTGTGTGTGTGTGTGTGTGTGTGTGTGTGTGCATGTGTGTGCGTGTGTGTGTTGAGCCAAGCCTGTACTTCTGGTCGGGGGTCCCCTCCGATGGTCCCCTGTGCCCTCTGACCCCTTCCCTTTCTTCTGGCTAGGAGGAATAATGGGAGGGCTGAGGACATCCATCCATTCCCTAGAGGCAATAGGCATCAGAACACAGTCATCACTACAGAGATGCTATCAGGACTACAAAGACAATTAGGAAATTCATAATATTAGTTGCGGTGTAGGTCAATAAACAATTTATGAATAGCGGATAATGTCAAAAAAGGAGGACAGTTTTAATCAATCAGGAAACTCCCAATACCTGTTACCAACACCAATCAAAGAGATTTGGGAGGGAAGAATACATTCTACCATTCCAGTGTTTAATTGCTATATTGTAATTACTTCGCCACTATGGCCTATTTATTGCCTTACCTCCCTTATTTTACCTCATTTGCACATGCTGTATATAGATTTTTCTACTGTATTATTGATTGTATGTTTGTTTATTCCATGTGTAACTCTGTGTTGTTGTATGTGTCGAATTGCTTTGCTTTATCTTGGCCAGGTCGCAGTTGTAAATGAGAACTTGTTCTCAACTAGTCTACCCGGTTAAATAAAGGTGAAATAAAATAAATAAAATACTGTAGGGATCGCACCTGATGATCTTTCCACGAGGCCCACCAAAGCCTCCCATCTCTTTTGTTCTTTAGACTAGACCACCATGGGCCACCACTAACCTCCCCGTCCACTGCCCTTGAGCCTCCCAACCCATCTCCTCTGTTCTGTTCTAACTGGCTCAACAACCGAGAACTTGGCTGGAGGAACATTCGTCAGACACAGACACATGCTGTGATTTCACACAAGTGTCTGTCCACCTCAGTACCAGTCAAAAGTTTGGACACATTTACTCATTCAAGGCTTTTTCTTTATTTTTTTTACTATTTTCTACATTGTAGAATAATAGTGAAGACATCAAAACGGTGAAATAACACATATGGAAACATGTAGTAACCAAAAAAGTGTTAAACAAATCAAAATATATTTTATATTTGAGATTCTTCAAAGTAGCAACCCTTTGCATTGATGACAGCTTTGCACAATCTTGTCATTCTCTCAACCAACCACATGGGGTAGTCACCTGGAATGCATTTTAATTAAAAGATGTGTCTTGTTAAAAGTTAATTTGTGGAATTTCTTACCTTCTTAATGTGTTTGAGCCAATAAGGTACGGGTGGTATACAGAAGATAGCCCTATTTGGTAAAAGACCAAGTCCATATTATGGCATGAACACACATGCAAATTCACCTTTCAGCAGTACTATTACCTAAAACACAAGGCCAAATATTCAGTTGAAGTCGGAAGTTTACATACACCTTAGCCAAATACATTTAAACTCAGTTTTTCACAATTCCTGACATTTAATCCTAGTTAAAAATTCCCTGTCTTATGTCAGTTAGGATCACCAGTTTATTTTAAGAATGTGAAATGTCCGAATAATAGTAGAGAAAATGATTTCAGCTTTTATTTATTTATCAATTTCCCAGAAGTTCAGAAGTATTTGGTAGCATTGCCTTTACATTGTTTAACTTGGGTCAAATGTTTCAGGTAGTCTTCCACAAGCTTCCCACAATAGGTTGGGTGAATTTTGACCCATTCCCCCTGACAGAGCTGGTGTAACTGAGTCAGGTTTGTAGGCCACCTTGCTCGCACACGCTTTTTCAGTTCTGCCCACAAATGTTCTATAAATTGAGGTCAGGGCTTTGTGATGGCCACTCCAATACCTTGACATTGTTGCCACAACTTTGGAAGTATGCTTGGGGTCATTGTCCATTTGGAAGACCCATTTGCGACCAAGCTTTAACTTCCTGACTGATGTCTTGAGATGTTGCTTCAATGTATCCACATAATTTTCCTGCCTCATAATGCCATCTATTTTGTGAAGTGCACCAGTCCCTCGGGCAGCAAAGCACCCCCACAACATGATGCTGCAACCACGTGCTTCACAGTTGGGATGGTGTTCTTCGGCTTGCAAGCCTCCCCCTTTATCCTCCAAACATAACGATGGTCATTATGGCCAAACAGTTATAGTTTTTGTTTCATCAGACCAGAGGACAATTCTCTAAAAAGTACGATCTTTGTCCCCATGTGCAGTTGCAAACCGTAATCTGGTTTTGGAACAGTGGCTTCATCCTTGCTGAGCGGCCTTTCAGGTTATGTCGATATAGGACTCGTTTTACTGTGGATATAGATACGTTTGTACCTGTTTCCTCCAGCATCTTCACGAAAAGACGCGTTCTGGGATTGATTTGAACTTTTCGCACCAAAGTACGCTCATCTCTAGGAGACAGAACGCGTCTACTTCCTGAGTGGTATGACAGCTGCGTGGTCCCATGGTGTTTATACTTGCGTACTTGTAACGATCGTCGTCTTCTTCGGACGAGGAATAGGAAAGATCGGACCAAAATGCAGCATGGTACGTGTCCATGTTAAATTTATTAAAACTGAACACTAAATACAAAATAACAAAAGCGAAACAGTCCTGAAAGGTGACACAACACAAAACAGGAAACAACTACCCACCAACACCAGGTGGGAAAAGGCTACCTAAGTATGGTTCTCAATCAGAGACAACGATAGACAGCTGCCTCTGATTGGGAACCATACCAGGCCAAACACATAGAAATACAAAACATAGAATGAAAAACATAGAATGCCCACCCCAACTCACGCCCTGACCAAACCAAAATAGAGACATAAAAAAGGAACTAAGGTCAGGACGTGACAGTACTATTGTTTGTACAGATGATCGTGGTACATTCAGGCGTTTGGAAATGGCTCCCAAGGATGAACCAGACTTGTGGAGGTCTACAAATGTTTTTCTAAGGTCTGATTGGCTGATTTCTTTTGATTTTCCCATGATGTCAGGCAAAGAGGCACTGAGTTTGAAGGTAGGCCTTGAAATACATCCATACGTACACCTCCAATTGACTCAAATGATGTCAATTAGCCTATCAGAAGCTTCTAAAGCCATGACATAATTTTCTGGAATTTTCCAAGCAGTTTAAAGGCCCAGTCAACTTAGTGTATGTAAACTTCTGACCCACTGGAATTGTGATACAGTGAATTATAAGTGAAATAATCTTTCTGTAAACAATTGTTGGAAAAATGACTTGTGTTATGCATAAAGTAGATGTTCTAACTGACTTGCCAAAACTATAGTTTGTTGACAAGAAATTTGTGGAGTGGTCGAAAAAATAGTTTTAATGACTCCAACCTAAGTGTATGTAAACTTCCGACTTCAACTGTACACTGTAGTTGCTTACCAAGACGACATTGAATGTTCCTGAGTGGCTTAGTTACAGTCTTCACCTAAATCGGCATGAAAATCTATGGCAAGACTTGAAAATGGCTGTCCAGCAATGATGAACAACGAACTTGACAGAGCCTGAATAATTGTTTAACCTGTTTGGCGTGCAAGCCCGACGTCGGTACACTTATGACAACAGCCAGCTCAAAGTGCAGGGCGCGAAATTCAAAATATATATTTTTTTAATATTTAACTTTCACACATTAACAAGTCCAATACAGCATATGAAAGGTACACATCTTGTGAATCAAGCCAACATGTCCGATTTTTAAAATGTTTTACAGGGAAGACACAATATGTAAATCTATTAGCTAACCACGTTAGCAAAAGACACCACTTTTCTTACTCCATCAGTTTTTTACTCCATCAGTAGCTATCACAAATTCGACCAAATAAAGATATAAATAGCCACTAACCAAGAAACAACTTCATCAGATGACAGTCTGATAACATATTTATTGTATAGCATATGTTTTGTTCGAAAAATGTGCATATTTCAGGTATAAATCATAGTTTACATTTCAGCTACAATCAGAAATTGCACCGAAAGCAGCCATAATATTTACAGACACCAACGTCAAATACCTAATTACTCATCATAAAACATTTCTGAAAAATACATAGTGTACAGCAATTGAAAGACAGGCATCTTGTGATTCCAGACAATATTTCCGATTTATTAAATGTTTTACAGCGAAAACAAAATGTAGCGTTATATTAGCGTAGCCACAATAGCCAGAAACACTTGGGCGCCGACGACCAGTTCACATGCACGACAGATATTAGAAATAGCATCATAAAATGTTTCTTACTTTTGGTGATCTTCCGTCAGAATGTTGGACAAGGTGTCCTTTGTCCAGAACAGTCGTTGTTTGGATCTGGAACGGCAAATTTCCCTCATCATTTAGCATGGGCACTTGCGAAGTGGCACGGATCTCTCCAACGTCAACAAAGTCAGAGAACGGAACACAGCAAAACTCCCGAAAAAATTTCAATAATCTGATTAAACTATATTGAAAAAACATACTTTACGATGATATGGTCACATGTATCAAATAAAATCTAAACCGGAGATGTTAGTCGTCCATAACGACAGCTAAACAGAAGGCAAATCCATGTCCCCTTTCGCGCGCTCCAGAAACAGGAAATGGACGGTCACGTCATACAAAGAGCTTTAATTCCACCTCAGACCAAGATAAACACGAAATTTCTTCTCTCACCGCCTCTTGACAACCAGGGGAAGGTGTATGAAGTGTACGTAGACTCTTACGTATCATGCCCATGTATAGGCAGGAAGTTGAACAGAGCATCGATTTCTGACATTCCACTTCCTGGTCAGGAAATGTGCTGCAGAATGAGTTCTGTTTCACTCAGAGAAATAATTCAAACGGTTTTAGAAACTAGAGAGTGTTTTCTATCCAATAGTAATAATAATATGCATATTGTACGAGCAAGAATTGAGTACGAGGCCGTTTGAAATGAGCACCATTTAACTGGCTACTCAATACTGCCCCTTGCAGCCATATTAAAGAATGATGGGCAAATATTGTGCAATCCAGGTGTACAATGCTCTTAGAGACTTACCCAGAAAGACTCACAGCTGTAAACGCTGCCAAAGGTGATTCTAACATGTATTGACTCGGGGTAGAATACTAATATATCTAATCAAGAGTGTTTTATTCTCCATACATTTTGTGTAGATCCTTGATAAAAAATTACAATTAAATCCATATTAATCTAATTTTGTAACACAACAAAATGTGGAAAAAGGCAAGGGGTGTGAATACTTTCTGAAGGCACTGTACATATAACACATATACTGTATATATGCAAGAGGCCCGTATACTGCCTTCCCTGTGCTCCATTCTCCCCTTCCAGCACTACTGTTTGTAGAAATTAAACAATTAAATGTAAGTATACAGTGATGTAAGGTGGAAACTGGAGAAAAATAGGCTAGGCATTATCATTGTATAGTAAATTACTACATTAGACACCATCCAGATACGTATCCACTTTAAGCTCGTCTTCAATTCTTTTGTACTTTCTTTGCCTCAGGGTAAAAGTTGCTTCAGAGAACATCATGGGAGGTTTATGAAGTTTTGAATTTAACTTATTTTCTTCTCGAAGGTTTAATTTATTTTCAAAGTGGGATCATGTTTCAAAGTGGGATTAAAATGGATTTAATTGTTCAAATTGAGTGTCACTAGTCTTTGTGGTAGTCAGAGGGACAGTATTACACCTTGTACTGCTGGGGGACAGACGTACTGAGAGGAGCAATACTCTTCCTCCTACACACGAGAGATGGGGGTGAAGGAGCACTGCAGACTGCATCAGCGTGTGTGTATATTTGTGTGTGTGTTGTGTGTGTCACCGTACTGCTACCAGCAGGGCTCTCTCCCTCCCATTTATATCAGAGGTCAATGCAACAGAACAGAACCAAAGGCTATCTCCTTCCCACTACTTTTAGCCTCCTGTCTCCTAAACTCTGACTTTCAGAATGGCACCTTTATGGTTGAAGTTGATTCCTAGTTGACAATCTCAAAAAGACCCTGTCTTAATGATGGCTTGAGGCCAGTTGTTCAACTAGGAGCTAAAAGGAATGAGTCAAGTAAGTCACTGATAGTTTGAACACATCCGAAAGTAAACTGTCCACAGATTTTAGGACATTTGTGAACTTGATAACAGCTAAGAAGTATTTTCCATTGGAGAGGTATAGTTGCTTTCCTCTATGCCTTGGATTCCCCTTCTCTTCCACCAGTTAGCTCTGATCTTTGATATTCAAAATGAACAGTCACTATAGGTTGATATGATATCATCACTTGACTGAGATGTGTAGCGCTCTCCTCCATTCTAACAGTGTGGCTGCGGAATACATTTCGGCAAAATATGGACTTCTCGAATTTCAATCTCTAAACTGGGAAAACAACATGCTTCCACTGAATTAGTTTTTTGTAAATACATCTATCTACACACTCATAAATACAGCCATTCTATACTTCTGTCAGATATAGATCCTACTTGATTTTCAATTTCAACTTCAAGGACTAGATAGTAACCCTCCCCCATTGTGTCCCTTAGAAATAGATGATCACTTCTTCTCCAGACCGAAGCAAAAATCAAATATATTCCAAATAATCTTTCCTTCCCCTACCAGAGCCATTTACACCCTCCCACTTCCCTCTGACTCCACACTGGGAGGTACAAAGCACAGGCAGATTTAATGGAAGCTATTTTCAAGGACAACGCAGCTCAACGCTGCAGACAGCAGCTACTTACCTGCAGGGAGAGGAAATTGTTAAGTGGGACTGGACGAGAGACTGTAGATTGAATTGTTAAGTCATTATATTCATGGCATAAAAGTGAACTGGGGATGGGAGGAAATAAATTAGCCTTTTTAACCTGACAGAAGATGAAGGTCCCTTTTAGTAAGTATTTTACCTTGCGGTTAGTGTAAAAAAACAAAAACATGATCTATAGTGTACCCAGCAAACCAACATTGGTTCTGCAGAAGTTCCCAGAACATTTGTTAGGTTGCGGCAAATGTTCTCATAACACAAAAACTGTCCAGTTGTGCTGATGATTATACAATGTTTGTATAAAACATACGCCTGATGTTGCAAGAACGTTCCCAGAACACATTTTGTCTGTTCTTTAAAAGTTCCTAAAATATTTATTAAGGTGAGAACATTGTGGGGATATGACAAGAGATAGGTTCCCAAAACACACCCAAAACACACCCAAAACAAACAAAAAACCTGTTCAGTTGTGCTGACATTCAGATAATATTAGTATCAGATTTCACAAAAAATGAATTTGATGTTGCAAGAATGTTGACAGAACAGCCTTTCTGAGTTCTTTAAAACGTTGATTTGCTGGGATTTATTTTTATGTTAGGAGAACATTTAATTTTAAACATCTTTATTTTTTTTAATCAAAAACATTATTTGAAAGATTTTGAGATGTTGTCATCCTGATGTTAGAAAAAACCCTAACTAGAACTTCATGGTAATCTTAGCTAATGTTCTGCCAATATTCCCGGTTTGCTGGGTATACTCCTACAATACATCTGTGCTTGGAGCTGGAGAAGAAAGAAAACGGATGTTGGCACTTCTACCTCTGTTGAAAATAGACTTTGTAAAAAGAAGATTCTGTGTTCAGTGAGAATGCCTCAGATTCTGTGTTCAGTGAGAATATCTCCATGACAGGGTGTTTAGGAGATGCAACGCTTGTTTACCAGCCAGAGGCAGAAGGCACAGATATCACACACAGAGGAACATGGTAAATGTGTCAGAAAAGCACTGACAAAACTATAGCAGGGAACAGCAGCAGTGTTTCAACTGTCAAACTGTACCACTCCAGATAACTGACAGTGGAGCCTTGCAGACAGTGGTGCCAGTCAGGACACTTAAGACCGAAGATTTCACTTTTGGGGGTCTGTCTGAATACAAAATAAAGAAAGAAGAAAAGAGAGGAGAAGAGAAAGAACAAACAAGATTTCTACTGACAGAGAGATAATTAAAGCTGGTTGGCATGCTACATCACACACCTCTCAGATCCACTGCAGCTGTACTTGAATACAGTAACACAAATTCAGTCATCACCTATCTAGTGTTTGTAGTATTGCTGTAGTAAATACAGGCCACTAGTGGATAGGGTTCGGTTAACAAGCCTATACTTAAAAAATATAAGCCTATACTTGAGTATACTCTAAGAAAAAATGGTTCTATGGGGACCCTTTTAGGTTCTAGATAGCACCTTTTTTTCTAAGAGTGTACTCAAATCTGCCTCAAGGCGCAGTCAAGCAGAAACACAAGCACTCAGTCTGAACATTTGAAAGACAGAGACAGTCTCAAGGACAGAAGGTTTAGGAGCTTGTGTGAAATGAAACAGAAGTATAATACAAACAAAATTGAACCTCAAAAACACTAGCCTACATGACTGCAATTTTGTTGCCAGGTTCATTCAACAGTCATGTGGTTTTACACCAAAAAGGAGCACTTAATACATCATGGAGACAGAGATATATACACCAGGAAGCCTTCCCTGCCTTTCATCAATAAATCAGACATGTTTGAGCCAACAGGAACAATGCATAATTCAACTTGGAGACAGGTGATGCAACACTTTTGTCATCCTTTGTAACATGTTGGTGGCGCTGCATGTGTGTCCTCAGAGAGAGACAGAAAGAGAGAGAGAGAAAGGGAGAGAGAGACCCACAAAGAAATTGAAAACATAAAGACAGAGCGAGCGAGAGAGCGGGTTGTGTGCTAATGAGTGACAACAGCCCTGCATCTAATTGAGAGGCGAGCAGAGAGGATGACAAGAAGAGTTCTAATGAGTAATGGCAATGGCATCCTGTAAGATGAGGTGAGGTGAGCCAGACCCAAGCCCAGGTGATGACAGCCAAGTAATGACAGCCAGGTGACTGGTGTATTAGACCTCTGTGTGTTTGGGCCTTGCGCCAACGGAAACACTAACTAACTCTGTGCTAATCATCCGGGACAGCCTTGGCTAATGAGAACACTGACGCACTGCTACAGGTGGGAATCTGTTAGTATGTGTTCATATTTACATTTTGTGTACGGTTTCATACACTTGTCAGGAAGGGTTCCATGCCCTGGGTCTCTTGACTGATTCTGAATGGGAAGATAGAATGAATGCACCCTCCATCCATTCTCACTTCAGGATCAGTGAATTATTTCATGTATTCTTTATTTAATTAGGCAAGTCAGTTAAGAACAAATTCTTATTTACAATGACGGCCTACTGGGGAACAGTGCGTTAACTGCCTTGGTCAGGGGCAGAACGACAGATTTGTACGTTGTCAGCTCGGGGATTCAATCCAGCAACCTTTCGGTTACTGGCCCAACGCTCTAACCACTAGGCTACCTGCCTCCCCGATTTCCCATCATAGATAACATTACAGAAGAGATTTGATGGAAAGGGAGGTTACATAATTTACAGGCTGAACATATTGGCTACCTTTAAACAGTTGGCGGAGGACCCGTACAGTTAGGAAATTCAAAAAGGACGAAACCTCCTCCACCCAACCTAATACGCAATCTGCTCGAGGGGGTTACTCAACCGGCTCATACGTCGCGACGTCCCCTGAATGCCCATCTGCTAGCCGCGGCCCGCTAGCTATCTAGAGCATATTGGACTGTTAGCTGAATAGATCCATTTGCCAATTGGACCCCTCTGCTACACGGAACCCTACTAATCCATCACGACTGGTCTATCGACGGAACGACACAACGAGGCGGAAACAGACTTTCCTCTGTCGTGACGTCCCTCTAAGGCCCATCTGCTATCCCCGGCCTGCTAGCTGCTAGCTGCCAACTACTGACTGGATCCCTATGATCACTCGGCTACGAATGCCTCTCCCTAATGTCAATATGCCTTGTCCATTACTGTTCTGGTTAGTGATTATTGTTTTATTTCGCTGTAGAGCCTCTAGCCCTGCTCAATATGCCTTAACCAACCTTTCAGTTCCACCACCCACATATGCGATGACATCACCTGGTTTAAATGTTTCTAGAGGCAATATCTCTCTCATCATTACTCAATGCCTAGTTTTACCTCCAATGTACTCACATCCTACCATACCTTTGTCTGTACATTATGCCTTGAATCTATTCTATCGCGCCCAGAAACCTGCTCCTTTTACTCTGACCCGAACGTACTAGACGACCAGTTCTATTAGCCTTTAGCCGTACCCTTATCCTACTTCTCCTCTGTTCCTCTGGTGATGTAGAGGTTAATCCAGGACCTGCAGTGCCTAGCTCCACTCCTATTCCCCAGGTGCTCTCATTTGTTGACTTCTGTAACCGTAAAAGCCTTGGTTTCATGCATGTTAACATTAGAAGCCTCCTCCCTAAGTTTGTTTTATTCACTGCTTTAGCACACTCTGCCAACCCGGATGTCTTAGCCGTGTCTGAATCCTGGTTTAGGAAGACCACCAAAAACCCTGATATTTCCATCCCTAACTATAACATTTTCCGCCAAGATAGAACTGCCAAAGGGGGCGGAGTTGCAATCTACTGCTGAGATAGCCTGCAGAGTTCTGTCTTACTATCCAGGTCTGTACCCAAACAATTCGAGCTTCTACTTTTAAAAATCCACCTTTCCAGAAACAAGTCTCTCACCATTGCCGCTTGCTATAGACCACCCTCTGCCCCCAGCTGTGCCCTGGACACCATATGTGAATTGATTGCCCACCATCTATCTTCAGAGCTCGTGCTGCTAGGTGACCTAAACTGGGACATGCTTAAAACCCTGGGCCATCCTACAATCTAAGCAAGATGCCCTCAATCTCACACAAATTGTCAATGAACCTACTAGGTACAACCCCAAATCCGTAAACACGGCACCCTCATAGATATCATCCTAACCAACTTGCCCCCCAAATACACCTCTGCTGTTTTCAACCAAGATCTCAGCGATCACTGCCTCATTGCATGCATCCGTAATGGGTCTAAACGACTCCATAAAACACTTCAGCGAGCAGGCCTTTCTAATCGACCTGGCTGGGGTATCCTGGAATGATATTGACCTCATTCCATCAGTAGAGGATGCCTGGTTATTCTTTCAAAGTGCCTTCATCACCATCTTAAATAAGCATCCTCCATTCAAAAAATGTGGAACAAAGAACAGATACATCCCTTGGTTCACTCCAGACCTGACTGCCCTTGACCAGCACAAAAACATCCTGTGGTGTACTGCATTAGCATCAAATAGCCCCCGTGATATGCAACTTTCAGGGAAGTTAGGAACCAATATACACAGGCAGTTAAGAAAGCTAAGGCTAGCTTTTTGAAAGAGAAATTTGCATCCTGTAGCACAAACTCAAAAAAGTTCTGGGACACTGTAAAGTCTAGGGAGAATAAGAGCACCTCCTCCCAGCTGCCCACTGCACTGAGGCTAGGAAACACTGTCACCACCGATAAATCCACTATAATTGAGAATTTCAATAAGCACTTTTCTATGGCTGGCCATGCTTTCCACCTGGCTAACCCTACACCGGTCAACTGCCCGGCACCCCCCACACCAACTCGCCCAAGCCTCCCCCATTTCTCCTTCACCCAAATCCAGATAGCTGATGTTCTGAAAGAACTGCATAATCTGGACCCCTACAAATCATCCGGGCTAGACAATCTGGACCCTCTCGTTCTAAAATGATCTGCCGAAATTGTTGCAACCCCTATTACTAGCCTGTTCAACCTCTCTTTCGTATCATCTGAGATTCCCAAATCTTGAAAAGCTGCCGCGGTCATCCTCCTCTTCAAAGGGGGAGACACTCTAGACCCAAACTGTTACAGACCTATATCTATCCTACCCTGCCTTTCTAAGGTCTTTAAAAGCCAAGTTAACAAACAGATTACCGACAATTTCGAATCCCACCGTACCTTCTCCGCTATGCAATCTGGTTTCCGAGCTGGTCACAGGTGCACATCAGCCACGCTCAAGATCCTAAATGATATCTTAACCGCCATCGATAACAGACATTACTGCGCAGCCGTATTCATCGACCTGGCCAAGGCTTTCGACTCTGTCAATCACCACATTTTTATCAGCAGACTAAACAGCCTTTGTTTCTCAAATGACTGCCTCGCCTGGTTCACCAACTACTTCTCTGAGTTCAGTGTGTCAAATCGTAGGGCCTGTTGCCTGGACCTCTGGCAGTCTCTATGGGGGTGCCACAGGGTTCAATTCTCGGGTCGACTCTCTTCTCTGTATACATCAATGATGTTGCTCTTGCTGCTGGTGATTCTCTGATCCACCTCTACGCAGACGACACCATTCTGTATACTTCTGGCCCTTCTTTGGACACTGTGATAACTAACCTCCAGACGAGCTTCAATGCCATACAACTCTCCTTCCGTTGCCTCCAACTGCTCTTAAATGCAAGTAAAACTAAATGCATGTTCTTCAACCGATCGATGCCCGCACCTGCCCGCCCGTCCAGCATCACTACTCTGGACGGTTCTGACTTAGAATATGTGGACAACTACAAATACCTAGGTGTCTGGTTAGACTGTAAACTCTCCTTCCAGACTCACATTAAGCATCTCCAATCCAAAATTAAATATAGAATCGGCTTCCTATTTCGCAACAAAGCATCCTTCACTCATGCTGCCAAACATACCTTCGTAAAACTGACCATCCTACCGATCCTCGACTTCGGCGATGTCATTTACAAAATAGCCTCCAACACTCTACTCAACAAATTGGATGCAGTCTATCACAGTGCCATCTGTTTTGTCACCAAAGCCCTATATACTACCCACCATTGCGACCTGTACGCTCTTGTTGGCTGGCCCTCGCTTCATACTCATCGCCAAACCCACTGGCTCCAGGTCATCTACAAGTCTCTGCTAGGTAAAGCCCTGCCTTATCTCAGCTCACTGGTCACCATAGCAGCACCCACCCGTAGCACGCGCTCCAGCAGTTATATCTCACTAGTCACCCACAAAGCCAAATCCTCATTTGGCCGCCTTTCCTTCCAGCTCTCTGCTACCAATGACTGGAACGAACTGCAAAAATCACTGAAGCTGAAGACTCATATCTCCCTCACTAGCTTTAAGCACCAGCTGTCAGAGCAGCTCACAGATCACTGCACCTGTACATAGCCCATCTGTAAATAGCCCATCCAACTACCCCATCCCCATACTGTATTTATTAATTCATCTTGCTCCTTTGCACCCCAGTATCTCTACTTGCACATTCACCTTCTGCACATCAATCACTCCAGTGTTTAATTGGTATATTGTAATTACTTCGCCACCATGGCCTATTTATTGCCTTACCTCCCTTATCTTACCTCATTTGCACACTGTATATAGACTTTTTTCTACTGTATTATCGACTGTATGTTTGTTTATTCCATGTGTAACTCTGTGTTGTTGTATGTGTCGAAATGCTTTGCTTTATTCTTGGCCAGGTCGCAGTTGTAAATGAGAACTTGTTCTCATCTAGCTTACCTGGTTAAATAAAGGTGAAATAAAAATAATAATAATTTAAAAAAACCTCTGCCCCCTTTTTAAAAGACAAAACATTGTTTATGTGTTGTTTATTTTGGGGACAAGATTTGAGGTATGCTCACCTTGGATTGGAGTGTAAGAGTGGGTTCATTTCCTTCTGGTAGTGATGGCCCTGTTTGGCCGGCTGAGAACAACAGAACACAATGAATGAGGAAAAGAGAACGTCATAATCTACCAGCGATGCTATAATCATTCAGATTCTAATCTCGGCACCCAGAAGAAAGTCTCGCATGCAGGCTGGCCGCTAACATTTTAATTTAAAGGCTGTCAGTCACCAGAGACTAATAACATAAAAAGATACCCGCCACACACATTTAGCATGTTGCTATCTTTTCTAACTATCTCATACAGTATTATGTGAAATCACAATCTGCGTAATAACAAAAAAAGCTTCAGTGCACCTCCCTCAGCTGCCTGATGGGGGCGCTGTGGCTACATATGTTACTACAGAGTGCAAAGGTTCTCAGTATTTATCTCATGACTCTATAATGGCACATTTCCATACAGGATTTACCCCAGTGTTTTACCCAAAAGGCTCTGACTTTTCTGTTTCCATCTACGCGGGCCGGCACCCGTGTCTCACTGGGCCATGGCTCCGGCGGACCTGCTCTCACTTGGGGCCAAAACCAGGCCACTGGTACTTTTCAGCTGGCAATTACATAACACTGGCTAACTGTGAAATTCAACACCTTCTTATAAAGCAACTGTTTTGATTATGTAGAGTTTGTTGATTTTACTCTCCACAGGTCCTCACGGTCAGCCCTAGCTACGGAAACACCGTTTCTCTAGTATAACATCACGGTGTATACCCTAGCGTGACACTGATGTTACAGTCGAAAAAGCAGCTATATGATTACAGCACATCAAGCTGTTATGGCAGAATTGGGGTGAGCTGATGTAACTTCTCAAGGGTTATGCTATTGTTCTGTGTTCTGCTTTTCATAGACTCCTGGTATGTCTGCACCCTAACACAAGGCCATTGTGTTCCGGAACTGTTGCTGGATTGAAATAACTGTTGTGTAAACAACATGATTGTATTATCACCTCCCACTATATAAGGGACATGAAACCATTTATTCTTTGAGTTCTGCCCTGTGAAACCAGAGGTGGATCTCCCCTACAGCTTCTTGATGAAAATATTCACTATTATATAATACAATTAGTCTCTGCCTGATCTTTGGATCGAGTTTTCCACAACAAAGGTGAGCAGCTAGCCTGGGAGAGAGAGAGAGAGAGAGAGAGAGAGCTTGTTTGAATAAGCCCCATTTGCACCTTGATGTATCACTCAGGAGAGCTGCCTGTAAATAAGGGCTTAAGGACAAGGGAAGGCATAATAGATATCTGGGCCCACTTCATTGCTTCTGCAAATTACAGTATGTGAGTATGAAATGAGCAACACCAACCCCCTACGTCAATGGCAAACGTCCTGAGTAAGACATCTTCATCTATCCACCATCTTTGGAGTACATGACTCACCATAGGTATGTGTGTCCAGGTGGATGTCTCATCACTGCTGGTGCTGATGCTGACGTTACATTGGTGGATCTGAGAGGCACTGAGACCTGTTGCTCCTCCCCCCTCCTCTTCTTCCTCCTGCTCCCGCCGTAGACTGGCCAGCATATTTAGCTCCTCCTCCTCCTCCTGCATACGCAGGCTGTCCAACAGACGCAAATCACAGCTACTGGACCCAACAGGCTCATGCCTTCTCTCCGCTCTCCCCTCTCCCACCTTCAAATCGACAACAAACAAAATCAAGATGGATTACACACTGCATTCCAGACATTACAGTAAAGGAATTTGACAGCTTTTTTTAATGGGCTTTGTGGTTTGACCATGGTGTGTATCAAGAATCTCAATCATCCTTTTTCATCACATCCACAAATAGCAAGTTCTGTTCGATCCGTCCAATAAGAAGAAACAGGTCAATGACCTGAGCCCAACCAACCCCTGTGTAAGTGTAACAAAGATAAGAAATCAGTGTGTTTAAAACAGCATGTCTCAGTGTTCCCATCCAGGGCCCAGCCCAGGCTTGGATATCACCCACAGGGTCTTGTGTGTGTGTGTGTGTGTGTGTGTGTGTGTGTGTGTGTGTGTGTGTGTGTGTGTGTGTGTGTGTGTGTGTGTGTGTGTGTGTGTGTGTGTGTGTGTGTGTGTGTGTGTGTGTGTGTGTGTGTGTACAGTAACTCGTCCAGCTATCAATTCAGTTGGAGGCTTGGAGCTCTGTGGTAACTGGCTTTGTCCGAAAGGAAGGACTGGGGAAACCCTGGAGGTTGAGAGAGGATCAATGGCTGCTGGCGTGAAAGAGAGCCTCACAGGCCAGTGGGAACCGCAACAATCATCTCTGTCTTCTCTCTCTCTCTCTGACAATATTTCAATCAGGACCCTGACTCTACTGTACCATAGGCTAGCTCAGTGGCTACCACACTGACTCAGTACTGGTACCCCCTGTATATAGGGAAAGGGGGATACCTAGTCAGTTGTACAACTGAATGCATTCAACTGAAATGTGTCTTCCGCATTTAACCCAACCCCTCTGAATCAGAGAGGTGCAGGGGGCTGCCATAATCGACATCCAAGTCTTCGGCGCCCGGGGAACAGTGGGTTAATTGCCTTGCTCAGGGGCAGAACAACAGATTTTTACCATGTCAGCTCTGGGATTCGATCCAGCAACCTTTCAGTTACTGGCCCAACGCTCTAACCATAGCCTTGTTATTGTTATGTAATTTTCTTGTGTTACTTTTTGATTAGATTTTTTCACTTTAGTTTATTTAGTAAATATTTTCTTAACTCTATTCCTTGAACTGCATTGTTGGTTAAGGGCTTGTAAGTAAGCTCTACTCCTGTTGTATTTGCGCATGTGACAAATCCAATTTGATTTGACTTGATGAGAGGACAGCTCAACAGCCTTCACTTGGCTACCTGCTGGGGACATGGAGCAGGGTGTGTCAGTGGTTGTAAGACTGCAGCTTACTGGGCTGTGTTCCACTACAATGAGGTGAGGGTTGAGGGGGGTGTCTGAGCCTCATCAGCGACCCAGGCAGCAGGCCTCCTTTGTGGGCTTGGGATCCCTCCACTCCCCTGTCTTTTGTGGAACTCAGGAAGAGTAGCTGCTGTGTCAGCTAGAGCTAATGAGGATCCCTAAAAAATATTTCAAAAAATACAAAATACTGTGCTCTGATCATGGATCCCCTGGTTCCTCTTAGGAGGAGCGGCTGGAAGGCGGGAAGGGAGTGGGCCCCGGGCACCTCAAGGTGTGACAGCTAGCCCCCCACCTCTCTTCACCCTCTCTCTCACCCTCTCTATTTTAAATCGCAGAATCCTTCTCCTCAGCACAGCATGACTGACAAACCTGCTCTTAGATCACTGCTCTGCTCTGCTATGTACATCACACACTTTAATGTGAGCAGAGGAGATGAGGGGAAGCGAGGGATGAGCGGAGAGACAGGCAGGCAGGCGGGCGGGTGCGACACGGCGTGTCATCATGCCATCAGAAGCTGAACAGCACGATGCCAAGCCCTTTAACAAGCTTCTCTCTACATTTCCTCACTCAATCTTCTTCTATCTAAGCTTCTCTCTCTCTCTTCTCTTCCTCACTCTCTTCTATCTAAGCCCATCCTGACTGCAACCACTTGAGCATCGGAGAGGAGTCAACCCCGACCATAGAAGAAAGACTGGCACAAAGCAGGCAGCCACATGACTGTCACATCCACTCTTTGTCAAAAGGGACCTTTCCTCTTTCCTGAAAACTCTCTTCAGACTTCTCAGACTTTCCCGGCTGTGTCCCAAACGGCACCATATTCCCTATATAGTGCACTACTTTTGCCCACAGCCCTGGTTAAAAGAATTGCATGTTACAGGGAATAGGGTGCCATTTGGGACACACACCACATCTTTAATTAAACAGTGGGCTCTTCTGTTGTGAGAGGTCAAGGGGAATGACTGTTCTCTCCTACAGTTCCCAGTGATAATTCTACATCTCTCGTTCAAAATGCACTCTGCTCCCTCTTTTCTTCTCACTCCCTCGCTCTTTGTGTATCCCTCCACCCACGCCACTGATTCCCTGTTTTCTATCTATTATTAAGCTTTGGCGATATGTCTGTGGGAGAATGAGGATCAACAAGGGGCACAGACAAACTCACTGTATCTATCTGTATCAAAACAGAGATTTCTTTTAAGCTGGCCTGGGACAATTCAACAGGCAGACTTGTAACTACATGTTTTCAGAGGGGGAAAATCCAGGAAATTGCAGTGCTTTTCTATTGGTAAAACTACTATACAGTATACTACTGTAAACACAGACCACTGAAGAAAAACAATCACAGAGAACTCTAGATTAAATAAAGTACCATATAGCCTGTATATGTGACTACTAGACTATAACTTGAATGTGATACATCCATGTCCTGTATATGTGACTACTAGACTATAACTTGAATGTGATACATCCATGTCCTGCATATGTGACTACTAGGCTATAACTTGAAGTTACTGATGAGGCATCAGTCTGTTGTCTTGGGGTGGAATCACACGGTGGCACATCTGATGTGCTTTGACAACTGTAAATCCCTGCCGGATTGTGTCATCAGGCATGTGGCTGGCTGCTCAATTAGACTCTCAGACAGGTTCTCCCTCCCTCTTTCTCGCTCCCCCCTCATCCTTCTCTCCTAGGGGCTCCCTCCCTCTCATCCCACCCAGGGCCTCCCTTCCACCCAGGGCCTCCATCCCAGAGTGGCAAGAGACAGTCAGGACTGATGGTCACTTGACAGCTGCTCACTTAATTATAACATGAGAAGTATAGGAGGAAATGGAAGATGGCGGAGTTAACAGCAGAACTTTCTCTCTCTTGGTAAATCATGTGTTTCTGTTCTGTCCCACAGGGCGGGTAAGAGCTTCTGACGAAGACAGTGCGATAATAAGGATGTGATTGTGAATACTAAATGCCTGGCTGCAGACAGACAGTCCCTAACCTTGTCTAATGTGGCGTCTCCTCGGGGGATGATCTCTCGCAGAGATCTCCTGCTCAGTGATGTCCTGCTGCTGCTCCTGTCCGGAGTCTGGCTCGCTCCCCCTCCTCTTCCCCCAGGTCCAGACTGGCCCAGACTGCTGTGTCTCTGCCCCTGCCTGGTACTCTGACAGGGTGACCGGCAGCGGGTTGGGACCACCCCAGGCACCTCTAATGTTCTCCTGTATGCTTGGGAGTCAGTGTGGGGAGCCAGCCTGGTTTTACACCCTGCAGGGTCTGTGTGGGTTAGGGTTCGCTCTATGGTAAATGTTCGGTCCGCACCACTGGACCCACTGAACCCACTGGACCCAGGCCGTGCTCTGGGCGGAGTGTCCTCATCTAGGCCTGATGATCCGGGGATACCAGGGGTGGAGCTGGGGGGAACACCAGGAGTACCAGGGCTGGGGGGGACACTGGACCTCTGATAGAGGAACCTAGAGGAGGTCTCTTCCTGGGAGAAATAGAGAGGAACAGTTTAAAAATAGGATTTTTTAAATTTATTTTATTATTAGAATATGAGTAATGGTAGCCAGGCAGACATATCTAAAAGGACAGAGGAGGCACTGACGCAACACCTTGAAAGAAAAAGACGTCTGCCTCAAGAAGGGAATTATAGCACAACCTGCCACAGATGAATGCAAAAGAATGCGCGTGCCGGCCAGCTAGCTAATAAACTGCTACGGCTGTACTGTACGATTCCATACTGGCGGCTAGCCGTGGGCTGGTATCCCACGTCCCAAATTACTTGCAATTAACTATGGCAGCAGGCTATCTGAAAAGACTCAATATTAGTCTTGCTTAGCTGGCAGAGGCTAAAATGGCTTTAAAGTAGTGTAAAGCGCTAGGCTTTCATCCCGGCTAATGGTCTCGGTAGGTTTGGCTTGAAACGGTAGGTTTGGCTTGAAACGGCTCTGGTTCCTGGTTCACTAATGAGGACAACCTGGTGATAGGGCATGTTAAGTTTGACTCCTAGCCCGAACCCCATTGACTCTTCTTCACTCCTCCTCTTCCTCCCTTTTTACCTCTCTCTCATCTTTTTCTTCTGCTGCTTTTCGTTTCATGCTCAGAATCGTATGTCATTGAGTGGGGCACTGATGTCAGTGGTGTGATAGAGGCCTCACGCAGTTTAGAGTCAACACCTCTGGCATGGCCAATTACTAAGCATGATCCAACTTGGACGAGGCGTCGAATGTGGACAACTCTGAAAAAAGTATGTCCATATGAATTAATTATCTAGTAATAATCAGGGATACATTTATTTTTTATATTTTTTAATTTCACCTTTATTTCACCAGGTAGGCTAGTTGAGAACAAGTTCTCATTTACAACTGCGACCAGGCCAAGATAAAGCACAGCAGTTCGACACATACAACAACACAGAGTTGCACATGGAATAAATAAGGGATAATAATCTGATTTCCCTCATTGGTAACATTGTATTTTATGTCTTTTGCAAGTTACACTTTTAGGCAATCTGTCTTTTGGTTCCGACATACAGTGCCAGTCAAGAGTTTGGACACACATACTAATTCAAGGGTTTTTCTTTATTTGCCAGATGACCTGGCCTCCCCAATCACCCGACCTCAACCCAGTTGAGATGGTTTGGGATGAGTTGGACCGCAGAGTGAAGGAAAAGCAGCCAACAAGTGCTCAGCATATGTGGGAACTCCTTCGAGATTGTTGGAATAGCATTCCAGGTGAAGCTGGTTGAGAGAATGCCAAGAGTGAGCAAAGCTGCCATCAAGGCAAAGGGTGGCTATTTTGAAGAATCTCAAATATATGTTCTTGCCATAATATGGACCTGGTCTTTAACCAAATTGGGCTATCTTCTGTATACCACCCATACCTTGTTACAACACAAATGATTTGCTCAAACACATTAAGAAGAAAATAAATTCCACAAATTAACTTCTAAGAAGGCACACCTGTTAATTTAAATCCATTCCAGGTGACTACCTCATGAATTTGGTTGAAAGAATGCCAATAGTGTGCAAAGCTGTCATCAAGGCAAAGGTTGGCTACTTTGAAGAATCTGAAATATATTTTGATTTGTTTAACACTTTTTTGGTTACTACATGATTCCATATGTGTTATTTCATAGTTTTGATGTCCTCACTATTATTCTACAATGTAGAAAATAGTACAAATAAAGAAAAACCCTTGAATGAGTAGGTGTGTCCAAACTTTTGACTGGTACTGTAGGTTAGGGAGAAGAGGAAGCTATTTTCAGTGTTTAATAACAGAGTTTTTTAAGGCCAACTGGGACTACCTGTGGATATGGTAGTAAGTTGTGATGTTGGATATTTGAACCCATGAATTACCTAAAACATGCTGTGTGTCTACTGTCTAGTCTGTTGTTTATTCAAATTAACCTTGGTCTCCCAGAGTAAGATGATTGGCTGAAAACAAGCAAACAGAACAAGATGGGAATTGAAAGAAAAATAGAAAGCACCAGAGGTTTTACAATGTGTTCTTCTAGACTAGCAGAGCAGCTAACACACACACACGCACACGCACGCGCACGCACGCACGCACGCACGCACGCACGCACGCACGCACGCACGCACGCACGCACGCACGCACGCACGCACGCACGCACACACACACACACACACACACACACACACACACACACACATCAATCAAAGTGGCCTAATTAACAGTAGCAGAGCATATGTATGTTGAAGATGAAACTGATTTCCCTCAGGACAGTAGAGGAGAGAGAGAGGGACGCATCAACACAACAACTCAATTATCTTTCTCTATCTCACACACAACTGAATTGAGGATGAACAATATATATTCTCAATTCTAATGGAAGTTATCTAGTCTGAGCCAGCTGAGTGATATGTTTCTCACACAACAAACTGAATTATATTTCTCATACAGGACCCATAAAAAAAAAAAACTGAATCATGATTCAGTTTCTTTCATATAGAAATGGACTGAATGTATAAAATAACTGACCCTCACTGCTTTTTTCTCTCCTTGTGGAATCCATTAGGCCAAGCCAAGAAAAGAACAATGAGCACCTCAAGGACCAGTCATTTATTCTGAATTTGACTATTAATGAAAGTCTTAAATCTGAATAATTATATTCCTTCTTAAATTTAAAACCAGTCAAGACAATTCGTTTTCCTTTGAATACATCTAACGGTAATAGCCTTTGTACTCATTACTTATAAAAATTCTCCTCAGCAGCTCTTTATCAGCAGCTCTTTATTACTGGGTTACATTGCTGTGTAAACACTTTCTTACATTTTATATTTACATTTGAGTCATTTAGCAGACGGTCTTATCCAGAGCGACTTACAATTAGAGCATTCATCTTAAGATAAGTAGGTAAGACAATAACACATCACAATCACTTTGCACTAACGGTCTCAGATATAAGATTTAAGAGTATAGTTAGTTATTATATACACTTAGTTTATGCTTTGGTTACGTTTAAAATCTATCCTTTTATTTGCCCATAGAGTGTCTCAATTGCTTTAAGGAAGCAGCTCCTACTGGAGTTGTTGTGTGGCGGTGGTAGGACTGCTTATTCAGGGGATCTGAAGGTCATGGGGGGTCTAAGAGGTTTCTATTGTACAATCTCTGAGAGGTTTCTATTGTTGAGGTTTTTATTGAGGTTTCTATTGAAGCTAAATGTACCAGAGCAACTAAATGTTTTGAAGAAGAAAAACAATGATGTTGAGAGGACTGTGTCATGGGGCACAGGGTGTGTGTGTGTGTGTGTGTGTGTGTGTGTGTGTGTGTGTGTGTGTGTGTGTGTGTGTGTGTGTGTGTGTGTGTGTGTGTGTGTGTGTGTGTACTCTTCATCCTCCAGCAAATCTGGAACAGACCCAGTCGTTTGAGACACATAGACATACCTCCTCACTCTCGCTGGCTAGGAAGTCGTCGTCTGGCCTGGCCCCCCTGTGCCCTCCCGTGTCCTGCTGGCCGTAGGTGTCAGCGGCCTGAGCTGCCTCCTCAGTCCAGCAGGTCTCTCCATGTCCCTGGCCCTGTCCCTGGTCTCCATGTCCTTGTCCCTGGCCTCGCTTGGCTGAGTGGGGCCGAGAAGAGAAGGTGAACACGTCTTCCACTGAGAACTGAGGCTCAGAGACTTCATCCACATCACTCTCCCCTTCACTGTCATCACTGTCCGAGTCCTGCAGGGGTAATGGTGATGGGGGGAGGTCAGGGACAGGGGTCGACTGGCCAGACAGAAGCTCTGGAGAAGATTTGGAGGGCTCCAAACAGGCTCTGTCCTCGTCAACAGGTCTGGGAGACAACAACTTGTCTAAGAGAAGAATAACAACAACAACAACAGCTTTACAGTCAATAAAAACATGAGACTGCTCTGATTGTCTTCTCCAATGGTTCTTGTTGACTCGATTTGCTCGTCCCGTGATCGTTAGCTACAACTGTATCATTGACTCTAAAACTAAATAGTTCCACCTTACTAACTTCATACAATGAAAACACAATGCCTAACCTCAGGTGAATGGATTGCACAATCCATAAGGAGTATTCAATATCAGAGTGCGTAGGCTGCTAATGCACAGCCCAAGCCTCTTGTGTAAGACACTCCTCTTGAGTCAACGCGTAATGGTGATGATGAATCAAGAATAATGACAGAGATCTTATTGCAGTGATCAATGGATCCATCTTCATTTCTTCATCATCAGGAAAACCTCCTGCTGTTCTCTGCCTGCCTGGGTTCATTTTCAGATATGCAAATAACTACTGCCTAATCACAGTACGGCAGAATGAAATGAATTCGATTATGCCATGGTTGCCAAAAGCGGGCCTGCGTTAATTTCCACTCCTGCATAGATGTATATATTTTGGTCAGGGTTTTGTTAATAGAGGCATAATGCCTTAATGAGCATTCCAAATATGCATAAGTGGAAGCCGAAGCATTGAAAACGATTGCGAATGTATTTGTCTGTGGTATGCAGGGAGGGACTGGGGGAGAAAAACGCTTCGCCTTGGCAGAGCGGGGCTCACCCGCCGGCACACAAACGACATCATTAGTAGTGTGGGCGCCATTCTGCTGCAGAATCATCGCTCACACACC
The DNA here is from genome assembly GCF_016432855.1 of Salvelinus namaycush. Taxonomy (NCBI): domain Eukaryota; kingdom Metazoa; phylum Chordata; class Actinopteri; order Salmoniformes; family Salmonidae; genus Salvelinus; species Salvelinus namaycush. Next base: position 39,241,157 of record NC_052308.1, read on the forward strand.
CATACCTCTGCCCATGGGGTCTGTCTACAGGCCCTGGCATTAGAAAACACCCAGGCAGGAACACACTGCTCCAGAGGCCTGACTGCATGTCATCCAAGCTGATTAATAGTAGTGTTGGCTTATTGCAGACAGTGACATTGGCTGTATGTGTATGTATGCTGTGAAATGTTCACCAATGGAGTCCAGGCCCACTTAGGAGGTCCAGACTTTGAACACATCATGTTCATTCACTCCAGTGGAGGCTGCTGAGGGGAGGACAGCTCATGATAAGGGCTGGAATGGAGCGAATGGAATAGTATCAAACACATGGGAACCATGTGTCAGATGTTGATACCTTTCCACTTATTCCGCTTCAGCCATTACCACATGCCCGTCCTCCCCAATTAAGGTGTCTCCAAACTCCTGTGATTCACACACTCAAGAGCCCATCCATCCACTATGTTCAAGTGACTCTCATCAGACCAAACGTAACTAAAGAATCCTAATACTTTCAGCTAGCTAGGCTCTACGGCTGCTTCCCAAATTAAACCCTATTCCCTAAGTTGGTGGTTGGAGATATCCCTCTAGTGGTGTGGGGGCTGTGCTTTGGCAAAGTGGGTGGGGTTATATTCTATCTGTTTGGCCCTGTCCGGGGGTATCGTCGGACGGGGCCACAATGTCTCCCGACCCCTCCTGTCTCAGCCTCCAGTATTTATGCTGCAATAGTTTGTGTCGGGGGGCTAGGGTCAGTCTGTTAAATCTGGAGTATTTCTCCTGTTTTATCCGGTGTCCTGTGTGAATTTAAGTATGCTCTCTCTAATTCTCACTCTCTTTTTCACTCTTTCTTTCTCTCTTTCCTTCTTTCTCTCTCTCGGAGGACCTGAACCGTAGGACCATGCCTCAGGACTACCTGGCCTGATAACTCCTTGCTGATGACTCCTTGCTGATGACTCCTCAGTCCACCTGGTCGTGCTGCTGCTCCAGTTTCAACTGTTCTGCCTGCGGCTATGGAACCCTGACCTGTTCACCGGACGTGCTACCTGTCCCAGACCTGCTGTTTTCAACTCTCTAGAGACAGCAGGAGCGGTAGAGATAGTCTGAATGATTGGCTATGAAAAGCAAACTGACATTTACTCCTGAGGTGCTGACCTGTTGCACCCTCTACAACCACTGTGATTATTATTATTTGACCCTGCTGGTCATCTATGAACATTTGAACATCTTGGCCATGTTCTGTTATAATCTCCACCTGGCACAGCCAGAAGAGGACTGGCCACCGCTCATAGCCTGGTTCCTCTCTAGGTTTCTTCCTAGGTTCTGGCCTTTCTAGGGAGTTTTTCAGAGCCACCGTGCTTCTACACCTGCATTGCTTGCTGTTTGGGGTTTTAGGCTGGGTTTCTGTACAGCACTTTGTGACATCAGCTGATGTAAGAAGAGCTTTATCAATAAATTTGATTGATATTTAGTGCACTTATTTTGACCAGGGCCCATAGAGCTCTGGTTAAAAAAGTAGTGCACTACATTTGGAATATTAATTCAGTGGCCTTCTGGTTAGTGTCCGCCCAGAGATTGGAAGGTTGGGAGTTCGATTCCAGGCCAAGTCACACAAAGACTGTAAATGGTACCCGATAGTGTCCATGAAGCTCATCACTAATCTAAGGACCCTGCGACTAAACACCTCCCAGTGCAACTGGATCCTGGACTTCATGACGGGCCGCCCCAAGGTGGTAAGGGTAGGCAACAACACATCTGCCACGTGGATCCTCAACACCGGGGCCCCTCAGGGGTGCGTTCCTAGTCCCCTCCTGTACTCCCTGTTCACCCACGACTTTGTAGCCAAGCACTGACAATGATGAGACAGCCTATAGGGAGGAGGTCAGAGACCTCCAGGACAACAACCTCTCCCTCAATGTGAGCAAGACAAAGGTGATTGTGGACTACAAGAAAAGGAAGGCCGAACAAGCCCCCATTTACATCGACATGGCTGTAGTGGAGCGGGTCGAGAGTTTCAAATTCCTTGGTGTCCACATAACTAAGGACCTATCATGGTTGAAACACACCAAAACTGTCGTGAAGAGGGCACGACAACATCTATTCCTCAAGAGACTGAAAATACTTGGCATGTGTCCTCAGATCCTCAAAAAGGTGCACCATCGAGAGCATCCTGACCGGATGCATCACCGCCTGGTATGGCAACTGCTCGGCATCCGACCGCAAGGCGCTACAGAGGGTAGGGTGTACGGCACAATACATCACTGGTGCCAAGCTTCCTGCCATCCAGGACCTACAGTTGAAGTCGGAAGTTTACATACACCTTGGCCAAATACATTTAATCTAAATTTTTCACAATTCCTGACATTTAGTCCTAGTAAAAATGTTCTGTCTTAGGTCTGTTAGGATCACCACTTTATTTTAAGAATGTGAAATGTCAGAATAATAGCAAAGAGAAGGATTCATTTCAGCTTTTATTTCTTTCATCACATTCCCAGTGGGTCAGAAGTTTACATATACTCAATTAGTATTTGGTAGCATTGCCTTTAATAGTTTAACTTGGGTCAAACGTTTCGGGTAGCCTTCCACAAGCTTCCCACAATAAGTTGGGGGAATTTTGGCCCATTCCTCCTGACAGAGCTGGTGTAACTGAGTCAGGTTTGCAGGCCTCCTTGCTCACACACGCTTTTTCAGTTCTGCCCCAAATTTTCTATAGGATTGGGGTCAGGGCTTTGTGATGGCCACTTCAATACCTTGACTTTGTTGTCCTTAAGCCATTTTGCCACAACTTTGGAAGTATGCTTGGGGTCATTGTTCATTTGGAAGAACCATTTGCGACCAAGCTTTAACTTCCTGACTGATGTCTTGAGATGTTGCTTCAATATAATTTTCCTGCCTCATGATGCCATCTATTTTGTGAAGTGCACCAGTCCCTCCTGCAGCAAAGCACCCCCACAACATGATGCTGCCACCCATGTGCTTCACGGTTGGGATGGTGTTCTTCGGCTTGCAAGCCTCCCCCTTCTTCCTCCAAACATAACAATGGGCATTATGGCCAACAGTTCTATTTTTGTTTCATCAGACCAGAGGACATTTCTCCAAAAAATACGATCTTTGTCCCTATGTGCAGTTGCAAACCGTAGTCTGGCTTTTTTTATGGCGGTTTTGGAGCAGTGGCATCTTCCTTGCTGAGCGGCCTTTCAGGTTATGTCGATATAGGACTTGTTTTACTGTGGATAAAGATACTTTTGTACCTGTTTCCTCCAGCATCTTCACAGGGTCCTTTGCTGTTGTTCTGGGATTGATTTGAACTTTTAGCACCAAAGTACGTTCATCTCTAGGAGACAGAACGTGTCTCCTTCCTGAGCGGTATGACGGCTGTGTGGTCCCATGGTGTTTATACTTGCGTACTATTGTTTGTACAGATGAACGTGGTACCTTCAGACGTGGTACCTTCAGGCATACATCCACATGTATGCCTCCAATTGACTCAAATGATGTCAATTAGCCTATCAGAAGCTTCTAAAGTCATGACATCATTTTCTGGAATTTTTCAAGCTGTTTAAAGGCACAGTCAACTTAGTGTATGTAAACTTCTGACCCACTGGAATTGTGATACAGTGAATTATAAGTGGACTAATCTGTCTATAAACAGTTGTTGGAAAGATTACTTGTGTCATGCACAAAGTAGATGTCCTAACCGACTTGCCAAAACTACAGTTTGTTAACAAGAAATTTGTGGAGTGGTTGAAAAACGAGTTTTAATGACTCCAACACAAGTGTATGTAAACTTCCTACTTCAATTTTATATACTAGGCGGTGTCAGCGGAAGGCCCAAAATTGTCATAGACTCCAGTCACCCAAGTCTTAGACTATTCTCTCTGCTTCCGCACAGCAAGCGGTACCGGAGCGCCCCCCCCCCCTCCCCTTTTTTACACTGTTGCTACACGTCTGTTTATTATCTATGCATAGTCACTTTACTCCTACCTACAGGTTCAAATTACCTCAACTAACCTGTACCCCCCGCACATTGACTCTGTACCGATACCCCCTGTATATGGCCTCGTTATTGTTATGTAATTTTATTGTGTTACTTTTTATTTTATACTCTAATTTATTTAGTAGATATATAACTCTTTTCCTTGAACTGCATTGTTGGTTAAGGGCTTGTAAGTAAGCATTTCACGGTAAGGTCTGTTGTATTCGGCGCACAACATTTTTATGACCTAGAATATGTGGACAACCACACATACCTAGGTGTCTGGTTAGACTGTAAACTCTCCTTCCAGACTCACATTAAGCATCTCCAATCCAAAATGAAATCTAGAATCGGCTTCCTATTTCGCGACAAAGCATCCTTCACTCATGCTGCCAAACATACCTTGTAAAACTGACTATCCTACCGATCCTTGACTTCGGCGATGTCATTTACAAAATAGACAGCAAACTGGATGTTGTCTATCCCAGTGCCATCCGTTTTGTCACCAAAGCCCCATATACTACCCACCACTGCGACCTGTATGCTCTCGTTGGCTGGCCCTCACTACATATCCGTCGCCAAACCCACTGGCTCCAGGTCATCTATAAGTCTTTGCTAGGTAAAGCCCCACCTTATCTAAGCTCACTGGTCACCAAAGTCAACACTTCCTTTGGCTGCCTTTCCTTCCAGTTCTCTGCTGTCAATAACTGGAAGGAATTGCAAAAATCTCTGAAGCTGGAGTCTTATATCTCCCTCTCTAACTTTAAGCATCAGCTGTCAGAGCAGCTTACCAATCATTGTACCTGTACACAGCCAATCTGTAAATAGCACACCCCACTACCTCATCCCCATATTATTACTTACCCTTCTGTTCTTTTGCACCCCAGTATTTCTACTTGCACATTCATCTTCTGCACATCTATCACTCCAGTATTAATGCTAAATTGTAATTATTTTCGCCTCTAGGGCTTATTTATTGCCTACCTCCCTACTCTTCTACATTTGCACACACTGTACATAGATTTTTCTATTTTTCTTTTCTCTTGTGTTATTGACTGTACATTTGTTTATGTGTAACCCGGTGTTGTTGTATTTGTCGCACTGCTTTGCTTTATCTTGGCCAGGTCGCAGTTGTAAATGAGAACTTGTTCTCAACTGGCCTACCTGGTTAAATAAAGGTGAAATTAAAAAATACTTTACATTTTTTTTGAATTTGATTTGATGCTTCTTTGCTTGGGAGTAAGCCCCTGTGATAGACTATTGTCCTGTCCAAGGGGTGTACTTGTACATCAAGCTGCCTCAAGCTACTGACTCCTGCTCCTACGAGCCATTCTGGCTCGCGCGAGGCTACTTACCATACAGGAAATAGTGTGTCATTTGGGATGCAGCCTAGTAGTTCAGCGGTATGAAGTGTCTATGAACATTCAGCGCACTTTTGTCTCAACACTATAATCACCTTTTCTAATTGTGCTGCTGTGTGGAAGACCCTGAGCCAAACCCACGGGACTTCCCCCTCTGACTCTTATTTAATGTGCCATTACCATTAATGAACGTACTGCGCTTAGACTGAGAGTAAGAGGGGAGGGCTGCAGTGCTGCCTCCTGCCCTGCACAGGGACTGCTCCAGGCTTTTGGAGATGGGAACAGCCCATAAATGTGCTTAGAGCAAAAAAAGTGTGCATTTAGTGTGGCTGGGGTGGGGGGTTAACAAAAAAAACTCAGACAAGTATTTCATAGCCTTAGCAATAATCCTGCATAAAATGTGTAGAAATGGGTGAGACTTCAGAAGCTGGGTACTATTACTGTAGCTGGAAACTACTGAGGCAAATATACTAATGGCTAAAGTTGGCTCAACTTGCCAATTAATTGAGGTAGATGGAAGTAAATCTTGGTAAGAACCATCCTTGGAAGTGTCATGCCAGATAAGCCATCTGCCACATACTGTAGCTCCAGATTGTGATGGTTGGATGTCTGCTCTGGAGTAGGAACTGGATAAAGGGGTTAAAGTGTCTTCACTTCACTCCCAAATCAGAAACAGAAGCACTAGCCGGAGCCCGGCTGTGTCCATTTTAAAAAGTGTGTCAGTTGAGAGAAGTGTCTGACCTGCTGTTTGGTCTCCACTCATCTCACTGGGGGTCAAACGTTGTTGGTTCCTGTCTCCATGGTGGCTAAGTCCAGCGTCTATGGGTCCAATTTACAACAGAAAAGAGGACATCTACCCTAAGACCACCACACTTCACACACTTCACACTTAGACACACAATCCAGTTCACACAGACAGGCTCTCTAAAGCTTTCATAATACATACACAGCTCACCTGAGCCAGGCGCCAGTTTCTCCTTCCCTGCACTGTGGACCCGTAGCTTCCTGGACCCCGCCTTGTCTGATGACGCTCTGTCTTTAGGTGGTCGCGGCTGCAGGCTCCCTGGCTTCCCTGTACGTTGCACAACGAGGTTACATTCAAAACACGGGTCACAATAATAGCCTGACAAACACATAATGCAACTTTAGAACCTGAGCAGATAGCAGTTTGTTCATGGCTAGCGGAACAGCTTACGGAGTACTGAATAGTATGCCACAGTAAAACCATCTTTCATTCTCAATAAAAGGTATTTCAGAAAACAAGCTTTGTCCAATCCATCAATAGCGAGTGCAGCAGACTAAATAAAGCTAGCTATGCACAACTAAAGCTAGATATTTTAATGATCTTCTTATACACTCCATCACACTTCAAACGTATTGCATTACCAAGTCTAATATAGTTGAATTTAGGTCAGTGAGTGTATAGAGTCAGTGTGCGGATGAATTACTATCACATAAAGGAGCATGCTAACCAGACATACTTATGTAATATTTCAATTACGCACTCAGATTTGAGAAGGGAAACCATAACTATGATGAACGTTGGGGAGTCAATGATTCTGTCATACCATTGTACTAATGAACCAGTGTTTACAGTTAGTTAGCTTGGTGGAAGAGGACAGCTGTTGAAAGTACATTAAATATACCCACTGATTTAACTTCTCTTACGGGAGCAGTAATTCGACAAACTGGGCTGAATAAAGCAAGCTAGGCAAAACTAAGGAGGAAGTTGTTTTTCAGATTTGGCCAAATCACAATTTCCAAGTCATGTCTGTGACTATTGGTCAGTGTGGGAAGCACACTGTGGAATGAATGTATGGTTTCTGTAGTAGTGTGACATGCAAATTATTAATGGCCTATAAAAAAAACTCTCAGTTCATGCTTGAATTTCTCTTACAACGATTTGAGATTTGCTGATGCTAATGAAAACGGTCGACACTACAGTGTGGGATCCACACTGACAGACATCTGGAAGCCCTATCGTCTTAAAACGTCTGAAAACCTACCTTATCAAAAAAATATCTTGATTAATCCCACAGCACCCTCATGTTTACTATGCCTGTGATATATGGTTGTCTCACCTCGCTACTTTAAGATGATTGCACTGTAAATCGCTCTGGTTAAGAGTGTCTGCTTAACGACAAAAGTATTAAAGATGAACTGAAACATTTTAGTAAGTTAAGGTGATTTCGATAACCAAATGTGATAAAGAAGCATGTTCCTACCCTTAAAACTGCTGAAAAACTAATATTTATGTATTTATGTATTATGTATTTATGTATATATTTATGACTACTCGGGCTCCCGAGTGGCGCAGCGGTCTAAGGCACTGCATCTCAGTGCTAGAGGCGTCACCACAGACACCTTGGTTTGAATCCAGGCTCTATCACAGCCGGCCGTGATTGGGAGTCCCATAGGATGGCAAACAATTTGGCCGGTGTAGGCTCTCATTGTAAAAAATTATTTGTTCTTAACTGACTAGTTAAATAAAGGTTAAATAAAAAAATGACTGTGTGTTGCCATGTTGATAATGTGTCATCAACGACATCACTTGATAGGTTCATCTGACAGGCAGCCCAGATTACAATGCATGTTAGAGCCTCATTGACAATGTTTTCATTTTGACAACAATAAAAAAAAAAATGAAAATAAGTCCCTTTTTAGAAGGCTCTCCTGTTATAGACTAGCTAGGTCAGGGTTCCCCAACTGGCGGCCCACTGGACGAATTTGGCCCGCTGGTGATTTTATTTTTTTTCTTTGCAAAAATTTAAGAAAACATTTTTTATTTAAAAATATATATATTTTCTTGTTGGACATAAAAGACTGTAAAAACACCTGCAAATCAGCTTAGAGTGATTTTAATTTTGGAAATCTGTTCCAATGTATTCCCACACATAATAAAGAGATATACAGTATGCGATCGTATACAAATGTAAGCAAGGTTTGAAATTATTCTGTTTTAGTTATATATTATATCCGTTTGTGCTTCTTGCGGTCAATCTGCAGTTTACAAATGATTTGTAATTATGTTCCGGCCCCCTGACCATAGGCTTAAGAAAAAAATCGGCCCGCGGCTGAATCTAGATGATCCCTAAACTAGGTGATATGGCATGATAAATTGACCAAAAAATTATACTGTGCGTTGTGGGCTATCATAGCCAGCTAGTCCAAAACCACGGCATGCTCAGCTATCCTTGATGGATATTTTGCATGCTAGTGTCGTTATCGGAACAGCTTGCTACAGAGCAGGATTTTATTATGGATTATGGATTTCACTATGGACATTGGTAACATAATTTGGTCTCATAAATCTTACAACTAGCTGCAATTGATTTAATACGAGTGGACACTGTTAACAACCCGACATGTCTGTTGCTAAATCTTTCAGATCAGACACCTAGCTAGCGTCAATACTCCTTTTTCTAGCCAGCTGTTTCTAGCCCAGCTAGCTTGCGAGCGTCTACTGGGTTTGCAGTGAAGTCCCTCACTGCAAACCAGATTGAATACCGTTTCATGCATAGTGTACACGATCTGCAAAAGTGACTTTATTACCATGCAGTTGGCTTGCTTACTAACCTTGTTTGCTGTTAGCTAGCTTGCTGGCAAACACAGTATGATCCGATGCACATGTCAAAACTACTGTAATGTTTAACACAGCTAGACCTTGCTCGCTGAACGGACACCAAAGGCCATGAGTAAAGTAGGCGCGCGGACGCTCTACCATTCCTATTACGCTGTTTCAATATGGCTGCGGCCACATCTCTCTAAGCTTGAACAATTTCAAATATTATGTTCTAAAAGTATTGTCCTAACATTCAACAAGGTTACCTAACATCGACATGTAAAACAATGTTGTAGGTTGATTTGAGCATTTCAGTTGAATGTAAATGTCTGGCATTTTTACTTGACGTTGTGTGGAACAGACTTGTCCTTACCTGCCAGCTCATAAACAGAGTCATTCTTCTGGCTACTGGGACCAGGTTGTTTCTCGCTCCAGTCTCCATGATCCTGATGTCTCTCTGAAGCAGCTGTTCTATTTGTTTTTGCACCAGAGACAGACCCCTGTGACAGAGAGAAAGAAGGAGAGAGAGGGAGAGAGCGAGGGAGACAGAGACAGAGAGAGAGAGTGAGAGCGAGAGAGAACAAGATTGGCAACCTGTTGCCACAAGAAAAGGGCAACATTATGTTTATTTATTTTCCCTTTTGTACTTGAACTATTTGCACATCGTTACAACACTGTACATAGCCATAAATGTCTCTATTCCTTTTCAACTTTTGTGAGTGTAATGCTTACTATTTACAATGTAAACATATGTTGCCCATGCCAATGAAGCCCTTTGAATTGAATTGAGAGAGAGAGAGGTCTAAAAACATATTATAAAACATAAATAAAATCAGAGCACTAAAGACTGAAACAGCAAAGCAAAAACAAACAAAAGAGGATCACAGAGCGGATCTCTCACCGGGCGTCCTAGAAGACACAGCACTGGCTTTCCAATGAGGGGAGATATTACAGGTGGATAATAATACAGAAATAGTTCCGAATGCGTCAAAGACCAAATAACTCCCGGTGCCTCAAGACAACATCCGTTGATTCTTATCATCATGAAACTATTGGAGAAAAAGAGAAACAAAAGCAGGAATACCTAAAATACTATTCACAAAGGTCTCTTTTAGTTTGCTCTTCAAAAAGTGGATGTGATATCTCTGCTTGGAGAGTGGGCCAGCGCTACAATAAAATAATAACAGCTCCTCCCAACACTTATTTTCACACTATTGGTAAATGCAAGAGTCACATCGTATGATAAATGTGTTCATGTGGGTATTCAAAAGAGAGACTCCAGCATGCAATATATTTATATATGAAATCAACCCATGTTTGGACAGCAAGCTCCCTTCTCAGGGGAGTATTACCATATTCATGCTTCGGTGTGTCCTCCCGTCCTGTGTCCTCCCGTCCTGTCCCTGTCCCTCTGAGAGTCCACTGTTCTTCCTTCCGGTCAGTGGAGGGGGTCCTAAAACCCTCGACCCAAATGCGATGTGGGAGGCGTCCGGCTGGATCTTGGGGCCTCGAGCAACACTGGCTACCCTGACACTGCCTGACTGATCTGGAAGGTACAAAAATAAACAGATCATTTGGATACTCATTTGTTATCAATGTTTACAACGCATAGGATCATCTCTTTCAATGTAATACTGGGAAAATAGATAGTGATCGTGACTGTGATAGGGATCAACAGCAATGTTTGGCTGTTTTGTGTAATTTTCAAGTAACCAGCTCAAACACATTACACATAGGCTTAATGTAGCATATCAGCAGCCTATTACTATTAAACTGTTTCTCACACAGTCACCACTTTGCACTTATTTGTGTTTCATTAATATTACTCAAGGCTAAGAATAACATAGCAAGAGACAAACGCCGCCTATGTAAAAGGCAGTGATATCCTGACATTGCAAATGGATTCCAGCTGATTTAACATATGGATTTGAGCTTGATATTACAGTGGCATACTAGCACCCCTCTGCACATAATTCATTTACAAACATAAATTACACCCCTTTCAACCAAGATTGATAAAAAACGGACATACAGTTGAAGTCGGAAGTTTACATACACTTAGGTTGGAGTCATTAAAACTCGTTTTCAACCACTCCACAAATGTATTGTTAACAAACTAGTTTTGGCAAGTCGGTTAGGACATCTACTTTGTGCATGACACAAGTCATTTTTCCAACAACTGTTTATAGACAGATTATTTCACTTATAATTCACTGTATCACAATTCCAGTGGGTCAGAAGTTTACATACACTTAGTTGACTGTGCCTTTAAACAGCTTGGAAAATTCCAGAAAATGATGTCATGGCTTTAGAAGCTTGTGATAGGCTAATTGACATAATTTGAGTCAATTGGAGGCGTACCTGTGAATGTATTTCAAGGTCTACATTCAAACTCAGTGACTCTTTGCTTGACATCATGGGAAAATCAAAAGAAATCAGCCAAAAAAATTGTAGACCTCCACAAGTCTGGTTCATCCCCGGGAGCAATTTCCAAACGGCTGAAGGTACCACGTTCATCTGTACAAACAATAGTATACAAGTATAAACACCATGGGACCATGCAGACGTCATACCGCTCAGGAAGGAGACGCATTCTGTCTCCTAGAGATGAACGTACTTTGGTGCGAAAAGTGCAAATCAATCCCAGAACAACAGCAAAGTACCTTGTGAAGATGCTGGATGAAACAGGTACACAATTATCTATATCCACAGTAAAACAAGTCCTATATCGACATAACCTGAAAGGCCACTCAGCAAGGAAGAAGCCACTGCTCCAAAACTGCCATAAAAAAGCCAGACTACGGTTTGCAACTGCACATGGGGACAAAGATTGTACTTTTTGGAGAAATGTCCTCTGGTCTGATGAAACAAAAATAGAACTGTTTGGCCATAATGACCATCGTTATGTTTGAAAGAAAAAGGGGGATGCTTGCAAGCCGAAGAACACCATCCCAACCGTGAAGCATGGGGTGGCAGCATCATGTTGTGGGGGTGCTTTGCTACAGGAGGGACTGGTGCACTTCACAAAATAGATGGCATCATGAGGCAGGAAAATTATGTGGATACATTGAAGCAACATCTCAAGACATCAGTCAGGAAGTTAAAGCTTGGTTGCAAATGGGTCTTCCAAATGGACAATGACCCCAAGCACACTTCCAAAGTTGTGGCAAAATGGCTTAAGGACAACAAAGTCAAGGTATTGGAGTGGCCATCACAAAGCCCCGACCTCAATCCTATTGAAAATTTGTGGGCAGAACTGAAAAAGCGTGTGCGAGCAAGCCTGCAAACCTGACTCAGTTACACCAGCTCTGTCAGGAGGAATGGGCCAAAATTCACCCAACTTATTGTTGGAAGCTTGGAGAAGGCTACCCAAAACGTTTGACCCAAGTTAAACTATTTAAAGGCAATGCTACTAAATACTAATTGAGTGTATGTAAACTGCTGACCCACTGGGAATGTGATGAAAGAAATAAAAGCTGAAATAAATCATTCTCTACTATTATTCGGACATTCCACATTCTTAAAATAAAGTGGTGATCCTAACAGACCTAAGACAGGGAATTTTTACTAGGAATTGTGAGTTTAAATGTATTTGGCTAAGGTGCATGTAAACTTCTGACTTCAACTGTAGCTATGTTATAGAAACTGTGGTATAACTAATCGGAGGAATATTGGGAGTGGGAAATAAGCACCATAGCTTCCTTTATATAAATGCAGAAACTTGAGTCTGATTGGTTTGAAACACCACAACTTACAGGCCTGGGTCGTTCCACAAAATGAGTCCCTTTTGCGTCCTTTTGATATTTTAAGTAGAAATGATGCCTGTTATATTAAATGAAGTGCTCTTTAATATAGACCATATGGAAAATTCAATAAATCAGATTTTTGTAAACCCCTTGTTAGTTTGTTGCTTTCATACAGTAGTTTCTAAAGATGATCATTTATTTAATGTGATTATTGATTTATTTTAAGGTTAAAAAAACAACTCATTTTAATAATGGTGAAACTACTCCTATTTAAATATTATTTTTCAAAAGAAACATTAAACATCAGTCCTGTGTGGCCCACTTGGTAGAGCATGGCACTTGCAACACCAGCATTGAGGGTTCGATTCCCACAGGGAACCAGTATGAAAATGTATGCACTCACTACTGTAGGTCGATCTTGATAAAAGGGTCTGCGAAATGACTGGAATGTAAAAAAATGTCAAAGCAGGTGAGCTGGTTCTACTTTTTTTTGCAATTTTCTGGTTTTGTGGTGGAAAACTGAGTGGGTTGAGCATTACACAGGCAATAATTTTTTCACTATATTTTTTGGTGTTGTGAAGCTTGCATCCAATTGCCCCTAATTGTTGCACACAACGAGCTTCCATTCCCCCTGTCACATGGGGATTTATGGCTGATTTAAGATGAAATCGTCAACTCTGTTGCGTTCAACACCGTTACTTTCTTTGGCACTTAATAGGCACTTACCATATAACAAATAAATAATAATAATAATAACCTCTTGAGATAGTTTTTTAAAAAGTTGAACATGTGCTCATCATGACAGAATGTTAAAATTAGGGGAAATAAAGGTTTTCTTCACCACACTGCCCAAAAGGGAACAACCCGCCTACACTTTTCCATAGCAAAGTGCCTAGTGATAATTGGATGAACCTAAAGACAAGGTCACACCATTGTTGAAAAGACAAAACCCAGCATGCAATTGGTTCAACTGTTCTCTCTCAACAACAACAAAAAATCTCTATAGATGTTTCATCTTTTAATTTGCTGTTTGGCTGACGAATGTACTAAACTCAAGAAACAGTAATTAGCAACAGTCTTTTTTACACAATTAGATTGGATGTCTACTTTAATAGCAATCCCTTTTAATCATTATTAGGCATGTTATGCTAATAACTAGACCAACCAATTATGAGAACTAATTTACAAGAAAACGAACGGTGTGTGCGTGAGCGAGTGTGTGCATTGCATGTGTGTGAATGTGTGTGTGTGTGTGTCTCTCTCTTGGTGTGTGTGTGTGTGTGTGTGTGTGTGTGTGTGTGTGTGTGTGTGTGTGTGTGTGTGTGTGTGTGTGTGTGTATGCATGCATGCGTCCAAGTGTGTGTGTGTGTGTGCATGTGATTACTGTTCATTTCTAATGGCACGGCCAAGTGACTCAACATGCTGGAGACAGCTGTCAGAACAAATAAATATGCGCTGATAAAAAGGCCACAGAGGTACTGTCTGTCTGTAGGGGAGCAGAGTGGGGCTGCTGAATCACTGGCGCATGTCTTTCTCCCTCATAAACACATATAATTGCTGTTCTCTCTCTCTGGGTGTACAGGTGCGGGGTGATGTGCGAGCCAAATTCCAAAGGCCACCTGGGTTTTAGAGTGCAACAATCACACTGTGCCGCCTGCAGCAGAGTGGAAGCTTTTAGGTGAGAATAAAGGCAAGTCCTTTAAAGTACTACTTACTGCCTGTTCTGGTTTTTCATTGCTTTCAACCATAAAACAACAAAAGAATGTACACAAAACAACAACAATGGAACTTTGACCGCCTTTCAAAGTTATGAAGGAATGGTTACGTAAAGCCACATAATCTCAATGGGCATTGCTGTACTCTGATGATGCTGTCTTCCTGGGTATGCCTTTAAGGCCCTGTCTTCATGTATTTAATCCCTCAGAAACTCTATTAGACTTTACGTACCATCTGTGATAGCAGCTCAGGAATCAACAGGAGATGAACTGACAGATTATTATGTAAGCCATGAGAGGCAAGCAAACTATCTGCTCATGATTACATGCAACAAAAGTGTCTGGAAAAGCACAATCTATATTTGACTGTTTATTTGTGTTTAAACATGTTATGGACATATTGAAAAACAAAACACATTTTACATTTCAAAGATAAAGATTTGTAATACGCTGCTTTCAATAAATGGAAAACTGTTTGCAACTATGGGACTATGTTTACTTTGGTTAGATGTGGGGGTCTGAGGCTGAGTTTAGCCAGTCATGAAGCATATCCAATCAGGGAAAGAAAAACAGTAGGAGCCAGAAAGGGCAAACCAATTTCAGAGAATTACTGGTGTCTGTTTGAAACAAATGGAAAACTCTGGCTTATATGGAAATTAATTGAACTGAATTATTATTTGTTTCTTGGTCAAAGACGGAACAAAATGGACGTAGCCTAGAACTGTTTGATGAAAATAAATACTAGACTTGATTTGATTGTTTTGTATTACTGGGTTATTGTTACTATTATTGGACAATCACTTGGTCAGCTATTGACACTTGAGAACTCAGATGAACAAGAACTCAAGCTCTATCCCAACCATAACGTGCTTGTTCCAACCAAAGAGGGGGATTAGAAATAAACACAGATTGCAATGTGGTTACATTTGTTCTCTCAAATGAAGAAAGTCACACCCACACATGATTTTGAGTGTGCAACTTTCTTTTTTACTTGTATTCAACACCTCACAGAAGGGATGTAGGTTCTATATCTATTTACTTCATAGATTTGTTGTCTCACCCACCAGACTCAGAGTTGAGAGGGCAAGTCTTCAGGTCTGCCAGTCTCAGCCGCTCCATGTTCATTACCTGGATCACCTGGTGGACGTCAGGGGGAAACTGGCAGCTCCGAGGGATCGAGTCCATGGGACCATTTCCACCAATATATAGGTCTACAGAGGGAAAACAAAAAACTAAGCATGAAACAAGAGAATGAAATAAACCAAAAGTGATCTAGCTGAAAACATAATCATGGAGGTATTGGCTTTCTCAAGGAAGCGAAAATAAGCTTTTGCATTATAATTCATTAAAAAATAAATTATTCCAGGCCTATCCATTTTCCAGATGAATTAGCAGGCAGTGTAATGGGTGTACACACACACACACACACACACACACACACACACACACACACACACACACACACACACACACACACACACACACAGACACACACACACACACACACACACACACACACACACACACACACACACACACACACACACACACACACCAGTAATCTGCTGCTCAAGGTGGGTGTTGCTGTGCCATATCAGTTCTCATCAACAGTTCTCAACATGCTCTGTGAGGGATGGAGGTGTGAAGTTGGACTCGCCCTGGGGTGTGTCATTGATTCACCATGTAGGAAGAGGCTATTCACATGATACACATCGGCTTACCATGACTGTTTAAGCAACCTACCATGTTAGGCCAAGCAACCTACCATGGTAGGCCAATGGTAGGCCATTTTCAAAAAGGCCTAATGTTCATCAGAATAAAAATTTACAGTTTAATATCCATGGAATGGACAAAAATGAAGAAGACATGTCTTGCCATGATGGAGCGTTTAGAGTGTTTTGGTGTGACTGACTGACTGACTGACTGACTGACTGACTGACTGAATGTCTTACCTCCATCAGAAGCCCCTGCAGGCTCAGTCTTCATGGTGAAGATTCTCCGTAACTTACAGCTGGCAGAGACAGTGATTCCATCCAGGGATAAGAACCCTGCACCTTTAAACAGCTCACTGGTGAATGACACAAGGTCGATGCACATGTTGCACCACTAGAGATGAGAAAAGAGGGAAGAGAAGGAAATTGTTTTGTTCAGACTATCTAAAGCAATTTAAACAGTTGACAGCTGTCCTCCATGTCCCTGTTTTTTTGTTTAAAAAGTTTGTTGAAGCAATATCCCAGCGAACAACAAATGCTCCCATAACTTTAGAGAACATTCCTTTACAGGTCCAATGCAGACGTTTTCATCTCAATAGCAAATCATTTGTGGGTAACAATTAAGTACCTTACTGTGATTGTTCTACTAAACTATATGGAATAAAAAGGTCATACCAAAGATCCTTTTTTCTATTTGATTTTGAATTTTTAAGACCCTTTGAAGTATCAAAAATGAATTGGAATTGTTTTATTTATTTGGCCTTACTGCTATTAGCACATACAAACGCATTGAATAAGAAAGAGACAGATACAATAAGAAACAACAGATAGTCCCCCCCTAAATATCTAAAGGAAGTTGGTTCTGAAGTGTCTATCCTTAGAGATATAGGAAAGATTCTGATCTTATCTCTAAGGATAGACACTTCAGAACATTTATTTAGATATTTTTTACATGTATTTAACGGTTTATATTTGTCACTAAACAGTCTACATACAGTGCCAATCAAAAGTTTGGACAAACCTACTCATTCCTGGGTTTTGCTTTGTTTTTTACTATTTTCTACATTGTAGAATAATAGTGAAGAAATCAAAACTATGAAATAACACATTTGGAATCATGCAGGAACCAAAAAAGTGTTAAACAAATACAATTTCTTTTTACATTTGAGATTCTAGCCACCCTTTGCCTTGATGACAGCTTTGCACACTCTTGGAATTCTTTCAACCAGCTTCATGAGGCAGTCACCTGGAATGGATTTAAATTAACAGGTGTGCCTTGTTAGAAGTTAATATGTGGAATTTCTTTCCTTCTTTGAGCCAATCAGTTGTGTTGTGACAAGGTAGGTGTGGTATACAGAAGATAGAACAGCTGAGAACACAAAGAGAAACGACAGTCCATCATTACTTTAAGACATGAAGGTCATTCAATCCGGAACTTTGAATGTTTCTTCAAGTGCAGTTGCAAAAACCAAGCGCTTTGATGTTACCTCTGCTGCAGAGGATAAGTTCATTAGAGTTTCCAGCCTCAGAAATTGCAGCCCAAATAAATGCTTCACAGAGTTCAAGTAACAGACACATCTCAACATCAAGAGGAGACTGTGTGAATCAGTCCTTCGTGGTTGAATTGCTGCAAAGAAACCACTATTAAAGGACACCAAATCTATCCTTTGGTCTGATGAGTCAAAATTTGAGATTTTTGGTTCCAACCGCTGTATCTTTGTGAGACGCAGAGTAGGTGAACGGATAATTTCTGCATGTGTGGTTCCCACCGTGAAGCATGGAGGAGGAGGTGTGATGGTGTGGGGTGCTTTGCTGGTGACACTATCAGTGATTTATTTAGAATTCAAAGCATACTTAACCAGCATGGCTACCACAGCATTCTGCAGCGATACGCCATTACATCTGGTCTGCACTTAGTGGGACTATCATTTGTTTTACAACAGGACAATGACCCAACACACCTCCAGGCTGTGTAAGGGCTATTTGACCAAGAAGGAGAGTGATGGAGTGCTGCATCAGATGACCTGGCCTCCACAATCACTAAACCCAATTGAGATGGTTTGGGATGAGTTGGGATGAGTTGGACTGCAGAGTGAATGAAAAGCAGCCAACAAGTGCTCAGCATTTGAAGTGGTCAACATACTGTTGAAAAAGCATTCCAGGTGAAGCTGGTTGAGAGAATGCCAAGAGTGTGCAAAGCTGTCATGAAGGCAAAGGATGGCTACTTTGAAGAATATAAAATATATTTAGATTGTTTTTTGGTTACTACGTGATTCCATATGTGTTATTTCATAGTTTTGATGTCTTCACTATTATTCTAGAATGTAGAAAATAGTAAAATAAAGAAATACCCTTGAATGAGTAGGTGTCCAAACTTTTGACTGGTACAATATATACCTGGTACAATATATACTCCCATTAATTTTTTCAACCGGGGGACCATCAGAAAAATTTTTTGGGGGGAAGAACGTTTCTTTGGGACCATCAGGCGACATCCTGAAAAACGTATTTGGGGAAGTCACCCGGAACAACCCGGGAACTAAACAAAAACCTCCAGGGGACCATAACAGAATGTCCTATGTTTTAAATGTCTTTGAACACAGGAATGCTCTTGCAATGTTACAATGAAACGTGTCTTTAACATTAATATCTTATATTTGGAGAATGGCACCATGTTCTGTGTATGTTTGGCGTGATGTTGATGGAATATTCTCCTAACCCTCAGAAAACTGAAAACATTAATGTTCTTGCAACCTCCCATGAAATGTGTCTAAAACATAAATATCTTATATTCTAAGAACATGGCAACCATGCTCTGTGTATGTTTGGTGTGACATTGATAGAATATTCTCAGAACCCTCAGAAAACAGGACACGCAAATGTTCTTGCAACGTCCCATGAAACGTGTCTTGAACGCTAATATTGAATATTCTGAGAACATGGTAATCACGTTCTGGGTAAGTTATGTTTGACATTAAGGAATTGTCCTAACTCTAACACCAAAACATGCTAAATAGGCTCTCATAAGGTTTTTGCTGACATAGATAGAATGTTCCTACAACTAATGGAAATCTGGACACTCAAACATCAGGAGAACATTACAGATAACATTGCAAAAATGTTCTCTCTCCCTAGAATTGTAAGCTGGGATAGTATCTTTCGAACTGGTAGAAATTGGCAGAACTTTCTTAAGTCACAAGCAACCTCGATATATTGTACTTATGGTAGCGGTGGAGGCGAGGGCAATACTCACAACGTTGCGTTTCAGACCTAAAGGTATCCTTGCATGCAAGGGTGTAGCAGAGAACTCCTTATGAACCGTGGATAGGTACAGCCTCCTTTTCAGATGACCTAAATCAGTTATCCTGAAAAACAAGTGAAGGAATTCATGAGTTAATAGTGAACAGGAATTATATATTACAACAAAGCTTTCAAGTCTTAGAAAAAAGGTGCTATCTAGAACCTAAAAGGGTTCTTTGGGCTGTCCCCATAGGAGAACCCTTTGAAGAACCCTTTTTGGTTCCGAGAAGAACACTTTTGGGTTCCATGTAGAACCCTCTCCTAAGAGCATGCTTCATGAACCCAAAAGGTTTCTACCTGAAACAAAATTGTGTTTTTTACCTGGAACCAAAAACGGGTTTCCTATGGGAACAGCTGAAGAATCCTTTTGGAACTCTTTTTTCTAAGAGTGTAGCCTTGAGAGAGTTGGGCAAGTAACCGAAAGGTCACTGGATGGAATCTCCAAGCTGACTACGTGAAGAATATGCCAATATGCCCTTGAGCAAAGCACTTACAGTGAATTCGGAATGTATTCATACACCTTGAAATATCACTTTTACATACATTTTCAGACCCTTTACTCAGTACTTTGTTGAAGCACCTTCGGCAGCGATTACAGCCTCGAGTCTTCTTGGGTATGACACTACAAGCTTGGCACACCTGTATTTGGGGAATTTCTCACATTCTTCTCTGCAGATTGTCTCAAGCTCTGTCAGGTTGGATGGGGAGCATCACTGCACAGCTATATTCAGGTCTCTCCAGAGATGTTCGATTGGGTTCGGGCTCTGGCTGGGCCACTAAAGGACATTCAGAGACTTGTCCCGAAGAAACTCCTGTATTGTCTTGGCTGTGTGCTTAGAGTCGTTGTCCTGTTGGAAGGTGAACCTTCGCCCCAGTCTGAAGTCCTGAGCTCTCTGGAGCAGGTTTTCCCTCAAGGATCTCTCTGTACTTTGCTCAATTAATCTTTCCCTCGATCCTGACTAGTCTCCCAGTCCCTGCCGCTGAAAAACATCCCAAAAGCATGATACTGCCACCACCATGCTTCACCGTAGGGAAGGTGGCAGGTTTCCTCCAGATGTGACGCTTGGCATTCAGGCCAAAGAGTTTAATCTTGGTTTCATCAGACCAGAGAATCTTGTTTCTCATGGTCTGAGAGTCCTTTGGGTGCCTTTTGGCAAACTCCAAGCGGGCTGTCATGTGCCTTTTACTGAAGAGTGGCTTCAGTCTGGCCACTCTACCATAAAGGCCTGATTGGTAGAGTGCTGCAGAGAGGTTTGTCCTTCTGGAAGCCTCTCCCTTCTCCACAGAGGACCTCTGGAGCTCTGTCAGATTGACCATCGTGTTCTTGGTCACTTCCCTGACCAAGGCCTTTCTCCCCCGATTGCTCAGTTTGGCCGGGCGGCCAGCTCTAGGAACAATCTTGGTGGTTCCTAACTTCTCCCATTTAAGAATGATGGAGGTCACTGTGTTCTTGGGGACCTTCAATGCTGCAGAAAATTTTTGGTACCCTTTTTTGATACCCTCGACACAATCCTGTATCGGAGTTCTACGGACAATTCCTTCGACCTGATGGCTTGGTTTTTGCTCTGATATGCACTGTCAACTGTGGGACCTTATACAGTAGACAGGTGTGTGCCTTTCCAAATCATGTCCAATCAATTAATTTTACCACAGGTGTACTCCAATCTAAACATCTCAAGGATGATCAATGGAAACAGGATGCACCTGAGCTCAATTTAAAGTCTCATAGCAAAGGGTCTGAATACTTATGTAAATAAGGTATCTGTTTTTATTTCTAATACATTAGCATTTTTTTTTTAACCCGTTTTCACTTTGTCGTTATAGGGTATTGTGTGTAGATTATTGAGGTAAAAAACTAATTTCATCGATTTTAGAATTGTCACGCCCAGACCGTAGATTGCTTTGTATGTTTCTATTTTTAGTTTGATCAGGGTGTGATGTGGGTGGGTATTCTATGTCTGGGTATTCTATGTTGTAGGTCTAGGTTTTCTGTTTCTGTGTGTTTGGCCTGGTGTGGTTCCCAATCAGAGGCAGCTGTCTATCGTTGTCTCTGATTGGGAGCCATATTTAGGTAGCCTGTTTTCCCACTTTTGTTTGTGGATGGTTGTTTCCTGTTTAGTGTTTTGTTTCACCTTTCAGGACTGTTCGTTTGTCGTTTTTGTTGTTTGTCAAGTGTTTTCGTATTTTATAAAAAAAAATATGACCACTTACCACGTTGCACCTTGGTCCTCCTCTCCTTCTCCAGACGACAATCGTTAAACGAATAAGGCGGTAACGTAACAAAATGTGGAAAATGTCAACGGGTCTGAATACTTTCTGAATGCACGGTAACCCTAATTGCTCCTGTAAGTCGCTCCGGATAAGAGCATCTGCTATATGACTAAAATGTGAAATGAAACGCTATGGTTTTAATAAGAAAAATAAGATTGATCTTTTAAAGGAACAAACCTGCAGTTGCTACATCCATTTTTGGACATATACATTGATGATATATACTCATTGATTCTTGAAGAATAAAATTATTAAATGCCTCATGAGCTTAGTTCAACTGTCGTACCCCATCAGAACCTAAAATATAAGCTTGTTTTTCTCCAATATTTGTAAACATTGTAAATGTACACAAAACTGTAGTCTCAATATATGCTTACAACTATAATTTTGATATATTGGATGGTCCTTGCATCAATAGCTCATTAACAAATAACATTTCTCCAGGCCCGTCCCTCAGCTGTTAACCAAAGCCATTGTTGTGAGGGAGAGCTGGCCTATTAACAGTGAGGGAGAGCTGGCCTATTTTTCCAGTCACACAGCTTTCAGGAGCATAATCTATTGTCTTGTATCAGCGTGATAAGATGCATCCCCTTCATTGTTAGAGGTGGAGGGTAGAAGAGAAGAGGGAATTAATCAATTTACATGCTAATTCACTTTCACCACCTCCACTGAATTATAGCACCTATCTACCGATCCCCACCCCTAAAACAGAATTCAATTTGTGTGAGGAATGAAGATGTGTTGAGGGGTGAAAATGTAATGTTACAGCTAGCTTAAAGCACCCGAGGGTGTGTTATTAAGACATCAAACAAAGTGTCATTATAATAACATTTTGTATATTGGCCTATCTTTTAAGGCATTCATTGTATGTTGCGTGCATTCTCTGCAAAGACACACACAGATACACAGGATTTCATTAAAAAAATCATATAGGTGTAAAAAAAATAATAATTAAAAGCCAGGGGGAGATCACACACACAAACACACTGTTGACCCACAATTTCTGGTAAATTCACTTGGCTGGTGGTGGTAAAAGTAACAAATGTGACACCAAATTCTTCTGGATACATGCAAGAGTAAGTTACATCTTAGATGCAAGGGCATAGTACAAAATAAATAGCATGGTAATTCCGTCTACAGTTTGGTAATCATAGTGGCATAATAGCACCGGGGGCTAAAAGCCAAATGGCTCAAAGGCAGAGGACAAATCATTTCTCTCCGTCTCAAGGTTATATGGTTATTCTGAATTAAGTATACATGCATCATTGATACGAAACTGACACAACCTTCAATTGAACAATGCGAACAATGAAACATTTGCTACTTTGGGTACAGAGAGCTTTCGGCAGATTGAGCCAACTCAAGTTCGGATTTGTCACAAGTTGAGGACTGTGTGATCTGAGGCACAGAGATTGATGAAAAACTGTTGTATACTTAAACCATTTTGAGTTATGTGTGTGCAAGTAAGCATGTTACTTATGATTAGGGTTGCAAATGTTACCAGTAAACTACTAGAACTTTTGTAGCTTTCAAGGTTTTGGGGGAATTTTACAAGATGATATCTAATGGCATTTTTTTGGTACTTCAGATTATCACAGGTGTCTGTGCTTATTCCTGTCCCTCTGTGTGGCCTTATCACATGTAAAATATATAAAATAATTAAATAATATGATTTTAAAATAAAACATTTAATGACAAAGCTGAGAGGTACTACTTAGCTATTAGGGCACAAGGCGAGACCCAAATGCAGACACAGGAGGCAGATGGCTGATGTTACGGCAGATTTCCTCCTCTTCGTCGGAAGAGGAGGTGTAGGGATCGGACCAAAACGCAGAGTGGAAAGTGTCCATGTTTTATTAACAATTAAACTGAACACTACACGAAACAATATAACCAAAAGATAATCTAACCGACAAACAGTCCCGTGTGGCACAACTACATACACGGAAGACAAACACCCACCAAACACACGTGAAACCCCGGCTGCCTAAGTATGATTCTCAATCAGGGACAACGAATGACAGCTGCCTCTGATTGAGACTCATACCAGGCCGAACACAAAAAACCCAACATAGAAAACACACATAGACAACCCACCCCCACTCACGCCCTGACCATACTAAATAAATACAAAATAAGGGAAAATAAGGTCAGGAACGTGACAGTTGAGCTGCGATATATATTATAGCAAAAGGGGTAGGCAAAAGGCAGGTCGGGTACAGGCGAGAGTTCATAAACCAGGTCAGAGTCCAAGCGGTACAAGATCGAGGTCAGGGGCAGGCAGCGTGGTCAGGCAGGCGGGCTCAGAGTCAGGACAGGCAAGGGTCAAAACCAGGAGGGCGAGAAAAGGGAGACTGGGAAAAGCAGGAGCTGAGACACAAAACCGGTGGTTGACTTGACAAACAAGATGAACTGGCACAGAGAGACAGGAAACACAGGGATAAATACACCGGGGATAATAAGCGACACCTGGAGGGGGTGGAGACAAGCACAAGGACAGGTGAAACAGATCAGGGCGTGACATACGCTATTTGCATTTTTTTTTTAAAGACGGTCATACCTAGGATAATTCTTCTATTTGATTTAGAATTTTAAGACCCCTTGAAGTATCAAAAATGAATCTGATTTTTTTTTGTGGATCAGGAAACATTTGTTAATTTTTTTTGTCACTAAATATATACTGTCTAACCACATTTTTTTCAACTGGTACATTGACAACTGGTACATTGGGGATATTCAGACGAGACTTGTGAGGCCTGTGGGCGTCCTAGAGCAAAACAACCGGCATGTACGTGTTCGTGAGTTTCACCTTAACACAGAGGGGTCACATTAGAGTGTAGTTCAAACTGACAGACAGAAGTTGGCAGATCGGCTGTACCAACTTCAGACTAGTCCCAAGACACGTGTGGGGGTCGTAGAGCAACACGGAGAAAACCATCGTGTTCTTGAGAGTCTCATCTCTCCATAGAGGGGTCATAATAAAAGTTTTTCTAGGCCAAACCGTTCAGACGATTTTGTGAGAAGACCGATTTTCGGAAGTGTTACATAGGCGGATGCGGTGGATTGAGACGCATCCAACTGATATCTCTAGCTTAAACTGACACATTTTTATGGGGATTTTTTTATTATGCTAATTAGATTTACGAAGGGAACACGAACATCAACCTTATTAATGAGGCTATTTTCTGTTGAACTATATGGTCTATCTACCAAAAACTCATGGACAATATGGACCAAAATATTGAAAATTAAACCGAAAATACAGAAGAAATTACTGAAGATTCCAGTAACTTTGGTAAATTACTGGTAGTTTTGCAACCCTACTCGTGAAATGATTCTAAGCAAAAACACGTAAGAATATGGCACATGGCTTGGGTTCTCCTCCGTCCTCAACACACACACACACACGCGCGCGCGCGCGTTAACAACTGATCAAGCTATCTGGCCTACGACAGCGTTACAGTATTAAGACCTTATTCTACTTACAGCTGAGATGGTGTGTTTAACCTCTATTCACACAGACACAAATTATGACAAGGCCTATCAATATGGCTGTCCTGATGCTAAACAGCCTCTCTCAGGGTCCCAAATGGTACCCTATTCCCTTTATAGTGCACTACTTTTGACTAGGGCCCATAGGACTCCGGTCAAAAGTAGTGAACTATATAGGGAACAGGGTGCCATTTGGGACATCCTCTGTCTCCCAGCATGTCTTTCCTCTGTAATGGGCTTTGGAACAGTGTTCACCTGTTACCTCTACTCCTTTCACTTGTTACATTTACATTTAAGTCATTTAGCAGACACTCTTATCCAGAGCGACTTACATTTTTAACCTTTATTTAACTAGGCAAGTCAGTTAAGAACAAACTCTTATTTTCAATGACGGCCTAGGAACAGTGGGTTAACTGCCTTGTTCAGGGGCAGAACGACAGATTTGTACCTTGTCAGCTCGGGGATTTAAACTTGCAACCTTTCGGTTACTAGCCCAACGCTCTAACCACTAGGCTACCTGCCGCCCCTGAACAAAGTTACCTCTTCTCCACCTAGCAGATATGATTAACCATCTCATCTCCTCACCTCGCCCAATGTCAGGGTACTACACTGGTGAGCACCAATTACTGTTACTGTGTTCAGTTCTGAATGCAATCATAATGTACTATGCTATTATTCATCTACACTATATATACAAAAGTATGTGGACACCCATTCAAATTAGCGGAGTTGGCTATTTCAGCCACACCCATTGCTGACAGGTGTATACATTTGAGCACACAGCCATGCAATCTCCATGAACAAACATTGGCAGTAGAATGGCCTTACTGCAGAGCTCAGTGACTTTCAACGTGGCACCATCATGCCACCATCATGCCAGGATGACCTTTGCAACAAGTCAGTTTGTTCAATTTCTGCCCTACTAGAGCTATCCCGGTCAACTGTAAGTGCTGTTTTTGTGAAGTGGAAACGTCTAGAAGCAACAACGGCTCAGCCGCGAAGTGATAGGCCACACAAGCTCACAGAATGGGCCCGTTAAGTGCTAAAGCGCGTAGAGCGTAAAAATCGTCTGTCCTCGGTTGCAACACTCACTACCAAGTTCCAAACTGTCTTTGGAAGCAACGTCAGCACAAGAACTGTTCGTCGGGAGCTTCATGAAGTGGGTTTCCATGGCCAAGCAGCCGTACACAAGCCTAAGATCACCATGAGGAATTCCAAGCGTCAGCTGGAGTGGTATTAAGCTCGCCGCCATTGGACTCTGGAGCAGTGGAAACGTCTTCTCTGGAGTGATGAATCACGCTACACCATCTGACAGTCCCGACGGATGAATATCGGTTTAGCGGATACCAGGAGAACGTAGTGCCAACTGTAAATTTGGCGGACAGTGTCCCGTGCACAAAGCGAGGTCCATACATAAATGGTTTGTCGAGATTGGTGTGGAAGAACTTGACTGGCCTGCACAGAGTCCTGACCTCAACCCTATCTAACACCTTTGGGGTGAATTGGAACACCGACTGTAAGCCAGGCCTAATCACCCCAACATCAGTGCCCGACCTCACCAATGCTCTTGTGGCTGAATGGAAGCAAGTCCCGCAGCAATGTTCCAACATCTAGTGGAAAGCCTTCCCAGAAGAGGAGGCTGTTATAGCAGCAAAGAGGTGACCAACTCCATATTAAACGCCATGATTTTGGAATGAGATGTTCACATACTTTTGGTCATGTAGTGTATCTTCATCATCTGCAGGGAGGGAGGGGGGGGGGGAAGGGGAGGGAGGGAGTTTGAGAGAGAGAAAGTAGGAGAGGAGGACCTTATGAAATAGAGGGAAAGAAGCAAACTGAAAGCCTAAAGTAGCTCTTCTGGCCCATTTTCCACACAGCCCCCTCCTCCATCTGAACGATAGCTTCATTAACACTAGCGAGTAACCATGACCAATGTCTCTAATGGATTGCATTTTCTCCAGCCTGGAGTTT
Source organism: Salvelinus namaycush (assembly GCF_016432855.1). Classification (NCBI taxonomy): domain Eukaryota; kingdom Metazoa; phylum Chordata; class Actinopteri; order Salmoniformes; family Salmonidae; genus Salvelinus; species Salvelinus namaycush. The sequence continues at coordinate 39,268,236 of NC_052308.1, forward strand.
TACATAATTACACGGTACCGGTGACCAGGACACAATCGAAACGCTGCGTTTTTCCATTATTGCATCTTTATTAATTAGTGCTTCAGAATAACAAACACTACACAGAAAGATGATGCATGAAATTCATCAACATCACATCAATGTTTTCACTGCAGCGGGACCAACAAGTCTGCTCTGTCGAATGATATAGGGCCTATTCTCGGCCCATTATAGGGCCTATATATACCGGTAATACATTAAGGCCTATATTTACTCAATTTAGAACAATTCACAAAAGTGTTTGAAGAACACATTTGGCAGACCGAAAGTCCCAAACTGATTAAGTTTCCATTTCAACCGAATGAACTGCAAGTTACCAGCAAAGAAAGTGTGCAGCCAAGACCGTTGCTTCACTTACTTCACCCTCTTCATTATTGTGACTACAAATCAAGCCAGGGCTTTGAATATGATCAACTGCCAGCGCCTGTTTTCTAATCTGGAAATTAGTTTTGCAGCACAATGGATTATCTTCTTGCTAAAAGCCAATTCTACAAATGTGTTATTGTCTCTCTCAAATAGAAAAAGGTTGCTGAATTAAAAAGAACATTTGAATTGAATCACTCTAGATAATGTAACACCTGATTACTTTTGTTTATAATAACTTTTTAATATCCACCTCATCGGAAGTGTTGATTTGAGCAATTCTGATTATGGAAATTCTTCTTCGGATGACAGGATTACACATAGAGTTTAGAGTGTATACCATCTCTCCTTTACTGTGTACTAAGCACACTGATTTAAGTTTGTGTGTGTGTGTGTGTGTGTGAGAATGTGTGAATGAATTAATTAAAGTGTGTGTGCATGTGCGTGCATTTAGATGTGTGTGCATATGGTTGCTGCTCTGTGAACAATGTGTAATCCTTTTGTGTAAAGCTAACCCGACCTTCAACATGATGATCTGCTACTGTAATTACATATACTACTGCCTGCAGAACAGAGTTTCCTAATGGGTCACACTATAAAGGTCCTGTGCCTGCCCAGCGTGACACAGTATAATGTGTCACAGAGATAAATCTCGTCAGTCCCTTCATTAAAATGGTCAGGTCCTATCAAACACATTGCTTCAGTTCAGACACACCATCACTGTGGGCTTTTATTCTTAACTTAATGAAGTTTCAGTAGACAAAAGATTACAGAATTATCCAATACTAACTCACTGTCATTATAATGAGGGTGAGAGAGAGAGAGAGAGAGAGAGAGTCTGTGTGCATGCGTGCGTATGTCTACATTAAAAGGTAATGGATGTCTTTTGGAACCAATAAAACTGTCACTCTGTTTTCCTGAGGAATTAGTGGCTGGATATAGATTATCAACTCATCTTGGGAGGAGGGAGAATACATGTGACCAGGGGCAGTTAGATTATGGCTGACAGACAGCTTCAGTGTTAAAGATGTGTGATTACAGTGGTTTTTCTGGTATGAAGCAAGGCCATGAAGTAAGTGAAAATAAGAGGATATTGGTCTGGTAGGCTACTTACACAAGCTCTGTAGAGAAGTCTTTACATTGGGAAACATTCACCTGGAGGACCAAGAATCTCTGTACCAGTCCAACTGGAATGACAATCAAACAAACAAACATTATTCAACCTACAGTAAATTAGTAATAGTTAGTTTTTTTCAATAGGACTAGTTGGGTACAATATTCTTAGGTCTCGTTCAAACAGTATATGGTTGAGACTTACGAGCCATTTTTCCATCCTTTGGCATCTGCATTTTAATAGCTTGGCTGCTCCCCTCCAGACTGTACACAAAGCTCTTGACCTCTTTGTCAAACTCCTAGAGCAGAGCAATGCAAAAATGCTAGATTATGATGATCAGGTTATTCATATCAGCAGCGGCAGATTGGCCATCTGGCAAATGCCAGATTGGCAGGACCATTTTTTGCACATGCCATTGCGCGGGCATAGGCCTATACCGTGCATTCGGAAAGTATTCAGACCCCTTGACGTTTTCCACATTTTGTTACGTTACAGCCTTATTCTAAAATTAATTAAATTGTTTTTTTCCCTCATGCTCATGATGCTGCCACCACCATGCTTCACGGTAGGGATGGTGCCAGGTTTCCTCCAGACGTGACGCTTGGCATTCAGGCCAAAGAGTTTAATCTTGGTTTCATCAGACCAGAGAATCTTGTTTCTCATGGTCTGAGAGTCTTTAGGTGCCTTTTGGCTATTCTACCATAAAGGCCTGATTGGTGGAGTGCTGCAGAGATGGTTGTCATTCTGGAAGGTTGTCCCATCTCCACAGAGGAACTCTGGAGCTCTGTCAGAGTGACCATTGGGTTTTTTGTCACCTCCCTGACCAAGGGCCATCTCCCCCGATTGGCCAGGCGGCGAGCTCTAGAAAGAGTCTTGGTGGACCCAAACTTCTCCCATTTAAGAATGATGGAGGCCACTGTGTTCTTGGGGACCTTCAATGCTGCAGACAATTTTTTTTTACCCTTCCCAGATCTGTGCCTCGACACAATCCTGTATCGGAGCTCTACGGACAATTCCTTCGACCCCATGCCTTGGTTTTTGCTCTGACATGCACTGTCAACTGTGGGACCTTATATAGGCAGGTGTGTGCCTTTCCAAATCATGTCCAATCAATGGAATTTACCACAGGTGGACTCCAATCAAGTTGTAGAAACATCTCAAGGATGATCAATGGAAACAGGATGTACCTGAGCTCAATTTTCAAGTCCCATAGCAAAGGATCTGAATACTTAATAAGGTATCTGTTTTTTATGTTTTCGCTTTGTCATTATGGGGTATTGTGTGTATTTAATCCTTTTTAGAATAAGGTTGTAATGTAACAAAATGTGGAAGAAGTAAATGGGTCTGAATACTTTCCGAATGCACTGTATGTCCCATGGGTAATAGCATAGTGTTGAATTGCAAATTAATACGCCTATGATATTAGTTAGTGCACATAAAGATGTATGTAATTAATCTATGACGAACAAAAAATAAAAATTCTGGAGTCCTATTTTGACAGTAAAATAACAACTATAGTTTCATTGTCAACCCAAAATTCATGACAATGACTGGAATTGGTTAGCACATAAAAACATCTTGAATTATGCATTCCTGCTTGGACGTGTTAGATGAAACAACTTATTTTATGAATAGGCCTACCTCAGTAGTCTATTTATTATACTTCTTAATATTAGTAAAACATATGAATGACTTCATAAGATGATTACTCATGATTTGGGTGTGATCAGGATTTGGGTCTGACCAAATCATGGGCTGGTGCCACCAACCTTAAAAGTGTAAAATGTTAGTCTGGTGCCCTGTAATAGTAATTAACACTTAGTGTTGATTCAGGGGAACACATTTGACAGGCACTAATTTGCAATACAGCCTAAATCGGCTTGGCTTTTATAACGTATAACCTAAGGCGCAGACAGGCAGGGAGACATACAGAGAACAGGAAGAAGCACAGAGAGGGGAGGGTGCTATTTTTTCCAACCTACAATTGAATGTGAAAAATCATGCAATATGTCTGGCTCAATATGCAACTCACTTTATTTATAGCTGATTTTCCTCCACAAAGTTTCCATTTTGCAACAGGATCTTTCCCTTGTGCACTGAAGATCTCTACAGCAGCTCCACCCTTTGAAGGAAATGCCATTCGTTTTCATGACACAGACAGTGAGTGTTTGAGAGGTAACGGTCAGGCTATGTTGTACATTGAAGATTTGTTAAACTAAGATTTACCTGATATTCGTTCTTAAACATGTTTCAGGTAGGATATCTTCTTTCCTTTGTCAACCACTAATGTTAGCTAGCTAGATAACATTCTGGACTGGTATTTGACCACTTCCAATAGCTGGCTACAGTAACGTTAGCTGGCTAACGTCATTTTATTTAACCTCGGCATGCATGTGTCTAGCCATCAGTCCAGTGTTGGCTTTACAGTCAAAGATTGTCGGCACGCTGGCCACGGGAGTGTTCCAAAACAGAGCAAATTCTCGAAATAATTCTTCATCCGTGAGTTTCAATGTTTGCTAGCTAACTGGCAAATGCCAAAGTCTGCTAGCTAAAATCCACAGTCAAGTTCCCTAGTCATTTGAGTCGGGGTGTCTCCATGGTGACAAGACGCTACATTGTAGCACGAGGCTGCACTACTGTAACGAGATCAGGTCTAGCCAGTCTATCCCAGTCTGCATATGAGATAGTAAAATGTGTAGAATTGCAGGAAATTAACTTTAAAACAGCAAAAGACAGCTTCTAGACGGCCAAAAATGCATTTTACGTACATGTCTTTAGTATTTTACAGATAGAAGGATGAAGGTCCAGTCCAGGAATGTCTTAACAAAATGAAACCAAAATATTTAGGCTGACATCCAGTGTCCAGAAAACAGGGATTTGTGCTATATGCAAATATCAGCATTTATCAGCCAAATTACCCTATGAGGGTGTGGTGCCTGGACTTAATACTAAACAAAAATATAAATTCAACATGCAATATTTTCAACGATTTTACAGAGTTACAGTTCATATAAGGAAATCAGTCATTTGAAATCAATTCATTAGGCCTTAATCTATGGATTTCACATGACTGGGCAGTGGCGCTGCCATCAGTGGGCCTGGTGGAGCATAGGCTCACCCACTTGAGAGCCAGGCCCAGCCAATCAGAATACATTTTTACCCAGAAAAGGGCATTATTAGAAACAGAAATACTCCTCAGTTTCATCAGCTGTCCCGGTGGCTGGTCTCAGACGATGAAGAAGCCGGATGAGGAGGTCCTGGGCTGGCGTGGTTACACGTGGCCTGTGGTTGTGAGGCCGGTTGGACGTACTGCCAAATTCTCTAAAATGGCATTGGAGGCGGCTTATGGTAGATAAATTAACATTACATTTCTGCAGTCAGAATGCCAATTGCACACTCCCTCAAAACTTGAGACTTCTGTGGCATTGTGTTGTATGACAAAACTGAACATTTTAGAGTGGTCTTTTATTGTCCCCAGCATAACGTGCACTTGTGTAATGATCATGCTGTTTAATCAGCTTCTTGGATGGATTATCTTGGCAAAGGATAAATTCTCACTAACAGGTATGTAAACACATTTCTGAGATTTTTGTTATTGTTGAGAATATGCTTTTTGTGCATATGGAATGTTTCTGAGATATTTTATTTAATCTCATGAAACATGGGACCAACACTTTACATCTTGCGTTATATTTTTGTTCAGTATGTGTGTGTGTGTATGTATGTGTGTGTACTGTATATATATATATATATATATATATATATATATATATATATATATATATATATATATATATATATATATATATATATCCTAGAATTAAATACTTAATGATTGGAGAACATTTTACGAACAGCACCAAATATTGAGATGAGTGAGATGCAAGACTTCACTCTCACACAATCACACTGTGCATGTGCACAGATTTGCTTGAACCACGGGACCAAAACAGCGGAGAAGTTTAGCCTCGCGCTTCAACGCTCTTAGGTGTTGCAGAAATTGACACACTATGCTGTTTACTTAGTGAATCTACGTCATATTGCTGAGTCTACCTTTAACATTTATCAATCAAAAGAATTGAAAGTAATGCTACAAATGTACAAACAAGACAAATGTTTAGGCCTGAAAAAATGTGATAAATTACACTTTCAGGCATTAAGCTAGATCTAGGCATAAATTGACTCATCTCAAAATTAGAGTAGAACAGTTTTGCATTTTCAAAATGACTAAGAAATATATCATAATGAGTGAGACATACATGTAAGCTAATACAGTAAAACTTGACATCAAGTTCATGTAGTAACTTTATGATTTCTACAATAGCAACATTGTTGTTATATAGGACTTTAGAAATGGCTTTTTAATTGCTTAATAATTGAGTTATCACACAAGTTGAATAAAGTAGTGTAGAGTAGTTTTAAAAACTCTCAACTCACTGTTATGCAATTAAAATGCAATTACCAAATTATTATTTAACATCGTGCCAATAAAATGTTGCTTAGTGTTATACCACAGGAACAATAACAGTTTAATCAAAGACAGTACAGTATTAAGATATGCAGAAACTGTTTCTCCAATAGAAATCCCCGATCACACTTGTAAGCGATGTCATGGCGATGTTGGCTAACTAAGCTCATGCATAGAAACACAACATCGGGTCTAACGGTCGTCTCTCGCCGAACTGCGCATGTGCAGTCCGTTAAATCAAAGGTTTTTCTTCGATATAAGGTTGTTTTTGGTGAAAATGAAAACTTCAGTCAGTTTGTCACTTTCACCAGGTTGGAGTAATAACCGCCGCGCAACTCTAAGGCACTGTATCTTAGTGCTAGAGGTGTCACTACAGTCCCTGGTTGGTATCCAGGCTGGATCACAACCGGTTGTGATTGGGAGTCCCATAGGGCGGAGCACAATTGGCCCAGCGTCGTCCGGGTTTGGCCGGTGTAGGCTGTCATTGTAAATAAGAATTTGTTCTTAACTGTCTTGCCTATTTAAATAAAGGCTAAATAAAAATTTAATTAATAAAAATAACGTGTTCAACTATTTCAAGAGATTATCCAGTATTTTTTATTTGTAGTAAATGTGCAAAAAATTCTAAAAACCTGTTTTCACTTTGTCATTATTGAGTATTGTGTGTAGATTAATGAGGACCTTTTTATTTATTTTAATTTTAGAATAAGGCTGTAACTTGTGGAAAAAGTAAAGGGGTCTGAATACTTTCTGAATGCACTGTATGTGCATATTACTGTATGTGTGTGTGAGCAAATGATGGAGTGAGTGTTTGTATGCGTTGGAGTGTCAGTGCACGTAAATCTGTAGGGCCCTGTGAGCGTGCATAGCAAACATTATTAGCAAATAATGACAACATGACAATAACAGTAGCTTTAGATAAATACAGGTTAAATAAAAATGATGTAATGAGATGGAGGAAGGGATGGGATGAGTGTGCAGATTGTTGGGCAATCAGAAGTCACTAGATGCAGAATTTCATCAGGAGGGAGAGGAGAGAAAGAGTTAAAGGATGAGGAGAGAGGAAAGAGGCGGAATCAAGAGATGCTGCGGCTAGTTCTTCCTGTCACTTGTCCTCGACAGGCAGCCAGTTTCAGTCATGGGTTCAATAACATGGGCCTGGTTGAGTTGGAAGCCCTCTCACCACGTCAAGGCCGAGAGCAGTATTTTGTTTATAATTAAGGCCTTAAACTCCCTACTCTATCTTTGTAGTGTTTGACCTGATGGGGCTGGGATAGGTGTAGCAATATGGTGATGACTCAACCCTGCTGTGTAATGGACTCTGGGAGACTTCTGCCATATTACATACACAAATCTAGAACCTCCAGATATGCAAACACTAACTAGAAACCAATGTCCAATTCCATACCAACCCTGGCCTAAAATTTGATTTGGAATTGGACACGAAAGATTAATGGTTAGGGAGAAGGGGTTAAGGACCAGTAAATAACTAGGCAATTGAACTGTCCATTTCAGTCAATTGAAAATGTTACTTGCAATGAATACATTTAATATGCAAATGTATACATTTACAGCCAATTTGAGCAAGTTTCAAATATTTACCAGCAAACAAATGGAAAAATAAGTAAACATTACTTTGAATACAAGACAGATTACATATGCTATATACTTACCAAACAACTTACCAACTTCACAGCCAATGTCTGCAAGAAAACGCATCTTTATACACATTTTAAACAATATTACAACAGGTTATTAAGGTTATTTACAATAACATACAATATACAACAAGATGCAATGTAGTAAAATACCTATCGTTTTGAGGTGGGGAGCAGGCCAATTAGTGAAAACAAGTGTGGGGAAAACATCAGACAAAACAGATGACGGACGATGGACAGACAAATTCACACACATTGACGACATGAGACAAACAACACACATGAAAATGCTTCCCGCATCTCCTGCATCGGGCCACCTCCTTACCTTCTCTCACGTATTTCAGACAGAAGCAGTGGTCGCTGACCTTGGGAGGCCTGGACCCAGGACGGGGACTGGAATCGGCACTGGGAAATGGATTTCTGATGGTATCGTGCAATGGAGGGTTCCTCATCTCTGCAGAGAGTAAGACTGTTTGCAATAGAAAACAGCCCACAATCTGTGCCCCCTTTCTGCTGCTGGACTGCCGGCCACTCCACAGTCAGAGAGGTCCTTGGAAAAGATAAGAGAGAGGTGAGTTGTGAGAGAAACTCTTGGGTGGTGTCATGACCACTGGAGTCATACACCTTAACAGTATCTACCTGGCAGCGAAGGTTATTTACCGTGACCCAGTGGTTTTCCTTGAGGTTGACTATCTGGAAAAACCCCTGGGCCAGTGTTGGTACTGCTGACAGCATGGCGATGCCTCCCACCGTGAGGAGGCCTCCTACTTCTGGATGCTGCACCTGCAAAAGAGCTTGAGCATGATCAATTGTAAAATTGTCTAACGAGGAGTGTGACGGAAGAATGACCCCCCGCAGGTCCTCCATCCGGCCACAGAGAGCAGCTGGCCTTACCTGTCCCTGTTAGACACTAGTGATGAGAACCTCACTAGTGTCTTCTAGTCCAGGGCCTGGACTTACCTGCTCCAACTCAAGGACAGAGAATCAGACTGATCCTCTTGGGTGGCTCGGACAGTTGACGGTCCTAAAGTCATTTGGAGAGAGAAATTGAAGAGGTACATTTTTATGAGCTCAGCATAACTACCATTTCTTGCTTTCTCAAATGTCAACCAAAGCCTAACATACAGTTGAAGTCAGAAGTTTACATACACTTAGGTTGGAGTCATTAAAACTTGTTTTTCAACCACTCCACAAATTTCTTGTTAACAAACTATAGTTTTGGCAAGTCGGTTAGGACATCTACTTTATGCATGACACAAGTAATTTTTCCAACAATTGTTTACAGACAGATTATTTTACCTATAATTCACTGTATCACAATTCCAGTGGGTCAGCAGTTTACATACATGAAGTTGACTGTGCCTTTAAACAGCTTGGAAAATTCCAGAAAATGATGTCATGGCTTTAGAAGCTTCTGATAGGCTAATTTACATAATTTGAATCAATTGGAGGTGCCTCTTTGCTTGACATCATGGGAAAATCAAAAGAAATCAGCCAAGACCTCAGATTTTTTTTTTTTTAGACCTCCACAAGTCTGGTTAATCCCTGGGAGTAATTTCCAAATGCCTGAAGGTACTACGTTCATCTGTACAAACAATAGTACGCAAGTATAAACACCATGGGACCACGCAGCCGTCATACCGCTCAGGAAGGAGATGCGTTCTATCTCCTAGAGATGAACGTACTTTGGTGCGAAAAGTGCAAATCAATCGCAGAACAACAGCAAAGGACCTTGTGAAGATGCTGGAGGAAACAGGTACAAATGTATCTATATCCACAGTAAAACGAGTCCTATATCGACATAACCTGAAAGGCCGCTCAGCAAGGAAGAAGCCACTGCTCCAAAACCGCCATAAAAAAGCCAGACTACGGTTTGCAATTGCACATGGGGACAAAGATCATACTTTTTGGAGAAATGTCCTCTGGTCTGATGAAACAAAAATAGAACTGTTTGGCCATACTGACCATTGTTATGTTTGGAGGAAAAAGGGGGAGGCTTGCAAGCCGAAGAACACCATCCCAACCGTGAAGCATGGGTGGCAGCATCATGTTGTGGGGGTGCTTTGCTGCAGGAGGGACTGGTGCATTTCACAAAATAGATGGCATCATGAGGCAGGAAAATTGTGTCTATATTAAAGTAACATCTCAAGACATGTTATCATGTCATATATATATACATACAAAAGTATGTGGACACCCCTTCAAATTAATTATTGGCGTTTTCAGACGCACCCAATTCTGATAGGTGTATAAAATTGAGCACACAGCCATGCAATCTCCAAAGACAATCATTGGCAGTAGAATGGCTTTACTGAAGAGCTCAGTGACTTTCAACGTCAGAGGATGCCACCTTTCCAACAAGTCAGTTCATCAAATGTCTGCCCTGCTAGAGCTGCCCCGATCAACTATAAGCGCTGTTATTCTGAAGTGGAAACGTTTAGGAGTAACAACGGCTCAGCCACGAAGTGGTAGGCCATACAAGCTCACAGAACGGGACCGTCGAGCACTGAAGCGCGTAGTATGTAAAAATCGTCTGTCCTCGGTTGCAACACTCACTACCGGGTTCCAAACTGCCTCTGGAAACAACGTCAGCACAATCACTGTTCGTCGGGAGCTTAATGAAGTGGGTTTCCATGGCCGAGCAGCCATCATATTGATGTAAAAGATTACTAGGTCTTTAAGAGTTTATTCGGAAGATAACAGCTCTATAAACATTATTTCGTGGTGCCCCAACTTTCTAGTTAATTACATTCACCTGATTAGCTTAATCAGGTGATATGAATTACAGAGAAATGATTTTATAGAATTGCATGTCATATCACTTAATCCGGCATAGCCAAAGACACAACACCGGTGTGAAATGGCAGGCTAGTTAGCGGTGTGTGCTATTATTTCAATCGGCGACATCACTCGCTCTGAGACCTTGAAGTATTTGTTTGTTGGATTTTGTGGAGCGATAGGTAACGATGCTTCATGGGAGGCAGTTGTTGATGTGTTCAGAGGGTCCCTGGTTCGAGTCCAGGTTGGGGCAAGGAGAGGGACTGTTATAAAGGCATGAAATTGACTTCCTTGATTGTTTCTGTTCATTGATTGTGTGACTCACTGGGAGGGATGACATGACAACAAATGTGTTTTTCATGAGAAGATTTGAGACATATGTTGTTTCTCAGCGCTCGGTGCGTTGACAGTGCTGCTCTACTGAGCACCGTTGCAAATTGTAGAGCATCTTTCGTACCATAATGTAGGTTTGGAGACAATGTTTCAGCCAAATAGAAATATAAACTGAAATAAGCAAACAGAATGAACACCACACACACACACACACACACACACACACACACACACACACCCACACACCCACACACATACACACACACACACACACACACACACACACACACACACACACACACACACACACACACACACACACACACACACACACACACACACACACACACACACACACATACTGCTATTCAGTTTGGTTTGCTCCAGTGATCATCCACAGAGAAAAGTGAGCCTCATTTACATATAAAGGCATATAAAGGCTGAGGCATATGGAGTTCCTGTATTTACATGTATTGCAATAATAATGATGATGACAAAAGCAAATTAGAGCTAAATTAGATTTTGTGAGCTGTTATGGATCATGGAAATGTCACTTAATAGAATTTGCTCCCTACAAGAGGTCCAACGTGTCAGTTGATGTAAATTCCTGTCATGCATGCACACACACATTGTACGCTAGACGTATCACACTCACACTCTCTCACACGCACACACACTTCTCATCCACTAAAAGAACAGGTGTTCACTACAACGGAAGGCCAGCCCAGAACAATTTGATTCAAAACATTCCATTATCTCTTTGTTCACATAACACTCATTATTTTTAACTTACAAGAATACAGGCAGAGAATGTAGCCAATGTAACCTCTGCATAGAAAACTGACTCAGTGTTATAGTGTTATAGCCACCAACATTCTCATACAGTAATAGGGGTAGGGGCATGAGCCAGAGATAGTTTGGTTCAATCGAGGACATTTTGTAATCATATTGTACATCAAGCTATCAGCACGCTGACTGATTGGATGATAAATGTACTTCTTAATGTGATGTTATTGCTTCTTTCTTGGTAATCACCTTTGGATAATGACTTTGTGCATAATCATATGAGCAGCACAGTTGAGCAGTGAAAAGGTAAAATAGGGACCTTGTAGCAGTTGGAAGGACAGAAATGTTGCAGTTGAAGACAGGCAGAATCAAGTGCAAACGTAGTCTACAGTGCTTTTATTTCCCGATGAATCAGGTGGTCCAGACTTGCAAAAAACGATGATATCTAGCCTACATACTTCTCAAATCAACTTCATAATAAAAAAAAACACTTTAATGCCTTGGAGCAGGCAAACCTGTCTACTCCATTCGGACCCAGGAGGCTATAGGCCTAAGCCTCTCCTCCCAATTACCGAAATCAGTCCGCCAGACCGCGGCTTCTAAAGTTTATAATTTCCACTTTAAATGTTCAGACTTGATTTGCCCCAATGAAAAAAGCATTAACCCTTACAAAAATGTTCATTTAATTATAATCCACATAATAATTCACATTTCCTGTTGTGAGAAACTGTTCAAATTAAGATCCTACATCTGTATATTGTCTTAGCCCCTCACTGGGACATACTCTCCACACAACTGGTATCATCCTCGTAGGAAAGCCAGGTCGGCCTATAGGAATGCGACTGTGCTAGCACTGGTTAAAGGCTCCTAAGCCAACGTCCGAACCTGACACATATGAAGGAGCTAACGCATTTGATGGAAATAAAATGAACTTCTACCTCGTGAGTCTAACAAATGTGCACTTTACAGACAGTGTGTTTAGAGCCTGAAATGTCGACAACGGTAGGCTATGGGCTGAAATGGTGGAACGCCAGCAATTATTTTAAGAGGTGATGGAATGTAGATTTAACAGAAATGATGTAAAACTTGGGGAAACATGAATAAATATTTATTATAGAAAAACAAAGCATTCTCAAAATTGCTTGGTGTGTTTTCACCACAGAAAAAAACAACAGGTTAACATTGACAGTTCGTTTTGGAACTCTTTAAAGCGGCAATCAGCAGTTGTTACATACATTTTTTTGACTAAATGAATTATATGTACCCATTGATTATTGAAGAATATAAGTTAGAAATGCCTTGTGCTTAATTCAACTATCATACCCCATCAGAACCCAAAACATAAGCTTGCTTTAGTCCAATGCTTGTAAACAAAGTAAATATTAACAAACACTGGTTAAAACCTCAAAACATGGTTAAAACTATAATTTTGGATATCATGGATGATCAGTCCTGGCATCCTTAGCTCTGCCTATGAATTTGAGAGTGATTACATTTCTCCATCCCTATCCCTCAGCTTTTTATCGAAACAGTGGCGGGGAGGGCACTTTGTTTGTCTTTCAACTGCTGATTAACCCTTTTAAACTCTGTCATGTCAAATCAAGCTTTATTTGTCACATGTGCCGAATACAACAAGTGTGGACCTTACCGTGAAATACTTACTTACAAGCCCTTAACCAACAGTGCAGTTCAAGAAGAGTTAAGAAAATATATACCAAATAAACTAATGTAAAAATAATAAAAAGTAACACAGTAACATAAAAATAACGAGGCTATATACAGGGAGTACTGGTACCGAGTTACTGTGCAGGGGTACAGGTTAGTTGAGGTAATTTGTACATGTAGGTAGGGGTGAAGTGACTATGCATATATAATAAACAGCAAGTAGCAGCAGTGTACAAAACAAATGAGAGGGGGGTGGGGGGGGGGGGTGGTATCAATGTAAATTGTCCGGTGGCCATTTGATTAATTGTTCAGCAGTTTTATGGCTTGAGGGTAGAAGTTCCTAAGGAGCCTTTTGGTCTTAGACTTGGCGGTCCGGTACTGCTTGCTGTGCGGTAGCAGAGAAAACAGTCTATGACTTGGGTGACCGGAGTCACTGACAATTTCTGACACTGCCTATTATATAGGTCCTGGATTGCAGGAAGTTTGGCCCCAGTGATGTACTGGGCCGTACGCACTACCCTCTGTAGCACCTTACGGTCAGATGCCGAGCAGTTGCCATACCAGGCGGTGATGCAACCGGTCAGGATGCTCTCGATGGTGCAGCTGTAGAATTTTTTGAGGATCTGGGGACCCATGCCGAATCTTTTCAGTCTCCTTAGGGGGAAAAGGTTTTGTCGTGCCCTCTTCACGACTGTCTTGGTGTGTTTGGACCATGATAGATTGTTGGTCATGTGGACACCAAGGATCTTGAAACTCTCGACCCGCTCAACTACAGCCCCGTCGATGTTAATGTGGGCCTGTTCGGCCCGCCTTTTCCTGTAGTCCACGATCATCTCCTTTGTCTTGCTCACATTGAGGGTGAGGTTGTTGTCCTGGCATCACACTGCAAGTTCTCGGACCTCCTCCCTATAGGCTGTCTCATCGTTGTCAGTGATGAGGCCTACCACTGTTGTGTCATCAGCAGACTTAATGATGGTGTTGGACTCGTGTTGGCCACGCAGTCATGGGTGAACAGGGAGTACAGGATGGGACTGAGTACACACCCCTGAGGGGCCCCAGTGTTGAGGATCAGCGTGGTAGATGTGTTGTTGCCTACCCTTACCACCTGGGGGTGGCCCATTAGGAAGTCCAGGATCCAGTTGCAGATGGAGGTGTTTAGTCCCAGGGTCCTTAGCTTAGTGATGAGCTTCGTGGGCACTATGGTGTTGAACGCTGAGCTGTAGTCAATGAACAGCATTCTCACATAGGTGTTCCTTTTGTCCAGGTGGAAAAGGGCAGTATGGAGTGTGATTGAGATTGCGTCATCTGTGGATCTGTTGGGGCAGTATGAGAATTGGAGTGGGTCTAGGGTATCCGGGAGGATGCTGTTAATGTGAACCATGACCAGCCTTTCAAAGCATTTCATTCCTACCGACGTGAGTGCTACGGGGCGGTAATCATTTAGGCAGGTTATCTTCGCTTCCTTGGGCATAGGGACTATGGTGGTCTGCTTGAAATATGTAGGTATTACAGACCCGGTCAGGAAGAGGTTGAAAATGTCAGTGAAGACACTTGCCAGTTGGTCCGCGCATACTTTGAGTACACGTCCTGGTATTCCGTCTGACCCCGCGGCTTTGTGAATGTTGACCTGTTTAAAGGTTTTGTTCACACCGGCTACTGAGAGCGTTATCACACAGTCAATCAGAACAGCTGGTGCTCTCATGCATGCTTCGGTGTTGCTTGCCTCGAAGCAAACATAAAAGGCATTTAGCTTGTCTGGTAGGCTCGTTGTCCGTAATAGTTTTCAAGCCCTGCCACATCTGACGAGCGTCAGAGCCGGTTTCAATCTTAATCCTGTGTTGACACTTTGTTTGTTTGATGGATCGTCTGAGGGCATAGCGTGATTTTTTTTTTAAGCGTCCGAATTAGTGTTTCACTCCTTGAAAGCGGCAGCTCTAGCCTTTATCTCGATGCGGATGCTGCCTGTAATCCATGGCTTCTGGTTGGGGACGACGTCGTCGACTCACTTATTTATGAAGCCGATGACTGAGGTGGTATACTTCTCAATGCCATTGGATGAATCCCAGAACATATTCCAGCCTGTGCTAGCAAAACAGTCCTGTAGCGTAGCATCCGCGTCATCTGACCACTTCCGTTTTGAGTGAGTCACTGGTACTTCCTGCTTTAGTTTTTGCTTGTAAGCAGGAATCAGGAGAATAAAATTATGGTCAGATTTGCCAAATGGAGTGCGGGGGAGATCTTTGTTTGCATTTGTTTGCATGTGTGTGGAGCAAAGGTGGTCTAGAGTTTTTTTCCCCTCTGGTTGCACATGTGACATGCTGGTAAAAGTTTGGTAAAAGTGATTTAAGTTTGCCTGCATTAAAGTCCCTGGTCACTAGGAGTGCCACTTCTGGATGAGCAGTTTCTTGTTTGCGTATGGCCTTGTAGAGTTGGTTGAGTGCGTTATTAGTGGCAGCATCGGTCTGTGGTGGTAAATAGACGGCTACGAATAATATAGATGAGAACTCTCTTGGTAGATAGTGTGGTCTACAACTTATCATAAGGTACTTTACCTCAGGCGAGCAATACCTCGAGACTTCTTTAATATTAGACATCTCGCATGAGCTGTTATTGACAAAAAGACACCCACCCCCACCGCTCGTCTTACCAGAAGTAGCTTCTTATCTGTTCTGCCGGTGCATGGAAAATCCTGCCAGTTCTATATTATCCATGTTGTCGTTCAGCCACGACTCGGTGAAACATAATATATTACATTTTTTAATATCCTGTTGGTAGGATAATGATAGGTCATCAATTTTATTTTCCAATGATTTCATGTTAGCCAGTAGAACCGATGGCTGTGGGAGTTCACTCGCTCGCGTACAGATTCTCAGAAGGCAGCCCGACCTGCACCCCGTCAAATGACATAGATTTGGGCCTGTTCCCGGGAAAGCAATATATCCTTTTCGTCGAACTCGTTAAAGGAAAAAGCTTCTTCCAGTTCGTGGTGAGTAATCGCTGTTCGGATGTCCAGAAGTTATTTTCGGTCATAAGAGACAGTAGCAGCAACATTATGTACAAAATAAGTTACAAACAACCCAAAAATAGCACAATCATGTGTGTTCATAATCTATGAATCTTTAATAGGTTTCTTGCAATTACTAGAAAACAACTTCAAAAATAACAACCAATTTTACCAAGTTGTCATTTCAGTTCCATTTCTAGGATTACTAAATTGGCATCATGAAAAGGACAGCCATTAACACCAACTTTGTTCAGCTTAGCAGACATCGTTAGCTACTGCCAATTAGGCAAAAACATCCAGTCAAATGTCTTTGAATCTCACCCAATTACTCTAGTCACAGACCCCCCGTTTCTTCTATTATATTTTGAAATATTAAATCGTAAAAAACAGATGTTAATAATTCATTTGCAGTGCCTTCAGAAAGTAGTCATCACTTACTTCACATTTTGTTGTGTTACAGCCTGAATTCAAAACGGATTACATATATTTGTTTCTCTCATCGATCTACACACAATACCCCATAACGACAAAGTGAAAACATGTTTTAATAAATGTATTAAATTAAATACAGAAATATATCATTTAGATAAGTATTCACACCCCTGAGTCAATACTTTGTAGAAGCATCTTTGGCAGTGATTACAGCTGCCTTATAGCTGTCTATAAGAGTCTTTCTGGGTAAGTCTCTGAAAGCTTTCCACACATGGATTGTGCAACATTTGCACATTCTTCTTCTTTTTAAAAAATATATATTTTTTAATCTATGGCAAACTGGTTGTTGATCATTGCTAGACAACCATTTTCAGGTCTTGCCATAGTTTTTTAAAAGTAGATTTAAGTCAAAACTGTAACTTGGCCACTCAGGAACATTCACTTTCTTCTTGGTAAGCAACTCCAGTGTAGATTTGGCCTTGTGTTTTAGGTTATTGTCCTGCTGAAAGGTGAATTAATCTCCCAGTGTTTGATGGAAAGCAGACTGAACCAGGTTTTCCTTTAGGATTTTGCCTGTGCTTAGCAACATTATGTTTCTTTTTTATCCTGAAAAACTCCCCAGTCCTTAACGATTACAAGCATACCCATAACATTATGCAGCCACCACCATGCTTGGAAATATGGAGAGAGGTACTCAGTAATGTGTTGTATTGGACTTGTCCCAAACATAATACTTTGTATTCAGGACAAAAAGTTAATTGCTTTGCCTTGTTGCAAACAGGCATGTTTTGGAATATGTTTTATTTTGTATAGGCTTCCTTCTTTTCACTGTCAATTAGGTTAGTATTGTGGAGTAACTACAAGTTTGTTGATCCTATCACAGCCATTAAACTCTAACTGTTTTAAAGTCACCATTGGCCTCATGGTGAAATCCCTGAGTGATTTCTTTCCTCTCCATCAACTGAGTTAGGAAGGACACCTCTATCTTTGTAGTGACTGGGTGTATTGATACACCATCCAAAGTGTAATTAATAACTTCACCATCCTCAAAGGGATATTCAATGTCTGCTTTTTTATGTTTACCCATCTACCAATAGGTGCCCTTCTTTGCGAGGCATTGGAAAATCTCCCTGGTCTTTGTGTTTGAATTTGTGTTTAAAAATCACTGCACCAATCCCCTTCCCTCATTTCACCGATCCCCTCCCCTCGTTTTACCGATCCCCTCGCCTCATTTCACTTTATACAGTATGTGTTTACCTTGTATGTTTTGGAAATCAATCAGAATTCTTCTAACTGTGGATATCTGATCTGTGATTCCTCAGCAAACTGTGGAGTTCTGAGATTTGTTGTCTCGTGTTTTTTATGTATGTTCTTTTTGTTATGTCATGTATGACGTGTGTAGCTTTCTGAATCGTTCCATCAGTTGTTGATGTATGCTTCCATCTACCCTGATCTCCCCTCTACATGTGCCAGGGCTGGAGCAGTGTGCAGGTTGTGTGTGCCAGAGACCAGCGGCAGATGGGCCACATCTACAACAATCCCCACCACATCAAGCAAACAGGACGCAAAACTGAATCCAAGAAAACTTGCTACATAGCTCACAACATGGACAGAATAACGTTCATTGTCTTAGGGTGAGTACACATGCAGCTGTTACTGGGTGGTAGTGGGGGGTTGGGGAGTCCCAGGATACAGTGGTGGCTGGAGAGGAAGGGAGGTCAGGAAGGTCCATTGGGTGGAATGAGTTCTGGGGAAACAATCTGCTGTGACTGACCGGAAGATGATCAGGTCATACAAATGGGTTTAGAAACAAGATGTGTTTCTCTTGGATTGGACGGCAGCTTGTTGTGAGTGGATGAGTCACTGGGTAGGCCGATATTATGTGTAGATTGGCCAAGTGTTGAGATTGGATTGTGGGCTTGGCTCGACCTCTTTCCCTTTAGAAATTGAGGGCCCTGGCCTGGCTTGGGACAACTGCTTTGCAGAGAAATCCAAGAAAATGTGTGGTTCCATCTTGCTTTGTTCTAAAATACAACACAGAAATGAGGGGAGGGGATCGGTGAAATGAGGGGAGGGGATCGGTGAAATGACGGGGGTGGATAGGTGAAATGAGGGGAAGGGATCAGTGAAATGAGGGGAGGGGATCGGTGAAATGAGGGGAGGGGATCGGTGAAATGAGGGGAGGGGATCGGTGAAATGAGGGGAGGGGATTGGTGAAATGAGAGGAGGGGATTGGTGAAATGAGAGGAGGGGTTCGGTGAAATGAGGCGAGGGGATCGGTGAAATGAAGGGAGAGGATCGGTGAAATGAGAGGAGAGGATCGGTGAATTGAGGGGAGGAGATTGCTGAAATTAGGGGATCGGTGAAATGAGGAAAAAGGATCGGTGAAATGACGGGGATGGATAAGTGACATGAGGCGAGGGGATTGGTGACATGAGGCGAGGGGATTGGTGACATGAGGCGAGGGGATCGGTGACATGAGGCGAGGGGATCGGTGACGTGAGGCGAGGGGATTGGAGACATGAGGGGATTGATGAAATTAGGGTATTGTGACATGAGGGGAGGGGATCGGTGAAATAAGGGGAGGGAATAGGTGAAATGAGGGGAGTGGATCTGTGAAATGAGGGGAGGGGATCGGTGAAATGAGGGGAGGGGATCGATGAAATGAGGGGAGGGGATCGGTGAAATGAGGGGAAGGGATCGGTGAAATAAGGGGAAGGGATCGGTGAAATGAGGGGAAGGGATCGGTGAAATGAGGGGAGGGGATCGAGGGGAGGGGATCGGTGAAATGAGGGGAGGAGATCGGGGAAATGAGGGGATCGGTGAAATGAGGGGA
The DNA here is from genome assembly GCF_016432855.1 of Salvelinus namaycush. Classification (NCBI taxonomy): domain Eukaryota; kingdom Metazoa; phylum Chordata; class Actinopteri; order Salmoniformes; family Salmonidae; genus Salvelinus; species Salvelinus namaycush. Next base: position 39,287,712 of record NC_052308.1, read on the forward strand.
GAGGATTGGTTAAATGAGGGGAGGGGATTTGTGAAATGAGGAGAGGGGATCGGTGAAATGAGGGGAAAGGATCAGTAAGATCAGGGGAGGGGATTCGGAAAATGACGCGGGTGGATAGGTGAAATGAGGGGAGGGGATCGGTGAAATGAGGGGAGAGGATCGGTGAAATTAGGGGATTGGTGAAATAAGGAGACAGGATCAGTAAAATGAGGGGAAAGAATCAGTGAAATGAGGGATCTGTAAAATCGGGAGGGGATCGGTGACATGAGGGGAGGGGATTGGTAAAATGAGGGGAGAGGATCGGTGAAATGAGGGGATTGGTGAAATAAGGAGACAGGATCAGTAAAATGAGGGGAAAGAATCAGTGAAATGAGGGATCTGTAAAATCGGGAGGGGGTCGGTAAAATGAGGGAAGGGGATCAGTAAAATGAGTTGAGGGATCGGTGAAATGAGGTGAGGGGATCGGTGAAATGAGGCGAGGAGATCAGTGAAATTAGGGTATTGGTGAAATGAGGGGATCGGTAAAATGAAGGGATCGGTGAAATGAGGGGAAAGGATCAGTGAAAAGAGGGATCTGTGTAATCAGGGGAGGGGAGGGGATCGGTGAAATGACGCGAGGGGATCGGGGAAATGACAGGGGTGGATCGTTGAAATGAGGGGAGTGGATAGGTGAAATGAGGGGAGTGGATAGGTGAAATGAGAGGATTGGATCGGTGAAATGAGTGGAAATGGCATGGGTCCCCAGATCCTCAAAAGGTTCTACAGCTGCACCATCGAGGGTATCCCGACCGGTTGCATCATAACCTGGTATGGCAACTGTTCGGCATCTGACCATAAGGCGCTACAGAGGGTAGTGCGAGCGGCCCAGTACATCACTGGGGCCAAGCTTACTGCCATCCAGTAAGCTTATTGTGTTACTTTTTATTATTACTTTATTTTAGTGTACTTGGTAAATATTTCTTAACTCTTCTTGAATTGCACTGTTGGTTAAGGGCTTGTAGTAAGCATTTCACAGTAAAGTCTACACTTGTTGTATTCAGCATATGTAACAAATAAAGTTTGACTTGATTTGAAATGATTGGTGAAATGAGAGGAGGGGTTCGGTGAAATGAGGCGAGGGGTTCGGTGAAATGAGGCGAGGGGATCGGTGAAATGAGGCGAGCCGATTGGTGAAATTAGGGGATCGGTGAAATGAGGTGAGGGGATCAAATCAAATCAAATTATTTGTCACATACACATGGTTAGCAGATGTTAATGCGAGTATAGCGAAATGCTTGTGCTTCTAGTTCCGACCATACAGTAATATCTAACAAGTAATCTAACCTAACAATTTCACAACAACTACCTTTACAAGTGTAAAGGAATGAATAAGAATATGTACATAAAAATATATGAATGAGTGATGGCCGAACGGCATAGGCAAGATGCAGTAGATGGTATAGAGTACAGTATATACATATGAGATTAGTAATGTAGGGTATGTAAACATTATATAAAGTGGCATTGTTTAAAGTGGCTAGTGATACATTTATTACATCGGTGAAATGAGGCGAGGGGATTGGTGAAATGAGGCGAGGGGATCGGTGAAATAACGGGGGTGGATCGGTGAAATGAGGTGAGGGGATCGGTGAAATAACGGGGGTGGATCGGTGAAATGAGGTGAGGGGATCGGTGAAATGATGGGGAGGGGATTGGTGAAATGATGGGGAGGGGATTGGTGAATTGAGGGAAGAGAATCTGTGAAATGAGGTGAAGGGATCGGTGAAATTATAGGGGTGGATAGGTGAAATGAGGGGAGGGGATCGGTGACATGAGGGGAGGGGATCGGTGACATGAGGGGAGGGGATCAGTGACATGAGGGGAGGGGATAGGTGAAATGAGGGGAGGGGATCTGTGAAATGAGGGCCAGTCCATATGCCACACTCTAGTTCATGCTTTGTCTGCCTTATTACGCTAGGCTACTGTTTGCAGGTCTTAGCCAAGGAGGCAGTTCTTCCCCAAAAATGTTTTGCAGAGATGAAGAGGGAAACACATTTTCATCAGGTGGTTTGTTGTCCAGGCCAATTCAGAAATCTCTGACTGCCACAACCCCTAACGCAATGCCCCCCCCCCTCTTTCTCTCTATCCCCTCTGCTTGTCTTACTGTTTGTAACAACAGGCATATAATTATTACAGCAGGAACATTTGAAAAGAACGTACATGTACAACAATCAGAATGTCAATGTATGTTGTATTGATTGTAGGAAGTAAAGTTTAGGTTAAAAGCTTCATTCTGACACCGTCCATCTACAGAGATTTATGTGTCTTCTTAAAGGTGTTACTGTCGGTGTTATGGCCATTAATCTGGTTCTGAAAGACACACACAGACATTTGTATAGTGTTCTTTCTTCCTGTTCGGCTCAGATCGAGCTGCTAATAAACTGCAAATTATTCACTGTCAGAGGAGTGTATTGCAGATCGGGAAGTTGACTTAATTTAAAGGTTGTGGTCTCCTGAGAGAAACATTGCCTCATGACAGCGGAGTTCATTTTCATCTAGCCTTACCTCCTGCTAATGGTATGACACTGTGACATACAGGCACACACATACACACACACAAACACACACACTAATGGAAGAGAAACTGTGACAGCCTCTGACTCATAATAGTTTTTTCCCTGTCACTTCATTGTCACAAAGCACCTCTCGGCCTCTCTGTACAGTAAGTAGCTCCATTTTCCTCCAGCATCCCACTGCAGGCTGTAACACTGCCGCTCCACAAATGACAGGAAATACATTGTAGAAAACTCTTTTGTTTCTAAACTGTTTTTTTTGCAACTCTTTTTGTTCTTTCTCTGTGTGATCGTTTTTTGTTGTTGTTTCATTGTATTATTTTTCTGTATTTAAAACGACCTTCTCAAGGGTTCAATTTACATCATAATGAGTTCTGAAATAGGTTATGTGGTTTTATTAAGCGGAGGACTCCGAATCTGCAAGTTGACATTTATTTTAAACAATAACGTTCCATTTGCCAAATTTAAATAGAGAATCCGCTGAACCCCAAGTAATTGAAAGGGGGCTCAGTACACCCAGCAGTGAAATGGTGTTGCAACAGAGGCCTATTAATTTGCCCTTTTCTCCTCTGTCATCACTGGTCCACTGGGGAGTGATGAAGGAAGGATAGATTAAGAGGTGTTTCGACAGCTCCAGTGAAAGGCAGGAATGATTCTTATTATGGTGTGTTTGATGCTAGGTATGCAATGGGATTCATACTTAAAGTGAGCAGCTTCACATGTTCCTGTGTTCAGATAAGAAATTGTGTCTATGCACTTAATACTGTTCACTGTTCACTGCTTGAAACAAATAGCCTTTGAGGAGATCTTATTTCATTAACATTTGAAGGGGCATCCACCCTGGGTTCACTAGTATATCTAGCAGAGACTTGTGAGTCAAGGGGTTCAATAGCTAGATCTCTGCTTTGGTTTTCAAGCTCAGTAAAAAAACATTCACAGCAGCTCTAAATGTAATCCACTTGTGGAAGAAGGAGTGTGTGTCACAGAATATCCAGGGTTAAACACACACACACACACACCTGTGGAAGGAGGTGTGTCACAACATATCTGGTTAATTACACAGAGTGGGCTCAGTGGCTGCTGGCTGCTTCTGATTCATGTACTCTACAGAGGCAGGGGAGCTAAGTGTTTGTGACGGGACACCTGAGGAGTATAATTGGAAAATAATCAAACGGTAATTTTACTGCAATATTACTAGTGTAACAGAGTTTTTATTGGTGATTCCCCTTGCCACTCTATTGTCAGCCAACGTTTTTTGTTTGTTTTTGTTTAGTCTTGCCTCCACCTACTCAATATAGATTCTTACTGGCTGGTTTGTGTGGCTTGCTTACGAGGGGCGGTGTTTGAGTTAGAATCATCTCAGTCAACAAGCGTCAAACCAGCGGTAAGTTAATGGTTGCAAAGCACTGTACATCAAAAGTGATTTTTATACTCCTCAGTGCAGATCGGAATGCACAAGTTATATCAATTTTGTTATTAACATTGGCGGATTATTATACATGAGATGTGGTGTTTCTTTTGCGGTGCATTTCGTTGAATATAATTTCAGCTAATGCTGGTTATTCAATGTGTTTGGGGGGGTCAGGTCTTTTCTACAGCGTGTGCAGAGAGTAGGATGATTATCTGTGGCGGCTGCATTGCTATGTGCTAGCTGTGCTATTTCCTATTAGGCGCATTGTTTAAATTATTATTATTATATTGAGCATTGCATGTATTCCTGTTGTAAACTTGTATTATTTTTGGTAACTATGGTTACCCCAGTCAACAACTCCAAACCAGCGCGCATGCAAAGCGTAGGATGAGGATCTGTGGTGGCTCCATTGGATTAAGTGCTATCCGTGCTGTTTTCTATCAGATAGTAAACTGTGCTACATGCTGGAGTCCTTGTCGATGATTGTTCACAACACAAGAAGACCACTGTTCCACTGTTATCGTAAAGAAATAGCTGTGTCCTGAGTTTGTGCCTCCTCTTCGCCTGAAGGAAGTCTTGGCTCAACAAAAAAAAAGTCAGCCTCACATGGCCTAGTGCTTGACCTGGTTTGACCTTAAAGAGCTTGTGACATTGTACTCAAGACCAAATATCTATGGAAGCATGCTAACAGTAAACAGCCAATAATGGAACATCCGTGTTCAACCATGTTTGGCCCACAGATTGGGTTAAGTGTTGAATAACTTGACAGATTGTTAATACAGTTTTTTGACTGCCCAAATATCCATGTAGCTGGTAATGCTGTCCCTTTTAGAGTTAATGTTCATTTTTCGTAGGGCTGTAGTTTATCCATAATATACCAGTGACCCAGAAGTGTCTGAGGATATCAAAGATGAGAGGACCTTTTAAGGGTGCAGATCAAACGCCGAGCCTCTTAGCCATCCCCATCCTCTTTCCAATGAACTTTTAAACCAACCAACCAGTGACTGAGAAGATCTGACACACTTACAGTACTTCCCACTCCGTCATATGATAATTGTGTGTGCGTGCGTAGCGATTAAGATGTCACACAGCGTCCAAGTCTCTCAAAAACCAAAAATATAATTCAAGTGAAAGCAAATCTTGGTCTATTATCCTAACCTAAGACCTGGCGCAGAGCAAAGGGTCTGGGTCAAACAAGCAGCCTCTTTTTGAAGTGTCAGATAAATTAGGGCGTGTAAGGGAGTATGCGCGGGGGCATTGTAATGAAATGAGCCTTTGCGATTAGCCTAGCCTCTGTTTCTTTTTGAGGTCAGAGGTATAGGCTTGTGGAATACCAAAAGAAAGTCACATCATACTAACATCCCTGGTACACCAATCCACTATGGAACGGAATTGTAAAAGTTCCCTTTTCACTCGTAAATCGTGACATGGGGTGTTGTCTCTATGTTTGTTGGCTGACCACTTGGCTTGTCCTGCATGACAGTAACCCTATAGCAAGTCTGAGGTGTACTGTGTTGGTGTCATGTTGTGTCACGTGGCCTGTATATAGCATGGGAGAACGAATGCCCCCTCTCATTGAAGCCACGAAAGTTCAAGGCCGACCACGGTATTGAGGGCAATGTTAGCAGAAAATAGGATCCCCCATTATAGTGAATGGAGAAATGCAGATCTTTGTGGTCAATCTTTGTGCAAATAAAATATTTTTGTCGAAGACATTCATGGTACCAATAATTGCTTCTAATACACCAAATACAGTTCATTTGGAAAGTATTCAGACCCCTTGACTTTTTCCATATGTTGTTACGTTAGAGCCGTATTCTAAAATGTTTGAAATAGTTTTTTCCCCCTCATCAGTCTACACGCAATATCCCATAATGACAAAGCAAAAACAGATGTTTAGACATTTTGGCAAATGTATAAAGATATTTAAAAAAAAAAAAAAAAAAAAAAAATTACATTTACATAAGTATTCAGACCCTTTACTCAGTACTTTGTTGAAGCACCTTTGGCAGCGATTACAACCTTGAGTCTTCTTGGGTATGACGCTACAAGCTTCGCACACCTGTATTTGGGTAGTTTCTCACATTCTTTTCTGCAGATCCTCTCAAGCACTGTCAGGTTGGATGGGGAGCGTTGATGCACAGCTATTTTCAGGTCTCTCCAGAGATGTTCAATCTGGTTCAAGTCCGGGCTCTGACTGGGCCCTTCAAGGACATTCAGAGACTTGTCCCGAAGCCACTCCTGCGTTGTCTTGGCTGTGTGCTTGGGGTCAATGTCCGGTTGGAAGGTGAACCTTCTCCCCTGAGGTCCTGAGCGTCTGGAGCAGGTTTTTTATCAAGGATCTCTCTGTACTTTGTTTCCATTCATCTTTTCCTCGATCCTGGTTAGTCTCCCAGTCCCTGCCACTGAAAAACATCCCTACAGCATGATGCTGCCACCACTATGCTTCACCGGTAGGATGGTGACAGGTTTCCGCCAGACGTCACACTTGGCATTCAGGCCAACAAGTTCAATCTTGGTTTCATCAGACCAGAGAATCTTGTTTCTCATGGTCTGAGAGTCTTTAGGTGCTTTTTGGCAAACTCCAAGCTGACTGTCATGTGCCTTTTACTGAGGAATGGCTTCCGTCTGGCTACTCTACCATAAAGGCCTGATTGGTGGAGTGCTGCAGAGATGGTAGTCCTTCTGGAAGGTTCTCCCATCTCCACAAATGAACTCTGGAGCTCTGTCAGAGTGACCATCGGGTTCTTACTCACCTCCCTGGTGGCCAACTCTAGGAAGAGTCTTGGTGGACCCTAACTTCTTCCATTTAAGAAAGATGGAGGCCACTGTGTTCTTGGGGACCTTCAATGCTGGACACATTTTTTGGTACCCTTCCCCAGATCTGTGCCTTGACACAATCCTGTCTTGGAGGTTTACAGACAATTTCTTCGACCTCATGGCTTGGTTTTTGCTCTGACATGCACTGTCAACTGTGGGACCTTATATAGACAGGTGTATGCCTTTTCCAAATCATGTCCAATCAATTGATTATACCACCGGTGGACTCCAAGTTGTAGAAACATCAAGGATGAACAATGGAAACAGGATGCACCTGAGCTCAATTTTGAGCCTCATAGCGAATGTTCTGAATACTTATGTAAATAAAGTATTTCTGGGGGGGGGGGTTTTCAAAAAAATAAAAATAAACATTTTTTGTCTTGTGTTGATTTTTTAAAATTGTATTCATTTTAGAATAAGGCTGTAACGTAACAAAATGTCAAGAGGTCTGAACACTTTCCAAATGCACTGTATATGTCCGATTATTTTAAATTCGCACACAGAAGAAATTAAGGATAATTTAGTTGCTAATGGCAGCCTGTAGTACCCTAGTCGGCCTTCAACTTGTTTACTCAATGAGAGGGGGCAACACTGAACTAGCCTTCCTGGTTTAGCTCAAACTGCGCATGTTAGGTAAAGGGATGTCTCCATTACTCTCCATCTTAACCGACTTCATTTTGCTTCAATGCGCTATTGAGTCTTCACATAAGAATTAGTAGTGTAATTTGATCAATGGCTTTGTCCATTCATTTAAACAGTCATTGGTCTATAGAAAGGCTCAATGTAAACTAATAAGCAGTGAACTATAGGTCAGCCAATAGAGCGATTGAGCTTTCCTTTTCATTCAGTCCAACAGACAAGACAAACTATATCAACCTTGTTGAAAACGACCCTTTTTTGTGACTACAGTATATGAGTTAATAATTACGTTCACTCAATTACTTTTTAATTCAGTTTTACTTTGATTCAGTCAAACTTGCTATCCATGTTAGTCTCATTCATTGCAACAGTTGGAAGTATAACAATTAACATGTTGTTATGGTGTTGATTTGTTTCATATGTAATAACACTTTTCCATATTAATTACCCATACTGCAGCTTGACATCTAATTATCTCATTGCCTAGGAGGAAAATCATTTTTTTTTCTTGTCTGACCTTAGTTATTTATACCTAATGTTGCCCCAGGCAACCTCTGGTGTCAGGTTCATGCACACACATCTGAACCAGTTTTCATACCGAGCAGTTGCCAAGTTTCCTATATCAGCTAGGAAAAGCTTGCATCAATTTGCATTAGATTTAGTTTATTTTGCCTGTAGTTAAAGTAGGTAGACTCATAATTGCCTGATGTAGGCTACTACGTTGTACTACAAAGCAATGCTCTTTATGCCTGATTATGGCAGCACACACACTTCATGCTTTACACACGAAGACAAGCATATAACATACTAACAGACACTACGTACTCACATACTGTCACGATCTATCACAAGGATGACGCTGGAGAGACGAAGCAGGTACGGGGAGTAACATTTAATAAATCACGGACATGGAACGAGACATAAACAGCTTAGCAAACAGAAAAACAATCAATGCAGAAGCAGGGAACAGAGCTGGGGAACTGACACATATAGGGGAGGAAATGAACAGGTAATAAGAGAGTCCAGGTGAGTCCAATAACGCTGATGCGCGTGACAAGGAAAGGCAGGTGTACGTGATGGATGGCAGGAGTGAGTGATGCAAGGCATTCTGGCGCCCTCAAGCGCCAGGGGGAGGGAAGAGCGGGAGCAGACGTGACAGTACCCCCCCACTAGGGGCGCCACCCGGCGTCCCACCTGGGCAAACCGGCCGAGACATGGGCGCTGGGCAAGCCGGTTGAGGCGTGGAAGCCCGACGAACCGGCTGGAGCGTGAGAGCCTGGCGAGCCGGCTGAGGCATGGGAGCCTGACGATCCGGCTGAGTCCAGACGCCTGTCGATCCCGCTAAGGAAACCCGATGATCCGGTGGATTGTGACGTGGGATGGGAAGCCAACGAGCCAACCGAGGCAATGAAACCTCTCGAGCCAGCCAGGGCATGAAAGCTCGACGGGCTGGCTTAGGCACCCCCGGTTCCATCGGCGGCAGAATCCACCCCCGACGTCACCGACAAAACAAAAAACAAACAAACAAAAAACTCCTGGACAGGCTGGGCAGACAAGAACTGACGATCCAGCTGAGGCCCGACGTGGGATGGGCGCCATCCGAGCCAACCGGGGCAAGGAAACCTCTCGAGCCTGCTAGGGCGTGGAAGCCCGACGAGCAGGCTAGGCACCCCCGGTTCCATCGGTGGTGACCCAGAGCCGATGCCACTATACCAACCAGAACGCCAGTACTCCCCGATGCTTCGTGTGATGGCTTCTGCATTCTGTCACGATCTATCACAAGGATGACGCTGGAGAGACGAAGCAGGTACGGGGAGTAACATTTAATAAATCACGGACATGGAACGAGACATAAACAGCTTAGCAAACAGAAAAACAATCAATGCAGAAGCAGGGAACAGAGCTGGGGAACTGACACATATAGGGGAGGAAATGAACAGGTAATAAGAGAGTCCAGGTGAGTCCAATAACGCTGATGCGCGTGACAAGGAAAGGCAGGTGTACGTGATGGATGGCAGGAGTGAGTGATGCAAGGCATTCTGGCGCCCTCAAGCGCCAGGGGGAGGGAAGAGCGGGAGCAGACGTGACACATACAGGCACATTTTCACAAATCTTCAACAATACCAGGCGTTGTCAGTAGGTGACAGGTGAAAGACGTGGGCCAATCAGACACCTCTACACCCATCTACATCACAGCATTCCTACAGATCTAAAGGTGTGTTTATGTAGCCTGGTCCCAGATGCTCCTGGTGTTGGTGGTCTTGCATCCCATGGTTTGTAGTGTACTGTATGTCGCCTGGTTGCTTGGCAGCTGCTGAGCTGAGTGGAGAATGAAGTGGAGAGTGAAGTACGGAACCGCTCTTCGTCGTGTACTGTCTGCTGACTGGGCCGATATCTAATGCATAAGATGTGGGGGATAGAAGAATTGGATTTACTAGGTCTATACTGTAGTGATGTCTCCATTCAGATCAGACGCCATGTGTCATCAAACAGTAGAGAGCAGAGGCACATATATTACAGTGAGCAAACGATGGGATGGAATAATATATATATAATACATTTATTTAACCTTTAATTAGCCAAGTCGGTATCGTTGAGATGAAAATTGCTTTTTCAAGAGAGACCTGGATACAATTTTGCTAATAAGATGGATGGTAGTATCAATTTCTTAGATGTATCTATATTCCTTAATCAGAAGGGATGTGAAAGAAGACGTTCTGTGCTTGAAGGACTGGTGTGTGTATCAGAGGTACTGGTTTGTGTATCAGAGAGGGACCATAGGGAGCTAGTGTTTGAAGGACATGAGGAGGAAGCTGCTGTAGCAGTCAGATATCAGTGTCCTCACTAAGGGGACTCAGTGTTGTGTTGTGAAAAACTCGATCCAAAGATATGGCAGAGACTATTTAAAGTCTAAGGGGGATCATAGCTATTTTATTTTAGAACCCCTTTAGGTAAAAAAATAATATATATTTCAAAATTATTTGATAAAATATTGAATTAGGCCTTTACTACTAGCCCAGAGAAACGCACATTCATAAATACCAAAAAAAAAGTAACAAATAAAAATAAATAATAAGAATCAAGGTTTTGAAGTGTTTGTCCTGTTTAGGAGATAAAATAAATCTCAGGAACAGTTATTTTATACAGCAACAGTTCCAGAACACAATGGTCTTGTGTTAGGGTGCAGACATAACAGGAGTCTATGAAATGCCTAACATCAGAACAGAGCATAAACCTTAAGACGTTTCAACAGCTCACCCCAATTCTGCCACCACAATTCCCCCTTTGATGCCATGAAAACCATAATCATCACCATACACGATATATCTGAGCTGTCAGACAGAACTTAAAACCTTCTGGAAAAAGGACATTTTCATTTTACACTAAAAGGGGTAGTCTGAATGGAACTCCTGAATGGTAACTTAATAATAATAATCTGGGGAAAAGGGAGGTTCATAGGGATCGGGGTCATTTCGATGACAGTAGGTACTATCATCTGTGATAGGGCAATCTGGGTGAAAGGATGAAACAGTGGCCAGATCCGTCAGGTCATTTTAAGCTGAGTTCTGTGGTCATGACCATCTGGTGGGGAGGGGATACTGCTATTTTCACACAATCTCCTCACCAAGGTCGTCAGGCATGAGAACAGAGAACAATAGCAGAAGGAATCCAACCAGTACCAGGAGACATTGCAACACAAGAGTTCCAATGTTCCCAAAGGCTAGCTTTCACATATGCAAACAGAACCCAACCCCACTCGTTATCTCGCTTTGCCACAGTATCAACCATCTGTCTGATAGTGGCAAATGACTCAGCAAAACCCATAGAGGAGTCTGGAATATAAGTACAGCATTCTTAACCAGCTACCGCACAGGTGCCTCCCTTAGATGCTAGGAGAATATCCAAAGCCAATCTATTCTGTAAGACCATAGTACGCATAGCCACAAGTTCAGCAGTAAATTATTCAATAGTAGTAGCATTGCCCATTATTTGCTAGTTCTCTAATGGAATCAAGTGCAACTGTCAAGACATAATTAGGGATTAATGCAGAAAAAAATTACATTTTGCAGGACAAGATGCAATTGTCCTCCTATACAAGTTGGAGAAAGGGTGATTTGTGGATGTTGGGATAGTACGCACAGCAGGAACAACATAGGCAGCATAGCATGATCCTGACCAATTTTTAGGCAGATAATAGTTCCCCCCACAGTTCCCCCCACATATACATAGTTCCACTTACTGAGGACATACACTGCCATTCAAAAGTTCAAAAGTTTGGAGGAAATTGGCTCCAATTAAGCGCTGTCCACGGGGTATGGTATGGTGTTCCAAAATGGAGTGATAGCCTTCTTTCTTCAAGATCCCTTTTACCCTCTACAAATCTTCCATTTTACCACCACCAAAGCACCCCCAGACCATCACATTGCCTCCACCATGATTGACAGATGGCGACAAGCACACCTCCAGCATCTTTACATTTTTTCTGCGTCTCACGAATGTTCTTCTTTGTGATCCGAACACCTTAAACTTAGATTTGTCTGTCCATAACACTTTTTTCCAATCTTCCTCTGTCCAGTGTGTGTTTTTTACCCATCTTAATCTTTTCTTTTTATTGGCCAGTCTGAAATATAGCTTTTTCTTTGCAACTCTGCCTAGGCCAGCATCCCGGAGTCGCCTCTTCACTGTTTGTCACGTTCTGACCATAGTTCTTGTGTGTTTTGCTTGTTTTAGTGTTGGTCAGGACGTGAGCTGGGTGGGCATTCTATGTTGTGTGTCTAGTTTGTCTGTTTCTATGTTTGGCCTAATATGGTTCTCAATCAGAGGCAGGTGTTTTGTGTTGTCTCTGATTGGGAATCATATATAGGTGGCTTGTTTTGTGTTGGGGTTTGTGGGTGGTTGTTTCCTGTCTCTGTGTTTTCTCTGCACCAGCTAGGACTGTATCGGTTTGCCACATTTTGTGATTTTGTAATTGTTAAGTGTTCACTGTTTATCATTATTAAATATGTTGAGCACCAACTACGCTGCTTCTTGGTCCGATCCCTGTTACACCCTCTCTTCTCGTGAAGAGAGGGAAGGCTGCCGTTACACTGTTGACGTTGAAACTGGTGTTTTGCGGGTACTATTTATTGAAGCTGCCATTTGAGGACTAGTGAGGCGTCTGTTTCTCAAACTAGACACTAATGTACATGTCCTTTTGCTCAGTTGTGCGCTGGGGCCTCCCACTCCTCTTTGTATTCTGGGTAGGGCCAGTTTGCACTGTTCTGTGAAGGGAGTAGTACACAGCGTTGTATGAGATCTTCAGTTTCTTGGAAATTTCTCGCATGGAATAGCTTTCTTTTTTCAGAACAAGAATAGACTGACGAGTTTCAGAAGAAAGGTCTTTGTTTCTGGCCATTTTGAGCCTGTAATCAAACCCACAAATGCTGATGCTCCAGATACTGAACAAGTCTAAAGAAGGCCAGTTTTATTGCTTCTTTAATCAGGACACCTGTCACGTTCCTGACCTGTTTTCCTTGTTTTTGTATGTGTTTAGTTGGTCAGGGCGTGAGTTGGGGTGGGCATTCTATGTTATGTGTTTCTATGTTGGGTTAAATGTGTTGCCTGATATGGTTCTCAATTAGAGGCAGGTGTTTGACGTTTCCTCTAATTGAGAACCATATTAAGGTAGGCTGTTCTCACTGTTTGTTTGTGGGTGATTGTTGCTGTGTCTGTGTTTGTTACACCACACGGTACTGTCTCGTCTCGTTCGTTCGTTCGTTCGTTCGTTCTTTCCTGTTCGTGCGTTCTTTGTTTTTTATGTTCACAAGTTCAGGTCTGTTTAACGTCGTTTTTGTTGTTTTGTAGTTTATTCAAGTGTTCTTCGTGTTTCGTCTTCATTTAATAAATCATTATGTCTACATACCTCGCTGCGTGTTGGTCCGATCCATGCTCCTCCTCGTCTGAGGAGGAAGAACGAATATGACAGCCGTTACAGAATCACCCACCAACCAAGGACCAAGCGGCGTGGGAGAAAGCAACAGCGATCGCAGGATTCATGGACATGGGAGGAAATATTGGACGGAAAAGGTCCATGGGCACAGCCAGGAGAATATCGCCGCCCTCGTGAAGAGCTGGAGGCAGCTAAAGCCGAGAGGCGGTGGTATGAGGAGGCAGCACGGAAGCGAGGCTGGAAACCTGTGAGTCAAGGCCAAAAATTTCTTGGGGGGGGGGCTACAAGGGAGTGTGGCGAAGTCAGGTAGGAGACCTGCGCCAACTCCCCGAGCTTACCGTGGAGAGCGAGAGTACGGGCAGACACCGTGTTATGCGGTAGAGCGCACGGTGTCTCCTGTACGTGTGCATAGCCCGGTGCGGGTTATTCCACCTCCCCGCACTGGCAGGGCTAGATTGAGTATTGAGCCGGATGTCATGAAGCCGGTCCAACGCATCTGGCCACCAGTGCGTCTCCTCGGGCCGGCATACATGGCACCAGCCTTACGCATGGTGTCCCCGGTTCGCATACACAGCCCAGTGCAGGTTATTCCACCTCCCCGCACTGGTCGGGCTACGGGGAGCATACAACCAGGTAAGGTTGGGCAGGCTCAGTGCTCAAGGGAGCCAGTACGCCTGCATGGTCCAGTATATCCGGCGCCACCTCCCCGCCCCAGCCCAGTACCACCAGTGCTTACACCACGCACCAGGCTTCCTGTGCGTCTCCAGAGCCCTGTTCCTCCTCCACGCACTAGCCCTGTGGTGCGTGTCTCCAGCCCAGTACCTCCAGTTCCGGTACCACGCACCAAGCCTCTTGTGCGCCTCCAGAGTCCTGTGCGTCCTGTTGCTGCTCCCCGCACTAGCCTGAAGGTGCGTGTCCTTAGCCCGGTACCTCCAGTTCCGGCACCACGCACCAGGCCTACAGTGCGCCTCAGCCGGCCAGAGTCTGCCGTCTGCCCAGCGGCGCCTGAACTGCCCGTCTGCCCAACGCCGTCTGAGCTGTCCGTCTGCCAAGCGCCGCCTGAACTGCCCGTCTGTACTGAGCCTTCAAAGCCGCCCGTCTGTACTGATCCTGCAAAGCCGCCCGTCTGTACTGAGCCTTCAAAGCCGCCCGTCTGTCCTGAGCCTTCAGAGCCGTCCGCCAGACAGGAGCCGCTAGAGCCGTCCGCCAGACAGGAGCCGCTAGAGCCGTCCGCCAGACAGGAGCCGCTAGAGCCTTCCGCCAGACAGGAGCAGCCAGAGCCTTCCGCCAGACAGGAGCAGCCAGAGCCTTCCGCCAGACAGGAGCAGCCAGAGCCTTCCGCCAGACAGGAGCAGCCAGAGCCTTCCGCCAGCCATGAGCAGCCAGATCCTTCCGCCAGCCATGAGCAGCCAGAGCCTTCCGCCAGCCATGAGCAGCCAGAGCCTTCCGCCAGCCATGAGCAGCCAGAGCCGTCCGCCAGCCATGAGCAGCCAGAGCCGTCCGCCAGCCATGAGCAGCCAGAGCCGTCCGCCAGCCATGAGCAGCCAGAGCCGTCCGCCAGCCATGAGCAGCCAGAGCCGTCCGCCAGCCATGAGCAGCCAGAGCCGTCCGCCAGCCATGAGCAGCCAGAGCCGTCAGCCAGCCATGAGCAGCCAGAGCCGTCAGCCAGCCATGAGCAGCCAGAGCCGTCAGCCAGCCATGAGCAGCCCCTCAGTCCGGAGCTGCCCCTCAGTCCGGAGCTGCCCCTCAGTCCGGAGCTGCCCCTCATTCCGGTGTTGCCCCTTAGTCCGGTGCTGCTCCTTAATCCAGTGGGGTTAATTTGGAGGGTGGCCAGTTGGAGAAAGCTACGGAAGCGGGGTTTGACTATGGTGGGGTGGGGACCACGTCCGGAGCCGGAGCCGCCACCGTGGACAGATGCCCACCCAGACCCTCCCCTAGACTTTAGGTGGTGCGCCCGGAGTTCGCACCTTGAGGGGGGGGGGGGGGGGGGGGTTCTGTCACGTTCCTGACCTGTTTTCCTTGTTTTTGTATGTGTTTAGTTGGTCAGGGCATGAGTTGGGGTGGGCATTCTATGTTATGTGTTTCAATGTTGGGTTAAATGTGTTGCCTGATATGGTTCTCAATTAGAGGCAGGTGTTTGACGTTTCCTCTAATTGAGAACCATATTAAGGTAGGCTGTTCTCACTGTTTGTTTGTGGGTGATTGTTGCTGTGTCTGTGTTTGTTACACCACACGGTACTGTCTCGTCTCGTTCGTTCGTTCGTTCGTTCTTTCCTGTTCGTGCGTTCTTTGTTTTTTATGTTCACAAGTTCAGGTCTGTTTAACGTCGTTTTTGTTGTTTTGTAGTTTATTCAAGTGTTCTTCGTGTTTCGTCTTCATTTAATAAATCATTATGTCTACATACCTCGCTGCGTGTTGGGCCGATCCATGCTCCTCCTCGTCTGAGGAGGAGAACGAATATGACAGCCGTTACAACACCGGTTTTCAGCTGTGCTAACATAATTGCAAAAGGGTTTTCTAATGATCAATTAGCCTTTTAAAATGATAAACTTGGATTAGCTAACACAACGTGCCATTAGAACACAGGAGTGATGATTGCTGATAATGGGCCTCTTTACGCCTATGTAGATATTCCATAAAAAAATGCCGTTTCCAGCTACAATAGTAATTTACAACATTAACAATGTCTACACTATATTTCTGATCAATTTGATGTTATTTTATTGGACATAAAATTAGCTTTTCTTTCAAAAACAAGGACATTTCTAAGTGACCCCAAATTTTTGAACGGTAGTATACGTTTAGCATACACACTGACATTCTTAAGTTTATAATGTATTCCTAATGACATGTTAGGGTGGAATGTTCCATTTCTCAACAGGAAGGGCAGGGTTATGTTATTGTAGACAGAAAGGTTATACTTACAATGACTTTCCCCCAACTGAAGACCGGTTCCATTTGCTATATAACACATAACCTGGGGGAGAGTAGACAAGGGTTATGGGTTGCTTGGGCAGAGAGGTGTGTTTATTAAAATCTTCTCATATAAAACACCTCATCCTCCACCCAATCAAACATGGTTACCTGCTTTGGTCCACATCAATATTTGATAAGCACCGAGGGGTATAGCTCGTAATGGCATAGTCTCAGCACTGTCTAGTAACAATCCACAAACCTAACAATCTGATACATTCTGTAGTACAGAGACATTACTAGCTAAATGTAAGAAAGTGTTTGACCTGGGGAAAACCCCATGTTCATGTCCTCTTTTTTTCCTCTTCAGGTCTGTGGGGTCATCAGAGTCCAGGCAGGTTTCATATGTACTCTTCTTGGCTTTACCCTGTGGAAGCCGGGCCTTGTTGGAGCGGAGAGGTCGGGGAGAGGTTACTAGCACTTTCACCTGCCTCGGAGTCTGCTTTCACCCAGAGGATGCCCACAGCCACAATAGCTGCGAGTCCCAGGATGAGCAGAGTGCCCTTCCTTTGTTGCAGGAGTAACATCTTCTTCCTGCTCTGCTACTTGCTTGCAGTGGGAGGCGTGGATCCAGGTGTCTTTTCCTAAGCACTTTACCGCTGTTGGGGTGGTGAGGGCGATCTGATGTGGTCCATCCACCTGTGTTTTAAGGGTTCTTTACCTCTGTTGTGCCTCCTGACCATTACCCAATCTCCAGACTGGAGATCGTGATGGGGACGGTCATCTGGGGGAGTCTGGGCATCAGAGACCTGTGAGTGAACAGCTCGGATACAGTTAGTCAGAGAGCTATACAGTACTTCATCATAGTGTCATCCAACAGATGCAGATCTAGGATAGCACATGGAGGGGATGCTGGGGTTCTCATAGGCCTTGCCAAATCAATTTGCATATTTTACTAATGGGCCCCAGGGGACTGGTAGTCAAGACAAGGAAGTGGGTACTCGTTCTCCTGCATTGTGTTCCTGGCAAATCGGTGCATGTAGTACATTTTCTGCATGCACTGACCATTCACTTTTTGGACACATGACTCACACCGTGATACATGCTTCCAAGGTAACCCAACAGTGTCGGTGGCGAATCGTAAAACCCTCCCCATATGTAGCCAACAGAGTATGAAATTGATATAATTGGTTACAGTAATCAACCACTGATTAGAGTAGCTTGTTATTGGCTGGAGTACACAACAGGCCTTTCTCTCTCAACCCTGGGAGGAAACCCTCCCTAACCAGGGAGCTCAATGGATTCTTACAAACATTGAATTAGTTTCAGAAACCACCTGCAGGATGACATTTCTATGAGGGCATAGGAATGTGTAGGAATAGCTTTGCTTTACTGCCCCCCTACATTTCTTCAGAAGGATTTAAAAAAAATAAACTCATCAGAATAACAAATAACATTTGAATTACAACCCTTGATAACTCATAAGGAAATAATTTTATCCCATAAGGGAATTGAAGGAAAAGTCAAATAGACTAGAGACAGGATTTTCTCACACTACTCATGCACTATTGGTGAGTAGCTCACCCGACAGTGGCAGCGCCCTGTCTCTCTCCATCTCGCCTGTCCGAATCAGAATAAGAGCTATTGATGAATCACTTCGTAATTATCAACGTGTACATATTATATTTATATTTATAGCACCTAAACAGGCCAAATCATCATCATCATCTCCATATGCTGAAAGAGGATGAGGAAAATCATAGGGACATTGTAATTTAAAGTGTTCCAGTGATTTAATGTATTTAAATTCTTGACGAAGGTTCTGATATCTTGACGATTATATTTTTCGGCGGAAGCTATGCCAATCTTTGTCTGAGACTTTTATTCCCAAACCTTTTTAGACAGTCATGCAGTGCTTTTAACCTTATCTTTATCAAATGATCCGTAAGGGGACCACTCTGAACGTCTCTGAGAACGTCTACCCCACTTACGTACGTCTACGTGCGGGTGCACAAGTTTTTTTTTTTTATTCGCCCGGATCAGCACTTTCACTGGTGATTTTGGAGGGTTTATCTCCCATGATTTCTAATTGTCTTCTTACTCTTGTATTATTACACCAAATCTCTAGTAACCCATACACATCTAGTAACCCACACACCTAGTAACCTATACACATATACACACATACAATTCGATCTTTCTTTATCCAACTACGTCTCTTAACAGACACAATTCTATCCGACCACTGGTCTATCCCTTCCTCTCTATACTCAACCTGTCCTATTACCAACCAAACTATTAGTCAGATTTCTGTAATTACCTTCCGCTTTCTCCTCTCATGCAGGCAAACCAATTCCTACTACCTTATAGGCAAAACGATATGTATATATATATATATATATTCAATTGTAGGCCAACCAATTCCTAGAGATAGATAATTCGACTGTTTACTTTCTTGTAGGCTATCCAATCTCTGCTAATAATGTTAAAAACGGTATATTTGACCAACTTCATTAGACATAATCAATCCTTCTCACTTCCTTAACCCTCTGTGTACAAATCGATTGTATATACAGTATATACTGACCCACCAGTTTTTATACTGACCCAACAGTATTCACCTGCAAGTGTAGAGAAACCAATCCCTATTTATATACTGATCCAACAGTATTCACGTGATTGTAGGAAAACCAATCCCTACTATTGGAGACACCCCTGTGCTCCCATTGGTCAATGGTATTCAGCCAGATTCATTATTATAGGGAAATAGTTCTGCCAAATTGAACGCTTAAATGTTGTGGATGAGGAGGACAGGCGATCTTTCACTGTTAAGGCTCGGCTGGAAAACAGACAGCCCCTGGGAGATGTTTGAATAAGGTCTCTTATCTTTTTTTAGTTGTGGCCAGATGGATGTCTGGGTCCAAGTCGAGCGAAACGGATCACTTCCGTGTCACAGCACCGAATGTTGTGGAAAGTTCGATCTAAAGGTTAGGCAGAGACTAATTTAAAGTATGATAGTGAATCTTTAATACAACAGCTGCAAGGTAGATCCCTCTCTAATCTCATTCATGGAAGGAGCTCAAAGAGGAAATGGTTACCTCATATAGTGGGAGGTGATAAAGCAATCATGTTGTTTACACAAGTTATTTATACACGAAACAGTTCCAGAACACAATGTTTTAGGGTGTAGACATAACAGAAGTCTATGAAATGCATAACATCACAGTTCAACGCAGAACAGAGCAGAACAGCTCACCCAAATAGGAATAGACCCAGAGCATCCACTCCCCTCTCTCCAACTGATGCCTTCCCATACTTTTATACTCTTTTTACATTACCGTGCCAATCTGAGCTGTACCTTGCTGACTTGGATATTTTATTATCACATTGTCCTTTACAGATTGGCTTCAGAAATTATGGTGGATTACGTAACCAGGCTAGCGCAGTACAGCTTGGCACAGTAGTTTGAAAAGTGTATTTGTCCAATTGGCAGCTGTTCCAGAATCTTGAACACGTATAAAACCAACACCCAGGGCTCAAAGCGATAGTGGAAATACTGAAGCAGCTCACAGGGGAATGCACTTTGGCTTGTCAGGGAGTGTTTTTGCTGATGAGTGACTGAATTTAATCCCATCTCATAATAACATACCGCAGAGCATCATGAGAGGTGCAATCTTTAATAATCTTTAATAATTTGACTAATATACCCATGATTCGATTCTGAAAAGGCCTTGTGTTGACATGTCGAGACCCAAATTCTAAGTCTGTTATACGGTTATGCTGATCACGGCAGAATATTGAATATTATGTACATATACACAGATCATAGATTTGGCAACTTTACATTTTGTACGTCCTTTGCATTTATGTCTTAGTAACCCCCTGCAAATCTCTAATGCATTCATCTTTTTCATACCAATTTTATTTTCACGCTTGAAAAAAGTTTCAAAAGTACTTTCATGGAGGCGATGGGAAAAAACAAGCAAATGCAGATTTGACTTTAAAGGGAAAGACTAAAACGACCAAAAAGAACGCAAGACAAACACTTTGTCTAGACTAGATCAAGGAGGAACAGAGAAGAAGGTTTAGTTTAAATCAATACCAGTAGACATGGGACTAACTCACTCAGCCACTGAGAAAGGCTGCAGGCAGAGCAATCAATGTCAGAGTATGGCTCTGCTCTCACACATAAATCAAATCAAATTGAATTGGTCACATACACATATTTAGCAGAGGTTATTGTGGGTGTAGCAAAATGCTTGTGTTCCTAGCTCCAACAGTGCAGTAATATCTAACAGTTCACAGCAGTTCCTGTGACATTGGGTGCTGTAGGTGTCCTGGAAGGCAGGTAGTTTGCCCCCGGTGATGCATTGGACAGACCGCACCACCCTCTGTAGAGCCCTGCGGTTGCGAGCGATGCAGTTGCCGTACTAGGCGGTGATACATACATTATGCTCTCAATTATGCATCTGTTAAAGTTTGAAGGTTTTAGGGACCAAGCCAAATTTCTTCAGCCTCCTGAAGTTGAAGAGGCCCTGTTGCACCTTCAGCACCTCACTGTCTGTGTGGGTGGACCATTTCAGATCGTCAGTGACGTGTACGCCGAGGAATTTGAAGCTTTCCATCTTCTCCACTGTGGACCCGTCGATGTGGATAGGGGTGTGCCCCCTCTGCTATTTCCTGAGGCCCACTATCAGCTCCTTTATTTTGTTTGACGTTGAGTGGGGGTTATTTTCCTGGCACCACACTCCCAGGGCCCTCACCTCCTCCCAGTAGGCGGTCCCGTCATTGTTGGTAATCAGGCCTACTACTGTTGTCATCTGTAAACTTGGTGATTGAGTTGGAGGTGTGTGTGGCCACGCAGTCGTGTGTGAACAGGGAGTACAGGAGGGGGCTGAGCACACACCCTTGTGGGGCCCCTGTGTTTAGGATCAGCGAAGTGGAGGTTTTGTTTCCTACCTTCATCACATAGGGGCAGCCCATCACGAAGTCCAGGACCCAGTTGCACAGGGCGGGGTTCAGACCCAGGGCCCTGAGCTTAATGAGGAGCTTGGAGGGTACTATGGTGTTGACTGCTGATCTATAGTCATTTAACAGCATTCTTACAGAGGTATTCCCTGTTGTCTAGATGGAATAGGGCAGTGTACAGTGCGATGGTGATTGCATCGTTTGTGGATCTATTGGGGCGGTAAGCAAATTGAAGTGGGTTTAGGGTGTCAGGTGAGGTGATATGATCCTTGACTAGTCTCTCAAAGCACTTCATGATGACAGAATTGAGTGCTACGGGGCGATAGTCATTCAGTTCCATTACCCTTGCTATCTTGGGTACAGGAAACAATGGTGGACATCTTGAAGCATGTGAGGACAGCAGACTGGGATAGGGAGAGATTGAATATGTCCGTAAACACTCCAACCAGCTTATCTGCATGCTCTGAGGATGCGACTAGGGTTGCCTTGCGAGGGTTAACATGCTTGAATGTCTTACTCACGTCGGCCACCATACCTTTTCACAACACAACTGATTGGCTCAAACGCATTAAGAAGGAAAGAAATTCCACAAAATATATTTTATCAAGGCATACCTGTTAATTGAAATGCATTCCAGGTGACTACCTCATGAATCTGGTTGAGAGAATGCCAAGAGTGTGCGAAGCTGTCATCAAGGCAAAGAGTGGCTACTTTGAAGAATCTCAAATATATTTTGATCTGTTTAACAATGTTTGGGCTACTACATGAATCCATATGTTTTATCGCATAGTGTTGATGTCTTTACTATTATCCTACAATGTAGAAATAGTCAAAATAAAGAAAAACCCTTGAATGAGTAGGTGTGTCCAAACTTTTGACTGGTACTATATGTCTCGTGTATGAGCCGTTGAATTGCAACTCCACTTTGTCTCTGTACTGACTTTCTGCCTGTTTGATTATATAGCGGAGGGAATAACTACACTGTTTTTATTCGGCCATATTCCCAGTCCCCTTGCCATGGTTAAATTAGGTGGTTTGCGCTTTCAGTTTCAGCTACCATCTTGGGTAGGTTTTAATAGTCACAGTGGGTACAACATCTCCTGTACACTTCCTGATGAACTCAGCCACCATATGCGTGTATTCGTCAATGTTATTCTCAGAAGCTACCCGGAACATATCCCAGTCCGCGTGATCAAAACAATCTTGAAGCATGGATTCCGATTGGTCAGACCAGCATTGAATACACCTTAGCACGGATACTTCCTGTTTGAGTTTCTGCCTATAGGAAGGGAGGAGCAAAATGGAGTCGTGATCAAATTTGCCAAAGGGAGGGCGGGGGAGGGCCTTGTAGGCTTTTCGAAAATTTGAGTAGCAGTGGTCCAATGTTTTTCCAGAGCGAGTACTACATTCAATGTGTTGGTAGAACTTCGGTAGCATTTTCCTTAAATTTGCTTTCTTAAAATCCCCAACTACAATAAATGCACCCTCAGGATATGTGGTTTCCAGTTTGCATAAAGTCCAGTGTAGTTCTTTGAGGGCCGTCGTGTATCGGCTTGAGGGGGAATATACACGCCTGTGACTATAACCGAAGAGAATTCTCTTGGGAGGTAATACGGTCAGCATTTGATTGTGAGGTATTCTAGGTTGGGTGAACAAAAGGACTTGAGTTTCTATATGTTATCACAATCACACCATGAGTAGTTCATCATGAAATATACACCCCCGCCTTTCTTCTTCTCGGAGAGTTCTTTATTCCTGTCTGTGCGATGTACTGACAACCCAACTGGCTGTATGGACGGGGACAGTATATCCAGAGAGAGCCATGTTTCCGTGAAACAGAGTATGTTACAATCCCTGATGTCTCTCTGGAAGAAGATCCTCGCCCTGAGCTCGTCTACTTTATTATTCAGAGACTGAACATTATCGAGTAATATACTCGGAAGCGGTGGATGGTGTGTACGCCTCCTGAGTCGGGCTAGAAGTTCACTCTGAATACCTCTTCTCTGCCGGCTTTGTTTTGGAGCAACCTCTGGAATAAGTTAAATTGCCCTGGGGGGTATGAACAAAGGATCCAATTCGGGAAAGTCGTATTCCTGGTCGTAATGCTGGGTTACCACCGCTCTGGTATCCAAAAGTTCTGTCCGGCTGTATGTATTAACACCCCAAAAAATTGGGCTAATAATATAAGAAATAACACACACAAAAAAAATACTGCCAAGTTGCTTAGGAGCTAGAAGCAGAGCTGCCATGTCTGTCGGCGCCATCTTAGAAATACACTTTAATTAAGCTTAGAAATTGATAAGAAAGAACACAGCTCTCCCTTATTTTCAGGGAAAACAGCTTTAGGTTAAGAAGATGTTTCAAAGTAGGCATGAGTTGCCACCACAAACATTGTAAGAAACATATTTGTTCCATTGGCAACCCTGCACACCTCAATGTAATACATTTCTATGCTCAAATTGAAGTTGATTTAGAAATGTGTACACTCAAATTGAAGTTGATATTGTCGAAAGCAATCATCCCAATTTGGGCCCGGTTTCCCAAAAGCATCTTAAAGCTAAATTAACCTTTAGAACCTTTGTAGTAGCATTGTTAAATCTCAGAGCTGTTTCCCCAAAACATCGTTATAACATTGCACTTGAAAACACTCGTAATCGAATGCCTGATTCACCCAGAAGCACTCTGTTACGTTGAGCCGGATGTCATTCATTTGAATGGGGACCATCCCCAACGGAATGAAAATGCAATGCCCCCTTCCGGTTGAAGACTCTATTGCGAGACAGACACCGCTTACTTTGAATTTTTCTAAACTCTGCGTCTTCTTCAGTCTGGCCAGAGTCCGTCGAAGTAGTGGAAGTTACCAAACCACAGAACAAAATGAAAATGTGTGGTATTAGAGGATGGGTTTATGGGATAACTATGTATGGTAAAAATAATAAACATTGGCTGTCATGCCAAATATACTTTCTGGCTGTCATGCCAAATATACTTTCTGACACATTTTTGTTTATTGTGATGGTAATGTTTGTTTTTGATGATAATTATTAGGTAGAGGTCGCTAAGTGGTATCTTCAACCTAGTCTAGCCTTGAGACACTTGAGATATGGATTGTGTATGTGTGCCATTCAGCGGGTGAATGAGCAAGTCAAAATATTTAAGTGCCTTTGAACAGGGTAAGGTAAGTACAGTACTGTAGGTGCCAGGCTCAACGGTTTGTGTCAAGAACTGCAACGCTGCTGGGTTTTTCATGCTCATGAGTATCACGTATCAAGAATGGTCCACCACCCAAAGGACATCCAGCCAACTTGACACAACTGTAGGAAGCATTGGAGTCAACATGGGCAGCATACCTGTGGAATTAAATATTAGGAAGGTGTTTAATGTTTTGTATTTTGCAATCTCCCTAAAATAAATGCGTAGGTGGTAATATCTCCCTAGGAGCTGATCCGTTATCAGTATTGTGAAATAATTATAATGTTAAGGAAATATTTGAATGAAGGAAGGTGATCCAGGACCTGCGCTCCCTTTCTTTCGATCCTGTTAGTATAAATGCACTTAGCGACTGCTCTCACTGCGGGTCATTTTGGGAAATGCATGTTACATCTTCGGCCGTTGTAAGAAAGAAGCATTGTTAAAACACTCATAAACCTAAATTCCCTTTCCATTGCTATTAGGAAATCGGGCCCTGGTTTTAATCAGTTAAGTGTCCTCAGTGCAGTACTGAGTGACATTTAACAAGTCACCAATAGGTGGAGCAAGTCAGTTGAGTGTTAATTAATACATATCTTCTGATTCATTTAGGTGTCTTCAAACACAGGGATGCTAAATGTTGCATGGAGAATCTGGAGACTCAAATATTCAGAGCTGTCGAGTTGGAATTCTCTCATCTGGCATCCATGCTCGAGTTTCCGCTGACTTCCTTTGAAAATAATAAATGATATTGGGAAGCTTGTTTTGGGCCGGATATATTAGGAGAAATCACTGAGAGAGTTGTGTATGTTTAGTGAGGACCTCATGCTGGGCCTGTATCATATTCTAATGATGCTGCCTGCCTCAATCAGTATCAAGCCATCGCTGGAGAGGAATGAAAGTTAATTCTGAGCCTTACTCTGCTGCCCTCTCTCTGTCACCATCTCGCTCACTCTTTTTGTCTAACACTGCAGAGCACAACCCATCCTTTCCCACATGAAATGAGCTTATTCCCTCCCAGAGTTTGCACTCTGTCTTCCATTGTCATGCACAATGCTCCCTAATTATCCCCGGCATTGTGTCCAACAAAAAAAGTATTTGTGAAGGTATTCATAGCTATGAAACAAGGGAATATTGGAGAAAACAGAAACAGAAACAACAAAGTTAATGGCTTGAAAGGATGTCCTCGACATAAACATTGCCTGTGGAGACCGGGGCGAGAGTGGGCTGTGGTCTCCTTTGTTCCAACATCTTCCACAAATAACAGAGGCCACCTCGTGGTTTAATCAAACGTTTGTTTTCTAATGTGTAAATAAGCAATACTATAATAAGATCTAGCCCATATTCTGGATATTTATCTTCCTCAGTAGCTAATTAAGTAAGGGATAATTAACGAGGGGCTATGCATTCTATGGGAAATAATTAACGATGTGGACGGTTTGTTCCACGACGCGCTAGCGGAGTGGAACTAAACTTCCACGGAGTTGCATTATTTTCCAGAGTATGTATAGAGCCTCGTGTTGATTATCCCTTTTATACCATGGCTATAATTTAACACATTTGCCACTAGAAATGTGTTAATTTGCTATAATTTAACACATTTGCCACTGGAAATGTGTTCATTTGCCATTCTAAATGTGTTCAACATCCACTGAAGTAGCTAGCAAGTTTACTAGATAGCTACAGTAGTTGCCTTGGTAACCAAACCAGCAGTCCAAGCCTGCTATTATGAAAATTGAATTCAACAATGCCAGTAATGTTTTCAATTCGAATTTTGCTTTCAAAAGCAGCTCAAAAATAGAACATGTAAAAATGAACTATAGCCATTGAATTCTACCGTGCAGATATACCATGCAATATATGGAAATAATGCATGCTCTAAAATGCCCTTCAAGCCAATTAGAAACGAGTATTCAACAATGCCATGGTATAGACCCAGTCGGTATTAGATAGAACATTGCAGCCCCGCCCGCTTGTGGGGAAAACAACCTGTGGTTACCTAAATTACCCTATTGCCTCGCAGCAAATATTTGGCCTTTTTTAAACACAATTTTATTTTTGTCTGCTTGTTTTAGTCAATTACAAAACTACATTTAAGAAAAGTAAATGTTTAAAGATTACTTTTTGACATTGCCTGCTCCCGAGTGTTCTCAGTACTAAGAAAAACACTAATATTGTAGGGACTCATGACTTTTTTCAGGACAGTGCTAGCAGTCACATGAGTGAGTACTAGCTAGCCAACCGGAACATTAAGGTAGCCAAGACCAACAACAGACTATACAGCTACAATAGTGAGTGGCGTTACAAACGGACTGTACTAAACACATTAAATGTTTTACCTGTTGTTACGTTCCCCAAAAATGTCACTCAAACAGAACGGGGAAGTAACAAAGAGTCACTGACCATCAACCAAAATGAAACAGGTGGGGTTTTAGGAGGGGTTCTGAAAGACACTCATGGATGTGTCCGCTGAAAGTCGACTAGTAACAACAACTGGAACCTGATAGACCCCCATAATGAGTACCTACTAAATTTGCCCAAGAAGAGGCAAACAAAAGAAAAACCCACCCCAAACTTAAAGACAGGAAGCAAACCAACAATGATTACCATGGCATAAAAGGGACAATCAACTCGGGGCTCTATGCGTACACTGGAAAATAATGCAACTCCGTGGAAGGTGAGCTTGTGGAACACAGCTTCCATATTGTTCATTATTTTCCATAGAATGCATAGCCCCGAGTTGATTTTACCTTACTTATTTTTGATCTCTTTATAAACCTACACTCTTCGGGGAAAAAGGTGCTATCTAGAACCTAAAATGGTTCTTTGGCTGCCCCCATAGGAGAACCCTTTGAAGAACCCTTTTTGGTTCCAGGCAGAACCCTCTGGAACCAAAAAGGGTTCTGGGGCATTTTGCATTTTTCAAACACTTGAAATAGCTGTTTCCTGCAATCGAAAGCCATACTCGATCATTATGCCTAATTTGATGTATACTTTTCTGCGTAGGTTATATGAGTTACCCTTTTGACTGTTCAATTGTAATTTTAATGCGGGTGTTATTCTGAATGTTGTAAATTACACATCTCAATATACTGCACTAACATGCCTAGGGTATTATATCTAAAGTACAATACAGTACATGGGATAACACACATGATCAAAACAGGCACATGTCATGGCATCATAAATAATACACAAATATCATGCTATTACCATAAGATGCCAGATTACACTTAAATCAATTATTTGTCTGCATATCTAAGCATATCTCTTGAGCTGTCTGTATCCTCCTGTTTCTCTGCATCTCTGCTAAAATCTGGGTAAAAGGTTGAAAGGAATGTGTCTTATTCAATACATTTAGTAATTGCTTGCTTTTCTAAAGTCTAGCAACCTTGCCAGCAGGAATGCCAGCTATGATAGTTAGACAAGCTACTCTAATTTGATTGAACGCTTGAAATGGCTTGGTAGCTAGTTATGAGGTTGGGAGATTGGGAACCTATCATACCTTCTTCGAGTTCTGCTCATCACTGGCAGCTAAAAATTGAGAATGCTATGTGTTTTGCTCCATGGTGCACATTGGAAGGAACCACTTTATAGGGAGAATAGGGGGAGGGTACTCTTTGCCTGGTCCAGTCAGTGTGCCCCCTCTCCAAAATACAGCTAACAGACCTTTTTTAAAGTAATTATGATAAAACGTGGGCTTAAAAATGAAGTTTAGTAATTCATTAAACATCTGAAATGTTTTAAAACAGGACAAATCTGAGCGGGCACGTGCCTTTATGCCCCCAATGGGCATGACGCCTCTGATGTTGAGAGAGACTGTACAGAGCCATGATAGAGCTAATCCACATTTAAGACACACAAGAGAAATGAAAATGCACTCAAAAATAGAAAAATAGATTTAAGTGGCTCAGTTCTGCAGGCATTCTGCTCCCCGGACCCACCTTAAACTCAGTGATATGAAAGTGGACACTTTGAGAGTTCAAAGGTTTTCCAGTGATTGTGTTTTACCTGCACTTTGGGAGGTGTGGAATGTGCTTTAGGAAGATGTGCCCGCTGGTAAAGATGGTTTAATTGTTCTTCTGGGCTCCCTGAAACAATAGCCTCAGGCTCTCAGAGGTTCTCTCTTATACTGCTTCTCTATATTTTACGGACCAGAAGGTATTTCTAGAAAAACACAGATCGATACAATAGAATATAATACATTATTTGAATTAGTCTATGTTCTCTCTGCTCTGGTCTTTTATCTGGTTTTGTTTGAGAGGTCACATATCAAATCTAATTAACATAGAAAAAAGGTGAAACAGCAGTGGTGGCGTTGTGAGAAATAATATGTTTAACACACACACACACACACACACACACACACACACACACACACACACACACACACACACACACACACACACACACACACACACACACACACACACACACACAATGAACACCCATCAGTAAACAGAAAAATGCAGTACACACATATTTATTCTTGCCAGATAAATTGCATTATGATTTATATTATTATTGTACTGTATTAATAATCATTTAATCTGTTATTTGAAATGGAGAAAGTAAAAGGTCACAGGAAATCAATAGGTGGGACAAACATTAATGACACATTTTAAAGAATACTATTTGCATGACCGTTATACGAGCTACAACACTCAGAGAGAATTCCTATATGTGTACATTTAAGTCATTTAGCAGACGCTCTTATCCAGAGCGACTTACAGTAGTAGTAAGTGCACGCCTTTTTTGTACCTCTTCAAAAACACATTTTATTCTATATTTAACCGTGCCTGGCTCCATCAACACACTGACTTAAGAACAAAGTATTTGAGCAAGTAACATACATGGAAATCTCAACTTAGGATTCAAAAGTAGAGGTATACTCAAAACTGCAGCCGCTTTCTGTAGGTTATAAAAACGAGGTATTTATAACTGAGCGGACAAACTAATCCCTCACACAAACAAAATATAACATAACAAGACAATAAAATGCACAGTCTTGTCTGAGGATCACTTTGGGAGTGTCTCCCAACCCCATAAGAACAGAGAGCAGCTGGGTCCCTTCCCCATCTGCAGTAGCACAAAGTGGAGCATGCTACTGAATCTCATTGTGAAAACTACAGCTTGCGTCCACACACACACACACACACACACTAATGCTTTGGGGAAATGTCCACACTCACGTTATGTTTTTCAGCATGTTCTTACAGCTTACCTGCTGCCTGTCTGTCTTCCTCAGAATGGTACCAGCTGTGGTGTGGTGCGTTATTGTGTGGTGCGGAGGGAGGCACTAGTGTATCCTGTTTGTATGTAAAATCAAATCATATTGTATTTGTCACATGCGCCGAATAGAACAGGTGTAGGACTTACCGTGAAATGCTTACTCACAAGCCCTTAAGCAACAATGCAAAGTTGAAGTAATATTTGCTAAAAAAATCAATAAGTAACACAATAAAATAACAACAACGAAGCTTGTGTAGTAGGATGTGGCATTGATACGTGGTTGCGTGGCTCTGTGACTGTCACCGTGTGGTTAGCTGGACCGGCGAGTGCTGGGAATAATTCATTTGCAGAATGTATCACTTTTTATTCAGTTAAATAGAGCTTTAGTTCTTCTCGTTTGGCTGTGATACACTGTTGATCCTCCAGGATGAACAACATATGTGTGGATTTCTTGTAAATTAATTTCTGATGTCACTCTCCTATCTAAATAGCTGTACACCTGTTGTGTATGAATGTGAACATATAGGACATCCATCAGCATACTTTTACGCCATGCACTAACCCATTATAACCTCACACTGGGAGGGAGTGACTTCATGGTCCTCTGAATTTCATCCCACAGCCAGCCATTAGGGATGAGTTGGCAAGGGTGCACACACACACACACACACACACACACACACCACAGGTTGGTGGCACCTTAACTGGGGAGAACGGGCTCATGGTAATGGCTGGAGTGGAATAGTTGGAATGGGTTCAAATACCTCGAACACGTGGTTTCCAGGTGTTTGATGCCATTCCATTTGCTCCGTTCCGGCCATTATTATGAGCCGTCCTCCCCTCAGCAGCCTCCTGTGACACACACACACACACACACACACACACACACACACACACACACACACACACACACACACACACACACACACACACACACACACACACCCAGCCGATACAGTGAGTGAGTAATCCCCTGTCTACTACCACAGGGCTGCAGGCCACGGCACGGTAGACCTCATTCCAACACTGACCTTTTTACTCACTTTTAAATTACAGTAAGCCACAGCAAGGCCGACATTTCCCCTGCTGAGGGGAGACCTGCTGCCCTGTATTTACTGTATCCAATGTGTGTTTCCAGTACGGCAGACAGAGCGATAAAAAAGCAATTGAACCTCATAGAGGGATTAGGGCTGCCCACAGCACCACTTTAATCAGAGAACAGTAGAGCCTAAAATATATTATTCCCTGCAGATTAAATGAGTCTCTGCAGAGAGATCTGTTCAGGGTGTTGATGGTAATAATAACTGAAAGATGGTTTAAAAAATACCTGGCTGGATCTAGGCTCTACAGGCCTGCATGTTGTATCTAACATAGACATTTGAATTATATGGTAGTGTATTTACACCCTGGCATCTGTACAGTGTGTGGTGTCGGTCCTGTATCTATGTTTTGAATCCCACCCTACTAGTGTAATGTTGATCTTTTTTGGTTTGTTTTTGTTTTCGTGGCCCTTGACTTGCAGAACATCCCACAAGATCGAAGGGTTCCACACCCTTTCATTTTACAGCGTGTCTCTGTTTATTAATTGTTTCCTTTATTTGACTGGAGGACACTTTCTCTTTTACAACAACAACCTGACATGTGCCTTAATGCGCGGCGATGCCAAGGTGAGTACAGATAATGACATTTCAAAAGTGCATTGCCTTGTAGGCACACCCGTTGTCAAATGCACAGGCTTTCAATTCAGTTTCATCATTCCTCGTGGGTGCTTCTTCGTGTGGATAGTGTTGTCATGGTGAGCCCGGCTGTTGTGTTCAGTAATGTGGGGTTCTAGCTCAGTTGAGTATTAAATCAGTCGCTTTAAGAATGTATCACGTGAAGGGTAGGTGCACAGGTGCACACTATTTTATATGAGTTGCTAACATGTTGATCTAAAGTAAAGAAGTTCAGTTTAATTCCACAACAAGCCTCTGTGCATCTGTAGCACCGGGTTGAAGGACTGACTTCTGATAGAGTGGTACACATTAGTAGTAGTACATTGATACATTAATCATATAAACCAAATAGAGAACCATAAATCTGAGGTCCCGTATTTAAAAAAGTGTCTCAGAGTAGGAGTGCTGATCAGTGGAGGCTGGTGGGTGGAGCAAAAGGAGGATGGTCTCATTGTAATGGCTGGAATGGAATAAATGGAACGGTATCAAACACATCAAACATATGGAAACAACATTTATTCCATTCCAGCCATTACAATGATTCCGTCCTCCTATAGCTCCTCCCACCAGCCTCCTCTGGTGCTGATCAAGGAACAGGTCCTCCCTGTCTATGTAATCTTATTCATTATGATCTATAATGAAAAACAGTTCCTACATCAGCACTCCTACTCTAAAACACGTTGTAAATATGGGGGCACTGGGCATGTGCACTGTGAAACCACAATAATTAATCAAACCTTCCAGGACAAGACACCAGCTGAAAAGAGACCATGCCCCCGTGGCCCCTTTCTCCGAGGGTTCATACGTTTTGACCCACTTTCAAGTTTTGTCACGTGCACAAGTACAGTGAAATGCCTTTCTTGCATGCTCTAAACCCAACAATGCAGCAATCAATATAAATGTAGTACTAAAAATAACAAAAAGGTCAAACAAAAACACAAGAAATAAGAAGAACACAGGAAAGTAAGTAAGCTATATACAGGGTCAGTTCCAATACCATATTTACATTGTGCTGGGATACTAGAGTGATAGAGGTAGATATGTATAGGGGTAAGGTGACTAGGCATTAGGATATATGATAAACAGAGTGGGAGCAGCGTATATGATGATCGTATGTGAGTGTGTAGAGTCCGTATAAATGTGTGTCCATGTTATTTGTGTGAGTAAATGAAGTGTGTGGGTGTGTGTGTGAGCATAGTATTTGATATAAGAATACTTAATATAAAATACAAGGCTCAACTCAGACAGGCTTATCAGAGTCGTGTCGTCAGCAAACTTGATAATGGTGTTGGAGTCACGTGTTGCCATGCAGTTGTGGGTGAACAGGGAGTACAGGAGGGGACTAAGCACGCACACCTGTGGGTCCCCCGTGTTGAGGGTCTGCGTGGCGGAGTTGATACTCTCACCACCTAGGCTCGGCCCATCAGGAAGTCCAGGATCCAGTTGCAGAGGGAGGTGTTCAGTCCCAGGCTTGTAAGATTGATGAGCTTTATTAAGGAGACAATGGTGTTGAACGCAGAGTTGCAGTCAATGAACAGGATTCACACATAGGTATTCCTCTTATCTAGGTGGGTGAGGGCAGTGTGGAGTGTAATTGAGATTGCGTCGTCTATGGATCTGTTGGGGCGGTATGCAAATTGGAGTGGATCTCGGGTGTCTGGGATGATGGACTTGATGTGTGCCATAACCAGCCTCTCAAAGCACTTCATGATTTCAGATGTGAGTGCTACAGGGCGGTAGTCATTGTGGCATTAAGGCTTAGAGTTCTTGGGAACAGGAATTGTGGTGGTCAGTTTAATAAGACATGTGGGGATTACGGACTGGGACAAGGAGAGGTTGAAAATGACCTTGAGTATGCCTGCCAGCTGTTCTGTGCCTCGGAGAGCGAAATCACCCAGTCCTCTGGGTCGGTGGTGGCACGGTGTTGTTATTGTCGAAGCGTGCATAAAATGCATTGAGTTCGTCTGGTAGAGAGGCATCTTTGAGCAGATCACGGCTGGCTCTTCCTTTGTAATCTGTAATGGACTGTAGCCCCTGCCACATGCGGTGGGCGTCGGAGCCTGTTTCATTTGATTCCACCTTAATCCTATATTGTCCTTTTACTCGTTTCAGGACTCTGTGGAGGTCAACGTGGGACTTCTTGTACTTGTTTCTGTCCTCAGCCGTAGCCTCATGGTTGTCTGTGATAGCCTTGTGTGTGGTAGCCCTGTCCTTTAGTTTAGTGCTAACCTCTGTGTTAATCCAGGGCTTTTGATTGTGGAAGCAGGGAACCTGCATACCCAGTCAGGTTTGCTGCTTCTAGGGGAAGAGGTGGCCAGTTTTCCTTTCACCTTAATCTCAACAGAACTCCCACTCTCTTGCCTCTGCTGGTGTTTCCTCTTGGATACCCCGAAAATTGGGTCGGAATTATAGAAGGGGGAGGGTTTGGCCGGGGGAGCTTTACTTAGCTCATCGCGCTCTAGCGACTTCATGTGGCGGGCCTGGCGCCTGTGTTCCTCCAACACATTGGTGCAGCTGGCTTCGGGGTTAAGCGGGCGGGTGTTAAGAAGCGCAGTTTGGCGGGTCATATTTCGGAGGACGCATGACTCGACCTCCGCCTCTCCCAAGCCCATTGGGGAGTTGCAGCGATGAGACAAGTTTGAAATTGGGGAGAAAAAGGGGAGAAAAAAACAATTATAATGACAAAAAAAGCATTCAATAGCGGCTACAATCACAAAATAGCAAAGTTGGGTTGGAGCTCGCAAAACGGCGGCCATATAGAACGTCGCCATCAGCGCAATTGTTTTGGCTGCGGTCGAGCTTCCCAGAGAATATCAAATGGATCCAACACCTCTTATCTTTTATGCATTCATATTTGACAAGCCTGCATTCAAGATTTACAAAAGAAGTAGTATACTGCACCTAAATAAATGCCTTGTACAAGAGCGGTTAAATGTGCTTTTTGTTTTCCGTGTTTTAATCATATTTGAACATTGTAACACTAACCTCTCTCCCCAAACTCCTTCCCAGAACTTGTTTTCAAACGGTTGTGCGATAAATGCACAGTGGCTACTGTGTATCCCAATAATCTCTCCCTTCTCCCAAAGTTTGTGCTTGTCTACTTCCCTTTACTGATTCGAAAGGAAATGACTGGTATAAGAAATATGGTGGAAACTTCCACTAGCCCATCCCTCTACCAACCCAATGCTTTTAGATTTGTGGGAAGTACAGAATGAGTATACATTTCAGGAGAAATTAGAGATTATTGGGACGCAGCCAGTAATTTGTCTTAAATCATTTGAAATATTTCAAGATAATCAGCACATACACCCCAGTACGCACCAAGGTCAGCTGTCCATCACGCTGTAGGAGGGCCATTGTGATTATCCTGAAACGCCCACCCTATTCATTTTGCAGTTTATACTTCACAGTGATTCATACGTACAGTGCCTTCAGAAAGTATTCACACCCCTTGATTTTTCCCCACATTTTGTTGTGTTACAAAGTGGGGTTAAAATTGATTTAATTGTAATTTCTTGTCAGTGTTCTACACAAAATACTCTATTGTTAAAGTGGAAGAAAAACTCGAACATCATTTTTTTATCATGAAAAATAAAATATCTTGATTAGATAAGTATTCAGTCTTTACAGAGAATCAGTCTTTACAGAGTAAGTCTCGAAGAGCTTTCTACACCTGGATTGTAGAACATTTGCCCATTATTCTTTTCAAAACATACCTGCAGTGAAGCTGCTCAATATTTACATTACATTCAGTCATCTAGCAGACTCCCATCTAGAGCGACCCACAGGAGTAACCAGGGTCATGCGCCAGATCTCCTACCAAGTCGAATCGGGAACCTGAACCCACAGTTCTCCCCGAGAGCTGCCCCCACCCCCAAGCCACCATCCCCCTCCAACCCAACCAAAACCACCACCCACCTAATGTGCCAACAACCAACAAAAAGAACAAAAGAGAAATTGGGGAAAAACAAAGGAAAACCACAGCAGAAAACAATGCAAAAACAAAAGACCTCAAGGACAACAAATATCAAAGCTGTATGTGTTTATGTGTGGCACTATTTACATGTGTTTATGCCAAATCCTAACCCGGACGACGCTGGGCCAATTGTGCACCGCCCTATGCGAGTCCCATGGTGTCTTCTTGGTAATCAACTCCAGTGTACTGTACACTGCCCACAAAATGAGGTGGAAACTGAGCTGCACTCCCTAACCTTCTGCCAAATGTATGACCATATTAGAGATACATATTTCCCTCAGATTACACAGATCCACAAAGAATTCGAAAACAAACCCAATTTTGATAAACTCCCATATCTACTGGGTGAAATAACCCACTGTGCCATCACAGCAGCAAGATGTGTGACCTGTTGCCACAAGAAAAAGGCAACCAGTGAAGAACAAACACCATTGTAAATACAACCCATATTAATGTTTATTTATTTTCTCTTTTTCACTTTAACCATTTGCACATCGTTACAACACTGTATATATACATAATATGACATTTGAAATATTTTTATTATTTTGGAACTTCTGTGAGTGTAATGTCTACTGTTCATTTTTATTGCTTATTTCACTTTTGTTTATTATCTACTTCACTTGCTTTGGCAATGTTAACATTTGTGTCATTCTCAAAACTTTTGGCCACGACTGTAGATTTGGTCTTGTGTTTTAGGTCATTTTCCTGCTGAAAGGTGAATTAATCTCCCAGTGTTTGGTGGAAAGCAGACTCAACCAGGCTTCCCTCTAAGATTTTGCCTGTGTTTAGCTCCATTCCATGTATTTGTTATCCTGAAAAACTTCCCAGTCCTTAACAATTACAAGCATACCCATAACATGATGCAGCCACTACAATGCTTGAAAATATTTAGAGTGGTGCTCAGTAATGTGTTGTATTGGATTTGCCCCAAACATAAAATGTTGTACTCAGGACAAAAAGTGAATTGCTTTGCCAAATTTTTAGCATCATTTTATTTAACCTTTATTGAACTAGGCAAGTCAGTTAAGAACAAATTCTTATTTACATTTGACGGCCTACCCCAGCCAAACTCAGACGACGCTGGGCCAATTGTGCGCTTCCCATGGGACTCCCAATCACTGTCGGATGTGATGCAGCCTGCATTACTTTAGTGCCTTGTTGCAAATGTGCATGTTTTGGAATATTTTTATTCTGTACAGGTTTCCTTCTTTTCATTCTGTCAATTAGGTTATTATTGTGGAGTAACTACAATGTTGTTGATCCATCCTCAGTGTTTTCCTATCACAGCCATTAAACTATGTAACTTTTTTAACCATTGGCCTCATGGTGAAATCCCTGAGAGATTTCCTTCCTATCCGGCAACTGAATTAGGAAGGACGCCTGTATCTTTGTAGTGACACAACATCCGAAGTGTAATTAATAACTTCACCATGCTCAAAGGGATATTCAATGTTTTTATTTTGACCCATCTACCAATATGTGCCCTTTGCAAGGCATTGGAATACCTCCCTGGTCTTTGTGGTTGAATCTGTGTTGGAAATTCACTGCTCAACTAAGGGACCTTACAATTAGTTGTATGTGTGGGGTACAGATATGTGGTAGTCATTTAAAAATCATGTTAAACACTATTATTGCACACATAGTGAGGCCATGGAACTTATTATGTGAGTTGTTAAGTACATTTTTTACTCCTAAACTTATTTAGGCATGCCATAACAAACGGGTTGAATACTTATTGACGCAAGAGATTTCAGCTTTCTATTTGTAATTAATTTGTAAAAATGTCTAAAAACATAATTCCACTTTGACATTATGGGGTATTGTGTGTAGGCCACTGACAAAATATCTAAATTTAATCCATTTTAAATTCAGGCTGTAACACAAAAGCATTTGGAAAAAGGCTGTGAATACTTGCTGAAGGTAATAAGGTAGGTAATAATTATGTCCTGAAGGGGAATAAAATATAATGTGTCATTTCACCTCTACATATCCTATTACCTGAATCCAATTGTGGTCATTTACATGTTATGTAATCTAAGGAGAGCTCAGCAAAGTGTGTAATAAAAGTTGGTGAAATAATTGTCGTCAAACTACAGGTATTGGAAGAGGTGGATTTGAATACATTACGAACAGGTTGCTGGGCTGGCATACATTATACAATTAGTTATATATATTTTTTTACATATCACTCTATCCCTTATTCCAGAAAACAATAAACCCTTTAACATTGTAATGCTCTGATTCAAGTCTTCAGACAGAATTCAACGCAATTCATCTAAATATTAATCAGGATTTTCTTTAACCTGGGTACCAGTCTGGTTGTGCTAAAATTGCATATGACTCAGAGAACAAGCAGTGGAATGTTAGCACAAACAGACTGGTACCCAAGCTACAGATCTTTGCTTCTCATATGAAAAGGAAGACTGTGCATTTTCATTTCAAGCATCGCAAGAGGAGTAATGAACATTGTTCAAAGCCAGACTTAACCTGGTAACTGTGTGATTAATTGGGGGTTGCAGGTCTACCCGGAGCTTACTGCTAGAGACGCAACCCAGGCTGAGGCTGTCAGCCTTTCTGGGGCAGTCACTGGTGGACAGACCACAGAGACAAGACCTGATACCAGAAATAAATCAATGGCAGGATTATTATTTATTGTCTAGAAAACTGGAATTTTTAACATATGCCCTCAATTTGGACTTTCTCGCTATGGAAACAAGCATAGTTCTCTCCTCAGGACCATTTTTAGAGTAACATACCAAACACAGGGTTAGAACACTGCAGAAAGAAGTACCAATTATGCTCTTAGCATTATGTCGAACATACAGAAGGCACAGTGCAAAAATACAGTGCCTGCAACTAGTAATTTCATTTATTTCAAATGGCCAGGGTCAAGTCAATATACCAGAAGACAAGGTGTACTATGCTGTATGGCAGTGTGGATAGAGCCCTTGCTGTTGCTTTTGTTGACATATGAATGCTACAGTATGTCAAAGCGTCTATTCCCTACATTCAGTTCATTCAAGCTTGTTTTGTTCTACCATCAGGACTACAAACTGTAACCTGACCTTCGACCTAGGGAAACAATGATTCTTACATTGTCAATGAAATGTGTAAACAGTCACTGTATGTCTATTCAGAGTTAGTTAAAGATGCCTTGTTGCTTATTCACCACTATTCAATTCAAGGTCTAGAATGTTAGCTAGTCATTTGGAATAAAAAAATGTGCAGATGGATTCTCAGTTGATTAACTTACATTCCATTTAAGTTAGAATTAAAAACGTTTTTGTTCAGCGCAATGTGGAAATGTGGCATCACACATACATTAAAAAACCATCTAGCTAAACAGAATCACTTCAGGCTCCGTTTGTATTTACAGTAAGGATGAATTTATGCTTGTAAAGCCCAACATAGCCCAACAGAAGAGATGAAAAAAGAAGAGGGGCCCAATTTATGTTAATCCATTCACTGGTGTCCTGAATAAAGCGTGAAACATGAGACAATAATTCATTTAATGTCACTTAATGTTAGTAGTAGAGTTTGGGAAAGTCCTCCCTGCAGACTCCTCAGGTTGCAGCCAGACCTCTGTGTTGACATCTCTCCAGCCCCGTGGGCCATTAGGGCATTCCCATGATGCATCTCCCCAGCCCCTCCAGCCATTGGGGCATTCCCAGACTTTCCTCTGACTGACTCAGAACCCGCTGGTCTTATGACAGTCATCCTCTCAGGGTGTTGTGGGGATACCAGCAGCTGGGTAAAGCCTATGTGCGGATCAAATGCCACCCTATTCCCTACATAGTGCACTACTTTTGACCAGAGCCCTATTGGTCCTGGTCAAAATGTGTGCACTCTATAGGGAAGAGGGTGCTGCTTTGGACACCGACTAATATCTCATCTGGGTATCTGCTAGTACTGTAAACCCTGAGGCTTCCTGATTATCTCACTGCAGGTCAGGAGGGTCTCTAGCTCAGGGAGTAGAGAGAGGCACATTGACTTACAACACACACACACACACCATGTTGTCTCACCCACTATCCCAACTGATCCCGTGGGCCTTTATACGCTGCTCGTTACCAGATCCTTGCAGGAAAACTATGTTAAGACCATTTCCTAAAATGTGACTTACTCAATTATTCATATAGAGACATATCGGTTGTGAATACAGACATGTAAATATGATAATAGGTCAAGGTAGCTATCAGAAATATCTACTGACCATGGAAAACAGAACCAAGATGTGAACCAATTTAAGATGTGTCAGGGTATAATTTTATCACACTTCATATCATGACGTCTCCCCATCCTCCTATCCTATGTCGTTTTGATGTCAATCAATATTGGGCTGAACCCATCTGTGACCTTTAGGGTATAAGGGTCACTTCACAAAACCCCAGAGTGACCCTCAGGCATGGATGAGTGCATTTTACATTAGCAGCATCTTCCATAAAGGTATTCTGTTTGTGAATCCTTCCTTGACCAAGAAAGATCAATGAAATAGGAGGTCACTATGCTAGGTTCACAGATTTCATGAATATCTTTGCTATGCTGAGACGACAGGTGATAAAATATGTATTCAGCACCTTAAGTGCTAAACCTCTTCTTTGTGTCTGTTTTATGGGATTGGCAGTTATGGGAAGTTCTTACAGAAAGACAAAGCCATGAGATGACATTCATAACATGTATTTCACCTCTAAAGTATCTGAATGTCCATAAAATATGGATATGTTCTGCATAGAATATGCTGAGGATGGCTTACTCTGCATGGTGCATTATTCTGCACAAAAGGAAGTCTAAACCCAGCAAAATGGGAACATTCCCAGAACATTAGCTAAGATTGATCTAACCTTAAGATGATCAAATCCCTGAAAACATTCGAAGAATGTGGGAAAAGTCTGGTGGGAACATTGTTGGGACATAACAAAAGAAGAACACTAATTTGGTTACTACATGATTCCATATTGTCACGCCCTGATCTGTTTCACCTGTCCTTGTGATTGTCTCCACCCCCTCTAGGTCTCGCTTATTTTCCCCAGTGTATTTATCCCTGTGTTTCCTGTCTCTCTGTGCCAGTTCGTCTTGTATGTTTCCAAGTCAACCAGCTTTTTTCCCGTTTGCCTGCTGTTGCATTCTCCTTTTACTAGTCCTCCCGGTTTTGACCCTTGCCTGTTTCTGGACTTTGTAACCGCCTGACCTTTCTGCCTGCCTTGACCACCAGCCTGTCTACCACTCTGTACCTCCTGGACTCTGATCTGGTTTTGACCTTTTGCCTGTCGACGACCATTCTCTTGCCTACCCCTTTGGATTAATAAACATTGTAAGACTCCAATCATCTGCCTCCTGTGTCTGCATTTGGGTCTCGCCTTGATACATATGTGTTATTTTGTAGTTTTGATGTCTTCACTATTATCCTACAATGTAGAAAATAGTAAAAATAAAGAAAAACCCTTGAATAAGTAGGTGTGTCCAAACTTTTGACTGGTACTGTAAATGTTTAAGATATGACTGCATCGGTCCGCAGACCCCAAACTGATCCAAATGTACTATGCATCGGTCAGAAAATCTATTCAAACGTTACGAATCGGCGATGAACTTTTTTGTTGTACTTTCATTTTACATTACGAAAATACCTAATATTTTGTGACAACTGATAGGTCCTCTCCTTCAGTGTCGAACTAAGCATCCCAGCTAGCAATGAGGAATCGGCCCAGAAGCGGCCCTCTTCCGGGGGGCCGGAACTGATTGAATCAACCCGGGTGTCGGACTCGGCCCAGAATCAAAATGAATGACTGTCCAGAATCAGCCCAACTACATCTGGTTGTTTCCGTCTACCGGAATTCAGCCTGAAATTGCCAGCATATTACCAGAATCCCCCCCAGAAACGTCCCGATGTAAATGTATACAAAATTACCCGATTTAGTCATTTTACATATTGTAGTCAACATGGGCCAGCATTCCTGTGGAACACTTTCAACACCTTGTAGAGTCCATGCCCTTGACGAATTAAGGCTGTTCTGAGGGGAAAAGGGTGGGGTGCATATCAATATTAGGAAGGTGTCCAATAATGTTTTGTGCACTCAGTGTATATGGTCAATTTTAGATATATAGGGTAAAGTTGATAATTTTATAATGAGGAATCCCTTTTGCGAGGCGCACTGACTGCATGGCCAAAGCGGGAGGAGAAAAGAAGCTCACTAAAAACTTCAAAATTGTCAAAACCATTCGATTTTTAGATGGGGGTTAAATCCAAAATTGTGTTATATATTCTAATTTGTAAATTATACATAGTGATACATTACTAGCTCAAACACATAATCTGCAAAAATGACATGTTAATTAGTGGGTGATGGTGATTTCAGAAACAAACAAAGTGTTGGTGGTGGTGGTGAACAGCTCCCCATCCATATTTCTTCCATTTCCCAGTGATGGAGACCTCTGTGCTCTTGGAAACTTACAACACTCTAGAAAGTGTTTTATACCCTTCCCCAGATATATATATGCCTCATCACAATTCTATCTCAGAGATCTATGGACAGTTCCTTGGACTTCATGGTATAGTTTCTGAAGGCAATTTCTGAAGGCACTGTACATCATTTACACACACACACAGAGAGAGAGAGAGAGAGAATGAGAATGAGAGAGAGAGAGAGACAGAGAGAGAGCTCAGCTCAACTCATGAGCTCCATCAGCAGCAGATTTGAATTTAGAATGGAAAATGAATGAATGAATGTTTATGCAACACATGTTAGTGCATTGTAACGTATCGCATCGATTTGTCCTCTAATCAAACATAATCGCACCGAATCATTTCAAACTAAAATGTATCGTTCCTGTATCTTATCTATCGGAGCCCATGTATCAAATCAAATCAAATTTTATTAGTCACATACACATGGTTAGCAGATGTTAATGCGAGTGTAGCGAAATGCTTGTGCTTCTAGTTCCGACAATGCAGTAATAACCAACAAGTAATCTAACCTAACAATTCCACAACTACTACCTTATACACACACAAGTGTAAAGGGATAAAGAATATGTACATAAAGATATATGAATGAGTGGTGGTACAGAACGGCATAGGCAAGATGCAGTAGATGGTATAGAGTACGGTATATACATATGAGATGAGTACTGTAGGGTATGTAAACATAAAGTGGCATAGTTTAAAGTGGCTAGTGGTACATGTATTACATAAAGATGGCAAGATGCAGTAGATGATATAGAGTACAGTATATACATATGAGATGGGTAATGTAGGGTATGTAAACATTATATTAAGTGGCATTGTTTAAAGTGGCTAGTGGTACATTTTTACATAATTTCCATCAATTCCCATTTTTAAAGTGGCTGGAGTTGAGTCAGTATGTTGGCAGCGGCCGCTAAATGTTAGTGGTGGCTGTTTAACAGTCTGATGGCCTTGAGATAGAAGCTGTTTTTCAGTCTCTCGGTCCCTGCTTTGATGCACCTGTACTGACCTCGCCTTCTGGATGATAGCGGGGTGAACAGGCAGTGGCTTGGGTGGTTGTTGTCCTTGATGATCTTTATGGCCTTCCTGTGACATCGGGTGGTGTAGGTGTCCTGGAGGGCAGGTAGTTTGCCCCCGGTGATGCGTTCTGCAGACCTCACTACCCTCTGGAGAGCCTTACGGTTGTGGGCGGAGCAGTTGCCGTACCAGGCGGTGATACAGCCCGACAGGATGCTCTCGATTGTGCATCTGTAGAAGTTTGTGAGTGCTTTTGGTGACAAGCCGAATTTCTTCAGCCTCCTGAGGTTGAAGAGGCGCTGCTGCGCCTTCTTCACGACGCTGTCTGTGTGGGTGGACCAATTCAGTTTGTCCGTGATGTGTACGCCGAGGAACTTAAAACTTTCCACCTTCTCCACTACTGACCCGTCGATGTGGATAGGGGGGTGCTCCCTCTGCTGTTTCCTGAAGTCCACAATCATCTCCTTTGTTTTGTTGACGTTGAGTGTGAGGTTATTTTCCTGACACCACACTCCGAGGGCCCTCACCTCCTCCCTGTAGGCCGTCTCGTCGTTGTTGGTAATCAAGCCTACCACTGTAGTGTCATCCGCAAACTTGATGATTGAGTTGGAGGCGTGCATGGCCACGCAGTCGTGGGTGAACAGGGAGTACAGGAGAGGGCTCAGAACGCACCCTTGTGGGGCCCCAGTGTTGAGGATCAGCGGGGTGGAGATGTTGTTACCTACCCTCACCACCTGGGGGCGGCCCGTCAGGAAGTCCAGGACCCAGTTGCACAGGGCGGGGTCGAGACCCAGGGTCTCGAGCTTGATGACGAGTTTGGAGGGTACT
Source organism: Salvelinus namaycush (assembly GCF_016432855.1). Classification (NCBI taxonomy): domain Eukaryota; kingdom Metazoa; phylum Chordata; class Actinopteri; order Salmoniformes; family Salmonidae; genus Salvelinus; species Salvelinus namaycush. Next base: position 39,331,364 of record NC_052308.1, read on the forward strand.
ATGGTGTTAAATGCTGAGCTGTAATCGATGAACAGCATTCTCACATGGGTATTCCTCTTGTCCAGATGGGTTAGGGCAGTGTGCAGTGTGGTTGCGATTGCGTCGTCTGTGGACCTATTGGGTCGGTAAGCAAATTGGAGTGGGTCTAGGGTGTCCGGTAGGGTGGAGGTGATATGGTCCTTGACTAGTCTCTCAAAGCACTTCATGATGACGGAAGTGAGTGCTACGGGGCGGTAGTCGTTTAGCTCAGTTACCTTAGCTTTCTTGGGAACAGGAACAATGGTGGCCCTCTTGAAGCATGTGGGAACAGCAGACTGGGATAAGGATTGATTGAATATGTCCGTAAACACACCAGCCAGCTGGTCTGCGCATGCTCTGAGGACGCGGCTGGGAATGCCGTCTGGGCCTGCAGCCTTGCGAGGGTTAACACGTTTAAATGTTTTACTCACCTCGGCTGCAGTGAAGGAGAGCCCGCAGGTTTTGGTAGGGGGCCGTGTCAGTGGCACTGTATTGTCCTCAAAGCGGGCAAAAAAGTTGTTTAGCCTGTCTGGGAGCAAGACATCCTGGTCCGCGACGGGGCTGGTTTTCTTTTTGTAATCCGTGATTGACTGTAGACCCTGCCACATACCTCTTGTGTCTGAGCTGTTGAATTGCGACTCGATTTTGTCTCTGTACTGGGACTTAGCCTGTTTGATTGCCTTGCGGAGAGAATAGCTACACTGTTTGTATTCGGTCATGCTTCCGGTCACCTTGCCCTGGTTAAAAGCAGTGGTTCGCGCTTTCAGTTTCACGCGAATGCTGCCGTCAATCCACGGTTTCTGGTTTGGGAATGTTTTAATCGTTGCTGTGGGTACGACATCGTCAATGCACTTCCTAATGAACTCGCTCACCGAATCAGCATATTCGTCAATATTGTTGTTGGACGCAATGCGGAACATATTCCAATCCGCGTGATCGAAGCAGTCTTGAAGCGTGGAATCAGATTGGTCGGACCAGCGTTGAACAGACCTGAGCGCGGGAGCTTGTTGTTTTAGTTTCTGTTTGTAGGCTGGAATCAACAAAATGGAGTCGTGGTCAGCTTTTCCGAAAGGGGGGCGGGGGAGGGCCTTATATGCGTCGCGGAAATTAGTATAACAATGATCTAGGGTTTTTCCAGCCCTGGTAGCACAATCGATATGCTGATAGAATTTAGGGAGTTTTGTTTTTAGATTAGCCTTGTTAAAATCCCCAGCTACGATGAATGCAGCCTCAGGGTGTGTGGTTTCCAGTTTACAAAGAGTCAGATAAAGTTCGTTCAGGGCCATCGATGTGTCTGCTTGGGGGGGAATATATACGGCTGTGATTATGATCGAGGAGAATTCCCTTGGTAGATAATGCGGTCGACATTTGATTGTGAGGAGTTCTAGATCAGGTGAACAGAATGACTTGAGTTCCTGTGTGTTGTTATGATGATCACACCACGTCTCGTTAATCATAATACATAGATACATAGCAAATTGTCTTGGAAGGGAAAGATGCACATCCCTAATTACAAGCGATAGGTTCCCAAAGCACAAAATATTATTAGTTGTGATGACATTCATACAATGTTAAAGTTAGGTTGCACAGGACATTCCATTAAAGGGAAACCACTCAAAAACATAAACAAATATTAGTCCACTGTTGCATTTTATATCATCATGATGATGTGGCCGGTGACACTTTGTTTCTTGAAAGTCCAATATCTTGAAATCTTGACTGCTAACATCCAAAACACTTTGGGTCTGTATCAACAGCGATAGATAATGACAGCTTTTGGGTGAATTTTCCCTTTAATGTTGTAAGAATGTTGACAGCACACATGTTCTAAGTTCTTTAAAGATTCCCAGAACATTTAGTTCATTATTGGGAGTTGTCTGGGATGTTGCAAGAATGTTCTTGTGATATTCACATATTTAAAAAAAAAAAAAAAGAAAAAAAGAAAAGAGGTTCCACAGAATATTCCCACAATATTGTAGAATGTTCCACAATTTCCAAATAAGTCCTTTTTTTATGACATATTTGTTTTACGTGAACATAATATTCCATTGATGTTTACACAATATATATTTTAGCTTGTCTTGGAGGTCGTCAGAATATTTCAGTTTGACCTAATATTACCACAACATTCTCAGTATGCACATTTCTAGTAATACTTCCCCATTATGTTTCTCTCCAGATTCAATGGCAATTCGCATTTGAGGCTTGTATTGTGATAGACACACATGGCATTTAATTGAATTCATAGGACATTTGAACAGCATTTAATCATACAAACACAACAATATTTTTTACACTTCATACAGTGGCTTCGGAAAGTCTTCAGACCCCTTGACTCAATCTATACACCCCATAATGACAAAGCAAAAACAGTTTTTTAGAAATATTTGCACATTTATATACAGTATATATAAAAAAATGAAATATGACATTTACATAAGTAGTCAGTCCCTTTACTCAGTACTTTGTTGAAGCACCTTTGGCAGCGATTACAGCAACGATTCTTCTTGGGTATGGCGCTACAAGCTTCGCACACCTGTATTTGGGGAGTTTCTCCCATTCTTCTCTGCAGATCCTTTCAAGCTCTGTCAGGTTGGATGGGGAGCGTTGCTGCACATCTACTTTCAGGTCTCTCCAGAGATGATCGATCTGGTTCAAGTCCGGACTCTGGCTGGGCCACTCAAGGACATCCTGCATTGTCTTGGCTGTGTGCTTAGGGTCGTTGACCTGTTGGAAGGTGAACCTTCGCACCAGTCTGAGGTCCTGAGCGCTCTAGAGCAGGTTTTTCATTTAGGATCTTTCTGTACTTTTCTTCGATCATCTTTGCCTCAATCCTGACTAGTCTCCCAGTCCTTGCCGCTGAAAAACATCCCACAGCATGATGCAACCACCACCATGCTTCACCGTAGGGATGGTGCAGGTTTCCTCCAGACGTGACGCTTGGCATTCAGGCAAAATAGTTCAATATTGGTTTCATCAGGACAGAGAATCTTGTTCTTCATGGTCTGAGAGTCTTTAGGTGCCTTTTGGCAAACTCCAAGCAGGCTGTCATGTGCCTTTTACATCTGTCTGGCCACTCTACCATAAAGGCCTGATTGGTGGAGTGCTGCAGAGATGGTTGTCCTTCTGGAAGGTTCTCCCATCTCCACAGAGGAACTCTAGAGCTCTGTCAGAGTGACCATCAGGTTCTTGGTCACCTCCCTGAGCAAGGCCCTTCTCATCCAATTGCTTACTTTGGCCAGGCAGCCAGGTACCAAACGTCTTCCAATTAAGAATGATGAAGGCCAATGTGTTCTTGGGGACCTTCAATGATGCAGAAATGTTTGGGTACCCTTCCCCAGATCTGTGTCTCGACAATCCTGTCTCAAAGCTCTATGGATAATTCCTTTGACCTCATGGCTCTCCATTTTTGCTCTGATAGGCACTGTCAATTGTGGGAACTAATATTGACAGGTGTGTACCTTTCCAAATCATATCCAATCAATTGAATTTACCACAGGTGGACTCCAATCAAGTTGTAGAAACATCTCAAGGATGATCAATGGAAACAGGATGCACCTGAGCTCAATTTTGAGTCTCATAGCAAAGGGCTGAATACTTATGTAAATAAGGTATTTCTGTTTTATTTAATTTTTTCATTAGCAAAAATGTAAAAAAAACAAACAAAAAAAAAAAACGTTTCACTTTGTCATTATGGGGTATTGTGTGTAGATTGCTAAGGATTGTTTTTGATTTCATCCATTTTAAAATAAGGCCGTAATGTAACAAAATGTGGAAAAAGTCAAGGGGTCTGAATACTTTACGACAGCTCTGTATGTTGACAATCTGCACGTGGGTTTGAACCTGAAATCTTCGGATATTCAGACAGATCTTGGCATAGTTCTGTTATAATCTCCACCCGGCACAGCCAGAAGAGGACTGGCCACCCCTCATAGCCTGGTTCCTCTCTAGGTTTCTTCCTAGGTTTTGGCCTTTCTAGGGAGTTTTTCCTAGCCACCGTGCTTCTACACCTGCATTGCTTGCTGTTTGGGGTTTTAGGCTGGGTTTCTGTACAGCACTTCGAGATATTAGCTGATGTACGAAGGGCTATATAAAATAAACTTGATTGATTGAAACTTGATCATTAAAACCCCCTAGAGTTGATAAAACATTTTTTTAAATAATAATTGCAGAAATACTAGTATGCATACAAGAAGTATACAAACAGACAATGATAACATATGCTAGGCGGTACAACAAATTACAGATTATACAAAGAGTTTAAAAGATACACACGTATTGATTGTTTTAACAGATTTCTTATTGGAAGAATGTAGAATGGTCTTAGCGTACTGCTAACTCCTTAATAGAAAACATGGAAAAGTGGTTTTTTATTAGTGAATTTACATTTATGAATATGACATTTTTCTATTAGCACAATTAGATTTAAGAGGTAAAATAGTTTTTCTTTATCCTTATTATCGTTAAGGAAACCAAGCAGCACATTCTCCCATAATAAACAAAAGTCATCAGCCGCGGCCCGCTAGCTGTCTAGAGCATATCAGACTGTTAGCGAATAGGCCCATCGGCCAATTTCTCGGGCCCCTATACCTATTTTGCCAATAGGCCTGGGCCCCTTTCACTCAACGAAGCCCTGCTTATCTATCACGACTGGACGACCGACGTAATATTGGACTGTTAACTGAATAGATCCATCAGCTAATTTCTTGGGCCACTATACCTATTTTGCCAATAGGACTTGGACCCCTCTGCTACTCGGAACCGTACTAATCCATCACGACTGGTCTATCGACGTCACCGCACGGGGAGGGCTAAAACAGACTTTCCTCTGTCGCAATGTCCCTCTAAGGCCCATCTGTTAGCTTGCTAGCCCCGACCTGCTAGCTGTCTGAATCGCCATGTCTCCAGCCAGCCCAACCACTCACAGGGCCCCTATTGATCACTCGGCTACGCATGCCTCTCCCTAATATCAATATGCCTTGTCCATTACTGTCCTGGTTAGTGATTATTGTCTTATTTCACTGTAGAGCCTTTAGCCCTGCTCAATATGCCTTAACCAACCATTAAGTTACACCTCCCACATATGTGGTGACATCACCTGGTTTAACTTCTCTGGGATATGTGGGATGCTAATGTCCCACTTGGCCAAAAGCCAGTAAAAATGCAGCGCGCCAAATTCAAATAAATTACTCTAAAAATCAATCTTTCATGAAATCACACATGAAAGACACCAAATTAAAGCTACACATGTTGTGAATCCAGCCAACATGTCTGATTTCAAAAAGGATTTACGGCGAAAGCACACCAAACGATTATGTTAGGTCAGTACATAGCCACAGAATTTTCCCAGCCAAAAAGCAGAAATAGAGATAAAATGAATCACTAACCTTTGATGATCTTCATCAGATGACACTCATAGGACACCATGTTACACAATACATGTATGTTTTGTTCAATAATGTGCATATTTATATCCACAAATCTCAGTTTACATTGGCGCCATGTTCAGAAATGCCTCCAAAATATCCGGAGAAATTGCAGAGAGCCACGTCAAATAACAGAAATACTCATCATAAACTTTGATGAAAGATACATGTTTTACATAGAATTAAAGATACACTTGTTCTTAATGCAACCGCTGTGTCAGATTTTTTTTAAACTTTACGGAAAAAGCAAACCATGCAATAATCTGAGACGGCGCTCAGATATAAACAACATTTCTCCGCCATGTTGGAGTCAACAGAAATACGAAATTATATCATAAATATTCCCTTACCTTTGATGTTCTTCATCAGAATGCACTCCCAGGAATCCCAGTTCCACAATAAATGGTTGTTTTGTTCGATAATGTTAATTAATTATGTCCAAGTAGCTACTTTTGTTAGCACGTTTAGTACACATGTCCAAACGCTCGCGCAGGTCCAGGCGAACGTCGGACGAAAACTTCAAAAAGTTATATTACAGGTCGAATAAACTTGTCAAACTAAGTAGAGAATCAATCTTCAGGATGTTGTTATCATAAATATTCAATAACGTTCCAACCGGAGAATTCCTTTGTGTCTACAGAAGTAATAGAACGCAAGGATGTGGAATGCACGTGACCAGGAACTGGCTCTCTGCCAGACCACTGACTGAAACACCTCCCATCCGGCTCAACATCACAGTAGAGGCTTCATTCAACGTTCTACAGACTGTTGACATCTAGTGGAAGGCGTAGGAAGTGCAAACAGATCCATATCTTACTGGGATTTGAATAGGTGATGAGTTGAAAATCGACCAGCCTCAGAATTCTCACATCCTGTTTGGATTTCTTTCTCAGGTTTTTGCCTGCCATATGAGTTCTGTTATACTCACAGACATCATTCAAACATTTTTAGAAACTTCAGATTGTTGTATATCCAATAGTAATAATAATATGCATATATTAGCATCTGGGACAGAGTAGGAGGCAGTTCACTTTGGGCACGCTATTCATCCAAAGTGAAAATGCTGCCCCCTATCCTAGAGAAGTTAAACGTCTCTAGAGACAATATCGCTCTCATCATTACTCAATGCCTAGGTTTACCTCCAATGTACTCACATCCTACCATACCTTTGTCTGTAGACTATGCCTTGAACCTATTCTATCGTGCCCAGAAACCTGCTCCTTTTACTCTCTGTTCCGAACGTACTAGAAGACCAGTTCTTATAGCCTTTAGCCGTACCCTTATCCTACTTCTCCTCTGTTCCTCTGGTGATGTAGAGGTTAATCCAGGCCCTGCAGTGCCTAGCTCCACTCCTATTCCCCAGGTGCTCTCATTTGTTGACTTCTGTAACCGTAAAAGCCTTGGTTTCATGCATGTTAACATTAGATGCCTCCTCCCTAAGTTTGTTTTATTCACTGCTTTAGCACACTCTGCCAACCCGGATGTCTTAGCCGTGTCTGAATCCTGGCTTAGGAAGACCACCAAAAACCCTGAAATGTCCATCCCTAACTATAACATTTTCCGCCAAAAGAACTGCCAAAGGGGGCGGTGTAGCAATCTACTGCAGAGATAGCCAGCAGAGTTCTGTCTTACTATCCAGGTCTGTACCCAAACAATTCGAGCTTCTACTTTTAAAAATCCACCTTTCCAGAAACAAGTCTCTTACCGTTGCCGCTTGCTATAGACCACCCTCTGCCCCCAGCTGTGCCCTGGACACCATATGTGAATTGATTGCCCCCCATCTATCTTCAGAGCTCGTGCTGCTAGGTGACCTAAACTGGGACATGCTTAACACCCCTTCCATCCTACAATCTAAACTAGATGCCCTGAATCTCACACAAATTATCAGCTTTCGAGTTCCGCAATTCTTCTTTGGCACAAGTCCATCTTTTCCTCCTTTTTTCGACACCCTTTTCGATGTAGGCGACCTTCTTCTTAACATCCTTGATTTCCATGCATGCAAAGTCAACCATTTTTTTCAAGCCCTCGATTTTCATTGCGTTGTCGCCGACCATTTTCTCTATGGCATCGAATCTTGTATTGGTGAGCCTGGAAAGAGTGGTGATAACATAATTATTGGCAGCGTCATCAAGGTTCAAACATGCCTTTCTTGGAAGCTGGAGGCTTGCTTGGGGTTATAGGCAAGGAAGGAAATACTCATCTGACACTGTAAGTGTCATAGAGTCTGTCAGGCCAGTTGTAGTATACTGTAGTTGTGGCAGTTGTTAATCCAAGCGTTTGCTTAAATCATCAATGATCTGGTGTTTTTAGCAAGTGAAATTTTTATTTGGTAGTTCAAAATAATACACTTTTCGCTATCTTTTAAAGGTTGGTATGCAGAGCTTGGTAGGAAGCATGTGCTCAAGCTGCCATCTTAGAGACCCCCCCCCAGTCAATTGATACACCTGCTCGTCATGCCGTGACGTCATCACGTTTGATTAAATAGCTCCCCATGTGTTTACGCTAGACCTGTTTCTTGCACAAGCTTTGTGATATTCTACTGAGTTCGCCAGCAGCCGCCAGTCAGCGTTTCCATAACCTAGGGCTTGTGAATACAGTGTTTTTCCAGACACGAGAAAATCAAGACATAAAAATTGTCACGAAATAGTCTATAAAACCCGAATGCTTTGAGCTGGAAACTAATATGACAACGAAAACTGAAACTCTCATGAACACAAGGTTGTCGGTTGTTTTCGCTTTACAACAACCACAAGCTTTACGGCAGTCGTCTCAAGTCGCTGATGTGGACCTCCCAATTCTTCTCATAAAACCGCCTGTCAAACCCAAACTGTTTGATCTAGAAGTTAATATGACACCACCATCGAAAGCTGAGACTCTCATGGACACGTGCTTTGCTCTATGACGCACACATGCTTTACGGCAGTCGTCTGAAGGTAACCCAGTACCGGGCTGTAAATATGACACTGTGAACAGGGGGGGACAAGTGTCATGAGTAGTGCTTTAATATGGATCTAAAAAGAAAATCTACAAATCTCGAGTTTTCTTATATCTCTCAGATATACTGTAGGACAGACACTTCAAACATACTTCCCTGTTTTTACTATCTGTTTTGCCATGTACAAATGTGTTATTCAATGCATTTCTATGTGGCTATAGCAGTAAAGACCAAATTCAATGGATTATCAAATAACTTTTACTTTTTTTTTTTTTATACCTACAGGGGTCCTAAAATCCTAAACCAAATAGGTAAATGATCCATGGTATGGCCATCTTAACAATTCTATGTGTTAGCTTTGTAGATATCACCATCTAAGGGCTTTGACTTACATGGGTTGTTTAACCCTCTGCGCCACCAGGGGAAAGCTGTGGTATTGCAGGGTTTTTTCAGTCTACTGTATATAGATTGACTATATTACCCTATCATGACATAGAACGCAGTTTCTGAGTTATTAAAATGTTCCCATCCTGTTCACATGCTGTGTATTTGTAACACTATACTTTACTATATCACGTGTTGAAAGTCATGAAATGGGATTTTAGCTGGATAGATATTTATAAAGCTTCCTTTAAATAACTTGTATAACACAGTACAGCTACAAGGGGTGGAAGGGGAAACGATCATTTAAAAACTCTTAAAATAATTTTGTGAAGTCATAATCTGTGAGTTGACTATGAAATGTGATAGGATTTAGTATTTAGACATTTAAAAGGAGTACAGTTAATGGTTTTAGGTGCATGCCGTCGTAATCACAGGAATGTGAAGGTGAAAGACCTGGAAACTTACATTGGGCAAACTACATTCTGCACCACACAGGAGAACTGGTGCAAGGAACGTGGGTTTATTTTAGAATGAATAGTGACCATAATGGTGCTCATCTGAAGAATATACCATTTTGCACAGTAAACCAAATGCTGTTAAATTTTGTGTTAATCGCCAGAGTCTTTTCATATTCAATAATGATCTGTTTTTTTTTGTATCCCTGAAGGTGCTAAATTAAGATTAAAACAACACAGAACATGTAATCAATAAAATATGAATTAATTGAACCTGAACTTGTTTTTGTATATTTATGACGTATAATTTTTCAGAATGAGTATTGCATGCATTAGTATGTGTTTTGATTGAAATTGAGAAAAAGTCAAATTGTTTATTATTTATAGTAGTTTAAATGTCCTGAGCCTGTATTTAAGAAGTAGGCCTATATGAATACACAAGAACACACGTTTTTTTAAAGGAAGTGTAAGGCCTGGGTGTCGGAGTGTGGAGTCAACACGCAGGAAACAGCAGGTGCCAATACAAAATGTTCTTTAATGAACACGGACCAACTAGTCCACCCTATTAACACACTGGGTGTACTATATAACCAACCCCAGACACGGGGGGGAAAGGAACACAGTCCAGAAAACACGTAGCACACAACCAACACCACTACTTACAAACAAACAATCCCGCACAAAGAAACGTGCGGGCCGGCTGACTAATAAGCCCAACTAATTAACCCTAATACACCACAGGTGAACCCAATAACCACATAGGGAGGGGGAGAAAAGGATCAGTGGCAGCTAATAGGCCAGTGACGACGACCTCCGAACGCCACCCGCACGGGAAGGAGAGCCTGCCTCGGTCGAAGTCGTGACAGGAAGCTTTATAAATATATATCCAACTAAAATGATAAGACCTTCAACATGTGATGAAGGAAAAAAATCTTACAATATAGGGTTACAAGTAGGGATGTGACAAATTGATAATTTAAATGGACATTTGTTATTGGTTTTCCGTTAAAACGATAAGAAACAAAATCACAAAATTCCGTGTCAATTCACAATGTCGAATAATAGTCCTATTACATATGTTTGACCGCTAGGGCTGGGCAATAAAGTTACATCTACAGCAACCCTTTACAATCATAGAAAGCAGCTACTGTTACAGTAACATGTCAATAGCAAGAATAGATAGCTTTTCAGACAATTTTAAAAATTGCAGCATCAGAAGTCTGTACCTTTTCAGACAGTACAATTCTGCTCCAGCATTAAATGTTCTACTGCTTCCCTGACAACAATACATGTTGCTGATTGATGTGCTGCTGTGCTGTTTTTAAGTCACTGTATTTAAAGAACTGTAAAGTACTTTTTTAGGAGAGAGTAGTCTGCTTGCAGGCAGCAGGCAGTCAGGATGCCTGCAGCAGCTCAACATTACTTGATTGACAGTTCTGGTCGCCTAGTGATGGAAGTTAGTCCCACTTCAGTCGCAGCATTACTTTACAGACAAGTAAAATGCTGTTCATATTTCCAGAGAAAGTTTTGATGTCGGCATTAAAAAAGCCATTGTGTAGCCTAACCTAATAACAGACGAACAAACATGACGTTGCCCGAGGCGCTTTCTAGGGACCACTTTCCCCTTGAAAAGAGTAATCGATACAGGCTACCAGTAGCCTACTGAGACAAAAACACCCCCACCCCCTCAGAAACGATGAGTACCATGTGCGCGCAAGACTGTCCTGAAGATACCCCTGTATTCCGACATCGGCCCCATGCATAAACTAGGATATTCTACAGGCAACCGACCGAAGACTGAACAAACACTTGCATCATTACAGTTCGTTTCAGCCAGAAGTGGTACCTCTGCTTGACAACTCTTTGCTCCAAAAGATTGGCCACTTCGTAGGCGTGGCGTGAACATAATCAAGTAGGTAAATGCGTTTTGAAAATGTACAAAATCTATGTATTATTATCTAGCTACAGCAGGCCAGTGTGTGTAGGCTAATGGGCTGATTATTAGCTAGCTAGCCAACTTTACATACTACATCTAGTTAACTTAGCGTGTTATCTTGATGTAGGCCTATTAATCGTTGTAAATTAAAAACTCATGCTCCAAATGCATTTGTAGATAACAGCAATGGAAGAGGGTGAAATTATTTTCTACTCCAGCTGTCAGAAAAGGGAGTACAGTGTACTACTAGTTAGACAGGGTAGGTTGTGGGAGAACATTATGCAAATATTCTCCAGTTTTAGTCCCTAGAGAGGAAAACTATGAAGACAGACAGAGAGATAATAGTCATGGCAGTCTAATTGAAATAAAATGAAACCTGTTTCTTTGTGATGTCTGTCCTCAGATATGGAAAGCTGTGAAAGCTTGTCTGCAGATGAATACATCCCAGTGAATGTCCCAAGAGACTGCTGGCAGATCCTTGTATGCCATGGGTTGTATGTGTACTTATGTTAGCAAATGCTGTATACAACAATACAGTTAAAAGTCACACACAATGTAGGCTACAAACGTATTACAACTGTAGCAGGCCAATTCTTCTCCTGGAGGTATGCTGGGTGTGCAGGCGTCTGTTCCAGCCTAGCACTAACACACCCGATTCAACTTATCAAACCTAATGAGCTGATAATAATGTTTATTATTGCTAGACTGGAATAGAAGCCTCTTCACCCAGTAGATCAGGGAGTGGAGGAAGGTTGGCCACCACTGAAATTGTGCTTTAGTAATAATAGCCTACTTACTAAGATGTTTAACATTTACAAATTCAATTATTTAATTCAATGTTGATTCATTGAAGTGAAGTGTTTAAATGTATTTTATTTGTCAACAAGATGAACTAGTGTGAATGTTCATTCATCACAGATCACAATTCTGCAATAAAAAGGCATGAAGGGATCTGTCTCCAATTTGTCTGTGTTGCTTTCTCAAATTAACATGTCTTTTTTTGTCCAGTTGTCAGCTCTCCAATTTAAAATGATACCAGTAGATAATGCCAGATTTTCTACATCATTTTTGTGACATTAAATTGTTTAGTGCAAATCCAACCCTTGTATTCTAGGTACAGGACTGAACATGAAAATAAGGAGCTGGCAATTTGTAGGTTAATAATAAATATCAAAAAGGAAAATAATGTGCCGTGGGGAGCATTGTAATTCTACCTCGTTTATTTGCTGAGAATGATTTTCGAGACAATACAGAGACAAAATCAGAAGGTCAATGGCATGGAGGAGGATTGCAGATGTTGGTGTCTGATCGTAAGGCGCTACAGAGGGTAGTGCGAACGGCCCAGTACATCACTGGGGCCAAGCTTCCTGCCATCCAGGACCTATATACAGTTGAAGTCGGATGTTTACATACACCTTAGCCAAATACATTTAAACTCAGATTTTCACAATTGCTGACATTTAATCCTAGTAAAAATTCCCTGTTTTAGGTCAGCTAGGATCACCACTTTATTTTAAGAATGTGAAATGTCAGAATAATAGTAGAGAGAATGATTTATTTCAGCTTTTATTTCTATCATCACATTCCCAGTGGGTCAGAAATGTACATACACTCAATTAGGATTTGGTAGCATTGCCTTTAAATTGTTTAACTTGGGTCAAACGTTTTGGGTAGCCTTCCACAAGCTTTCCACAATAAATTGGGTGAATTTTGGCCCATTCCTCCTGGCAGAGCTGATGTAACTGAGTCAGGTTTGTAGGCCTCCTCGCTCGCACACGCTTTTTCAGTTCTGCCCACAAATTTTCTATAGGATTGAGGTCAGGGCTTTGTGAAGGCCACTCCAGTACCTTGACTTTGTTGTCCTTAAGCCATTTTGCCACAACTTCGGAAGTATGCTTGGGGTCATTGTCCATTTGGAAGACCCACAAGCTTTAACTTCCTGACTGATGTCTTGAGATGTTGCTTCAGTATATTCACATAATTTTCCTGCCTCATGATGCCATCTATTTTGTGAAGTGCACCAGTCCCTCCTGCAGCATAGCACCCCCACAACATGATGCTGCCACCCCCGTGCTTCACAGTTGGGATGGTGTTCTTCGGCTTGCAAGCGTCCACCTAATAACAATGGTAATTATGGCCAAACAGTTCTATTTTTCTTTCATCAGACCAGAGGACATTTCTCCAAAAAGTACGATCTTTGTCCCCATGTGCAGTTGCAAACCGTAGTCTGGCTTTTTTATGGCGGTTTTAGAGCAGTGGCTTCTTCCTTGCTGAGTGGTCTTTCAGGTTATGTCGATATAGGACTCGTTTTACTGTGGATATAGATACTTTTGTACCTGTTTCCTCCAGCATCTTCACAAGGTCCTTTGCTGTTGTTCTGGGATTGATTTGCACTTTCCGCACCAAGGTATGTTAATCTCTAGGAGACAGAACGCGTCTCCTTCCTGAGAATTATGACGGCTGCGTGGTCCCATGGTGTTTATACTTGTGTACTATTGTTCGTACAGATGAACGTGGTACCTTCAGGCGTTTGGAAATTGCTCCCAAGGATGAACCAGACTTGTGGAGGTCTACAATTTTTTTTCTGAGGTCTTGGCTGATTTCTTTAGATTTTCCCATGATGTCAAGCAAAGAGGCACTGAGTTTGAATCTAGGCCTTGAAATACATCCACAGGTACACCTCCAATTGACTCAAATGATGTCAATTAGCCTATCAGAAGCTTCTAAAGCCATGACATAATTTTCTGGAATATTCCAAGCTGTTAAAAGGCACAGTCAACTAAGAGTATGTAAACTTCTGAACCACTGGAATTGTGATACAATGAATTATAAGTTAAATAATCTGTCTGTAAACAATTGTTGGAAAAATTACTTGTGTGATGCACAAAGTAGATGTCCTAACTGACTTGCCAAAACTATAGTTTGTTAACAAGACGTATGTGGAGTGGTTGACAAACACGTTTTAATGACTCCAACCTAAGTGTATGTAAACTTCCGACTTCAACTGTAATATGCGGTGTCAGAGGAAAGCCCATAAAATTGTCAGAGACTCCAGTCACCCAAGTTATAGACTGTTTTCTCTGCTACTGCACGAAAAGCGGTACCAGAGCGCCTTGGTTTGAAGTCTAGGACCAAACGGCTCCTCAACAGCTTCTACCCCCAATCCATTAGACTCCTCTACAATTCATCAAAATCGCCATGGACAATTTACATTGACCCCCCCCCCCCTTGTACACTTGCTACTCGCTGTTTGTTTGTTACCTATGCATAGTCACTTTGCCCCCACCTACATGTACAGATTACCTCAACTAGCTTGTATCCCTGCACACTGACTCGGCATCAGTGCCCCTTGTATATAGCCTCGTTATTGTTATTCTTAGTGTTACTTTTTATTATGACTTTTTATTTTTGCCTATTTGGTAAATATTTTCTTCTTCTTAAACTGCACTGTTGGTTAAGGGCTTGTAAGTAAGCATTTCACGGTAAAGTGTACACTTGTTGTCTTCGGCACTGTCACGCCCTGACCTTAGTTCCTTTTTTATGTCTCTATTTTGGTTCGGTCAGGGCGTGAGTTGGGGTGGGCATTCTATGTTTTTGTTCTTTGTTTTCTATTTCTATGTGTTTGGCCAGGTGTGGTTCTCAATCAGAGGCAGCTGTCTATCGTTGTCTCTGATTGAGAACCATACTTACAGTGGGGCAAAAAAGTATTTAGTCAGCCACCAATTGTGCAAGTTCTCCCACTTAAAAAGATGAGAGAGGCCTGTAATTTTCATCATAGGTACACTTCAACTATGACAGACAAAATGAGAAAAAAAATCCAGAAAATCACATTGTAGGATTTTTAATGAATTTATTTGCAAATTATGGTGGAAAATAAGTATTTGGTCAATAACAAAAGTTTATCTCAATACTTTGTTATATACCCTTTGTTGGCAATGACAGAGGTCAAACGTTTTCTGTAAGTCCTCACAAGGTTTTCACACACTTTTGCTCGTATTTTGGCCCATTCCTCCATGCAAATCTCCTCTAGAGCAGTGATGTTTTGGGGCTGTTGCTGGGCAACACGGACTTTCAACTCCCTCCAAAGATTTTCTATGGGGTTGAGATCTGGAGACTGGCTAGGCCACTCCAGGACCTTGAAATGCTTCTTACGAAGCCACTCCTTCGTTGCGTTTGGGATCATTGTCATGCTGAAAGACCCAGCCACGTTTCATCTTCAATGCCCTTGCTGATGGAAGGAGGTTTTCACTCAAAATCTCACGATACATGGCCCCATTCATTCTTTCCTTTACACGGATCAGTCGGCCTGGTCCCTTTGCAGAAAAACAGCCCCAAAGCATGATGTTTCCACCCCCATGCTTCACAGTCTTTTTCGGTTTCATCTGACCATATGACATTCTCCCAATCTTCTTCTGGATCATCCAAATGCTCTCTAGCAAACTTCAGACGGGCCTGGACATGTACTGGCTTAAGCAGGGGAACACGTCTGGCACTGCAGGATTTGAGTCCCTGGCGGCGTAGTGTGTTACTGATGGTAGGCTTTGTTACTTTGGTCCCAGCTCTCTGCAGGTCATTCACTAGGTCCCCCAGTGTGTTTCTGGGATTTTTGCTCACCGTTCTTGTGATCATTTTGACCCCACGGGGTGAGATCTTGCGTGGAGCCCCAGATCGAGGGAGATTATCAGTGGTCTTGTATGTCTTCCATTTCCTAATAATTGCTCCCACAGTTGATTTCTTCAAACCAAGCTGCTTACCTATTGCAGATTCATTCTTCCCAGCCTGGTGCAGGTCTACAATTTTGTTTCTGGTGTCCTTTGACAGCTCTTTGGTCTTGGCCATAGTGGAGTTTGGAGTGTGACTGTTTGAGGTTGTGGACAGGTGTCTTTTATACTGATAACAAGTTCAAACAGGTGCCATTAATACAGGTAACGAGTGGAGGACAGAGGAGCCTCTTAAAGAAGAAGTTACAGGTCTGTGAGAGCCAGAAATCTTGCTTGTTTGTAGGTGACCAAATACTTATTTTCCACCATAATTTGCAAATAAATTCATTAAAAATCCTACAATGTGATTTTCTGGATTTCTTTTCTCATTTTGTCTGTCATAGTTGAAGTGTACCTATGATGAAAATTACAGGCCTCTCTCATCTTTTTAAGTGGGAGAACTTGCACAATTGGTGGCTGACTAAATACTTTTTTGCCCCACTGTAGGTAGCCTTTTCCCACCTGTGTTTTGTGGGTAGTTGTTTTCTGTTTTGTGTTGTTGCACCTTCCAGGACTGTTTCGATTTTCGTTTATTCACTTTGTTATTTTGTATTTAGTGTTCAGTTTTCAACAAAGCATGAAGACTTACCACGCTGCGTTTTGGTCCGATCCTTCCTGTTCATCAGACGAAGGAGATCGTTACACGCACATGTGGCAAATAGAGTTTGATTTGATTTGATGGAGGGTAAAGACAGATGTGCACAACAATGTTTGCAAGTCAAAGCCACAATTTACTTTACCCAAAGTACCCATTAATCTGCATGTAGGCCAATGTATTTTACAGGAAGTGAGCTATAATCATCAATGTCATGACACAAGTATAATGAAAGAGCCATAAACTACAATATTCTGTATTATAATCATAATTTGAAGAAACCATAATCCAATTGGTAGCATATCACATGGGAAATTCATGCTTAGTGTATCATTTACAATGTTATTATGTATGTTACTGGTGGGTGATTTCTATCCTTTGGTTGACAAATCTCACAATTTAATTTACTCAACACATTTACAAATGGTGTTTTTGATCGCAGTGTTGAGGTTTTGGTTGCTTGATGTTCATTGCTAGCTAGCAGCACAAGCAACCGTTGTTGTGTAAATCTCTCTTCACCCACCATCAACAACAACAATCTCTGCAATCCTCCTCCATGCCATTGACCTCATGATTTTGTCTCTGTATTCTAGCATAGCAAAATCATATAGAATTGGAAAACTAGACACAGCAATGATTGGGTTTCCTCCATGCTTTTTGGTTCTCCTTTCCCGGAACTAATGACAGGCGGAAGTATGTTTCATTATCGGCAGCGGTGGCCGCGTGCAATTTGCGTAAAGTAGAGCAGAGCTTAACTTTTTATATTGCAGGGTTCACGCCGCTCACCTTCTCACAATCCCATGCGCATTGCTCGGCGTGCTCCCATTGAAAATGAATGGGGGCGAAACTTCATCTGGCGAATTCGTAAATGGTGGAAACCCTAGTGAAGAGAAAGAGCAGGCAGGCCAGCGCGACGGAGAGAGGAGAGGCAGGCAGAACCGTGCGCATATGTCTTGCATGTCTTATCTTGCATGCCTCGCCAATTCACCAAAGTAACCTAAAGTTTGCCTCTTCCTCTCTGGTTTAATTTAAATTAGACAGCTTTTCCCAGGCCTTTATAGCCATATAGTCTAGTTAGGCTATAACACATAAAATAATATGTTTTGTGATTACTAGGAATAAATGTCAGGAATTGAAAACTGAGTTTAAATGTATTTTGGCTAAGGTGTATGTAAACTTCTCTTGCCATATCCCCACAGTGTTTAGGAACTTTTAAAGAACATAAAAAATGTGTTCTGGGAACGTTCTTGTATAATCAAGAGAATGTTTTTTTTGCGCCTGAAAATAAACATTGTATAATCATCTGCACAACTAGACAGTTTATCCTTTGTAATGCCCCACAATATTCCCACAAGACTGTTCCCACAACCTAATGAAACATTCTAGGAACCTTTAAAGAACAGATTAAATATGTACTGGTAACATTCTTGCAACATCAGGCAAATTTTTTATACAGATATTGTATAGTCATCCGCACGATTGGACAGTTTTTGTGTTCTGAGAACGTTTGCCGCAACCTAACCAATATTGGTTTGCTGGGACGACAGATAACTGAGTCAAGTGGGATCACAAGCACATCCTTTATTTAGTTTTTAAAGTGTAAAAAGTTGGTATAAAAGAAATAGAGCCTACACACTCATAAGCTCCACCACATACCTTTATTCACAAGCAAACAATGTTTCAATCCTGCAAGGTTCTTCGTCAGGTCACTTCAGGTCAGTTGTTTGTTTGTGAATAAAGGTACATGGTGGAGCTTATGAGTGTGTGGGCTCTAAGACAGACAACTGACCCTGGAGACCTATTGAGTTTTGAACAGTTCTGCCATCTCCAATGTGTTTATTCATCAGACAGCTCGTTCTTTTTTATCCTGGTGTTTTCTGTGCATTCCTCTGATGATCTCGGTATTGATGTGCTCCTGTGGCTGCTGACATTTAAATATCCATTTAAACATTCAGAGGAACATCAGGAAATCGATTCCCTCCAATGATTCTCCCCTGACTGAATACAAGTCCATTAGCTGCCTTCAGTTCGGTGATGGCAGAAAGAATCAGGGAACAGACCTGCCGAATAAATGAATACATAGGATATGTTTAGTTATGGTAAAAAATAACTAAATTCCCAAGTGTTTATTATGAGATAAAACTATTGTGCAACATTTTTTTAAAGCATTAAAAGCTCATTTCCTGGGAATGTTTTTGGTTGGCTGAGTTACAGTACATTACATCCTCAAAAGCTAAAGACAAAGCACTAAAAAAGCATAGGAGAGAACTACTATAGCCTGCAAGACCCTCATTATTACCAAGCAGTTCACAGTGGTTCTGACAGGTTAAATTGGCCTAAGAACCAGGCTGTGTGAATCCTCCCTGGCATACGGCATAGTGGAACCACATAATAGTAGATGGTGGTGAGAACCTCATCTTAACATTTACCTGAGAACTCTCAGGAAGGGAAACAGTGCAGAAGGCAGACCTAGTTATCAGGCCTTTGACCCCACCATCTTACCTCATTTAAACAGCTTGAAAGTGTGACCGCAGGAGCCGTTAAATAATCAGGGTTATACAAAAGAGGTACAAAAAGGCAGTTCTCCATTTTCTCCCTCCCACAGATTTTTTTGTATCCGTCTTGTAGGGAGAGGCTGAGGGCACTAGAGTTTATTCTACATTACTGGTTTTGTCTGTAGGGAGTCCTTCTTTAGTGTTAACAAGCGAGAAAAAGGCGCAAAAGAATCATATCACAATAATTCACTGCACCTCTGTTTTTCTTTTATTGTGCTACTTTTATTGCTATATTTTACTTGTCTTTGTCACTAATAATCCCTTGATTGCCGTAGTGCCTTGACCCCTCACTTTATCTAGTAGATAACTTCAGAAGCTACATTTTGTGTTCTGAACTCTGTTATCTAGAATACACTAATATCGGAGGGAAATGCAAACACACACACTGCTGTATCTCTTGTTTCTCAGCTAATACAAAAGGCCATATCATACATATGTATGAGGGTGACATTTCGAAATTAAACACCATTTTCAACAAGTCAGAAAAGCAATTGGCCGTGTGGAAATGGCAAGCTCTGCTGTTGATGGCTGATTAGGCAATAGTTTAATACATATAGGTACCTGATATAAAACAGATACATTTTTGTTTAATATGCAATAGGTGCTCAATAGATTTACTTTAGTTTAATATGTAATATGTAAGATATCCACAGATGTGCAAACATTTACACTGCAATCTGAGAACCTACAGCATGTGAATACTGTAACGTTGGATCAATATAATGACAATAACCAGTTCAAGTGTCAGTCATATTGTCACGGCCGTTGAAAGAACTGGACCAAAGCGCAGCGTGGTGAGCGTACATATTCCTTTTTATTAGGATGACCCCGACAAAAACAATAAACAATACAAAACAACCGTGAAGCGTAAGGGCTATGTGCCACAAACAAAGTCACTTCCCACACAGAAAGGAGGGAAAAGGGCTACCTAAGTGTGGTTCCCAATCAGAGACAACGATAGACAGCTGTCGCTGATTGAGAATCATACCCGGCCAAAACAAAGAATACAAAAACATAGAAAATAGAACATAGAATGCCCATATACCCTCAGAGACATCATGCCCATAGGGGCAACAGGGGCACGTGCACCCTCATATTTGTCCTATTTAAAAAAAAAAATACATATATAATAATATAATGTGTTGTTGTTTCTCTGTAATACTACTAGCCACCTATACATCTTAGGAAGTTGGCTTTAGCTAGACCAGATACAGTGCCTTCAGAAAAGTATTCACACCCCTTGACTTTTTCCACATTCTGAATAAAAGATGTATTACACTGAGCTTTTGAGTCACTGGACTACACACAATACCCCATAATGTCAAAGTGGAATTCTGTTTTTAGAAATGTTTACATATTAATTACAAATGAAAAACAAAAATGTCTTGAGTCAATAAGTATTCAACCTCTTTGTAATAGAAAGCCTAAATAAGTTTGAGTAAAACTGTGCTTAACAAGTCACATAATAATTTGCATGGCTCCCTCTGTGTGCAATAATTGTGTTTCACAAGATTTTTTTATTACCACCTCATCTCTGTACCCCACATATACAATTATATATAAGGTACTTGAGTCGAGCATTACATTTCAAATACAGATTTAACCACAAAGACCAGGGGAGTTTTCCAATGCCTTGCAAAGAAGGGCACCTATTGGTAGATGGGTAAAATGCAGACATTGAATATCCCTTTGAGCATGGTGAAGTTATTAATTACACTTTGGATGGTGTATCAATACCGCCAGTCACTACAAAGATACAAGCTTCCTTCTTAATTAACTCAGTTACCAGAGAGGAAGGACACCGCTCAGGGATTTCACCATGAGACCAATGGTGACTTTAAAATAGTTACAGATTTTAATGGCTGTGCTTGGAGAAAACTGAGGATGGATCAACAACATTGTAGTTACTCCACAATACTAACCTAAATGACAGAGTGAAAAGAAGGAAGCCTTTACAGAATAAAAATATTCTAAAACATGTATCCTGTTTTCAATAAGGCACTAAAGTAAAACTGCAAAGAAATGTGGCAAAGAAATTAACTTTATGTCCTGAATACAACGCATTATGTTTGGGGCAAATCCAACACAACACATCACTGAGTACCACTCTTCATATTTTCAAGCATGGTGGTGGCTCCATTATGTTATGGGTATGCTTGTAATCATTAAGGACTAGGGAGTTTTCAAACAAATGAAACGGAATAGAGCTAAGCACAGGCAAAATCCTAGAGGAAAACCTGGTTTAATCTGCTTTCCAACAGACACTGGGAGACAAATTCACCTTTCAGCAGGACAATAACCTAAAATACAAGGCCAAATCTACACTGGAGTTGTTTACCAATATGATATACAATCTTCTTGAGTGTCTTAGTTACAGTCTTGACTTAAATCGGCTGTCACGTTCGTCGTATGGAGGAAGAGGTGAAGGACCAAGGCGCAGCGTGATACGAATACATTCTTCTATTTATTTAACACGAAACGAAGAACACTTAAACAAACTAATCAAAACAACAAAACGAACATGAAGCTATATATATAAAGTGCAGACACAAGCAACCAATACATAGACAATAACCCACGAAATCCCTAAAGAATATGGCTGCCTAAATATGGTTCCCAATCAGAGACAATGATAAACAGCTGCCTCTAATTGAGAACCAATCTAGGCAACCATAGACATACAAACACCTAGACTAGACAACGCCCCATAAACATACAAAACCCCTAGACAAGACAAAAACACCTACATCCCCCATGTCACACCCTGACCTAACCAAAATAATAAAGAAAACAAAGATAACTAAGGTCAGGGCGTGATATCGGTTTGAAAATCTATGACAAAACTTGAAAATGCCTGTCTAGCAATGATCAACAACTAAACTTGACAGAGCTTAAAGAATGCAAATATTGTACACCCCGGGTGTGCAAAGCTCTTAGAGACTTGCACAGCAAGACTCACAGTTGTAATCGCTGCCAAAGGTGATTCTAACAGGTATTGACTTAGTAGTGTGAATATTTATGTAAATGGTATATTTCTGTATTAAATTTTCAATAAATTTGCAGAAATTTATAAAAACATGTTTTCACTTTGTCATCATGGGGTATATCCGTGAAAAAAAAAAGTTATACATTTTTAATTCAGGCTGTAACACAACAAAATGTGGAATATGTCAAGAGGTATGAATACTTTATGAAGGTACTGTAGGTTCCCAATCTCCAAACCTCATACCTATACTGAATAAAACATGCAATCATTTCAATAATTTTACTGAGTTATAGCTCATATAAGAAAATCAGTCAATTGAAATAAATTAATTATATTTCACATGACTGGGCAGGGGTGCAGCCAGGGCCTGGGAGGGCATAGGCTCACCAACTTGGGAGCCAGGCCCACCCACTGGGGAGCCAGGCCCAGCCAATCAAAAGCGCTTTATTTGACAGAAATATTCCTCAGTTTCATCAAATGTCCGGGTGACTGGTCTCAGACGATCCCGCAGGTGAAGAAGTTGGATGGGGTGGTCCTGGCCTGGCTCCCCAGTGGGTTGGACGTACTCTCCAAATTCTCTAAAATGACGTTGGAGGTGGCTTATGGTAGAGAAATTAACATTAAATTCTCTGGCAACAGCTCTGGTGGACATTCCTGGAGTCAGTATGCCAATTGCATGCTCCCTCAAAACCTGAGACATATGTGGCATTGTGTTGTGTGACAAAACTGCACATTTTAGAGTGGCCTTTTTTTGTCCCCAGCACAAGGTACACCTGGGTAATGATCATGCTGTTTAATCCACTTCTCGATATGCCATACCTGTCAGGTGGATGGATTATCTTGGCAAAGGAGAAATGCTCACTAACAGGGATGTACACAAATTTGTGAACAAAATTTGAGAGAAATACGCTTTTTGTGCGTTTGGAAAATTTCTGGGATCTTTTATTTCAGCTCATGAAACATATAGGCCCAACATTTTGCATGTTGCATTTATATTTTTGTTCAGCATAGCTACCAAAAAGCAATTTCAGGCTATCAATCAAGTTAGAGTAGCTAGCTTGTCTACCTGTATTAGCTGGCATGCCTGCTGGCAATGTTGGTAGACTTTAGAAAAGCAAGCGATAACTGAGCTAGACTCACATTCCTTTCAATCTTTTACCCACATTTTAGATGCAGAGAAGCATATTTAGTTTCTTTAAAAAAAGAGACACCGATCAGGAGGATACAGACAGCTCAAGATGTATGCTTAGATATGCAGAAAAATACAAATGTATTTAATAAAATTAAGCTTAATGACTAGATAGATTGCAGAAAAAATCTGTTTCAGGTGTTTAAAAAAATATCCAACGCCAAGCCATCTTCAAGTACTTTGTGCCCGCTCAGCGTTTGGGGATGCATGATGCCCCTGTATACCCTTATAACGTATTTTTAGGCATACAACCCCCCCCCCCCCCCATTGCTTTTCTATTCTCTTGGGAACTGAAGAACTATAATAATTCGGTATTAACCACTTGGATTATGAATACAAATCTGCACTAATGTGCTTTAGGTAAATCGATTTGCATATAGAACAATGTAATTTACAAAGCTGTTCTCTTGATCCACAGAACACTGAGTACATAACAATGTTATCTAGTCCTTCCTTTGAGGAGTGTTGTGATTGGAAGATGGGAATAAGCTAATGAAGAGGCTAGCCTGAGGGAGATGGGGAATACATCCCTGCAGAGGTTCTTAAAAGTCACTTCTTTAGGTTTTATTTAACCTTTATTAAACTAGGCAAGTCAGTTAAGAACAAATTCTTATTTACAATGACGGCCTACCCCGGACAAACCCTAACCCGGACGACGCTGTGCGCCGCCCTATGGGACTCCCAATCACGGCCGGTTGTGATACAGCCCAGGATCGAACCGGGGTCTGTAGTGACGCCTCTAGCACTGAGATGCAGTGCCTTCGACTGCTGTGCCACTCGGGAGCAAATCAACATACTGTGTGTCCCAAATGGCACCCTATTCCCTATAAAGTGCATTACTTTTGACCAAAAATAGTACCTCTTAAACCAAGAATTGCAATGAGGAATTTCAATATAAATGAATGAATTAATATAATGAATCATTATTTATGTGATTAGGTATGTACATGGTATTGCAGCTGGAGGACTTTACTATTTCTGTGACTTTTCCTAGATGGCATAAGGTAAGCTTTTATGCAAGTCTGAATAAGCATTGTAAGCAGTTTATAAAACTCCTGCCATGGAGAATGCTACACAGTATGATGACTGCATTGTGGAGTGTGTTGTGGAGAGCCATATACAGTAGCTCTGTTGGAGACTAGCAAACAATGGACATGCACAGCTGCAGAATGTATGTGCTGGATGTCTCACTGAAAGTTATCCCAGTTATTTCTGTGGCAATGTGACTGCTTGTGAGAAATGATACTTTTTATCCATACTCCCCCTAGCCTAGTAAAGATCTGTATCATTCATGTTTGCACCTATAGTTATTCATATGATAACTAATGTAAGTGCCAGTGGGCCTCCACCATCCATCCAATCAGGCTACTTTCCAAAACCAATTTCTCAGTAGAGATGTGATATCCATCAATGTTGTAGCTATATATTTACAAGGCACACAGACAGCAGAGAAGGATTCTCAATGGAAAGTGGAAATAGGTCTCTATATTTCTGAAAGATAGATACAAGCGGTCCCATGGAAACGCTCACGCACAGGATTTCTCACACTCGTGTCATACGGTGTGGCCCTGAAACAAAAAAGAGTGGATGCTTGAGAAAGCTACTGGAGAAAAATAACAAAAGATGCAGAAGAAGGAGGATAATGGCCAGTGATTTTCACTTCTCTTTCTTGAATCAGGTTTTGATATTTTGTATGTCATTTCTCTGACACCGTCCCTGAATGATAGGTGCACAGAGGACAGGAGGAGTCAGCTGGAAAAAATTAGAAACCATTTTTCTACCATTTCTCTTGAACGGCCATGTGGTCTTAGACAGGCTTCTCCCACTCTAATCATTCTATGGTGCCGGCCTGGTATCACTCTCTGCTCAGTCTGATGGCCTACTGGAGCTGCCAACACCGTGATATGGCATAACCCTTCTGAACTGTATTAACAGACTTCAGTAGGCCTCCAACGTGATCTAGGACTGGCAGGTTCTCATGCATGGGTCATTCTTGGAGGTCAGGTACATAGTGTAATGTTGCTTAGTAGGTTTATTTTTCTGTTGGAAATTCAATAACTTTCCAAAGACTTCCCCAGAGGTCATAATGCTACTTTATACATAATGTGAAACGTATTGTTCTTAATATGAAATGGCATTACATTATCATGATCAACATTTGAATCTTTATGGAGCAACCACTGACAACAAAAGTAGGCTATCTCAATCCAAACACTAACATTGTTGATATAATCAAATATATTGTGGTAGACATGAACACATCCAAAGGAGTAATAATTAGATCTTTTTCACTGTCCCTGATGTATCACGCTCTCATTTGCATTTGAACTCATATGCAAATAAACCCTGGTTTTCTCTCTGCCATATCTGCACTAAGCTATCTGCCCTACAGCTTGCAATTAAAATTCTAATTGCAGTCAACTTGAGCGTTTGTAGGCAGAACCTGTCACAGAACCATGTATATACAGTAGATGGGTTGGTGGATGCTTTATTGTACATTCGCAGACAGCAGCTTGGTTGGTTCTCCTCCTGTGCCGGTGTGATTTACTGTACATGTGGTTTGTAGATGAAACATGAAAAGTGTGTACACACTGGAGTCTGTAGTGGGAAGGGAACTATAGGAACCACAGTGGGGGAACGTGATGACACGTTCCATATGTTCAGCTAAATGAGTTCAAGCGTCATGCAGACACTCGAGCGGTGAAACCTCTCCTCACTCGGGATACAGTGTTGTCGATGCTGCATTACAACACGCACATTACAACATTCACACACACATTTTCCACTGGAGACCGAGTGTTGCACAACATCCACTGCTTTGACTTCCAAGCATGAGCAGATAGACATGTTCTTTTACCAGACGTAGCAGGAGATGAATTACAATGATTATAATTATTATTTTTTATAATTTATTTACGGAGACAGTATGAAGCAATGTTATTATAGTTTAGTGACTTTCTAGTAGTTTTTGACATTTTATTTGAATTTCAGTTTTGTTTCAGTTAGTTTTCAGTCTTAATTTACTCGTTTTTATTCAGTTTCAGTTTGATAAACACATTTCTATTTAGTTTTTATATTATTTTGTTTCAGCTTTAGTGTTAAAAGTAGCGTGAAATGTTAAACGTGTAGTGTATTTGAGGTTTAAAAAGGCTTTTGAAGTCACATTTTGGACTTTATTTTCCCTTACGAAAATTGTTCAACCCCTACAAAAATGCCCATTAATTATAATCCACATAATAATTCACATATCCTGTTGCTGCAGGATTATTTTCCTGCTGTAGCAAACTGGCTCAAATTAAGATCCTACATCTGTAGGCAGTAAAGGTCCTGATGGATATTGTCATTTATTGGCGTAGTAGCAAACCCCCACCTCGCAACCCATGCGACCCCAAACTGTTCAAGCTGTTCACACACTTCTAGTTGGCAGAGAGAACATTTAGCCGTTTTAAAGCTCATTTTCTGCAATTGTACATATTATTCCATCAAGCGGATAGAACATTTAGCAGTTTTAAAGCTAATTTCCTGCAATTCTACAAATTTTCCATGTCTTATGTGTGTTCATACGATACCAGGAGTCAACTCCTGACCAAATTCCAAAAATAAAGAAATAGCTGTCTCACCTTGTGGGAGCTGTTCAGATGAACTTTAAGGTTGGTTGGGTTTTTCCCTTTTACCTCCGTTCCACATATGCTGCCATCTTCTGACACCACAATACATTTGCTTTTCAGCAATGTACAGTACTTGAAATAATCCCATACGGGGCTTTGCCTTTTGCGACTGACCAATGCTGGTGTTGAGGGTGCTGCCACCATTGTTCACGCCTATGGTTCACGCTCATGCTCCGCATTCGCCCTCGGTTTTTAAAATGTTTTTCTTCTTCATTATTTTATTTCAGTTTACTAAATTGTTTTTCCAATTTTTGTTTTAGTTTACTATAATAACCTTGGTATGAAATGAAGGGTAAACTGAGAGAAGGGAGACACAAAGTAGTAGGGCCGATAGGTGCATGGATTCGTACCCGCACAGGTGGAGGAATCATACATGTGCTGAGGGGTGCGGCCTTAACCGCACGGCCACCTTCTGGCACTCATAAGATAATGTTAAAGATGAAGTACAGGTAGGCAGTACTGGCGTTAGGAGAAAACCTAAACTCCATTACAAAAAATAACATTCAGATTCAAATGTCCATGTTCTGTCATTTATCTGCATTGTATCAGACAGGTTGTCAACCATAACAACCAAACACCTTTCTGTCTCTGTGACAAAGAATGAATACACAATTACTGAACAAGATGTACTGTAGTACAGAGCCCTTGAAGAAGAGTTGAGTAAAGCTCTATAAGGAACAGAAAAAAGAGTGTGGTTACACACAGAAAGGGGAAGGAGAGAAAGAAAGGCAGATAGAAAGAAAGCGGACACATTGTACACGTATAGCCCACAGGGCATTTCGAAAATAAAACATGTTTTTATCCAACTTGTTTTTATTTAGTGAAAAGATAAATTGATAAAGATAAAGATAAGAATTGAAGCAATTATTCAACTGAGTTGCAGGGACCTTGCACTCTCAGTTCTGGAGCATACAGAATATTACAGTGTGAAACATGTAGAATGTGAACTATAGTTGACCCATGTATAAGAATATACACACTCTCAATCGCAGAAATCAACATCTTGCACTGATACAATCTTTGTCATGAAATAAAATTAAACCTATTCAGTCGAGAGAGAGAGGGAGAGAGAGAGAGGGAGGGAGGGAGGGGGAGAAAGAGGGAGGGAGGGAGAGAGAGAGAGGGAGGGAGGGGGAGAAAGAGGGAGGGACAGAGAGAGAGTCTGTGGTTAAAATTGGCAAACAACACACACATTTATTTCAACAGGGAAGTGGGTTGAGACAGGGATGCAGCTTAAGCCCCACCCTCTTCAAGCATATACAGTCCCTTGCAAAAGTATTCATCCCTGTCACGTTCGTCGTAACGATGAGACCAAGGCTCAGCATGATAAGAATACATTCTTCTTTTAATTAAACGAAGAACACTTAAACAAACTAACAAAACAACAAAACGAACGTGAAGCTATAAACAACTAGTGCTGACATGCAACTACACATAGACAATAACCCACAAAACCTAAATGGAAAATGGCAACGATAAACAGCTGCCTCTGATTGGGAACCAATTCAGGCCACCATAGACCTACAATAACCTAGACTTACAAAAACCCCATAGATCTACAAAAAAACCTAGACAACACAAAACACGCATACCCACCCACGTCACACCCTGACCTGACCAAAGTAATACAGAAAACATATATAACTAAGGTCAGGGCGTGACAATCCCCCTTGGCGTTTTTCCTATTTCGTTGCATTACAACCTGTAATTTAAATGGATTTTTATTTGGATTTCATGTAATGGACTTACACAAAATAGTCCAAATTGGTGAAGTGAAATAAAAAAAAGGACTTGTTTCAAAAGAATAACAAACGGAAAAGTGGTGCATGCATATGTATTCACCCCCTTTGCTATGAAGCCCCTAAATAAGATCTGGTGCAACCAATTACCTTTATAAGTCACATAATTAGTTAAATAAAGTCCACCTGTGTGCAATCTAATTGTCAAATGATCTGTCACATGATCTCAGTATATATACACCAGTTCTGAAATGCCCCAGAGTCTGCAACACCACTAAGCAAGGGGCACCACCAAGCAAGCGGCACCATGAAAACCGAGCAGCTCTCCAAACAGGTCAGGGACAGAGTTGTGGAGAAGTATAGATGCGGATTGGGTTATAAAAAAATATCTGAAACTTTGAACATCCCACAGAGCTCCATTAAATCCATTATTAAAAAAGGAAAGAATATGGCACGACAACAAACCTGCCAAGAGAGGGCCGCCAACCAAAACTCACGGACCAGGCAAGGAGGGCATTAAGCAGAGAGGCAACAAAGAGACCAAATATAACCCTGAAGGAGCTGCAAAGCTCCACAGCGGAGATTGGAGTATCTGTCCATAGGGCCACTTTAAGCCGTACACTCCACAGAGCTGGGTTTTACGGAAGAGTGTCCAGAAAAAAGCCATTGCTTAAAGAAAAAAACAGGCAAACACATTTGGTGTTCGCCAACAGGCATGTGGGAGACTCCCCAAACATATGGAAGAAGGGACTCTGGTCAGATGAGACTAACATTTTGATTTTTGTCCATCAAGGAAAATGCTATGTCTGGCGCAAACCCAACACCTCTCATCACCCCGAGAACATCATCCCCACAGTAAAGCATGGTGGTGGCAGCATCATGCTGTGGGGATGTTTTTCATCGGCAGGGACTGGGAAACTGGTCAGAATTGAAGGAATGATGGATGGTGCTAAATACAGGGAAATTCTTGAGGGAAACCTGTTTCAGTCTTCCAGAGATTTTAGACTGGGACGGAGGTTCAACTTCCAGCAGGACAATGACCCTAAGCACACTGCTAAAGCAACAGTCGAGTGGTTTAAGGGGAAACATTTAAATGTCTTGGAATGGCCTAGTCAAAGCCCAGACCTCAATCCAATAGAGAATATGTGGTTTGACTTAAAGATTGCTGTACACCAGCGGAACCCATCCAACTTGAAGGAGCTGGAGCAGTTTTGCCTTGAAGGATGGTAAAAAATCCCAGTGGCTATATGTGCCAAGCGTATAGAGACATACCCCAAGAGACTTGCAGCTGTAATTGCTGGAAAAGGTGGCTCTACAAAGTACGGAATTTGGGGGGGTGAATAGCTATGCACGCTCAAGTTTTCAGTTTTTTGTCTTATTTCTTGTTTGTTTCACGAGAAAAAATATTTTGCATCTTCAAAGTGGTAGGCATGTGTGTAAATCAAATGATACAAGCCCCCAAAAATATATTGAAATTCCAGGTTGTAAGGCAACAAAATAGGAAAAATGCCAAGGGGGTGAATACTTTCACAAGCCACTGTATATCAACGAATAGGCGATGGCACTAGAACAGTCTGCAGCACCCGTCCTCACCCTACTAGAATCTGAAGTCAAATGTCTACTGTTTGCTGATGATCTGGTGCTTCTGTCACCAACCAAGGAGGGCCTACAGCAGCACCTAGATCTTCTGCACAGATTCTGCCAGACCTGGGCCCTGACAGTAAATATCAGTAAGACCAAAATAATGGTGTTCCAAAAAAGTCAGTCACCAGGACCACAAATACAAATTCCATCTAGACACCGTTGCCCTAGAGCACACAAAAAACTATACATACCTTGGCCTAAACATCAGCGCCACAGGTAAGATCCACAAAACTGTGAACGATCTGAGAGACAAGGCAGGAAGGGCCTTCTATGCCATCAAAAAGAACATCAAATTCGACATACCAATTTGGATCTGGCTAAAAATACTTGAATCAGTTATAGAACGCATTGCCCTTTATGGTTGTGAGATCTGGGGTTCGCTCACCAACAAAGAATTCACAAAATGGGACAAACACCAAATTGAGACTCTGCATGCAGAATTCGGCAAAAATATCCTCAGTGTATAACGTAAAACACCAAATAATGCATGCTCAGCAGAATTAGGTCAATACCCGCTAATTATCAAAATACACAAAAGAGACGTTACATTCTACAACCACCTAAAAGGAAGCGATTCCCAAACCGTCCATAATAAAGCCATCACCTACAGAGAGATGAACCTGGAAACACAAACAGACCCCACAGAGCCCCCAGGACAGCAACACATTAGACCCAACCAAATCATGAGAAAAGATAATTACTTGAAACATTGGAAAGAATTCACAAAAAACTGAGCAACTAGAATGCTATTTGGCCCTAAACAGAGAGTTCACAGTGGCAGAATACCTGACCACCGTGACTGACCCAAACTTAAGGAAAGCTTTGACTATGTTCAGACTCATTGAGCATGGCCTTGCTATTGAGAAAGGCCACCGTAGGCAGACCTGGATCTCAAGAGCAGACAGGCTGTGTGTACACTGCCCACAAAATGAGGTGGAAACTGAGCTGCACTCCCTAACCTTCTGCCAAATGTATGACCATATTAGAGATACATATTTCCCTCAGATTACACAGATCCACAAAGAATTCGAAAACAAACCCAATTTTGATAAACTCCCATATCTACTGGGTGAAATAACACAGTGTGCCATCACAGCAGCAAGATGTGTGACCTGTTGCCACAAGAAAAGGGCAACCAGTGAAGAACAAACACCATTGTAAATACAACCCATATTAATGTTTATTTATTTTCCCTTTTGCACTTTAACCATTTGCACATCGTTACAACACTGTATATATACATACTATGACATTTGAAATGTTTTTATTATTTTGGAACTTCTGTGAGTGTAATGTTTACTGTTCATTTTTATTGCTTATTTCACTTTTGTTTATTATCTACTTTTGTTTATTATCTACTTCACTTGCTTTGGCAATGTTAACACATGTTTCCCATGCCAATAAAGCCCCTTGAATTGAATTTAATTTAATTGAGAGAGAAGGGGAGTGGAGAGAGAAATAGAGGGGGTTGGAGAGAGAGAAAAAGAGGAGGTAGGGGGAAAGAAATATTGCAGATTGAACCAAATACACCAAATTACAGAGACAGTGCTTCCCTCTATACCCACTCATCCAAGGGGAGGAGGATAATAACTTTATAAGAACATGCTGATTTGGACAACCAAGGAGCAGTAAATAACATAGTTGAATGTCTAGTTTGTTTTGGTATTTTTCTACTAATAAGCTCAGCGGTACCAGTCACTGATAATTGAGTTCAAGCTGATCTCTGAATCTCTGAGGTGGTTTGGATAATGGACTTGGCTCTACTTCAGTGGCTGCTTTCTCTCTCTCTCACTCTCTGCTTCTTTCTTTTTCTCCATCCCTCTCCTCTCTCTCTCTCTCTCTCCCTGTTTCTCTCTCTCCCGCTTTCGATCTGTGTGTGAGAAATGGAGCTGTAGCAATCTGCATTTTCAAACCGTGTGTGTGACAAGGCACTGTGCTTGCTGAGAGAGGAAACATTGTTGTTTACTTTACTGCTAGATAATTATTTACTCCTCTATGCTCCCATCACAACACTGGTCTGCTGTCAAATTAGTCCACAGACACTGTCAAACCTTATCCCCAAATTCTGCGCTTCTCTTAATGGCTTCCAGTAATACACTCCTTTGTGACAATTAATTTGGACTTGCCAGATAATTTGTTTGATCACAGGCCCTGTCTACACTGCCACTTTTATAACGGAGAAAATACAAATTAAGTCCTCAAAATAGCAGAACGAGAGAAATGATTGAAGTAAAAAGAAGCATAAAAGTGTTATTTGTGACATGATCCATGAGGAGAACAATACGTCACAGAAAAATTCTAAAAGGACTTCAATCAAGTAGGTAGACCCAGGAGAAGAAAGGTTCACGTCTCCCAATCAAGGAGTTAGTCCCTGCGGCAAAGAGGTGTTCACTCAGTCTCCCTCAACGCCTAATTCAAACAGATATCACCGACTACATTTGAAGTGGAAATAAACACCAGAAAAGGGCTACTCTGCTATTTGTATTGTCTATGGTAAATCTATAAAGAGTAGTCAACAAATTCATTGTCAGGAACAGCTGTGCCCCTAGTAGGCCATGCAGGAGGAACAACAACCCCAGCCCAAACAGTAGCAATGTTAATTAGAGCTAGAACAATCACTGTTGTTCCCCCGAACCCTGCTCTTCTTGCCCTACCTCAGCAAAACCACACACCGTTGGGCCAGCCAAGGGAGCAACGTTTATGAAGAGAAAGAGAACATTTTAACTTGATGCACATGTCTGCCAACTTGTTTAGTTTAGTCATCAGAGCTAGAGTATTTATGTTGTGCGTGGCATGCAAAATCAAATCAAAGTTTATTGGTCGTGTACACAGATTTGCAGATGTTATCGCATGTGCAGCGGAATGCTTGTGTTTCTAGCTCTAGCAGTGCAGTAATACCAGGAACAAAAAAAAAAAAAAAAACAATACACACATAATCCAGAAAAATAAATAAATATCAGAACGAGCAATGTCAGAGACCGGCATATATATACAGTATATACACATATAATCGGTGTATAGACAGTATTTGAATAGAAAAGGTGTGTACAGCAGTAGTTATATAGGATGAGCCATGAATAGAATACAGTATATACAGTACCTTAGGAAAGTATTCAGACCCCTTGACATTTTCCACATTTTGTTAGGTTACAGCCTTATTCTAAACGTATTACAATGTATTTTTATCTCATCAATCTACACACAATACCCCGTAATGACAAAGCAAAAACAGGATTTTAGAAATGTTTGCTAATTTATATATTTTTTAAACAACTGAAATCTCACATTTACATACACTACCGTTTGGGGTCACTTAAAAATGTCCTTGTTTTCCATGAAAACATACATGAAATTAGTTGCAAAATGAATAGGAAATATAGTCAAGACGTTGACAAGGTTATAAATAATGATTTTACATTTAAATAATAATTGTGTCCTTTGCTTTCATCAAAGAATCCTCCATTTGCAGCAATTACAGCCTTGCAGAACTTTGGCATTCTAGTTGTCAATTTGTTGAGGTAACCTGAAGAGATTTCACCCCATGCTTCCTGAAGCACCTCCCACAAATTGGATTGGCTTAATGGCACTTTTTACGTACCATACCGTCAAGCTGCTCCCACAACAGCTCAATAGGGTTGAGATCTGGTGACTATAATAGAGTGGCCAGCACAGACAGAATACCAGCTGACTGCTTCTTCCCTAAATAGTTTTTGTATAGTTTGGAGCTGTGCTTTGGGTCATTGTCCTGTTGTAGGAGGAAATAGGCTCCAATTAAGCACCGTCCACAGGGTATGGCATGGCGTTGCAAAATGGAGTGATAGCCTTCCTTCTTCAAGATCCTTTTTACCCTGTACAAATCTCCCACTTTACCATCACCAAAGCACCCCTACCATCACTTTGCCTCCACCGTGCATGACAGATGGCGTCAAGCACTCCTCCAGTGTCTTTTCATTTTTTCTGCGTCTCACGAATGTTCTTCTTTGTGATCCGAACACCTCAAACTTAGATTCGTCTGTCCATAACACTTTTTTCCAATCTTCCTCTGTCCAGGGTCTGTGTTCTTTTTCCCATCTTAATCTGTTCTTTTTATTGGCCAGTCTGAAATATGGCTTTTTCTTTGCAACTCTGTCTAGAAGGCCAGCATCCCGGAGTCGCCTCTTCACTGTTGACGTTGAGACTGGTGTTTTGCAGGTACTATTTAATGAAACTGCCAGTTGAGGACTAGTGATGCGTCTGTTTCTCAAACTAGACACTCTAATGTACTTGTCCTCTCAGTTGTGCACCGGGGCCTCCCGCTCCTCTTTCTATTCTGGTTAGATCCAGTTTGTGCTGTTCTGTGAAGGGAGTAGTACACAGCATTGTACGAGATCTTCAGTTTCTTGGCAATTTCTCGCATGGAATAGCCTTAATTTCTCAGAACAAGAATAGACTGACGAGTTTCAGAAGAAAGTCTTTGTTTGTAGCCATTTTGAGCCTGTAATCAAACCCACAAATGCTGATGCTCCAGATACTGAACTTGTCTAAAGAAGGCCACTTTTCTTGCTTCTTTAATCAGCACAACAGTTTTCAGCTGTGCTAACATAATTGCAAAACGGTTTTCTAATGATCAATTAGCCTTTTAAAATGATCAACTTGGATTAGCTAACACAACGTTAGCCATTGGAACACAGGAGTGATGGTTGCTGATAACGAGCCTCTGTACGCCTATGTAGATATTCCATAAATATCCGCCGTTTCCAGCTACAATAGTAATTTACAACATTAACAATGTCTACACTGTATTTCGTATCAATTTCATGTTATTTTAAAAGGACAGAAAATGTGCTTTTCTTTAAAAAACAAGGACATTTCTAAGTGACACCAAACTTTTGAACGGTAGTATAAGTATTCAGACCTTTTACTCAGTACTTTGTTGAAGCACCTTTGGTAACGATTACAGCCTCAATTCTTCTTGGGTATGATGCTATAAGCTAGGCACACCTGTATAAAGTGGGTAAAAAAGTATGTAAACCTTGTTAAATTGCAGCAAAGCACCAAATCACAACACTGCTTTGTGCCTTATGCCTTCCTTATGAACAATCTAAAATGTGATTCTTAGTGTGCAACAAGCATGAACAAATGTCCGACATGATTAAATATGAAACTCAGTAGATTAATAATGTGTCGTCTACTAAGAGAATACACGCCCTGGCAGTTGAAAACAATTTAATGCTGGTTTAAATGAGTGATTAATTACTGTGATATAAAAATTAAGACTTGAATGAGTTTATTAGGACCCATGATTTACAGTTTGATTCTTCAAAACACTTTAATTAATGTTTCTATGAAAATAAATAGAAAATGTCGTCAGAACAGAAAGCTAGTCACTTAGCAGACCACTTCAAAAGAAATGAAATGTTATGAATACAATCAAAGTGAGAACATAAAACCAAAGCAAGAGAACATGAATGTTTTCTTTTTTCTTTTCTTGCTCATCTTCTTGATGCGAGAAACCTTTACTCATGGGAATAGGTCCCTGTGGATCAAGCCTGTCTAAAAGTGGATCCACGAACTTGATTAGATGTGTCAGGCAGTAGCCGGGTCCTCATAGTGATGCCGCTACCCCGGGGGCCTCTACTCTGGGTTAGTTTAGTGTGTCTGTCTGATGATGCTCGATCTAGCTGATGCTCTGTACACCACCAGATAGGCTACACACAAGCAGTTAAGTTCAATAATTTGTAGTGTGGTTTCAAGAAAAGTAAAATGCACATCAACTTCAGAATTATTTAGCTTCTGGTTGGTTTAGTGTTCTGTCTGACAGCAAAGTAGAAAGGAGCTCTGGCTACTGGCTGCTCTGTTCATCACCACATAGATACACACATTATTAGCACCACATAGCCTACACACAACTTGAACAGCTAAACCCTCTTATTATGTTCAATTACTACCAGTTCTGTAGCAAGGAAAGCAAAATACACATAAACTTCAACTCATGATTAGGTGTATCATGTCATTCACAATAAAGTACACAGTATGAATACCCAATATGCGTACCCAGTATGAGTACCCAGTATGAGCTTTATTTGTCTCAGCCTCTGAGCAACACACAGGCTTCGCCTGTTATTATACCTGTGGTGAGGAGAGAATGATCAACCTGCACCAATCTAACCATGTACCACTTTGATTATAGGATGGGAAAGTGTGATGATGATGATGCAACACACAGACTGTCAAATGACAGAAAATGGCTACCATTAAGGTGTCTGTGTTTAAAGAACGTCTTAAGAGAACTAAAAATGGAGACTGGAAAGGGATTGGAGACAAAAGAGCTGGCAAAAATGGACAGAAAGTTTTATGCAGAGGAAAAAAAAGGAAGCAGAGAAGTGATTTAATACAAACTATTCATGGAAAAGTGAATGTAATTACATTTCTCAGATACATCTCACACATGTACTCATGCAAGGCCTTGAATGAATGAATGTCCATTCATCCACAGTTCAAAGATTACAGAGTTTCAAGGTTCCAAAATCACAAACTGAAAAATGAAATGAATCTCTCTGATAACCACTATGGTAGGATGATTGAAAGGGTAAACTAGTGTAAGAATATTTTAAGATAATACACAACGCAGAGGACTAGACTGCCCTACCAAGCAAAAAGGCAGTAAATGCTAATTTAGTCAAAAATTAGTTAATGTAATTTTTGCTACATTAAATACATGCTTAATCATGTGGACAAGTATCCTGTCTCTATTGTACTGTGTTTTGAAGAAAATGGGGGTCATGTTAGCAGTACCTGCATAAAGTTACTGTGAAACCAAGGTAAATAAAAGCAATTTTTCTCAGTTCCAAACTATGAGCAGTTGCTTGGCAGGGCAGAAGAGGTCAATACGGGATTAACAATCAATGGAAATAGTTGTTTTTCAGGTCAACATCAGTTTAGAATAAGGGTTTCAGTCCTGGACTCATAGCTACGTGTGGCACGTTTTCATTGGTTTGAATGGTTTATACATTGAGCCTGAAACAGGATACTTGTTACTTGGCCATTGGCCCAATTTTACTGCAAGGAATTCTAATTGGTCAACCGCAGGCTAGGGTTGGGGGTTATACATTGCACACTGTCACTTTGTTCTGTGGAGCGAATCACTGAGGACAGGGAAAAAATGACCATCTACCATCCACTTCCAAGCATGATTTGTCCTCTTTGAATAAACCTATTTTTCTCCACCTGATTTGCTTTGGGGTCTGTGTTATTGAAGAATAACATCAACCGCTAACACAGGTAAAGTGATATGGAACCTCCACCAATAGGAATCTATTTCACAAAAAGTTTTTAGTTTGAGTAAATCTAATCTATTTTATGTCGGAGCAAGCGCAATGACATCCCTCAGGCTTAGGGTAAAACGACAAAGGAAAAGTGAGAAAACAAATAGCAGAAAAAGATCTTACAAGTACGCCAATTGAATGGTTTTGTTTAGTTTTTCTCAAGGCTCGAAGGTCCTAGAGAAGACAGAAGCGCTTCATTTATTCTCTTGTGTTTTAATTAGTGTCTATAATCGTTGATAAAAACATAAACACACAGTGAGAAATCTTTGCCTCATCAAAGACTCTCTGCGTCAATAGCTTATTATGACTAACGTGTCATTAAAAATAAATACTTTAGTATTGTTGTTGCCCACGTCTCTTATTAAGTTGAGTGCTGGAGAACGTGTCCAGAAGCATCACTTCAGGATAGGGTTTGGTCATTTTTATCGTTCGATTGCTTCTATCTGAGGCAACTTGAAGACGTCTCCACTCCTTCTCCACCACTCTCCAACTAGGGATGGATTGAAATTTACAGAATTGGTACCTGGAGGAAAATGTGGGAGGGTCATGGTTTTTCAATTTCAGTCAAGGGGAGGGTTTAGTATTTTTTAAATCCAGTCCAGGGGAGGGTCATGTCATTTGTAATTGATGACATTTAAATATTTCTCAGTGTTATTAGTTGCTTATTAGGTTATATAGCGATGTGTACCCAATGCCGCCCTTTATCTCTGATTCTCTGCTGGGTGCGCTAATAGGCTATTTAGTGTGGTCTCAATCAAATGATCCATAGACCAGGGTAGACCAGGGTAAGTTTTATTTGGCCCCTCAGGTTTCTGTATTATTTTTTATTCAATGTTGGACATAAAAGACTGTAAAAACACCAGGAAATCAGCTCCAAGTGATTTTAATTTAAGAAATCTGTTCCCAAGTATTCCAACACATAATAGAGAGACACGTGATCGTACACGTAAGCAAGGTTTGAAATTCGAATAACATTGAAACTGAAACTTGAACCAGCAGCCAAGGCACAACCAATCAGAAAGGGACAGCTCATGATGCTGAAAGTAGGCAAATTCGAGTAG
Organism: Salvelinus namaycush; assembly: GCF_016432855.1. Classification (NCBI taxonomy): domain Eukaryota; kingdom Metazoa; phylum Chordata; class Actinopteri; order Salmoniformes; family Salmonidae; genus Salvelinus; species Salvelinus namaycush. Next base: position 39,370,019 of record NC_052308.1, read on the forward strand.
GCATAATTCATTTCAGGTCTTCATTTTAATTAGACTTTACTAACAACAAGAGGGCTTTGTGATGGCGACTATTTCTTCCTCTTTAAGAAACAAGAGGTTTTACAGACAAAATTAGACTATAGGCTGCTATATCCATAGATTTAAAAAGCCTACCTCTGTGTCAGTGAAGGGCTGTTGAGTTCAAACCAAGACACGAATTGGGGTGGTATTATCAAATCAAATCAAATTTTATTTAAAGAAAATGTCTAAAAGCAAAGGCCAGCATCCCGACTCTGGGATAATGGCCTTCTAGCCAGAGTTGCAAAGAAAAAGCCATATCTCAGACTGGCCAATAAAAATAAAAGATTAAGATGGGAAAAAAAACACAGACACTGGACAGAGGAACTCTGCCTAGAAGGCCAGCATCCCGGAGTTGCCTCTTCACTGTTGACGTTGAGACTGGTGTTTTGCGGGTACTATTTAATGAAGCTGCCAGTTGAGGACTTGGGAGGCATCTGATTCTCAAACTAGACACTCTAATGTACTTGTCCTCTTGCTCAGTTGTGCACCGCGCCTCCCACTCCTCTTTCTATTCTGGTTAGAGCCAGTTTGTTCTGTGAAGTTTGTTTTGTTCTGTGATTATTACTATTATTTTAGGTATTGGGGAGGGTCATTCCCTTTTTTTTTTCAAGCGTTCAGGGAGGGTTTAGGTAAAACATATTTTGCTGAAGGTAGGGCCATCTAGTTTCATTTCAGAAAGTTTTGATTTTCTCCATGTAACCCTTACTTTAAATAACGTTCACTCCCCTAGCTTCCAGAGGTGTTCATTCTGAAAGGGAAAGCATGCAGGGATTAGCTAGCAGCTCTGGTTTGGCTCATTCAGGAAGACGAACTGACTGAACCTGATTACGTGTAGACAGTAAGGCCTTAGCTTGGGAGAACATCCTCTGTCTGCAACAGCGACCAAACCATAGAATTATATATAATAAAAATATCTAATATAATTTCATATTACAGCATTTACTCTATATATAATATATTATATGATCTCCGTGGACTACACCACAACAACACCACACCACCAGACTACAACCCCATCTGCAAGAGAGACCACACCACTACAACACTATATCAAACCCCATCTGCAAGAGAGACCACACCACTACAACACCATATCAAACCCCATCTGCAAGAGAGACCACACCACTACATCAAACCCCATCTGCAAGAGAGACCACACCACTACATCAAACCCCATATGCAAGAGAGACCACACCACTACATCAAACCCCATCTGCAAGAGAGACCACACCACTACAACACTATATCAAACCCCATCTGCAAGAGAGACCACACCACTACAACACTATATCAAACCCCATCTGCAAGAGAGACCACAACACTATATCAAACCCCATCTGCAAGAGAGACCACACCACTACAACACTATATCAAACCCCATCTGCAAGAGAGACCACACCACTACAACACTATATCAAACCCCATCTGCAAGAGAGACCACACCACGACAACACTATATCAAACCCCATCTGCAAGAGAGACCACACCACTACAACACTATATCAAACCCCATCTGCAAGAGAGACCACACCACAACAACACTATATCAAACCCCATCTGCAAGAGAGACCACACCACTACAACACTATATCAAACCCCATCTGCAAGAGACCACACCACTAAAACACTATATCAAACCCCATCTGCGAGAGACCACACCACAACAACACTATATCAAACCCCATCTGCAAGAGAGACCACACCACTACAACACCATATCAAACCCCATCTGCAAGAGAGACCACACCACTACATCAAACCCCATCTGCAAGAGAGACCACACCCCTACATCAAACCCCATCTGCAAGAGAGACCACACCACTACATCAAACCCCATCTGCAAGAGAGACCACACCACTACAACACTATATCAAACCCCATCTGCAAGAGAGACCACAACACTATATCAAACCCCATCTGCAAGAGAGACCACAACACTATATCAAACCCCATCTGCAAGAGAGACCACACCACTACAACACTATATCAAACCCCATCTGCAAGAGAGACCACACCACTACAACACTATATCAAACCCCATCTGCAAGAGAGACCACACCACGACAACACTATATCAAACCCCATCTGCAAGAGAGACCACAACACAACAACACTATATCAAACCCCATCTGCAAGAGAGACCACACCACTACAACACTATATCAAACCCCATCTGCAAGAGAGACCACACCACAACAACACTATATCAAACCCCATCTGCAAGAGAGACCACACCACTACAACACTATATCCAACCCCATCTGCAAGAGAGACCACACCACAACAACACTATATCAAACCCCATCTGCAAGAGAGACCACACCACTACAACACTATATCAAACCCCATCTGCAAGAGACCACACCACTACAACACTATATCAAACCCCATCTGCAAGAGAGACCACACCACAACAACACTATATCAAACCCCATCTGCAAGAGAGACCACACCACTACAACACTATATCAAACCCCACCTGCAAGAGAGACCACACCACTACAACACTATATCAAACCCCATCTGCAAGAGACCACACCACTACAACACTATATCAAACCCCATCTGCAAGAGAGACCACCCCACTACAACACTATATCAAACCCCATCTGCAAGAGAGACCACACCACTACAACACTATATCAAACCCCATCTGCAAGAGAGACCACACCACTACAACACTATATCAAACCCCATCTGCAAGAGAGACCACACCACTACAACACTATATCAAACCCCATCTGCAAGAGAGACCACACCACTACAACACTATATCAAACCCCATCTGCAAGAGAGACCACACCACTACAACACTATATCAAACCCCATCTGCAAGAGAGACCACACCACTACAACACTATATCAAACCCCATCTGCAAGAGAGACCACACCACTACAACACTATATCAAACCCCATCTGCAAGAGACCACACCACTACAACACTATATCAAACCCCATCTGCAAGAGAGACCACACCACTACAACACTATATCAAACCCCATCTGCAAGAGAGACCACACCACTACATCAAACCCCATCTGCAAGAGAGACCACACCACTACAACACTATATCAAACCCCACCTGCAAGAGAGACCACACCACTACAACACTATATCAAACCCCATCTGCAAGAGAGACCACACCACTACAACACTATATCAAACCCCATCTGCAAGAGAGACCACACCACTACAACACTATATCAAACCCCATCTGCAAGAGAGACCACACCACTACAACACTATATCAAACCCCATCTGCAAGAGACCACACCACAACAACACTATATCAAACCCCATCTGCAAGAGAGACCACACCACTACAACACTATATCAAACCCCATCTGCAAGAGAGACCACACCACTACAACACTATATCAAACCCCATCTGCAAGAGAGACCACACCACTACAACACTATATCAAACCCCATCTGCAAGAGACCACACCACTACAACACTATATCAAACCCCATCTGCAAGAGAGACCACACCACAACAACACTATATCAAACCCCATCTGCAAGAGAGACCACACCACTACAACACTATATCAAACCCCATCTGCAAGAGAGACCACACCACTACAACACTATATCAAACCCCATCTGCAAGAGAGACCACACCACTACAACACTATATCAAACCCCATCTGCAAGAGAGACCACACCACTACAACACTATATCAAACCCCATCTGCAAGAGAGACCACACCACTACAACACTATATCAAACCCCATCTGCAAGAGAGACCACACCACTACAACACTATATCAAACCCCATCTGCAAGAGAGACCACACCACTACAACACTATATCAAACCCCATCTGCAAGGCTACTGAGAGTTCACCATCACACGACAACACCACAACACCAGACCAGACCAAACCCCATCTGCAAGACTACTGAGAGATCACCAACACCACAACACCAGACTACAACCCCATCTGCAAGAGAGACCACACCACACCACACCACTACAACACTATATCAAACCCCATCAGCAAGGTTACTGAGAGTTCACCATCACACGACAACACCACAACACCAGACCATACCTCATCTGCAAGGTTACTGAGAGATTATCACCACACCAATCCAAACCCAAACAACCTCAAACATCCCCCCCCCTCCCTCTGAAGTAATGAGAGCAGTCATATGTAATAGGAGTGGTCAGATGGTGTCTGAGGAGTCTGGTTCAGCGGCACTGGAGCACTGTGTGTTTGAGTGTGTGTGTGTGTGTTTCAGGGTAAATTCAACTAAACTAGGAGCGATGGCTGATTTGACTTAATTAAGACTGCTGGGCCCCGGCGGGAAATTCAGGCTTGCTTGGGCAATAACAGACAAATCCAATTCACATTTGTTGCCAAACATAAATTATTTTCACAGAGGTCATCCACCTATTACATGTCTGGGGGATACGAAAGGGATGCCTTTCCCATGACTAGAATATTGAGTGTTATGGTGAATGGAGGACTAGCAAGAATAAAAATAAAACAGAAAAGGGCTGAGTAATGTATTACAAAAATACATGGGGAGACAGACAGACGGACGGACGGACAGACAGAGAGCAACAGAGGTCTGACACACCATGGTCTCATGACGAGTTCAGCTTAAACCTTGTGTGGGGAGCCGTGATTCACAATGCCCAGTGTGATAACAGTGAGTTTGTGAGATCATGTCGCACTGCCTTCTGCAATGACCCTGTTGTGATCAGGTAGGTTGAGATGCTCTGAATCGACCAAATGTCAGGTCGTCCTCCTTCCACAGAGCTTCTTGTCAATTGCAGTTCAACAAAACCACTGGTTTATTTCATTAGAGAGGTGCACAGCCTTTATTACTGACCTGGATCCATGGGGGGCTGAAGAGTATTGCCTTTTCTTTCCTCTGTCTAAATGTGTCACCATCATGGCACACTCGAACTAAGACATAGTGACATACCAGAAAGACAGGACAGTTAGGTGGGAGCAATTTATTACAACAGAGGTGTAAAAACAACCTTCTGAGGATGGGGTGTATTAAAGAAAGAGTAGTATGAGCATTTTCAGAACTTTCTTTCCTTGTTTCTTGAGGAGTTGATTTTTCACTATTCCTTTGGCTCAGGTGTTACAATGTCACACTTCTTATTTTGAGTTGTTTGTTGGCCTCAATCAATCCAGTGGTCATGCTTGTTTCTTTGAGGTGATTTAGTGAGACACGCTTGTCTAGTTTCTCGCTCTCACAACTTCTCCTTTCACTCTCTGCTTTTACAAGAAACCGCTTCAGTTCAGCCGATTAAAGGTTGGTTGATGTGCAGGTCTACCAACTTCTCTGTGGACATTTATGACCTTGAAGTTTAGTTTATTAAGATCCCCATTAGCTAGTGCACACGCAGCAGCTACTCTTCCTGGGGTCTACGTAAAACGTACAAATACATGAGAAAGTACAGAACAGTTATAGACTAGGACATTCAATATATTTTATATACATACATACATACATACATACATACATACATACATACATACATACATACATACATACATACATACATACAGTACGAGTCAAAAGTTTGGACACACCTACTCATTCCAAGGTTTTTTCTTTATTTGTACTATTTTCTACATTGTAGAATAATAGTGAAGACATCAAAACTATGAAATAACACATATGGAACCATGTAGTAACCAAAAAACTGTTAAACAAATCCAAATATATTTTATATTTGTATTTGAGATTCTTCAAAGGAGCCACCCTTTGCTTTGATGACAGCTTTGCACACTCTTGGCATTCTCTCAACCAGCTTCATGAGGTATATATGTACATATATACATATATATATATATACACTGCTCAAAAAAATAAAGGGAACACTTAAACAACACAATGTAACTCCAAGTCAATCACACTTCTGTGAAATCAAACTGTCCACTTAGGAAGCAACACTGATTGACAATAAATTTAACATGCTGTTGTGCAAATGGAATAGACAACAGGTGGAAATTATAGGCAATTAGCAAGACACCCCCAATAAAGGAGTGGTTCTGCAGGTGGTGACCACAGACAACAGACCACCAGTTCCTATGCTTCCTGGCTGATGTTTTGGTCACTTTTGAATGCTGGCGGTGCTTTCACTCTAGTGGTAGCATGAGACGGAGTCTACAACCCACACAAGTGGCTCAGGTAGTGCAGCTCATCCAGGATGGCACATCAATGCGAGCTGTGGCAAGAAGGTTTGCTGTGTCTGTCAGCGTAGTGTCCAGAGCATGGAGGCGCTACCAGGAGACAGGCCAGTACATCAGGAGACGTGGAGGAGGCCGTAGGAGGGCAACAACCCAGCAGCAGGACCGCTACCTCCGCCTTTGTGCAAGGAGGAGCAGGAGGAGCACTGCCAGAGCCCTGCAAAATGACCTCCAGCAGGCCACAAATGTGCATGTGTCTGCTCAAACGGTCAGAAACAGACTCCATGAGGGTGGTATTTGCCAGACCGTGCAGTATTTGCCAACACCGTGCAGGACGTTTGGCATTTGCCAGAGAACACCAAGATTGGCAAATTCTCCACTGGCGCCCTGTGCTCTTCACAGATGAAAGCAGGTTCACACTGAGCACATGTGACATACGTGACAGAGTCTGGAGACGCCGTGGAGAACGTTCTGCTGCCTGCAACATCCTCCAGCATGACCGGTTTGGCGGTGGGTCAGTCATGGTGTGGGGTGGCATTTCTTTGGGGGGCCGCACAGCCCTCCATGTGCTCGCCAGAGGTAGCCTGACTGCCATTAGGTACCGAGATGAGATCCTCAGACCCCTTGTGAGACCATATGCTGGTGCGGTTGGCCCTGGGTTCCTCCTAATGCAAGACAATGCTAGACCTCATGTGGCTGGAGTGTGTCAGCAGTTCCTGCAAGAGGAAGGCATTGATGCTATGGACTGGCCCGCCCGTTCCCCAGACCTGAATCCAATAGAGCACATCTGGGACATCATGTCTCGCTCGTTGCACCACAGACTGTTGCACCACAGACTGTCCAGGAGTTGGCGGATGCTTTAGTCCAGGTCTGGGAGGAGATCCCTCAGGAGACCATCCGCCACCTCATCAGGAGCATGCCCAGGCGTTGTAGGGAGGTCATACAGGCACGTGGAGGCCACACACACTACTGAGCCTCATTTTGACTTGTTTTAAGGACATTACATCAAAGTTGGATCAGCCTGTGTGTGACTCCAAATCCAGACCTCCATGGGTTGATAAATTTGATTTCCATTGATCATTTTTGTGTGATTTTGTGGTCAGCACATTCAACTAAGTAAAGAAAATTTAATTTAATAAGAATATTTCATTCATTCAGATCTAGGATGTGTTATTTTAGTGTTCCCTTTATTTTTTTGAGCAGTGTATATATATATGTACATATATACCTCATGAGTATTAATATATGAGTATTTTATATATATATATATATATATATATATATATATATATATATATATATATATATATATATATATATATACAGTGGGGCAAAAAAGTATTTAGTCAGTCACCAATTGTGCAAGTTCTCCCACTTAAAAAGATGAGAGAGGCCTGTAATTTTCATCATAGGTACACTTCAACTATGACAGACAAAATGAGAAAAAAAAATCCAGAAAATCACATTGTAGGATTTTTAATGAATTTATTTGCAAATTATGGTGGAAAATAAGTATTTGGTCACCTACAAACAAGCAAGATTTCTGGCTCTCACAGACCTGTAACTTCTTCTTTAAGAGGCTCCTCTGTCCTCCACTCGTTACCTGTATTAATGGCACCTGTTTGAACTTGTTATCAGTATAAAAGACACCTGTCCACAACCTCAAACAGTCACACTCCAAACTCCACTATGGCCAAGACCAAAGAGCTGTCAAAGGACACCATAAACAAAATTGTAGACCTGCACCAGGCTGGGAAGACTGAATCTGCAATAGGTAAGCAGCTTGGTTTGAAGAAATCAACTGTGGGAGCAATTATTAGGAAATGGAAGACATACAAGACCACTGATAATCTCCCTCGATCTGGGGCTCCACGCAAGATCTCACCCTGTGGGGTCAAAATGATCACAAGAACGGTGAGCAAAATTCCCAGAACCACACGGGGGGACCTAGTGAATGACCTGCAGAGAGCTGGGACCAAAGTAACAAAGCCTACCATCAGTAACACACTACGCCGCCAGGGACTCAAATCCTGCAGTGCCAGACGTGTTCCCCTGCTTAAGCCAGTACATGTCCAGGCCCGTCTGAAGTTTGCTAAAGAGCATTTGGATGATCCAGAAGAAGATTGGGAGAATGTCATATGGTCAGATGAAACCAAAATATAACTTTTTGGTAAAAACTCAACTCGTCGTGTTTGGAGGACAAAGAATGCTGAGTTGCATCCAAAGAACACCATACCTACTGTGAAGCATGGGGGTGGAAACATCATGCTTTGGGGCTGTTTTTCTGCAAAGGGACCAGGACGACTGATCCGTGTAAAGGAAAGAATGAATGGGGCCAAGTATCGTGAGATTTTGAGTGAAAACATCCTTCCATCAGCAAGGGCATTGAAGATGAAACGTGGCTGGGTCTTTCAGCATGACAATGATCCCAAACACACCGCCCGGGCAACGAAGGAGTGGCTTCGTAAGAAGCATTTCAAGGTCCTGGAGTGGCCTAGCCAGTCTCCAGATCTCAACCCCATAGAAAATCTTTGGAGGGAGTTGAAAGTCCGTGTTGCCCAGCAACAGCCCCAAAACATCACTGCTCTAGAGGAGATCTGCATGGAGGAATGGGCCAAAATACCAGCAACAGTGTGTGAAAACCTTGTGAAGACTTACACAAAACCTTTGACCTCTGTCATTGCCAACAAAGGGTATATAACAAAGTATTGAGATAAACTTTTGTTATTGACCAAATACTTATTTTCCACCATAATTTGCAAATAAATTCATTAAAAATCCTACAATGTGATTTTCTGGATTTTTTTCCCTCATTTTGTCTGTCATAGTTGAAGTGTACCTATGATGAAATTCACAGGCCTCTCTCATCTTTTTAAGTCGGAGAACTTGCACAATTGGTGGCTGACTAAATACTTTTTTGCCCCACTGTATATAAAATACTCATAATTAATTAAGAGGTAAACATTGGAACGACACAAAGAGACAACAAAAATACTATTTACACAGTGTTCATATATACATTGAACAAAAATATAAACCCAACATACAACAATTTCAACGATTTTACTAAGTTACAGTTCATATAAGGAAATCAGTCAATTGACATAAATTCATTAGACCCTAATCTACGGATTTCACGAGTGGTCACATATACCTTGAAAAAAGGTGGGAGCATGGATCAGAAAACTCATCAGTATCTGGTGTGACCACCATTTGCCTCAGGCAGCGCGACACAACTCCTTTGCATAGAGTTGCTGGATGTTGCTGGATATTAGTGGGAACTGGAACACACTGTCATACACGTCAATCCAGAGCATCCCAAACATGCTCAATAGATGACATGTCTGGTGAGTATGTATGCGGGCCATTAAAGAACTGGGACATTTTCAGCTTCAATGAATTGTGTACTGATCCTTGCGACATGGGGCCATGCATTATCATACTGAAACATAAAGTGAAGTCAATGGATGAATGGCACAACAATGGGCCTCAGGATGTCGTTACGGTATCTCGGTGCATTAAAATTGCCATCGATAAAATCCAATTCTGTTCGTTGTCCGTAGCTTATGCCTGCCCATACTATAACCCCATTTCCACCATGGGGCACTCTGTTCACAACGTTGACATCAGCAAACCGCTCGCCCACACGATACCATACACGCTGTCACATTAAACATGGGACCAACGCTTTACATGTTGTGTTTATATTTTTGTTCAGTATACATATTAATATTGTTATATACAGGTTAAATGAGATATTTAGAAAGAGGAGAGGTACAGTAAAGAAACCCACAGTGATGTGTCTGGTGAAGTAGGCTACCGTAACTTTTTATCAATGTTGACCAATATTACTCTACTACCTTTGACTGTTGCTACTCTTTGACATTAGATGCAACAATACCAAAGTTTCATTGATGCATCTCTCATCTAAATGGTTAATATTAAGAATACATGTCCATGTGTCAGAACCAATCTGATTCAATTTATTTTTCTATACCCCTGTGCACAGTTCTACCCTCTTCTTCGTCCTTAAGGTGCTCAACATAGTGCAGCATTCACAACTCTAAGTGGTCTTCATCAGGCATCCCTAGGCTGCTCTTACAGCAACAAAAAACACCTCTCATTTGCAGTTTCACAAGTGAAATAGCTATTTTCACATTTTCACGTATTACATTTTGAGTTCACATGTTAACACCACCTTTTCACATGTGAGAAGAAAAACATGTTTTCACCTCATATGTGAATTGCAGTTGCACATGTGAAATTTGCAGTTTCACATGTTAAAATCTAATTTGCAGTTTGACATGTAAGAAGAGAGAAAAAAATACTTTCACATGTGTAATTGCAAGTTCCCATGTGAAAAACAATCATATGTGAAAATCTAATTTGTAGTTTCACATGTAAAAAACATTAATATGTGAAAATTATATTTGCAGTTTCAATTGTAATAAACATACAGTGCATTCGAAAAGTATTCAGACCTCTTGACTTTTTCCCAAACTTTGTTACGTTACAGCCTTATTCTAAAATGGATTAAACCGTTTTTTCCCCCCATCAATCTAGACACAATACCCCATAATGACAAAGCAAAAACTTAAAACACATGTATTTTTGCAAATGTATTCAAACTAGAAAACAGACCCTTAGTACTTTGTTGAAGCACCTTTGGCAGCGATTACAGCCTCGAGTCTTGGGTATGACGCTACAAGCTTGGCACACCTGTACTTGGGGAGTTTCTCCCAATCTTCTCCGCATATTTTCTCAAGCCCTGTCAGGTTGGATGGGGAGCGTTGCTGCACAGCTGTTTCCAGGTCTCGCCAGAGATGTTCAATCGGTTTCAATTCCGGGGCATGGCTGGGCCACTCAAGGACATTCAGAGACTTGTCCCGAAGCCACTCCTGCGTTGTCTTGGCTGTGTGTTTAGGGTCTTTGTCCTGTTGGCAGATTAACTTTCACCCCAGTCTGAGGTCCTGAGTGCTCTGGAGCAGGTTTTCATCAAGGATCTCTCTGTACTTTGCTCTGTTCCTCTTTACCTCAATCCTGACTAGTCTCCCAGTCCCTGCTGCTGAAAAACATCCCCACACTCTGAGAGTCTTTAGGAGCATTTTGGCAAACTACAAGCGGCTGTCATGTGCCTTTTACTGAGAAGTGGCTTCCGTCTGGCCACTCTACCGTAAAGGCCTGATTGGTGGAGTGCTGCAGAGATGGTTGTCCTTCTGGAAGGTTCTCCCATCTCCACAGAGGAACGCCACAGCTCTGTCAGAGTTACCATCTTATTCTTAGTCACCTCCCTGACCAAGGCCCTTCTCCCCCGATTGCTGCTAAGTTTGGTCGAGCAGCCAGCTCTAGGAAGAGTCTTGGTGGTTCCAAACTTCTTCCATTTAAGAATGATGGAGGCCACTTAGTTCTTGGTGACCTTCAAACCTTCAGAAATGTTTTGTTCCCCTTCCCCAGATTTGTTACCCTTCCCCTCGACCCAATTCCTTTGAACCCATGGCTTGGTTTTTGCTCTGACATGCACTGTCAACTGTGGGACCTTATATAGACAGGTGTGTGCCTTTCAAAATCATGTCCAATCAATTTAAATTACCACAGGTGGTCTTCAATCAAGTTGTAGAAACATCTCAAGGATGATCAATGGAAATACCATGCACCTGAGCTCAATTTCGAGTCTAGTAACAAAGGTTGTGAATACTATTATGAGGTATTGTATGTAGATTAATGAGCAGGAAAATTAATTTAATACATTTTATAATAAGGCTGAAACGTAACAAAATGTGGAAAAAGGGAAGGGCTCTGAATACTTTCCGAATGCATTACATATTTTTATTTCAAAAGTAATATTGAATTCTGTTTGGTTGTCAACGTAACCAAATATTAACATTTGTAGAAACATCTCAACGATATGAATGGAAACAGGATGCACCTTCGCTCAATTTCGAGTCTTATAGCAAAGGTTCTGAATGGTTATGGAAATAAGGTATTTCAGTTTTTTATTTGTAATAAATCTTCAACCATTTCTTAAATCCTGTTTTTGCTTTGTCATTATGGGGTATTGTGTGTAGATTGATGAGGAAAAACATTTATTTGAATACATTTTAGAATAATATAATTCGAATAATACGTAACAAAATGTGGAAAAAGTCAAGGTGTCGGAAATACTTTCCGGAGGTGAAAATTGAACTTTCACATGAGGAATTGCACGTCCACGTGTGATGGTGAAAAGGTGATGTTAATACTGTATGTTGCAGTAGCAATGTTTCCACTTATGGAATTGTGTTTCTTTTTTTTTCTGTAATAAAGGTACTTTGCCTACCTGAGTATAATCATTTAAGTGTGTTAAAAATAATTATTTGTCACTGCTGAGCCATCCATTCCAACATGTTAAAATGTGCACTGTCAGAGTTGATCAGTTAACTCAAGTTAACCTATAGTTTTTTTAATTGCATTGTCAGAAAAGTGTTCAAAATCCCCTGAAAACATTCCACATAAATCATCAATACAGCTAAAAACAACAATGTGATGTCAAAACAAGTTAACTTTGAGGTTAAAGAAAGTGTGTTTATCAATGTACATGATTTTGCTAACCATTACTTTGGACAAAATCAAGCAGCAATATTCTTGTAATTATTTTTGTTTAAGAAATGTTAAATTATAGCTCATTTAGCGAAAATTATGATTTTGCGATTAATCATGATTAATCACAGCAAATCCTGTGATAAACTCTATCACATTTTTTTATCGTTTGACAGCCCTAGTTGACATTAAAATGTGAAAACGTAGTGGACATGAGTCGGTCTTGGTTGCTCATGGTCACGTAGTTGGTAGTGTCAAGATATTGGCTTGTGGTGTAGGAGATGTGGGTTCTAATCCCACCCGTTACAAAAGCACACATGAGAAATGTATAATAGTGCATTTGAAATGTTGGGAAACCACGCGTCTGAGTCGTGTGAGAAATGAACATGTCCGAAAACCACATGTCTGTTTTCCCCACATCACAGATGAAGGCAGGAAGTGGATGGTAAGTTACTGTCACAGGGCTGATTTAATTTCCACCGAGTCCCTCCAAGGGTCTTGGGAAGCGTCCAGCCCCATGCTCTCTGCTTCATCTAGCTCCTCTCCTCCTCATTACAGCCCCAGTGCACATTCTCCTTCATGTCTACAGACAATCCATCTGCCGCTCTCAACCCTGTTTTTGTCAAGAGTTGTTAGCTGTCAGGCCCCAGGGATGAACACCACAAGCTATTATTAATCTTGTTTGTTCCGTATTTCTTTCTCTCTCCACTGCAACGCAGCATAGCATTCCTCATCAGCTCTCTCTCAATCTCTCTGACTTCCACAGGTGTAATCAATGATGTATCTAAATGCAGATTGGGATTGAGAATGGGGCAGGAAGGTGGAGGGTTGAGGTGGCAGACAGGTCCTCTAATGTCACCCTGGCTGTGAGTGAGGAGAGTGAGATGCCAAGATGCTTTGTCCTTCAGTAGGTAGTGATTTACATTGATTTCCTCTGTCACCCTGTCTCTGTCCTCTACAGTATGTTATTCAGAATAGGAATGGTGTTCGTCCCAAATGGCACCCTGATCCCTGTATAGTACACTACTTTCACCAGAGGCCTATAGGCCCTGCTCAAATGTAGTGCACTATATAGGGAATAGATTGGCATTTTGGATGCGGCCATGATCACCACACAGAGGGTAACCCACCCAAGGAGACTTTATGGTAACAAGTGCCTGTCTGAGAATTCAACTGTCATTTAGCTTTACTTTACTGTACAGCAGGGTATTGAAATCTGAGCCTGGAGGTCCGGAGTACCGATGCTTTTCTGTTTCTTACCTGATAAATAATTTCACACACCTGGTATCCCAGATCTAAATGAATTATTGATTAGAGGGGGATAATGAACATGAGCAGTGTCACTGGCTTCGAGGTCCAGATTTGTATTTATCTGCTCTACAGTATACACTGATACAGATGGTCAGAACCTGACAAGCATAATTACAGTATACATGATTGTTTTCACCTATATCATTTTTTAAATATTTTTTTATTACAGCTGTAGGGTGTCAATTTGACCTGTATTGTCACAGCTAAATAATCCTGCATAACAGGATTTGAACTTTTAGTCCATAATGTTAATTAGACTACATGAAAAGTAGGGCTGGGAGATATGGACAAAATATCATATCACATTTTTAAAATCTTTGATGGTATTTTATGTTTTTGAACAATAAAAGTTCTAAATATGCTTTATGAGTAGTTTATGACCCTAGGGTAGCAACACATACACTACAAGTGTTTTCAATTTCTCCATTTATACTGTTCAATCCAACTCCAAACAAAAATAATTTTCAGCATTATCATCAATTTCTGCACTTCCTGCACTTTCATTATCATTTCCACACGGTGCCACAGCATGATATGGGCAAAAAATATAGGCCTAGTTAAATTGGTGAACTGTTGGAATCATAGAAATACAATGATTATTCTAATTATATAGTTGGAATATAGTGGGCAGAACCTTGAATACATTGTTGTTTGACATGACAATTAATTAATAAACCAGGGAGGAACCAAAGTGTTGGTCAGTGTTTCCAGGTGACCCTAATAAGATGTTACATCACATCTTTTCTTACTTCTTGTAACTAGCTAGCCAACATATTCATGCTCTCTGATAAGAAACCATTGCACAAACATGCTTATCTAGGCCTACACCAGCACTGGTACCAGGCAGTATTAGCTAGCTAGCTACATTTGCTCGGACTCTTAGTACATTCAGCAAGCTAGCTAGCCAGCTAACTAGCGATTAGCATTAGTGGCTAAGACAAATTATTTTAGCAACACCTTGCTAAGAAAAGACAAACTAGCGGTAGTTTGCAGACAGTAAGATAGACAAACTAATAGAATATAGAACGCTTGTGAAAAGCAGAAAGTCACCAACATTGTTGCATCAAACTGACCATGCAGAGTGAATGGCAAGAAAGTGCTCGTGACTCTGTGGTCGAACAACTGCTCTCTCTTTGAGTGACAGGGGGCAGGGCTTTGTGTGGCATGCAGCAAAGGCTAAGCAGCAGGAGCAGAGGGAGAGAAATGACTCAAGTAGCAAACCGGAGTAAACTATAAAAACTGACATTATACATGCCAGAGTTGCGTATCACATTTAACAAACCAAACATTGAAATACTGTTATAGAAGGTAAAGTAAAAACTCAAACAGGTCCGGGCATCAATATCAGTACATAGCCCAGCCCTAATGAAAACTGCAATACTGTTAATATAACTGTGTGTTAGTGCAGATTTTCAGTGAATGTATGTAAATCATTCCTGATTTACTGCGGTGCAGGAAAATTCTCAGCAACAAAAGAGTGATCAAATGAAGATCCTACATCTGTAGCTTTGGTCACTTTGATGAGGAACCCATGACATGGTACACAACAAAGTCTTGGTATGGTTCACATATAATCACACTCAAGAACATGGTATATGACTAAATCAGTTTTATTTTGCGCTTGCTTATTTAAATACATTTGAATTTATATGAATTCATTGCAATATTTTAGACCATTCATGTACAATATTTGACTTTCATGACGTCAAGGGAGTTAAATAACTATGGCTCTAAGCAGCAACAATAAAATGACTATTGGCTCATGTTAGAACTGCAACTCAAATAAAATAAAATAAAATATATTCCCAAGCACCCTTTTTACTTGTTTACACAAGAGAATTTAGAGTTGAGCACATTGGACTGAAACTAACACTGGCTGTTCTCTGTTCCTTAACAGCACTCACACTGCTCCTGTCTGTGTGGAAGCTACAGTCTACGTGGCACAGAGTTGTCAATGTTTATCTAGAATATAAACTGATAGGAAAGGCTTCTGGACAGCAAGAAAACGGTTTAGAGGGAAAGGAGGCAGCGTGCAGAGATACTGTCAGTTTATCAATGTAGGCCTCTCATATAGTACCGCAAAGTATTCCTACTGCTCTGAGCAACACACTATCCATTTCAAGAATTGCTTTCCATTACAGTAAACATGAAGTGTTGTGCCTTCTATGTCTAGTCATCCTAGTAATATTTTATTCTGTATATTGTGTATACTCTACAGTGTATCAGCAATCAAATACTGATTGTATCAGGTACTATGGTATAACACAGTATATTCATGGCTGTGTGTGTTTGAAATCAAGTGCAGGTAAAACATGCAGCTATTAATTAAAACACTTTCAGACATGCAGTTTGATTTCCAGTTAAGCTGAGTCGAGTCAGGGCCGATACTGCCTCACCAGCAGCCACACCAGGGGAGCTGACAGCAGCAGAACTCATCTACTGTAGTCATGGGCTGTGGCATGGACCTATTCCCTATATAGTGCACTTATTTTGACCAGAGCCATATGGCCAAAAGTTGTGCACTGTAAAGGGAATAGGGTGCCATTTGGGACACACACGTGATGTCATCAGAGAAGGACAGTGCACAGAGGAGAAGGGCATTGCTTTTAGCTCGGTTTCTGGTCTAGCAAGCTCTTCCTAACTGTGACCACTCAATCAATATGTTTAAAGGCATGTTTCAATCTCACCCCAAAGAGTTCCGTACCTCTCTGACCTCATCTTTTTTCCATCACATTAGCATCAAACAAATTAGCCTTGTCTTCTCCCTACCTGGCATAGTAGATCGTGTTACAGCTAATCAAAGTGTCCTCCAAGTATTCAAACCAGAATATGTGGATTATTTAAAGTGCAATTTGGGATTAGTAGGCTTACATACATTTTTGGATTTCTAAATTAATGATGCATAGATAATTATTCTCTGAGAATTATTAGGTTTTGATTGGCCAATGCATGTTAAACTGAGTTTTCCCCCCTTCTCTTTTCTCCATCAATACTGCATATTCCTGAATGACATTTGGTACCTCGGTTGAGAATTTAATTCCCTAAATTGTCACCAGATGACACCTCAATCAGTTTGCTAGTTTTCTTGCAAAATGGGGTTTAATTTATTAGCATTATCCAATTGCCATTTTTTAAATGACTTCCAAGAAATTCCACAAACTTTTCAACAGTGACACTTGAAACACAGAGAACAATTAATTATGGCCACATTCTTCTGTTTGAATATTCAAGAAATGTGTTGTTGATTCAATTAAAAACAATATTTTCTCTGCTATATTTTACAGCGAACAATTAAGGAGAACGAAATAATTACATAGGGGCTAACAAGCTAATATTTAGGGCTAGGTGTCCCGCTAACTGGAGAGTGCACAATTCAAATAAATAATCATAAAAATTATGGATATTAAACATTTAGGTACATGTAAGTGTCTTATATCAGTTGAAAGCTTAAATTGATGTTAATCCAACTGCACTGTCCGATTTACAGTAGCTATTACAGCGGAAGCATGCCATGCGATTGTTTGAGGACGGCGCCCCACATCAAAATATTTTTCCAACGGCACAGGTTTCATAAATTCACAAATAGCGATTAAATATTCACTTATTTTTTGAAAATGTTCCTCTGATTTGTCATCCAAAGGGTCCCAGCTATAACATGTAGTGTGGTTTTGTTAGATAAAATCCTTCTCTATATCCCAAAAAGTCTAGTTGGCGCCATCCATTTGAGTAATCCACTCGTTCAACATGCAGAGAAAGGAATCCGAAAATCTACCCCTAAACTTTGTTTCAAGAAGTCAAAATACGTTTCTATTTACTCCTCAAATACCCTAAAATGTAATCAAACTATAATATTTCTCACGGAATGAAGAATGTTCAATAGGAAGTGGATTTTAGCAGGTGCGTCCTGTCTTCATAGCGCACGCAAACATGAATTTCCAAGACTGTGTGTCCCTGTACTAAAACTGATATTTCTTCTTCGTTTTTGAAGTTACAAGCCTGAAACCTTGAACATAGACTGCTGACACTCTGTGGAAGTCATAGGAATTGCATCCAGGGAGCTTTCCAGTATGCCCTTATACTTTCCATTGTACGAGCATGATCTGTCAAAAAAACTAATTATGGTTGGTTTTTCTTTGGATATTCTCCGACATTATTTTAACATTTCTACAAACTTCAAAGTGTTTTCTTTCCAATGGTACCAATTATATGCATATCCTGGCTTCAGGGCCTGAGCAACAGGCACGTCATTCAGGCGGAAATTTAGAAAAAAGGGGCCTAGCCCTAAGAAGTTTTAAGGAGATACCAAAAAAGGTAAAACAGAATTAGGATTACAGATCATAGTCTCATTCAAAGTGAGACATGCAGCATGTCCTCATTGGAGATCTATCTGTTCTAGGTACCGAGCTGTGATGCAAAACTGAAACCTAACCACTCTCAAGTATCTTAGCAACAGTAGCTAGCCACACAAGTTTTTAGCTAGCTAGCTAATGTTATATCTCAACAACACTGCCGCTCAATATATTTTTGTTCTCAGCCATATTCAAAACAAATCCAAGCCAGATAGCCTTTGTTGAATTTTTATCTGTTTCGTTATTTCATGTTGTAACGTTAGCCAGGCTCCTGGGTTCGCGGTGCATCGCATTAGTGGAAACCAAGCCTGTTCTCAGGGCAGGCCTGGTTGTAGCTAGATATGTTCGAGTCACTTTGGGGAACAATTTTAGCTAACCCTAACCCTTTTCCTATCCTTAACCTAATTATCCTAACCTGCTGCTTAAGTTATCCTAACCAGTGCTACAAAAAGTAACTTCTGCTAATCAAAACATGCCCCGAGAACAGTATTGGTTTCCACTAATGCGATACAGCCCATGTTCCCATCTCATCTGAGCAGCCCAGCTATAGCATAAATTGCCTTGCTAATACGTTTTTACCTTGACAACATTGACCCTCAACATTGTAACGGCTTTCCTCCTCCTCTTCATCCGAAGAGGAGGAGCAAGGATTGAACCAAAATGCAGCTTCTTGAGATGACATGATTTATTAAATTCAAGACGAAAAAACACGAAAACACTTTAACAAACTACAAAACAACAAACGACGTAGACGCACCTGAACATAAGAACTTACATGACACGAAGAACGCATGAAACAGGAACAGACTACATAAACCGAACAAACGAACAAACAAACCGAAAACAGTCCCGTGTGGCGCAACGTACATAGACACAGACACAGGAGACAATCACCCACCAACAAACATTGTGAACAGCCAACCTTTATATGGTTCTCAATCAGAGGAAAACGTCAAACACCTGTCCCTGATTGAGAACCATATAAGGCTAATTACAAGTGACCTAAACATAGAAACACAAAACATAGAATGCCCACCCCAACTCACGCCCTGACCAACTAAACACATACAAAATAACGGAAAACAGGTCAGGAACGTGACAAACATACTTGTTTTGTTCAATTATCTCAGTCATATTCACAATTCAATTCAATGCATGAGCTCAGATCGAGCTTCATTTTGTTGCAACAAATCGACCTCTCTACCGTAGCTAGCTAGTTCGCTAATCAAACCAATGCTCAAATGACATACAATAGCATAATCCCACGAACATTTCATCAAACAGAAGTAGAACTCTATGTCTAGTCTTACCTTGATCGTTAGTAGCTACTCTTTACCCATATCTCCAATATTATTTTTAGTCTCAATGTGTCCAGGCAGTGCTGTTCTGCACTAAGATGGCTGTTGACTGATGTTGCAGCATCTTAGCCTGATTTATCCTGACTTTCTGACAATTGTGTAATTCATAAACAACTTAGCTATTGAAATGCAATCAGCAGGTGATGAGACTTGTTACAGAAACTATTAGAATACCAAAACATAATAAACAACAATATTTCACTGAAGTCAACATTACCAACATGATTGTAATCGTCATCAGTACTATTCATATTAACCTAATGGACCACCTTAGCACAAACAAATAAGATGATTCACTTTATTTTAAATGATGTAATAGTGAATTAATCACACATTGTTAAATGTAGTAGCTGCAAGCTGTCTGTGTTTACATCCCTCTCAGTCCAATCAAAAAATGCATCTATAGTAGAGGGAGAGAGGTTACAAGAGAAAAGGCTGGGGAGACTAGGTGGAGGTTCAGATTTTCTGGAAAGTTACCCACCTGTAGTTTATCAGCCAGCTAGTTTTTAGAATCTGGTGCACTAGATTAGGGTTGCAGAAAGCCTACAAGACAGTAACTCTCCGGGAAAGCCCTGTATCAGAACACTCTGGATCTTGCGTCTGTTGTTTCTATCTTGATCTGGTCATCCTCATTGTAGTACTCCAGCCCTCTGGAGCCTGATTGGTCACACTTTTCCCCCAGCCCCAGCTAACACATTAAACTGATTAAACTAATTGCATTCCGAGGACCAGTTGTCCATCTCTATGATAAGGCTGTTACCATGATCACCTGGAAAACATAAATAGTGTCACAATTACTTTGTTTGCCAAATGTAGCAACACTGAAACTTCTTAAAAACTAAGCAATGCTCTCCTGTCTAACTTTCATGCTTGCGGTCGGCAAAGAAAGCAAACAGGTACCGGTAGTCCTTGTGTATAGCCTCGTTATTGTTATTTTATTGTGTTACTATATTTCTTACTTTTTAAAGCTGCAATATGTAACTTTTTGAGTGACCCAACTACATTCACATATAAATATGCCTTATAGATCTGTCATTCTCATTGAATGCAAGTCTAAGAAGCGGTATGTCTTTTCTATGTGCACAATTTCTATGCTGTCTTCTTAAATTCAGATTTTGTGTCTTTCCTTTCGGTTTTGTACACCAGCTTCAAACAGCTGAAAATACAATATTTTGGGTTATGGAAATTATATTTCACAGCGGTTTAGATGGCACAATGATTCTGTATACTATATTTGCTTGTTTTGTCACAAACAGAAATTATGCTAACTATGACAATTTTAGCAACCAGGAAATGGCAGAACGATTTCTGCATAGTGCATCTTTAACTCTGCATTGTTGGGAAAGGGCTCGTAATTGTATTTTGATTTGTCACAAACATTCATTAAATCAATGTGAGTCAATATGTTCCCAGAGTTGGATCATGTCTACATACGGGTAGCCAGTGAGAGATGAGGTGGGAATGTGATTAGTCTAGTTAGAACAGCATTTCCTAATCCTGTTCCTGGGGACCCACATTTTTGTTTTTCCCTAGCACTACACAGCCGATTCAAATGATCAACTTATCATCAAGTGTTGATGATTTGAATCAGATGTGTAGTGCTAATGCAAAAACAGTATATTTTCCTACACTGTCCCTGTCCCATACTCAGCTCGAACCAGTGATCCTCTGCTCACAAACACACGTGACCTTCCTCCTTGACAATATACCAACGGTTTGTGCCACCCAAAAGGTAACAATCGGATGACTTCAACCGCAATATTTCAAGCTAGCTGTGGAGTGAGCTTAGGGCACGTTCTTAACTCTGTTACATGTTTGTATGTGATCATGTATTAGTGTATGTCTGTGATTCCTCTCGTGACCCACCTGCCCTCGGCACTACTCATTCGTGTCTACTCTCTCACTTAGACCATGGTACTGTACTTGTACTCCTCAGTCTTGCCTTCATCGTTCTTCAGTGAGACGAGGTGGTGGTATTGTCTCATTGTCTCATTTATCCGAGGCAGTCCTCTCCAGAGGAACACTGAGGATAGATGGGAAGGAGAGAAAATTGACATGTCTTATCAGTAAGTTATACCAGTTTAAATACAGGTATTCTGGTTGGAAAGGGGGTACCTGTCGAGGCAAATAATGCATTACCAAACCTTCTAAAAATAGATTAAGGGGCTTTGAGACATTGGATAGCTGAGGGGAAGATACTCACATGTACATGGGGAAGAAGCCACAGATGGAGTTGACTCTGTACGTCTCCTAGTTGAACGTGTCAATGGCATCCCAGCCATTAGACTAACAGAAAGAGATACAAGGGATTAGTGTTTAGTGTGTGTGTGTGTCGCTGTATCTGTCACCAGAGTGGCATACTACGAAGCAAGCCAGATCTATTCAGGCTTTTATAAAGCTAGCCAGCTTCAGTTAGTTTCACATTCCAGGTAAGACTTCATCCGTACGAAGGTAGATATTGCTCGTCTGCCTGCCACTAACTATAGCAGGCTTGAAATTGCACATGCATATGTGACACATGGCCAGTCGATTGCCAAACTCTTCATTGAGATAATGCTGAAACATCAATCCATGGCACATTTAAGTTGTGCAAAAATCAAAAATTTTGTCTTTGGTGTGCTTTGGTGTTTCCCACTCCTATCTGTGGAACAGCTTGTTGCGTTGTGGCCGTATACATATAATCCATAGAAGGGTTTTGGAACCTCTAACCCTGGCCATTAACGTAATGGATGCACTAGCACTGTTCTCGCAGTTCATCCCCAACAAGATGATCGTTGCGTCTGGGAATGTATGATTTTAGCCTTCTTATGTCACGTCTTATGCCACGATTTTGCCGTCCCAGACACATTGTTTTTTACACACCTGCAGTTGACGTAGCCTACGTCGCCTGACGTAGCCTAGCAAGCCAATCGCAGAACGTGACAACAGAACTGAAGCAAATCTGGCCAGGAGGATTTGGTAATTTGGTAACATCGCACAGTATGACATGATAATCGTAAGAGACTGAACCTGACGTATAGTTGTGATGTAGCATGAGGTCATAAAGACATATGGAGACATGCTCACCTCTATTGTGCCTTGCTGTGTCTCTACCTCTTTCTTTTTCTTTTCTTTTCTGGTGCCCACTCCTGAAAAAGAGGTTTTATTACACTCCATTGAACAACAAGGCAGACCGGTCCAGTATATTAACCTCCAGCAGTCTTTAATAATGGTCTCATTGTTGGACCATACGCTACTGTTATACAGTCCGCTACATTAGATTGTAACACTGTTCAATAAATTAGACTAACTCTGACAATAATAAAGGGGCTGAAGTCTACATCATCCCATACACTCCATTAGAACCTATTAACTTCCACTAGCTCGGTGTGTGTGTGTGTGTGTTGCACCTGGAAGTGAGGTCAGTCAGTGGGCATGCCCGGTCTGTGGATGTTCTTCCACCAGTGCAGTTTGTCCTGCTCATTAATTGCAATGAGAGTGTTGTGGAGCTCATTATACACAGACTTCACACCGGGAGAGAGAAGGAGAAAGAGAGAAGGGGGAAAGAGAAAGATAGAAAAGGGAGAGAGTGGGGGAATGAGAGATCAGGGCATGACAGAAATGTTTAGTGAGAGATGACATCAAGAAAGACCACCCACATTCACACACACACTCCTAGTAACAGTCTGACTGTAGGTGTAGGCCACCTCTCATTGTTGATGATGTCCATCATTGCTGATACTCTTCCTCTTTTCCTCCTGTGGTTGGTCAAATATGAACTCCATCTCCTCCGTGTAGCAAGGGGTGTAGCGGGTCACCTCTTCCAGAACCTTCTCAAAGCAGGGATCACACCTGGGGATGTTGCATTGGCAGGAGATGTACATACACACCAACGTACATAGATTCAGTGCCTTGCAAAAGTATTCACCCCCCTTGGCTTTTTTCCTATTTTGTTTCATTACAACCTGGAATTAAAATGTATTTTGGGAGGGGTTGTATCATTTGATTTACACAACATGCCTACCACTTTGAAGACGCAAAATATTTTTTATTGTGAAACATTCAAGAAATAAGACCAAAAAAAGAAAACTTGAGCTTGCATAACTATTCACCCCCCCAAAGTCAGTACTTTGTAGAGCCACCTTTTGCAGCAATTACTGCTGCAATTCTCTTGGGGTATGTCTCTATAAGCTTGGCACATCTAGCCACTGGGATTTTTGCCCATTCTTCAAGGCAAAACTGCTCCAGCTTCTTCAAGTTGGATGGGTTCCGCTGGTGTACAGCAATCTTTAAGTCAGACCACAGATTCTCAATTGGATTTTGGTCTGGGCTTTGACTAGGCCATTCCAAGACATTTAAATGTTTCCCCTTAAACCACGCGAGTGTCGCAAGCCACTGTAAAGGCAAGTTTCCAGTAGAACATCATGTTTATACAATATTACAATATTGAGAAAAGTGTAAATGTTCTTACTTTGATTGGGCTTGTACTGTATTTTCAAATGTGATGATTGATTTATAAGATTGCCAAGCCCACATGTGTTTACAAGACACTACAGAACAAAATAACATTTGACAAATTATACGCATACAATAATCATGGCAAGTGAAGCTACCATCTGGCCACACTATACAAAAAGTACATTTCTCCTTCTCCACACATTGTGAACAAACTGAGCAATCTCATTTTTTTGGGGGTGGGTTACAGGTGGATATCCTTGATCTAGATCATGTTGATGTTTTTTTTACATGATATCAGGTATGGTATGACTGACAGAAACAAACAAGGCTTTGTAAATGATAGACATTTAATCAGAAGACTGGATGGTTTCAACTACTAACGTTAATTAGCTAGCTGCCTTTTAAAATAGGAAGTCAATTCAGCTGTTTAAAGCTAGCGTTAGACAGCTAGCTAGGAATCGTAGCTAGATAAGACCTGCATGTCTCTCTGGTTGATAACAATAACTAGCTAGATCAAAGCAATGTATAGCCAGGTATGAGTATTTCTGACATAGTCATAAATAGCTAGCTAACTAAATAACTGGATAGGTATCTAACATCATAAGTTCCCCCGGTTGTCTTCTTCTTCTATGGTATTATGGCGGTCCACAAACAAACATTAGAGGTGCATGCAGCCACCTACTGTAGTGGAGTGTGTAGCCAATCACAGCATACAGACTAAATTAACTAAAGAAAAAAGAGTAAGTTAAACTAAACGCTCCTACCTAATCCTATACTACTAAGAAAAAAAGAGCCCTACTAACTTCTAACAAACCCTCCCAATCGCGCCAAATCCCTTCCACAGCATGATCGTTACACAGATGCACCTTGTGCTGTAAGACAATAAAAGGCCACTCTAAAATGTGTAGTTTTGTCACAACACAATGCCACAGATGTCTCAAGCTTTGAGGGAGCATGCAATGGCATGATGACAGCAGGAATGTCCACCAGAGCTGTTTCCAGAGAAGCCACTTCCGTCTTTTTAGAGAATTTGGTAGTACGTCCAACCGCCACTACCGTTTTTTAAGGTACAGTTGGAGTCGGAAGTTTACATACACCTCAGCCAAAGACATTTAAATTTAAACTCAGTTTTTCACAATTCCTGACATTTAATCTTAGTAAATATTCCCTGTCTTAGGTCAGTTAGGATCACCACTTAATATTCAGAATGTGAAACTTCAGAATAATAGTAGAGAGAATGGTTTATTTCAGCTTTTATTTCTTTCATCACATTCCCAGTGGGTCAGAAGTTTATATACACTCAATTAGTATTTGGTAGCATTGCCTTTAAATTGTTTAACTTTGGTCAAACTTTTCGGGTAGCCTTCCATAAGCTTCCCACAATAAGTTGGGTGAATTTTGGCCCATTCCTCCTGACAGAGCTGGTGTAACTGAGTCAGGTTTGTAGGCCTCCTTGCTCGCACACATGTTTCAGTTCTGCCCACAATTTTCTATAGGATTGAGGTCAGGGCTTTGTGATGGCCAATCCAATACCTTGACTTTGTTGTCCTTAAGCCATTTTGCCACGACTTTGCAAGTATGCTTGGGGTCATTGTCCATTTGGAACCAAGCTTTAACTTCCTGACTGATGTCTTGAGATGTTGCTTCAATATATCCACATAATTTTCCTGCCTCATGATGCCATCTATTTTGTGAAGTGCACCAGTCCCTCCAGCAGCATAGCACCCCCACAACATGATGCTGCCACCCCAGTGCTTTACAGTTGGGATGGCGTTCTTCAGCTTGCAAGCCTCCCCCTTTTTCCTCCAAACATAACGATGGTCATTATGGCCAAACAGTTCTATTTTTGTTTCATCAGACCAGAGGACATTAATCCAAAAAGTACGATCTTTGTCCCAATGTGCAGTTGCAAACCGTAGTCTGGCTTTTTTATGGCAGTTTTGGAGCAGTGGCTTCTTCCTTGCTGAGTGGATATAGGACTCGTTTTACTGTGGATATAGATACTTTTGTACCTGTTTCCTCCAGCATCTTCACAAGGTCCTTTGCTGTTGTCCTGGGGTTGATTTGTACTTTTCGCACCAAAGTACGTTCATCTCTAGGAGACAGAATGTGTCTCCTTCCTGAGCGGTATTATGGCTGCTTGGTCCCATGGTGTTTATACTTGCATACTATTGTTTGTACAGGTAAACGTGGTACCTTCAGGCGTTTGGAAATTGCTCCCAAGGATGATCCAGACTTGTAGAGGTCTAAAAAAAATGGCTCCTGCCATGGAGCTGGACTGGGCACCAGTGCAATAGACGGCTCCTGCCATGGATCTGGACTGGACGCCGTGCCTGAACTGGGCACCGGCGCAGAGGAAGTCTCCTGCTCTGGAGCGGGAGTGGACATCGTCGCAGGAGGTTCCGGACTGTGGACCGTCGCCGGAGGTACCGGACTGTGGACTGTCGCCGGAGGTTCCGGACTGTGGACCGTCGCAGGAGGTTCCGGACTGTGGACCGTCGCAGGAGGTTCCGGACTGTGGACCGTCGCAGGAGGTTCCGGACTGTGGACCGTCGCAGGAGGTTCCGGACTGGGGACCGTCGCCGGAAGCTCCGGACTGGGGACCGTCGCCGGAAGCTCCGGACTGGGAACCGTCGCCGGAAGCTCCGGACTGGGAACCGTCGCCGGAAGCTCCGGACTGGGGACCGTCGCCGGAAGCTCCGGACTGTGAACCGTCGCCGGAAGCTCTGGACTGTGACCCGTCGCCGGAAGCTCTGGAGTGTGAATGCGCACTGGAGGCCTAGTGCGTGGAGCCGGTACAGGTGGCACCGGATTGGTGACATGCACTTCAGGGCGAGTGTATTCAGACCCTTTACTCAGTACTTTGTTGAAGTACCTTTGAGCCTCAAATCGTCTTGGGTATGACGCTACAAGCTTGGCATACCTGTATTTGGGAAGTTTCTCCCATTCTTCTCTGCAGATCCTCTCAAGCTGTCAAATTGGATGGGGAGCATTGCTGCACAGCTATGTTTAGGTCTCTCCAGAGATGTTTGATCAGGTTCAAGTCCGGGCTCTGGCTGGGCCACTCAAGGACATTCACAGACTTGTCCCGAAGCCACTCCTGCATTGTTTTGGCTGTGTGCTTAGGGTCGTTGTCCTGCTGGAAGGTGAACCTTCGCCCCAGTCTGAGGTCCTGAGCGCTCTGGAGTAGGTTTTCATCAAGTATCTCTTTGTACTTTGCTCCGTTCATCTTTGTCTCGATCCTGACGAATCTCCCAGACCCTGCCGCTGAAAAACATCCCCACATGATGCTGCCACCACCATGCTTCACCGTAGGGATGGTGCCAGGTTTCCTTCAGACGTGAAGCTTGGCTTTTAGGCCAAAGAGTTCAATCTTGGTTTCATCAGACCAGAGAATCTTGTTTCTCATGGTCTGAGAGTCTTTAGGTGCCTTTTGGCAAACTCCAAGCGGGCTGTCATGTGCCTTTTACTGAGAAGTGGCTTCTGTCTGGCCACTCTACCATAAAGACCTAATTGGTGTTGTGCTACAGAGATGGTTGTCCTTCTGGAATGTTCTCCCATCTCCACAGAGGAACTCTAGCGCTCTGTCAGTGGCCATCGGGTTCTTGGTCACCTCCCTGACCAAGGCCCTTCTCCCTTGATTGCTCAGTTTGGCCGGGCGGCCATCTCTAGGAAGAGTCTTGGTGGTTCCAAACGTCTTCCATTTAAGAATGATGGAGGCCACTGTGTTCTTACGGACCTTCAATGCTGCAGAAATTCCCCAGATCTGTGCCTCGACACAATCCTGTCTCGGAGCTCTACGGAGAATTCCTTCGACCTCATGGCTTGGTTTTTGCTCTGACATGCACTGTCAACTGTGGGACCTTATATAGACAGGTGTGTCCCTTTCCAAATCATGTCCAATCAATTGAATTTAACACAGGTGGACGCCAATCAAGTTGTAGAAACATCTCAAGGATGATCAATGGAAACAGGATGCACCTGAGCTCAATTTTGAGTCTCATAGCAAAGGGTCTGAATACTTATGTAAATAAGGTATTTCTGTTTTTAGTTTTTAATACATTTGCAAAAATGTTGCTTTTTCATCATGAGGTATTGTGTGTAGATTGCAGAGGAAATTGTTGTTATGTAATCCATATTAGAATAAGGCTGTAACGTAACAAATTGTGGAAAAAGTCTAGTGGTCTGAATTTTTTCCCGAAGGCACTGTATTAGGCTTTTTGAGAGAAGATTTTAACCCTAATCAACCCATCCAATGTGAGTACATCTGTTGTTGAAGTATAGTAGCTCAATAAAGCTACAGTACTCTAGCAGTAGTCAAGCTGCTTATGCTGAAAAGCCTTGTTAGTGCTCAGGTCAAATTAGCTTTTGAATTTTCTTTTGACCTTCCTGACATAAGCACATTTTTCACTTAAAACATATTTTTTTGTATTAATTTAACTTACAAATGCCTCATGATCTTAGTTCAATCATTTTACCCCACCAGAACCCAAAATATGAGCTTGTTTTAATCCATTATTTGTAAAATATTAGATATCACGGATGGTCAGTCCTTGCAGTCATTGCTCCGTCTATTAATTTGAGAGTGGTAACATTGCTCAATCCCTGTTCCTCAACTGGTTACCAAATAAATCAGGGGGGTCTGTTTTGTTTATGTTTGCTTCCCAGATATCATGTGTGAGTGAAAATGATGAGGTAGCCGTGAGGTTACTTCCGCTTTACATGACTTTGAATGTCTCTTGACCAGGCATGCGGAACTAACAATTTTGGAATATAAAAGTTGAGAAGTGACCAGGATGAGGCCGCTGATGATCCTCTCTCCAGTCTCCATATGGAATCAACCATCATCTGTGATGTCATCACTATCAATCAATCAATGGTGGCAATGTTGTATGGTTGACCCACCCTTTGGTTGACATGTCATGTTGTGATCATCCAATAAACTATTGCGGTCAATGTATGAGAATTTATGAATAGATTTTTGTCCATAGTGCCCTCTAGAGCCTTTTCTCCCCACACTAGAGACTGCTTAATTATAATGAATTATATTGACACACACACACACACACCATGTGCAATCTCAATTGGGAAAACCAAAGGTCCATAACTTTGTGTAGATCGATAAATGTAATAATCATAACTCATGACCTATTTGAGGTAAAATCATGCAACTTTGTTAACATGATTAAAGATGTTAAGGGTCCAGGATCCAAACTACCCGGTTTATATTTAAGCAATAAGGCCCGAGGGGGAGTGGTGCACTCTTAGAAAAAAAGGGTTCCAAAAGGGTTCTTCGGCTGTCCCAATAGAATAACCCTTTTTGGTTACAAGTAGAACCCTTTTTTGTTCCAGTTAGAGCAAACCGTTGGGGACAGCCAAAGAACCCTTTTAGGTTCTAGATTACACATAATAGTGTATATTTAACTAATGAGTCCCGGGGGGGGGGTGTGGTATATGGCTAATACACCACGACTAAGGGCTGTTCTTGGGCACGATGCAACTCAACATGCCTGGACACAGCCCTTAGCCATGATATATTGGCTATATAGCACAAACCCCTGAGGTGCCTTATTGCTATTATAAACTGGTTACAAACGTAATTAGAGCAGTACAAATAAATGTTTTGTTATACTCGTGGTATACGACCACGGCTGTGGGCCAATCAACCTTCAGGGCTCGAAGTCCCCCGTATATAATGACCTTATTGCTTAAATATACCACGGCTAAGGGCTGTTCTTATGCGTGAAGCGGAGTGCCTGGATACAGCCCTTAGCCATGGTATATTGGTCATATAACACAAACACCTGAGCTGCCTTACTGCTATTTTAAACGGGTTTAAATAGAACAGTAATCAAGTATTTTTTAGCAACATACCCATAGTATATTGTCTGATATACACACGCCTGAAATCCTGTTTCAGACAATCAGCATCCATGACCCACACTACCGAGTTCATAATTCTTATTAATGCAGTGATTGTGATGTCATCTGTTGAACAGTGTTGAACTATATACTGGACTGAATACACTGATTATACCAAAAATTAGGAACACCTTCCTAATATTGAGTTACATCCCCCCCTTTTGCCCTCAAAACAGCCTCAATTTGTCAGGGCATGGACTCTACAAGGTGTTGAAAGCATTCTAAAGGGATGCTGAACCATGTAGACTCCAAGGCTTCTCACAGTTGTGTCAAGTTGGCTGGATGTCCTTCGGGTGGTTGACCATTCTTGATACACACAAGAAAATGTTGAGCATGGAAAACCCAGCAGCATTGCAGTTTTTGACACAAACCGGCGTGTCTGGCACCTACTACCTTACCCCGTTCAAAGGCACTTACACTATATTTAGCAAAGTATGTGGACTGTCAACTGTAAGTGGTAGGCCACAGAAGCTCACAGAACGGGACCGCCAAGTGCTGAAGTGTGTAGTGCGTAAAAATCATTAGTCCTCGGTTGCAACACTCACTAATGAGTTCCAAACTGCCTCTGGAAGCAACGTATGCACATGAACTGTTCGTCTGGAGCTTCATGAAATGGGTTTCAATGGTCGAGCTGCCTCACACAAGCCTAAGATCACCATGCGGAATGCCAAGCGTCGGCTGGAGTGGTATAAAGCTCGCCACCATTGAACTCAGGAGCAGTGGAAATGCGTTCTCTGGAGTAATGAATCACGCTTCACCATCTGGCAATCGACGGACTAATCTGGATTTGTTGGATGCCAGGAGAACGCTACCTGCCTGAATGCATATTGCCAACTGTAAAGTTTGGTGGAGGAGGAATAATGGTACGGGGCTGTTTTTCATGGTTCGGGCTAGGCCCCTTAGTTCCAGTGAAGGGAAATCTTAACGCTACAGCATGCAATGACATTCTAGACAATTCTGTACTTCCAACTTTTAGGCAACAGTTTGGGGAAGGCCCTTTCCTGTTTCAGCATGACAATGCCCCTGTGCACAAAGTGAGTTCCATAATGAAATGGTTTGTCAAGATCGGTGTGGAAGAACTTGACTGGCCTGCACAGAGCCCTGACCTCAACCCCATCAAACACCTTTGGGATGAATTGGAATGCCGACTGCGAGCCAGGCCTAATTGCCCAACATCAGTGCCCTATCTCACTAATGCTAATGTGGCTGAATGGAAGAAAGTCCCCCCAGCAATGTTCCAACATCTAGTAGAAAGCCATCCCAGAAGAGTTGAGGATGTTATAGCAGCAAAGGGGGGATCAACTCCATATTAATGCCCATGATTTTGGAATGAGATGTTCGACAAGCAGGTGTCCACATACTTTTGGTAATGTAGTTTAAATGTGTTGTCTTGCCCATTCATCCCCTGAATGGCACATATACACAATCCATGTTTCAAACTCAAGGTTTAAAAATCATTCTTCATCCTGTCTCCTCCCCTTCATCAACACTTATTGAAGTAGATGTAACAAGTCACATCAATAATGGATCATGGCTTTCACCTGGATTCACCTGGTCAGTCTATGTCATGGAAAGAGCAGGTGTCCTTCATGCTTTGTATACTCAGTGTAAACCTAACGCTACCCTTTGTATTGAATCCCTGAGATGGATTGGCAGGCAGTCTGAGGCAGGTGTGGATAATACAGAGTGATGGTCATAACCAATGTGGCAGGCAAGAACTACATTATTCCCAATGAAGTTGGTTAATAAACCCCCCCCCCCCCCCCCCCCCACACACACACTCCCCATTCCCATCATTCCCATTATAATTGATTCTGTTGAGTAGAAGAAAAAAAAAAAATCTTTCCAAACAAATCAACATCCATCGCTGTATCATTCCATCTCAATTAGTTGTTGTTTTCCTTCTCGATTGGAGCAATAATAGAAATACATTAACAAAATGACACAGTGTTTGTTTTCGATGATTTGATGTAATGTGAGTTGACACCAATGTCGCCCATGTCTTCTTTTTTTGGCTGCACACAGTTTCTTAAAGCAGAGTGACATTGAATGGCATCACATTTATGACGGTTTTCATCTTTGTCGTTTTAGAGATCGAACTTCAGCAATCAATACATTTTCCTCTGCATTATCATTACCATCTCACAAAGATATATTGTAACTGCTCATTACGATTTTAATAGAATGAAGGGGGAAGATAAGTCTCTTTACAACCGGAGATATCAGTTCATCTGTCTTAGACAAAACACATCTGTAAAACAGCAGTAAAGTCCGTGTTAAAGGGGCATTCTGTGTTCTTACATACATTTTTTTACTTTTAAATTAATGATATATACCCATTTCTTCTTGAAGAATATAACTTACAAATGCCTCGTGAGCTTAGTTGAACTGTCTTACCCCATCAGAACACAAAATATAAGCATGTTTTACTCCCTTGTTAGTAAACAATGGAATTCTAAACAAACTCTGTGTGGCCGCAAAACATGGTGAAAACTTTCATTTTGATATCATGGTAATTCAGTCCTTGCATCCAAGGCTCTGTCTATGAATGTGAGAGTTACATTTCTCCAGCCCAATGTTGTTTACCAAAACAATGACAGTGTGTCAGATTTGTTATTGTTTGAACTACAGATTGCCCCTTTAAACTCCTTACAATGATTTGTATTTGTTACCGTCAAACTTCTCACAACATTTTATTTGTTTCTTGTTCATTTGCAGTGCCTTCAGAAAGTATTCATACCCCTTGATTTATTCCACATTTTGTTTTGTTACAGCCTGAATTATTATAATAATTTTTTTGTCTCACCCATCTGCACAATACCCCATAATGGCAATGTGATTATGAGGTACCCATCTACCAATTGGTGCCCTTATTGGCAATGCATTGGATACCTTTTTGTGGTTGAACCTGTGTTTGAAGTTCACTGCTCGACTGATGGACGTTTCAGTCAATTATATTTGTGGGATACAGAGATGAGGTACAGTAGTCATTCAATAAACACTATTATTGCACACAGAGTCCATGCAAACTATTATGTGACTTGTTAAGCACATTTTTACTCGTGAACTTGTTTAGGCTTGCCATAACAAAGGAGATGACTACTTACGAAATTAAGACATTTCAGCTTTAATTTGTACAAATTTCGAAAAACATAATTCCACTTTGACATTATGGGGTATTGTGTGTGGGCCAGTGGAAAAAAAACTCTCAATTTAATACATTTTAAATTCAAGCTGTAACACAACATAATGTGGAAAAGTTAAGGGGTGTGAATACTTTCTGAAGTCAATGTATTTCCTCTTTACAAAGTAAAGAATGAAAGGATGTGAAATAAATGAGATCTCAGTGAAAACTCATTCTCTTTATGCATATGAATCACAAACTGCAATCAGAACTGAATAATAACAAACATGTCAGAAGGCCGCTAAAGTCGTATTGTATTGCTTTGCTTACGGTGAGGAGTTAGGAGGTAAAAGTTGTCTGCTGGTATGTCAGGGTTTTTCTACGCAAACAAAATCTAATATAATGTGAAACATTTTGTATTCAATGTGTTGATCCCTCTGATGGAAACCAGGAGTGACATTTGAATGTTCCTAATCAGAACCAGTGATTAGATTAGAATGTTCTCTCAGCGTTCTCTCGATTAATACCAATCTGCATTGTATACTGTATGTATTTACCTGCACTTCTACCTGTGGCAATGTTTTAATGAGTGTTTTAAAACAAAGAAACAGCACCTGTTATCATATGGGTTGGTAGTGCCTCTGGAGGAAATCATTAATTGTTTATAAGCACGCTGCAATTACTGATCAAAGTTAGTGCTGTAGATGAACTCGCCAGCTTTTTGTGAGGTTTAGAAAACACCTACCCTCTTCATAGTTTCCCAGATAATCATCGTTTAATTTGGTCTTTAATGAATTACAGGCAACAGACTTTAGGATCCCTACTCATCATCTCCTCTGAGGCCGTCACACTGAGCAAAAACTGATTGAATCAACATTGTTTCCACGTCATTTCAACCCAAAAAATGTATGTGATGACTTTTCCAATCGACGTGGAAAAGTAATTGGATTTGCAAAAAGTCATCAATGTAAGGGCATTTTGTATTTTTTTCACCCAACTTTTAACCTAAATCATATGACATGGTGAATATCATTTTTGGTTGATTTCAAGTTGAATTCACATTAGTTGACCACTCAACCAAATGTAAATCCAAACTAGATGTTGAACTTACGTCTGCGGCCCGTGGGCTGGCAATGGGCTCTGTGTACACTCTTAGAGAAGAAAAAGAAGGGAAAACCCTTTGAAGAACTTTTGGTTTCCAGGGAGTACCCTTTCCTCAGAGGAACCCTTTTGAAACCCTTTTTACTTAGAGTGTAGTTATCGCCATAGACAGACAGAGATGGTAGCTAGGTACTTGGGAGGTAGATTTAATGATCACAGGAGCGGATGAGATAAGCCATGCACCCTCTTATTTCAGAACTGTATTTGATGCATATACACTGAGTGTACAAAACCTTAGGAACACCTTCCAAATATTGAGTTGCACACCCTTTTGCCCTCAGAACAGCGTTGCAGTTCTTGACACACTCAAACCGGTGCGCCTGGCTCCTTCTACCATACCTCGTTCAAAGGCACGTAAATCTTTTGTCTTGCTCATTCACCCTCTAAATGGCACTCATACAAAATCCATGTCTCAAGGCTTAAAAATCCTTCCTTAACCTGTCTTCTCCCTTTCATCTACACTGATTGAAGTGGATTTAACAAGTGACATCAATAAGGGATCATAGATTTCACCTGGTCAGTCTATGTCATGGAAAGAGCAGGTGTTCCTAATGTTATGTGTATATGTAGTGATTTTTCTATTCATTGGGGGGTTGATGCAAAAAGCTGGATGTTTGCAACAGATGATGAGGGATGTGTCATCATATGTAATCATCTCAACATTAGTCCATTTAGTCTGAAGTCTGCCAAATGTTTGAAGTTCAAGGTTTAGAGTCCTTGTTATAGGTACTTGAACTGCTGATCTGTGCTGTGGACCTGTACTCAACCACACAAACTTCTCAACAACAATAAAATGTTTCATCTAACCTTCAGCCAACATACCCAATGAGAGAATATGAAACTGTCTTCTAATCTAAACCTTGGCACTTTCTCTCATATACTGTAGTGTTTTGGTATCAGATAATGAACACTAAATCTTTGGTACTGTTCAGTGTCCTCTGCTGACACATTATTGTTCCCAGTCTTTGTTACTGTAATAAAATACAGTGCATTCGGAAAGTATTCAGATGCCTTGACCTTTTACACATTTTGTTACTTTACAGCCATATTCTAAAATCAAGGAAATTGTTATTTTTGCGCATCAATCTACACACAATACCCCATAATGACAGAGCAAAAACAGGTATTTAGACGTGTTTGAAAATGTATTTAAAAAAAAAAACATTTACATAAGAATTCAGACCCTGTACTCAGTACTTTGTTGAAGCACAATTGGCAGCGATTGTGTATGACGGTACAACCTTGGCACACCAGTATTTGGGGAGTTTCTTCTCTGCAGATCCTCTCAAACTCTGTCAGGTTGGAGGGGGAGCATCGCTGCACAGCTATTTTCAGGTCTCTCCAGAGATGTTCGATCGGGTTCAAGTTTGGGCTCTGGCTGGACTTCTCAAGGACATTCACAGACTTGTTCCGAAGCCACTCCTGCGTTGTCTTGGCTGTGTGCTTAGGGTTGTTGTCCTGTTGGAAGGTGAATCATCGCGCCAGTCAGAGGTCCTGAGCGCTCAAGGATCTCTTTGTACTTTGCTCCGTTCATCTTTCCCTTGATCCTGACTAGTCTCCCAGCTGCTGAAAAATATCCCAACAGCATGATGCTGCTACCACCATGTTTCCTAGTAGGGATGTTGTCAGGTTTCCTCCAGATGTGATGCTTGGCATTCTCATGGTCTTAGAGTCCTTTAGGTGCC
Source organism: Salvelinus namaycush (assembly GCF_016432855.1). NCBI lineage: Eukaryota > Metazoa > Chordata > Actinopteri > Salmoniformes > Salmonidae > Salvelinus > Salvelinus namaycush. The sequence goes on from NC_052308.1 coordinate 39,406,163, forward strand.
TTTTGGCAAACTCCAATCGGGCTGTCATGTGCTTGGGAGAACATTCCAGAAGGACAAACATCTCTGCAGCACTCCACCAATCAGGACTTTATGGTACATTGGCTGGCAGGAAGCCACTCCTCAGTAAAAGGCACATGACAGCCCGCTTGGAGTTTGCCAAAAGGCACCAAAAGGGACTTTCATACCATGAGAAACAAGATTCTCTAGTCTGATGAAACAAGATTGAACTCTTTGGCCTGAGTGCCAAGCGTCACAACCGGAGGAAACGTGGCACCATCCCTATGGTGAAGCATGGTGGTGGCAGAATCATGCTGTGGGGGGATGTTTTTCAGCGGCATGGAGAATAGTCAGAATTTGAGGCAAATATTAACGGAGCAAAGTAAGAGATCCTTGATGGAAACCTGCTCCAGAGTGCACAGGACCTCAGACTGGGGGCGAAGGTTCACCTTCCAACAGGACAACGACCCTAAGCACACAGCTAAGACAACGCAGGAGTGGCTTCCCGAAAAGTCTCTGAATGTCCTTGACTGGCCCAACCAGATCCCAAGCTTGAACCTGATCGAACATCTCTGGAGAGGTCTGAAAATAGCTGTGCAGCGATGCTCCCCATCCAACATGATAGAGATTGAGAGGATCTGCAGAGAAGAATGGGAGAAACTCCCCAAATACAGGTGTGCCAAGCTTATAGCGTCATACCCATAACGTAAGAAATTGTGGAAAAAGTCAAGAGGTCTGAATACTTTTCGAATGCACTGTATACCACCCTGCATACCACTGCTGGCTTGCTTCTGAAGCTAAGCAGGGTTGGTCCTGGTCAGTTCCTGGATGGGTGACCAGATGCTGCTGGAAGTGTGTTGGAGGGCCAGTAGGAGGCACTCTTTCCTCTGGTCTAAAAAAAAATATCCCAATGCCCCAGGACACTGCCCTGTGTAGGGTGCCGTCTTTCGGATGGGACGTTAAACGGGTGTCCTGACTCTCTGAGGTCATTAAAGATCCCATGGCACTTATCGTAAGAGTAGGGGTGTTAACCCCGGTGTTCTGGCTAAATTCCCAATCTGGCCCTCAAACCATCACGGCCACCTAATAAACCCCAGTTTACAATTGGCTCATTCATCCCCCTCCTCTCCCCTGTAACTATTCCCCAGGTCGTTGCTGCAAATGAGAATGTGTTCTCAGTCAACTTACCTGGTAAAATAAAGGATAAATAAAATAAAAAAATAAAAAAATAAATAGCCTATGTCGAAGAGTTAACAAATGACAGTATTGCATTCACGCCTCCAACTCAACCAAAAATGTAAGTTAATGAATGGGATTAAGCTATTGGCTCAGATGGAAATTTTCAAGCAGTAGATACCATACATCTAATTAAATGTTGATATTTCGTTGTGTTGTCAACCAAACACAATTCAATATTACTTTTGTAATACATTAAATAGCATAGTTAAGGCCATCTTATAAACGAATGTAACATTCAACCTTAAAATGAGTAACACATCCATGGTCATATTTTGAGGTTACTGTAAATATACATTTGTTCTTATGACACGAGCCTACCAGACGAGCTAAATAACTTCTATGCTCGCTTCAAGGCAAGTAACACTGAAACATGCATGAGAGTATCAGTTGTTCTGGACGACTGTGTGATCACGCTCTCCCCAGCTGATGTGAGTAAGACCTTTAAACAGGTCAAAATTCACAAGGCCGCAGGGCCAGACGGAGGACCAGGACGTGTACTCCGAGCATGCACTGACCAACTGGCAAGTGTCTTCACTGACATTTTCAACCTCTCTCTGTCTGAGTCTGTAATACCAACATGTTTCAAGCAGACCACCATAGTCCCTGTGCCCAAGAACACTAAGATAACCTGCCAAAATGTCTACCGACATGTAGCACTCACGTCTGTAGCCATGAAATGCTTTGACAGGCTGGTTATGACTCACATCAACACCATCCTCCCAGAAACCCTACACCCACTGTAATTTGCATACCGCCCCAACAGATCCACAAATTATGCAATCTCTATTGCACTCCACACTGCCCTTTCACACCTGGACAAAAGGAACACCTATGTGAGAATTCTATTCATTGACCACAGCTCAGCGTTCAAAACCATAGTGCCCTCAAAGCTCATCACTAAGCTAAGGACCCTGAGACTAAACACCTCCCTCTGCATCTGGATCCTGGACTTCCTGACGGGCCGCCCCCAGGTGGTAAGGGTAGGTAACAACACATCCGCCACGCTCATCCTCACCCTCAGGGGTGCGTACTCAGTCCCCTCCTAAACTCCCTGTTCACTCATGACTGCACGGCCAGGCATGATTCCAACACCATCATTAAGTTTGCCGATGACACAACAGTGGTAGGCCTGATCACCGACAATGATGAGATAGCCTATAGGGAGGAGGTCAGAAACCTGACCCTGTGGTGCAAGGACAACAGCATCTTCCTCAATGTGATCAAGACAAAGGAGATGATTTTGGACTACAGGAAAAGGAGGACCAAGCATGCCCCCATTCTCATTGACGGGGCTGTAGTGGAGCAGGTTGAGAGCTTCAAGTTCCTTGGCGTCCACATCACCAACAAACTAACATGGTCCAAGCACACCAAGACAGTCGTGAAGAGTGCGCGACAAAACCTATTCCCCCTCAGGAGACTGAAAAGATTTGGCATGGGTCCTCAGATCCTCAAAAGGTTTTACAGCTGCACCATTGAGAGCATCCTGACGGGTTGCATCACTGCCTGATAACACATTAATCTGTTCTATAAATAAACAAAATATCTGACATTGTATTCCCCTTTGAACTTTGCTGTGCTTTTAAATGGTTGAATGCACAGTGATAGACATTTGGGTGACACCTAAACCAAAAACCAGACACTGTTTATCCAGTGGAATATAGTTGTGCTTTTAGATGGTTAAAAGCATAGTGATAACACATTGAAAATGCAACTAACTTTTTAAGAGTGTGAATATACATCATAATAGAATTGATCAACGTCTTAACCAAATATTACCCAATTATCCACATTGAAATGACGTGGTGTGCCCAGTGGGTTCCAAATAAATGGCATGGTAAATTTGTTATCACATAATGATATCTAAGTAAATACCAGTGGAACCATTAGCGTAATATTAAGCCCCATCTCTCCTCTGACGGACAGATTTACTGTAGTGACAGATTCCCAAACAAGGACAAGAAAGCAAGACCCCACTACCCTGGTCTCCTCACTTCTACCTGAAAAACACAGCTAGACAGTGCAGTGAAAGTGAAGAGTGTTACAAAGGATTTCAATTTCAGTACAGTCCACACAGGTCTTTGTTTTTTAAAGATCTTTGTGTGTAACTTTTCTATGGTTAATAAAACAAAATATGTTATTTTCAGTGCTTTCTTTTCATTGTGTTACATTGACATTGACAGGATAAAGAAGTACATAGAAGACAAAATCACTGTAGCCCTTTCCTGCAGTCAATAACCAAAAGCACCCTCTTTGGCCTCATGGGTGGAATCCTATTAATATTTTAGATTCTAGATTCTTCAAAGTAGTCAGTCACCCTGTGGCTTGATGACAGCTTTCCACACGCTTGGCATTCTCTCAACCAGCTTCACCTGGAATGATTTTCCAACAGTCTTGAACAAGTTCCCACATATGCTGAGCACTTGTTGGCTGCTTTTCCTTCACAGTTGGGTTGAGGTTGGGGGATTGTGGAGGCCAAGTCATCTGATGCAGCACTCCATCACTCTCCTATTTGGTCAAATGTGACCCGATTCAGGTAACTAGGCATGTGTCGCAAGTCAAGACTTCACAGGAGAGCTGTTTGAATGTAAAAAAATACTTTTTGATAAAAAAAAAAAATGAAATGCCTTCTCGAACATGTGAACTTTCATGTGCCCTAATAACAAACTTGTTTGCCATCTGTAAATACGAATCAAATTGTTAAATTACGATCCTTGTTGGTTAAGCCACAGAAAAAGACAGCAATCGTCCCACTAGCCATGATTGGCTGAGATAATGAGTGGGCTGGACATGCCGAGAGATGAGTTCGGATTGGTCTGCCGTATAGAAGGCTTCAGTCTATTTGAGCTCATCAGTCTGTGTTGGTAATCCTGTCGAACGAGGCTTTAATTTTTTTAAATTGTGTACTGGAGTTGCATAAGTGTTGCTGTCACGACCCGGTGCGAGAAACAGTCACTAATAATCGTCAGAACCCAGAAGATGAGGCAGACACAGCAGTACTAGAGATGGTGGTTTAATTAAAGAACAAAATCTTCAGGCAAAGAAACTAAATCCACAATGTCCAAAAATAAAGCCAAGAGGCACAAAGTGGAAATCCTCCAAAATACAAAAGAAACTCCACAAAGTGGTAAAAAACAGCAGGGAAAAACAAACCTCAAAAGACTACTCAAATAATACACAAGAACTAAACCAGAGAACCTCTGGAAAATCCAACAAGAGAAATATCTATATAAAACAAGGCTGGGGCTGGGTGCTAACTTACAAACACTGAGCAAGGAACTGAGGAACACACAGGGTTTAAATACTAACAAGGGAATGACCTACAGGTGCAAACAATAATTAGAGCAAGAAAAACAAAAGGTACAAAAAAGGTGCAATGGGGACATCTAGTGACCAAAACCCGAACAGTCATGGCCAAAACCTGACAGAATCCCCCTCCTAGGAACGGCTCCTGACGTTCCTACCAGCCTTCTCAGGGTGGAGGGTCCTGAACTGACGAATGAGGTCAGGGTCCAGTATGTCCTTGGCAGGAACCCAGGAGCGCTCCTCGGGACCGTAGCCTTCCCAGTCCACCAGATACTGCCAGGACCGCTGCACCCGGCGGGAATCCAGTATCCGGTGGACGGTATAAGCCGACTGGCCACCGATGACACGGGGCGGAGGGGGAGGTCTGCCCAGCCGGTCCAGGAGTTTTTTGTTTGTTTGTTTTTTGTTTGTCGGTGACGTCGGGGGTGGATTCTGCCGCCGATGGAACCGGGGGTGCCTAAGCCAGCCCGTCGAGCTTTCATGCCCTGGCTGGCTCGAGAGGTTTCATTGCCTCGGTTGGCTCGGTGGCTTCCCATCCCACGTCACACTCCACCGGATCATCGGGTTTCCTCAGCGGGATCGACAGGCGTCTTGACTCAGCCGGATCGTCAGGCTCCCATGCCTCAGCCGGCTCGCCAGGCTCTCACGCTCCTGCCGGTTCGTCGGGCTTCCACGCCTCAACCGGCTTGCCCAGCGCCCATGTCTCGGCCGGTTCGCCCAGGTGGGACGCCGGGTGGCGCCCCTAGAGGGGGGGTACTGTCACGTCTGCTCCCGCTCTTCCCTCCCCCTGGCGCTTGAGGGCGCCAGAATGCCTTGCATCGCTCACTCCTGCCATCCATCACGTACACCTGCCTTTCCTCGTCACGCGCATCAGCGTTATTGGACTCACCTGGACTCTCTTATTACGTGTTCATTTTCTCCCCTATATGTGTCAGTTCCCCAGCTCTGTTCCCCGCTTCTGCATTGATTGTTTTTTGTTTGCTAACGCTGTTTATGTCTCGTTCCATGTCCGTTATTTATTAAATGTTACTCCCCGTAAAAAAAAAAAAAAAAAAAAAAAAAAAAAAAAAAGGCTCAGTGTTTCTGTCACGACCCGGTGCGAGAAACAGTCACTAATAATCGTCAGAACCCAGAAGATGAGGCAGACACAGCAGTACTAGAGATGGTGGTTTAATTAAAGAACAAAATCTTCAGGCAAAGAAACTAAATCCACAATGTCCAAAAATAAAGCCAAGAGGCACAAAGTGGAAATCCTCCAAAATACAAAAGAAACTCCACAAAGTGGTAAAAAACAGCAGGGAAAAACAAACCTCAAAAGACTACTCAAATAATACACAAGAACTAAACCAGAGAACCTCTGGAAAATCCAACAAGAGAAATATCTATATAAAACAAGGCTTGGGCTGGGGCTGGGTGCTAACTTACAAACACTGAGCAAGGAACTGAGGAACACACAGGGTTTAAATACTAACAAGGGAATGACCTACAGGTGCAAACAATAATTAGAGCAAGAAAAACAAAAGGTACAAAAAAGGTGCAATGGGGACATCTAGTGACCAAAACCCGAACAGTCATGGCCAAAACCTGACAATTGCTCTCCACTTTCTGGAGGATCAAGTTTTGAAATCAGTGGAATTAGAGTATGATAGCTAAAGAAACGGAGAAAACACCTCTCTGGATTACATCTTCAAACTAAGGGCAACTGTGGTATTGCATTCCTGACAGGGAGACACATCCATAATGCATGATGATGTACACAGGTAAGATAGCTAGCTACATTTTCAGATATTACATTATTCTAATTTTGACAGAAAGTGGTTTCATTTCAAGCTAAAGTGTACTGTTAGCTAGCTAGCTAACGTTAGCTGGCTGAATCCCTAGCTGATGTTATTATTCGTATCCCAGAGCCGTATCCATGCAGGGTAGTAACAACATGATTTGGCACTGTGTTCATTGTTGTTTGACTAGCTAACGTTAGCTGGCTGGCTCGTTAGCTAACTTTACGTGGCGTGTGTGATCTTAAAAGTTGTTTACCTAGTTAGGTTAATTGTTTATCTAGTGTTAGCTGGCTGGCTCCCTAGCTGATGTTATAATTCATATCCCAGAGCTGTTTGCTTTTCTAGTTAGAGCCTGATGTTAGCTAGCTAACGTTAAACCTGGTTGGTTAGCTCCCAGCACTGTGGCATTGTCGGCACTGTGTTCATTGTTGTTTAACTAGCTAGCTAGTTGGAACATTAGCTAACGTTACATGACGTGTGTACAACACCCATTGAATATGGCCAGTGTCAGTAAATGTCTGTTTTCATGTTATCCATAGGTAAACAAAATCATCAGCCAGAGCATGAAGTGTGCGCTCTGAGAGCGAAACGAGATGAGTGGAGCTAAAGCTTAAGAGGGTGTGAACGATGCTGAATGGGTGTAGACAAAGAGAGCTCTTCACTCTTCACTAGATACCAAAACATTCAAAGGCCATTTTTATAAAAGTCAGTTTTCAAGTTGATCAACCTTCAAAGCATAATTACTTTCCCATTGTTCCTCAAATACAACGTATGACATACCATTTTGAAGCTCTGAATCTCTACTTTCATCAAATGTAAAAAAACACAATTTCAAATTTTGCTACATAAGACCGAATACAGATGTTGGAGGTGTGTTGGGTCATTGTCCTGTTGAAAACAAATGATAGTCCCACTAAGCGCAAACCAGATGTGATGGAGTATCGTTGCAGAATGCTGTGGGTGCCATGCTGGTTAGTTGTGTCTTGAATTCTAAATAAATCACAGACAGTGTCACCAGAAAAGCACACCCACACCATCACAGCTTCTCCTCCATGCTTCACGGTGGAAACCACACGTGCGGATATCATCCGTTCACCTACTCTGCATCTCACAAAGACACGGCGGGTGGAACCAAAAATCTCAAATTTGGACTCATCAGACCGAAGGACAGATTTCTACCGGTCAAATGTCCATTGTTCGTGTTTCTTGACCCAAGCAAGTCTCTTCTTCTTATTGGTGTCCCAAAGTAGTAGTTTCTTTGCAGTATTTCGACCATGAAGGCCTGATTCACGCAGTCTCTGAACAGTTGATGTTGAGATGTGTCTGTTACTTGAACTCTGTGAAGCATTTATTTGGGCTGCCGTTTCTGAGGCTGGTAACTCTAATGAACTTATGCACTGCAGCAAAGGTAACTCTGGGTCTTCCTTTCCTGTGGCAGTCCTCATGAGAGCCAGTTTTATCATAGCGCTTGATGGTTTCTGCGACTGCACTTGAAGAAACGTTCAAAGTTCTTTACATTTTACGGATTGACTGACCTTCAGTCATTTCTCTTTGCTTATTTGAGCTGTTCTTGTCATAATATGGACTTGTTTTTTTACCAAATAGGGCTATTTTCTGTATACTACCCCTACCTTGTCACAACACAACTGATTGGCATTAATTAAGAAGGAAAATAATTCCACAAATTAACTATCAACAAGGCACACCTGTTAATCGAAATGCATTCCAGGTGACTACCTCAGTAAGCTGGTTGAGAGAATGCCAAGAGTGTGCACAGCTGTCATCAAAGCTAAGGGTGGCTACTTTGAAGAATCTCAAATATAAAATATATTTTAAAAATGTTTTAAACTTTTTTGGGTTACTACATGATTCCATATGTGCTATATCATAGTATTGATGTCTTCACTATTATTCTACAATGTAGAAAATAGTAAAAAAAAAAAAAAAAAAAAAACCTGGAATGAGTAGGTGTCTTTTGACTGGTACTGTGTATTAAAAGTGTAATATTGGGATGCAAACTCAAAATTGAACACATTTCAACTCTCTGACATGGTACAAGTGTCTTCTATTTTTAAGCCCATAACCATGTTTGTGAGGTGTATACTTTTGTTTCAAAGTATATTTGTTTAAGACTACCAAGAATCCCTCTGTGTGACCCTGATTTAGCCCACTGCAGTAAAAGGTTAATTACATACACATTCAGAAGCTCTGTCATAGAATGCTGTAGTACAATTACCACTACGGACACATGAAGAAATCCCTCTTTGCGCTGAAATAGTTTTCTCATTCACTCATTTGACTGTCAGACAAATTTTCCGGCATTTCCCATTCCAGGTAAAACATACACTACATAACCAACAGTATGTGGACACCTGCTCACATCTCATTTCAAAATCAAGGGATTTAATATGGAGTTGGTCCCACCTTTGCTGCTATATACACTCTTCTGGGAAAGCTTTCCACTTTTGGAACATTGCTGCAGGGACTTGCTTCAATTCAGCCACAAGAGAATTAGTGAAGTGGGGCACTGATGTTGTGCGATTAGGCCTGGCTCGCAGTCGGCGTTCCAAGTCATCCCAAAGGTGTTTGATGGGGTTGAGGTCAGGGCTCTGTGCAGGCCAGTCAAGTTCTTAAACCCCGGTCTCGACAAACCATTTCTGTATGGACCTCGCTTTGTGCACGATGTCATTGTCATGCTGAAACAGGAAAGGGCCTTCCCCAAACTGTTGCCACAAAGTCGGAAGCACAGAATCGTCTAGAATGTCATTGTATGCTGTAGCGTTAAGATTTCCCTTCACTGGAACTAAGGGGCCTAGCCCTATTGATGAAAAACATCCCCAGACCATTATTCCTCCACCAAACTTTACAGTTGGCACTATTTTTTCGGGCAGGTAGCGTTCTCCTCGCATCGGCCAAACCGTTGGACTGCCAGATGGTGAAGCGTGATTCATCACTCCAGAGAACGCGTTTCCACTTCTCCAGAGTCCAATGGCATGAAGCTTTACATTACTCCAGCCGACACTTGGCATTGCGCATGGTGATCTTCGGCTTGTGTGAGGCTGCTCGGCTATGGAAACCCATTTCACAAAGCTCCCGACGAATAGTTATTGTGCTGATGTTGCTACCAGAGGCAGTTTGGAACTCTGTAGTGACTTTTGCAACCGAGGACAGACGATTTCTACGCGCTACACGCTTCATCACTCAACGATCAAATTATGTGAGCTTGTATGGCCTACCACTTCATGGTAGAGCCATTGTTGTTGCTTTTAGACGTTTCCACTTCACAATAACAGCACTTACAGTTGACCGGGCAGCACTAGAAAGGCGGAAACTGACTTGTTAGATTGGTGGCATCCTATGACGGTGCCATGTTTAAAGTCACTGAGCTCTTCAGTAAGGCCATTCTACTGCCAATGTTTGTCTATGGAGAATGCATGGCTGTGTGCTCGATTTTATACACCTGTCAGCAACGGATGTGGCTGAAATGGCTGAATCCACTAATTTGAAAGGGTGTCCACCTACTTTTGTATATATAGTGTACATCCTCAACATGATATCAGGGTTATACGCCCCACTCACCCTGGTGTTAGTCTCTTCCTTGGGTGTTACACTGTATATTAGAAATTCATGCAACATAATGGGATTTGACCCATGGGTTGCCTGTGGTTTTCATTAACATTCCTCAAAGGGATTATTAACTATTGTATTATGTGGGTGATATAAAGTATGCATTAGCATACAGTTAAGCATCAGTGATATGATCTACCGTGAGCTGTATTAAGTTTGCTCTATAATCTAATGCTATTCCTCCATGTGCTCTTCCCTCTATCACTCTCTCCCTCTCTCCCTCTCTCCTGATCTCTCTCTCTCTCTCCTCTGCTCTCTCTTTCTCTCTCTCCCTCTCTTTCTCACCCTCTCCCTCTGCACTGTCTCTAGCTCTCTTTATCTGTCTCCCTCTCTCCACTCTCTCCTCTTCCTTCTCATACTGTTTCTTGTTCTGTATGCAGAGGAAAATAACTCAGGTGGAAAAAGAGCTCTGTCTGCTCACCAACTCGTCATTTATCAGAGTCTGTTCTGTTGGTTGGCTTTCTAGACACAACTAGGGTGACTCAGCAGCAGTCTGGGCTGTTTCACTAGCAGGGGTTGGTTGGTGGGTGAGATCATGCCACCACTCTGCGGAAGAGGCTAGGGGCACCTGGGGTCATCAGTGCATCGAACAGCTGTTTGCTTGCATGCGGTGCTGCGTCTTGGTATGCTATCATCCTGCCTGTCACCTCTGACCCATAAACCCTGAACTGGCCCATGTAGCTACAGTAACATGCTGATGAGTGCCAGATCTGAGCTAGGCTAACCCAGTGTAGAACTGTCATTCGGAGAAATACAAAATGATACAACCCCTACTGGTCGTTAGTGGAACGGTCATCGCTAATGATAACCGCTAACAAATGGCACCCTATTCCCTTTGTAGTGCATTGCTGTTGACCAGAGCCCACAGGGATCCGGTCAAGTGTAGTGCACTATGTAGGGAATAGCCTGGTTCTGTTATAACAGTCATCAGTGTGGGATGCGGTGGTGAGTCTGAGATAGGACAGCTAATGATGATTATCTTATCTGCTCTCTGTGGAAAGACTTTTCTTTGGTTCATTTGCACTGAAAGACTATAGGCCCATATCCCACCCTGCGCGCACAACCCATGTGGAATTCATGTCTCGGTCAGCGTTTGGAACACATCCTGCACATCCTTTTGGCCCTGACTGAGATGTGGATTTCCGCAGAGAACACTGCTACTCCAGCTGCTCTCTCGTCATCTGACTATGTGTTCTCTCAAAGTCCGAGAGAATATGTTTGTTGCATTGGTGGCACAGACCTACTCATTTCTTCTCAGTGGAGATTTTCTCTTTTCCCTCTCTCCCACCTGTCCATCTCCTCATTTGAATTCCATGGTGTCACTGTCACTTATGCACTCAAGCTTAACATTGTTGTCATCTATTGCCCACCAGGTGCCCTTGGAGAGATACTCAATGAGCTTGACAGCTTGACAAGCTCATTTCCCAACAATGGCTCACCACTCATCGTATTGGCCGACGCCTGACTTCGATTCATTTCTTTCCACCTCTTTCTTTCCACTCCTTACCTCTTTTGCCCTCACCCTTTCACAGTCCCCTCCCACTCACAAAGCAGGCAATGCGCTTGACCTCATCTTTACTGGAGGCTGTTCGCCTACTAATCTCACTGCAACCCCCATCCAGGTCTCTTAATCTACTTTGTTTCCTTTTCTCTCCCCCTCTCCTCAAACCTTACCCACTCAGCCCCAACCCAGATGGTCATGCTCCTTCTCAATTTTGTCTCTCTCTCCCACTACTCTCCTCTTCTATCATCTCTCCCTTCTGCTAAATCCTTCTCCTTCCTGTCTCCTGATTCTGCCACTTCGACCCTACACTCTTAGAAAAAGGGTTCCAAAAGGGTTCTCCGGCTGTCCCCATAGGAGAAGCCTTTTTGGTTGCCAGTAGAACTCTTTTTGGTTCCACGTAGAACCCTTTTGGGTTCCATGTAGAACCCTCTGTGGAAAGGGTGCTACATGGAACTCAAAAAGATTCTACCTGGAACCAGAAGCATTCTACTGGCAACCAAAAAGGGTTCTCCTATGGGGACAGCCGAAGAACCCTTTTGGAACCCTTTTTTCTAAGAGTGACCCCTCCTGTCTCAGCCTCCAGTATTTATGCTGCAGTAGTTTATGTGTCGGGGGGCTAGGGTCAGTCTGTTATATCTGGAATATTTCTCCTGTCTTATCCGGTGTCCTGTGTGAATTTAAGTATGCTCTCTCTAATTCTCTCTCTCTCTTTCTCTCTTTTTCTCTCTTTCTTTCTCTCTTTCTGTCTCTGTCTCAGAGGACCTGAGCCCTAGGACCATGCCTTAGGACTACCTGGCCTGATGACTCCTTGCTGTCCCCAGTCCACCTGGCCATGCTGCTGCTCCAGTTTCAACTGTTCTGTCTGTGGCTATGGAAACCTGACCTGTTCACCGGACGTGCTACCTGTCCCAGACCTGCTGTTTTCAACTCTCTAGAGACAGCAGGAGCGGTAGAGATACTCTGAATGATCGGTTATGAAAAGACAACTGTCATTTACTCCTGAGGTGCTGACCTGTTGCACCCTCGACAACCACTGTGATTATTATTATTTGACCCTGCTGGTCATCTATGAACATTTGAACATCTTGGCCATGTTCTGTTATAATCTCCACCCGTCACTGCCAGAAGAGGACTGGCCACCCTTTATAGCCTGGTTCTAATCTAGGTTTCTTCCTAGGTTCTGGCCTTTCTAGGGAATTTTTCCTAGCCACCGTGCTTCTACACCTGCATTGCTTGCTGTTTGGGGTTTTAGGATGGGTTTCTGTACAGCACTTTGTGACATCAGCTGATGTAAGAAGAGCTTTCTAAATACATTTGATTATTCTACCTGGAACCAAAAAAAGATTCTTCAAATGATCCTCCTATGGGGACAGCTGAAGAAACCTTTTAGGTTCCAGATAACACCTTTTCTTTAAAGTCTACTCTTCTCCCTTTCCGCATCCTATGATTCTCACTATCCCCTTTCCTCTCGGCAAGCTCGGCCCTCCCTTCCCGCTACGTGGCTGAGTGACTCATTGAGAGCTCACAGAATAGGGCTGCGGGCAGCTGAGCGACAATGGAGGAAAACTAAACTTCCGGAGGACTTAGCACCCGTCCACTCCCTCGTCTCTAACTTATCTTCCTCTCTATCCGCTGCTAAAGCCGCTTCCTATCACTCTAAATTCCAAGATTCTTCTCTAACCCGATGGACATTTTTTTCCACTTTCTCCTTCCACCTTAATCCTCCTCCCTCCTCCCTTTCTGCGTATAACTTTGCCAACCACTTTGAAAAGAATGTTGATGATATCCGCTCCTCATTCACTCAGCCTATTGAGTCCACTGGTTCCACTCTCACGGAACTACACCTTGGTCTCTTTCTCCTCTCTCTCTCCAGATGAAATCCTGCAACTAGCGATGTCCAGGTGCCCGACAACCTTCCCACTCGACCAAATCCCCTCCTCCCTTCTCCAGACCATCTCTGTAGACCTCCCATTCTTCACTTTCCTCATCAACTCTTCCCTGACTACTGGCTGCATCCCCTCTCACTTCAAGATGGCCAGAGTTGCTCCCCTCCTCAACTAACCAACACTCAACCCCTCTGAAGTATTAACTACAGACCGGGATACCTTCTTTCTTTTCTTTCCAAAACACTTGAGAGTGTTGTCTATGACTAACTCTCTTGTTATCGCTCTCAGAACATTTTCTTGACCCTAACTAGTCAGGCTTCAAGACGGCTCACTCAACTGAGACCACTCTCCTCTGTGTCGCGGAGGCTCTCAACAAGCTCCCCAAAAGCTTGAAAACCCAATTAGATTTTTTCCCAAAGTTTAGAAAAAAACTAAAACTATACTAAAACTATAATTTTTGACTCCAAAATGAACTAAAATAAAATAATTTAAAAAAAAATCTAAACTTTGGGGAAAAAATCTAATTGGGTTTTCAAGCTTTTGGGGAGTTTGCTAAATCTGTCGGGCAAATGCAGCCAGGAGATAGCAATGTTTCAAATAAGCCTAGCTTGAACATCACTATTACTAGCTATCACTAGCTAACTGGGAAAAATATCAGCTATGTAGCTAACTTGATTCTTCTTAAATGTACTACTAAAGCGAAAAAGCATTGGATTGGTGTAAACATGGGAGAGATAGAGTTTCTTTCCAAAAAATGTTTTGTCTCGGAGCTATTCCTTTTAAATTCAACTCACATTGAGATTGATATTTAAACCTTATATAACCTATGACCTGACCCATGACCTTGTGCCCCTCAGTTGCAAGAAGTGACATCCCAAAAAACACCCCCCCACAAAAGAAAACCCTGAATACAAATAAAAAAAAAAATATAAAAACACAAAACTATAATAACCTTGTGACACTCAACTACTTTTCTCCTTCTGACAGCCAGGGCAGACCTGCCCGTTCCAAGACCTCTACGGTTGACAACTCCACAGTGTCCCTCTCCCAGAGCACAAAGAACCTTGGCATGACCCTGGACAACATCCTCTCATTCTCTGCAAACATCAGAGCAGTAACTCCCTCCTGCAGGTTCATGTTCTACAACATCCGTAGAGTACAACACTTCATCACACAGGAAGAGGCGCAGGTCCAAATCCAGGCACTTGTTATCACCTATATAGATTACTGCAACTCTCTGTTGGCTGGGCTCTCTGATTGTGCCATCAAACTCCTGCAACTTATCCAGAATGCTGCAAGCTGCCTGGTGTTCAACCTTCCTAAGTTCTCTCATGTCACCCTGCTCCTTCCAGTCAAAGCTCGCATCCACTACATGACCATGGTGCTTGCCTACGGAGCAGCAATGTGAACTGCCCATCCATACCTTCAGGCTGTGCTCAAACACTACACCCCAACCCAAGCACTCCGTTCTGCCACCTCTGGTCTCTTGCCCCTCCCACCCCTCTCAGCTCCCACTCAGCCCAGTTCAAGGTCTTCTCTGTCCTGCCCCCCCCCCCCCCCCCCCACACACACACACACACACACAAAATAAGTTATTTTCCTACTAGCGCTGACTTTTCGGATAACTTACTTGAAGGAAAATGTACTTGCTTTGACTGTGATATGTGGTTGTCTCACCTAGCTATTTTAAGATGATTCCACTAATTGTAAGCTTCTCTAAAAATAAGCTAAATTACTCAAATGTGAATGTAACTCATGAGAGAAAATATCTGAATTTCTGATGTGTATGGATAAGAGGATGTTAAGTTCCTCTTAAGTTAAAACAATTGGTGACAAGCTGGTATTTTCCCAAGAGAATGTTCGATGTACAGTCAGGTCCATAATTATTGGCACCCTTAAAAATCACGTACTCTCAGGAACATAATTATTGGCACCCATGATAATTGAACTCCTTGGTCACACACACCAGTGGTGGGTTTGGCGTCAAAAAGAAGAATCACATGCAGGAAAGAACCCCATACCTACTGTAAAATATGGTAGTGGACTTGGATGTTATGGGGCTATTTTGCTTCCACTGGTCCTGGGGCCAACGGCATCATGAACTTTACCTAGTACCAGGACATTTTAGCCAAAAACCTGGTTGCCTCTGCCAGGACGCTGAGACTTGTCCGCAAGTGGATCTTCCAGCATAACAATAATCAAAAGCACACATCAAAATCCATAAAGAAATGGTTAATTGATCACAAAACCAAAAATGTTCAAAGGCCATCTCAGTCTCCAGACATGAACCCTATTGAAACCTGTGGCTTGAATTAAAGAGGGTAGTCAATAAGTGTAGACCTTAGGATATCAAAGATATGGAAAGATTCTGTGTATAGGAATGGTCTAAGATCCCTACCGATGTGTTCTCCAATCTTATAAAACATTTTAGAATAAGGCTCAGTGCCATTTTCCTAACAAGGTGAGGTATTTAATTCTTAGGGCTAGGTGTCCCACTAGCGGGACAACATCCGGTGAAACTGGAGGGCACGCAATTCAAAAAAATAAATAATCCACTCATTCAACATGCAGAGAAAGGAATCTGAAAATCTACCCCTAAACTTTGTTTCAACAAGTCAAAATACATTTCTATGCACTCCTCAGATACCCTAAAATGTAATCAAACTATCATATTTCTTACGGAAAGAAGTATGTTCCGAAGGAAACCGATTTTAGCAGGTGTGTTTTGTCTTCATTGCACGCACAAACACGAATTCCAAGACTGTGTCCCTGTACTAAAATTGATATTTCTTATTCGTTTTGGAAGTTACAAGCTTGAAATCGTGAACATAGACTCCTGACAGCGATAGGAATTGCATCATGGGAGCTAGAATTTAGTATGCCCCTATACTTTCCATTGTAAGAGCATGGTCTCTCTCAAAAAAAATTCTGGTTGGTTTTTCTTTGGATTTTCTCCTACCATATCTATTGTGTTATAGTCTCCTACAGTATTTTAACATTTCTACAAACTTCTAAGTGTTTTCTTTCCAATGGTACCAATTACATTTGAAGCCAGAAGTTTACATACACCTCAGCCAAATACATTTAAACTCAGATTTTCACAATTGCTGACATTTAATCCTAGTAAAAATTCGCTGTGTAAGGTCAGTTACGATCACCACTTTATTTTAAGAATGTGAAATGTCAGAATAATAGCAGAGAGAATGATTTATTTCAGCTTTTATTTCTTTCATCACATTGACAGTGGGGATGGAGTATACATACACTCAATTAGGATTTGGTAGAATTGCCATTAAATTGTTTAACTTGGGTCAAACGTTTCGGCTAGCCTTCCACAAGCTTCCCACAATAAGTTGGGTGAATTTTGGCCCATTCCTTCTGACAGAGCTGGTGTAACTGAATCAGGTTTGTAGGCCTCCTTGCTCCCACACGCTTTTTCAGGTCTGCCCACACATTTTCTATAGGATTGAGGTCAGGGCTTTGTGATGTCCGCTCCAATACCTTGACTTTGTTGTCCTTAAGCCATTTTGCCACAACTTTGTAAGTATGCTTGGGGTCATTGTCCATTTGGAAGACCCATTTGTGACCAAGCTTTAACTTCCTGACTGATGTCTTGAGATGTTGCTTCAATATATCCACATAATTTTCCTCCCTCATAATGCCATCTATTTTGTGAAGTGCATCAGTCCCTCATGCAGCAAAGCACCCCCACAACATGGTGCTACCACCCCCGTGCTTCACGGTTGGGATAGTGTTCTTCGGCTTGCAAGCCTCCCCCTTTTTCCTCCAAACATAACGATGGTCATTATGGCCAAATAGTTATATTTTTGTTTCATCAGACCAGAGGACATTTCTCCAAGAAGTATGATCTTTGTCCCCATGTGCAGTTGCAAACTGTCTGGCTTTTTAATGGCGGTTTTGGAGCAGTGGCTTCTTCCTTGCTGAGCGGCCTTTCAGGTTATGTTGATATAGGACTCGTTTTACTGTGGATAGAGATACTTTTGTACCTGTTTCCTCCAGCATCTTCACAAGGTCCTTTGCTGTTGTTCTGGGATTGATTTGCACTTTCGCACCAAAGTACGTACATCTCTAGGAGACAGAACGCGTCTCCTTCCTGAGCGGTATGACGGCTGCGTGGTCCCATGGTGTTTATACTTGCGTACTGTTGTTTGTACAGACGAATGTGGTACCTTCAGGCATTTGGAAATTGCTCCCAAGGATGAACCAGACTTGTGGATGTCTACAATTTTTTTTCTGAGTTCTTGGCTGATTTCTTTTGATTTTTCCCATGATGTCAAGCGAGTTTGAAGGTAGGCCTTGAATTAGATCCACAGGTATACCTCCAATTGACTCAAATTATGTCAATTTTAAAGTCATGACATCATTTTCTGGAATTTTTCAAGCTGTTTAAAGGCACAGTCAACTTAGCGTATGTAAACTTCTGACCCACTGGAATTGTGATACAGTGAATTATAAGTGAAATAATCTGTCTGTACACAATTGTTGGAAAAATTACTTGTGTCATGCACAAAGTAGATGTCCTAACCGACTTGCCAAAACTATAGTTTGTAAACAAGAAATTTGTGGAGTGGTTGTAAAACGAGTTTTAATGACTCCAACCTAAGTGTATGCAAACTTCCGACTTCAACTGTATATGCATATCCTGGCTTCAGGACCTGAGCAACAGGCAGTTTACTTTGGGCACGTCAGTCAGGCGGAAATTGAGAAAAAAGGGCCTAGCCCTAAGAAGACAGGGGTGCCCAAAAAAATGTGGGGGAAAAAGTTACTTCTTAAACAAAATCTCTTTCTCTGAGCAAATTGTCTTAGTATAAAATACTATAATTTTCCAAAAATGTAGCATACAATATAGCTCAGTATTTGTATTATTTTATAGTTATTTTTGCTCATCTTTATGAAGGGTACCAATAATTTTGAATCTGACTGTACATCTCTCAATGTAAGCCATTTATGAGATGGCTTCTCGGTGAATGAGATGAGCTAGGTATTTGGTATGGAAAATCCTGCTGATTAAATACCTGAATCCAAAGTTAGGCACAGATTATTTTATAGAGGCGTTCCCATTAAATGTCAGTAAAAAAACATTTATCTCATGTTGTATTATACATCACAATATATTTTATGGCTGACCACATCTCAACAAATTATTTAAATGACCTGTATGCTTCACATGCACACGCACACATGCACTCACACACACACACACGTTTTATAAATTAACTTCATCTTAATTCAGCCTAAAAATAACGCTGCATTTTGAAAGAGACAAGAGGAGAACTCCCTAATTTCAATAATTAGGACCTTTTAATAAAGTAATATGGCACCCTATTCCCTATATAGTTGTCACGTTCCTGACCGGTTTTCTGTTATTTTGTATGTGTTTGACGGTCAGGGCGTGAGTTTGGGTGGGTAGTCTATGTTATGTGTTTCTATGTTTGTTAAAGGGTGACCTGATATGGTTCTCAATTAGAGGCAGGTGGTTTTCATTTCCTCTGATTGAGAGCCATATTAAGGTAGGTGTTTTCACATTGATTGTGGTGGGTGGTTGTTTCCTGTGTCTGTGTTTGTCGCGCCACACGGGACTGTCTCGGTTTGTTTGTACGTTCGTTCTTTTGTGTAGTCATTTTCCTGTTCGTGAGTTCTTCGTTGTATGTAAGTTCGCATGTCCAGGTCTGTCTACGTCGTTTGTTATTTTGTTAGTTATTCAAGTATAGTTCGTTTTTGTCTTGTTCAATAAATTCATTATGTCCTATGACAACGCTGCATTTTGGTCGAACCACCCACCACAATCAGAACCAAGCAGCGTGAGTTCGAGCAGTGGCCTACGAAACAGGAATCCTGGACATGGGAAGAAGTATTGGAGGGAAAAGGACACTGGGCTCATATTGGGGAATATCGCCGCGCTCGTGAGGAGATGGAAGCAGCGAGAGCCCAGGAGCGGTGGTATGAGGAGGCAGCAAGGAGACGTGGCTGGAAGCCCGCGAAGAAACCCCAAAAATTTCTTGGGGGGGGGCTAAGAGGTAGTGGGCCAAGGGCAGGTAGGAGACCTGCGCCCACTTCCCAGGCTAACCGTGGAGAGCGGGAGTACGGGCAGACACCGTGTTACGCAGTAGAGCGCACGGTGTCTCCTGTACGTGTTCATAGCCCGGTGCGGGTTATTCCACCTCCCCGCACTGGTAGGGCTAGATTGAGCGTTGAGCCGGATGTCATGAAGCCGGCCCTACATATCTGGCCACCAGTACATCTCCTCGGGCCGGCTTACATGGAACCAGCCTTACGCATGGTGTCCCCGGTTCGCCTACATAGCCCGGTGCGGGTTATTCCACCTCCCCGCACTGGGCGGGCGACGGGGAGCATTCAACCAGGTAAGGTTGGGCAGGCTCGGTGCTCAAGGGAGCCAGTACGCCTGCACGGTCCGGTATTTCCGGCGCCACCTCCCCGCCCCAGCCCAGTACCACCAGTGCCTACTCCACGCACCAGGCTTCCAGTGCGTTTCCAGAGCCCTGTTCCTCCTCCACGCACTCTCCCTATGGTGCGTGTCTCCAGCCCAGTGCCTCCAGTTCCGGCACCACGCACTAAGCCACCTGTGCGTCTCCAGAGCCCTGTACACACTGTTCCTTCTCCCCGTACTCGTCCTGATGTGCGTGCCCTCAGCCCGGTGCCACCAGTGCCGGTACCACGCACCAGGTCCATAGTGCGTTTTGAGAGTCCAGTGTGCCCTGTCCCTGCTCCCCGCACTAGCCTGAAGGTGCGTGTCCTTAGCCCGGTGCCTCCAGTTCCGGCACCACGCACCAGGCCTACAGTGCGCCTCATCCGGCCAGAGCCATCCGTCTGCCCAGTGCCATCTGAGCCATCCGTCTGCCCAGTGCCATCTGAGCCATCCGTCTCCCCAGCGCCATCTGAGCCATCCGTCTCCCCAGCGCCATCTGAGCCATCCGTCTCCCCAGCGCCATCTGAGCCATCCGTCTCCCCAGCGCCGTCTGAGCCATCCGTCTGTCCCGAGCCATTAGAGCCGCCCGTCTGTCCCAAGCCGTCAGAGCCGTTAGTCAGTCAGGAGCCGCTAGAGCCATTCGTCAGTCAGGATCTGCCAGAGCCGCCAACCAGACAGGATCTGCCAGAGCCGCCAACCAGACAGGATCTGCCAGAGCCGCCAACCAGACAGGATCTGCCAGAGCCGCCAACCAGACAGGATCTGCCAGAGCCGCCAACCAGACAGGATCTGCCAGAGCCGCCAGCGAGCCATGAGCGTCCAGAGCCGCCAGCGAGCCATGAGCGTCCAGAGCCGTCAGCGAGCCATGAGCGTCCAGAGCCGTCAGCCAGCCATGAGCGTCCAGAGCCGTCAGCCAGCCATGAGCGTCCAGAGCCGTCAGCCAGCCATGAGCGTCCAGAGCCGTCAGCCAGCCATGAGCGTCCAGAGCCGTCAGCCAGCCATGAGCGTCCAGAGCCGTCAGCCAGCCATGAGCGTCCAGAGCCGTCAGCCAGCCATGAGCGTCCAGAGCCGTCAGCCAGCCATGAGCGTCCAGAGCCGTCAGCCAGCCATGAGCGTCCAGAGCCGTCAGCCAGCCATGAGCGTCCAGAGCCGTCAGCTAGCCATGAGCGTCCAGAGCCGTCAGCCAGTCATGAGCTGCCCCTCAGCCCAGAGCTGCCATTTATCCAGAACTGCCCCTCAGTCCAGAGCTGTCTCTCTGTCCGGAGCTGCCCTTCAGTCCGGAGTTGCCCCTCTATCCTGAGCTACCTCTCTATCCTGAGCTACCGCTCTATCCTGAGCTATCTCTCTGTCCTGAGCTACCTTATCCCGGTGCTGCCCCTTGTCCCGGTGCTGCCCCTTATCTTAAGGTTACCATTTAAATTAAGTGGGTGTAATATGAGGGTGGTCATTCTAAGGGGGAGACGTAAGCTGGGATTGACTATGGTGGGGTGGGGACCTCGCCCAGAGCCTGAGCCACCACCGTGGTCAGACGCCCACCCAGACCCTCCCCTAGACTTTTGGTGGTGCGTTCGGAGTACGCACCTTGAGGGGGGGGTTATGTCACGTTCCTGACCGGTTTTCTGTTATTTTGTATGTGTTTGACGGTCAGGGCGTGAGTTTGGGTGGGTAGTCTATGTTATGTGTTTCTATGTTTGTTAAAGGGTGACCTGATATGGTTCTCAATTAGAGGCAGGTGGTTTTCATTTCCTCTGATTGAGAGCCATATTAAGGTAGGTGTTTTCACATTGATTGTGGTGGGTGGTTGTTTCCTGTGTCTGTGTTTGTCGCGCCACACGGGACTGTCTCGGTTTGTTTGTACGTTCGTTCTTTTGTGTAGTCATTTTCCTGTTCGTGAGTTCTTCGTTGTATGTAAGTTCGCATGTCCAGGTCTGTCTACGTCGTTTGTTATTTTGTTAGTTATTCAAGTATAGTTCGTTTTTGTCTTGTTCAATAAATTCATTATGTCCTATGACAACGCTGCATTTTGGTCGAATCCCTGCTCCTCCTCTTCGGATGAAGAGGAGGAGGAATTCCGTTACAATAGTGCACTACTTTTGACCATGGCCTATAGGGTTCTGGTCACAAGGAGTGCACTATGTAGGGAATAGGGTGACATTTGGGACATTTCTAATTTCAGATGCTGAGGTGGTAACATAGTGCAGGTTTATGGATCAATGAAGAGCAGTCAGTCCCTCCTGTAGGTCAGAGGAAGTGAACACAGAGCACTTTAACAGACCTAGCCACCATTAGCAGGCATGCTTAAGGTCAAAGTCATTAGCTAGCTGACCATTAGGATACTGCTACATATTCTATGATGCATGCCGTACTTCATAGAGATGAGATACTGCTTGGAGCCCTAGGTATCTCCCTTCAGATCCTTTTCACACACAAGAGATAAGAGCCTAATTATAATAGTATAGCAGCAGGCTATGTCTTATCACTGTCTGTACGTGTGGACAAACCAAATGAGTTCTTCAGAGCCACCCCAATCAAACTGAATGCTTCCAGTACAAATCTAATTGGTGAGAATACAAACAAATGCAATAATGTGTTAAGTTTACACTAATACCAAAGACAAAATCTATTGAAATGGACCGCTATATTTCCCTTTGTATGACGGTACACTCACAGAAAAGAGGTTACAGTTAGTGTACAGTATTGTTCCCTGGGGTACAAAAATACACATAATGTACCTTCAGAGGTACATGTAGTAATATTTTTTAAACATAAAGGTAGAATCATCACACCCTCTCCAAAAAAGGGGAACGATAAAGGTTTCCCAGGGTGGATGCGTGCATTACTTGGGGCGTGGGGTTCAGTTAATTATTTTTGGCCACCCGTGAGTGGAAGTGTGCTACCAGTTTAAGTGGTCTATGGTTATGTTAATTAAGGTTCGAGCATGTCTGATGCCAGTTCTGAAGTCTTCCTAAAGGCTTAAATTAAATTGAAACTATTAAGGATTTAAAACGACCTTGTTGTCACGTTGGTATAAAGGGTCGGGAAAGAGTCACAGGAATGCGTAATAGGGGTTTTAATTTCCCAAATTACAGGATGCCATGTAAAGGCACGGGGACGAAGACCAAACAAACACGTATACAAAAAACAGGGTAGAAACCCAAACAAAAGAGCGAGGAGTACCTTGAATATATACACAATCGCACAATGATTATCACACGGGACGAGACCCGTAATCATCTGCACAATATACGTGGCACGAAAACCAAAACAACATAGGGCAGGTACTCACATGAACCAACTGACAATGTGACAATAATCGTCAGGACAACGGTGAACAAAGGCCACACGTATATAATTACTAATCAAATGGGAATAGGGACCAGGTGTGCGTAATGGCAGTTCCGGAGGGATCCATGACAGTATCCCCCCGACGCGCTGCATAGGCAGCGCAACGACACTGGCAACGACACTGGCCTCGAGGGCGATCACAGGAATGCAGTGCGGTCGATCAGGACCCGATGCAGCTGCCTAAATTGCGTCGTTGGACAGGCCAGTTGCAGCTGCCGAAGGTGCGGCGGTGTCGGATGAACCAGTTGCAGTGTCGTCAGACGGACCGGTTGTGGCGGCGTCGGACGGCCCAGATGCAGCTACCAAAGTTGTGGCGGTGCCGGAAGGACTAGTCGCAGCGTCGTTGGACGGGCCATTCCCGCTGTCTCCCTTAATGGTCGATTATTCTGTCACGTCGGTATAAAGGGATCGGGAGATGTTTTTTTGTTATTTTATTTTTGGGTTGTGTAATAGTTAAAAAAATGTCTTTACCCATATTACAGCATGCCGTGTAAAGGCACGGGGACAAAGACCAAACAAACACGTATACAAAACACAGGGTAGAAACCCAAACAAAAGAGCGAGGAGTACCTTGAATAAATACACAATCGCACAATGATTATCACACGGGACGAGACCCGTAATCATCTGCACAATATACGTGGCATGAAAGCCCAAACAACATCTCACAGGTACTCACACGAACCAACGGACATTGTAACACTAATCGTCAGGACAACGGTGAACAAAGGCCACACTTATACAATTACTAACCAAATGGGAATAAGGACCAGGTGTGCATAATGACAGTTCCGGAGGGATCAGTGACATGTTTGAGCCATAGATTGACTCAACATGTCAATCTATGGCTCAAACATGCATAATAAACAATCTGCAGTCCTCTGGGAGAAAGGCACAGAATGCTTACATTCTTAGCGGAGAAAGGCACAGAATACTTACATTCTAACCTGGCATTATTCAGTGCACACAGTCTACGTGCTCGTTCCTGTCATGTAGTGAACCTGAGCTCTGAAGCAACAGGGATTACCATTAGTTAACGTAACATATATTGAATACATCGATCAAATCCATACATCAGAAGTTAGAAAACATCAGAAATTAGAAGTCAGATCTATTAGACCATGGTAGTCGTTTAATTTTTCTTTTCAATACATTTCTCTGGAAACCAAGCAGAAAATGATGTGCGCTAAAGATAGCATTGTAGCCAGACAAATACATTAGAAGATACTGTAATTGTTAACCTGATCAGAAACACTATGCTCACAACCTGCATCTCCTAAATGGTGCCGCTGGTGTATTTTGTTAGAATTTTGGAACATATTGCGCAATAGGCTAAGGTTTTTACCAGGCGCACGACCATCTATTTATCCTTTTTGGGAATCACAACACAACAGACATATAACTTTGATGCACTCGAGAAATGTATACTCCCACTTTTTAGATAAGAAAATATTGGCCTACCTTTCTGTTGTGTCAACCATTCCATGTGTCCACCTTTTTGTCTTTACAGACTTTCACAAACGTATTCCATGATATGTGGTCCAATGGGCAACACTGCAGCTGTTGACTGCCAGCGATCATCATTCATCACATACTGTATATATTTTTTTTTACAATGATGTCATGACATTGTACACAATTCTTCACAATTTCCAGGAACACTTTTAGGCTCTTGAGTGCTACTTTCAGAACTACTGTCTCCTCCTGTACTCCCTGTTAACCCACAACTGCGTGGCCAAGCACGACTCCACACCGTCATTAAGTTTGCTGACGACATAACAGTGGTAGGCCTGATCACCGACAACGATGAGACAGCCTATAGGGAGGAGGTCAGAGACCTGGCAACGTGGTACCAGGACAACAACCTCTCCCTCAATGTGAGCAAGATAAAGGAGCTGATCGTGGACTACAGGAAAAGGAGGGCCGAACAGTCCCCCATTAACATCGACAGGGCTGAAGTGGAGCGGGTCGAGAGTTTCAAGTTCCTTGGTGTCCACATCACCAACAAACTATCATGGTCCAAATACACCAAGACAGTTCTGAAGAGGGCACGACAACACCTTTGCCCCCTCAGGAGACTGAAAAGATTTGGCATGGGTCCCCAGATCCTCAAAAAGTTTTACAGCTGCACCATCAAGAGCATCCTGACCGGTTACATCACCGCCTGGTATGGCAACTTCTCGGCATCTGACCGTAAAGTGCTACAGAGGGTAGTGAGTACGGCCCAGTACATCACTGGGGCCAAGCTTCCTGACATCCAGGACCTATGTACTAGGCGGTGTCAGAGGAAGGCCCAAAAAATTGTCAAAGACTCCGGTCGCCCAAGTCATAGACTGTTCTCTCAGCTACTGCACTGCAAGCGGTACTGCATACTGCTGCTACTCGCTGTTAATTATCTATGAATAGTCACTTTACACTTCACTTTTTATTTTTATATTTTCCTTTTGTTTATTTAATAAATATCTTCTTAACTCTATTTCCTGAACTGCATTGTTGGTTAAGGGATTGTAAGTAATCGTTTCACTGTAAGGTCTACAACTGCTGTGTTCGGCACATTTGAGAAGTAACATTTGATTTGATTTGATTTGATTTAAAAGTATAGTATAAAATTTAAAAATAAAAAATTAATTAAAAAATAAAAAAAATAATAAAAAAAATAATAATTAAAAGATGTGCCCTGGCCATCATTGTACTTTTAGATATCTACAGTTACATGTATGAACCTCTTAAAGAACCTTGTTCCTTAGGGCAAAGACTTGTTCTAATGTTACCATCAAAAAACATTAACATGCTTAGAGTTTTACACAGTACAGTATGCACAGGTTCTGGACTATTATCACACTTGGGGCAGGTCTCAGAACAGTGACTATCTAATCTGACTATCTCAGTTCAATCTCTTTAAAAAAGAACGTGTGATTAATGTTGTAGCACCCAACACTGAGTGATCTTGACAAGGTGTATGGACCTCTTGGCATAATGGTTAAGGTCTTGGCTTGACGATCGCTGGACCCAGTCGTGATGACCCCCGAATTTGCACTATTGGTGTCAGAAGTGGGATGGTGGACAGACATATACATCTGAGGAACTTCATATTGAGAAGAGGTAAAAAAAATTTTTTTTAAAGGAACAAATGGCTTAGTCATTGTGGTGGTACCCTAAAAATGCAAATGTTTATCTTTTCTAAAGGTTGGTTACTACTAGGGAACCACTACTGTAACAAGCGTTTGTACCCCTTTAAGTACAATTCAGTACCTTTTCTAAGAGTGTATCACACACCTGGTTTAACCACAATCCCTGGAGAAAGGCATTACACTTCTGTTGAATGGGAAATCCTCACAAACACCACTAATGATACAGTAATTACAATGATATTTTAAAGTTACATAGAGACATCATTACATAATAATGCTGGTAATATAGTATCTTTGCCTGACAATAGTCCTCCTCCTGATCTCTGTTGTTTGGACAGGTTGTAGCCTACTTGGTATATTTGGATCAAATGTCATTCTATCTCTGGACAGCTCTTTTGCATCAGCCTGGGGCACAACAATACACAACACAGGTGCTATTTATGATGGGTAATCAACAGGAGGTCTCCTTAACCAAACAAAACAGCCAAACAACAAACCAGAACATGGAATCAGTCATTTATTTAGGATGCTATTCAAGCTGTTTTATTTGACAGGGACCATGTGCAACAAGTATCGCACCAGATTTGAGTTAAATTGCTCATTCTCATCTGCATATGCCTATAACATTCCCCTGAGGGAAACACGGTGCCCTAAAAATGCAAATAAACATTTTTACTACTTTCTCATTTATATGATAGTGTGGTACTCAATTAAATAACTTATGCTGTGGTTATTTTGTAGAGAAAAGTGCTTTTTGATCCGGTATAATTGATAGTTATTACAGTCAAGTTTCAGTGATTAGGTTATTTCTAGAAACCATGACCTGTTCTAATGAATCCCACAAAGCATCAAAGAGACTGAGCTGCTGCAGGGTGTGTGTGTGTGTGTGTGTGTGTGTGTGTGTTCCTCCATGCTGTTTTGTAAGGCTCATTAAATTAATTTAACCCCAGCTTCTTCAGCTTGATAACATTATCGCCAGGATGACTCCAGTAAAGGGCTTCTAATTAGCTAGCACCTTAATAACACACAGCAAGTCAAGTCAAACCGAAACCTGGCACCACAACCTCTATCACAGAACAACTAATCTTATTAGCATAGTGCAGCAACCTTAACCCAACACAGCATCAAGCTGTATGTAACTCTTGGCATTACGTTTTTTTAATTTTCCTTGTAAATATTGTTTCTTTTTTTAACCCCTTCTTCGTGGCATCCAATTACAGTCTTGTCCCATCGCTGCAACTCCCATATGGACTCGGGAGAGGCAAAGGTCAAGAGCCATCCGTCTTCTGAAACAGAATCCTGCCAAGCCACACTGCTTTTTGACACACTGCTCGCTTAACCCTGAAGCCAGCCACACCAATGTGTTTGAAGAAACACTGTACAACTAGCGACTGTGTCAGCGTGCATGCGCCCGGCCCACCACAGGAGTCGCTAGAGTGCGATGGGACAAGGACATCCTGGCCGGCCAAACCCTCCCCTAACCCGGACGACACTGGGCCAATTGTGCGCCGCCTCATGGGTTTCCCGGTCACGACCAGCTGCGACACAGCCCGGGATTGAACCTGGGTCTGTAGTGACACCTCAAGCACTGCAGTGCAGTGCCTTAGACCGCTGCGCCACACGGGAGGCCCTTAAGATGTTGGTTTGATAGTCGATGGACCAGGGTTCGAGTCCTGTTTGGGGCTACCATCTGAATTCTCTACATTGATGTCAGAAGTAGGAGGGACTTGGTGTTCAGAAGCGTGGGGACACGCTCTCCCGAAGGAAGGCGGTAGTGTAGCGAACTTTAACCCAACACTTAGCGACCTCGTCAAGAGGTTTGGACCTCTTGGCATAATGGTTAAGGT
Organism: Salvelinus namaycush; assembly: GCF_016432855.1. NCBI lineage: Eukaryota > Metazoa > Chordata > Actinopteri > Salmoniformes > Salmonidae > Salvelinus > Salvelinus namaycush. The sequence goes on from NC_052308.1 coordinate 39,434,268, forward strand.
GTTGGCTTGACAGCCACGGGACACAGGTTTGAGTCCTGGTCAGAGCTACCCCCGAATTTGCTACAATACCTTAATAATAACATACAGCAAGTCAAGTCAACCACAGAGAACCCAAGATCTGATACAACAACCTCACTGAGAACAACTTGTCCTACTAATATCATTTAAGAATGTAAAGTAAGTCAACCGCCAACAAACACACAGCAAGTCAAGTCAACCACAGGGAAACCAAGGAGCTACAGTATGTAGATGCTAAATGACTTAAATGTAAATGTATGTCAAATTGAAGACCCGGTTGACAGAACAACCTATACCAACCTCTGTTGTTACCAAGGTTGCAGTCAGAGAAATAGTACTTTTAGGTCACAGTCATATATGCACCAGGCAACAACCAATCAGTAGTTCTGTTGTATCCACTGTGTACTCAACCACTGTCATGAGACTAATACGTCTCCATACCTTTCTGAGGATGTTGAACAGCTCCCATCTCACCACGACATAACTTTCCCTCGACTTGATTAGAATTCTCTCACAGACTGATTCATTTTAGTGATTCAGACATTCAGTTGAACTAATCTAATGAAATAGTGTTCCAATATGCCTCAACAGTTCAACAGGTAGTTTTGTACAGATGTGGGATCTTGTAAAACGTGCAGTGTATTTGAGGTCTAAAAAGGCATTAGAAATTTCAGATTAGATTTTTCCTTACGAAAAATCTATCAACCCCCACAAAAATGTCCATTACTTATAATCCCCATAATAATTATAATTTCCTGTTGCTGCAGGATTATTTTCCTTCTGTAGCAAACTGGCTCAAATGGAAGATCCTGTATCTGTCTTGCTTTCTTTCGGACTCAAAGATCTCTTCCTAACACTGTGGTGAGGGCCAATGTCTTTGCCAAGAAGAATATATTTAATTATTTATGGTTTCGTGGGGTTTATAGCCACATTATTGGAGATTTGCACATTCCCAAGTGCACCTCCTTCACAACATCTGGACCTAAATGTGTTTATCAATTGGGCTGAATAAAGACAAACTCTACAATCTATTAAACAATAAAACTGGGGTTCGCAGCATGCAATCAATGTTAGGTATCTCATCTTGTTTGTCTGCCTGCCTAAAAGCCTATTATAACGCCATTAGCATCATTACAAAGAGCTATAACTTTAACAAGAATAAATGTGCGAGGCAACATTTTTGACATACAATTCTACGTTCTATTTTACAGGACTAGAAATAATGATCAGCTCCTCCATAAATGGGAACGAGAACAAGGACTGCTGGTGTGTGTGTGCGTGCTTCCGTGCATGCAGGCACATACACGCGTGTTCCTATATGTCCTATGTCAGCCTATAGGCCTATATGAAGTTTACCAAGGGCAAATGAAAACTTCATGGCTTGCTGCTCTCAAGTGATGGTGACCTTTTCTAAAAACATGATTTTTTCTTGGCTTGATTTTTTGTTCTTTAACCACAAACGTTATCAAATTTTGCTCAGCTCCGCTCGTTCCTGTGGCCAAGTGCACTTAAAGGGTTTAGACCATTAGCAGCGAGTGACAGCATCCTAATGAGGACAGATGGTACAGCATCAGAAACTTTTAGAACGTTATTACCATGTGCAGCAATTTAGAATGAAATTCCGTCTTGGCTCGCTCCATTGACAACCTCAATTATCAAGAAACCGTTTTCTCCACAGTAGTTCCAATATTTGTACTGCACTGCGAGTGTTCACGGTTTCAAAGACAAAGAGTGAGTCGACAACTGAGACTTCAAAAGATACATTGGGATTTTGGCAATGAAGCCCTTCATCTACTTCCCCAGAGGAACATGAACTCATGGATACCATTTTTTACGACTCTGCATCCAGTATGTAGGAAATTAGAGGTAGTTTTGCGAGCCAATGTTAACTAGCATTAGCGCAATGACAGGAAGTCTATGGTATCTACTAGCATGCTAGCAGCTACCATAGACTTCCAATCATTGTGCTGACGCTAGTTAGCAATTGTGCTAACTATAGTTAGCAACTTCAAACAGCACGCAGAGACATAAAAATGGTATCCACAAGTTAATCTGACTCTGGGGAAGTATCCCTTTAAACAAATAACCAAGCAAATATGACATTGGGGAGATATAGAAGACTTTGAATTGTCTTTACAGCTGTTTTGTACACTCTCAGAAAAAAGGTTATGGATACATTGTTCCCTCGGGTACAAAAATATCAAAACACACAATGTAGGCTACCTTCAGTGGTACACATATTTGGCTATATCGTACGGTACTGGTTGGTACCTTTTAGGGTAGGCCTACATGTGTGGATAATCTAGTATAATGGTAGATTTTTGAACCCAATATTTTGAATATAAAGGTACAAAGGCATGGCTTAGTGAGGCCGTGGCTTTCAGTTATTTTTGACCACCCATGAAGGTTGTCACTAGTTACCACAGTCACAAAGTCATAATTATGGCTAAGCCCTGTCTATTTCTACAATTTCTCCTCTGAAAATCTGATTTTAAACCTAACCTTAACTCTAACCTTAACCACACTGCTAACCTCATGCCTGACCCTCACCTTAAATTAAGACCAAATAGCAACAAACAAAAAATCTGGAATTTTTTACGATGTATCCAATTTCTACTTTGATGCTGTGGTAACTAGTGACAACCACCCATGAGTGGAAGTGTTGTACAAGTTTAAATGGTCTGTGGTTATGTTAATTAAAGTTTGAGCATGTCTGCTGCCAGCCTTTATAAAGGCTTACATAAGAGCATGTGACAAAGAGCTATATTTAATATTGTAGGGACCTTAACACAACCGTGAGTGACCTTGTCAAAAGGAATGGACTTCTTGGTGTAATGGTTAAGGTGTGACCTTGGCAGGTTCAAGTCCAGGTTGGGGCTACCCTAAAAAGGCAAATGTGTACCTGTACTGCAAGGGTACAATTATGTACCTATAACTAATGGTACAATGGACGTACCTTACAAGGTACCACTACAGTGACAAGCGTTTGTACCTCTTTTAGTACAATTTAGTACCTTTTTTTCAGAGAGTGTATGAGAATGCATCCTTATTCGTTTTGCATATCATCATCCCTTCCTTGTCTATGGTTATTATGCCTGCTAATGATCCAACATAATCCAACAAAAAATGGAGAAGTTGCAGTCTAACAGATGTCTTCAGAGACTGATAGAAGACTGTTTAAAAGCCCCAGTCTCTCCTGAAAGGTGGAATCCCTACAAAGACATACCCACTTAAAATGCAGCGTTTTCAAATCTTCTGAACTTCCATTCAGTAAAAGTTTCAGTAAGTCCACCATAAAATGTTTTAAGCATACTGTTGTTTCACACAGATAGTACCATAAACTCAGGAAATCAATGAAGTCAAAGAAACCATGAATTGTGAATATTTTACTTCACGAAAGGTTAGCCTTCCTTTCTTAGCCCTAGTTGAAATGGCGCTCTATCGCCGTACCGAACTAAACAATACATCACAGGGTGGCAGGTAGCCTAGCAGTAAGAGTGTTGGACCAGTAAAGGTTACTGGTTCGAATACCCGAGCTGACAAGGTCAAAAATCTGTATATGTACCCCTGAGCAAAGCAATTAACCCTAATTTTCTCCATGGGTATCGTACTGCTATGGCGGACAATATAAAACAACACATTTCACTGCACTTGGTGTATGTGACAGTAAAACGTATACAAAACATTAGGAACACCTGCTCTTTCCATGACATAGACTGACCAGGTGAAAGCTATGATCTCTTATTGATGTCACTTTTTAAAACCACTTAGATCCATGTAGATCTTCTTTCTCTCTTTGGAAGAGGGATAAAGTGCTGTCTGAAACAATAGAGTGCCGCCTCATCAGACTTTTGACAATACTTTGGCGCGGTGTGGGTGAAGCATGCCTCTGTTTCATGCAACACGCCAGAGCAGTTCTTCCACTGTCAGAGTAATGGAAATGCATGTTAATATATGTTAATTGCATGCAAATAAAGGTTGCTTCTCCACCACACCCACAATGGAAGCACAATCATGGCCTCGGACAAAGATCTATTATATTGATAAGATAGCCGAGTGACCGCACTAACAATGGAAATACACTAAATATACCAAGTATTCTTAATGTTTTGTTTCCTCAGTGTACATGTCCTCAATGATTGAAGGCAGGCGAGATCAGGTGGGACCATTCTAGCCAATGAGAGGGCAGATATGTGAACAACAGGCACAACTAAGTAGTTTTTCTCAAAGTTGCCGGAATGCCACATGCATCCACTTTTATCAGTACATTTGTAACAGCCTAAAGATTACGAAACTTCTACCCAATCAAATAAGCCTCGCATAATTCGTCACCCTCTCATAGACCTCCATACAAAAAAGGGCTTATCTAACACGGACAGATTTTGGGCAGAGTAAATCCTCTCGCCTTGCTTTTTAGTCTCTGCTCGAATTCGCAGGTGGAGGACTTCTGTGAGAGGTCGCTGTTATACCTAAATTCGACCCAAAACATACCAGGAAATCTTCTGCAGTGTTGAGAGCGGTTGTATGAAACCAATCTGTATGTCAAGCAAAGCTCTTAACTGCACCAACCCGCTTTTCATTTCTATTCAGTTGACTTGCCATAAATTTGGCCTCTGAACTGTGCGTTAGAAAAATCCCTGATTTTACAAGGTATATCTGTCTGTGTGTAGGCAATGTGATGACCTTAGACCTCGTCAACCAAAACGCTTGTCAATAATTCTACAGTAGTCCTTGAGGACTGACATTACTGCAAAATACGGTTGTGAGTGATTGTAGTCTAGTTGTGTTTTCTGTTTGTACAGCTTACTGTCTCTCGCCACTTACAAACCAACCAACTCAGTTGTTTAGCTAAAAGGTTTTGTACAAACCTAGCATTGTATCTCTAGGCATTGCCTATCTATTCACTTACCAACCCTATCTCAACAATTTTCTGTACAAACAAACCCTTTAGCTCTCACAACCTACAGTGTCTCTCCACTTACCAACCAACCTGTCTCTACTCTCCCAAGGTTAAAAACCACCCATCAATCATCTCCCTTCGTCCTTGTGCAACAGCCTCCCTGTCAAAACATTTGTGTGTAATTCATGTCCCAGAAAATAAATAGGTTCTCTGTAATCCCTGAATTGACTATTACCATTTATCAATATGAATAGGATTACAGAGTTCTCCACATTCTATATCCCCTGGAAGAGGAATTTCAAAGCGTGTGGACAGAGGTGCCACACTTAAAGCCCGTAAATTCATTAGACCTAAACTGTAGATCTCTTCTCAACGACAGCTCTGGGACTCTGTGGTCCCTTTCCTTGTGGCCTCTACTAGCCCTCCGCACTCCTCTAGCACATATCTCTCTCTTTATCCCCGCTCTTTTACTTTATTTCTCTCTCTCTCTCTCTCTCTCTCTCTCTCTCTCTCTCTCTCTCTCTCTCTCTCTCTCTCTCTCTCTCTCTCTCTCTCTCTCTCTCTCTCTCTCTCTCTCTCTCTCTCTCTCTCTCTCTCTCTCTCTCTCTCTCTCTCTCTCTCTCTCTCTCTCTCTCTCTCTCTCTCTCTCTCTCTCTCTCTCTCTCTCTCTCTCTCTCTCTCTCTCTCTCTCTCACCCTGGCCACTCTGCCCCCCTTTTTAAATGAGACCTATGACGATCAGTCTCAAACAACCATGTTGTCTACATAGAGGAATTAGCTTTCAATTAAACATTGGCACTTTGGACAAATAACTGGGGCTAATTGAGAAGGATGATTTTATCTGACATGCCAATTTTATGCTGGAACACCTCAGAGAGCTATCTGTCTCTATCAGGGGGATCATTGGATTGCATCAGCATCTTTGTTTGATCTCTAAGAAACCACTAAACAATGTGTTATGTGTACCCTACAGTATGTTCAAATAGTTGCCAAAGCATTGCACCTTCAGTGTGCTGTAAGAATATGTTTTATTTGTTTTACTTTTGATGTTGCAACTTTTGCAGACAGAAACATGTACGTTCTTTTATGATTTATGAATTACACGGATATGACAACAATGAGCAGCATATTATGTCATACAACTACACCACAGTGTATCTACAGATCCATCAATCAATATCTAGTGTGTGGGAAATGTACAATCCTTGTAATATCCTCCGTCCCTCCCTCAGTATCTCTCCTATTGGAAAGCAACGTGACAATCTATTTTACATATTCTTTGTGCGTGGGTATCATTTTTTCTTTCCGCTGAGAGATACGAACTTTACACAAAATGGCATAAGTACATTTCTTTTCGCAGACCCTTTTTAATGTGCCACCAGTATGCCAATCCCTGGGCTTTGATGTGTGTGTGTGTGTGTGTGTGTGTGTGTGTGTGTGTGTGTGTGTGTGTGTGTGTGTGTGTGTGTGTGTGTGTGTGTGTGTGTGTGTGTGTGTGTGGGGGACATAACATTTGTTCAAAAATACTATTGCGAATTCCGAAAATTAATCTGCAAGAGCTAATGAGCCTTGGAATGTTCCCTGTCCTGTTTGCATAATGGACTTCAGAGACAATACAAAACCACATTAGCATATAACAAATAAACACAACCAGCAAATCCCACACATTCAGGTACAGGGAAAAGAAAATGTGACAGAATTTGGAAGATTATCAAGGATTTACCTGGTGATGTCATCAACTCTGAAGATATGCACGCTAGAGTCTCGGCTGGCACATCATTTCAGTTTGGCAAGGAAAAGGTTGTAACACAGATGAATGCAGTCTTCTCTCTCTCTCTCCCTCTCTTTCACTCTCTGTCTTTTTCTCTCGCTCTCTCTCTCACTCTCTCTCTCTCTCTCTCTCTCTCTCTCTCTCTCTCTCTCCCTGTTAAATTTAAGTTTATAAAAACCACTTATGGTTTGGCTGAGACGGAGGGCGGGCTCAGGCTGTCTGTAATATTCCTGCAGGACTTTGCAAAATACATGTATATCAAGCTATTATATTCACAGTCCATCAGCCATACAGAAACATCAGCCCACAGTGTAGAGCAGGACTCATAACCCTGACCCCATCTGAATGGGGTCCCATAGCAACCACTAATTACACACACATGCAACAAACACATTCTCAGTCATCCTTATTCACAAGGAAATTAACACATTTTCCACAGAGTACACTGAGTATGTATTAAAGAGCTACACATGATGACCCATTCAATGGGAAAGCTTTCCTGATTAATGCTGGCTCCCAATGAGAGTCTCAAGTGTGAGGATTAATTAAAAGTCAACAAAGATTTTAACATTTCCTACCTCACCTTGGAGACACATTAAAAGCTCATGTGGAGGCTAACTAGCTAACTCCACAATAACATGTTGACTGTCTGCATAGTCAAAGCCTCCGTCTCCCTCCTACGCTGTATCTTTCTCTCCACCACTCTCTCTCTCTCAAACAGGTCTAAAATCAGATCTGATTTCTACAGACAGAGGTATAGCCAGTAACTTTCCTCTCATAAGCCCAACACTTAAGCCATTAACTTCATTAACTCTGCCAGCATGCAGCACCTTGACAATAACAATTAGTCATTCCCTACAAAGACCTTTCATAAGATAAGGCTAAACCTGAGATCCAATTACAGTGTACCCATAAATCACGACTGCCACACATAGTGTCAGCGCACAGCGCACGCAGAGGCATTAGTGTCAGAAAATCTGATTAGAGTTAACTGGTGTCTAAAGTAAGAGAGAGAGTGCACCCCAAATATCTAATGGAAGATCAGATTCAAAAAAGCAAATTAAACAGAGAGGAAAAAAATATTCAAAAGGATCATATTCAAGACATCTCCACCTATCTCTTATGGAGTCTTAATTTTCAGTAACTAAATGTTCAACAGTAACAGATACTGTAATACGTAGAGCTGAATTCTCAGCTCTGTCCATGGTGTTGAATTGTCCATTGTACTGAATTAACTGATTGAGTTATGGACGCCAGCAGATCAACAGAGAAAATGTATCTTTTATTTAAAGTATTCAGAGACCTTCACCTATTGGCTATGGATTCTCAGCTCTGCCTGTGGTGCTGGCTGTGTGCTGAGCATGGTTCTGAACTGAATGGTGGATGTTTTGGGTTTTGTCCATGGTGCTGAATAGTCTGTGGAACTGAATCAGATGCCTAGGATGTGGGTGCTGTCCATGAACCTTGTCACTCTCTTCAAACCATTGACGAGCTATCAAGAGATTTGCACCCAGTTGTGTATTCAGATCCTTGTTCTGTACTGACAGCAAAGCATTTTTTTTCAATGTAATTTCCTTGTATCTGGGATGATGTTTTGCAAGTCTAATTCCTTGCCCTCCCTTGCATTCAATTACAAACCATGGTTATGGCTGTACTGTATATTTGCATGAAGGACGATTTTATATTTCAATGTCAAGGGTAGTTAATCATGTGGCTGTGCATATGAAATATGGCATGCATCTCAAATGGCACCCTATTCCCTTTATAGTGCACTAATTTTGGGCCATAGGGCTCTAGTCAAAAGTAGTGCACTATATAGGGAATAGCGTGCCATTTCGGACACAAACATGGTGCAGGAACGTTAGCAGTGGTGGGAGGACACCACTGGGAAGAAATACATCACAGAAGTAATGGTTTGGATTAATTGTTTCATGCATCCCATCTTCAAGATAATAACAAACACAACATGGAAACATGGATGCTAGGGTGGGACATCAATCTGATATGGTAGTGCTGCAGCTGCAGGCAGTCTCTCTCTCTCTCTCTCTCTCTCTCTCTCTCTCTCTCTCTCTCTCTCTCTCTCTCTCTCTCTCTCTCTCTCTCTCGCTCTCTCTCTCTCTCTCTCTCTCTCTCTCTCTCTCTCTCTCTCTCTCTCTCTCTGTCTCTCTCTGTCTCTCTCTCTGTCTCACTGTGTCCATGTCTCACTGGGGGATAGGCCTACAAATTCCAAAATATAGAACTAGAATCCTAAATCTATGTCATTCTAATTCTATGTTCCAAACCATTCTTCAGCAGTCAGACGTGGCTTTGTTTGTGTTAATTCACGTTTTTTGAGAAACATGCAACTATGGACAAGGACATTGCCATATAATTAAAAATGTAGCCCTTTCCTGCGTCAAATGACCTAGTGGCCTCATGGGTGGAATGTTATTAATATTTTTCATAATTTCATAATTAATAAACACACCAAAACAAATTTTGGGGGGAATACAGTGTTTCTATGTCAAATGGTTTTGTGATGTATATAAAGTGTAATATTGGGATGCAAACTCAAAATGTAATAGATTTCAACTCTATATCTGACACGGTACATGTGTCTTCTTTTTTTGTTGTTGCTCATAACCATGTCTGTTAGCTGTATACTTCTGTTTCAAAGTAGATTTGTTTAAGGCTACCAAGAAACACTCTGTGTGACCCTGATATATCCCAGTGCTGTAAAAGGTTAGTAGGACCTCTACGTACATCACAAACAAGCACAGACAGTTTTCACTTTGTAATACTGGAAAATATTGAAAAATAAAAAGGTTCAATCAAAAAGAAAAAGTATGAGTGAGGGAGTGGGATCGATTGTCAAAATAAATAAATTTTTCTGGGTTGGTAGCCTGCTGCCTGCTGCCTGCTGATGATCCTATATGGAGGGAATCTGTTGGAAAAGTGAAATTGAATGGCTATATCTGGGTCCCAAATGGCACCCAGATCACAATATAGTGCACTAATTTTGACCAGGGTCCCTGTCAAAAGTAGTGCACTATGTAGGGAACAGAGTGCCATTTGGGATGCAACCTACCTTTCCTATTGAGAAACTTCTTCACTCTAATTGTCAGTAAAGTTTTCAAATGAAGGGGAATGGGGTTAAACCGGGATTCCATAAGATTTCTCATGTAGACAATGCAGCTTTAAAGGCAATGTTCCCAAGTTTGCATGTGTGTGTGTGTTTGTGCGTGAGAGCGTGCGTGTGTGTGTGTGTGTGTGTGGCTTTTAGAATACCCATAGTGGTATAGGACTCATTAGTAGCTGCATTACAATGACAGACTGTCAGCTTCTCCAATTGAATCCAGCTTTGAACTGATAACAACTGAGTGCCATGCTGCCACCCACCATAGCAGGAAATGTATTATTTGACAGTGCTGGCTGAAGGTTGTGAAATAAAAAAACACAAAGACACAGTGGTGAAAACAATCATTTAAGCCCATTATTAAAGGTATTATCAATGACAACAATGAGAAGTTTGGAAGTGGTTAGTTGGTTCATAAATGATTTGCAGCATTTACAAAAACCCTATAAAAAGGTCTTATTAAAATGGGAAGATTAGAAAAGACGTAGACATGCTAGTGCCTAGTGCACAACGAAAAGGTAACTGTCACACCCTGACATTAGAGAGCTTTGTATGTCTCTATTTTGGTTTGGTCAGGGTTCTTCTTCTATGTTCTTTTTTCTAGGTTTTGTATTTCTTTGTTTTGGCCGGGTATGGTTCTCAATCAGGGACAGCTGACTATCGTTGTCTCTGATTGGGAACCATACTTAGGTAGCTTTTCCCCACCGATGCTTTGTGGGTAGTTATTTTCTGTTTTGTGTTTCTGCACCTGACAGAACTGTTTCTGTTTCGTTCATTCTCTTTGTTATTTTGTTATAGTGTTCAGTTTAAAATAAAGCATGAACACTTACCACGCTGCGCTTTGGTCTGATTATTCCTCATCCGACGACGACACCCGTTACAGTAACAGCATGCAATCATACTTTATTCAACCAAAATGTGCATGCGTGACAACATTGATTGACCTACAGTGGCTCAATGTTCTGAAATTGTATGGTGACATGCATGACATGTGCAAGCAAAATGCACACAAAAGAACCACAAACATGCTATATGATAAGATAACATAACATAAGATAGTACTTTATTAATGGGGAAATTTGATTGCATCCGCCAATACAAATAAATAAATAAACAAACAATAAAAGCCCAACAACGGACACTAAAAGCAGAACATCATCAATTAATCTATAAGAATAAGTGTTCGTGTTAAAAACCTGCATAGGGTAAAAAGGATCTGTGCAAAAGTTATGTTTTAAAATAAGTGTGTGTGCCATTGCACTGCGATGCTCCAAGCAGATACTGTGGAGGGGGTGGCTAGTGTTAGTCTGTATGTGGTTGATCAGCTTATTAAGAATGGGCTCTAGCTTGTCCTGAGGGGTATACCAAGCTAGATCTACTCAGGCTTTTATAAAGCCAGCCAGCTTCAGTTAGCTTCACATTCCAGCTCAGGTTTCGTCCGTATTATGACAGTGGATATTCCTCATCCACCTGCCGCTAACTCTAGGAGGCTTGTAATTGTATGTGCATGTCGCACATGGCTAGTCGAATGCTTCACTCTTCATTGAGACAATGCTGAAACATTAATACATGGGCGAGTTAGTGCCACATTTTCATATCAACGTACATGCACATTTGTCCCCACTATTGATAAAATCATTTTATGAAGTCATACAAAAGTTTTACAGTGTGTGAAGTTTCAAATGCATTCTGTCATTACTAAATGTGTAATGTGATACGTATTTTTACATTACATTACAATCTGATTTCATCAGAGAGGAAGACGCACAGAGTGACGCCCAATTCGGCTGAAAATCTCCCTGTAGCAGGTGCCGTTTTTTCATTTTTTCGCCCACCAAGCGTTTACTTTTTGTATGGAGGTCAATGAGAGTCGAATTTGGTCAAGAAAAAGATTCATGGCTTATTTGCAACGTGAGGTTTATTTGATTGAATACAAGTTTCGTAATGCTTAGACGTGACATCCCCGCAACTTTGAGAAAAAGCACTTTATATCGGAGTTGTTTCGAAATGGCTAGGCATATTTATGGCATGAGGCTAGTAGTATAGCGTCTCTCCATTGAATACAGGCAGTTAACGTCATCAACCCTCATCGAATATCCCAAAAGTATTAAAATAAGGAGATGTATCTACCGATCCAAAGAAAGGATTGGCGGGAGTTAGACAGCACGCCATGCCGCATAGATTTCATTGGTCCTCGACTCTTAATTCACGATAAATTGAGTTAGCCCTGAGTTAGCCCTGAGTTAGCCCCGAGTTAGCCCCGAGTTAGCCCTGAGTTAGCCCTGAGTTAGCCCCGAGTTAGCCCCGAGTTAGCCCTGAGTTAGCCCTGAGTTAGCCCTGAGTTAGCCCCGAGTTAGCCCCGAGTTAGCCCTGAGTTAGCCCTGAGTTAGCCCCGAGTTAGCCCCGAGTTAGCCCTGAGTTAGCCCTGAGTTAGCCCTGAGTTAGCCTTCCCCAGAGTAGGGTAGTTCTGAAGGATCCATTGCCATAGAAATGTACCTGGCTAAAAGATGAGCCACTTTAGTGGTACTGGTTATCCCAAGTTGAACTCAAGAGTTGATCAAAGTTACCTCGCTAAGTCCTCAAACCAGGTATGTAATATAGGGCTCACTTGGATACATATGGCAGATCCAGCCTTCTTTCTGATTTTGTTCAGCCTGTTGGAATCATCCCCTGTGATGTTACCCCTCATCCCCAGCATATCGCACTGTGGAACAGGACGCTAGTCACAACACCGTAAAACATTTAAAGTTCTGTTTTTGTTAAGGTTTCTCAAGGTTTGTTTATGTGTGTCCTTCAGTAACAACAATAATTCTCCATGACCCAAGTTTGCAAACAATGTAGCTAGATGATGAATAAACATGATGTTATTGTAATATGTTATATGGGGTATATATGGGGTACTCCCACCAGCCCATATACAGGTGTAGGATCTTAATTTGATCACGCTGTTGAAGGAGAGCTTTCCTGCAATGCAGGAAAAGTAAAACGTGTAGTATATTTGGGGTTAAAAAAACGGGAAAGGGAAAGGGAAAGGGAAAGGGGGATACCTAGTCAGTTGTACAACTGAATGCATTCAACTGAAATGTGTCTTCCGCATTTAACCCAACCCCTCTGAATCAGAGAGGTGCGGAGGGCTGCCATAATCGACATCCATGTCTTCGGCGCCCGGGGAAAAGAAGCTTCTGGAAGTTTGTAATTTAAATTTCAAACTTGATTTTCACTTACGAAAAATGTATCAACTCTTACAAAACTATCCATTAATTATAATCCACATAACAATTCATATTTCCTGTTGCTGCAGGATTATTTTCCTGCTGTATTAAACTGGCTCAAATTAATATCCTACATCTGTATACTTACAGAATATGCCTATTCAGTGAATACCTGTGTCCCACCTTTTGTCTTGGTAATGAGTGATGTCTTCCCTGAGATAGAAAAGGTGGGGAGTAAATTGGTAAATCTTTTTATGTCATTTTGTCAAGCAAACGGGGAAATAATTGATTGTCAATTGTTAGAATCTCTTAATGCTTTTTAACTCTCCAGTTTAATATGAAGCGTTAATTGTTGTTATCTTTTGCAACAAACGCAAACGAGCACAATCCATTATTCATTATTTCTTTTCGATCTGGGCAAAATTGTGCCTGAGGAGTATGCAGCCTTGGTGTCAGTCTCAAATGGCATCCTATTACCTGCATATTGCACTACCTTTGATCATGGTCCAGGATCCTAGTCAAAAGTGGCACACTATATCGGGAATAGTATGCATTTTGGGAGAAAGACATTATAATGTATTAGAATAAAAAGAATTCCTCCACCAAACAGGCGTGTGTTAACTCTGTTCTGTCTATAACTCTGCTCGCTGCATGAATAACGTAATGTTCAGTGCAATTGAGTTTTCATAGTCTCCTGCACAATAACATAAAAGATTTTCATGACATACAACAGAACTGTGATTGTACTTGCTATGACCTCAAAGTGCATTGCAACACTATGTATTCCCATTCTGAGACATCTGCAGACCTGGTGTATGGGACAATAATTACAAAAAAAGAAAAAAAAATGAAAATAAACACTACATAATATGCCTTTTGATACATAGAGAGACATAAAAAAAAAAAAATAGTTATTATAAGACATTATAAAGGCTCATGCATACTTAGAACAAGTTATAAAGCATTATACATGCAGGCTATAAGTAAAGTGTTACCATGAGTTACATACTGGGGCGGACTTGGACTAGAAATTGTCCCTGGCATTTCTAATACACTGGACCATTTTGTCCCTTGAGGCCCCCATTATTAGCCAGATAAATATCATTTCGCAGTAAAAATCAACCAGCCCATCTGGCATTGGCCGAAATACCAGATGGCCAGTCCACCTCTAGTTACATATGTGAGGTCTCTGTAAATGCTGTTGAGCTCCTACATTATTAAGACATTATTGAAGCTCATTCATTCTCAAAAGTTATTTAAAAAAATTCTTAGAAAGTTATAAAGCATTATACAGGCTTCATGAGTTCTGTGTGGGAAGTCTCTTGTAAATCCTGTTGAGCCCCCCCCTACATCAGAGCAATATTTATCATATTTTTTACAGTAGTGTTGAACCCAGTCTGTACTTACTTGGTTGTGTATCTACTGTTATTGTGTTATACGTCTCTGGCTACATCTCTGAAGTCATCAACCCTTCACCCATTAGAAGAGATGACAGCATCCCTGAAACATAAATTACATACATGTACTGTACATAATTATCATGTATTACACTCCTGTCCTAAATCTTTACTGTCTACAGTTTGGCATGAATGACATACCTTTAAAACAAAGTGGAGACTGAGAGTTATGGTTCAAATAAAACCTACAGTATGTTTCTGGTGGATCCAATCAAGGGACACACGCACGCACACTTGCCTTTTAAGTATGGTAGGTGGCTACAAGCTATATCATCTGACCCGGAGTACATACACTCCCAGCGTCCCCTCAACTCCATCTGCCTCCCCACTCCATTTGTCAATATCAATAGGCTTCTTTGCTTTCAAGGGCACATGTAAGAAGGGTGGAACAGAACACACATGCACACACAAACACACACACAGAGCCCCTTGGTTGAAGCTAATTATGCTGATGCTTGCGAGACACTAAAAGCCATGGGTCATTAGCTCTCATAAAGGTCTGCCTGTCCCCTGAGTGATGCTCTGTTCTGCTGAGGCCAGGGAGATTGCATCTGCTCCAAGCATTTTTATCATACTGATACTGTACGTATGAACAGGACCACCTCTATGGATATCAGCAGTGGGGGGGGGGGGGGGGGGGGGGTCGAGGGGTAGGGGAGTAGAGGGGGGTACTAGAGGTATGGACCACCTACCTATAGGAGTTCAGCGGTGGGGATAGGGAGGTAAAGGGGTGTGGGTATGGCTGGGATGTATGTGATGTGGTGGGGTGAGGAAGCGAATACCATCGGGAGTATTGTAATTTAGTGTGGGACTGCAAACATAAAAGATCCTGTAGTCAGTACTGAAAGTGTCCACAGAGCCTAGCTTGCATACAATAGACGTGTCTATGCCTGAGAGAGATGCAAGGGAAAGATAGCCTGCGATGATGAGAACAGAATCAGAGAGAACAAATTGGATAGGCCAGCGGAGGGATAGCCTACATTATCTGCTTGTCCAGTTTTTCCACTGATCAGACAGACCACACATAAGCAAACTATTTATATTCTTGCATGATGATATAAAAAGATGTGCTGCAAAAGTTAGCAAAACACAGACATTTTGGCAAACAGCACCATATCCCCACAGGGATTCCAGCCTTCACATTTGATTTGATCAGTACAGCAACATGTTTCATCTAAAGTTTCCAAACAATCTAAACTCGGTTTGTCTTTTTAGTTTGGTTTCCATCTGATGTGTTTTGGGTCCACGGATCTCTGCATGGGATATGCATCTCTTTTCTTTTCTTTCAAACAGAAAGACAGATTTTCCTAATCTGTTCTATACAGACGATTCAGTAGCTTAGCGGGATTCAAACCAGGATGCTGGCAGTGACATTCAAGTCGACCATTTCTCTATTTCTCTGTCCTACATTTGTTTTGGGTCGATCTTTTCGCCGGGCCCTAAAACAATAAGCTAGGAGACACAGGCTGGACAGATGCCACAACACACACACACACAAACAAACAAGCCCAGAGAATAATCTCCAGCTAGAATTAAACCAGAGATCGCTCAGCTGGAGGAAGTCTGCCAAGTCTTCACAAAGCACACAGCACTTGATCTCTGAATACCCAAACCTCAACTCTTTATAGACAGCTGTGCATAGCCAGAAAAACTCCTCTCAGTTGTATGAAATAAACTACTTGTTAACCCCCTAAGGTCGATGTCGTGCACGCGTGGGAATCTAATTAGCATAATACAAAAATCCACATAAAAACCTGTCAGTATAAGCTAGAGATATCATTTTTTTTGCATTGGATGCATCTCAATTCACCGCATCTGCCTGTGTCACACTTCCGCATCTGCAGAGAAAGGGGACAGAGCTAGAGCTGTGTTTGTCAGACCATGAGACATCCCAAAAATCGTCATTCTCACAAAATGGTCAGTAGCGTCCAAACGGTTGTGTTCTCCACTTCGCTCTACGACATCCACAAGTGTCAGGAGACTTGTCTGAAGTCGGTACAGCCAATCTGCCAACTTCTGTCTGTAGCGTCTGAACTGTTGGGTCTACACACTCTGTGCAAAGCTGAGACTCTCACGAACATGTACATGTTGGTTGTTTAGCTCTAGACCTCCCAAAAGCCTCACAAGACATGTCTGAAGGTCCCCCAGTACCAGTTGCAAAAATGATTGGAAGTATGTATGGATAATGTTTAATGCCAAAAATAAAGGGTTAAAAAAATATATATATAATAATAATAATAATACGTTTTCCTGTTCTTATATCTATCAGATATAGGAGAGAAACTTCCTTTTCATAATTTGGGGGGAATATCTGTTGTTCCATGTAATGAAACTGTTCTTCAATGCGTTTGTATGGGCTAAGTGAATGTTTTTTCATCAAACATTTGTTTAGTTTTTTACTTGATACTTCAAGGGGTCTTACAATTCAAGATCAAACAGCTAAATGATCCTTGGTATGAACTTCTTAAAACAATTTCATATACAGTGCATTCGGAAAGTATTCAGACTGCTTTTTGTTACGTTACAGCCTCATTTTGTTACGTTACAGCCTTTTACATCGTTTTTTTCTCATCAATCTACACACAATACCCCATAACGACAGAGCAAAAACAAGCTTTTAGACATTTTTGTAAGTGTATAAAAAACAACAACTGAAATATCACATTTACATAAGTATTCAGACCCTTTACTCAGTACTTTCTTGAAGCATCGTTGGAAGTGATTACTGCCTTGAGTCTTCTTGGGCATGATGTTAGCTCAGCACACCTGTATTTGGAGAGTTTCTCCCATTCTTCTCTGCAGATCCTCTCAAGCTCTGTCAGGTTCGATGGGGAGCTTCACTGCACAACTATTTTTTTTCAGGTCTCTCCAGAGATGTTCGATCGGGTTCAAGTCCGGGCTCTGGCTGGGCCACTCAAGGACATTCAGAGTCTTGTCCCAAAGCCACTTCTGCATTGTCTTGGCTGTATGCTTAAGGTCGTTGTCCTGTTGTAAGGTAAACCTTCGCCCCAGTCTGAGGTCCTGAGTGCTCTGGTGCAGGTTTTCATCAAGGATCTCTCTGTACTTTTCTCCGTTCATCTTTGCCTCGATTCTGACTAGTCTCCCAGTCCCTGCCGCTGAAAAACATCCCCACAGCATGATGCAGACACGCATTATCAGCAACCATCACTCCTGTGTTCCAATGGCACGTTGTGTTAGCTAATCCAAGTTTATCATTTTAAAAAGCTAATTGATCATTAGAAAACCCTTTTGCAATTATGTTTGCACAGCAGAAAACTGTTGTACTGATTAAAGAAGCAATAAAACTGGCCTTCTTTAGACTACTTGAGTATCTGGAGCATCAGCATTTGTGGGTTTGATTACAGGCTCAAAATGGCTACAAACAAAGAACTTTATTCTGAAACTCGTCAGTCTATTCTTGTTCTGAGAAATGAAGGCTATTCCATTCAAGAAATTGCCAAGAAACTGAAGTTCTCGTACAACGCTGTGTACTACTCCCTTCACAGAACAGCCCAAACTGGCTCTAACCGGAATAGAAAGAGGAGTGGGAGGCCCCAGTGCACAACTGAGCAAGAGGACAAGTACATTCGAGTGTCTAGTTTGAGAAACCGACGCCTCATAAGTCCTCAACTGGCAGTTTCATTAAATAGTACCCACAAAACACCAGTCTCAACGCCAACTGTCAAGAGGCAACTCCAGGATGCTGGCCTTCTAGGCAGAGTTCTACTGTCCAGTATCTGTGTTATTTTGCCCATCTTAATATTTTCTTCTTATTGGCTAGTCTGAGATATGGCTTTTTCTTTGCAACTCTGCCTAGAATGCCAGCATCCTGGGCATCTGTACGCCTATGTAGATATTCTATTTAAAAAATCAGCCGTTTCCAGCTACAATAGTCATTTACAACATTAACAATGCTCCACTGTGTTTCTGATCAATTTGATGTTATTTTAATGGACAAAAAGGTGCTTTCTTTCAAAAACAAGGACATTTCTAAGTGACACCAACATTTTGAACGGTAGTCTATATTTACAAAAAAATCCCAAAACCTGGGCTATATTGAGTAACAATAGCAGACACAAAACGTATACTCTATATACTATAATGAAGCTTCAAATATAGATATTGGAATAGAACCAATGAACTGAAGTCACATTATCCAGTGAGTTGTATTGTGGTCCAATAATGTTGACCAATGTTGACCAGTGTCAGGGACAATATCTGTTCCAGTATAACAACATTCCACTGACTGCTCCATAGAGAACACAGTATAAGGAGCATTGCTTTACAAGTCCACACAAATACCCATTACATCCCTGAAAATGTTATCACACGAAGAGTGAATTCCTCAAGCCAAAAAATAACAAACCTGAATACATGCCATTCATATTTTACACCTATTAACATTTCTGAAGAGATCCCTAAGGGCATCTCAAGGCCTTTTCTTACTATTTGGATTCAAGGTATTCAGCTATTAGAGGGCAGACAAGGATACATCCATAGAACACAAATTATAGTGTCTTAGATTAGTCCTCCACTTCAATATTCTAAATGCCCTGCAGTATAGCCTATTGATGTTGAAATTGAAGAAAGAGGAGCATGCACAATAAAGCGCTACGGAGCTACCTGGAGAAAAGGTAAAGATGGAAGATGTTGTTAATGCAATCCAGTGTTCTAATATTTGATATCAGGACCACGGGGCACGACTGGGCACTGAGGAATAGCAGAGATAGGATAATCTAATTGAGACTAATGCATCAGTGCACAATGACCTTGGTGCTGCCTGTAGACACT
Organism: Salvelinus namaycush; assembly: GCF_016432855.1. NCBI lineage: Eukaryota > Metazoa > Chordata > Actinopteri > Salmoniformes > Salmonidae > Salvelinus > Salvelinus namaycush. The sequence continues at coordinate 39,453,531 of NC_052308.1, forward strand.
AAGACGAAGCAAGCGCTGCCTACTATACCTCACATGATGCTACTTGAAATGCCATTGTGGAGTATTATTATGGAAATTAAAAAACTAACCACATCTCGCTTAGGGCCCCCAAAAGACCACCTGACAGTATTTGCCTATTAGACATATGTTGGGTTTTGAAGGACAATATTGAAACAACCTCAAATATTATAATAGAAAATGGTCTGTCCATACCATGGTCTGGAGTCCAACCATTCTAGATAACGTTTAATATTTTCTGTCAATGTTTCTAGTCTCTCCATTTCTGGTCATCAAGGCACAGTGATCATAGACACAAATGGAACATCAAACAAGTCACATACCATCAAAAGAACCAGTTTCAGAGTTAAGCCCGCGGCATACTGCACCGTGAGGCTAGAAACACAGACTGCATTATAAACACAAACACATATAACTCTGGAGTTTGAACAGATTTCTTTGTTTCCCTTTAAGTGTGCACGGCAAGGAGAGAGGACAACGACACATTTTTCAATAACCATCCAACTTGTTAATGTGCATAACTTCATTTTAATAATTGCATTGCTGTATGTTTCTCCCCCCAGGGTTGCATACATTTGCATCCCTTTGCAGATCTCATAAATGTTATATCACTCACAAACGTCTGGTGGGTTGGTTCTGTTCGGTGCTAGGATAACTTTGGAGCTGTGGCTGTGCTTTTTTCGTCTTCTTCTCCCGTGAGTTTGGTTGGGTGGAATAAATGCACTCCAGAATACACCCTCAGGGTAGGTAGCTCCTCAGAGAATAAAACAAGACATAGTTATTTCTCTTCACAATGTTATTGAGTTCTTCTACTTTTAATTAATGTGGTATGTTGGGGAGCTTTGGTTCTGATCGAATTCTTTATCTCATTGGAAGACGTAAACACACAGCGAGCTGGAAATAACTACAGTATATACAAAATTGAATTAGAAACGTATTTTCATCCCAGACTGGAGTTATGATAGCTGTGGTGGGTTTTAATGATTCATATACAAAAGATTCACTATGATAAACATGTTTGGCAACCTTGTAGTATCCTTATAACACATATCTATTTAGTAGTAATGAGTAGTCTTAGTCACTAACCATTATTAATGATGATAAAACAAAGCCATAGAGTGTGAAAGCATGGCTGGCTACTGAATTACTAAATTGGACAACCAATTCATAATACAGAGGAGGATGGGAGACTGAATTCAATCGAGTACAGGCTTAATTGAATGAACAACAAAGACGATATGCAATTTTACATTTTCTGAAATAGTTTAGGGAATGGCCTTGTCTCCGAGGGAAGATCCTCAGAGTCAGATGATGTGATGGCAGGTAGCCCCAAGCGGGGCTGCTGGCTAATAGCACATGGCTAATAGAAAAGAGGAGACGAAACAAGACGTCATGTTGATATGTTGGTATTCATTCCCACCATGCCCGTAGATTAGGAAACAAAGTGCATTATGTCATGCTTACTGGATGAAGTTAAACGAGGATTCAAACAGCATTTCTGATATAACTTTTGTAAACTACATTATGACTTCATTTCATGTTGTTAAGAAGCCGATCTCCACCCTAGTAAACAGCCCTGCTTACTACCAGAACTTGTAGTGACGAGATACAAGATCGGTATAAAATGTAACACAATACCAAGAGATTATGATTCTTCGTTCAAGTATCAGTTTTTGAGTACAATATGTTCGAAATGTTTTGGAATATTTACATTTCATGTGGACTATGCAGCATCCATGAATTCCACTCTGTTTATGCTTCCGTTAGCAGTTTTAAGTGTTTGTCTCGTGCTGAAGTGTTGATACATTTTTATTCCTCAGTGACTGCATAGCAACACACGCTGTTAGTGAGAGATTGAAATTGGTCCCTTAGCTTTGCCGAAAATATCCCAGGTGATGCAGGAACTAAGCAGGGGTATCAATTAAATGGAGAAGTTTGGATAAGACAAAGTTTGGTTAAAGTTATTTGGTCTTGTGTGTATGTGCACGCTTGTGTGTATGTGCACGCTTGCGTGCGTGTGTGACAGAGAGCTTCTAATGCTGCACTGACTGATACAGGCCTGCTGTCTACAGATCCCCCTCTATTGGTCTTAAATGGTATCACCAGTGGACTACAGACCACCTGTCAATGACAAAACTACCATCATCATAGCTATAGTCAGCCCACACAGACACACATACTGTAGAAGGCCAAATGGAGAGGCTGAGCCAAGTTTCAGTCAAATTTTGCACTAGTCCAAATGCTTAATTAAACTGGCCTTAGAGTGAATGCTGCTGTCAGTGGAAACTCTTGGATCAATGTCCAGAGTCCTCTCCATTCATTTGTTTGATATTAATAATTCAGAATGGGTCAACATTAACAGTTGAGTAACTAATGAATTTAGAGAGAAAACTGCCAGTTCTCTTCAGAGGAATTAACATTTATGGAGCAATGCTTTGTTCTCCATTATTCATTAAAGTTATTTAGAGTGTATTCCAAATGGCACCCTATTCCCTATAAAGTGCACCACTTTTTACCAGGGCCCTGTCACAAGTGTAGAGAGGAGTCGGCAGGAGGCAGTCACAGGTTTAGAACTACTGAATTTATTAAAGCACTATATATATATATATATACAGTGGGGAGAACAAGTATTTGATACACTGCCGATTTTGCAGGTTTTCCTACTTACAAAGCATGTAGAGGTCTGTAATGTTTTATCATAGGTACACTTCAACTGTGAGAGAGACGGAATCTAAAACAAAAATCCAGAAAATCACATTGTATGATTTTTAAGTAATTAATTTGCATTTTATTGCATGACATAAGTATTTGATGACCTACCAACCAGTAAGAATTCCGGCTCTCACAGATCTGTTAGTTTTTCTTTAAGAAGCCCTCCTGTTCTCCACTCATTACCTGTATTAACTGCACCTGTTTGAACTCGTTACCTGTATAAAAGACACCTGTCCAGACACTCAATCAAACAGACTCCAACCTCTCCACAATGGCCAAGACCAGAGAGCTGTGTAAGGACATCAGGGATAAAATTGTAGACCTGCACAAGGCTGGGATGGGCTACAGGACAATAGGCAAGCAGCTTGGTGAGAAGGCAACAACTGTTGCCGCAATTATTAGAAGATGGAATAAATTCAAGATGACGGTCAATCACCCTCGGTCTGGGGCTCCATGCAAGATCTCACCTCATGGGGCATCAATGATCATGAGGAAGGTGAGGGATCAGCCCAAAACTACACGGCAGGACCTGGTCAATGACCTGAAGAGAGCTGGGACCACAGTCTCAAAGAAAACCATTAGTAACACACTACGCCGTCATGGATTAAATTCATGGTCTGATGAGACAAAAATAGAGCTTTTTGGTCTAAACTCCACTCGCCGTGTTTGGAGGAAGAAGAAGGATGAGTACAACCCCAGGAACACCATCCCAACCGTGAAGCATGGAGGTGGAAACATCGTTCTTTGGGTATGCTTTTCTGCAAAGGGGACAGGACGACTGCACCGTATTGAGGGGAGGATGGATGGGGCCATGTATCGCGAGATCTTGGCCAACAACCTCCTTCCCTCAGTAAGAGCATTGAAGATGGGTCGTGGCTGGGTCTTCCAGCATGACAATGACCCGAAACACACAGCCAGGGCAACTAAGGAGTGGCTCCGTAAGAAGCTTCTCAAGGTCCTGGAGTGGCCTAGCCAGTCTCCAGACCTGAACCCAATAGAATATCTTTGGAGGGAGCTGAAAGTCTGTATTGCCCAGCAACAGCCCTGAAACCTGAAGGATCTGGAGAAGGTCTGTATGGAGGAGTGGGCCAAAATCCCTGCTGCAGTGTGTGCAAACCTGGTCAAGAACTACAGGAAACGTATGATCTCTGTAATTGCAAACAAAGGTTTCTGTACCAAATATTAAGTTCTGCTTTTCGGATGTATCAAATACTTATGTCATGCAATAAAATGCAAATTAATTACTTAAAAATCATACAATGTGATTTTCTGGATTTTTGTTTTAGATTCCGTTTCTCACGGTTGAAGTGTACCTATGATAACAATGACAGACCTCTACATGCTACATGCTTTGTAAGTAGGAAAACCTGCAAAATCAGCAGTGTATCAAATACTTGTTCTCCCAACTGTGTATATATATATATATATATATATATATATATATTACAGTTGAAGTCGGAAGTTTACATACACCTTAGCTAAATACATTTAAACTCAGTTTTTCACAATTCCTGACATTTAATCATAGTGAAAATTCCCTGTCTTAGGTCAGTTAGGATCACCACTTTATTTTAAGAATGTGAAATGTCAGAATAATAGTAGAGAGAATGATTTATTTCAGCTTTTATTTCTTTCATTACATTCCCAGTGGGTCAGAAGTTTACATACACTCAATTAGTATTTGGTAGCATTGCATTTAAATTGTTTAACTTGGGTCAAACGTTTTGGGTAGACTTCCACAAGCTTCCCACAATAAGTTGGGTGAATTTTGGCCCATTCCTCCTGACAGAGCTGGTGTAACTGAGTCAGGTTGTAGGCCTCCTTGCTCGCACATGCTTTTTCAGTTCTGCCCACAGATTTTCTATAGGATTGAGGTCAGGGCTTTGTGATGGCCACTCCAATACCTTGACTTTGTTGTCCTTAAGCCATTTTGCCACAACTTTGGAAGTATGCTTGGGGTCATTGTCCATTTGGAAGACCCATTGCGACCAAGCTTTAACTTCCTGACTGATGTCTTGAGATGTTACTTCAATATATCCACATAATTTTCCATAATTTCCCACATGATGCCATCTATTTTTTGAAGTGCACCAGTCCCTCATGCCCAAAACATCCCCACAACATGATGTTGCCACCCCCACGCTTCACGGTTGGGATGGTGTTCTTCCGCTTGCAAGCCGCCCCCTTTTTCCTCCAAATGTAACGATGGTCATTGTGGCCAAACAGTTCTATTTTTGTTTCATCAGATCAGAGGACATTTCTCCAAAAAGTACGATCTTTGTCCCCATGTGCAGTTGCAAACTGTAGTCTGGCTTTTTTATGGCGGTTTTGGAGCAGTGGCTTCTTCCTTGCTGAGCAGCCTTTTAGCAAATGCCGATATAGGACTCGTTTTACTGTGGATAGAGATACTTTTGTACCTGTTTCCTACAGGATCTTCACAGGGTCTTTTGCTGTTGTTCTGGGATTGATTTGCACTTTTCGCACCAAAGTACGTTCATCTCCAGGAGACAGAACGCGTCTCCTTCCTGAGCGGTATGACGGCTGCGTGGTCCCATGGTGTTTATACTTGCGTACTATTGTTTGTACAGATGAACGTGGTACCTTCAGGTGTTTGGAAACTGCTCCCAAGGATGAACCAAACTTGTGGAGGTCTACATTTTTTTTCTGAGGTCTTGGCTGATTTCTTTTGATCTTCCCATGATGTCAAGCAAAGAGGCACTGAGTTTGAAGATAGGCCTTGAAATACATCCACAGGTACATCTCCAATTGACTCAAATTATGTCAATTAGCCTGTCAGAAGCTTCTAAAGCCATGCCATCATTTTCTGGAATTTTCCAAGCTGTTTAAAGGCACAGTCAACTAAGTGTATGTAAACTTCTGACCCACTGGAATTGTGACTTGCCAAAACTATAGTTTGTAAACAAGAAATGTGTGGATTGGTTGAAAAACGAGTTTTATTGACTCCAACCTACAGTGGGGCAAAAAAGTATTTAGTCAGCCACCAATTGTGCAAGTTCTCCCACTTAAAAAGATGAGAGAGGCCTGTAATTTTCATCATAGGTACACTTCAACTATGACAGACAAAATGAGAAAAAAAAATCCAGAAAATCACATTTTAGGATTTTTAATGAATTTATTTGCAAATTATGGTGGAAAATAAGTATTTGGTCAATAACAAAAGTTTATCTCAATACTTTGTTATATACCCTTTGTTGGCAATGACAGAGGTCAAACGTTTTCTGTAAGTCTTCACAAGGTTTTCACACACTGTTGCTGGTATTTTGGCCCATTCCTCCATGCAAATCTCCTCTAGAGCAGTGCTGTTTTGGGGCTGTTGCTGGGCAACACGGACTTTCAACTCCCTCCAAAGATTTTCTATGGGGTTGAGATCTGGAGACGGGCTAGGCCACTCCAGGACCTTGAAATGCTTCTTACGAAGCCACTCCTTCGTTGCCCGGGCGGTGTGTTTGGGATCATTGTCATGCTGAAAGACCCAGCCACGTTTCATCTTCAATGCCCTTGCTGATGGAAGGAGGTTTTCACTCAAAATCTCACGATACATGGCCCCATTCATTCTGTCCTTTACACGGATCAGTCGTCCTGGTCCCTTTGCAGAAAAACAGCCCCAAAGCATGATGTTTCCACCCCCATGCTTCACAGTAGGTATGGTGTTCTTTGGATGCAACTCAGCATTCTTTTGTCCTCCAAACACGACGAGTTGAGTTTTTACCAAAAAGTTATATTTTGGTTTCATCTGACCATATGACATTCTCCCAATCTTCTTCTGGATCATCCAAATGCTCTCTAGCAAACTTCAGACGGGCCTGGACATAAGCAGGGCTTATACTGGCTTAAGCAGGGGGACACGTCTGGCACTGCAGGATTTGAGTCCCTGGCGGCGTAGTGTGTTACTGATGGTAGGCTTTGTTACTTTGGTCCCAGCTCTCTGCAGGTCATTCACTAGGTCCCCCCGTGTGGTTCTGGGATTTTTGCTCACCGTTCTTGTGATCATTTTGACCCCACGGGGTGAGATCTTGCGTGGAGCCCCAGATCGAGGGAGATTATCAGTGGTCTTGGAAGGCTTCCATTTCCTAATAATTGCTCCCACAGTTGATTTCTTCAAACCAAGCTGCTTACCTATTGCAGATTCAGTCTTCCCAGCCTGGTGCAGGTCTACAATTTTGTTTCTGGTGTCCTTTGACAGCTCTTTGGTCTTGGCCATAGTGGAGTTTGGAGTGTGACTGTTTGAGGTTGTGGACAGGTGTCTTTTATACTGATATCAAGTTCAAACAGGTGCCATTAATACAGGTAACGAGTGGAGGACAGAGGAGCCTCTTAAAGAAGAAGTTACAGGTCTGTGAGAGACAGAAATCTTGCTTGTTTGTAGGTGACCAAATACTTATTTTCCACCATAATTTGCAAATAAATTCATTAAAAATCCTACAATGTGATTTTCTGGATTTTTTTTCTCTCATCTTTTTAAGTGGGAGAACTTGCACAATTGGTGGCTGACTAAATAATTTTTTGCCCCACTGTAAGTGTATGTAAACTTCCGACTTCAACTGTATATACAGTGAAGAGTGGGGATTGGAACCAGGTGTGTGTAATGATGTAACGGTCCTGACCTGTTTTATGTTGTTTTTGTATGTGTTTATGGTCAGGGCGTGTGTTTTGGGTGGGCAGTCTATGTTATCTGTTTCTATGTTGGTTTTGGTTGCCTGGTATGGCTCTTAATTAGAGGCAGGTGTTTTGCGTTCTCCTCTAATTAAGAGTCATATTTAGGTAGGGTGTCAGTGTTTGTCGCACCATACGGGATTGTTCGGTTTGTTTGTTCATCGTCATTTATGTGTAGGCTATTTTCCCTGTTCGTGCGTTCTTCGTGTTATTTGTAAGTTCGTATTGTTCAGGTCTGTCTACACTCCGTTTGTTATTTTGTAGTTTATTTCAAGTATAGTTCGTGTCATTGTTTCGTCGTGTTTAATAAATATTATGTCTTCACAATCCGCTGCATTTTGGTTCCCTCACTACTCCTCCTTTTCGGTTGTAGAGGAGGAGGACCGCCGATACAGAATCACCCACCACGCTAGGACCAAGCGGCAAGGGAAAACTCAACGGAGTAAGGGACAGGAAAAGAAGGAGCAATGGACTTGGGACGATATATTGGATGGAAAGGGTTGCTACACATGGGAGGAGATCCTGGCTGGTAGGGATCGCCTCCCATGGGAACAGCTGGAGGCACTGAGGAGAGCAGAGGCTACCGGAGATTATGAGGGAACGCGTCTGGCACGGAAGCCCAAAAAGCCCGTAAGTAACACCCAAAAATTTCTTGGGGGGGGGCTAAGAGGTAGTGGGCCAAGGGCAGGTAGGAGACCTGCGCCCACTTCCCAGGCTTACCGTGGAGAGCGGGAGTACGGGCAGGCGCCGTGTTACGCAGTAGAGCGCACGGTGTCTCCTGTACGAGTGCATAGGTCAGTGCGGGTTATTCCACCTCCCCGCACTGGCAGGGCTAGATTGGGTATTGAGCCAGGTGTCATGAGGCCGGCTCAACGCGTCTGGTCTCCAGTGCGTCTCCTCGGGCCGGCATACATGGCACCTGCCTTACGCATGGTTTCCCCGGTTCGCCTACATAGGCCGGTGCGGGTTATTCCACCTCCTCGCACTGGTCGGGCGACCGGGAGCATTCAACCAGGTAAGGTTGGGCAGGCTCAATGCTCAAGAGTGCCAGTATGCCTCCACGGTCCGGTATTTCCGGCGCCACCTCCCCGCCCCAGCCTAGTACCTACAGTGTCTACACTACGCACTAGGCTACCAGTGCGTCTCCTGAGCCCTGTTCCTCCTCCACGCACTCTCTCTGTAGTGCGTGTATCCAGTTCGGTGCCTCCAGTTCCGGCACCACGCACTAAGCCTCCTGTGCGTCTCCAGAGCCCTGTACACACTGTATCTTCTCCCCCTACTAATCCTGATGTGCTTGTCCTCAGCCCGGTGTCACCAGTGCCGGTACCTCGCATCAGTTATAGAGTGGGCTTTGAGAGTACAGTGTGCCCTGTCCCTGCTCCCCGCACTAGTAGGAAGGTGCTTATCCTTAGCCCGGTGCCTCCAGTTCCGGCACCACGCACCAGGTCTACAGTGCGCCGTATCCGGCCAGAGCCATCCGTCTCCCCAGCGCCATCTGAGCCATCCGTCTCCCCAGCGCCATCTGAGCCATCCGTCTCCCCAGCGCCATCTGAGCCATCCGTCTCCCCAGCGCCGTCTGAGCCATCCGTCTGCCAGGAGCCTGCAAAGCCGCCCGTCTGCCATGAGCCTGCAAAGCCGCCCGTCTGCCATGAGCCTACAGAGCCATCCGCCAGACAGGAGCCGCTAGAGCCGTCAGCCAGACAGGAGCCGCTAGAGCCGCCCGCCAGACAGGATCTGCCAGAGCCGCCCGCCAGACAGGATCTGCCAGAGCCGCCCGCCAGACAGGATCTGCCAGAGCCGCCCGCCAGACAGGATCCGCCAGAGCCGCCCGCCAGACAGGATCTGCCAGAGCCGCCCGCCAGACAGGATCTGCCAGAGCCGCCCGCCAGACAGGATCTGCCAGAGCCGCCAACCAGACAGGATCTGCCAGAGCCGCCAACCAGACAGGATCTGCCAGAGCCGCCAGCGAGCCATGAGCAGCCAGAGCCGTCAGAGAGCCATGAGCAGCCAGAGCCGTCAGAGAGCCATGAGCAGCCAGAGCCGTCAGAGAGCCATGAGCAGCCAGAGCCGTCAGCCAGCCATGAGCGTCGAGAGCCGTCAGCCTGCCATGAGCGTCGAGAGCCGTCAGCCTGCCATGAGCGTCGAGAGCCGTCAGCCTGCCATGAGCGTCGAGAGCCGTCAGCCTGCCATGAGCGTCGAGAGCCGTCAGCCTGCCATGAGCGTCGAGAGCCGTCAGCCTGCCATGAGCGTCGAGAGCCGTCAGCCTGCCATGAGCGTCGAGAGCCGTCAGCCTGCCATGAGCGTCGAGAGCCGTCAGCCTGCCATGAGCGTCGAGAGCCGTCAGCCTGCCATGAGCGTCGAGAGCCGTCAGCCTGCCATGAGCGTCGAGAGCCGTCAGCCTGCCATGAGCGTCGAGAGCCGTCAGCCTGCCATGAGCGTCGAGAGCCGTCAGCCAGCCATGAGCGTCGAGAGCCGTCAGCCAGCCATGAGCGTCGAGAGCCGTCAGCCAGCCATGAGCGTCAAGAGCCGTTCAGTCAGGATCTGCCTGAGTATATCAGCCGGGACCTGCCCCTTGTCCCGGTGCTGCCCCTTGTCCCGGTGCTGCCCCTTGTCCCGGTGCTGCCCCTTGTCCCGGTGCTGCCCCTTGTCCCGGTGCTGGTCCTTATCCTGGTGCTGCCCCTTATCCCGGTGCTGCCCCTTATCCCGGTGCTGCCCCTTGTCCCGGTGCTGCCCCTTGTCCCGGTGCTGCCCCTTGTCCCGGTGCTGCCCCTTGTCCCGGTGCTGCCCCTTCTCCCGGTGCTGGCCGTTCATTTAGGGGATGTTAGTTTGAGGGTGGTCATTGGGAAGGGAAGACAGAAGCGGGGAGTGACTATGGTGGTGTGGGGACAGCGTCCAGAGCCGGAGCCACCACCGTGGTCAACTGCCCACCCAGACCCTCCCCTGGACTTTGTGCTGGTGCGCCCGGCGTTCGCACCTTGAGGGGGGGGTTCTGTAACGGTCCTGACCTGTTTTATGTTGTTTTTGTATGTGTTTATGGTCAGGGCGTGTGTTTTGGGTGGGCAGTCTATGTTATCTGTTTCTATGTTGGTTTTGGTTGCCTGGTATGGCTCTTAATTAGAGGCAGGTGTTTTGCGTTCTCCTCTAATTAAGAGTCATATTTAGGTAGGGTGTTCTCACTGTTTGTTTGTGGGTGATTGTCTCCTGTGTCGTCGAATGTATGTACCATACGGGACTGTTTGGCTGTTCGTTTATTTTGATGTCGTCTGTTTCCTGTCCGTGAGTTTACGTTTAGTTATGTAAGTTTATGTTCAGGTTTCGTCAACGTCGTTTTCTTGTTTTGTATATTTGAAAGTGTTTTGTTTTTCGTGTTGCCATCGTCGTTATAAATAAAGAGATGGCTTATTTCCCAAATGCTGCGTTTTGGTCTACTGATCCTTCTCTCCTCTCCTCGTCCGAGGATGAGGAGAGCGACAGTCCTTACAAATGATGACGAGACAAGGGTTGATGAGTGAAGGGTGTTAGCCAGCAGCAGGTCCGGCAGCAGCTCGAAGGCCGGTGACGCCGAACTCCTGAGCTGGACAGCAGTGGAAGCCAAAGCGAATTCTGGTGTGACAGCCCCATAGGGTGCCATTTTGTCCACCACCATATTAGACTCACTTAAAAATAGATCTTACCAGTCTGCTGTACCACATGAACATTTTAAAGGGAAACCATCTCACCTCTAAACCTTGATTTTGCCTTATCTTTTTCACAGCAAATGAATCAGCTCTTTCAAATGCCTAACTCAGATTGCCTTAAGGCAGGCACTGACACAAGTCAAACTAAGCTCTACTTCGGCAGCTCAGCAGATCTCAGCTAAGGCATTAGCCTTCCTGGCTGGTTACTTTGAAAAATGATCGTTTTGTGAGACCCTATGTAATTTGGAGAGATGTCTTTATTCTGTATGTGTGTGTCATATCACAAGTGATTTTTGTGGCAGTGGCAGATGTAGCGTAGGTGCCGGTGGTTGGCAACAAGATTACTGTAGCTTCACACTACCCACTGGGCAAACACTGGTTGAATCAATGTTGTTTCCACGTCATTTCAACCAATTGTTGCAGGGGGTGCTGAGATGTTGGTCGGGGTAGGGGTAGCCAGGTGGAAAGCATGGCCAGTCGTATAAAAATGCCTATTGAAATGATCAATTATCGTAGATTTATCGGTGGTGACAGTGTTTCCTAGCCTCAGTGCAGTGGGCAGCTGGGAGGAGGTGCTCTTATTCTCCATGGACTTTACAGTGTCCCAAAACTTTTTGGAATTAGTGCTACAGGAAGCAAATTTCTGTTTGAAAAAGCTAGGCTTAGCTTTCTTAACTGACTGAGTATATTGGTTCCTGAAAAGTTGCATATCGCGGGGGCTGTTCGATGCTAATGCAGAACTCCACAGGATGTTTTTGTGTTGGTCAAGGGCAGTCAAGTCTGGGGTGAGCCAAGGGCTATATCTGTTCTTAGTTCTACATTTTTTGAATGGGGCATGCTTATTTAAGATGGAGAGGAAAGCACTTTTGAAGAGCAACCAGGCATCCTCTACTGATGGGATCAGGTAAATATCCTTCCAGGATACCCGGGCTAGGTCGATTAGAAAGGCTGAAGTGTTTTAGGGAGCGTTTAACAGTGATGAGGGGTGGTTGTTTGACCGCAGACCCATTATGGACGCAGGCAATGAGGCAGTGATCACTGAGATCCTGGATGAAGATGGCAGAAGTGTATTTAGAAGGCAAGTTGGGAAGGATGATATCTAAGAGGGTGCCCATGGTTATGGGTTTAGGGTTGTACCTGGTAGGTTCCTTGATAATTTGTGTGAGACTGAGGGAACCTAGCTTAGATTGTAGGATGGCCGGGGTGTTAAGCATGTCCCAGTTTAGGTCACCTAACAGTACGAACTCTGAAGATCGATGGGGGGCAATCAATTCACATATGGTGTCCAGGGCACAGCTGGGGGCTGAAGGGGGTCTATAACAAGCGGCAACGGTGAGAGACTTGACGAATTGCAGAAGTTACTGCATTATCCAAAATGTACAAATACAGTACTATACTACTGTACAAATATTTCCAATTCATAGAGAGCAGGGCAAAGATCTAAAATGCATTGGCATTGGATGTTGGAATGATATACTGTAGATGTATAGTACTTGAGTCATAAAGTCCCTGATATAATGTTACTGAGGATAAAGAGGCAGATAAACCACAGAGGGTAGAGAACTCTCTAAGGTGGTTTTAGTTAGACATTTTCAATCTGTAGCTGCGTCCTTTTGGCAGGCAAGGTGAAAGATGATAACAGTGCTGCAGGAACTGCACCTATATGACCACAAACTCATCGGGACAGACATGAGAGTTTAAAAGATACAACGCTAATGCTAATGACTCCTCTCTTTCTAAAAACCTAATTTTCCCAGCCATTTTACATGATAACCTGCAGCACTCAAGTCTGGGTCCTAAATTTGCACCAATAGCTAAAAGGTGAAAAGCAGTGTTTTCTGCCGTCTGGCATTCCGTGTTTAATAATTTTTGACTGAGTTTAAATTACCTGTCATAAAAGTGTCAAAGATTTTCCAACCATTTCACTGGTTTCAGGCAGTCGTCTCCTTTATCATCGCTAACAGTTTTTCCATTAAGGAGAAAATAGAAAAAGGTATTGCGATAAAAAAAGTGAATAAAGCACAGTATAGCAGATGAATGCAGCAAGAAACATACAATGGACCATTAAATGTCCCCAAGGACGTTCCATTCTGAATTCAGTCTGTTATCGTTTAGGCAAATCTCAAAACAGTCATGTTTTCTTCAATAGCGTTTTTACAATAGGCTACATACTGGAGCAAACTATTGCGTAGTGAATCATTTTTCTAGAGAACAGAGTGAAGATGCCATAAAGCAATGAATCAATGACTACTATACACTAATACAACATACTGTTTAGGCTACAATAAACTTCAATAAACTTCAGGGGTCTTAAACAAGGCCTTGACATAAGTCTGGTTTAAAAAGAGATCCTCTTCTTCCTCTTCATTTCAGTAAGAAACAGGTTGGTTCAACTTTATATGAACAACCTTATATACTGTGGCTTTACTGGAACAAGCTGAACTCTTTAATTATATTTCAAGTCATGTGTGCATATTACACGCAAACTGTATGTCTAAAATATTGCAAATGTCTTATGTTACAGGTATTTTATTTACATGTAGTGCTGATACAGCTTCCAGTAATACTGTAAGTAAACAGAATTCAGTGAACACTATAAAGGATTAGCTTGGAGGAAAAGACAGATTGTTTACCAGACAATGGACTGTTTTGCATGTAATCAATACAACATTAGCAGGACTGTTTCCCTGTAAGCTCTGAGTGTGATTTATGTACACACATTTCCATATTGATGGACTAGACCAACATTGCTGTTTTGACTAGTCAGCCATTTCGCTGTAAATCAAAATCTCAATTTGTGATGATGTACTGAGCGTTGTGGTGTGCTGAGAAATATTTCCTTGAACTTAGTGTCCTAATTGTTGTCTCTATATTGTCTTTGTTGCTGTACTGTATTGTACTATAGTTGGGGTTGCAAAGGGAGAGTACATTACTGGAGTCTATCTGAAGTTTACCAGTAAACTACCAGCATTTCGGTAACTTTCATGGTTAATTTAGAATTGTATAAGATGACATCTAATGACTTTTTGGGTACTTCATTGTAAAATATAAAATAGAATGACAAAGCTGTAAAACATTATCCTAAATATAAACCATCAGCTTAGTGAATACCTTTGGTGTTTAATGTGAGGGTTTCAGCATTAAAATCCTTTATATATTTATGTTACACAATTTTATTTATTCTACAATGTCAATATGTATTTGCTGTCAATGTTTTGGCCTCAAACTAGTGGCAGTTGTGAAATAAGTCAATAGTTGGAATAGTTGCAGAGTTAATTGAAAATAAGGCCATTGTTGATTTTTTTATTTTACTGAACAAAAATATAAATGCAACATGTTTCATGAGCTGAAATAAAAGATCCCAGAAATGTTCCATAAGCACAAAAATAATTTCTCTCAAATGTTGTGCACAAATTTGTTTACATCCCTGTTAGTGAGCATTTCTCCTTTGCCAAGATAATCCATCCACCTGAAAGGTGTGGCATATCAAGAAGCTGATTAAACAGCTGGATCATTACACAGGTACACCTTGTGCTGGGGACAATAAAAGGCCACTCTAAAATGTGCAGTTTGGTCACACAACACAATGCTACAGATGTCTCAAGTTTTGAGGGAGCGTGCAATTGGCATGCTGACTGGAGGAATGTCCACCAGAGCTGTTGCCAGATAATTTAATGTACATTTTTATACCATAAGCAGCCTCCAACGTTGTTTTAGAGAATTTGGTAGTACGTCCAACTGGCCTCACAACCGCAGACCACGTGTAACCATGCCAGCCCAGGACTCCCACATCCAGCTTTTTCACCTGCGGGATCGTCGGAGACCAGCCACCGGGACAACTGATAAAACGAAGGATTATTTCTGTCTGTAAAAAAGCCCTTTTGTGGGAAAAACTTATTCTGATTGGCTGGGCCTGACTCCCCAGTGGGTGGGACTGGCTCCCAAGTGGGTGGGCCTATGCCCTCCCAGGCCCACCCGTGGATGCGCCCCTGTCCAGTCACGTGAAATCCATAGATTAGGGCCTAATGATTTTATTTTAATTGACTGATTGCCTTATATGAACTGTAACTCAGTAAAATTGTTGAAATTATTAGATGTAGGCATTTATACTTTTGTTGAGTATAATTAGACTATTTTGTCTTGAAACATATGGTCTATCTATTACAAACTCATGGACAATATGGACACATACAGTATATACAAATACTATATATTAATACATATAAAAAGTTATTCAAGTGTAAATTACCAAAGATACCATAGATTGACTTAGATTTTGTGTTAATTACCAAAATTACGGAAGATTCCGTAGCTTTGGTAAATTACCAGTAGCTATTTAACCCTAACTGTGGTACAATAAAACATATCACAAACGACAAATGACAAATCAGAAGAATCTCCGCACACTGAGAATTTTATGAAGGAACTCCGAATGAAGAAACCCTGGACAATAACGAGTGCTATGAATGTGAAAGAAGAAATCACTCTCTGGACACAGTAAGGTTGTGATGGACAGAATCCAGCATCCAGAGTCCAGCATAACATGAAACATGATGTCCCATGTAGGCTAACAGACATGATGGTCACTCATAGACCTGGAGCACGGAACAGACACACAGGCATGCAACACACGCATACACAAACACACACAAAATATAGAAACAGGATTTTAGTTTTTTTGTTGAGTGAATCAAATAAATTATATATAGTCATAGCCTGTATTAATGGTATCAGCAATAATATTTCAAAAATGATATTGTAATAGAATGTTAATCAAAAGGATCACTACTGTGCATGGTTCTAACTTTATTGCAGATTTTTCACTATGTTTCAGTAGTGACAAATTTAGTGGGGTGGTAAGGAATTCAGGTAAATATTTCAAATAAGCAATACAAATCAAGTGTGTGAGTAGTACATACAATGAGTTGACAAAACATTAGGAACACCTTCCTAATATTGAGTTGCACTCCCTTTTGCCCTCAGAACAGCCTCAATTCGTCAGGGCACGGACTCTACAAGGTGTCAAAAGCATTCTCCAGGGATGCTGGCCAATGCCTCCCACAGTTGTGTCAAGTTGGCTGGATGTCCTTTGGGTGGTGGACCATTCTTGATACACACGGGAAACTGTTGAGATTGCAAAACCCAGCAGCGTTGCAGTTCTTCACACACTCAAACCGGTGCGCCTGGCACCTACTATCACATCTTGTTCAAAGGCACTTAAATATTTTGTCTTGCCCATTCACCCTCTGAATCCATCTCTCAATTGTCTCAAGGAATAAAAATCCTTCTTTAATCTGTCTCCTCCCCTTTATCTACACTGATTTAAGTGGATTTAACAAGTGACATCAATAAGGGATCATAGCTTTTACCTAACCATGTGTATGTGAATTTTTGTTGTTGATTTGATTTGATTTGATTTTGTCATGGAAAGAGCAGGTGTTCCTAATGATTGTACTCTCAGTGTATGTCTACCTGACATATGTTGGAAGACATGTGTGCTGAAAGTTTGGAAGAAATAGGATACAAATGTGAAAACATTTTCAAAGCAACATCTACCCATAGCCTGAATAAATGGTACATATTTGATGCACGCAGTCGTACATTATGTAAAAACCGTCAACATGAAATTGTTTAAAAAAATAATAAAGACGTACTACACAGTACCAGTCAAAAGTTTTAACACACCTACTCATTCAAGGGTTTTTCTTTATTTTTACTATTTTCTACATTGTAGAATAATAGTGAAGACATCAAAACTATGAAATAACATATATGGAATCCAAAAAAGTGTTAAACAAATCCAAATATATTTTATATTTGAGATTCTTCAAAGTAGCCACCCTTTGCCCTGATGACAGCTTTGCACACTCTTGGCATTCTCTCAATCAGCTTCATGAGGAATGCTTTTCCAACAATCTTGAAAGAGTTCCCACATACGCTGAGCACTTGTTGGCTGCTTTTCCTTCACTCTGCGGTACAACTCATCCCAAACCATCTCAATTGGGTTGAGGTCGGGGATTGTGGAGGCCAGGTCATCTGATGCAGCACTCTATCACTCTCCTTGGTCAAATAGCCCTTACACAGACTGTAGGTCCGTGTAAGGGCTGTTTGGGGTTTGTTTGGGGTTGTTTGGGGTTTTAGGCTGGGTTTCTGTACAGCACTTTGATATATCAGCTGATGTAAGAAGGGCTATATAAATAAATTAGATTTAGGTGTGTTTTGGGTCATTGTCCTGTTGAATAACAAATGATAGTCTCACTAAGCGCAAACCAGATGGGATGGCGTATCGCTGCAGAATGCTGTGGTAGCCATGCTGGTTAAGTGTGCCTTGAATTCTAAATAAATCACAGAGAGTGTCACCAGCAAAGCACCCCCCACACCATAACACCTCCTCTTCCATGCTTCACGGTGGGAACCACACATGCGGAAATAATCTGTTCACCTACTCTGCGTCTCACAAAGACACACCGGTTGGAACCAAAAATCTCAAATTTGGACTCCTCAGACCAAAGGACAGATTTCCACAGGTCAAATGTCCATTGCTCGTGTTTCTTGGCCCAAGCAAGTCTCTTCTTATTATTGATGTCCTTAGTAGTGGTTCTTTGCAGAATTTCAACCATGGAGGCCTGATTCATGCAGTCTCCTCCAAACAGTTGATCTTGAGGTGTGTCTGTTACTTGAACTCTGTGAAGCATTTATTTGGGCTGCAATCTGCAGTTAACTCTAATGAACTTATCCTCTGCAGTAGAGGTAACTCTGGGTCTTCCTTTCCTGTGGCATTCCGCGTGAGAGCCAGTGTCATCATAGCACTTGATGGTTTTTGCGACTGCACTTGAAGACATTTTCAAAGTTCTTGAAATTTTCCATATTGACTGACCTTCATGTCTTAAAGTAATGATGGACTGTCGTTTCTCTTTGCTTATTTGTGCTGTTCTTGCCATAATATGGACTTGATCTTTACCAAATCGGGCTATCTTCTGTATACCTCCCCTACCTTGTTACAACATAACTGATTGGCTCAAAAGCATCAAGAAGGAAATACATTCCACAAAATAACTTTTAACAAGGTACACCTGTTAATGGAATTGTATTCCAGGTGACTACCTCATGAAGCTGGTTGAGAGAATGCCAAGAGTGTGCAAAACTGTCATCAAGGCAAAGGGTGGCTACTTTGAAGAATCTCAAGTATAAAATA
Source organism: Salvelinus namaycush (assembly GCF_016432855.1). Lineage (NCBI taxonomy): Eukaryota > Metazoa > Chordata > Actinopteri > Salmoniformes > Salmonidae > Salvelinus > Salvelinus namaycush. The sequence continues at coordinate 39,471,807 of NC_052308.1, forward strand.
TATTTAGATTTGTTTAACACTTTTTTGGTTACTACATGATTCCATATTTGTTTTTCATAGTTTTGATGTCTTCACTATTATTGTTCAATTTAGAAAATAGTTAAAAAAAAGAAAAACCCTTGAATGAGTAGGTGTGTCCAAACTTTTGACTAGTACTGTATATGGCTACAAGGTAGATGAGAGAGAGGTGAATGAATGAGGGAGGGAGGGTGGAAGAGAGAGAGCGAGGAAAAGAGAAAGAGAGAGAGATTTCGTAGATAAAAATAAACTCCCCTAGCACTGATGTAAAAACTTGATCATTTTGGGCCCCATGAAAAGATATCACATTGGCCCCCACCACCACAGGCCACACCAACCCTGCGCAATTGCTGTAACCACACACCTCCAGAACCCAATCGACCCATTCAAAGCTTTAAATAACTCTACCTTTGCAGGCTTGCAACTTTCTTGTAGTCCAATAGTTACTGTATGATATTTACTGACAGTGAGCTGTGAAAATATAACACTGTGTCTTGCATGCAGCGTTCTGCATACAGTGGAATTCACTATTTGATGCAAGACTGATACACTCTATAAGAAATGTGCTAAAGGCCATCTTTTACAGTCCAAATGTAATTTTAATGTTAAAATTCTTGAATGGAAATTCTCTTGACATGAATGAATAACTTAAATAAATATAACTTAAATATACATTAGCCTCTTCAATTAAAATAAATTAACATTATCAAATCATCAAATCAAGTTTATTTTATATAGCCCTTCGTACATCAGCTAATATCTCGAAGTGCTGTACAGAAACCCAGCCTAAAACCCCAAACAGCAAGCAATGCAGGTGTAGAAGCACGGTGGCTAGGAAAAACTCCCTAGAAAGGCCAAAACCTAGGAAGAAAACTAGAGATGAACCAGGCTATGAGGGGTGGCCAGTCCTCTTCTGGCTGTGCCGGGTGGAGATTATACCAGAACATGGCCAAGATGTTCAAATGTTCATAAATGACCAGCATGGTCAAATAATAATCAGGAGTAAATGTCAGTTGGCTTTTCATAGCCGATCATTAAGAGTATCTCTACCGCTTCTGCGGTCTCTAGAGAGTTGAAAACAGCAGGTCTGGGACAGGTAGCACGTCCGGTGGACAGGTCAGGGTTCCATAGCCGCAGGCAGAACAGTTGAAACTGGAGCAGCAGCAAGGCCAGGTGGACTGGGGACAGCAAGGAGTCATCATGCCCGGTAGTCCTGACGCATGGTCCTAGGGCTCAGGTCCTCCGAGAGAGAGAAAGAAAGAGAGAAGGAGAGAATTAGAGAGAGCATACTTAAATTCACACAGGACACCGGATAAGACAGGAGAAGTACTCCAGATATAACCAACTGACCCCAGCCCCCCGACACATAAACTACTGCAGCATAAATACTAGAGGCTGAGACAGGAGGGGTCAGGAGACACTGTGGCCCCATCCGATGATACCCCCGGACAGGGCCAAACAGGAAGGATATAACCCCACCCACTTTGCCAAAGCACAGCCCCCGCACCACTAGAGGGATATCTTCAACCACCAACTTACAATCCTGAGACAAGGCCGAGTACAGCCCACAAAGATCTCCACCACAGCACAAACAAAGGGTGGGGCGCCAACCCAGACAGGAAGATAACGTCAGTAACTCAACCCACTCAAGTGACGCACCCCTCCTAGGGACGGCATGAAAGAGCACCAGTAAGCCAGTGACTCAGCCCCTGTAATAGGGTTAGAGGCAGAGAATCCCAGTGGAGAGAGGGGAACCGGCCAGGCAGAGACAGCAAGGGCGGTTCGTTGCTCCAGAGCCTTTCCGTTCACCTTCACACTCCTGGGCCAGACTACATTCAATCATATGACCTACTGAAGAGATAAGTCTTCAGTAAAGACTTCAAGGTTGAGACCGAGTCTGCGTCTCTCACATGGGTAGGCAGACCATTCCATAAAAATGGAAATCTATTGGAGAAAGCCCTGCCTCCAGCTGTTTGCTTAGAAATTCTAGGGACAATTAGGAGGCCTGCGTCTTGTGACCGTAGCGTATGTGTAGGTATGTACGGCAGGACCAACTCGGAAAGATAGGTAGGAGCAAGCCCATGTAACGCTTTATAGGTTAACAGTAAAACCTTGAAATCAGCCCTTGCCTTAACAGGAAGCCAGTGTAGGGAAGCTAGCACTGGAGTAATATGATCAAATTTCTTGGTTCTAGTCAGGATTCTAGCAGCCGTATTTAGCACTAACTGAAGTTTATTTAGTGCTTTATCCGGGTAGCCGGAAAGTAGAGCATTGCAGTAGTCTAACCTAACAAAAGCATGGATTAATTTTTCTGCATCATTTTTGGACAGAAAGTTTCTGATTTTTGCAATGTTACGTAGATGGAAAAAAGCTGTCCTTGAAACAGTCTTGATATGTTTGTCAAAAGAGAGATCAGGGTCCAGAGTAACGCCGAGGTCCTTCACAGTTTTATTTGAGACGACTTTAAAACCATCAAGATTAATTGTCAGATTTAACAGAAGATCTCTTTGTTTCTTGGGACCTAGAACAAGCATCTCTGTTTTGTCCGAGTTTAAAAGTAGAACGTTTTCAGCCATCCACTTCCTTATGTCTGAAACACAGGCTTCTAGCGAGGGCAATTTTGGGGCTTCACCATGTTTCATTGAAATGTACAGCTGTGTGTCATCCGCATAGCAGTGAAAGTTAACATTATGTTTTCGAATGACATCCCCAAGAGGTAAAATATATAGTGAAAACAATAGTGGTCCTAAAACGGAGCCTTGAGGAACACCGAAATGTACAGTTGATTTGTCAGAGGACAAACCATTCACAGAGACAAACTGATATCTTTCCGACAGATAAGATCTAAACCAGGCCAGAACTTGTCCGTGTAGACCAATTTGGGTTTCCACTCTCTCCAAAAGAATGTGGTTATCGATGGTATCAAAGGCAGCACTAAGGTCTAGTAGCACGAGGACAGATGCAGAGCCTCGGTCTGACGCCATTAAAAGGTAATTTACCACCTTCACAAGTGCAGTCTCAGTGCTATGATGGGGTCTAAAACCAGACTGAAGCATTTTGTATACATTGTTTGTCTTCAGGAAGGCAGTGAGTTGCTGCGCAACAGCTTTTTCAATTTTTTTTGAGAGGAATGGAAGATTCGATATAGGCCGATAGTTTTTTATATTTTCTGGGTCAAGGTTTGGCTTTTTCAAGAGAGGCTTTATTACTGCCACTTTTAGTGAGTTTGGTACACATCCGGTGGATAGAGAGCCGTTTATTATGTTCAACATAGGAGGGCCAAGCACAGGAAGCAGCTCTTTCAGTAGTTTAGTTGGAATAGGATCCAGTATGCAGCTTGAAGGTTTAGAGGCCATGATTATTTTCATCATTGTGTCAAGAGATATAGTACTAAAACACTTGAGTGTCTCTCTTGATCCTAGGTCCTGGCAGAGTTGTGCAGACTCAGGGCAACTGAGCTTTGGAGGAACACGCAGATTTAAAGAGGAGTCCGTAATTTGCTTTCTAATGATCATGATCTTTTCCTCAAAGAAGTTCATGAATTTATTACTGCTGAAGTGAAAGCCATCCTCACTTGGGGAATGCTGCTTTTTAGTTAGCTTTGCAACAGTATCAAAAATAAATTTTGGATTGTTCTTATTTTCCTCAATTAAGTTGGAAAAGTAGGATGATCGAGCAGCAGTGAGTAGCATTATCATCTATAGAATGATATAACAAACAAAATAATAAAATCACCAGCAGATTTTTGAACTAAGTACACATACCAACTAGAAAATAAGCAGCTGTAAAAGTGGAAATGAAAAATGGAAAACAAAATGGAAATGGAAATGAAACGGCCTGATGGTGGCGCTAGAGGAAAGGTCAAGTGGTCAACAAATCAATAGGTATCTTCCACTTGGGGTCTTGATTGTGCACAACAAATATTATGGCAATCCAGCCATTACTTTGAGATATATCTTGTTCTCAGTCTGTTCTCAGTCTTGTTCTCAGCCTGTGGGTGTCACGTCCTGACCATAGTTCTTATGTGTTTTGCTTGTTTAGTGTTGGTCAGGACGTGAGCTGGGTGGGAATTCTATGTTGTGTGTCTAGTTTGTCTGTTTCTGTGTTCAGCCTAATATGGTTCTCAATCAGAGGCAGCTGTCAATCGTTGTCCCTGATTGAGAATCATATATAGGTGGCTTGTTTTGTGTTGGGATTTTGGTGGGTGGTTGTCTCCTGTGTCAGTGTTTGTGCCACACGGGACTGTGACGGTTAGTACGTTTGTTGTTTAGTATTCTTGTCTAGTTTTCATGTCATTAAATTATGGAAACTTACCACGCTGCACATTGGTCCTCCGATCCTTCTCGCCTCTCCTCGTCTGAGGACGACGACTTAGACTGCCGTTACAGTGGGCATCATGTGTGTAGTGATCCAATATCCATAGCGATGCCATTTAACAGTTATCACTGGCCCTTACTCAGCCTTACTCACCAAGAGCCCAGCGCTGAGCCTTCTTGCTAGCAAAGTCACTGATCAAGTCTTTGAAGTCCAACTTTCTAGCTAACTGACTTTCAATGGACAGCATGGCAAGACTGCAAAGCCTGTCCTGGGACATAGTGGACCTCAAATAGTTTATTAGTTTTAGCTTACTGAAAGCTCTCTCGCCACTAGCAACAGTCACAGGCAGTGTGCAAATTATACGTAAAGCAATGCACACTTCTCCAAAAATGCTTTGCAGCTGCATTTTACAAATTGCATTCAGCAGACAAAGAGGGGACAAGTTAGGTGGGAAAGTGGCAGCACATACAGTGTTCAGGTGTCTTACTTCATTTTGAAACTCAGGTGTAAGATCTCTGGAATACTTTATGATCACTGGTTGCTACACAGAAGGAACTTTATCCTCACTAATCTGCCCAACTTTCAGAACAGCAGAAAATTATTCTACAATTTTTGCAGTAGTGTGGAACCTAGTGTCCAAGTCACTTGTGTTGTCCATAGCAGTAACAAACACTGTGTTCCGAAACACCATTGCTGCACTGTCCTGAGCTGTCTTCTCTTGAGAGGTCTCATCATGGAATCTCTTCCTTTTCCTCTAGCGGCTGTGTTCCTTGCTAAATTGAGGTGCAACATCCATTTGCGTAGCAATCAGTGATGCCTCAGACAGGAGAGTCCCATCCAGCTTTAAGAGCCTACATCTCTTCCTTTAAGGCTCTGATTGTCACGTTCGTCATAATGATTGGACCAAGATGCAGCGTGGTATGTTTCCATCCCTTTTATTAGGAAGAGAAAACTAAAAACAAATAAAACGAACCGTGAAGCTCAAAATAGTGCTCGCAGGCAACTATACCTAGACAAGATCCCACAAAGCACAATGGGGAAATGGCTACCTAAATATGATCCTCAATCAGAGACAACGATAAACAGCTGCCTCTGATTGGGAACCATACCAGGCCAACATAGAAATATAATTCCCCTAGATAATCCACCCTTAATCACACCCCGACATAACCAACATAGAGAATAAACAGCTCTCTATGGTCAGGGCGTGACACTGATGTTGGCTGCAACTGTGTCAAGTGAGATTTTTCCTGACTGGAGAATCACATTCCTTTCCTCAATGCATTGCAGTACCTGCAATTATGCTGACAATGACATGACATGTCATTCAACACAATGCTGCTCACCTCCTTCTTCAGTTGGAAGTAGCGTTCAGGGGTTCAGGGGTATCGGGATGGGGAGGCAGGGCTGCTGATTTAGTATGAATAGCTTGCTAAAAGTTTGCCTGCATTGATTAATTGTCGGCTAAAAAATGAGCGAAATGTTAACGCTCTGAATTTTCTGTGAAGATATTAAGTAACTAATATTAGTGGAGCAAAAGTAGGGGGGCAATACAGAGGCTCTCTTGATGTTTACTTTTTGCTAAGAACAAGAAAAGGAAAAGAAACCGTTAGTTTTATTAGTACATTGTAAATAAAATATTATATTAATGATGATAGGTTAATAATTTAATATAGAAAAAAATTGACCGAATGTTCTAATAATTTTTTAGGGCCCCTGTCAGTCACAGACCCATAGAATCGTCCTAACTTTTCCCCCCATACGGCGCCCCTGGAAGCAGGCATAGGGGAGAGAGGAGAAGGAGAAGAGAAGTCCACAGATAAAACAAGGCTGGGATTCAAAGATCACAGGGGGATGTACAGTATAAGTGGCAGGGTTTGAATCAGGACTGTATACACAATGTATGTGGCATATTATTACAGAAGCATCACAAACCATATCACAGGATCATGAACTGGACCTCAAACCAGTTCAGAGTTGCATCCTGAAATTGCCCCTTTGATCTTCAAGGTGTTAGCTAAGTGGTTCAGAACATTTTCCCAGACAGGGTTGCGGGCTGGCTGACTGGCTGGGTAGCTTACTGTAGTAGCCTACTGTACCCCAGAGCGTGATTGTTATGGGTCCTTATAGGATTACACTAGATCCCTCAGCACGATCCCCCACAGGATTACAGGGCTCTGGGTCAGTGGCTACAAGTGGTGTTATGTTGTGTGGTGGTCCAACAAACCTGGAGGAATATGAGGAGATGAGTGCTGAGGAAGCCGTGTGTGAGGCAGGCTTTTAGAGGAGGGCCTAGGAGGCAGTCTAAGGGCAATGGGTCATTGCCTACACATGGTGTTTGTGTTTGTGTGGTGTTCCACCTTTGGATGAGTGTGAGAAGAGAGGAGGACCTGAGGAGGCTGTGTGAGAGGAGAGGAAGGCACGAGAGGCAGACAAAGGCAGAGGAGTGTAAGGAGAAGAGAGAGCCTGAAAAGCAGACTGAGGAAACCGTGTGTGTGAGATGCAGGCTTTGGAGAAGAGGGCCTGGGAGGCAGAGTGAGGAAGCCGTACCATGTGAGAGCCGAGGCACGGAGGCATGCTTTTAATAAAGGAGGAGGCAGATGGCCCACATTAAAAGCAGAGGGCCCTTGTGACAGTCCTCAACAGCCCCGCTGAGAACAGGGTAATTAAATGAGGAATTTAATCGGATTCCTCAAATTAAATGTCCAGCTGGATACGTACTCCCAGACCCCTGCTGATTTCCACCTTTTCTGTCTCTGTGGATGCGTCCCATATTGCACCCTATTCCCTATGGGCACTGGTCAAAAGTAGTGCACTATGTAGGAAATATGGTGCCAATTGGAACACAGCCTCTGTCTGTGGTGCTGTGGAGTTGGGGTGTGTCACACTGTGCCTCACAAACCTCTCTGATCAATACCCACTCATACCTGATTATAGTCAGGGTGATAATTGCTGCTAAAGTATTCCATTCACAGCTCTGACAGTGGGAGTCTGGGAAAGGAAGGGACCATCACACTATGGGGTCTCCTGAGGGTCATATTCATAATGGGTTCTGGGTGGGTGGGAAAATGCACAAAAGCACCACCATGAAACAATACGCTCTCTCTGCAAGATGTAACAGTACAGTAGGAATGATGATTATGTGTATAGTAATACAACGAATGAGGTCTGTTTGAATTACCCAGTATTCATCAATCCCCATAGGAATTTGGTATTGAGGACAGTGTGGACCATGTCAGGCAAGACAGCAGGGTCAAGTGCATTGCAGTGTGTAAATGAATTATGATATCAATGATTTAACTGATTTTGGAATGAATTTCAAGATTTCAAACGGCATTACTATGCAAACTAGATGACACAGACGGCAGAATAATACTAGTTCTGATGGAAGCCAAACATATTATGCATGTGATCACTTTGTTCTAAATATACACATTTGGAAAATGAGTGTGCTTCTGTTCAACCAACAATATGAATTATCCTGGCCTTATTGTTACCGCTGTAGCCATAAGCTCACTATTTTGACAATCAGCTAAATTACAAACACACCATTTTTACACATTTACATAGTGCGTGACGCATGCTGAACGCGGGAACAAGAGTGAACTTGGTTTGTTGTTTATAAAAGTTTCTTAAAAACTATTCTTGAAAAGAAAATGGATAGTACTGTTTTGGATCCCGCGACGAGGTTAGACTCAGTTGCTGCGACCGCTACTATGTGCCTAACCCTGAATTCTGAAGAGCTGATGCTTGGCGAAGCAGCTAGTCTAACTGCTAGCTATCAAGCTAGCCAGGCTTGTAAGCTGTTTAAATCTCTGCTATTTGTTGGTGTTTCCATCATTCTCGAGAGCTGTGCTGGCTGGAATTGTGTGAAGTACCAGAGTTCACCAGCTACCATCATTCCGCCCAAAGAAGGTTGGAGTAATGGAGAGGACAGTGTCTCGCTGTCACAGGTGTGTCATCTTTTAAATCAACAATAAGATGTCTACAAGCAACTGTTATAGCAACAAGAAAATAGCTTCAATAACGTGTCCAAATACTGGTGGACTCAACTATCAAAAGAATGGACGATCTGACCAGAGAGGTCCAAGAACTTAAGAACAGTTTGCAGTTCTCCCAGGGTGAGGTGGATGAAAAAGACTTGTAGCATGATGAAAACAAACTGTAAGTCTACATGAGATAACATCAGCACTGTCTGTGAAACATTATTACAGATGACGGGGGGGGGGGCAATCCAGGAACAACAACATCGTTGTGGATGGCATACCAGAGTCTCCACATGAGACCTGTACTGGGTCTCTTGAGAAAGTTGAGAAAAATTATCACGAAAGGCTGCAGATGGATCACAGGAGGTTTGAGGTTGAGCGCGCCTACAGGTCTGGAAAACCTGTAACAAGCCCAAGTAACAGACCTACGTCGATAGTGGTCAAGTTTCTAAGGTTCAAGAAAAAGATGGCTGTTCCGGAGAGAACCAAGAACTTGAGAGGAACCAAAATCTTCCTCAACAAGGACTTCTCTGAAGCTGTGTGCAAGAGTCTGAAAAAACCTTGCCCACCTATGAAAGCTGCCAGAGAGCGTGCGGACATTGCATACATCCGGTACAACAAGTTCATTGTCCACCTTCCCTCCCAAAAGCCTGGGAGGAGTGAGAGAGCCAAGGTTCCTGGTCAGTAGCTTCAGCCCAACATCACATATACACTGAGTATACAAAAAGATAAGAACACCTGCTTTTCCAATGACATAGACTGACCAGGTGAATCGAGGTGAAAGCTATGGTTGTTGTCCTGGCACCACACTGCCAGTTCTCTGACCTCCTCCCTATAGGCTGTCTCATCATTGTCGGTGATCAGGCCTACCACTGTTGTGTCGTCAGCAAACTTAATGATTGTGTTGGAGTCATGTTTGGGAGTACAGGAGGGGACTAAGTACACACCCCTGAGGGGCCCCAGTGTTGAGGATTAGCATGGCAGACATGTTGTTGCCTACCCTTACCACCTGGGGCCGGCCCGTCAGGAAGTCCAGGATCCAGATGCAGAGGGAGGTGTTTAGTCCCAGGGTTCTTAGCTTAGTGATGAGCTTTGAGGGCACTATAATGTTGAACGCTGAGCTGTAGTCAATGAAAAGCATTCTCACATAGGTGTTCCCTTTGTCCAGGTGGGAAAGGGCAGTGTGGAGTGCGATTGAGATTGCGTCATCTGTGGATCTGTTGGGGCGGTATGCGAATTGGAGTGGGTCTAGGGTATCTGGGAGGATGCTGTTGATGTGAGCCATTACCAGCCTTTCAAAGCACTTCATGGCTACCGACGTGAATGCAACGGGGCGGTAATCAGTTAGGCAGGTTACCTTCGCTTCCTTGGGCACAGGGACTATGGTGGTCTGCTTGAAACATGTAGGTATTACAGACTCAGTCAGGGAGAGGTTGAAAATGTCAGTGAAGATACTTGCCAGTTGGTCCGCACATGCTTTAAGTACACGTCCTGGTAATCCATCTGGCCCCGCGGCTTTGTGAATGTTGACCTGTTTAAAGGTCTTGCTCACATCGGCTACCGAGAGCGTTATCACACAGTCATCCAGAACAGCTGGTGCTCTCGTGCATGCTTCAGTGTTGCTTGCCTCGAAGCGAGCATAAAAGGCCTTTAGCTCATCTGGTAGGCTCGCGTCACTGGGCAGCTCGCACCTGGGTTTCCCTTTGTAGTAATAGTTATCAAGCCCTGCCACATCTGACGAGCGTCAGAGCTGGTGTAGTAGGATTCAATCTTAATCCTGTATTGACATTTTAGCAACTAGGAAACTTCTAACTGTGCCAAATGCCTGTAATATGACCCAGGTTATCACTCAACCATCAATCAATCAATCAATCAATCAATCAATCAATCAATGTATTTATAAAGCTCTTTTTATATCAGCCGATGTCACAAAGTTCTATACAGAAACCCAGCCTAAAACCCCAAACAGCAAGCAATGCAGATGTAGTAGCACGGTGGCTAGGAAAAACTCCCTAGAAAGGCAGGAACCTAGGAAGAAACCTAGAGAGGAACCAGGCTCTGAGGGGTGGCCAGTCCTCTTCTGGCTGTGCCGGGTGGAGATTATAACAGTACACGGCCAACATGTTCAAATGTTCATAGATGACCAGCAGGGTCAAATAATAATAATAATCACAGTAGTTGTAGAGGGTGCAACAGGTCAGCACCTCAGGAGTAAATGTCAGTTGGCTTTTCATAGCCAATCATTCAGAGTTAGAGACAGCAGGTGCAATAGAAAGAGAGAGTTGAAAACAGCTGGTCTGGGACAGGTAGCACGTCCGTGAACAGGTCAGGGTTCCATAGCCGCAGGCAGAATAGTTGAAACTGGAGCAGCAGCACGACCAGGTGGACTGGGGACAGCAAGGAGTCATCAGGCCAGGTAGTCCTGAGGCATGGTCCCAGGGCTCAGGTCCTGGGGGAGGGAGAGGGAGAGAATTAGAGGGAGCATACTTAAATTCCCACAGGACACCGGATAAGACAGGATAAAAACTCCAGATATAACTAGCCCCCGACACGTAAACTATTGCAGCATAAATACTGGAGGCTGAGACAGGAGGGGTCGGGAGACACTGAGGCCCCGTCCGACAATACCCCCGGACAGGGCCAACCAGGCGGGATATAACCCCATTCACCTTGCCAAAGCACAGCCCCCACACCACTAGAGGGATATCTTCAAACCACCAACTTACTACCCTGAGACAAGGCTGTTGTGTTGGATCTGTGACATCCACTTGTATTTATCATATCTTCACTAATGTTTGCAGAGCTTTCCTCTAAAGCAATATCAGTTCCCATTGGCTGTATTGACCATAACATTGTGGCAATAACAACGAAAGTCAAACCGCCAAAGGTAATTTATAAGAGATAAGAGACTCTTTTGTGAATCCAGATGCAGAACTGGAAGTATTTGTAAAATGATTCATGCCAATAATTGACAAGTACGCACCTGTTAAGAAAATAACTGTGAGAACTGTTAGAGCCCTCTGGATTGAGATGAACTGAAAAATTGTGTGGGTCAAAGAAATTATGCAAAAGAGGTGGCAAACAAGTTAGGCTGCTCAGCTGATTGGTCGACAACCTGTAAATTGAGAAATGTTGTGACTAAACATAACAAAGAAGAATACATTATAATACCAAACCAAGATAAATGACCCAAAATACAATGGAAAAAGACTTTGGAGTACCCTAAATTATATAATGGGCAGAAAACCCAATTCATCTCCATTGTTCATTGAAGTTGATGCGTCATTTATTTAAAAAAAACGTTTGATATTGCCAATAATTTCAATGACTATTTCACTAGTAAAGTGGAATAACTCAGAAGTGAAATGTCAACATTGAAACCATCATGAACCATCATATTTTTGAAAAATATATATAATAATGAAAGAGAAGCATTGCTGTTTTGAATTTGGTCAAGTAAGTGTGGGAGCGGTGAAAAAAACTATTGTTATCCATCAATAATGATAAGCCACCAGGTATAGACAACCTTGATGGAAAACTATTGACAATGGTAGCAGACTGTATTGCCACCCCTATTTGCGATATCATTAAACAAAGCCTAAAGGAGTGTGTGTGTGTCCACAGGCATGGAAGGATCTAAAGTAATTCCACAGCCTAAAAATAGTAAAGCATCCTTTGCTGGCTCTAACAGCCACCCAATCAGTTTGCTGCCTGCACTTAGTAAACTGATGGAGAGAATTGTGTCTGACCAAATACAATGCTATTTGTCAGAGAACAAGTTAACCACTGCCTTTCAGCATGTATATAGAGAAGGGCACTCAACTTGTACTGCACTGACTAAGATGACTGATAATTGGTTCAAATAAATGGATAATAAGAAGATAGCTGGAGCTGTATTGTTGGATTTCAGTGCAGCCTTTGATGTTATTGATCATAAATTGTTATTGAAAAAACTCTCTTGCTATGGCTTTACATCACCTGCATGCCAGTCTTTCCTGGTTAAGGGTTGACAAGAGATGTAATGGTTCTCTTCTACAGTAGTATGTGTATCATCCATTCCAATGGCTTCTGGTTAAGCTGTTATAAATTGTCCCTCTAGTGGGCAAAGTTTGAACATTATTCAGTAGACCTACATTTTGGTGTATTTAGTTGGCTGTGTTTACACAGGCAGACCAATTCTTTTTTTTTACACTAATTGGTCTTTTGAGCAATCACATCAGATCTTTTTCAGAGCTGATCCGATTGGTCAAAAAAACAAGAAGTGAAAAAATATCAGACATGGCAGTGGTGGAAAAGGTACCCAATTGTCATAATAATTGAGTAAAAGTAAAGATACCTTAATAGAAAATGACTCAAGTAAAAGTGAAAGTCACCCAGGAAACTTCTACTCGAGTAAAAGTCTAAAAGTATTTGGTTTAAAATATACTTAAGTATCAAAAGTAAATGTAATTGCTAAAATATACTTAAGTATCAAAAGTAAAAGTATAAACCATTTAAAGTTCCTTATATTATGCAAATAAGACGGCACCATTTTCATGTTTTTAAAATTTACGGATAGCTAGGGACACACTCCAGTATTCAGACATAATTTACAAACGAAGCATGTGTGCTTAGTGAGTTCACCAGATCAGAAGCAGTAGGGATGACCAGGGATGTTCTGTTGCTAAGTGCGTGAATTGGACCATTTTCCTGTCCTGCTAAGCATTCAGAATGTAACGAGTTCTTTTGGGTGTCAAGGAAAATGTATGGAGAAAAAAGAACAATATTTTATTAAAGGAATGTAGTGAAGTAAAAGTAAAAGTAGTCAAAAATATAAATGTAAAGTACAGATACCCCCCAAAAACTATCTTAGTACTTTAAAGTATTTTAACTTAAGTACTATACCCCACTGAGAATTGGGCTGCCTGGGTAAACGCAGTCTACAAGTAGCATACATTAGTAGGTGGAATAAATAACGTACTGTGTTCAGATTCTAGCCTAAAGCCAAAGATGTCCATATACAACGTTTAAAAAAAAAATCGTATTCAAAACTATTGACAACCCCATGTCCGTTATGGATATGTAGCATAGACAACAAGCAATATATGGACAGAATCGAAATTATCCAAAACAGGCATATGATTGTTAAAGTAGATTTATGTAATTACCCACTCAACTGACAGAGCCTGTTTTATGTTGTAGTGAAATATAAAAACTTGACACAATGTGTTGGTGCTGCTGTAGGCTTTTTAGAGCGCTACAGCTTTCGTTCGGCGCTAGGATCCAGCGTCCTGAGCTCAGATTTTTACCTCCCGCCCCATGCAGCTCGCTCTATTCTAAACCGTCCGCCAGAACACTCACATGCATGTCGCTACTTCCTGGATGGAAGAATGGAACCAAAGACAGTTCTCAGTACGTTTAGAAAGTCTGTGATGGAACGCTTCCAGCACTGCCTTTGCAACATTCTCTCTACATTCATAAGTGGCGCCGCGGGTCACCGCTGAATGGACGAACATAATCAGTAGCCTATTCTTCGACCATTTTTTCCTCAAGTTGACGAAATTGAGTCGGGCTCATTGACTTTCACCTATAGGATTCACTTCGGGAATGTAGAAAGGAAGCTTGGATGCATGTAGCCGAATGTGACAAAACTATTTTTCTGCGGTTCACAGACATAGATATTCCTTGAAACATATGCTTAATTGGCTTCAAGTGAATTGCCATCAAACTACACTCCATCTGACACTGCAGTTGGGTTTGCGTCCTATGTGCTAACGTCTGTTTTCTACAATCAAGTTTATGTAATTTTGTAGACCTCAAACTTTGTCACCCGTTGCCTTCTTGTTGCTCTCGATGAGTATTTTGACATGCGGAGAATACTGGAACCGAGTCACTGGTGGACCTTACCCATAATTTTTTCAGCCTTGGCCGTGTTTACCGACTGTCATCCTGGTAAGTCGTTGCATTGTTTGCAATATTGTAAACTATTTGTTCACTGCAGTGTGTGTCGTGCGTATATAGGCAACAATGTTCATCTATATTTGTATTAAAATCAAGACCAGGGAAATCAAATTTCCAATTTTGCCCTGATCACGAAAAGATAACAGGACGAGAAGACTTGCTGCTGCTAGCTACTGCCGCATGGAAGATGAGATATTCATCCTACATACATAAGTATTTCCTCACGAAACCCAGACAAAAAAATACCATGGATTTTGGGGGGTTTTCATGAAATGTAATCCATAGTATAGTCATTTGCAGCAAGGAGTGTTGACTTATATTGGACATTTGTATCTAATTGCATAATTGAGAAATAATTTATCAAAATTGCCATATTTTTTACATTTTGGATAATTATGTCATAAATTAATTGTGTATTAATTATGTATTACAGCCTGATTAATCAGACTACTACAGATTAAACATGGAGTCTAAATAGTTGGGTAAAAAATACTTTCCTGTGGATATTTTGTCTCAAATTACGAACAGATGAACCACACAGACAACCAACCAACCAGTAGAGTAAGTTTAAATGTAATTTATTCAACATTTTGTCTTGAAAGGAACATTTACACGATTTTCCAGGGATTACTTTCAGGCTGTATATACTAATGCATTGTCACTACATCTGTAGGTGCTACAAAGCAAACATTGGTGTCATATGAAGCTTTACCTCTTGCTCTGTAATATGAGTAGTATTTTGATTTCAAATAATTTTTTAATTTTTTTACATTCATGGAAATCTATTTTAGATTTGGCAATAAAAAAAAAAAATATTGTTAAACATAATATATTCTACGGCAGGGTTTCCCAACTGGTGGCATTCTGCCCGCAAGTGGTTTGATTTGGCCCCCCAAGATTTAGCTTTTTTAAATTTTATTGTTGGATGTAAGACTGTAAAAGCACCAGGAAATCAGCTCTTTGTGATTTTAATTTAAGAATCTGTTACCAAGTATTCCTATGCCTAATAGAGAGACACGTGATCGTATACAAATGTAAGCAAGGTTTAAAATGATTACGTTTTAGTCAAACATTATATCTGTTTGGGTTTCTTGCGGTCAATTTGCAGTCTACAAATTATTTGTAATTATGTTCCGGCCCCCCGACCATCCGCTCAAGAAATAATCAGCCCAGAGCTGAATCTAGTTGATGATCCCTGCTGTACGGGCATATCAAAGTCCCAGAGTAGGATCTCTGCTACTTTCAGAGTTATGATCCAATTTGTAAGCATTACCATCATAGCGAATGTGAAAATGGATTTTAAATGGTCTTCCAGCTGCTGGTGATTGGTAGAATGTTCAATGAGACAAGTAAATGGAGGGCTGTGATTGGTTACATTGCCTACAATGCAAATTACTCTATAAAATGGGCCCTAAATTTAAAACTAGCGGAGATCCCATTCTGGAACTTTCATATGTCCATAGAGTATATTATGTTCAACAATATATTGAAAAGTTTGCCAAATCAACAATGGTATATTTTCAATATTAATGTTTTATATTTTTCAATATTCATAAATCAAACTGTAATAAAAAAAAAACGACTCATTGCAGAGCAAGTTTTAAAGCTTCATATGACAATACATTTTATTTGTAGCATCTACAGATGAAACATTATGCAGTCTTAAGGAGGCCTGGGTAATGCCAAAATGACATAAATATGCCAACTTTGATTAATTATTTCTTAATTATGCGTTTAGATTCAAATGTCAGATATATATCATCAACCATCCTTCCTGCAAAGGACTATTCTATGGATTACATTTCGTGAAAATCCCCAAAATTATGAATCACTCATAATGTGACTTTGCTAAAATTGGCCGAAAATTCAACATGGGATGAAATGAAAAGATTGACATTAGTTTCAATGTAGAAGAATGAGTGATTCATGTTGTCGTAACCACCCATGGGAAATATTAGGTTATGAAACGGTTTCAGTAAAGGAACTGAGCACTTTCTGCGGGATGCTTGGCGCATGGAGCCTACAGAAGGTGTGACAGGGTGGCGGTGTCTGTCCGGTGCTTTGGCAGGTCTGATGCACAGACATGCAGTGATGTAACAGCAGGGCTGGAACCACAGAGAGGAGGAGGGATCACGTCTCCTAAATTCCCGCGGTCACTGCGCATGGCCGTCCAGAGCCAAGATTTTAATGGATCATCAGAGCCTAGCGCTTTGATAGGCTAGGCTATAATTCTGAGTGCAAAACACAAAATAATGGCATGTTTGAGTGCATATAGGCTTTAAAGAACTAGCCTACCTCATTGTTTTTTAAACATCACGTTTTGGACTCGACGTGTCAATGTATGGCTCATACATGCATAATAAACGATCTACACAGTCCTCTCTCAACGGAAAAAGCCACAGAATCCTTATATTATAACCTACTTTAATTTACGGCATGAGATTATGTGCTCGTTCCTGTCATGTAGTGAACGTGCGCTCTGAAGCAAATGTGTTGAGTGGCTGCATGCGCTTACCGTTAGCTATTTTGATAACAGCGAAAATATATTCAACAGGTCGATCAAATCCATACATCAGAAGTTAGAATGCATCCGGAATTAGAAGTTAGAGCTATTAGACCCTGGTAGAAACTTAATTTCTCTTTTTCAATTCATTTCTCTACAAAACAGAAAATGTTGTGTGCAAAAGATGGCGTTGTAGCCACACAAATATATTTAGAACATAATTGTCAACCCAATCAGAAAAACTGCACTGACAACGTTTCGCTCCTAAATTGTGTCGCTGGTCAATTTTGGAATATATTGCAAAGTATGCTATAAGGTTTTTACCAGCCGCGTGTTCATCGCCTATCGTGACACACATATTGATGTGTTCGAGAAATGCATACTGAAGCAAAATATCGGCCTACTTTTCTGTTGTGTTGACCATCCATCCAAATCAAGTAATTCCATGTGTCCACCTTTTGTCCATATAAATGTTCACACAGGTATTCTATGATATGGGGTAATAATCCAACACTGCAGTTGATTGCCAGAGATCATCATTCATTGCATAGGCAAATGCTATATATAATCAATGCACAACTTTCAAGGTAGTAGGACATTTGATGCAAACATATAACTAACTTTTCCATTGTATAAAATTATATTATCACATTAGCTTGCTCGTTTGCCATAGTAGTCTGAGACCATGCATGCAACTACGGGAAGTCGGGAACTGACCTGCAACAACCAATTGTGATGGACAATGTTGATTGGCAGGCGGAATACTGTCCATTGAGGTTGCAAAGTTAAAGTGGGAGGCAGGATTAGGTCTGCCCAGTATTGTCCAATGAGGTCCACACCATATAAACACCAGAGTTCTTTTTTACTCTTTTTGCGCACATGCCACAGAGCCTCAAGCACAATGACGTGATGGCTTTGTGCACAATTATCAGGGTCCCGTTTTTGCTTGTGAATGCTACTTTCAAAACTATTGTCTGAAATGATACAAAACGTATGAAAAATCTCAAAGGAGAAGTTAGCATTTTTTTTTTTTACAACCAAATCTCTTTTTTGGATGTAAATGACATGTTATAGAAGGGTACATTTTTGTAACATTTTTATAGCAATTTCACTTGTTTTTGAGAAACTTACCCCAACCAGCGAATCACTTCCTCACCCTTTTTGTGCAGTACGTGGGCTCTGAAAAGACATGAACAAATGCTCTAAAACACCCAAATACGTCCTCGAGCTGTTTCCCCCCCATCACTGTGTTCATGCATCTAAAATGGAAGGAAAGGTATCGCTCAAGTAGCAACAAAATTGAATATATCGTTGTGGATAAAGTTCGGAATGACACAATTTCATGTGTACAACATCTAAAGACCTGCATCACTACACAGAGCTTTTCCGTTTATAAAATGACTTATTTGGGTGTTTTTTTTTTGGAGCATTTCTTCATGTTTTTTCAGACCCCCTGTATGATTCGCTGGTTGTGTTAAGTCTCTCAAAAACAATTAACACACCAATGACATACTTAAAAAAAAAATGTGGTTGTCAAAAAGCAACATTCTCCTGTACACAACCGCTTCATGGAGCAATTCAAGGGGATGCACACATGACATTACATTGTTGCAACTTGTGGTTTCTAGATTAGACAGTGTATCATTCTGATGACCTTGATGGAAAGTTACATACTCCTATTGTGAACTGTAAATGAAACATGCAAGTCGGCTTATTAGCCACATTGTTATAATATTGCAATAATGTTATTAATGCATTATTGACCTGTTCTCTGCACAGCTGAACTCTGAGTTCAACTCAGCTCCTCTTTGCTGTCCTCCTTAGCAGTCACATTGAGATTCAATAGTCAATCCTGTAATAGTTTTCCGTTGTGATTGTAGCGTGGGTCCTAGAGGAGCTATTTCTCAGACCGAGAGATTAGAGATACATACGGTAAAGAGAGAAATCTAACAATGGAAATGCCATGGAAACGCATGGGGGAAAGATCCAGGATCTCCTCATTGCCCCCCAGACAAATGTTCCTACATTTTTAGGCTATTGTTTATGTGTGTATTTCATACTATGTTGAGTTAAAAATTGGAGTATAGTTATTGTTTGGAGGTCAACCCCGTTACATGTTCATGACATCGTCACCAATCAACTGCATTACAGTTAAAAAACGACTTTGAATACCACCACCTATTTCTGTATGCTAGCTATGCTGCCAGCTTGTACCAACGGCAGTTAGTGTTTAGCAGTCACTTCTAAACCAGAAAAGGGACAACTTCTAAATGTTATGCAGCAAAAACAGCCAAATATTTTCAAAATTGGTCCAGTTACAATAAATAAATCATGACCGATTTGACGAATATCCACTTTGTTAGATCAGATTTGTTGAATGTGGGCCAATCTGGCATGCTTCTTCCAGCTCCCACAGTCTGCGTACCATTGATCTCTTCACGGCATCTATAAAGTGTTGGTCCCATGTTTCATGAGCTGAAATAAAAGATCCCAGAAATGCTCCATGTGCACAAAAAGCTTATTTCTCTCAAATTTTGTGCACTAATTTGTTTACACCCTGTTAGTGAGCATGTCTCATTTGCCAAAATAATCCATCCACCTGACAGGTGTGGCATATCGAGAAGCTGATTAAATAGCATGATCATTACACAGGTGCACCAAGTTGAGGGGACAATTAAAGGCCACTCAAATGTGCAGTTTTGTCACACAATACAATGCCACAGATGTTTCAAGTTTTGAGGGAGCGTGCAATTGGCATGCTGAATGCAGGAATGTCCAACAGAGCTGTTGCCAGAGAATTGAATGTTAATTTCTCTACCATAAGCCGCCTCCAATGTAATTCTAGATACTTTGTCAGTAAGTCCAACCGGCCTCACAACCGCAGACCACGTGTAACCATGCCAGCCCAGAACCTCCACATCCGGCTTCTTCACCTACGGGATGGTCTGAGACCAGCCACCCGGACAGCTGATGAAACTGAGGAGTATTTCTGTCTGTAATAAAGCCTTTTTGTGGGGAAAAAAACATAATATTTTGATTACCCAAACTTGAGTTAACGTAATCTGATTTACTTTCAGTATTTTGTTGTTGTTGTATTACTTTCCCATTAAGAGGCATTAGAAGACAAAACTGATCCATTACACGTGTCATCATAGTGGCCTCTGACTTGTGGTCAGATTCACTCAGGTGGACCAAATTTGAACTTTTTTCAATGCTGAATTGAATGTCATTGAGAAGAAAAAAATTATTTTGCGCAAACATCCTTTCTGAAATCCATCCAAGAAGTAATCATCTAGTTTTTCATAAGTATCTGTAATCTGATTACAATATTTTTGCTGGTAATGTGACTGATTTGGTATTTATTTTAATATTTTTTATGTAATCAATTACTCCCCAACCCTGGTCAAGATGATCACCTTATCCCCCTGGTCACATCTGGTTTGCACCGCATCCCATCACCTGTCCAATCAGCACCCAAGCTACAGAGATAAGGAAGAAAGGTACTGTCTGGGATACATTCACATCAAATACAGTATTCATAAAGGGGATCAGGACTCCTATTCTGAGACACAAGTCCATATAATCTTCTTCATGATGATCTAAAAGGCTAAACTGATCCTAGATCATCCAGAACTCGTACGCTAGTACAGTTTATAGAGGTCCAGAGGGGTATACTACAAAGGAGGATCAATGACTAACCAGAAATAACTATTCATTTTCTGGGTCATTAAGAAAGCTTAACTTAGATATATACTCAACAAATAAAAAACATAAGACCATACCCATTCCAAGCTTATCTTTCAAAAAGAATATGAAGTTATTTAAGAATATTTAGGCAAGTTAGCTGGCTAACTCATTGATCCTGCTTTGTAGTATACCCCTCAGACCTCCAGTGACAGGGAGAGAGTAGAGGCATACTGTAGCCAGGAAAACATACTCTGTGTTCCATCCACTCTTTTCCTGTAGCTTTATTAGAACCGTGATGAATGCCCAGGCAATAAGGCACTGTCACTAAAGGACGAATACCGCTGCACTCAAGGACTCAACCATATCAATAACTGTCCTCCATCCCTCCATCCCCTCCTCCATCCCGCCATCCTTCTCTTAAAACAATCTCTCCCTGACATGAGCTGTCAAGTCAGCTGTACTTACGGCTGAGGAGTCAGTAGCTGGTCTGGGCTGGGGAGAGGGGAGTATAGAGAGTTCATTCTCTGGCAGGGGTTTACCTAATATACGTCCTTCCCTTTCTCGGTCTCCTCATGTTGTCTATTGACTGATCCTTGAATTTTCTTTTTACATGTGCTTTTGTTGCCGTCATTGAATCACTCTAGATGTCCCTTGGAATTTTGAAATACACAGTGCCCATATCATTTGTGTCCTGTTATCGTGGGTGTATACCAAAATGTGTAATGTTCATGTGTTAATTTCCAATGTGTGTCAGCTGTATTTTACAGGATGTGTTGTTGTGATGGAATGCTATAGGGAGATCTCACACAGCACTTCAAACCGACTCCGAAAGAGGCACATTCTTGTCAGTGAAGATGTTTTCCCTTCTTCTGCTACTGTATTGCCTTCCTCTGCAAAATCTGTTTTCTCTTGCTCTATCAACACTATTCTAACTCAGTAACCCTTCTATTGATTTGGGTTTGAAAGGTATGATCTTTCTCACTATATTATTATTACTATTTATTATTATTATTACTATTTATTATTATTATTATTACTATTTATTATTATTATTATAGCAATGCTGAAGCCAAACTACAGTGTTTCGTCCCATGTTTAAACAAGGCAGTGCTCATGTCTATGGGCCTTCACTAGTTGTGTTGCTTTCCCTCACGTCAAACAATGGAGTGATTGAAGGATTTGGAGGATTTAGTATTCACGGTAATCCAAACTCCTCTCTGTACGGATGAAAAAGCAAAAAGTAAGGTTTTCAAAATACTGAAACACATACAAATCAAGGGGCCAGTCATGTACAGTGCACACAAGCACTGTCTTATTAAATGCATGTCTGAATTGAAAAAGGCACATGTTATATTTGGCTTTCGTCATGTGGGTTACCACTGTTTTGCCCCTGTTCATTTGATCTACCCCATTTTGTCCTGGGATACAAAAGTCCCTTGATGTTGGCTGTGTTTAGAAGCTTCCAAATTATTTTGATATCGCCCAGCCCTGCTGAGAGAGTTTAGCATAGTGAAGTGCCTTTCTGATAATGTAACCCTCAACACTGAATCCGTTTCCCACTCATTGTTTTAAAGGAGACTAGAACAAAATGGAGTCTTGTTGGGTTTTCCAATGGTCCGTGTTATCCGGGATCCTTGATGTCCCTACCCCATTGAAGGTTAAATTGAATATGGTTGGGGTTAGGGTTTATGGTAGGGACGTCCCAAGGATACCGGATAGCGCTTACCGTTTTCCGATGACATGATTGTCCTTTGTATTGGAATTCTGTTTGTGTTCCATTGCTATATTTTTACATTAGAATTTCTTATTTTAAACGCATGAGAAAGTGATATTTGAGGAGATTTGGAAATTCAATAAGCCTTCTTTATAATGTATAGTATACATCAAATAACCTGGTATTGCGTGTCCGTGTCTTGGCTGTGTGTAAGACATTGTGAAGTGTTTGCGTGTATGTGCACGGCTGCGTGTCTGCGTGTGCTCGCCGTCCCATGAGTGTGTGTGTGTGTTTCTGTGTTTCTCCTTAAATGGTTGTGTTCTCCATCCTATTAGTTGCTGACAGGGAAAAGGTTGAACCTGTATATACAAAGTGTTTTGATGTGAAGTGTCAGTCTGACAGATTAGACTGCAAAAAAACTCTAATGTGCACACACACACACACACACACACACACACACACACACACACACACACACACACACACACACACACACACACACACACACACACACACACACACACACACACAGTAAGGATCTACGGGATCGGTGTCCCTATACCGGGACGGTTGTTGCTAACGTGCGCTAACGTGACTAGAATGACGTAAGTAACAGCAAATTTTCCAGGACATAGACATGTCTTATATGGGCAGAAAGGTACATTATTGTTAATCTACCTGCACTATCCAATTTACAGTAGCTAATACAGTGAAAAAATACCATGCTATTGTTTGAGGAGAATGCACAACAACAAACTTATCACAGTAACTGGTTTGATACACCTCTGAAGGTAAATAATGTACTTACATTCAGTAATCTTGTTCTGATTTGTCATCCTGAGGGTCCCAGAGAAAAAATGTAACGTAGTTTTGTGCGATAAAATCTATTTTTATATTCAAATGTAGGAACTGGGTTCTACAGTATGAACCCTTTTGAAAACATGTTTTTTTGTTTGCATTATCTTTGACCAGATCTAATGTGTTATATTCTCCTACATTAATTTCACATTTCCACAAACTTCAGTTTCCTTTCAAATGGTATCAAGAATATGCATATTCTTGCTTCGGGTCCTGAGCTAAAGGCAGTTAGATTTAGGTGAAAATTAAAAAAAAAGGGTCCTTTATTAAAATTAAGAAGCTCTTGTATACAGCCTGCAGACATTGTTTGTGTAATGCATGAATGTGTATTTCATTCTTTTGAGTGGCTGCTTCCCTCATGCCTAATGACGCCTGAGCTCCATAGTGATTGAGTGGCTGCCAAAATAATGAAATCAGAAAGGGATCGTTCCTTCTCCCATCCCATCTCTGTCTCTCTCTCTCCTATCCCTGACCTGCATATTGAGAGGTAGTTAATCATTTAATTGAAAGCCAAGGGGATCAATAAGACTGAGGTATCAAAAGTAATTGGACACATTGATCAAAATACAAATTTTTCTATTGGCGATCGGTTGGTTATTTTCTCATGTTACATTTTATTGGGGACATGTTGGATACTGTACTTTGAATAGCGTGCTTGACATTACGGCCTATCGTAAAAAGCCTAATGGGTAGAGATGCTGAAACAGAATTGACCATACTTTATCAGTGGCAAGCGAGAGATGAGATGCACACAAGCTCTGTCTTTGGAACTAGATTGACTAGTTAGCATAAATCACCACAATCAAATTTCTATTAAATTGATTTATAAAGCCCTTTTTACATCAGCAGATGTCACAATTGCTTATACAGAAACCCAGCCTAAAACTCCAAAGAGCAAGCAATGCCGATGTAGAAGCACAGTGGCTGGGAAAAACTCCCTCTGTTCCCCCCAGAAAGATGAATTGTTCAAAGACTAGCTATGAAGTTTAGTGACACCTGGGCTCACCTTGTGGAAAGCATTTTTTTTCAGGAATATCACAGTCCTCGTAGAAACACCCCCAAATAGTTTGTCTTGGCTTGCCTTGGTCAACCCAACTTGTATTTGAAGCCAGATGAGAACCCCTGAACTGGACAAGTAAAAAACTCTGCCTACTATGATTGTTTGATTTGAATTAAAATTAATATTGCCAAAGCAACAGCAGACTTAAAATTGCTCAAAGTATCTGTAGGCTACTCATTAATTTGTTAAATTTGACTACAGCAGCGGATATGTATTAGGCCTAACCCCTGAACACATGGATGAATTAAAGATTCTGATCAACATGAGGTTATTCGCTATGACAGTCACCCCACACGGTTACCTGAGGGGATATACAGTATCTTTCACACAATGATGCAAGAAGGGAGTTGGAATGGAGTGTGAAAAGATCTTGCTGGAAGCTACGAGCATCGAGTACACAGTTCAGTAGCTAAGTGCATTCCTCCCCAACACAAGTCATATATTATGATCAACATGAGGTTATTAGTTATGGTACTCATTACACACAGTCACCTGAGGGGATATTCTTTTCACTGATGCAAGTTGGAATGAAGTGGAGATCTGTGGAATTATCTCTTTGGAAGCTAAGAACATCGAGTACACATCGAGCACAAGTGCCATCGTCATCAACACAAGTCATGAGTGTAAACATCTTATCCTGAGAACCCGAGATGTGCTTGTCTCTGACTGTAAAAACACACTAGTAAGGGCACGTAAAGGAATAGACTATACGTAACATAGTAAATAGTATGCTATGTTGCTTTTGGTATGGTTATATAAGACTGAAGGTTACTTAAGGCAAACGAGGTAAGGTGGTTGGTCATATAACACGAACTACTAGCAACCCAATGCTCGCGTGTTCGAATCTCAACACGGACAACTAGCAACTACTTACCATTACTTACAGTTGAAGTTGGAAGTTTACATACACTTAGGTTGGAGTCATTAAAACTGGTCTTTAAACCAGTCCACAAATTTCTTGTTAACAAACTATAGTTTTGGCAAGTCGGTTAGGACATCTTCTGTGTGCATGACACAAGTCATTTTTCCAACAATTGTTTACAAACATATTATTTCACTTATAATTCACTGAATCACAATTCCAGTGGGTCAGAAGTTTACATACACTAAGTTGACTGTGCCTTTAAACAGCTAGGAAAATTCCAGAAAATGATGTCATGGCTTTAAAAGTTTCTGATAGGCTAATTGACATCATTTGATTCAGTTGGAGGTGTACCTGTGGATGTATTTCAAGGCCTACCTTCAAACTCAGTGCCTTTTTGCTTGACATCATGGGAAAATCTAAAGACATCAGCCAAGACCTCAGAAAAAAATTGTAGACCTCCACAAGTCTGGTTCATTCCTGGGAGCAATTTCCAAATGCCTGAAGGTACTACGTTCATCTGTACAAACAATTGTACGCAAGTATAAACACCATGGGACCACGCAGCCATAATACTGCTCAGTAAGGAGACGCGTTCTGTCTCCTAGAGATTAACGTACTTTAGTGCGAAAAGTGAAAATCAATCCCAGAACAACAGCAAAGGACCTTGTGAAGATGCTGGAAGAAACAGGTACAAAAGTATCTATATCCACAGTAAAACGAGTCCTATATCGACATAACCTGAAAGGCTGCTCAGCAAGGAAGAAGCCACTGCTCCAAAACCCGCCATAAAAAAGCCAGACTACGGTTTGCAACTGCACATGGGGGACAAAGATTGTACTTTTTGGAGAAATGTCCTCTGGTCTGATGAAACAAAAATAGAACTGTTTGGTCATAATGACCATTGTTATGTTTAGAGGAAAAAGGGGGATGCTTGCAAGCCGAAGAACACCATCCCAACTGTGAAGCACGGGGTGGCAGCATCATGTTGTGGGGGAGCTTTGCTGCAGGAGGGACTGATGCATTTAAAAAATAGATAGTTTTCCTGCCTCATGATGCCATGTGGATATATTGAAGCAAAATCTCAAGACATCAGTCAGGAAGTGAAAGCTTGGTCGCAAATGGGTCTTCCAAATGGACAATGACCCCAAGCATACTTCCAAAGTTGTGGCAAAATGGCTTAAGGACAACAAAGTCAAGGTATTGGAGTAGCCATCACAAATCCCTGACCTCAAACCTATAGAAAACTTGTGGTCAGAACTGAAAAACCATGTGCAAGCAAGGAGGCCTACAAACCTGACTCAGTTACACCAGCTCTGTCAGGAGGAATGGGCCAAAATTCACCCAACTTATTGTGCGAAGCTTGTGGAAGGCTACCCAAAACGTTTGACCCAAGTTAAACAATTTAAAGGCAATGCTACCAAATACTAAATGAGTGTATGTACATTTCTGACCCACTGGGAATGTGATGAAAGAAATAAAAGCTCTGACATTTCACATTCTTAAAATAAAGTGGTGATCCTAATTGACCTAAGACAGGGAATTTTTACTAGGAATAAATGTCAGGAATTGTGAAAAACTGAGTTTAAATGCATTTGGCTAAGGTGTATGTAAACTTCCGACTTCAACTGAATCTACTTTGCATCTCCTAACCTTAACGTTAATCCCAGGGTTGAAAGTAGATTTAATTTCTTCCTGGTACAGGACCTCATATGACTATGTGTACATGCTCTTGAGTTAAGGCTTTCAAAAAATGTTATGGGCCTAATCACAGAACTACTCTGAACAAAAATATAAACGTAACATGCAACAATATTAAAATATTTGACTTAGTTACGGTTCATAAGGAAATCAGTCAATTTAAATAAAATCATTTGGTCCTAATCTATGGACTTCACATAACTGGGAATACAGATATGCATCTGTTGGTCACAAATACCTTTAAAAAAGGTAGGGGGTGGATCAGAAAACCAGTCCGTATCTGGTGTGACCACCATTTGCCTCATGCAGCACCACACATCTCCTTTGCATAGAGTTGATCAGGCTGTTGATTGTGGCCCGTGGAAAGTTGTCCCACTCCTCCTCAATGGCTGTGCGAAGTTGCTGGATATTTGCGGAAACTGGAGCACACTGTCGTCCATGTCAATCCAGAGCATCCCAAACATGCTCAATGGGGCTGTGCATTATCATGCTGAAACATGAGGTGATGGTGGCAGATGAATGGCACGACAATGGGCCTCAGCATCTCGTCACGGTATCTCTGTGCATTCAAAATGCCATTGATAAAATGCAATTGTGTTCGTTGTCCGTAGCTTATGCCTGCCCATACCATAACCCCACCGCCAACATGGGGCACTCTGTTCACAACGTTGACATTCGCAAACAGCTCACCCACACGACGCCATACATGCTGTCTGCCATCTGGTCGGTACAGTTGAAACTGGGATTCATCCGTGAAAAGCACGCTTCTCCAGCATGCCAGTGGCCATTGAAGGTGAGCATTTGCCCGCTGAAGTCCGTCAGGTCAAGACCCTGGTGAGGACAACAACCACGCAGATGAGCTTCGCTGAGACGCTTTCTGAGAGTTTTTGCTGAAATTCTTTGATAGTGCAAACACACAGTTTCGTCAGCTGTATGGGTGGCTGGTCTCTGACGATCACGCAGGTGAAGAAGCTCGAGGGGGAAGTCCTAGGCTGGCATGGTTACACGTGTACTGCGGTTGTGAGGCCAAATACTCTTAAATTACATTAGAGGAGGTTTATGGTAGAGAAATTAACATGACATTTTCTGGCAACATCTCTGGTGGACATTCCTGCACACAGTACGCCAATGGCACATTCCCTCAACTTGCGACGTCTGTGGCATTGTTGTGTAACAAAACTGCATATTTTAGAGTAGCCCTTTATTGTCACCAGCACAAAGTGCACCTGTTTAATGATCATGTTGTTTAATCAGCTTCTTGATATGCCACACCTGTCAGGTGGATGGATTATCGTGGCAAAGGAGAAATGCTTAATAACAGGGATGTAAGCAAATTTGTGCACAACATTTGAGAGAAATAAGCTTTTTGTTTGTATGGGATCTTTTATTTCAGCTCATGATTTTGCATTTATATTTTTGTTCATTTCATATAGATTCCCTTTTTAATTCAACAGGATCTCTGTGGGCGTAGTTGGTATGATTTATCATTAAATTGTTCAAATGTATTACCATTTTATTGTGGCATAAACACAACCAGTCATGATGTTTTCATCTGATTGTCAAAAAATCACTTCAAAGGGCTCCTTTGCCAGGCTAACTGCACGTTCATCCACTCACAACATATTTCCAACCTCCAAACAGTGGTGATTGGAAAGAGACATCTTTTACACAAAATACAAAGTGTAATGACATTTGACAATTGTCCTTAAGCGAGAATTTATGCGTCCACTGCTGTCTGAGCGCATCTCGGTGTCGGCCACTCGTCTCTGACTGACTTGAAAAAAGGTCAGTGTTCTCGTCGAACCACATCACATATTGGAGCATAGGCTATACCACCCGTTGTCAAGTCCATTCACTCATTTTTCATGCCTCTGACATGCGCTAATGATAAATAATGTTGTAATAGCCTTTTTTTGTACTTTTTACAAAAATAATTTCCCCCAATTTCATGATATCCAATTGGTAGTTACAGTCAAGTCCCATCGCTGCAACTCCCGTACGGACTCGGGAGAGGCAAAAAGTCGAGAGCCATGCGTCCTCCGTAACACGATCCTGCCAAGCCGCACTACTTCTTGACACACTGCTCGCTTAACCCGAAAGCCAGCCGCACCAATGTGTTGG
This sequence comes from Salvelinus namaycush, assembly GCF_016432855.1. NCBI lineage: Eukaryota > Metazoa > Chordata > Actinopteri > Salmoniformes > Salmonidae > Salvelinus > Salvelinus namaycush. Next base: position 39,500,574 of record NC_052308.1, read on the forward strand.
AGGAAACACTGTACAACTGGCGACTGAAGTCAGCGTGCATGCGCCCGGCCCGCCACAAGGAGTCACTAGAGCGCGATGGGACAAGGACATCCCGTCCGGCCAAACCCTCCCCTAACCTAGACGACCCTGGGGCAATTGTGCACCGCCTCATGGGTCTCCGAGTCGCGGCCGGCGGCAGTGACAACCAGGGATCGAACCCGGATCTGTAGTGATGCCTTAGACCGCTGCACCACTAGGGAGGCTTCAGCCTACAGTTTTCTTGACATTTTGTTTTAATTATTGTGATAGGCTCATGGTTTACCAGTATGGCGTACCCCCACTATTTATTTTGCCGGGACTCCATACTGGACCATACTACCTTGCTTAACCCTAACTTTAACCCCTAACCCCAACCTTAAGCCTAGCTACCGTTAGCCACCTAGCTAACGTTAGCCACATCAAATTGGAATTCGTAACATATTGTACGAATTTCAAATCGTAACATATTGTAATTTGTAACATAATATGAAATGGGTGATGGACATCCACAAATTAAGACATACCATACAAAACGTTACATATCATACTAATTGGTGTGTCCTGGATTTGCATTCACTATGTTGCGTCTAGCCCTGAGTCCAGGTTGGAAGGAAGGGTGGAACAGAACACACACACTTAACAACACAAGCCAAAACACTGAGCTGATTTCTGTTGATTTGATATCCTTGTTTTCCTATTACTACGCGCATAGTGCAGCCAGCCCAAGTGTCTCACTCCGACAGTTCAGCCGCTCTTAGTCTGAGTGAACAGTCTCCTCATTAAATCCTAGAAGTGATGATGTTTGTTTCTTCCACTTTAACGCTTTGAGACATATCCGTCCCTGAGGGCCTGCTGTACTGCCGAGGCCGAGAGACTCTGCCTTGGGGATTATGTGTGTGTGTGTGTGTGTGTGTGTGTGTGTGTGTGTGTTTGTGTGTGTGTATAGTTACTGTCTGTGTGCATGTCTGTGTTTTTGTGCATACTTTGCACCAGTCACTGTGATCAGCTCAAACGTTCTCTGAGTGGACACAGTTTATGTGAACATTTACACAGTAGGGGTGTGAAGGTTAAAACATTTAAACAAAATTGGGATCTTAACGTTAAGACAAATCCCTAATGGAAAAACACGTTGTTAATCCCCCCCCCACCCCCCACCCCCACAAAATTTAAATCACAGTGCAGCTGGGTCACCTGCTCTTTCTCTTTGTTAATGAAGCGAGAGTGTGTTCAGTTTTCGGTCTGTTGGGTGTTATTCCTTGATAGGCCCTGTTTACTGAAGTTTGCGAGACATTGCAAGCCAAGAAATTGCAAAATATAGCATCCCATTGCGAAATACAGATACACCTGTCTATAAAGGTCCCACAGTTGACAGTGCATGTCAGAGCAAAAACCAAGCCATGATGTCGAAGGAATTGTCTGTAGAGCTCTGAGACGACAGGATTGTGTTGAGGCACAGATCTGGGGAAGGCTACCAAAATATTTCTGCACCATTGAAGGTCCCCAAAAACACAGTGGCCTCCCTCATTCTTAAATGGAAGAAGTTTGGAACCACCAAAACTCTTCCTAGAGCTGGCCTCCCGTCCATACTGAGCAATCGGGGGAGAAGGGCCTTGGTCAGGGAGGTGACCAAGAACCCGATGGTCCCTCTGATAGAGATAGAGATGGGAGAACCTCCCAGAAGGACAACCATCTCTGCAGCACTACACCAATCATCCTCTCCAAGATGGCGTAGCAGTCAGACGTCTTTTGTCCTCGTCTTGTCGTGTCCCGTGTATATATCTTTTTATATATTTTTTTCTTCACATATATTTTTCTTAACCTCAACTTCAACAACTCTCCTGCAATCCGCCTCACCATATGTGGTATGGATCTACTATTTTCTTTACTTTTGAACCGGAACCCCCAACAGAAGCTAGCCAACTAACTAGCTACTAGCTAGTAGTCAGCTATCCACTGTTAGCGGTCATCAGCTACCTTTAGCCCGGACAACTCTCACCAGTCTGCACAGCGCGACTCAAACCAGAGCAAATTGGACTTATTTTTCTCAATTTCTCCGGATTCCTACCGCAAGCTCTGAACCTTTTCACCTGGATCATCGCAGCTAGCTAGCTGCTATCTAATTGTCCACTCCTGGCTAACGTCTCTGTCCCGAAGCAAGAACCAATTAGCCTGGAGCTAGCCATTGCTAGGCACATCTCCCGGCTAGCCGAAGAGGTCCATCAGCCACTCCTTGGGCTACAATACCTATTTTGCCAATTGGCCTGGACCCCTTTTACTGCCGACACGGAGCGCCGCCGACCCATCGCGACTGGACTACTGACGTAATTTGCCCGGGGGGGTTTTCAACTGGCTCCTCTGTCGCGACGTCCCCTGAATGCCCATCTGCTAGCCTGCTAACCGCGGCCCGCTAGCTGTCTAGAGCATATCGGACTGTTAGCTGAAGAGGCCCATCAGACAAATTCTTTGGCCACTATACCTATTTTGTCAATTGGCCTGGACCCTTGGACCACATGGAGCCCTGCTGATCCATGACAACTGGTCTGCCGATGTAACAGCACGAGGGGGCTACAACAGACTTCTTCCGTTGCGACGTCCCTCTAAGGCACTTCTGCTAGCTTGCTATCCCCGGCCTGTTAGCTGTCTGAATCGCCGTGTCTCCGGCCCGCCGAGCTACTCACTGGACCCCTATGATCACTTGGCTACGCATGGCTGTCCCTAATGTCAATATGCCTTGTCCATTGCTGTTTTGGTTAGTAATTATTGCCTTATTTCACTGTAGAGCCTCTAGCCAAGCTCAATACGCCTTAGTTAACCCTTTTAGTTCCACGTCCCACACATGTGGTGACCTCACCTGGTTTAAATGATGTTTCTAGAGACAATATCTCTCTCATCGTCACTCAATGCATAGGTTTACCTCCACTGTATTCACATCCTACCATACCTTTGTCTGTACATTATGCCTTGAATCTATTCTACTGTGCAACTTGCTCCTTTTACTCTCTGTTTCCCGAACGTACAAGACAACCAGTTCTTATAGCCTTTAGCCGTACCCTTATCCTACTCCTCCTCTGTTCCTCTGGTGATGTAGAGGTTAATCCAGGCCCTGCAGTGCCTAGCTCCACTCCCATTCCCCAGGCGCTCTCATTTGTTGACTTCCTTAACCGTAAAAGCCTTGGTTTCATGCATGTTAACATTAGAAGCCTCCTCCCTAAGTTTGTTTTATTCACTGCTTTAGCACACTCTGCCAACCCGGATGTCCTAGCCGTGTCTGAATCCTGGCTTAGGAAGGCCACCAAAAACCCTGAAATTTCCATCCCTAACTTTAACATTTTCCGACAAGATAGAACTGCCAAAGGGGGTGGAGTTGCAATCTACTGCAGAGATAGCCTGCAGAGTTCTGTCTTACTATCCAGGTCATGCTAGCCAGGTCTGTGCCCAAACAGTTCGAGCTTCTACTTTTAAAAATCCACCTTTCCAGAAACAAGCCTCTCACTATTGCCGTTGGCTTTAGACTACCTTCTGCCCCCAGCAGTGCCCTGGACACCGTATGTGAATTGATTGCCCCCCATCTATCTTCAGAGCTCGTGCTGTTAGGTGACCTAAACTGGGACATGCTTAACACCCCGGCCATCCTACAATCTAAGCTTGATGCTCTCAATCTCACACAAATTATCAATGAATTTACCAGGTACAACCGTAAACACGGTCACCCTCATAGATACCATCGTAACCAACCTGCCCTCCAAATACACCTCTGCTGTCTTCAACCAGGATCTCAGCGATCACTGCCTCATTGCCTGCGTCCGTAATGGGTCAGCAGTCAAACGACCACCCCTCATCACTGTCAAACGCTGCCTAAAACACTTCAGCGAGCAGGCCTTTCTAATTGACCTGGCCCGGGTATCCTGGAAGGATATTGACCTCATCCCGTCAGTAGAGGATGCCTAGTTATTCTTTAAAATTGCTTTCCTCACCATCTTAAATAAGCATGCACCATTCAAAAATAATAGAACGAGGAACAGATATAGCCCATGGTTCACTCCAGACCTGACTGCACTTGACCAGCACAAAAACATCCTGTGGCATACTGCTTTAGCATCGAACAGCCCCCGCGATATGCAACTTTTCAGGAAAGTTAGGAACCAATATACACAGGCAGTTAGGAAGCAAAGGCTAGCTTTTTCAAACAGAAATGCTCATCCTTTAGCACAAACTCCAAAAAGTTCTGGGACACTGTAACGTCCATGGAGAATAAGAGCACCTCCTCCCAGCTGCCCACTGCACTGAGGCTAGGAAACACTGTCACCACCGATGAATCCGTGATAATTGAGAATTTCAATAAGCGTTTTTCTACAGCTGGCCATGCTTTCCACCTGGCTACCCCTACCCCGGTCAACAGCCCTGCACCCCCCCACAGCAACTTGCCCAAGTCTCCCCCATTTTTCCTTCACCCAAATCCAGATAGCTGATGTTCTGAAAGAGCTGCAAAATCTGGACCCCTAAAATCAGCTGGGCTAGACAGTCTGCACCCTCTCTTTCTAAAATGATCTGCTGAAATTGTTGCAACCCCTATTACTAGCCTGTTCACCCTCTCTTTTGTATTGTCTGAGATTACCAAAGATTGGAAAGCAGCTGCAGTCATCCCCCTCTTCAAAGGGGGACACACTCTTGACCCAAACTGCTACAGACCTATATCTATCCTACCCTGCCTTTCTAAGGTCTTCGAAAGCCAAGTTAAGAAACAGATCACCGACCATTTCGAATCCCACCGTACCTTCTATGCTATGCAATCTGGTTTCCGAGCTGGTCATGGGTGCACCTCAGACACGCTCAAGGTCCTAAACGACATCATAACCGCCATCGATAAGAGACATTACTGTGCAGCCGTATTCATCGACCTGGCCAAGGCTTTCGACTCTGTCAATCACCACATTCTTATCGGCAGACTCAACAGCCTTGGTTTCTCAAATGACTGCCTCGCCTGATTCACCAACTACTTATCTGATAGAGTTCAGTGTGTCAAATCGGAGGGCCTGTTGTCCGGACCTCTGGCAGTCTCTATGGGGGTGCCACAGGTTTCAATTCTCGGGCCGACTCTTTTCTCTGTATACATCAATGATGTTTGTTCTTGCTGCTGGTGATTCTCTGATCCACCTCTATGCAGACGACACCATTCTGTATACTTTAGGGCCTTATTTGGACACTGTGTTAACTAACCTCCAGACGAGCTTCAATGCCATACAACTCTCATTTTGTGGCTTCCAAATGTTCTTAAGTGCAAGTAAAACTAAATGCATGCTCTTCAACCGATCGCTGCCCACACCTGCCCGCCCTTCCAGCATCACTACTCTCGGCAGTTCTGACTTAGAATATGTGGACAACTACAAATACCTTGGTGTCTGGTTAGACTGTAAACCCTCCTTCCAGACTCACATTAAGCATCTCCAATCCAATATTAAATCTAGAATCGGCTTCCTATTTTGAAACAAAGCATCCTTCACTCATGCTGCCAAACATACCCTCGTAAAACTGACTATCCTACCGATCCTTGACTTCGGCGATGTCATTTTACAAAATCGCCTCCAACACGCTACTCCGCAAATTGGATGCAGTCTATCACAGTGCCACCCATTTTGTCACCAAAGCCCCTTATACTACCCACCACTGCGACCTGTATGCTATCGTTGGCTGGCCCTCGCTTCATATTCGTCGCCAAACCAACTGGCTCCAGGTCATCTATAAGTCTTTGATAGGTAAAGCCCCGCCTTATCTCAGCTCACTGGTCACCATAGCAGCACCCACCCATAGCACGGGCTCCAGCAGGTATATTTCACTGGTCACCTCCAAAGCCAATTCCTCCTTTGGCTGCCTTTCCTTCCAGTTCTCTGCTGCTAGTGACTGGAACGAATTGCAAAAATCACTGAAGCTGGAGACTCATATCTCCCTCACTAGCTTTAAGCACCAGCTGTTAGAGCAGCTCATAGATCACTGCACCTGTGCATATCCCATCTGTAAATAGCCCACCCAACTACCGCATCCCCATACTGTATTTATTTTATTTATTTTGCTGCTTTGCACCCCGGTATCTCTACTTGCACACTCATCTTCTGCACATCTATCACTCCAGTGTTTAATTGCTATATTGTAATTATTTCGCCACTATGGCCTATTAATTGCCTTACCTCCTTTATACTTCCTCATTTTCACACACTGTATATAGATGTTTTCTATTGTATTATTGACTGTATGTTTGTTTGTTCCATGTGTAACTCTGTGTTGTTGTTTGTGTCGCACTGCTTTGCTTTATCTTGGCCAAGTCGCAGTTGTAAATGAGAACCTGTTCTCAACAAGCCTACCTGGTTAAATAAAGGTGAAATAAAATAAAACATTTCAAAATGCCTTTATGGTAGATTGGCTAGACGGATGCCACTCCTCAGTAAAAGGCACATAACAGCCCGCTTTGAGTTTGCCAAAGGGCACCTAAAGACTGACCATGAGAAACAAGATTCTCTGGTCTGATTAAACCAATATTGATATCTTTGGCCTGAATACCAAGCATCACGTCTGGAGGAAACCTGGTACCATCCCTATGGTGAAGCATGATGGTGGCAGCATGGTGGTGGCAGCATCATGCTGTGGTGATGTTTTTTCAGATGCAGGGACTGGGAGACTAGCCAGGATAGAGGCAAAGATGAACGGAGCAAAGTATAGATAGATCCTTGATGGAAACCTGCTCCAGAGCACTCAGGACCTTAGACTGGGGTGAAGGTTCACCTTCCACCAAGACAATGACTCTGAGACAACGCAGGAGTGGCTTCGGAACAAGTCTCTGAATGTTCTTGAGTGGCTCAGCCAGAGCCCGGACTTGAACCCGATCTAACATCTCTGGAGAGACCTGAAAATAGCTGTGCAGCGATGCTCCCCATCCAAACTGACAGCTCGAGAGGATCTGCAGAGAAGAATGGGAGAAACTCTCCAAATACAGATGTGCCAAGCTTGTAGCGTCATGCCCAAGAAGACTCGAGACTGTAATCGCTGCCAAAGGTGCGTCAACAAAGTACGAAGTAAACGGTCTGAATACTTATGTAAAATGTCATATTTCAGTTTTTTTATCAATTAGCAAAAATGTCTAAATACCTGTTTTTGCTCTGTCATTATGGGGTTGTGTGTGGTGTGTGTGTGTGTGTGTGTGTATATATATATATATATATATATATTGGTGAGGGGAAATAAAACAATTTAATTCATTTTGAGAATAAGTCTGACGTAATAAAGTGGAACAAGTCAAGGGGTCTAAATACTTTCCGAATGCACTGTATATGAATGTGATTGATATAACTTCATTGCCCGGCACTAGCTGTCATACATACTGTACCAAATATTCTGTAATGTGAATTGACGTGGAATTTTATGCATTTTTCTTATCATTTGTCACATCCCTATTACAGAGGCACATTTCAGATGGCAGTCATCCCAGTGGTGGAGTCTGGAGACAAAAGCAGTGAAGCATTTGCATGATGTCATGACATTAGCATGTTGGCATCATATCACAGGAAATAACTACAGTTAGATGGACCACACATTTTCCTGGAAGATTTGGACCCAACGCCTTTCACTTACTTGATTTAGAGTTCTCTTTTAAAAACTTTTTGTGTAACTTTCCATGACGGATGAAGTTACAGTATGCTATTATATTACCATAAATTACAATAGCCTCTGTTGTGTCCAAATTGTGGGGGAAGAAATGCTGAGGTAGTTAGTTTTGGAGGCAAAAAGAGCAGTGTTTTGGTGCAGTAGAGTTGGTGCTCTATCGATGCTGTTGACATACCCCCTGTGGGGACAATGCAAATGTTTCACTTCCCCCAACACAAACATCTCACCCCCCTCTGGTAGCAAAGCCTTAATTAATGAGACATTTGAATATCATGGCCTTTTCTTCTGACATTTTCATATTTCAATGACATTGTTCCAGGCATTTCTCAATGAAAGACTGCTCTCATTTATTGTCTAAGTGGCTGTTGCGTTACACAAAATGGGATCCTGATTCTGGAAGTGAAATAGTGGAATGCTTAGACTGTTTTTGTCATCCTAACTTCAGATCCAGTTCAGAATTAGCCTGACACCAGGTTATGGGGTGACAGGCAAGCTAGTTGTTTGGCCACATCTCTGTGCATCGCTCCCTGCCTTCCCATCACACTGTTAAAGGAGCTAGTGGATGTCTGTTGTTGACAGGATTAGTCCCCAGTCTTGTGACGTGTGTTCCTCAAAGCAGAGACGACCTACCCCCTCCCCAGCCTGGTAACCACTTAGCTAGTGGATTCTAGACCAGAGCTGGGCGATATGGACGAAAACCGTATCACGATAAATTGACTGAATTATCACTAATGATAAATAACGATTAGTTTTATAACATTGTGGACCACATTGGTTTTTATATTACCATTAAAACGACTTGTAGTTGTAGCTTACAATTGTCCCATTCATTAACAATCACCCATTATTCGCAAATGTCAGCAAATGTCAATGATACGTGGTTGAGAAGCGATTCATTGAGGTGTATTGAATGAGCTGTATTAAATGGGTTTCTTTCTATGTCATTGGCGCTGTTGGTTGTTACCTTTCACACTGCCACTGTCCTTGGAGGGGAGATTATTACTATTCGAGAAATGAAGGCCTACACCCCTCTTGTGTCGAGGTATAATCATCAACCATGAGCACTGAGATCTCTGTTACTTTGGCTGTGGCTTTCAGGGCAGCCCACGGCAAGGTCAGACCTTTTAATCTGGAACACAGTTGGTCCAGGAGGATCCAGAGCTTTTGTCTCTGCTCTGTTATGATCTGAGCTATTATTCACCTCTCTGGTGCCATGGCGCATCAGACATGAGCACTTGCGGCCATTCTGATGACGTGTCATTATTGTCACAATGCATGTAATCAACATTTTATAGCATAGTTATTGGACAATTGCTCTTTTCGATGGGAATTTATGAGAACTCCCCTCTGTAAAACAGTATATTGGCAGATGTATTGGTATCGGTACATTTTTTTCCCTCCCCCCAAAAATCGGAATTGGTATTGGACCCCCAAAAAAACCATATCGGTCGGACTCTACAGATGAGTGATAACACATTTTGTTTGCTTGTGTCCGCCTCCACCTCTGTGTCTGTCTGTTTGCCTGTCTGCGTAGGGGTGCGGTCAGGCCTATGTTTTCATTACACAAAAGGGAGATTCTGTGGCCCAACTGATGGAAGCAGATGGCTGGTAACAAAATATCATTACATTTCCACTCCAAGTAGTGCTGCCGCACAGTCAAACAGTAATATAAGCCGCTGCAGCTTTTTTCTGGACGGCCAGGGGATTGTGGCAGGGCATTACCAGCTAAGGCAAAGAGCTGCACTTCTCTCACTAAGACCCTTCTTTATTTTCCCAAGTTTTTCTTCTGTGTGTGTGTGTGTGTGTGTGTGTGTGTGTGTGTGTGTGTGTGTGTGTTTTGACGGATGGATGGAGTAACTTTGGTATTGCATTCATGTCCAACATGCAGCTTGACCTTGTCTGTATTGATGTGTTTTTGATGTAGACATCCTTCATCGATAACCCTTTTGAGTCTGTACAATCTGTGCAGCAATGAATGGATATGGATGAGAACTTGGGCGTCCTTCCTTCAGACACGCGAACCATTCAACTGTCCAATAAACCCCTTAGAGAATGTGGAATGGAAGTTATTGAACGTCTTCGATGACAGTGCCCACTGCCTAGTGCAGGGGTGGGCAACATACCGCGGACCCATTCAATCCAGCCCAGGGGAAAGGATTCTTTTGGTTATACTTTTTTTTTTTTAACACTCCAGAATATAAAGACATTATGTAGAAATTATAATGGACCTATACGTCTTCAAATAACTGCCCGTTTTCTGGCCCGCTTTTGACGAATCGGTTCGGGGAAAAAATCTACCTGGGAGTTCTGAAAGCCCCAGCCACCCTTCAACCAGTCAATATCAGACAGCTGGTGTTCTCATTTGCTTGTAGCCTACAACAAGCATGTTGGCTACACTACTGTATTACAATTGGCAATATAGGCCACCTAATGATTATTATCCAGTGTCCAGCATGCACTGGTCGTGCTGAGGAGTCAAAAATATGGTCCAACTCGCAGTGTTGCACTAGGGAAATATTCTCAATCCCTTGCTGAATGAAAATCACCCACAATTTCAGTTTTCGTTCAGAAGATCAACTAGCAACATCAAAGCAACTTTGTAACAACAGACCCGCCAGTGTTTTCAAATCTGCGCTCCTGTGCATCATCAGCTGTCGCACAGACAGACAGACAGACAGACAGACACACAGACGGACTGACAGCCAGGAGCCAATATTATTAACCGATACGACATGCATTTGGCAGCTAAATTGCACTTTTATTCTGTATCACTCAACTGTCATTTACAGTGCCTTCAGAAAGCATTCACACCCCTTGACCTTCTCCACATTTTGTTGTGTTACAGCCTGATTAAAAGTGGATTCTTTTGGCATTGTGTCACTGGCCTACACACAACACCCCATAATGTCAAAGTGGAATTATGTTTTTTGACATTTTTACAAATTAATTTAAAAAAATTAGTCTGAAATGTCTTGAGTCAATTAGTATATAACCCCTTTGTTATGGCAAGTCTAAATAAGTTCAGGAGTAAACGTTTGCTTAACAAGTTGCATGGACTCACACTGTGTGCAGTAATAGTGTTTAACATGATTTTTGAAGTACTACCTCATCTCTGTACTACACACGTACAATTATCTGTAAGGTCCCTCAGTCGAGCAGTGAATTTCCAACACAGATTCAACCACAATGACCAAGGAGGTTTTCCAGTGCCTTGCGAAGAAGGGTACCTATTGGTAGATGAGTACATAAAAAAAGAATATATAATAATAAATATAAAAAAGCAGATATTGAATATTAATTACACTTTGGATGGTGTATCAATACACCCAGTCACTACAGAGATACAGGCATCCTTCCTAACTCAGTTGCCGGAGAGGAATGAAACCGCTCAGGGATTTTACCATGAGGCCAATGGTGACTTTAAAATAATTACAGAGTTTAGTGGCTGTGATAGGAGAACTGAGGATGAATCAACAACATTGTAGTTACTCCACAACACTAACCTAAATTACAGAGTGAAAAGAAGGAAGCCTGTACAGAATAAAAATATTACAAAACATGTATCCTGTTTGCAATAAGGCACTAAAGTAAAACTGCAAAATAAAAATACATTTAGCAAAGAAATGTACTTCATGTCCTGAAAACAAAGGTTTATGTTTGGGGCAACTCCAACACATCACTGAGTACCACTCTTCATATTTTCAAGCATGGTGGTGGCTGCATCATGTTATGGGTATGCTTGTCATCGGCAAGGACTAGGAATGTTTTTACGATAAGAAATGGAATAGAGCTAACCAAATGCAAAATCCGAGAGAAGCTTGGTTCAATCTGCTTTCCGGGGGACACTGGGGGACAAATTCACCTTTCAGCAGTACTTTAACCTGCTGAAAAACACAAAACTCAAGGCCAAATATACACTGGAGTTGCTTACCAAGATGACATTAAATGTTCCTGAGTGGCCTAGTTACAGTTTTGACATAAATCTACTAGAAATGGCTGTCTAGCAATGATCAACAACCAACTTGACAGAGCTTGTAGAATTTTAAAAAGAATAATGCAAATATTGTACAATCCAGGTGTGCAAAGCTCTTAGAGACTTACTCAGAAATACTCCCAGCTGTATAATGAGGCTCGTTTGTAATGAGAGGGATATAGCTAGATACAGGCCTATGTATTTTTGACGTGTTGCTGGATAGATCAGAGGAACAGAAATTATCAATAGGCATATGCATCATAATTACCTGGAGAAATCTGACCTGCAATTTGTGCACCAAGCTTCTGTACTTATAATTCGTAAAACCTTCATTTTGATCATTTTGAAGTAACCCAAATGGTGAATGAATCTTTCATCTATACATTTCGAGATATATTAAACCAGGCTGCCTTAATCGGCACCCAGGGAGCAGTTGTTGTTGGGAGTTAAATGCCTTGCTCAAGGGCAGAACGACAGATTTATCCACACTGCCCGGCTCGGGGATTCGAGCCCAACACTTTTAACTGCTAGGCTACCTGCCACCCCAAGTGATACATAGTCCTGTTATAATCTGGTTAATTAAGAGTCATCTCTCCTGCACATCCCTTAGTTAGCTACCTAGCGCTGCCTGCCTGTGATCCTGGCTGTTATTTTAAGAGTGAATATTATTATCTTAAAGCTAGACGCCTTAGGTGCTACATCCATTTTTTTAACTTATAAATGAATGATACATACCCATTTTTTGATTCTTACAAATGCCTCATGAGTTTAGGTCCACTGTCGTACCTCATCAGAACCCAAAATATGAGCTTGTTTTATTCCCAAAATGTTTTAAACGGAAATGTAAACAAACACTAAATAGCCTCAACATAGTTAAAAATGTGATATCATGGATGGGCAGTCCTTGCATCCCTAACTCTGTCAATTTTTCAACCCAATCCCTTAGCATTTCAGCGAAACGGGCAGTACGGTATTGGTTCTCTACTAACATCAAAGGCCAGTTAAATAGGAAGGGAGGTGCAGGCTGGTTTTGGCACTGCAAGGGCAGGCAGGCTTAGTGGAGAGAGAGAGAGGCTGGCTGCATACCAAATGGCATCCTATTCCCATAGAGGTCTGGTTAAAATGAGTGAACTATGAAGGGGAATAAATGGTGCCGTCTCATACATACCCACTGTTTGGGGTTGGAGTGCATGCAGAGTTCTTCTACTATCACGGTATTGCGTTATAGTATTGATGGACAGAATTTTTATTTAATAATTTGGCCTGTTGACAGCCAGGCTAAGTACCTCATCACCAGCAGCAGTAGAGAGTACTTGGGGAAAAGAGTGGACTGACCTACAAGTTGCTAAATGAATTTAACAAGGAAAGAACATGTAGTTGACCAAATTCACATTAAGGTGTAGTTGACTAATAAAAAAGTTGTTTTGATAATGAAGGATGAAAGTGTTATTGGCCAACACAAGGGCCTCTTGTGGGTGTTATGGATTTTCCTTATTTATGGACAAAGGCCTACAGTATTTACAGTTTAATCTTTAATGTCAGTCGTCCAACCTTCATTGTCCAGGTTACTCACAGACTGCAGGGGTGAAGAACACCTCAATGACGTGCCGTGGATGTGTGATATTATTCACTATAGGCTAGTCGTTACAGCAGAATTTATTTCTCAATCGATATCTGGACAATTCGCACAGGGGCCCATAACTCCTGATAATGGCCTGAGAAATGACCTGGGAAGCACCCAGCACTTAAGCTCTATAATTTCCACATGTTAAAAACATCACTTTACTCCCAATAAATTCACTGTGGCAGTATGTGATACTGTGTACGTATGTATGCCCAAGAGCATGGACTGTATCCCTCTATTGGTGTGATGATTATGGGGAACACAGAACAGGGCAGGGAGTGTACAGTACAGTCTAGTGCAGTACAGTTAAGCCCTGGAGAGTTCATTATATTCTCTCTAGGCAACCGCAGACCAATAAAAAAAAACATATTTTTTTTAAAGACAAATTAGGAAGGTAATTCAGTCGGGGTCTCAGTTTACTGTCGAGATTTAGAATAATCGAATACACAAGGTACAATTGACAAAAATTCAGCAGTCACTCAATTAGCCCATGTCAGCATTTTCTTTTTCTTTTTATAGCAACCATGGTCGAATTACCAACCGGGGTAATCAGTTATCATATTAAAAACTGCAAACATTTGCCTCCACCCTACAGTAAAATGTGTAGAATTGCTAGCTAGCTGTAAAACTGCTAACTAACTTTTTTTTTTCCTTCTCTTCGCTGCCATGAGGGGGGCTGCTAAAATGTTTTGCTCGCAAGGTGGAGAGGTATGGATGTGGGTTTACAGACCCACGAGCAACTGCGGCCCCTCAGTTGCCCGTCCCTGCTCTAGACAGACTGGTTGCTTCCAGCAATGTATCAATGCTCCAGCTTAACGTCTGTACAAATTGCAGCGTCAGTTAGGACGAGTTGAAAATGTGAAGCGCATCACCAGTAACGTCACTGCCGTATCCACTTGCTGCCCTAGCTAAGGTTAAGCTCAACTACGCAAACTCGTGTCTTGTTGGGAGAGTTGTCTGTCTGAAGAGGAGGCTCCCCGGACCAATTTGATCCCCTTTCGAAATGCCAGAGAGAAGCCATTCTCTCCAGACCTTGTTCTGTTGCTGCTTACAATGCTCCAATGTCTGGGATATCCAATACTATTAAGTTCAGTACATTAAAGTAGAGTAGACTTCAGTAAACTCTAGTACAGTCTAGTTAGTAGAGTCGTCAGTACATATAGTTCTGGGTGGGCAGGTAGAAGTGGTTGTTGTGAATGAAAGCAGGGAGACGTTTGTGACCTGTCATGTTTTTGACCTGTCATTTACCCTGCTGTGTGTCTAATCTGGTTAATGGTTTTCACCAAAGCCCCTGATACACTTAATCACCTAGCTGAGCAGACCACACCATTAAAGCTACAGTATGGGATTTGTGAAGCTGTTTAATGGTCAGGCCGTTTAGCTGTGGCTGAATGAATCCACTGGGTGGGCTGATGTCTATCGTTAGTAAGTTATGACTGCAAGTTAAGACCTGGAGATGTGGGGTCCTTATTAGACCACTTACTGTACAATACAGAGAGATACGCAGTGCATATTTAAAGTCTGTTCTGCTTTTAGAGCACACATTTAAGTGTGTAGTTTAGATATGAATTTGTTTAATTCAACATTGACTTCTCCTCAGGAAGTCTTACCGTTTTTTCCTCAGCCACACAATGGAACAATGGGTGATCAACAGTACCATGATTAATACAGAGGAAAAGCCAGAAAGTTTTTCTTTTTTCTTTTACACCACACTGTGTGGTGAGGGAAGAGGGGGCATGCTGGAGACTACATTACATGACTTAGAGCTTATTCCCATTGAAGAGAGTTAATGTAGAGGTATTGGGACAAAATTTCAATTGACATAATATGTACATAAAGTTTTCAATTCACATTAGCAACAGGAATGTCAGGAGCCGAGAGAGGGTTCGGTGATGCTCTTGCTTCGCAGCTGAAATGCACCATAAATGTCACAGTAGCCACTAGCCGGTATGCTAAGCACAAAGATACTGGTAACATGCAAACTATTCAACTAGCTAATGTTAAGTAAGCAACTTTTCATGCATCTGCCATTCCACTCTTGAATAATGCAACGATTCACAGGCATGTACGGGCATTTAAATGGTTTATTCTCTCGTCCATACATATAAATGTAGCTGCAAGACAAACAACCAAAGTGGCACAGCTGCTAGCTGATGTTAGCTAACATTTGCTTCATCAAGTAATTTCAGCATAGAAAAAATGAAAGTTTAGCCCTCTCATACGAATATGAAAGTACAGTAACGTTACCGTACAGTGTTATTCATATTATACAGGGCTAGCTAAACTTAATGTCTACATCCTCCTCACATGCTAAGTTGGCTAGCTAATTACCTGAATGCTAACGTCAGCCAACATAAGCGAAATAATAGCTAGATTGCTTTTTGTCCTACCTTGCTTCATTTCATTAATATTATGCAAATCGTTCCATGAAAAAAAGCAAATTGCGACTGAAAAAGTTCTTAATTCACTTTGCAGTTGATGCTTGTGTTCCTGATTTTGCTTTTGCATTGACATACTTGTGACCGACCGCCTAGATTAGGTGAGGCATCACTACAGACCCGGGTTTGATCCAAGGTTGTGTCACAGCCGGCCATGACCGGGAGACCCATGATGCGGGTTTGGCCGGCCGGGATTTCCTTGTCCCATCGCGCTCTAGCAACTCCTTGTGGTGGGCTGGGCGCCTGCAAGCTGACTTCGGTCGCCAGCTGGACAGTGTTTCCTCTGACACATTGGTGCGGCTGGCTTCCGGGTTAAGAGAGCAGTGTGTCTTGGCAGGGTTGTGTTTCGTATTTACAGATGGCATACAAGTTTGTTATTAAGGCACATGAAAGTGCACATGTTCCAGTAGCCATTTCTGCTAAAAAATACATTTTTATTATTATTATTATTTTTTAAATTCTAATGCCTCTCCTGTGAAGTTGTGGCGTGCAACATATGCCTAACTTCTTGAAGCAGGCCACAAATGACGGAGGTTTGATATTCCCTTAAATCTACTGGGTCAATTTCAGAGTAAACGGCTTTTAACCCTTTGACACATACCAACAAAACATTATTTACAACATCCAGTTTCGATTGATGCAACAGTCAGTATTTGAGTTGGCCACACAGAAACATTTTGCACAAACACAGTCCTTACAAAGTTATTTCCTGAATGTGACCAGTTTATTTTTGGATGCAGTGTTCAGACATTCACAGAAGTAGCAACAGCATAACACAATCATCCAAACTGGAAAATGTAGGCTACATTAGTCCTTGCGCTAACTGAGGAAAGATTGATGTAACACAAGCTGTTATATTTAGCTAACTCTCAGCTGACAGAAACCACAATATCAATTAGCTACTATTTACAATTCATCACATAACGGGTGAGCTCACCATTGATCGAAATAATTCAGTAAAACACTTTCAAAAAATCAGTAGTAATCCAACGATGGGTAGTTTGTGCGCGTTGGTGGCAAATTACACGCATAGATGGCAAATAGCTTAGCAGTAGCTGATCATAAGCAGTACAACCTTCAAAAAGGTATTTTACACACATCATAAGTATCCATTACAATCTATGCAATAATTGGAATGCATGATTTATCACCAGTACTTGAAATGTGAATAAAACTGTAAATACATTATGCTCCATACATACATACATACATACATGGCTCCCGAGTGGCGCAGCGGTCTAAGGCACTGCATCTCAGTGCAAGATTGGGAGTCACATAGGTGCACAATTGGCCCATCATTGTCTGGATTTGACTGGGGTAGGCCGTCATTGTAAATAAAAAAACTTTTTTTACTGACTTGCCTAGTTAAATAAAGGTTAAATAATAAATAAAAAAATACTAATAATACATACTGTATGCTACAGTAGAAACGACAACCCGATATACAGAAAAGGCACTTACTTTGATAGGAACTCACATGAGTGACCGGCTCAAATCGGCCTTATATAGCAAAATATAGCAAAATTGGGTAAAAGTAGAGACTCAGAGATACAAAATGGTATATCATGCACTACATTTTTGAGGAACAATGGGAAAGTAATTCTGCTTTGAAATTTGTAAACTCGCTTTTGTGAAAAGGGCCTTTGAATGTTTTGGTACCTACTGGACAGCTCTCCTTTTTCTACACCTATTCAGCATTGTTCACACCCTCTTAAGGGGCGACCCAATCTCTTCAAGGATTCACATGTGAGGTCATGTGCTAAACAGTGAGTAGTGTAGTAAAGATTAAGACAAAAAGTGGTAGTAGCCTACAATAAGGAAAAATTCCAGGTTAACGAAGTGTCCAGATAAGAATAATTTATAAATATTAGATGTCGCTTACACACTTGTCTAAATTGATGGGTCATGTGAAAGAAATGCGAGAACCCCCAGCCACATCCAGTGGTGAAAAAAGTACTGAATTGTCATACTTGAGTAAAAGTATAAATAATTTCAAATTCCTTATTAAACCAGACAGCACAATTATTTTTGTATTTAATTTTTTTTTTTTTGGACTGATAGCCAGGGGCACACTCCAACACTCATAGACATAATTTACAAACGAAGCATTTGTGTTTAGTGAGTCTGCCAGATCAGATGCAGAGATGACCAGGGATGTAAAGTGACAAGTGTGACAAGTGACAAGTGTATGAATTGGACAATTTTCCTGTCAAAATGTAACGAGTACTTTTGGGTGTAAGAGAACATGTATGGAGGAAAAAGTACATTATTTTCTTTCGGAATGTAGTGAAGTTAAAGTTGCCAAAAATATAAATAGTAAAATAATGTACAGATACCCCCAAAAAATACTTAAATAGTACTTTCATGTATTTTTACTGAATGACCTTACACCACTGCCCAAATGCCTTCACACCAGTACATTAGCATGCTTTATATACTGTTACACACACACACACTTATCACATAGTATTCCATACATAAGTTAAGGCCATACAACCTGAGTTGAAACCAGAGTGAGGTGCACATGTACAGTCGTGGCCAAAAGTTTTAAGAATGACACAAATTTTCACAAAGTCTGCTGCCTCAGTTTGTATGATGGCAATTTGCATATACTCCAGAATGTTATGAAGAGTGATCGGATGAATTGCAATTAATTGCAAAGTCCCTCTTTGCCATGCAAATGAACTGAATCCCCCCAAAACATTTCCACTGCATTTCAGCCCTGCCACAAAAGGACCAGCTGACATCATGTCAGTGATTCTCTCGTTAACACAGGTGTGAGTGTTGACAAGGACAAGACTGGAGATCACTCTGTCATGCTGATTGAGTTCGAATAACAGACTGGAAGCTTCAAAAGGAGGGTGGTGCTTGGAATCATTGTTCTTCCTCTGTCAATCATGGTTACCTGCAAGGAAACACGTGCCGCCATCATTGCTTTGCACAAAAAGGGCTTCACAGGCAAGGATATTGCTGCCAGTAAGATTGCACCTAAGTCAACCATTTATCGGATCATCAAGAACTTCAAGGAGAGCGGTTCAATTGTTGTGAAGAAGGCAAGAAAGTCCAGCAAGCACCAGGACCGTCTCCTAAAGTTGATTTAGCTGCGGGATCGGGGCACCACCAGTACAGAGCTTGTTCAGGAATGGCAGCAGGCAGGTGTGAGTGCATCTGCACGCACAGTGAGGCAAATACTTTTGGAGGATGGCCTGGTGTCAAGAAGGGCAGCAAAGAAGCCACTTCTCTCCAGGAAAAACATCAAGGACAGACTGATATTCTGCAAAAGGTACAGGGATTGGACTGCTGAGGACTGGTGTAAAGTCATTTTCTCTGATGAATCCCCTTTCCGATTGTTTGGGGCATCCGGAAAAAATATTGTCCGGAGAAGACAAGGTGAGCGCTACCATCAGTCCTGTGTCATGCCAACAGTAAAGCATCCTGTGACCATTCATGTGTGGGTTTGCTTCTCCGTCAAGGGCCTAAGAACACAGCCATGAATAAAGAATGGTACCAACACATCCTCAGAGAGCAACTTCTCCCAACCATCCAGGAACAGTTTGGTGAGGAACAATGCCTTTTCCAGCATGATGGAGCACCTTGCCATAAGGCAAAAGTGATAACTAAGTGGCTCGGCGAACAAAACATCAATATTTTGGGTCCATGGCCAGGAAACTTCCCAGACCTTAATCCCATTGAGAACTTGTGGTCAATCCTCAAGAGGCGGGTGGACAAACAAAACCCCACAAATTCTGATAAACTCCAAGCATTGATTATGCAAGAATGGGCTGCCATCAGTCAGGATGGCCCAGAAGTTAATTGACAGCATGCCAGGGAGGATTGCAGAGGTCTTGGAAAAAGAAGGGTCAACACTGCAAATATTGACTCTTTGCATCAACTTCATGTAATTGTCAATAAAAGCCTTTGACACTTATGAAATGCTTGTAATTATACTTCAGTATTCCACAGTAACATCTGACAAAAATATCTAAAGACACTGAAGCAGCAAACTTTGTGGAAATTCATATTTGTGTCATTCTCAAAACATAAACAGATGCATGCGCCATATATTTATGTGGTGGACACTTGATACGGTCACATGATATTGTTGTGGTATGTCACAAAATCATGTTACTACCACACATATCAACATTCATTTTATGTATCAATATTTTGCTAAGTCTTGCTAAGTAGATGGGTCTCTACAGAAGGTGTAAACAGTACAGGCAAATGGTTACTTGCATAGTAGCAATATCAGAAATAGATGTTAATATAAATAAAATAATATACTGTATGTACAAGAACATGATCAATAATGATATCAATGATCGACGAGGTAGTTATATGCATACAATCAAGGGTAAAGTGGCTGAGCAGCAGGATCAAAAAAAATAGTTGCAGCAACGTGTTAGGAGAGAGCCTGTTTCTGTCGTGCCCTTGACTTTGGTGCAGTGCATGTGATGTCCATAACCTCTTTGTTGCAAAACTCCCTGATCTTCTCAGAAATATACATTTGTCTAGCTGTGTCCAGTCAAGGTGGTGCTTGTACAGGCAGACCGTCTATGGGTCGAAGGATGTCAGCTTTGTGCAGCAGCTGAAACCTGGTCTCGACAGTCCGAACACTCCTTGGCAACAACAACACCAGGCTCCAGAGCATCGAAGCTGTTAAACAGGGAATAACAACAACGAAGAAATCAGAAGACATTACAACCCTGCACAACATCAATTCACCTCCCAAGTTTAGAGAAGAAGAATAACCTCATTCAATGCAATGAAATTTATTTTCACCTGAAGTGCTGGTACTGCTTGATCTGTGGCAGCATCCTGAAGTACAGAGTCAGATGTTGTTGCCAGCCATAGCTTTCCACCAGCACCGTACCATCCTCCAGTCCAACCAGCTGTGGGATATTGACCCGTTACAGTGCTGTCCTTCACAACACCAGCAATCTCAGACAAAGTGTTCACTCTGGTCTTTCTGAAGTGCTGCTTGATGAGGAAGAAGCACCAGTCGAGGGCAAACTTGGTGTGGCCTGTGATCAGGAATTGAAGGTCCAGACTGTGGTGGATCTTGTGCATGGTCCGCCAGGCACAATACCAGAGCACAAACTTGTTCTTGTTTTGGCCACTGCAGTTATCACAATTCAGGCGTGTTCTTCTGATGCTAAAAGACAAATTCCAGATACAAATATTTTAGCATTATTATACAATAGATGTGAAATGGCATTCTGAGAACATCACTACACACAGTTCATACATGTATTGTTAGCTAGCCAGCCATCGGACTTCAGCTGGCTAGCTAACAACACGCTTTAACTAGCAATACAAACTGATTGTCATAGCTAGCTAATGTTAACCAAATAGGTTCAATGTTAGCTAGCTAACATTAGGCTATAACTGGCAATGCGAAATGGCAAGCTTTAACTGGGGGTCTTTTGTTTAGATATGTCACGTTAACGTTAGCTAGCTAAAACAATAACTATAATCCCAATCCATAGAGTAACGTTACTAGCAATACAAACGGATTGTCCTAGCTAGCTAAAGTTAACCAAATACGTTCAATGTTAGCAAGCCAGCCATCAAACTCCAGCTGGCTAGCTAACAGCAAGCTTTAACTTGCAATGGAAACAATTGTCTGACAAAATTAGAAACGTATAATATCTGAAACTGTAGCTAGATTCTTACCCGTATACATGGATGAAAGCTTCACGGCAGACTGCAACCCCTTTTATTAAATAAGACGTCCTGTGTCGTTTCCGTTTAGTTTGCACAGTTTGTTTGGCCCGTTGTGTTCCACTGATTTCAAAACTTGGTCAACTTCTTCCGTGACAACACTGTTGATCGCCGTTTCTTCCCCATCACTGTTATCAGAAGACTCTACAATGTCTTCTTCAATGTATTTTTTAAACCTAAATCATGGATTTGCTCATCGTCTGATTCCTTTTCAGAGTCAGAGAGAGTCAACATGGCACAATCGTCCTCCAGAAAGTAGTCCATCACAACTTTTTCCCACTGACCTTTGTCGATAGCGCCTGATAAATTCAGGACAGCAATGTTATTGAGAGCAGTAGCAACATATTTGCAGTTCTCCATGGCTAATGTTATATATTTACAAAAAACTGCAGAAGAAAGCATTATCTATGCATAACGAGCAGCTCATGTTATAGACACAAGATGCAACACCGCAGACCAATCTGAAACTCATCTCTCGGCATGTCCAGCCCACTCATTATCTCAGCCAGTCATGGCTAGCGGGAAGGTCCCTAACTTTTTCTTTGGCTAAACCAACTAGGCTTGTAATTTAGCAACTTTATTCATATTTACAGATGTCATACAAGTTTGTTATTAAGTCACATGAAAGTTCACAAAGTTTGAGATGACATTTCTGCCAGAAAACGCCACATATGTCGCCACATATGTCCAAAGTTAATATTTGTAAGGGAAACAACAATGAAGGCAATGCGAGTGCCAGCCAGAAAATGTGCTAGGGGGGAAAAGCTTGTTCAAGACTGAGCAAAAGTCTGCATACCTGATCTGCGGGAACACTGTGGAAGTGCTTTCCTCGAAGAGAGAAGTTTGTCTGGCTCAGTAAAGCCTCAAACATAAATTCTCTGCAATAGTGAAATGGACTACTTCTATGTGAATTAATGAGGAGGCAGAACACATTTAAACTGTCGATAGAAATGTAAACTTGTTAGAAAATCATTTGAAACTGACAAGTTAAAACATAGCCTATAGATAATTAGCAGGCAGCGTGTCTTGGTTTGAGGGCAGCGCAGGTTACCTGTCCTGTTGCGTAGCAATCCCATTTTGGAACAGTGAGTGCATTCTGACATCATGTGCATAAAATAACGCAACCGTTAGAGATATTTGGAACTCACGCGTGAAAAGGTTAATGCAATTTCAGATTTAAAACTCAATAAAACAAGCCTATAATATAAGGAAAATGGCTATACATTTCAGCTGTTTCAAAAACATTGCTCTGCTATTACAATTTATACTGTAGGAGTGTTGGGCTGAACTAGACAATTCTGTTTACACTGCGAATGTTTGGGGAAGGCCCTTTCCTGTTTCAGCATGACAATGCCCCCGTGCACAAAGCGAGGTCGATACAGAAATGGTTTGTCGAGATCGGTGTGGGAGAACTTGACTGGCCTGCACAGAGCCCTGACCTCAACCCCATCGAACACCTTTGGGATGAATTGGAACGCTGACTGCGAGCCAGGCCTAATCACCCAACATCAGTGCCCGACCTCACTAATGCTTTTGTGGCTGAATGGAAGCAGGTCCACGCAGCAGGGTTCCAACATCTAGTGGAAAGCCTTCCCAGAAGAGTGGATGGAGGCTGTTATAGCAGCAAAGGGGGGGGGGGGCGAACTCCATATTAATGCCATGATTTTGGAATGAGATATTTGATGAGCAGTGAAAGTGTCCACATACTTATGGTAATGTAGTGTAATCCTAAAATGTTTTGCATTTCAGCAGTCAAGTTTTCAAGATATTGGACTTCCAAGAAGCGAAGTGTCACCGGCCACATCATCATGATACAAAATTAGTGTCAAAATAAAGTTTTTGAGTGGTGTTCTCTTTTAACACTAGTCAATGTGAAAAGACTCATAAATGCCAGTAGAACATTTTGTTGCAGGTCTACTGGGTCTGATAGCTGGACTTTTGAGGCTCCTGCTGTGAATCAGATCCATGTCAGAATGATTTACTGTAGTTTCAGCGTAGTGAATCTGGTTATTGTTTACAAAAAGAGATCTTCTGAGTAAATGTCTTGTGTAAACAGGCATAATACCAGAGGATGTAATCTAAGATTTTCTGAAGACCAAAAAAGATGCTGCTTTGCCCCAATGATATGTGACCTATGCCCGGTTTCCCAAAAGCATCTTAAGGCTAAGTTCCTCATAAGGAGGAGCATCATTTTGTGTCCCAAAACCATTGTTGCTAAAGTTGCACTTGAAAACGCTCAATATTTAACGACTACGTCAGACCACTCGGAGAACATATAAGTGCGTTAGATTATTTTTTGCCCACGTCAATTTATAAACTGAAGATTTCCACTAAACATATAATCAAGGCTTTTATCTGTCACTCTGTGACTGCCGATAACTTTAGAACGAAGTTGACTACAAATATAAAGTTGCCAATGTCTTTGCAATTGTTACAAATAAGCAAAGGATAAAATGATGCTTCAAATGAAAACTGAGATGCATTAAAGATAAGTATAATAGGCTACATAGTCCTATATTGTGCATTCGGAAAGTATTCAGAATCCTTCCCTTTTTCCATATTTTGTTGCGTTACAGCCTTATTCTAAAATGGATTCATAAAAAAAATCCTCATCAATCTACACACAATACCCCATAACGACAAAGCAAAAACAGGTTTTTCTATTTTTTTGCAAGTTTATTAAATACATTTTAAAAAATACCTTATTTACATAAGTATTCAGACCCTTTGCCATGAAACTCGAAATTGAGCTCAGGTGTATCCTGTTTCCATTGATCATCCTTGAGATTTTTCTACAACTTGATTAAAATCCACCTGTGGTAAATTCAATTGATTGGACATGATTTGGAAAGGCACACACACGCACACCTGTCTATATTAGGTCCCACAGTTGACAGTGCATGTCAGAGCAAAAACCAAGCCATGAGGTCGAAGGATTTGTCCGCAGAGCTCCGAGACAGGATTGTGTCAAGGCATAGATCTGGTGGAAGGGTACCAAAACATTTCTGCAGCGTTGAAGGTCCCCAAGAACACAGTGGCTTCTATCATTCTTAAATGGAAGAAATGTGGAACCACCAAGACTCTTCCTAGAGCTGGCCCCCCGGCCAAAGTGAGCAATCAAGGGGAGAAGGGTCAGGGAGGTGACCAAGAACCCGATGGTCAATCTGACAGAGTTCTAGAGTTCCTCTGTGGAGATGGGACAACCATCTCTGCAGCACTCCAACAATCAGGCCTTTATGGTAGAGGGGCCAGACGGAAGCCACTCCTCATTAAAATGCTCATGACCTCCTGCTTGGAGTTTGCCAAAAGGCACCTAAAGGACTCTCAGACCATGAGAAACAAGATTCTCTGGTCTGATGAAACCAAGAAACCAACTCTTTGGATTGAATGCCAAGCGTCACGTCTGGAGGAAACCTGGCACCATCCCTACGGTGAAGCTAGGGGGTGGCAGCATCATACTGTGGGGAGGTTTTTCAGAGAACTGAGGACATCAGACTGGGGCAATGGTTCACCTTTCAACAGGACAACGACCCTAAGCTCACAACCAAGACAACGCAGGAGTGGCTTCGGGACAAGTCTCTGAATGTCCTTGAGTGGCCCAGCCAGAGCCCGGACTTGAACCTGATCAAACATCTCTGGAGAGACCTAAACATAGCTGTGCAGCAATGCTCCCCATCCAATTTGACAGCTTGAGAGGATCTGCAGAGAAGAATGGGAGAAACTTCCCAAATACAGGTATGCCAAGCTTGTAGCGTCATACCCAAGACGATTTGAGGCTCAAAGGTACTTCAACAAAGTACTGAGTAAAGGGTCTGAATACTTATGTAAATGTGATATTTCAGTTTTTTATTTTTAATACATTTGCGAACATTTCTAATAACCTGTTTTTGTTTTGTCATTATGGGGTATTGTGTGCAGATTGATGAGGGGGAAAAAACGATTCAATTGTAGAGTACGGCTGTAACATAACATGTGGGAAAAGTCAAGGGGTCTGAATACTTTCCGAATGCACTGTATATTTCAATCATATTGAGTCTATTTCATGTTCATTCAATTGAGTTCTATTTTGCTAATTGTTGGCCACCACCTCAATATTTGGAGCTATATAAGTTATAATATCTGATCCGTTGTCAGTATTGTGGAATAATTATAATGTTAATGTAAGATGTGAATGGAGAAAGCGGATCCGAGAGGAGGCCTGCCTTTCTTTTTTTATTTTGTTATTTGACCCTTTTCGTGATATCCAATTGGTGGTTACGATCATGTCTCATCGCTGCATCTCCCCAACGGGCTCTGGAGATGCGGAGGTGAAGTCGTGCGTCCTCCGTTGAGTCATGCTGCTTCTTAACACCTCCTCTCTTAACCCGGAAGCCAGCCGCACCAATGTGTCGGACGAAACACCTTTCAATTGAAGTCAGCTTGCAGGTGCTCGGCTCACCACAAGGAGTCGCTAGAGCGTGATGGGCCAAGGAAAGCCCCCTGGAAAACCCCTCCCCTAACACGGACGATGCAGGGCCAATTGTGCGCCGCTCTATGGGACTACCTGTCACGGACGGCTGTGACACAGCATGGGATCAAACCCCAGGCTGTAGTGTCGCCTCAGCACTGCCACTCGGAAGGCCACAGAGCTGCCTTTCTTTTTCGATCCTATCAGTATTGACACATGCTCCAACAACGCACTTAGCAAAACAAAATTCTGCGTGGTGTTTTGGGAAACGTATGTTATATCTTCGACCGTTGTAGGAAGGATGCATCGTTAAAACCCATTGCTATCGGGAAACCGGGCACAGGTCAGTGACTTCTTACCTGGAGTTAATATTAATACCTTTTGGAGGGCATCCCTAGTAGGTATTGGTCAGGTATCAGATGTATTGGTCAGACAACTCAGCTCAGGTCTGTGTGTCATTTAGAGGAAGATGTAACACTAAGGTGAGAGTGGTTGACTAGTTTACTAAGCTTCTTGTCTCCTGAAGCTTTATCTTGCACAAACAAAAACAGATGATAGACCTCAAGATGGGAAAACAGGATCAATAAAAGCATGTTAAGTTATATGACGAGTGCTTGAAAACCAACAACAAAGAAAATATATTTGTTTGTTATACTATGATGGGATTTGCATAGCCATTCCTACTTGCTGAAACAGCTTGTTTCTTTACAGCATTGTACCTGTTTCCATTGAGGTTGGTTGTGCGATCTATTTTGTGTTTGTTTGAATCATCATTCTGTGTGGTTTATGTATAAGCCTTGGGGCTGTGTTCCCATCGCCAAATCTTTGGCTGATCTCAGCAATCTTGTTTTTCCTGGAAGGCCTATGGCTGGTATAGTTCTGGGGTTCCCTTACCACATACACCCCCTCTACCTCAACACACACACCCTCTAGCTAGAGATGGAGAGGGAGAGCCTGAGGAATGAGAAAAACACACACACACTTCTTTTAGCATCTCATCTCCTCTCCCTCTGTCCTCACTCTCTTCACTGTTCTTCATACCATGTTCTCACTTTTCAGCTCATTTAGGTTTTTGTATTTAAGTTTCAGTGAGGTTTTGTCTGTGGAGATTTAACATAATGTCCTTTCCTCTTATAAACACTTACCAAAGTACAGCGAACACAAGCAGACAGCCTCTAACCATGAAGAAATATAGACTGGGAACTTTGTCATGAAAACATGTGCTAGCTGGATGTTATGTGATGTAGCAGTTGGTGGGTGAGTTGTTTACAGCACAGTTGGCATTCATCATTGGGGACTGCCTACTGTGGCTAGCCATACAGACAACAGCTGCCAGCCAGCCTGTGTCCACTGCACATCTGTTCCCCACATGGCACCCAGGAATTCCGCAAGAGCAGTCTCTCACGGTCTGATGACGCTTTCACTAAACATCTAGCAATGTTCCCTCAGTGCAGCCTCTGTAGGGAGTAAGCTACATGTCTTTGGTTGGTAGGTTTGAATTTAAGTAATTTCTTAAGTCAGGAAAGTCCATTCAACTTATTTCCGGGGTAACACTTTATTTGAACACACAAGCTAATGTTTATGAACAGAACAACTATTTAGGAATGCTATTGTGTAATGTTTTTTTTTTAAGGTTTTGCATTTGAGGAGATTGCCTCGCTTCCTTTTTGTTTGGCTCAAACGTCAGTGATGTAATGACATCATAGCTGGAGAATGAGATGCTGTTCTCAACTGGAGCTATGTCAATCATGGTAGATACTAGAAGAATCCAACATAACTACAGACAACCACTGAACCTCTTAGAAGCTTAAAAGCTTTGAATGAAGGAAAACTGCCTGTGGGTGTACTTACCACCCATGCATATGTCTGTCTAAAACACTACTGGGTAGTGATGGGAGGGAATCGATACAGTTGCATGTCACTATTATTTTTGGACGATATATCAATATTTTACTCTAAAAAAATTATGTATCTCTACTCAAGGTAGCGTTAGCTAGCGCGGGTCGGCTGTACTTATGCCAAAACTGGTATTTTTCATCCAATAGCTTGTTCACCATCTTCTTTTTAAATAGTGCGCCAACATGTTTTCAGCACTTTTTATTTCCCTGACTGATAACTTGTTTTCTTTGTTTTCTCATGCTCTCGCTTGTCTTTCTGAAGCAGACATCATGTGAGCAATATGTTTAGAACATCAAATAAACAGTATAACAATGGAGTTGAACCCGACAGGATATCAACTAAATATAAACCAACAGATTTTTGACATGTCCCCATAATTCACTCTGCAATCCGCTAAGCCACTACTGTGGTAAACCTGTGTACTGTAACTAAAGCAGATTATTGTGCCATTCTTTGCCGTGCTGATTCAGAGAGAACAGAAATCAGAACTCTCTGTTGTATTATTTACTGTAGGCTCTCATGCTTTCCCCAGCTTTTACAGTGTGAATCCCAAATGGCACCCTATACCCTTTTTATAGTACACTAGTAAAGTACTGCTATAACAAATAGTGCTATTTGGGACACAGCCTTGTAGTAATGGCTTCAAGATCCCCCTCCCTGGCTGATACTTAAAGCCAGACTCAGTAAGTCTTATTTACGTAATTTGTGTATATGAAATATCAAACTGTCGCCCAGATAAAACACTGGGTTTGTTTAAATTTTTGTAAACAAACCCAGGGAAGATGTCATGTGCTCTATCGGAGAGTTCTCAAGCGGCCGCTGGGTCAGCCACCCTTTGACCAGTATTAGACAGCATTAGTTACAACAAGCATGTAGGCTACTGTATTATATATATATTTTTCTACAGCAGTAAAATGTCATTCTAATTTACTTAGACACTCAACTTTCAAGAAGAAAACAATTAGCCAGCTAACAACTCCAGCAAAGTTTGCAAGAAACTGCACACACATTTATTTGTCTCTATTGTACACTACCGATATGCGCATTTAGCTAGCAATGCTAGTATGGCTCTATCAGCAGTTTGCTAGCCAGCTAACTTAACTATAGCTATACTGAACAAAAATATAAATGCAATATGTAAAGTGTTGGTCCAATGTTTCATGAGCTGAAATAAAGATCCCAGATTTTCCAGATGCTCAAAATACTTCTTTCTCTCAAATTTAGTGCACATTTTTTACATCCCTGTTAGTGAGCATTTCTCCTTTGCCAAGATAATCCATCCTCCTGACAGGTGTGGTATATCAAGAAGCTGATTAAACAGCATGATCATTACACAGGTGTGCCTTGTGCTGGGGACAATAAAAGGCAACTCTAAAATGTGCAGTTTTGTCACACAACATAATGCCAGAGATGTCTCACGTTTTGAGGGAGCGTGCAATTGGCATGCTGACTGTAGGAATGTCAACCAGAGCTGTTGCCAGATAATTGAATGTTCATTTCTCTACCATAAGCCGCCTCCAATGTAGTTTTACGGAATTTGGTAGTACGTCCAGGCAGCCTCACAAACGCAGACCACGTGTAACCACGCCAGCTCAGGACCTCCACATCCGGCTTCTTTACTGTGGGTTTGCACAAGCAAATCATTTTTGCACAAACTTTCAGAAACCGTCTCAGGGAAGCTTATCTGCATGCTCGTCGTCCTCATCAGGGTCTTGACCTGACTGCAGTTCAACGTCGTAGCCATCAGTGGGCAAATGCTCACCTTTGATGGCCAATGGCATGCTGGCGAAGTGTGATCTTCATTGATGAATCCCGGTTTCAACTGTACAAGGCAGATGGCAGACAAACGTGTATGGCGTCGTGGGCGAGCGGTTTGCCGATGTCAACATTGTGAACAGAGTGCCCCATGGTGGTGGTGGGGGTGGGTGTGCCCCATGGTGGTGGGGGTATGGGCAAGCATAACCTACTGCCAATGTACACAATTGCATTTTATTGATGGCAATTTGAATACACAGTGATACCGTGACGAGCTCCTGAGGCCCATTGTTGTGCCTTTCATCCGCCGCCATCACCGCATGTTTCAGCATGATAATGCACGGCCCCATGTCGCGAGGATCTGTACACAATTTCTAGGAGCTGAAAATGTCCCAGTTCCTCCGTGGCCTGCATACTCACCAGACATGTCACCCATTGAGCATTTTTGGGATCCTCTGGATCGACGTGTTAGACAACCTGTTCCAGTTCCCGCCGATATCCAGCAACTGAAGAGGAGTGGGACAACATCCCATATGCCAGAATCAACAGCCGGATCAACTCCATGTGAAGATGTCGCGCTGCATGAGGCAAATGGTGGTCACCAGATACTGACTGGTTTTATTTAAATTGACTGAATTCCTTATTTGACCTGTAACTCAGTAAAGTCTTTGAAATTGTTGCATGTTTACATTTTTGTTTAGTGTAAATAGCTTGCTAACTTTAGCTTCACTTAACAGTAGACGGATGTCTGGCTTTTGTGAATGTCATTGTTTACAGTCTCCACAGCAGCATGCTGGCACTCGTCGTGAGTGAGTGTAAAACATGGTCCAACAATGGCAAGTGGAACATATTCCTAATCCCAATCATGGCTAGCGGGAACATGAGAGATGATTTCAGATTGGTCTGCCACATAGCAATTTCGTGACTTTACTTTCATTAATCTGATGACTGTTATTTATCTAATCAACTATGATTAATTGCTACCCAATTTAAATTAATTATGTAACAATTAACTCATTAGGATTTGGGGCATCACGAGAGCGGTTCTTTAAAGTTAGAGTTACCATCTCCCAAATTGAACTCTAAAGGTCTTTACCTATTACATCCATAAACAGTCAGTATATTAATCTTAACCTTGTATCATATCAACATTCTGAATGTATCCTCCTTGCATCTGCCAAAACCAGAGCCTTACTTATGATTCAGTACTACACAAATATTTGTAATTATTTATTTACTAGCTAACTAAGTGGTAACACAGGATAAACACACAATGCATTAGAAACAGGTCCCTATTGGACTGACAACAATATGGTGGCTTGTTACAAAAGACATGGAGAGGGCGAGAGAGAGAGCGGGACAGAGACACTAATGTTGGTACATTTTGAAACTACTCTCACTTATACTTTGTACACAAAACGCTGCCACTTGGAGTAAGGATCCATTAATGTATTTACGTGGAAATGCCTTGGTTCGCCGTGTATCTCTTTCAGAACCCTGTGATGGACCATTCTTACTTTAACTATTTTCTACATAATAGTGAAGACATCATAGTGAAGACATCAACACTATGAAATAATACACATGGAGTCATGTAGTAACCAAAAAAGTGTTAAACAAATCAAAATATATTTTATATTTGAGATTCTTCAAAGTAGCCACCCTTTGCCTTTTGGCATTCTCTCAACCAGCTTCACCTGGAATGCTTTTCCAACAGTCTTGACGGAGTTGTCACATATGCTGAGCACTTGTTGGCTGCTTTTCCTTCACTCTGCGGTACAACTCATCCCAAACCATCTCAATCGGGTTGAGGTTGAGGGATTTGTGGAGGCCCGATCATCTGATGCATCACTTCATCACTCTCCTCCTTGGTCAAATAACCCTTACACTGCCTGGAGGAGTGTTGGGTCATTGTCCTGTTGAAAAACAAATGATAGTCCCACTAAGCGCAAACCAGATTGGATGGGGTATCGCTGCAGAATGCTGTCATAGTCATGCTGGTTAAGTTTACCTTGAATTATAACTAAATCACAGACGGTGTCACCAGCACACTACCATCACACCACCTCCATGCTTCACGGTGGGAACCACACATGCAGAGAGCATCCTTTCACTTTCTCTGAGTCTGACAAAGACACGGCGTTTGGAACCAAGTATCTCATCAAACCAAAGGACAGATTTCCACCGGTCTAATGTCCATTGCTCTTGTTTCTTGGCCCAAGCAAGTCTCTTCGTATTATTGGTGTCTTTTAGTAGTGGTTTCTTTTCAAGCAATTCTAGAAATTTCCTGAATTGACTGACCTTCATGTCTCAAAGTAATGATGGACTGTTGTTTATCTTTGCATTTTTGAGCTGGTCTTGCCATAATATGGACTTGGTCTTTTACCAAATAGGTCTATCTTCTGTATACCACCCCTACCTTGTCACAACACAACTGATTGGCTCAAATGCATTAGGGAAAGAAATTCCACAAATTAACTTTAAACATGGCCCACCTGTTAATTGAAATGCATTCCAGGTGCATATTTTGATTTGTTTAACACTTTTTGGTTACTACATGATACCATATGTGGTATTATACAATGTAGAAAATAGTAAAAATAAAGAAAACCCTCGAATGAGTAGGTGTGCCCAAACTTTTGACTGGTACTGTATATACGTGTGTGTGTGTGTGTGTGTGTGTGTGTGTGTGACTCACCACCTGGATTCGTTCTTATGTAGCAACATGTGAAATGGTGTTTTTTACATTGGATAAAAGTAGAGACTCAGAGCTGAAAAATGGTATATCATACACTGCATTTGAGGAACAATGGGAAAGTAGTTCTGCTTTGAAAGTTGATCAACTTGTAAACTCACTTTTGAGAAAATCGCCTTTGCATGTTTTGGTATCTAGTGAAGAGCTCCTCTTTGTCTACACCCATTCAGCATAGTTCAAACACTCTTAAGTTTATTCCCACCCATCTCGTTTAGCTCTCGGATCGCACAGTTGATGCTCTGGCCGGTGATTTGTTTACCTCTGGATAACATAAAAACAGCCTAACCAGCTCTGCTGGCATCAATTTCATTATGCTTTTTTGCAGACGTTTACTGACACCGGCCATATTCATTGGGTGTTTTACACACGTCACGTAATGTTGGTTAATGGTTAACGAGCTAGCCAGCTAACGTTAGCTAGTTAAACAACAATGAAAGAAGTTCCAACACTGCCTAACATTAGGCTCTAACTAGAAAAGCAAACCGCTCTGGGAAACTAATAATACCGTCCAATAGGGAGCCAGCCAGCTAACGTTAGTTAGCTAACAGCTAACAGCACAAACCACTTTCTGTCAAAATTAGAAACGTGTAATATATGAACATGTAGCTAGCTATCTTACCTGCATGCATCAACATGCATCATGGACGCGTCTCCCTGTCAGGAACGCCATACCACGGTTGCCCTTAGTTTGAAGATGTAATCCAGAGACAGGTGTTTTCTCCGTTTCTTTAGCTATCATACTCTAATTCCACTGATTTCAAAACTTGATCCTCCAGAAAGTGGAGAGCAACACTTATGCAGCTCCAGTACACAATAAAAAAATGTTAAAGTGGCGTTCGACAGGATTACCAACACAGACTGACGAGCTCAAACAGACAGACTCTTCAATATGGCAGACCAATCCGAACTCCTCTCTCGGCATGTCCAGCCCACTCATTATCTCAGCCAATCATAGCTAGTGGGAAGGTTGCTTACTTTTTCTGTGGTTTAACCAACAAGAATCGTAATTTAACAATTGTATTCGTATTTACAGATGGCATAGACGTTTGTTATTAAGGCACATGAACGTTCAGGTTTGAGAAGGCATTTCTGCCCCAAAAATAATTTTGTTAAAAATATATTTTTTACGTTCAATTGGCTCTCCTGTGAAGTCGTGACTTGCGACGTACACTTAGTTTCCTGAATCGGGTCCCATATGTACAGTGTGTGTGTGTGTGTGTGTGTGATTATTTTATTTGTGACTTACTGAGTCTGTCTTTATTGAGATAATCCCTGCCATGGTATTCAATAGAAAGTGCTTACTCATAGCAGGCACCATGCTGAATGTTCTGTACTGTATTCCTGTCTTGACCTTTTCTCTTCCTGGCCCTGAGTGTTGTGAGTGCCCTTCACTTGTAGGGGAGAGCAGAGCTTTCTTTGTAACACTATCACTGTGTGAATGTCTTTATGGTTTCAAACTAATTGAGTTTGATCCGGGGTGAGAAGTGGACCAGGCATGAGCAAAGCCATCTCAAGTCCATGCTCTCTAGGCTGTACCTAACCATATTCATGGTTAAGATGCTCAGTAAGGAAAATATAGCCTATTACAGATAACGAAGGCGTAGTGGTCCTGTGGTGGCTTTACAGAGGTGTTTGTGCTTCTCTCCGGCGTCACACTGCTTGTTTTTTAACACTGAGGTCAACGGGGAGAACAGTGTGGAGGTGGAAGTAGAAAGGGCTAGTTGGAGATATGTTTCGGGGAATAGGAAAAAAAGAATGAGTGCATGTGAGAGATGCTCTTTGGTCTTCACAAGTGTTTAGAAGTTAGGTTTTTTTCAGAAGCAGTTGTGTTTTAATGGGTTGCACCTTGCCACAATATTGTTATGAAGATTCTATTTTGAACTGGTGCCCAACTGAACTTTCTACCACAGAGTTTTCAAACTGAGTTGCTACATCGCAACACTTCTCGGGAACGCGCAGCAAAGCAGATTCGACAGACCAGCCGCGGTTTGAGTTTTGGCAAGTCAATGGGAGAAGTGAAAATGTGTCTTTTTAGTTGTTAATTTTCTCGAATTCTAAAGGCAAAATCTAGATTCGAGCCGACGTCTTATGTTACTGAACCTGTCAGTACTAAAACCTTGTGGAAGTGACAAACTGACCCGCTTTTATTTTTGTTTTATTTAATGGCCTGCGCATGCTCTGTTTGGCATGATATGACCGTTAGACCCGATTTACGTGTTTCAGCGCATGAGCTATGCTAGGTAACATCGCCTACAAGTGTGATCAGGGATTTCTATTGGAGGAGCAGTTTCTGTACTGTATTTGGTTCAACTCTAAGCATTCCCAGTGTGCGCTGATGAAGATTTTTTCTAAAGTCCATTATAATCCTTTCAAAAGGAGCCAAATAATTAGTAGGGGAACCATTTGTCATCATTGTGATGTTGTCAGATTGACTTCAGATGCAGCTAAGATTGAGGGTAGAGCACCGGATTCT
Organism: Salvelinus namaycush; assembly: GCF_016432855.1. Taxonomy (NCBI): domain Eukaryota; kingdom Metazoa; phylum Chordata; class Actinopteri; order Salmoniformes; family Salmonidae; genus Salvelinus; species Salvelinus namaycush. The sequence goes on from NC_052308.1 coordinate 39,535,333, forward strand.
AGTTTGCTAACATTAGCATTGCTAGCTATTTTTAACAAACTTTGCTAGCTAATGGCAACATTGCCATATCTTTAAAGTACATTTGATGACATCAAAATTATGACAGTTGTTCCCTAATGTAACGGGCCTCCTCCTTCTCTTCATCCGAAGAGGAGTAGCAAGGATTGGACCAAAGTGCAGCGGGGTGTGAATTCATAATGATTTATTTAACAAGACAAAGACGAAACGAAATACACTTTAACAAACTACAAAACAACAAACGACGTAGACGCACCTGAACATAGGAACTTACATGACACGAAGAACGCATGAAACAGGAACAGACTACATAAACCGAACGAACGAACAAACAAACCGAAACAGTCCCGTGTGGCGTAACATACAGACACTGACACAGGAGACAACCACCCACAACAAACAATGTGAAACAACCTACCTTAATATGACTCTCAATCAGAGGAAACGCCAAACACCTGCCTCTAATTGAGAGCCATACCAGGCAACCCATTAACCCAACATAGAAAACACATAACATAGACTACCCACCCAAACTCACGCCCTGACCAATTAAACACATACCAAACAACAGAAAACAGGTCAGGAACGTGACACCTAATAATTATTTGCCTACTTTAGCTATGCCATGGTATTTTTTAGCCACTATAGAGTAATTTAGACAAATCAATAATTAGTTTAGAATGACAGGGCACCACTCGACTTTTGGGAGCCACTATGGCTGACACCCTGATCAGACTATCCGCACACCAGACATGATCATGATACGCATTTTATTAAAATACCAAAACCAACTGTAAATCAATTATATCAATCTGGGGCAGATCGTAACACACATGAAACATTCATGGACAGCAAGCTGTTGCTAGCTAGTTCGCCTGGTAGATTATCATTGGGTTGCTTTTTTACCATTTTTCTTTCTGGATCTTTGTAGAATTTTGACCCAGAGCTAAACAAAATCATGTGATTCTCTACACCAGTGATTAAGCCACACATACAAGAGTAAACCTAGTTAACTTATCTAATACTATCTTTGATTAATCTTTCCTTGTTGATCTACCAAGTACCCACGTTGGTTTGTATGATAGTCAAAACCAATGAGAAGATGGAGACGGGACTTGCAGAAGGCTGCTTCTCATCAAGTAGTGTAGTTGAAATGATTGAATAACATGTTCACGTTAAATTGTTTTGCATCGCTCGCGCACACAATGTGGCCGGTCTAGTTAGGGTGTGAGATGTCTTTAGAAAGTTCATAACAGTGGCATGATGTGACAGATGTGCAAACCAAAAATAGGTAGATACTGTTTCTGGTGTATAAAAGTGTAGGCCCTAGGTATGCTCTACCATGCTTTTCCAGGCCTATAAACCTGAGCCCTGTGTAAGTAAGGGGTATTGAAGTAGGTTTATAAAGGTTTACGGCCTATGAGAACCCTACCCAGGCTTCCCTAGGCCTAAGACCTGAGCCCTGTGTTGTTGTCTGCACTGCTCTGATCTATGACTTCAGCTGGCTGCTCTAATCCTAGAGCCACAGGGGACTCCCTCCCGGCTCCGACTGAGGCTGACAAGGATGAGAGTAAACTGTTGACATGGTGCTGTCTCTTCTGCTCTGCTCTCTGATCAATGGCTGACTGACTGACTGGGAGGAACCCTCCTGTTCTGTTCCACTGTCTGCCTGCCTGTTGCCATCGAGTAGTTACACTGCTACTGCTTGGCCTGCGCGCCATCCTTCCACACAGATGATCCCTCACTCTCTTTACCAGTATCTCTGCGATGTCTCTCGGTCTCGTGCGCTCTTGCAATCTCTCTCATATTGCAGCCCAAATAAATGTGTCACATAGTTCAAGTATAGACACATCTCAGCATCAACTGTAAGATGTTGAAGAAGAGACTGGCTCGGGCCAAGAAATACGAGCGATGGACATTAGACAGGTGGAAATCTGTCCTTTGGTCTGATGAGTCCAAATTTGAGATTTTTGGTTCCAACCACTGTGTCTTTGTGAGACACAGAGTAGGTGAACGGAGGATCTCTTCATGTGTGGTTCCCACCGTGAAGCATGGAGGAGGAGGTGTGATGGTGCGAGGGTGCTTTGCTGGTGACACTGTCAGTGATTTATTTAGAATTCAAGGCACACTTAACCAGCATGGCTACCACAGCATTCTGCAGCGATACGCCATCCCATCAGGTTTGCGTTTAGTAGGACTATCATTTGTTTTTCAACAGGACAATGACCCAACACACCTCCAGGCTGTGTCTACGGGCTATTTGACCAAGAAGGAGAGCGATAGTGTGCTACATCAGATGACCTGGCTTCCACAATCACCAGACCTCAACCCAATTGAGATAGTTTGGGATGAGTTGGACCGCAGAGTAAAGAAAATATACCTTTCATATGCTCACTGATGTTAACGAAACATTAGTCATGTATTATTTTGTGTTTCTGCTGCATTAATTTATGTGGCGCAGTGCCACGTCAAAATCATTGCCGCCACGCCCAAAAATATATGGATTTTTTTTTTTTTTTTAAGACGCTGGAAGAGACTTTAAAGATGCTAGAACAGTCCATATTTACTTTTCCTTTGCAAAGAAAATGAGTAATGAATAGAAAAATCACAGTAGAATAGTTTATCTATTTTCCTATTTGGCTTGTTGTTGTGTGTTCAATGAGAGATAATATTCCTCTTGAGGCGCATTCAAGTCAGGAGTGCCATAGCAGTTTTCCATAAGCGCCGGCCGTCAGCTAAATAGCCGATAACAGACTCATTGTCAGCCTTCTACTTTTTCCACATAATTAATTAACAAGGCTTCCTTTCATTTAAAAGTTTCAATTCGCTAGTCAGAAAAGTCTATATAGCCTTCTCCCGCTAGATAAACAATATGCATCTTCTAGTGATCTGTTGATAGGACAGGCGCCTGTCAGTCACAAAGCGAGCGATGACAGGGACACAGTCTGCTGTCTGTCCTGCCTCTCTGTACCTGTATTATTTTTGTGCTCTGATTGGCTGCAGTTAAATTTCGTGTCACGGAGGAGGGAGAGCATATTGGTTCTTTATCTCCTGTGAGTGAATTTACACATCCCATGTTTATTTATTTTATTTTTTATTTAACCTTTATTTAACTAGGCAAGTCAGTTAAGAACAAATCCTTATTAACAATGACGGCCTACCGCAAGGCAAACGAATAGGCTGGGATTAAAAATTAATGAAATAAATAAATAAAAACATATAAATATAGGACAAAACACACATCACGACAAGAGAGACAAGACAACACAACACTACATAAAGAGAGATCTAAGACAACAACATAGAAAGGCAGCGACACATGACAACACAGCATGGTAGCAACACAACATGACAACAACACAGCATGGTAGCAACACAACATGACAACAACACAACATGGTAGCAGCACAAAACATGTTACAAACATGATTGGGTACAGACAACAGCACAAAGGGCAGGAAGGTAGAGACAACAATACATCACGCAAAGCAGCCACAACTGCTGACCTTTGTTTTGGAGGTGTTCAGAACAAGGTTAAGGGGAAGAGAAAGCTTGTTGGACACTAAGAAAGCTTTGTTGTAGAGCGTTTAACACAAAATCCGGGGAGGGGCCAGCTGAGTATAAGACTGTATCATCTGCATATAAATGGCTGAGAGAGCTTCCTACTGCCATGTAATGGAAGGAGTGACGATGAGTTGAAATCCACTTGTTTTTTTTATTGCACTTTCATTTATTTTCTTTCGCGTTTCATTGGCCTGCTATAGCCAGCCAGGCACATATGCTATTTACTGTGCTTTGATTGGCAACCAAACAACAATGTTGACTAGTTTCAAAAAGCTGTCGAACCAAAAATCTTGTTTGTATTTTTCCTAGGATTCGGTGACCGCTAAAGTGACTTGTCAGTGTATCCTATTGATGGGTTTGTTCACCAACAAACAGCTCTTTTTGAACTGATAACAGATTGAAGGTTATAAAAGCTAATGTCATGATATTTGGTATTATTAAACATATTGATTTAGGCCTACTGATTTGATTAAAGAGCCACTGAACACTCAGATTGGTACGTGTGTTATTTTCTGTTGCTCATTAGATAATCTAGATTTCAGTCTTGAATGTGTGTTTACTGACCGATTCTGCGCTTGGTTAATGTTTGTCCCCCATGAGACACTGTCAAAGTGCATGCTCTTCAACCGATTGCTGCCCCGCACCCTCACGCCCAACTAGCATCACTACTTTGGACGGTTCTGACTTAGAATATGTGGACAACTACCTAGGTGTCTGGTTAGACTGTAAACTCTCCTTGCAGACTCACATTAAGCATCTCCATTCCAAAGTGAAATCTAGAATCGGTTTCCTATTTCGCAACAAAGCCTCCTTCCCTCATGCTGCCAAACATACCCTCGTAAAACTGACTATCCTATCGATCCTTGACTTCGGCAATGTAATTTACAAAATAGCCCCCAACACTCTACTCAGCAAACTGGATGTGGTCTATCACAGTGCCATCCATTTTGTCACCAAAGCCCCATATACTACCCACCACTGCGACCTGTATGCTCTTGTTGGTTGGCCCTCACTACATATCCGTCGCCAAACCCACTGGCTCCAGGTCATTTATAAGTCTATGCTAGGTAAAGCCCCGCCTTATCTCAGCTCACTGGTCACCATAGCAACACCCACCCGTAGCACGCGCTCCAGCAGGTATATTTCACTGGTCACCCCCAAAGCCAACACTTCCTTTGGCCGCTTTTCCTTCCAGTTCTCTGCTGCGAATGACTGGAACGAATTGCAAAATCACTGAAGCTGGAGTCTTATATCTCCCTCTCTAACTTGAAGCATCAGCTGTCATAGCAGCTTACCGATCACTGCACCTGTACACAGCCAATCTGTAAATAGCATATTTCGCCTCCATGGCCTATTTACTGCCTTACCTCCCTATTCTTCTACATTCGCACACACTGTACATAGATTTTTTCTATTGTGTTATTGACTGTACGTTTGTTTATGTGTAACTCTGTGTTGTTGTTTTTGGTCGCACTGCTTTGCTTTATCTTGGCCAGGTCGCAGATGTAAGTGAGAACTTGTTCTCAACTGGCCTTCCTGGTTAAATAAAGGTGAAATAAATTAAATAAAAAACTGTTGACGCAAAAGCGTAGTTCACCTCCTCAAAATCCCCAGAATAAATCAAAGATAACTCAAGAAATCTGTAATTAATTTTGAAGTTTTTGCCGAGGATATTTTGGTTGCGCAAATCTGACTAAGGTGCAGCATTTCTTAAGTAAAAAAATGTGCAACGTATTGTCTTATGCAAACAAAGTCAGAGTTGCTGGGCAGGTCTGTCTCACTGTCTGTGCTATTGGATAGAAAGCAATCACCACAGCTGTTCGCCCCATGTTAGTGGGCAAATGGACATCTTCAAATCAAAACCCAACCTTCATTTATCAGTTGTTCCAAACACCGTTTTAGACGAGACTGACTTTGACCAGAATTATCCTATTTACACTTTGTAGTCAATTCTGAGACAAGAATAACTGTATCTGAGTCGTATCGATTTCACATAGGCTGTTTTCAAAGGGATTCGTTGCTTTTTAAAGGCAGTTGCTCTTTAAAGTGTTGACAACGGAGTAGTCAGCTGCTGCTTTCTGTGTAGCAAAGGCCATGTTTAACACCTGTTTCATTCTTCAATCATACCTGTAGGTCTATTCATGAGCCCCTGACTTTGTATAAAAGTGGGGGTGCACAATTTGGTGGGGCATCTTTCCCCCTGAACATTTAGCATTTTTAAAACCATTTTCCTGCAATTCTATATTGTTTCTTAACAGGGAATCCATGTTTACTTGACAGAACACAACCTTTTTTCTTAGGTTTTGCAACAATAAACTAAACTGAAAGAGCAGATTAGATTTAGTTTTTGCCACAATAAACTAAACTGAAAGAGTAGACTAGACTAGTTTTTCTGACTAGATTACTAATCTACCGCCTTCCCTCAAAGTCCCAACCACCTGGCTGGCTACTTTGTCTATTTGGCTGGTTACTCCATGCACTTTTGGACAACACGGAAATATGCAATCTGATAAGCAGTCAATGCACAGCAATTTTTGCAATCGTGGGACAAACAGTAGGTTTAATAGACTTTGTTAAAAAGAGGGGGTTTCCGGCTTTCCATTCCTACATTATTTATTTCTCATCTCCTATATTTGTGTAAACTGCACCATTTTAAACCCAGATTTTTTGGGTAGCGGCATGATTTTTGGGGACATAAATTGAATGCTAACTAGTTAACTAGTTCATCAATAGGATTTGGGATCTAGCTAATGATTAGCCAAATAGGGTAAATGCAGATAGGCTACCCCAAGCTTAAGCCTATTTATTTATAGCCACTATGCTTTATCAGTTGGGCTACAGGTGATAATGCATATTGCTAATAGCAAACCTGATAATATGGACCATGCATATGCATTGTCCAATATGTTAAAATTGGGCTCATTTCTGGAGGTGGAATATGTGTATAGATTTTTATATTTTCAATCGTTTCAGCATAATTTCCCCCCCATTTTAGAGTAATGTCTTGTTTTAAAGTTACCAGAACTGAGCTTCTCAGTCCTTGTACAGCATCCTTTTCCCCCGCTGCTAGAAATGTTATTCATATATCATCATTGACTTTCCCGAGATCATTCATTGAATTTGAACTAAACTGACTGTGGTGGTGTGGTGCTAGTTCCTCCTTTTTGATGATAACAGAACAGTGCACCACCTGAAGCTAATGAGCAGGGGAGCAGAGACTATCTGAGGAGAGAATGAATCAACTTGGTGAGGTGCCTTAATTAATCCCACTTCTAATGATGCAACTATCAGTAAGAGCTGAGCTGGGCAGAGAAGAGGCAGCTGTGGTGTGTGGTGTGTGTGTGTGTGTGCGCATGAGTGTGCGTGTGTGTGTGTGTGTGTGCGTATGAGTGTGTGTGTGTGCGCGTGTGTGTGTGCCGACGTGCGTGCATGTACCATCCTTTCCCTTTAGCCAAGCTAAAGCTATGAGTCACTCTCGAGGTAGCTGAAGAATAATAATAAGGAATCCCCCTCTGACTCCTCAGGCAAAAGTTACCTCTCCTCCCCAATGACGCAATACTGGAGAGGTGCGGGTGTTCTCAATCAGTAGGCATGGTTACACAAAGCGCTCTGTGAAATTGTTAGATTACTTGTTAGATATTACTGCATTGGTCGGAACTAGAAGCACAAGCATTTCGCCACACTCGCATTAACATCTGCTAACCATGTGTATGTGACCGATACAATTTGATTTGATTTGACGTACACAACGCTGTCCTGGGGAGCCTACATAGACTGCCAAGTGTGGTGCTGTTATTGTTTTTACCGTTAAATGTTCTTGGCAGACGGAAATGTTTACCGCCAAGTTGCACCCTGATGTGTTGGCTTCGCTGATCTTTGTTGCCTGTTGATTGGAGTGAGGTTGGCGCATTTCAGGTTGCAGGCGAGGATGGATGAGTGTATTAAATGTTGATGAGTGATTCACTGTAACATGGAGGGATGCTGATATTGCCCACCTACCCCACCACTGTAGTACTAAACTGAGCTGAGGGAGAGAGTAGTCCGAGAACTTTGTAAAACACAGAAACACACACCCAGGGAAGTCTTTCAGAGAAAATAGTAAATATTTCACTGCTGATAGAAAATAATTCTCTTACAGAGGCCATGCACTCACTGAGGGAACTGTCAATATGAGGCGATTGAGGCGAGATGGAGACTAGATGGAGTAGTAAGCTTACGGCTGGCTGTACAGTACCTGTGTGGCTAGTCTTTGAAAGGCAGGGACTGACAGCTTCCCCGGTGGCTCGTCTCTTTGCGTGGTTGTGGACCGGTTCTGACTGACGTATTGGTGTACAAAGTGCTCTGTGAACATTGTAGGTCCAGTGCCTTATAGTGCCAGAAAGCCCCATCTGTCTGCTCTCCACTACCACTCACTCAGCAGAGTTGTCTTGAAGTGTCAGGTTTCAGACCCCACAGGAGTGATGTGCCACATTTTCTGTCTTATCCAGACAAAGAATTGATTTGCTCTCACTCTGAGCGGCGGAGTCTGGGAGACGGCATGTGAAAGGTGACAGTCTAGCGAATCCAACACTTGTGGTTGCATCTCGCTGTGATATTCTCAGCCGGATTTAGAGCTCTCAACATGAAAAATTACTAAATAATTTCATAGCATTGAAACGAGACCACGTTTCTCTCCTTCATGAGGGAGGGTAATGAACGTTCACAGTTGTAAAGTAGACCTACCAATTAATGTTTTTACTGATAATAATTTGGTTTATGATACATTAACTGATTAAAATGTGTTATTCTGTTACCACAATGACAAAAACAAATCTGTAACAGAAGGACTGCAACTGAATTGGCTACAATGGGAGTTCATAGTACTCACTTGCTACGGTCCTCCCTCATGCTGGCATACTGTTATGTTCCGCTCATAACGGTTTTCTATATCTTTCTGTCACTTGGTGGTCAAATTAATAGTGTGAAAATGGTCTGGACAACCCCTCCCCCCTCTCTCTTTCTCTCTCTGTCTCTCCATCTCATCTCTCTCTCTAGTTAATGTCACCTCTCCCGGCTCCTACTGACAGCTACCCATGAGCCCCCTCTCTTTCCATTACTCTAACCAGCCCTCTCACCCACTGAGCACCGCCGACACCAGACATCCATGGACGTTGAAAGGTAGTTTGAAATTTGGTCAGTCCAAAACTGAACCAATTATAGACGTCTGTTTCACAAGTTTGAACAGTCCAATACAGTCCAGTACAGTACAGTACAGTAGAGTATAGGTCAGTACAGTACAGTGCTGTATTAGGGATGTGCATCTTTCCCTTTCAAGACGATTTGATACGTATCTAGATACATGGGCTCCGATACGATACAGGAACGATACCTTTTAGTTTGAAACGATTCGGTGTGATATGGTTTGATTAGAGGAACGAATCGATGCGTTTCGGTTCAATTTGATAAGATTAGATGCACTGACCTTTGTTGCTTAAACACATGATTTTTCCATTCTAAATTCAAATCTGTTGCTGATGGAGCTCATGAGCTGGTCCTCTCTGAAATAATTTATCTCTCTGTGTGTGTCTATGTTTCTGTGTAAATATGTTTATGGTGTATGTAAGCACCTGAGCTGAGCCATATAAGGCTATGCAAATGTAGGGTTTTTGCCCCCCCACTTTTGATCTGAAATCACCATCACTTACTAGTTAACAACAATTTTGCTATGACATAGTCACTGAATAAACAGCCCAACTTTGGATTTCACTTTTCACTCCTGTCTGAAATTCAAATGGTTTTGACCGTTTGGAAGTTTTTACTGAGTGAGCTTCTATTCTCCTCCCTCTTCGACCACGCAGTGGGGCTCACACAAGTGATTGCTGTTTTCGTTATGAAATTGTCAACTTTACCCTGTATATCAAACGATTACCATATACACTTATTGTTTAAAGCAAAAGTACTAAAACTATTGCTGATGGTAAAATCTAATGTAAGCCCCTATTTGCAAGTATAGCCAGATGAGAATTGTCCCTGGGAGCTTAGGGAGTGAATGTTATTTATATTGAGGGATACCTGGAGGTAATCGCACGTCTTTGAAATTAAAATGGATGGTCCTCCCTATATTTTTACCTGCCCTCTTCGAGCGTTTGAAAGGGGAAAAACAAATAACCTTCCCCCTCCAAAATGATAAATAAAACCAAATAGCAGGGAATATTTACCAATTTAAGCGTTAAGGGCCAAGGACGATACCTATAACGATAAATTATACATAACTATAAAACGTTGGCGAGCATCCACACTAGAGGAAAGTTTATCGTTCTACAGTAGCCTGCACCTGTCAATCAACTGATCAAAGCATTGTACTGCACGCTGTAGGCCTATTAATAAGGTGGTAACACAGACCATTCAGTGCTTCAGGGTGTGTTCATTGTCATAGTGACAACAGCAAATAATACTTCAATGTAGGCTACATGTAGCCTAATGAAAAAAAATATATAATATAGAAACTCCTATTTAAATTACATCTAGATATTCAACAGCAAACGCTGTTTAGCCTGCACATCTTTTACATCATGTCATTGCTTGCCTCCTTGCTCAAGTGATTTCCATTTTTCTAATGGATGTCAATTTGTTTGGATCTTCTTTTTCACTGTCTGTCCTGTGCAACCATTTAATACATCAGTGCAACAATGTTATCATCACTGGCGGCCAGGGACCTTAGACTGGAGCGAAGGTTCATTTGGTCTAGGCCTATTTTACATTCAGCAATTAGCAAGAGCAAGCCTGCTTCTCTACACGAAAAGCATATTAGGCCTCATATACATTTTTTTTATCTCCTGGAGATTTTGTGGCCTATAGTTTTTCCAGGGATTTTACAAAAAGAGTAATAGCGGAGAGTCTTGCATCCGTATAGACAATTGCGCTCCGGAATAGCTGGGAGAGGCTAGAGTTGTGTAGCCAAAGAAGCTAAATATTCGCTAGATATTAGGACACTCGTTAGCTAAATATTACATAACTATAAATATTTACCTGTCAAGAAAGTACAGAAAGACTCGTGTGAAGAAGGCCAAATTACAGAGGAGGAATTTCTTGATGCAATTAAAGTGTCACGATCGTCTTTGTGAGAGAGAGTGGACCAAGGCGCAGCGTGTATGCAAAATACATCTTTTATTTTAGAGAAGGAAAAAACAAACACTTACAAAATTAACAAAACAAACGTGAAGCTAACGCTGAACTAAGTGCACACATGCAACATAGAACATAGACATAGACAACTACCCACAAAAGCCTACTGCCTATGGCTGCCTTAAATATGGCTCCCAATCAGAGACAATGAATGACAGCTGTCTCTGATTGAGAACCAATCTAGGCAGCCATAGACATAACTAGACAACTATACTCTACTCTGCCCCATACACATACAACACCCCATAGACACTACAAAACACATACATTCCCCATGTCACACCCTGACCTAAATAAAAAACATAAAGAAAACAAAGAATACTAAGGCCAGGGCGTGACATAAAGCCTTTAAGTCTGGGGAGACTCCAGGGCTGGATGGCATACCAAACCCTTTTTGATGTACTCAGAGTACCATTATTATAATTTTTTAATCACTCTTATAAAAATGGTAGATGATCACATACTCAACAAGGTCTGATTCACTATTACTGAAACAGGACCCAGGTGGGAAATCTAAAGATCCAGTCTATTTAAAAAAAATTGGTGGCCCTTTACACATCAGTGTTGTGATGCAAATATTCTAGCAAAATGCATAGCGCATATCATTAAAAAGCTATTATCGGATATTATTCATCCTAACCAGATAGGTTTTTTACATGGACGATACATTGGAGATAATATAAGACAAGTACTGGAAACAATAGAACACTATAAAAAATCTGTCACACCAGGCCTGGTATTCATAGCTGACTTTGAAAGGCTTTAGATAAAGTACGACTGGAATTTATACAGTGCATTCGGAATGTATTCAGACCACTTGACTGTTTCCACATTTTGTTACGTTACAACCTCATTCTAAAATGGATAACATAATTTTTCCCCCTCTTCAATCTACAGACAATGCCCCATAATGACTAAGCGAAAAGAGGTTTTAGAAATTTTTGCAAAAAAAAAAAAAAAAGGAAATACCTTATTTACATAAGTATTCAGATCCTTTGCTATGAGACTCGAAATTGAGCTCAGGTGCATCCTGTTTCCATTGATCATCCTTGATGTAGACAGGACTGTGTCGAGGCACAGATCTGGGGAAGAGTCCCAAAACATTTCTGCAGCATTGAAGATCCCCAAGAACACAGTGGCCTCCATCATCCGAGAGCTCTTCCTAGAGCTGGCCTCCCGGCCAACTTGAGCAGTCCAAAATATTCTCTGATTTTGTTATCAACAAATGCGGCGAAAAGTACAGTAAATGTATAATACACATAAAATCAAGTGTAATGTTTAGATTTAGTCTTGTGTCAGGTGAACTGTTGTGTCCTCAATTTTGGTCTAATAATATTCCCATCTCCAAACTGTCCCCTTTCAATTGCTACCATGCTTATGCATTTCATATTTCTTCTGTAAGAAACAATTCAATTTAGCCTTATGCATAATGGCAAAATCCCACAAGTGTAAAGGGTTAGACATTTGACTCAGGGACCAATGCGTATCGGTAAATCGTTATACCTCTAGTACTGTACAGTAGGGATTAACATGGGACTGTCCCGGGAACACTCTATTCCTATTTCCCCCAAAGATATATATTCAATTACAAAACAAGTACAAAATGTCGGCACTAATGAAGTTCCACAAAATACACAACATGTAATAGTACATTATCCAAACAGGTTGTCGCATGGAAGCCTTTAGCCTAGTGTATTTACTTCACACAAGGTCACCATAAATTCAAAGCACACACGTAATTGACACTGCCGGACTGCACACCCGACCCGAATACAGTTAAAAACCACTACAGGAAACCTCTACAGTATAGCCTTTAAAAGATGTGCCTGACTCTTCAGACAGTCACAAATTTGATAGGCCTACGCACAATTCACTATATACTACATTACTAAAAATATGTTTACTTGGCTCTGATCTCTTTACATTGTGACACAGGTGGCATAGTGACCATATCTTGGTTTTAAACACTTTAAATGGGAACTTCCTATTTTTGCGTTATTTCCCTGGACTCTTGAGATAAATGTGAATTATTCCCGGTATTGAAACTTGGTAGATTCCTGTATAATATGAATCCCTACTGTACAGTAGAGTGTGGTACAATACAGTATAGTAGAGCACGCTCGAGTAGAGTACGGTATAATTTACTTAATGTACTGAACTGTACTGAACTATACTCTACTTTATTGAATTCTATCCTACTCTGCTGTACTGTACTTTACTGTGCTGTGCTGTACTGTTCAAACTTCTGAAACTTAGACATCTATGATTGGTACAGATTTGGTCTGGGCCGGACCAACCAAATGTGGTCTTGTTTGGGGCCGGAGTGCATTAGAATAATAGCCCGTGTTTAGAATAAACATGCAAATGAGGATATTACATTTTTCTTCCTTTGTGTACCTATTCAGGATACATATAGAGAATGAAGAGAATGATGTTCATAATTATGAATTTCTGTATAGTACAGGTCCGGGACCCATGATGCCATTCTGTTACCATCGTTCTGTTACCTGGTGTTAATCCACTTCACTTACTGTGGTTCCAAAATATAGTTTTTCAAACTCAAGCTGTCATGTCATAGCTGACACCCAATTCTTTCTGCAGACATCTTTGAATCTTAAATCGGAGTTGATATTTAAGAGTTTTTGGAAAACGTGGTCACATAAAGAACGGAGGGAGATTTTACCATTATTCTGTTACCAAACTTTAGATCACCACTGGTCTTCTCTAGGAAATGTGTTTTTGTCAAATTTCCTGTGGAAATTGTTAAAAGGAGACCTTGCGCATAGAGTTGTTTGGTTAAGTTTGCAATCAATGGTTTTTGTGTGGCATACGTTTAAAGGGAAAGATCTTCGTCTCAGCGTCAATCTGTTACCATTTTGCAGGCTCGGTAGCTACCACCTCCCGAGGTGCAAATTCACAGCCTACGCCAGCAGAACTCAGCATCTGTGGGCTCTGCATGTTGGGGTACAGCGTCTCTCTCCTGCAGACTGCAGCTAACACAGCTGCTCAACTAAATGTACCTATGTGTGTGTGACTCACTCAGCCCCTAAGTGGGCGTAATGAATGAACAGTACTCTAAAACTCCCGAAACAAGCTTTTTCACTCCATCCTATAGCAGGACTAGTTTTTTTACCATTTGGATATGACCAAATTGTAGTTCATATGTCTGTGTACAGTGCAGCCTCTTCATCAATTTCCAGAATATAGTTTGTTCAGGGATGCCAGGCAGCGTCTGAATGGAGTTGATGGATGGTGAGTGTGTGTGAGAGCGGGCTTAGCGTATCTGAGGGACTTCAGTGAAACCATTCCTGTTGATTCACTTCCCCCCTGGATCAACCCGGATGGTGGTGTTCATTACTTCTGATTAAGGTCCACACAGATGGAAGACCGAGACACATACTGTAGGTTAGATGGTCCACACAGGAGGCGATGAGGAGTAAAAATGATTACATTGTTTGCAGCAATGATGACACCTGGGGTGTGGGTACAGGGTATGGTGGTCTCGTGGGGGGGTGGTCTTCTCCTGCTGGTATGGTCTGTGAGCCAATCAAACTCCAGGTCTCTGGCCGTATACCCCCAGACTGAACTCTCTCTCCATCTTACTTTCCCTCCATCACTACAAGATGGAGGGCAAAACAGTGTTGCTTGATGAAAGGGAATTGATTTGAGCTGGGCGATGTGGACAAAAAACGTAAATTATGGGTATGGATTTATCGTCATAGCTCTAGGAGTGACAGAAGAAGTGCATACAGTAGATATTGTTTGATTAATATGTTTAAAAAAAAATTTTTAGGGGGTGGATCATCTTTAATATTGCAAATACAATCTGGCTTCTATCAATGTAATTGTCTGCATAATTTCCAGTTGCCCATATATTTTTTAAAATAACTGTACAGTATCTGTCAAAAGTTTGGACACACATATCATTCAAGGGTTTTTATTTATTTTACTATTTTATACAATGTAGAATAATAGTGAAGACATGACAACTATGAAATAATACATACGGAATCATGTAGTGACCAAAAAAGTGTTAAACAAATCAAAATATATTTTATATTTGAGATTCTTCAAATAGCCACCCTTTGCCTTGATGACAGCTTTGCACACTCTTGACATTCTCTCAACCAGCTTCATGAGGTAGTCACCTAGAGTCCATTTCAATTAACAGATGGGCCTTGTTAAAAGTACATTTGTGGAATTTCTTTCCTTAATGTGTTTGAGCCAATCGGTTATGTTGTGACAAGGTAGGGGAGGTATACAGAAGATAGCCCTATTTAGTAAAAGACCAAGTCCATATTATGGCAGGAACAGCACAAATAAGCAAAGAGAAACAACAGTCCATCATTACTTTAAGACAGGAAGGTCAGACAATGCGGAACATTATAAAGAACTTGGAAAGTTTCTTCAAGTGCAGTCGCAAAAACCATCAAGCGCTATGATGAATCTGGTTCTCATGAGGACCGCCACAGGAAAGGAAGATCCAGGCTTACCTCTGCTGCAGAGGACAAGATCACCTCAGATTGCGACCCCAAATAAATGCTTCAGAGTTCAAGTAATAGACACATCTCAACATCAACTGTTCAGAGGAGACTGCGTTAATCAGGCCTTCATGGTCAAATTGCTGGAAAGAAACCACTACTAAAGACACCAATAAGAAGAGACTTGCTTTGGCCAATAAACACGAGCAATGGACATTAGAGTGGTGGAAATCTGTCCTTTGGTCTGATGAGTCCAAATTTTTGATTTTTGGTTCCAACCGCCGTGTTTTTGTGAGACTCAGAGTAGTTGAAGGGATGATTTCCGCATGTGTGGTTCCCACCGCGAAGCATGGAGGAGGAGGTGTGATGGTGCTTTGCTGGTGACACTGTCTGTTATTTATTTAGAATTCAAGGCACACTTAACAAGCATGGCTACCACAGCATTCTGCAAACCAAAGGTTTGCGGTGAGTTGGACCGCAGAGTGAAGGGAAAGCAGCCAACAAAAGCTCAGCATATCTGGTAACTCCTTCAAGACTGTTGGAATAGAATTCCTCATGAAGCTGGTTGAGAGAATGCCAAGAGTTTGCAAAGCTGTCATCAAGGTAAAGGGTGGCTTTCTTTGAATAATGTAAAATATAAAATGTATTTTGATTTGCTTAACACTTTTTTTTGGTTACTACATGATTCCATATGTCTTCTTTCATAGTTTTGATGTCTTCACTATTATCCTACAATGTAGTAGTAAAAATAAGAAAACCCTTGAATGAGTAGGTGTGACCAAACTTTTAACCTGTTTGAGCTGCAGCCCGACACCGGTACACTTATGACAACATCCAGCTCAAGTGCAGGGCGCGAAATTCAAAAGATATTTTTTTTAAATATTTAACTTTCACACATTAACAAGTCCAATACAGCATATGAAAGGTACACATCTTGTGAATCAAGCCAACATGTCCGATTTTTAAAATGTTTTACAGGGAAGACAAAATATGTAAATCTATTAGCTAACCACGTTAGCAAAAGACACCACTTTTCTAACTCCATCAGTTTCTTACTCCATCACTAGCTATCACAAATTCGACCAAATAAAGAAATAAATAGCCACTAACCAAGAAAAAACTTCATCAGATGACAGTCTGATAACATATTTATTGTATAGCATATGTTTTGTTCGAAAAATTTGCATATTTCAGGTATAAATCATAGTTTACATTTCAGCTACAATCAGAAATTGCACCGAAAGCAGCCATAATATTCACAGACACCAACGTCAAATACCTAATTACTCATCATAAAACATTTCTGAAAAATACATAGTGTACAGCAATTGAAAGACAGGCATCTTGTGATTCCAGACAATATTTCCGATTTATGAAATGTTTTACAGCGAAAACAAAATGTAGCGCTATATTAGCGTAGCCACAATAGCCAGAAACACTTGGGCGCCCACGACCAGTTCACATGCACGACAGATATTAGAAATAGCATCATAAAATGTTTCTTACTTTTGGTGATCTTCCGTCAGAATGTTGGACAAGGTGTTCTTTGTCCAGAACAGTCGTTGTTTTGAACTGGAACGGCAAATTCCCCTCTTCATTTAGCATGGGCACTTGCCAAGTGCTACATATCTCTCCAACGTAAACAAAGTCAGAGAACGGAACACGGCAAAACTCCCGAAAAAATTTCAATAATCTGATTAAACTATATTGAAAAAACATACTTTACGATGATATGGACACATGTATCAAATAAAATCTAAGACGGAGATGTTAGTCGTCCATAACGGGAGCAAAACAGAACGCATATCCATGTCCAAGTCGCGCGCTTCAGAGTACCGGAAGTGGACGGTCACGTCAAAGAAATAGCTTTTATTCCACCTCAGACCAAGATAAACACAAAATTTCTTCTCTCATATCCTCTTGACACCCAGAGGAAGGCGTAAGAAGTGTACGTAGACTCTTACGTATCATGACCATGTATAGGCAGGAAGTTGAACAGAGCATATATTTCTGACATTCCACTTCCTGGTCAGGAAAAGTGCTGCATAATGAGTTCTGTTTCACTCAGAGAAATAATTCAAACGGTTTTAGAAACTAGAGAGTGTTTTCTATCCAATAGTAATAATAATATGCATATTGTACGAGCAAGAATTGAGTACGAGGCCGTTTGAAATGGGCATCTTTTATCTGGCTACTCAATACTTTCCCTTGCAGCCATAACAGGTTTTAACTGGTAATTTAAAAAATATATATTTTCCTTTATTATTTTCCCTTAACCCTACCACCCCTCCCCTAATTGGAGTAAACTAATGGACAACACCATTTAGTCTTTTACTTCCAGTTTATACATACTGTATACATTTTACGGACACAGTATATTTTACATTACTTATCTTCAGCTATCCTTAACCCCTTCCATTTATCTCTGACGACCATCCGGTTTTATTTATATTTGCCATATTTATTTCAACTGTGCTATTTTGTTTCACATTTTTACAAAAATGTTTTTTTATTAATTAGTATATTTGAGTTTAACCATAACACTTGTTGTAATATTTATTGTTTTTTTCTGGTAGATTAAACTGAAATTGCAACCAACTTTCTATGGCTTGTTTAAAAATAGTGATATTTTTGGAGATTTTTCAAATGACCAAAAGTGAGAGGTTGTAATCTGAATGAAGGGAAAAATACCATTCTTGAATACGGGGTGAGACATTCTTACTAATCTGCTAGAGAACCAGTTTGGATTTAAGTATAGCTTTTGTATGACTGAAGGCTTTAGTGAAAAGTATAATTATAAAAAATTTAATAATTTCTGCCCTCCGAATTCAATAGGCCCGTTTTAATTTTGTCTGGCTTGCCATTCCAAATAAAATTGAATATTTTTTGCTCATATAATTTAAAAAACAGGTTGTTAGGTGTAGGCAGGGCCATAAGCAAATAGGTGAACTGGGATATGACCAAAGAGTTAATCAGGGTATTTTCCTTTCCATGATAGCAAGATCTTATCTATTTTTGTTGACTTTCTATAAAATGTATTTTAGTGAGATAATTTCTTCCTTTCGGGACATAAATACTGAGTATGTCCACTTTACCGTCAGAACATTTCATTGGTAACCTACACGGAAATGTAAATGTTGTATTTTTTTTGTGATCTGATATTATCGTTGGATCTGATTTTAATAGCTAACATTTCGATTGTCATAATAAATAGATATGTTGATAGTGGACAACCTTGTTTAACTCCTCTTGACAGTTTAATACTTTCTGAGAAGTAGTACACCTTGGGATACTATACATAACTTTAACCCACTTTAAGAGATTCTCCAAAATTGTAATATTCCAGGCATTTATATATAAATTCCAGTCGTACTTTATCAAAAGCCTTTTCAAAGTCAGCTATGACTACTAGGCCTGGTTTCCCCAATTTTTTTCATAGTGTTCTATTGTTTCCAGTTTGTTTGATTAACCTTTGTGTCAGTGGATGATATACAAGAAGTACACTATCCTACCCATGTTCTGTTGCACCACAACCCCCCCCCCCCCCAAAAAAAATACTTTGATCTCTCAGGAGTTATCCCACCCACACCCATCTACATTTCCACTCTTCAAAGTTGTGCTGTTAGAGGTTCACAGAATCGTTCCTTTCTTTATTCATTCTCTTCATCGCTTCGATGTGTTCCCAGACTGTTCTAGGTCCTACTCAGCGGTCTGAGACAGCAACATCTGTCCCTAGAGTTAAACATACAAAGACCTGGAACACTTTAGCATTTCATTACTTTGCTTTGCTGTTAGAATGATTATAATTTTTTGAATGAAAACTAGTTTTTCTGAAAGACTGGTTGATATAATGTATTCCGTAAAACTACCATATGACTTTCTTCAAGCAAATATTAGATGATAAAATGCCATATTTGGGGAATTCAATGTCATTGTCCATCACTTGAGTGTAAAAAAAACATTAAGAACACTTTTCTAAAATTGAGTTGCCCACCTTTTTGCCCTCAGAACAGCCTCAATTTATTGGGGCTTGGACTCAACAAGGTGTCGAAAGTGTTCCACGGGGATGCTGGCCCTTGTTGACTCCAATGCTTCTCACATTTGTGTCAAGTTGGCTGGATGTCCTTTGGGTGGTGGACCATTCTTGATACACACAAGAAACTGTTGAGCATGAAAAACCCAGAAGCGTTGCAGTTCTTGACACAAACCGGTGCGCCTGGCATGTACTACCATTTCCCCGTTCAAAGGCACTTACATTTTTTGTCTTGCCCATTCACCTTCTGAATGGCACACATACACAATCTATGTCTCAATTGTCTCAAGGCTTAAAAATCCTTCTTTAACCTGCCTCGTCCCCTTCAGCTACACTGATTGAAGTGGATTTAACAAGTGACATCAATAAGGGATCATAGCTTTCACCTGGATTCACCTGGTCAGTCTATGTCATGGAAGGAGCATGTGTTCATAATGTTTTATGCACTCAGTGTATATTTAATATATATATATTTAAATAAAGGTGAAATAAAAAAAGTAAAAAAAAATACACTGAACAAAAATACAAATGCAACATACAACATTTTTTAAGATTTTGCTGGGTTACAACTCATATAAGGAAATCAGTTTGTTGAAATAAATTCATTAGACCCTAATTTATGGATTTCACATGACTGGGATTACAAATATGCATCTGTTGGTCACAGATATGTTAAAAAAAAAGTAGGTGCGTCGATCAAGTCAGTGTCTGGTGTGACCACCATTTGCCTCATGCATCTCGACACATCTTCTTTGTGTGGAATTGATCAGGCTGTTGATTGTAGCCTGTGCAATATTGTCCCACTCCTCCTTCAATGGTTGTGTGAAGTTGCTGGATATTTGCATCCCAAACATGCTCAATGGGCGACATGTCTTGTGAGTATACAGGCCATGGAAGAACTGGGAAATTTTCAGAATTGTTTACAGATCCTTGCGACATGGGGCCGTGCATTATCATGCTGAAACATGAAGTGATGGCAGCGGATGAATGACACGACAATGGGCCTCAGGATCTCATCACGGTGTCTCTGAGCATTCAAATTGCTATCGATAAAATGCAATTGTGTTTGTTGTCCGAAGCTTATGCCGCCCATACCATAACCCCACCGCCACCATGGGGCACTCTGTTCACAACGTTGACATCAGCAAATCACTCGCTCACACAACGCCATGCACACTGTCTGCCATCTGCCCGGTACAGTTGAAACCGGGATTCATCCGTGAAAGCACACTTCTCCAGCGTGCCAGGGGCCATCGAAGGTAAGCGTTTGCCCACTGAAATCCGTTACGACTCCGAACTGCAGTCATGTCAAGACCCTGGTGAGGACAATAAAAATGCAGATGAGTTCCCTGAGATGGTTTCTGACAGTTTGTGCAGAAATTCTTCGCTTGTATGGTCGCTTGGACGTACTGCCAAATTCTCTAAAATGACGTTGGAGGTGGCTTATGGTAGAGAAATGAACATTTGATTCTCTGTGAACTGCTCTGATGGACATTCCTGTAGTCAGCATGCCAATTGCACATCAGTGGCGTTGTGTGACAAAACTGCACATTTTAGAATGTCCTTTTGTCCCCACCACTATATGCACCTGTGTAATGATCATGCTGTTTAATCAGCTTCTTGATATGACACACCTGTCAAGGGGATGGATTATCTTGGCAAAGTAGGAATGCTCACTAACAGGGATGTAAACAAATGTGTGCACAAAATCTGTGAGAAATACAGTTATTGTGTACATGGAACAATTCTGGTATCTTTTATTTCACCAACACTTTACATGTTGCATTTATATTTTTGTAAAGTCTATATATAAATGTAGTGTTTTAAATATTTATGCTAAACATTCTATCTAACCTCTGTTTCTGTGTTTTTTAGCTCTACAGGGTGGCCAGTCGGGGTCAGTAGGAGAGGAGCACCATGGGAGCATGGGGGGCGGGGTGAGGGAGAGGAGGGCCACAGGAGGAAACTCCTACTGGGCTTATTCCGGTGAGTCCTCTTCTACTTCATAGAGATACAACTATGTCCCCAGGCAAGATGGCTGACCGCTTGTGCCACAAATTCTAACCCTACATCCTCTCTAAGGTTCGAACTCTATGCTCTACACTGATCAATATCATTAGAGAGGTCAAACCTAACTGGACTGTGGCAGTAGAGATGTATTACTTAACAGTAACTCTCTCTTCCTCTTCCATCTCTTTGATTGATTCTCAATCTCTCTCTGTCCCAACTCTTCTCCCTTCTCTCTAACTCCTTCCCTATTTCTGCTGCCCTCCAAATTTTGCTTTTAATCCAACTCCTTCCCTTTCTATTTGACTCTTTCCCTCACTCCCTCTGACTGGTAGCTACAGGGAGTAGTTTTGGATGTGTGTTATGGAGGATTCTGTGCTAGAGTAGGGACTTGTGTTGTCCCTGTGAGCACCATTCAGCTACAGAGATCCACATTTATCACTCTGTTCCTCCAGCACTGGGCCTGTGGCAGAGAAGGATCTTTAAACAGATATATTTATATTTCTGTTATGCATGTGTGCACCTTATAATCGCTACTTAAACTGATAGTCCTGGAGGGATGCACTGGCTGGAAGAAACTGTATCCCAGGAAAAATCTATGTCCTAAATGGCTGTGGATCCTTAATACCATGTTATACGAGAAACAGCCCAGACATTTTTATATTACGGTACAATTATCTATAGGGCACTGTTCACCTCTACTGATTGTAAGATATCAGGTCATATTAAAGTGTGCTAGAGCGAAATTGGCACATTTTGCATTACAGTTGAGCCCAGAAAACTGTCACTCTCTCACAAGTTCTGATGATGAGTTGTACTGTATGTGGCTGGGCAGCCTTCAACAAGGTTTCAGATGTACTCGATGATTCCCCATGCGTACATTTACTTTGCCTTTTGATTATTTATGACATGTTTATGATATGCAATGTTACGTTACAGCCTTATTCTAAAATGTATTAAATAAAAAATGTTCCTCCTCAATCTACACACAATAACCCATAATGACGAAGTGAAAACAGGTTTTTATAAATGTTTGCACGTTTATAAAAAGTAAATAAACTGAAATACCTTATTTACATAAGTATTCAGACCCTTTGCTAGGAGACTCGAAATTGAGCTCAGGTGCATTCTGTTTCCATTGATCATCTTTGAGATGTTTCTACAACTTGATTGGAGTCCACCTGTGGTAAATTCAATTGATTGGACATGATTTGGAAAGGCGCACACCGGTCTGTATAAGGTCCCACAGTTGACAATGCATGTCAGAGCAAAAACCAAACCATGAGGTCGAAGGATTTGTCCGTAGAGCTCCGAGACAGGATTGTGTCGAGGCACAGATCTGGGGAACGGTACTAAAACATTTCTGCAGCATTGAAGGTCCCCAGAAAAACAGTGGCCTCCATCATTCTTAAATGGAAAAAGTTTGGAACCACCAAGACTCTTCCTAGAGCTGGCCGCCCGGCAAAACTGAGCAATCGGGGGAGAAGGGCCTTGGTCAGGGAGGTGACCAAGAACCCGATGGTTACTCTGAAAGAGCTCCAGAGTTCCTCTGTGGAGATGGGAGATTCTTCCAGAAGGACAACCATCTCTGTTGCACTCCAGCAATCAGGCCTTTGTGGTAGAGTGACCAGACGGAAGCCACTCCTCAGTAAAAGGAACATGACACCACACTTGGAGTTTGCCAAAAGGCACCTAAAGACTCTCAGACCATGAGAGACAAGATTCTCTGGTCTGATGAAACTCAGATTGAACTTATTGGCCTGTATACCTAACGTCACATCTGAAGTAAAACTGGCACCATCTCTACGGTGAAGCATGGTTGTGGCAGCATCATGCTTTGGGGATGTGTTTCAGCGGCAGGTACTGGGAGACTAGTGAGGATCGAGGGAAAGATGAACAAAGTAAAGTACAGAGAGATCCTTGATGAAAACCTGCTCCAGAGCGCTCAGGACCTCAGACTGTGGGGCGAAGGTTCACCTTTCAACAGGACAACAACCCTAAGCACACAGCCAAGACAATGCAGGAGTGGCTTCGAAGCAAGTCTCTGAATGTCAATGAGTGGCCCAGCGAGAGCCCAGACTTGAACCCGATTACACATCTCTGGAGAGACCTGAAAATAGCTTTGCAGTGACGGTCCCCATCCAACCTGACAGAGCTCAAGAGGATCTGCAGAGAAGAATAGGTGAAACTCCCCAAATACAGCTGTGCCATGCTTGTAGCGTCATACCCAAGAAGACTCAAGGCTGTAATCACTGCCAAAGGTGCTTCGAAAAAGTACTGAGTAAAGGGTCTGAATACTTACATAAATATCCTATTTCAGTTTTGTATATACACCTGTTTTTGCGTTGTCTTTATGGGGTATTGTGTGTAGATTTAATGAGGACAAAATACGATTTAATCCATTTTAGAATAAGGCTGTAATGTAACAAAATGTGGAAAAAGTCAAGGGGTCTGAGTACTTTACAAATGCATTGTATGTCCACTACCGTTCAAAAGTTTGGG
The DNA here is from genome assembly GCF_016432855.1 of Salvelinus namaycush. Lineage (NCBI taxonomy): Eukaryota > Metazoa > Chordata > Actinopteri > Salmoniformes > Salmonidae > Salvelinus > Salvelinus namaycush. The sequence goes on from NC_052308.1 coordinate 39,559,102, forward strand.
GTCACTTAGAAATTCCCTTGTTTTTTAAAATGACATCAAATTAATCCGAAATACAGTATAGACATTGTTGTAAATGACTGTTGTAGCTGGAAACGGCAGATTTTTTTAATGGAATATCTACATAGGTGTACAGAGGCCAATTATCAGCGACCATCACTCCTGTGTTCCAATGGCACGTTGTGTTAGCTAATCCAAGTTTATGTTAGGCTGATTGGTCATTAAAAAAAACTTTTGCAATTATGTTAGCACAGATGAAAACTGTTCTGATTTAAAGAAGCAATAAAACTGTCCTTCTTTCGACTACTTGAGAATCTGGAGCATCAGCATTTGTGGGTTCGATTACAGGCTCAAAATGGCCATAAACAAAGACCTTTCTTCTGAAACTCGTCAGTCTATTCTTGTTCTGAGAAATGAAGGCTATTCCATGCGAGAAATTGCCAAGAAACTGAAGATCTCCTACTACGCTCTTTACTACTCCCTTCACAGAACAGCACAAACTGGCTCTAACCAGAATAGAAATATTGATATCTCCTCTGAACAGTTGATGTTGAGATGTGTCTGTTGAGCTCTGTGAAACATTTATTAGGGCTGCAATCTGAGGTGCAAATCCTCTGCTGCAGAGGATAAGTTCATTAGAGGTGACTCTGGGTCTTCCATTCCTGTGGCGGTCCTCATGAGAGCCGGTTTCATCATGGCGCTTGATGGTTTTCGCGACTGCACTTTAAGAAACTTTCAACGTTTTTGAAATTTTCCGCATTGACTGACCTTCATGTCTTAAATTAATGACGGACTGTCGTTTCTCTTTGCTTATTTGAGCTGTTCTTGCCATAATATTGACTTGGTCTTTTATCAGATAGGGCTATCTTCTGTATGCCACCCCTACCTTGTCACAACACAGCTGATTGGCTCAAACGCATTAAGAAGGAAAGAAATTCAACAAATTAACTTCTAACAATGCACGCCTGTTAATTAAAATGCATTCCAGGTGTCTACCACATGAAGCTGGTTGAGAGAATGCCAAGAGCGTGCAGAGCTGTCAATCAAGTCAAAGGGTGGCTACTTTGAAGAATCTCAAATATAAAATCTATTTTGATTTGTTTAAGTTTTTTGGTTACTACATGGTTTCACATGAGTTATTTCATAGTTTTGATGCCTTCAGTATTATTCTACAATGTAGAACTTAGTAAAAATAAAGAAAAGCCCTTGAATCAGTAGGTGTGTCCAAACTTTTAACTAGCACTGTATATATACAGTATATTAGTGGGATCGGGCATTGATGTTGGCCGATTAGGCCTGGCACACAGTCGGCATTCCAATTCATCCCAAAGGTGTTCAATGAGTTTCAGTTCAGGGCTCTGTTCAGGCCTGTCAAGTTCTCCCACACCGATCTCGGGCAAACGATTTCATTATGGACGTCGCTTTTTGCACAGTGGCATTGTCATGCTGAAACAGAAATGGGCCTTTCCTACACTGTTGCCACACAGTTGGAAGCATAGAATAATCTAGAATGTCATTGTATGCTGTAGCATTACGATTTCCCTTCACTGGAACTTAGGGTTCTAGCCCGAACCATGAAAAACAGCCCTAGACCATTATTCCTCCTCCACCAAACTTTACAGTTGTCACTATGCATTGGGTTAGGTAGCGTTCTCCTGGCGTCTGCCAAACCCAGATTTGTCCGTTGGACTGCCAGATGGTGAAGCATCATTCATCACTCCGGAGAACTCGTTTCCACTGCTCCGGAGTCCAATGGCGGCGAGCTTTACACCACTCCAGCCGATGCTTGGAATTGCGCATGGTGATCTTAGCCGAGCAGCCGCACACAAGCCTATGAAAACCCATTTCATGAAGCTCCCGACGAACATTTATTGTGCTGACGTTGCTTTGAACTCAGTTTGGAACTCGGTAGTGAGGGTTGCAACCGAGGACAGATGATTTAGACGTGCTACGCACTTCAGCACTCTGCGGTTCCTGTGAGTTTGTGTGGCCTACCACTTCGCAGCTGAGCCCTAGACGTTTCCACTTCACAATAACAGCACTTACCGTTGACCGGGGACAGCTCTAGCTGGGCAGAAATTGACTAACTGACTTGTTGGACAGGTGGCGTCCTATGACAGTGCCACTTTGACAGTCACTGAGCTCTTCAGTAAGGTCATTCTACTGTCAATGTTTGTCTATGGAGATTGCATGGCCGTGTGCTCGATTTTTATACACCTGTGAGCAACGGGTGTGGCTGAAATGTCAGAATCTACTAATTTGAAGGAGTGTCCACATACTTTTGTATTTTTTGTGTGTTTTCAGGATACATGTATTTATTTATTTAAATCATTGTGCTGCTAGCCAGCTACTCCACTGAGATCCTCAAAATCAGCGGCTTGAATTTTAATTTGAAAGCTAGTAGTGTTCCTGGTCCTATTCATATCTACTAACTGAGCAAATTTTCCATTAGATAATGACATGAAGAGAGTGCTCTCAGGCCGTCTGAGTAGGACAAGGCTGAAATGAGATGGAAATTAATGATATTCTGCCCCTGAATTGTATATTATCCTTGAAAATTCACTCTCACTATCTCCCTCCTACTAATTTTAGCACTGCCTGCAGTCTTGTAAAAACCACTCATATTTAAAATGATTTTAAAAGGAAAGGATCATTTGAAAACTGTTAAAACCTCTTTCACATTCCATTTTACCTTAATGGAAAGAGATCTGAATGAACTGATTTTAACGGTTATATTCCCAATGTGGTTTCGCCTGGAGCGTAAAGTAGGATGAAATTAGTCTTTGTACACGTTTCCTTCTCGTTGATGCTGTATCTCCTTGGAGAGGAGAAGGAAACTGGTTGCACCTATAATACCAACTACTCAGAACATTTACTGCTGTGATGTCAACTCTGTTACTGCAGTACGAAACCAGCTTTTCCTTGGCAAGAAAGAAAACACAAAGCAGACTAAACTCCATGGTCCTTTTAAAACCTACTTTTGTAAAATAGTGTGTGCTATAGCTTGCAAATGGGACTCTTGGTGACCACACTCGGCAGCTTTTTCCAACATTAGGACTGTTTTCCTTAAGAGATGTTATCCGTTACATGTTTTCTATACATTGCTTCCTTACTTCCTGGTATCGTGATCCTGGTATCGTGATCCTGGTATCGTGATCCTGGTATCGTGATACTGGTATCGTGACAACACTAGTACACAACGTTCTGACATTCATTTGTGCAATATGCCTAAACACTCAAATAAAGCTATTGGATATGTTGTACTTCAGAATGTGGTCAAGGTAGTTTTACTGTAATTGCTTTTGTATTCATAGCACTTTGCACATACTCTAACCTCTACAGCCATTTCATGTATCATGTTATCTACTCAACCCTGTCTTCGTGCTTTGACACTGAACCTGTGTTGACACTGAACTATAGCGATTCAGACAGCTAAAAGCTCCTTAGCCTCTGTGTGCTTGGTATTGTTAGGTGAATATGTAGTCAGAAGCACTGTGTGCACCATGTGACCATGTTTTCCAAATATCTGCTAATTATCTGCTTTGAATTTAGTGTCAATGACGTCTGCAGAAAGAATATTGGTTCAGATTTGGTCCGGCAAGTATTGACCTACCAAATTTCAGCTACTTTTCAATGTCCATGAACGTCCGGTGTCGGTGCTCAGCGGGTGAGGTTGTTTGTTACAATAAATGGTAAGAGGGTAGTTGTTGGGTGTCAGTGAGAGAGAGAGAGAGACAAAGAAAGAGAGTGAGAGGGAGAGACAAAGAAAGAGGGAGAGACAAAGAAAGAGGGAGAGACAAAGAAAGAGGGAGAGACAAAGAAAGAGGAAGAGACAAAGAAAGAGGGAGAGACAAAGAAAGAGGAAGAGACAAAGAAAGAGGGAGAGGCAAAGAAAGAGGGAGAGGCAAAGAAAGAGGGAGAGGCAAAGAAAGAGGGAGAGGCAAAGAAAGAGGGAGAGGCAAAGAAAGAGGGAGAGGCAAAGAAAGAGGGAGAGGCAAAGAAAGAGGGAGAGGCAAAGACAGAGGGAGAGACAAAGAAAGATGGAGAGACAAAGAAAGAGAGAGAGACAAAGAAAAAGAGTGAGCGGGAGAGACAAGGAAAGAGGGAGAGACAAAGAAAGAGGGAGAGACAAAGAAAGAGGGAGAGACAAAGAAAGAGGGAGAGACAAAGAAAGAGGGAGAGACAAAGAAAGAGGGAGAGACAAAGAAAAAGAGTGAGCGGGAGAGACAAAGACTGAGGGAGAGACAAAGACTGAGGGAGAGACAAAGACTGAGGGAGAGACAAAGACTGAGGGAGAGACAAAGACTGAGGGAGAGACAAAGACTGAGGGAGAGACAAAGACTGAGGGAGAGACAAAGACAGAGGGAGAGACAAAGACAGAGGGAGAGACAAAGACAGAGGGAGAGACAAAGACAGAGGGAGAGACAAAGAATGAGGGAGTGAGAGTGAGAGAGAGAGAGACAAATAAAGAGGGAGAGACAAAGGAAGAAAGAAAGAGACATAGCGAGAGACAAAGAGAGAGAGAATCAAATAAAGAGAGAGCGAGAGAGACAAAGAGAGAGCAGGAGAGAGACAAAAGGTGTGGGGTCCACTTGTAAAACAAGATTTCATCAAATGGGACAAACACCCCATTGAGACCCTGCATGCAGAGTTCTGTAAGATTCTCCTACGTGTCCAGAGGAAAACTACAAACAATGCATGCAGGGCAGAATTAAGCCAATATCCACTAATAATAAAAACTATAAAAAGAGTAATTCAGTTTTGGAAACATCTAAAATACAGTGACCCCCTCTCATATCATTACCAAGCCCTGCAATGCCAATAGCTGAGCAAAGAAAAGAGTCCCCTCATTCAGCTGGTCCTGGGGCTGAGTTCACACACTTGTTCTACTAACACACTGAAGCCTCAGGACCAGAACATCCAATCAATCAGAATAAACCAAATTACAACACAGTCAAAACAAAACTATTTTGCTTATTGGGAAACACAAGCACAAACACAAAGCAAAATGCAATGCAGTGCTATCTGGCCCTAAATCGACAGTACACTGTGGCTAAATATTTGACCATCCCTCTGTCTTTCCTAATTTTACTGATCAAAACCTTGACAAAGTACAGGCTCAGTGAGCACAGCCTTGCCATCGAGAAGGGTAGACACAGGAAAACCTGGCTCCCTGTAGAGGAAAGGCTGTGCAACCACTGCACCACAGCATAACCCAAGACGGAGCTGCATTTCCTGACAAAATGTCAAAAATATAAAACAATTAGAGAGTGTCATTTTCCCAAATTTGAAACCCTTATTCAAGGTTTCAAAGACCTCTCTGATGAGGATAGGCTACCCGTCCTGTTGGGGGAGGACGTAGAGAGCTGTGGGTTGGCAGCGCACTACATTGCTGCCTGCCATACGTTGAAGGACAGTGTCTGACAGACCAATCAACCTGCACATGTACTCTACTGTATGCTTATTGTTATTGTTGAATGTATGGTTATTGTGACCCTTGGTTATTGTTGTTACTGTTGTCCCGTTGACAATTTTGATTCTAATTTTTATTTATTTTTATATTGTAAATATCCAAAATAAGCTTTGGCAATATGTACATTGTTACGTCATGCCAATAAAGCGAATTGAATTGAATTGAGTGAGAGAGAGACAGACAGAGTGAGAGAGAGAGAGAGAGAGAGACAAAGAGAGAGAGAGAGAGACAAAGAGAGAGAGAGGGAGACAAAGAAAGAGGGAGACAAAGAAAGAGAAAGATAGGGAGAAAGAGAGGGAGAAATAGAAAGAGAGGGAGAAATAGAGAGGGAGACAATGAAAGAGAAAGAGAGGGACAATGAAAGAGAGGGAGACAATGAAAGAGAAAGAGAGGGAAACAAAGAGAGAATGAGACAAAGAAAGAGAGGGAGACAACGAGAGGGGGAGAGAGTGAGAGAGACAAAGAAAGAGTGAGAGAGAGATAAAGAGAGAGAGACAGAAAGAGAGAGAGAGACAAAGAAAGAAGGAGAGAGAGTGAGAGACAAAGAAAGCGAGAGAGAGGGAGACAAAGAAAGAGGGAGACAAAGAAAAAGAAAGATAGGGAGAAAGAGAGGGAGAAATAGAAAGAGAGGGAGAAATGGAGAGGGAGACAATGAAAGAGTGAGAGAGAGAGCAAGAGAGACAAAGAAAGAAGGTGAGAGACAGAGAGAGACGGAGAGAGACAAAGAAAGGAGACAGAGCGAGAGAGAGAGAGACAAAGAAAGAGACAAAGAGAGGGAGAAAAAGAAAGAAAGACAGAGAGAGACAGGGAAGGGTTGTCCAGACTGTTTTCACAGGCTTGCTTTGACCACCAGATGACAGAAAGAGAAAGTAAACAGTTATGAGCTGAACATAACAGTATGCCAGCGGAAGGGAGGACAGTAGCAGGTGACCCAACTGTGGTTTGTGACTACTATGAGATCCCATTATAGCCAATTAAATTGCCGTAATTTTGTTACTGAATAATTCATAAACAAACTAGGTATCATTAAAAACACTAAACTAATTGGTAGGTCTACCTTTACTTGTTACCTCATGAGGAAGAGAAATGAGAAAATATCTTAAATATGCAGTATGTGGGTGTTTGGTAACACAATTACAAAGCACAATGCAATGTTTCTTAAACTTACAGAAGGCAAATCATTTCTCCAAAACGAAATATAAGTGTTGATATTAGTTGGCAAAGGTATTTACTTCAACATTATTGTGTTTTGATGTATTTCAAATACCAATACTGTTTCTAGGACCCCTTTTCTGTCTGTTTGACCACAAATCATAGCCTTTGCTTATTCCACATTTTTAGGATGGAAAATGGTTCATGTATATATTCCAGGGAAGATGGAATGTGCTACGAGACCTTGAGAGACTGGATGGTATACTGGGTGTGTTGTGAAAGCAAGAAAGGAGGAGAAAGCTGGAGAATTTGAGGTTGAGCGGTAGGGTTGGATGGTTAGATGGCATACTGGATGGCATACAGGTATGTTGGGAAAGAGAGGATGAAAGAAAATAGTAGAAATGGAAAGAGAGGAAGAATGGCGGAGGTTGAGCGGCAGGGTCGGATGGTGTACTCTCCGGCATATGTTGTGATTTATTTCGCCTGCCACTAGACTCAACAGTGTGCGTCTGAGCCTCCTCTATATTCCACTCAGTTCCCAGGAGACAGGCTTTTGTATTATTTACCAGTCTGGATCTCAGGTTGTATTGCTTTTTAGCTTTTAAACTTTCAATAAGCCTCTCTAGTGTTGTGTAAGTATTTCACTGCATCAATCAGAAGTCTGTATTTCCCATTTTCTTTATGGACTTTTTCTCTGCCTGGGAGACTGCCTAATGCCGATGTAGGAAGTCCCAACGTTGCAGGTGCAAATGACAGGATAGATAATGCAGTACAGATTTTAATATTCTAATCTACACTTTACCACATTAAAGAGATTCTCCAGTACTTTTGTATACTTTTTAGCCAGTAGCTCTGAAAGTAGCGCTCGTGTATACTACGTCACATATGTGCGTCACGTCGTTTCTCTCGCTCTGCTGTGTGTGCATCTTGCTGGCTGTCACTGAAATTGAGGCCCAGTCCCGGAGAACTAGGGATTCCTAGGCAAATTGAGGTAAGGCAGTAATTCTGCTCATATATTATGCATTTCTGAACTACACATTGACACATCCAGTCCAAAGCGGGAGGTTTAATAAAAGACTTAGTAGTCGCCAAAGTTCTGGAGCATGTCTTTAAGAGAAGGTTAACCTAACCTATTTCTTAATCTAGCCTAAACCTTCCACATTAGCAGTACAAAAGTGGTGGGAAACACTCGGTGGGTACCGTCTCACTTTCCTGCGTTGTGTATACTTTACTTATGAACCACTAAATAAGGTACACAGAAATCCACACCCTGGAATATAATGAAAGGTTATTCAAGGCGTGTGTGCGTATGCACACGTAGGCATTTTCCATAAGAGTTATGATATCTAACACCAATGAGACCTCCTCCGGAACATAGTTCTGCGTTGTTTGTCTATTTTCTTCATCTCTCTTTCTGCAGCTTTTTCATTAACCTCCTCTTCTATCGCTCTTTGGTTCTTCACGTTTTTCTCTGGCGGTGAGGGTCTAGTTATTACTGTTTTATTTTGAGCTTTTATATTGCCCTGCAGTTGAACGAAACCAGTTGAATTCGATATTAGAATCATATTCAAGTAGACATTATATCTGTTCCAAAGATTGACATTGTTGGGCACATATTCCGTGTCTGCATCCAGGCATTGTATTCTGATTTTAAAAGCTAGCTCGAATGTGAACCGAATGACTCATTCGCCTAACACTCATTCAAGTTTGTGCTGAATTCGACTGTACAACGCTTTTGAGTCCATGAGATACGTAGAGTTCCACTTGAACACACATGCAGTGCAGTCAGTCAGTCTGTCACGGTCAGTGGAGCATGATGGATCCACTCAGATGTACTGTCTCCAGTCAGTGTTGGCACTGCATCGTCATGGTGATGGAGAGATGGTTGATTAGCTTGGTGTGCTGGGCCTAAGGGTGGGGCTGAAGGATACTCTCCCAGGCTGTGGATCAGCTAGGCAGGCCTCTAAGGGCCTCCTCTCCTCCCTCCACAGGGCTGGGTGTAGCCTGGCTCGGCATGGGGCTCCCTGCTGGCTACCGCTGCCTCTAATTGGGTGACTCCAAGTCAGGGGGAAGGTGGTGAGAGGAGGGAGTGGGGTGTGTCGCTAACAGCTCCGTGCCCCACTGCCGAGGGTGAGGCGCGGGGTGGAGGGGGAGGGAGAGAGAGAGCAGGGGAAAGGGAGGACGGGGTGATGTTGACATGCCCACCCCGTGTAAGGAAATATGCTACCAGCAGTGAATGACTGGAGGAAAGTTGAAAAGAGGAGAGGGGAGGGGAGAGGAGTCGCTTTGCTCTGCTCTCTCTGGGACTGGGCCTCAACACGCCTCTGGAGAGAGATGTACAGTGGAGTACCAAGCTCCTCCGCTGCCTTTATCTTAGAGTAGAGTTCTGATCTTATACTCCTAGGAGACCCAGAGAAGGATGGTGCCTCAGTTAGCAACCCCTTACCTCACCTTTCACAAGGGTAATGAAGTACTAATAGAGCTGTCTATTCTCATGGCTAGTGTCCAACTACCTCCCTACCACCCCAATCCTGAGGCAGAGTGAGGGAGTACTGTCTTTCTCTGTGTTAACCTGTTATGGCTGCAAGGGGCAGTATTGAGTAGCCAGTTAAATCGTGCCCATTTCAAACGGCCTCGTACTCAATTCTTGCTCGTACAATATGCATTTTATTATTACTATTGGATAGAAAACACTCTCTAGTTTCTAAAACCGTTTGAATTATTTCTCTGAGTGAAACAGAAGTCATTCTGCAGCACACTTCCTGACCAGGAAGTGGAATGTCAGAAATCGATGCTCTGTTCAACTTCATGCCTATACATGGGCGTGATACGTAAGAGTCTACATACACTTCATACACCTTCCCCTGGTTGTCAAGAGGCGGTGAGAGAAAAAATTTCGTGTTTATCTTGGTCTGAGGTGGAATTAAAGCTCTTTGTTTGACGTGACCGTCCATTTCCTGTTTCTGGAGCGCGCGAAAGAGGACATGAATTTGCCTTCTGTTTTGCTCTCGTTATGGACGACTAACATCTCCGTCTTAGATTTTATTTGATACATGTGACCATATCATCGTAACGTATGTTTTTTCAATATAGTTTAATCAGATTATTGAAATTTTTTCGGGAGTTTTGCCGTGTTCCGTTCTCTGACTTTGTTGACGTTGGAGTGATCCGTGCCACTTGGCAAGTGCCCATGCTAAATGAAGAGGGATATTTGCCGTTCCAGATCAAAACAACGACTGTTCTGGACAAAGGACACCTTGTCCAACATTCTGACGGAAGATCACCAAAAGTAAGAAACATTTTATGATGCTATTTCTAATATCTGTCGTGCATGTGAACTGGTCGTGGGCTCCCAAGTGTTTCTGGCTATTGTGGCTACGCTAATATAACGCTACATTTTGTTTTCGCTGTAAAACATTTAATAAATCGGAAATATTGTCTGGAATCACAAGATGCCTGTCTTTCAATTGCTGTACACTATGTATTTTTCAGAAATGTTTTATGATGAGTAATTAGGTATTTGACGTTGGTGTCTGTAAATATTATGGCTGCTTTCGGTGCAATTTCTTATTGTAGCTGAAATGTAAACTATGATTTATACCTGAAATATGCAAATTTTTCGAACAAAACATGCTATACAATAAATATGTTATCAGACTGTCATCTGATGAAGTTGTTTCTTGGTTAGTGGCTATTTATATCTTTATTTGGTCGAATTTGTGATAGCTACTGATGGAGTAAAAAACTGATGGAGTAAGAATAGTGGTGTCTTTTGCTAACGTGGTTAGCTAATAGATTTACATATTTTGTCTTCCCTGTAAAACATTTTAAAAATCGGACATGTTGGCTTGATTCACAAGATGTGTACCTTTCATCTGTTGTCTTGGACTTGTTAATGTGTGAAAGTTAAATATTAAAAAAAAATATCTTTTGAATTTCGCGCCCTGCACTTGAGCTGGATGTTGTCATAAGTGTACCGGTGTCGGGCTGCACCCCAAACAGGTTAACCTCTTGTTTACCGATGTGTATGCTAGCCATGATTAAAACAGACATTACATGCTGTTGCTGTGTGTGTTGACTCACTCACTCACTCCTTCACTCACTCCTTCACTCACTCCTTCACTCACTCCTTCACTCACTCACTCACTCACTCACTCACTCACTCACTCACTCACTCACTCACTCACTCACTCACTCACTCACTCACTCACTCACTCACTCACTCACTCTTTCCTTTATCCCCCCCTCTCTCCGCTCTTCCTTCCCCTTTTATCTCTCCTCCTCCCCCCTCTCTCTTCCGTTCTGGTGGTTCTGCGGTGGTCACTGAGCCAAGGCAAATGAAGATGTGGCTGAACAGAACAGAGGGTAGAGAGGAGGCAGACTACCTGCTCTGTTTAAACACTGTTCCCCCTGATTGACTCTAAAACTAGGCATTGTGCTTTATAGAAGGACTCACCAGGCTAGTTAACTTCATTGGGATAGGGGGTGCTGTTGTCACTTTTTCTGGAAATCGTGTAATTTTTAAACGGCTTCCTACTCAATTCTTGCTCGTACAATATGCATATTATTATTATTATTGGATAGAAAACAGTCTCTAGTTTCTATAGCCGTTGAAATTTTGTCTCTGAGTGGAACAGAACTCATTCTACAGCAATTTCCCTGACATGGAGTCAGATTTCACACATCTTGGCCCCTGATCTGGAGTCAGTTTAAAGGTCCCCGTGAATGCTATGAGGATACAGACACTGCTTACGTCTTCCCCTGGATGTCTTTACGTGATGACGCTTTGAATGGTGTCGATTGCGCAATCACAGCCACTATAAAACAAAAAAACGTGTAGGTAGGAACTCTTTTCCAGCTGCGCCGGACGCGCGGTGGACACCGACCTGCTCTTTTTCCAAGCATTAGTGTAGCCTGTAATATTTCTCCGGTCATGTTTTTACTTGTAATAGGTGTTAAAGACATCATAAGGTAGTTAATTTAAACCGTTTTATAGCAATTTATATCCGTTTAGTGCGATTTTGGGACATTTATTTCTGAGACCCTTTGAATCTCTGGGCACGTTTCCAGTTCATGCCGAACGCAGTGGGCATTTCCACATGGCAAGAGGACAGCTTTCGACCAAAAGACGATTAGACCCAAGAAAGGATTCTTTGCCCAAGATTCTGATGGAAGAACAGCTCAAAGTAAGAACAATTTATTATGATAAATCGTGTTTCTGTCGAAAAATGTTAATCGCTAATGCCGCCATTTTGTTAGACGTAGCTTCGCTTGGCGCAAACTGTATTGAAAAGTAAGGATAATTTAAAAAATGTAAATCAGCGATTGTATTAAGAATTAAATTGTCTATCAATCGCTGTCCACCCTATATTTTTTAGTCACGTTTATGAGTATTTATGTATACGACTAGATCACTGTCTAATATGTCGCACGACATTTTCTGACCAGCTGGGCAACTTTTGTCATTGTCTAACCATGATTTTGGTGGCTAAATATGCACATTTTCGAACAAACTCTATATGTATGTTGTAATATGATGTTACAGGAGTGTCATCTGAAGAATTCTGAGAAGGTTAGTGAAAAAATTAATATATTTTGGCGATGTTGACGTTATCGCTCTCTTTGGCTAGAATCAATGCTCTGGTAATGTTTGCACATGTGGTATGCTAATATAACGATTTATTGTGTTTTCGCTGTAAGACACTTAGAAAATCTGAAATATTGTCTGTATTCACAGGATCTGTGTCTTTCGATTAGTGTATGCTGTGTATTTTTACGAAATGTTTTATGATTAGTAATTAGGTAATACACGTTGCTCTATGTATTTATTCTAGTCGATTTGTGACGGTGGGTGCAATTGTAAACTATGATATCTACCTGAAATATGCACATTTTTCTAACAAAACCTATCCTATACCATAAATATGTTATCAGACTGTCATCTGATGAGGTTTTTTCTTGGTTAGTGGCTATCAATATCTTAGTTTAGCCGAATTGGTGATAGCTACTGGTGTTGGTGGACAAAGAAAAAATGGTGTCTTTTGCTAAGGTGTTTACCTAATAGATTTACATATTGTGTCTTCCCTGTAAAACATTTTAAAAATCGGACATGTTGGCTGGATTCACACGATCTGTATCTTTCATTAGCTGTATTGGACTTGTTAATGTGTGAAAGTTAAATATTTCAAATAATTTTTTTTTTTGAATTTGCCGCTCTGCCTTTTCAATGGAATGTGGGAGGAGTGCCGCTAGCGGCACCCCTTGCCTAAACAGGTTAAAGGGATGTTCCATTGAAAATACTACACTCGACTCTATTGTCATTGTGCTCTATGGAAGGTGTCACCAGACCAAATCAAATTGTGTTGCTTATGCTTACGAGCCTTTCCAAACAATGCAGAGTTTAAAAATAAAATAACACAGAGAATAAAAAAATAAAAAAAACTCAAGAATGGAGCTATGTACAGGGAGTAGTGACTAGGCATTAGGATAGATAACACTTTACTAAGAGTAAAATAAAGAACAGAGTAGCAGCAGCAAATGATGAGTGTAAAACGTGTGTGTGAGTGTGTTTTAATGTGTACGTGTGTTTGTGTTGTGTCGGTATGTGTGTGTGTGTGTGTGTGTGTGTGGGGGAGGGTTTTGTGTGGGAGTGTCGATGTAGTGTGGTTGAGTGAGTGTGTGTATATGTAGTCTAGTGAATGTGCGTAGGGTCAGTGCAAGATAGAGTGCAGATAGTTCAGGTACCATTCATTTACTATTTAGCAGTCTGGCTATTTAGCAGTCGTATGGCTTGGGGGTAGAAGCTGTCTCGGAGCCTGTTGTTCCGACCGCTTTGCGGTCAAGGGCTGTGCATTTGCCATACCAAGCGGTGATGATCTTGGAGGGGACTATGGTGTTGAAAGCCGAGCTGTAATCTATGAACACCATTCTCACATAGTTATTTCCCCTCTTGTCCAGGTGGGAGACGGCAGTGTGAAGTGCAAATGAGGTTGCGTCATCTGTGGAACTGTTGGTGCGGTATGCAAATTGAAGTGGGTCTGGGATGATTGTGTTGATGTGTGTCATGACGAGCCTTTCGAAGCACTTCATAATTACAGATGTGAGTTTTACAGGGCGACAGTCGTTTAGGCAGGTTATGTTGGAGCTCTTGGGAACAGGGACAATTGTGGTCAGCTGGAAACATGTTGGAATTACAGACTGGGACAAGGATAGATTGAAAATGTCTGTGAAGACTCTTGCCAGCTGGTCTGCGCATGCTTTGAGAACGAGCCCTGGTATTCTGTCTGGCCCGGCGGACTTGTGATTGTTAACCTGTTTAAATGTTTTGCTCTACGTCGGCCATGGAGAGCAGCGTACCATTTGTTCTTTAAGAAAAAATCCACTCCATCTCCTTTCAACTCCAAAGCTGCTGTACGACCTTGCAGCTGCATGGAGAATCCACCAATTGCTACGTGCATAGTGCCATTATCCATCCACGTTTTATTATCCATCCACATTTTATTAAGACATATAATGTTGCAGCTTTTCAAGTCTCTCTCAAGTCTCTCTTTTCAAGTCTCTTCGAGAGGAGACTCTCGAACAAAGCTCATCCAGCTTATTCTCGAGTGACCGGACATTTGCCAATAGAACAGAGGGGTGCGCCGTTCGGTTTCTCTTCGCATCACTTCCACCATGACTCCTCCTCGTCTCCCGTGACTACGCCTGCAGCGTTTTGGTAGCCCATGGAACAAAGGAATAGAGTCCGGTATGAGCAGTGGAACAGCTGATTCGGGGTTGAAGTCTTATTTGAAGTTTGAAATCAAGGTTAGTAACTGTCGATCTGATGTCCAGAAGTCCTTGGTGGTCACATGTAATAATAGGATGAACTTTCTGTACAAAAAAAAAAAGTGAAGATAAACACGATAAAAGTCACTATATAGCAAAGTTGTGTTGGAACTCGTAAGATGGCGACAACTTGACTTATTGATCGGTTAAGCCACGGGAGAAGAAGAGGCCAGTATTGTATTATCCCATCCACTTTACATACCAGCCACGTAGGCACAGGTGGGCCATCCCACTGGGGAGCCAGGCCACCCTCAGGGGAGCCAGGCCCACCCTCAGGGGAGCCAGGCCCACCCAGTCAGATTTGGTTTTATGCTCTCTACTTGTCAGTGTTCCAAATGGTACATTATTTGTCTTTTTACCTAAACACTATCATATAGAATTCATAGCAAGCAGTGAATATGACCGCATTGAGGCATACATATATATTACTGTGTGCATGGCCAAATGCACCATGCCACCGCCTACATCATTTGTTAATATAGCAAACAAGACAGCTAATAATCCAGTGGCTTTATCATAATCACACCTACACTGACTGTACAAAACATTAGGAACACCTTCCTAATATTGAGTTGCACACCCTCTTTCCCACAGAACAGCCTAAATTCGTCAGGGCATGGACTCTGCAAGGTGTCGAATGCTGGCCCATGTTGACTCCAATGCTCCTCACAGTTGTGTTAATTTTGTTGGGTGTCCTTTGGGTGGTGGACCATTCTTGATGCACACGGGAAACTGTTGAGCGTGAAAAACCCAGTTCTTGACACACTCAAACCGGTGCGCCTGGCACCTACTACCATACCCCGTTCAAAGGCACTTAAATCTTTTGTCTTGTCCATTCACCCTCTGACTGGCACACATACACAGTCCATGTCTCAATTGTCTCAAGGCTTACAAATCCTTCTTTAACCTCTCCTTCATCGACACTGATTTAAGTGGGTTTAACAGGTGACATCAGTAAGGGACCATATCTTTCAACTGGATTTACCTGCTCAGTCTGTCAAGGAAAGAGCAGGTGTTACAAATATTTTGTACATTTTTTCACATATTTTAGCTTAATTAGCTTTACAAATGTTCTCTCAGCCTCATGGCAAAATGTGTAGAATTGCATGAAATTAGCTATAAAACTCATTTTTCTCTTTGCCCCAGGAAGTTAGCTGGCCCACCCACATTTCTGCAGGCCCACCGACCAATGAATTTGTGGCTATGCTACTGTTACATACTATGTCTTTGTTGACGCTATGGCTACATAATAGTCCAGTGTTGATGTCAGGATGCGCAGACCAGTCGGTATTTCTCAGATAGTAGTTTATGTGCAGAAAGTGTTTTAAATCGATATTGCATCACCTCTTCTCTCCCATCTCTGGTCTATGAGAACATTGGTGGTTTGGTACAGTAGGTAGCCTCGGGATCTGAACTGTGTTGCCATGGATTAGGCCTGACAGCCCAGTCAGAAAGGGTACTCTGTCAGGGTAGGGGACTGAAGTCATTCAGACTGGAGTGGAGAGACGTATTCACATGGCTGAGGCTGAGGTTGCTGTGGCAGACGTGCTCCAATGTGCATTTACGGTCACACTCTGTGGCTCAGACACACAGATGCACATATACACACGTCTTCCTGCGATGACGGCAGTGTAACACCCATTGCTTATAACCCTCCTGTGTGTGTGTGTGTGTGTGTGTGTGTGTGTGTGTGTGTGTGTGTGTGTGTGTGTGTGTGTGTGTGTGTGTGTGTGTGTGTTAGGCTTGGGCGGTATCCACATTTTCATACCGACCTTGTGCCATACTGGGATATTCGGTAATATAGGCACTGACCACAAGGGGAGCTGTTTTCAAACTCCACTTATAATCTGAAGGTTAGCAATGCTAACAAGTACAGTCGTGGCCAAAAGTTTTGAGAATGACACAAATATTAATTTCCACAAAGTTTGCTGCTTCAGTGTCTAGATATTTTTGTCAGATGTTACTATGGAATACTGAAGTATAATTACAAGCATTTCATAAGTGTCAAAGGCTTTTATTGACAATTACATGAAGTTGATGCAAAGAGTCAATATCCGCCTTGGCATGCTGTCAATTAACTTCTGCCACATCCTGACTGATGGCAGCCCATTCTTGCATAATCAATGCTTGGAGTTTGTCAGAATTTGTGGGTTTTTGTTTGTCCACCCGCCTCTTGAGGATCGACCACAAGTTCTCAATGGGATTAAGGTCTGGGGAGTTTCCTGGCCATGGACCCAAAATATCAATGTTTTGTTCCCCGAGCCACTTAGTTATCACTTTTGCCTTATGGCAAGGTGCTCCATCATGCTGGAAAAGGCATTGTCGTCACCAAACTGTTCCTGGATGGTTGGGAGAAGCTCTCGGAGGATGTGTTGGTACCATTCTTTATTCATGGCTGTGTTCTTAGGCAAAATTGTGAGTGAGCCCATGCACTTGGCTGAGAAGCAACCCCACACATGAATTGTGTCAGGATGCTTTACTGTTGGCATGACACAGGACTGATGGTAGCGCCCACCTTGTCTTCTCCGGACAAGCTTTTTTCCGGATGCCCCAAACAATCGGAAAGGGGATTCATCAGAGAAAATGACTTTGCCCCAGTCCTCAGCAGTCCAACCCCTGTACCTTTTGCAGAATATCAGTCTGTCCCTGATGTTTTTCCTGGAGAAATATGGCTTCTTTGCTGCCCTTCTTGACACCAGGCCATCCTCCAAAAGTCTTTGCCTCACTGTGCGTGCAGATGCACTCTCACCTGCCTGCTGCCATTCCTGAGCAAGCTCTGTACTGGTGGTGCCCCGATCCCGCAGCTGAATGATCTTTAGGAGACGGTCCTGGTGCTTGCTGGACTTTCTTTGGCGCCCCGAAGCCTTCTTCACAACAATTGAACCGCTCTCCTTGAAGTTCTTGGTGATCCGATAAATGGTTGATTTAGGTGCAATCTTACTGGCAGCAATATCCTTGCCTCTGAAGCCTTTTTTGTGCAAAGCAATGATGACGGCACGTGTTTCCTTGCAGGTAACCATGGTTGGCAGAGGAAGAACAATGATTCCAAGCACCACCCTCCTTTTGAAGCTTCCGGTCTGTTATTTGAACTCAATCAGCATGCCAGAGTGATCTCCAGCCTTGTCCTCGTCAACACTCACACCTGTGTTAACGAGAGAATCACTGACATGATGTCAGCTTGTACGTTTGTGGCAGGGCTGAAATGCAGTGGAAATATTTTGGGGGGATTCAGTTCATTTGCATGGCAAAGAGGGACTTTGCATTTAATTGCAATTCATCTGATCACTCTTCATAACATTCTGGAGTATATGCAAATTGCCATCATACAAACTGAGGCAGCAGACTTTGTGAAAATTAATATTTGAGTCATTCTCAAAACTTTTGGCCACGACTGTATGTACCTTCTATCTATCTTCACTCATTTCCTGTAGAATAAACTTTGTGGCACTCACTAGAAGTGAACACTAATTCTAAAAATGTTGTTCCACCGTGCCAATATGGCCGTCGACCGCCCAGATTTTGGTGTGTGTGTGTGAGGTGAAGACGGAGACCTCTTAATTCTCCATGATGTATCACCCTGGCAGGAACCAATTTGTGTGCACAATCGAGTCTCCAAATCATCTTCCGTCTCGGCCTCCCTGCCTCTGACAGTCTCTTCTTTCTTTGGATGGAGTAAATACATTAGGAATGTAAATAAATGAGGGATTTGTGTGTGAGGACGCTGAGCTAATGTTGTGTTAAGGAGTTTTTGTGGTGGCTGATTGATTGCAGTGTTGCAGCAAGGGCATATTGGGATGGATATTCTGGGCCAGGCTGCCCAACCTAGCATCCAGTAATGTCCAGACCAGCTCATAGGTTAGTAGCACACATCGACCCAGACACACTTTCTCGCTGAAAACACCAGTTTAGACTAAAATAATCTGTCAGAAAAACTAAAACTTCACTTGAGTAATAAGCTTGTTATATGTGGATAGTGAGTCTATTGCTTTTTACTGTAGTGGCTATATAGAGCATTGAAGCGTCAGCCACTATATTAGTATAGTGGCTCTGGGGCATTGAGGTGTCAGTGGCTGACTAGCTGTTGGTGCCATTACTCCATTCTAATAGGTGAGGACATGTCTGGCCCGATGGGATGGGTAATAAGGAGAATACGGCTCAGATTGCCAGCCCAGAGCCCACAGGTTCTGTCTGCTCTGCTGTAATGTCGTTATGAGAGAAAGAGACTCAGCACATTTATAAACTCCTAATGATGATGACTTACTATGTAATGAGTACATAGCCTCCGTCCCAGAGGTGACTGCAGGGGTTTGAACTGCAGGGTGGCAGATGAAATAACATTTGTTATTATTGTGGTTAGAGGCCTAAGGAGGAACATAATGATACAGAGATGTCTTCATCATAAGAAATGTGGATGATAATTTGGTTTAAGGTGGCAAGGCATAAAGGCTGCATAATCCTGGCATTCAGTGAGATTTGGCAAACTCTCTTTATTGATCGTACAGTTTATTTAACTTGACAAAAACTAACCTATGGCTTACAACACCTGCAAAACTTCCAACTTTTTGAATCCCAGTTGATCATTGTATGAGTCACCTTCATACCCTAACCTATATTGCATCCACACCTGCTTATGTACAGTCGGGATTCATATTTTCCTGAAAATAGTTTCAATACCATGAATAATTCATAAACACAGCAAAAAAAGAAACGCCCCTTTTTTCAGGACCCTGTCTTTCAAAGATCATTTGTAAAAATCCAAATAACTTCACAGATCTTCATTGTTAAGGGTGTAAACACTGTTTCCCATGCTTGTTCAATGAACCATAAACAATTCATGAACATGCACCTGTGGAACGGTCGTTAAGACAGTAACAGCTTATAGACGGTAGGCAATTAAGGTCACAGTTATGAAAACTTAGGACACTAAAAGGCCTTTCCACTGACTCTGAAAAACACCAAAAGAAAGATGCCCAGGGTCCCTGCTCATCTGTGTGAACGTGCCTTAGTCATGCTGAAAGGTCCCTCCATCAGTGCTCAGACTGTCCACAATAGGCTGAGAGAGGCTGGACTGAGGGCTTGTAGGCCTGTTGTAAGGCAGGTCCTCACCAGACATCACCGGCAACAACGTTGCCTATGGGCACAAACCCACCGTCGCTGGACCAGACAGGACTGGCAAAAAGTGCTCTTCACTGACGAGTTGCGGTTCTGTCTCACCAGGGGTGATGGTTGGATTCGCTTTATCGTCGAAGGAATGAGTGTTACACCGAGACCTGTACTCTGGAGCAGGATTGATTTGGAGGTGGAGGATCCGTCATGGTCTGGGGCGGTGTGTCACTTCATCATCGGACTGAGGTTGTTGTCATTGCAGGCAATCTCAACGCTGTGCGTTACAGGGAAGACATCCTCCTCCCTCATGTGGTACCCTTCCTGCAGGCTCATCCTGACATAACCCTCCAGCATGACAATGCCACTAGCCATACTGCTCGTTCTGTGCGTGATTTCCTGCAAGACAGGAATGTCAGTGTTCTGCCATGGCCAGCGAAGAGCCCAGATCTCAATCCCATTGAGCACGTCTGGGACCTGTTGGATCGGAGGCTGAGTGCTAGGGCCATTCCCCCCAGAAATGTCCGGGAACTTCCAGGTGCCTTGGTGGATGAGTGGGGTAACATCTCACAGCAAGAACTGGCAAATCTGGTGCAGTCTATTAAGAGGAGATGCACTGCAGTACTTAATGCAGCTGGTGTGCACACAAGATACTGACTGTTACTTCTGATTTTGACCCCCCTTTGTTCAGGGACACATTATTCCATTTCTGTTAGTCACATGTCTGTGGAAAGTGTTCAGTTTATGTCTCAGTTGTTGAATCTTGTTATGTTCTTGCAAATATTTACACATGTTAAGTTTGCTGAAAATAAACCCAGTTGACTGTGAGAGGGTGTTTCTTTTTTTGCTGAGTTCATTTATCACAAGAGTCACAGGAAATACCGCAAAAATCAGGATTTTCCATTTAAAGGATAGAAAGTAGTGATGGGGGGAAAAATATTGTATCGTTTTGACAATATTGCAAAATTATTTTTTTCCTTCAAAGCGCGTTCTCTATCGTCTCCATCAGCCGGATGTGGAGGTCCTGGGCTGGCTTGGTTACACGTGGTCTGCTGTTGTAAAGCCAGTTGGACGTACTGACATTCTCTCAAATGACGTTGGAGGCGGCTTTTGTTAGAGTAATTAACATTAAATTCTCTGGCAACAGCTCTGGTGGACATTCCTGCAGTCAGCATACCAATTTCACGCTCATTCAAAACTTGAGAATTTTTTGGCATTGTGTTGTGTGACAAAAGTGCACATTTTAGAGGGGCCTTTTATTGACCCCAGCACTGTGTAATGATCATGCTGTTTAATCAGCTTCTCGATATGCCACACCTGTCAAGTGAATGGCTTTCCTCCACTTGTTATCTCTGGCTAAGTGAATTACACCACTAACTATTGACTTCAGTCTAGGTTCTAAATTAGCAGGACACTGCGTAAACCTAAGGCGGCCATTGTTATATCCGCTTAGCTTGCAGAAGCAAGACCCGGGTCCATATATTTTGAGCGAGTCAGAGTAGGAGTGCTGATCAGAGAGCGGTTTTGCCTTATATATCATAATGAATGAGGATTGTTATGGATAAGAAGGACCTGATTCTAGATCAAGACCTAGAGACATTTGATATATAAGCCCAAATATAGTCCCTGGGCAACAGGGGGACTGGAGGAGATCTCTGATCTGTTCTAAAAAAGCGATTGAACGGGATCCTAAGAACTAAAACAGGCACTGCCATCTTGCAATCTAAAAGATCAATGTTCAAGTCATGTTCGTACTTGGGTTGTGCCTGTTGACCCCACAACCTACAACAACTACTTGAGTTGGCATTCTCGACTCTGGTTTTATCACGTTAGATCTCAGAATTGTGTCTTCAGTTGACTCGCTTAACATGCAGGTCATAGACAGTGGCTCTATCAGAGCTTGAAGTTCAACAGTTTCTTGCACTATGTTTGGAACATAGAACATGCTGTCATTAATGTCTATTTTCTGATAAATTGCATCGGTTTTCATGGTGTTTTCAGTCTTTGTATCCATGGTGTTCTGTGAGGGTGTAACATGTTCGCACACACTGCCCCCCCCCCCCCCCCCCCAACTTGGCATGAGCATGTTAGTTTAAAGCGGGCCCAGGGGAGGGGGGGGGGGGGGGGGGGGCCTCGGCAGTTGTTTCTCCAACTTGTTTACTTGCTGGACATTCAAAGTCTCTGGCCTGTCATGTGACACTTGAAGCATAGACCCTCGTTAAGGCAGTGTGTATGACTGAGTTGAATGGTCTGAGGCCTTACAAATTATACAGGTGCCAGCGGATCTATTAGTTTGGGGTGTTCTGGCCGAAGTTCTCCTTTGATTCTGTTCCTAGGTTGAGAGGAGAAGCTTTTCCAAAAGGGAAATCACTTTGTTCAATGAAGCCTGATCACTGTTAGTGGGTGTGGCTGAATTATCATCACTGACAGCTTGTTGTTGAGTCACACACCAAGTGTTGGGAGTCATCGCATCTTCTTCCTTAGCAGTACTCTGCGCCCATTGTCTGGCTGACTTTATTCTCTGTGATGTGTTTCAATAATTTCCTGTAAATCGGCAACTGTCCAATTATCAATAGGCTTGCACCTAAGGGTGGCATGTAGTTATGGGTCAGGGCAGTGCTTAACAAACATAACTGTCACCTTTATGACCTGGATCATCCACTTCCCCCCCCCCCCCTGTCTTTGCAAGCACTCATTGGCAAGTTCAATTGCTTTGTTCAGTCTGACCCAGATATCCAAGCAGCTCTTTGGCTGTCTTGGTAAGGTTTCATAGAAGTATCCTAATGGAATTGTGGGTGCGTTTGCCTCTCCAAAGTGCTGCCTCAGTATATTGTATATTTTTTTAATAAAAAAATGATTTCACCTTTATTTAACCAGGTAGGCCAGTTGAGAACAAGTTCTCATTTACAATTGCGACCTGGCCAAGATAGAACAAAGCAATGCGACACAAACAACACAGAGTTACACATGGGATAAACAAACGTACAGTCAATAACACAATGGAAAAATCTATATACAGTTTGTGCAAATGTAGTAAGATTAGGGAGTTAAAGCAATAAATAGGCCGTAGTGGCGAAATTATTACAATTTAGTAATTAAACTCTGGAGTGATAGATGTGCAGAAGATGAATGTGCAATTAGAGATACTGGGGTGCAATGGAGCAAAACAAATACTAAATAACAATATGGGGATGAGGTAGTTGGGTGGGCTATTTACAGATGGGCTATGTACAGGTGCAAAGATTGGTAAGCTGCTCTGATAGCTGATGCTTAAAGTTAGTAAGGGGGATATAAGTCTCCAGCGTCAGTGATTTTTGCAATTCGTTCCAGTCATTGGCAGCAGAAAACTGTAAGGAAAGGCGGCCAAAGGAGGAGTTGGCTTTGGGGGTGACCAGTGAATGCTATGGTGCTATGGTAACAAGTGAGCTGAAATAAGACGGGGCTTTACCTAGCAAAGACTTATAGATGACCTGGAGCCAGTGGGTTTGGGGACGAATATGACGCTAGGGCCAGCCAACAAGAGCATACAGGTCGCAGTGGTGGGTAGTATATGGGGCTTTGGTGTCAAAACGGATGGCACTGTGATAGACTACATACAATTTGCTGAGTAGAGTGTTGGAGGCTATTTTGAAAAATGACATTGCCGAAGTCTAGGATCAGTAGGATAGTCAGTTTTACGGGGGTATGTTTGGCAGAATGAGTGAAGGATGCTTTTTTGCAAAATAGGAAGCCAATTCTAGATTTAATTTCGGATTGGAGATACTTAATGTGAGTCTGGAAGGAGAGTTTACAGTCTAACCAGACACCTAGGTATTTTTAGTTGTCCACATATTCTAAGTCAGATCCGTCCAGAGTATTGATGCTAGACGGGCGGGCGGGTGTGGGCACCGATCGGTTGAAGAGCATGCATTTAGTTTTGCTTGCATTTAAGAGCAGTTGGAGGCCACGGAAGGAGTGTTGTATGGCATTGAAGCTCGTCTGGAGGTTTGTTATCATAGTGTCCAAAGAAGGGCCAGAAGAATACTGAATGGTGTCGTCTGTGTAGAGATGGATCAGAGAATCACCAGCAGCAAGAGCGACATCATTGATGTATACAGAGAAAGAGTCGGCCCGAGAATTGAACCCTGTGGCACACCCACAGGGTTATGTATATGGCTTCAGGGTCTCTGCTTATTTTAACATGGAGCCCAATTCTGACTGACTTTAGCCCACCTCATTAGTCTGTCCTGTATCTCTTGCCCCTGTTCTGGTATACTGCAGTCCCTGCCGGACTAGCAGCAACTTGATTTCCTATAAGACTGCCCAGTTGTTTGACTAACTCTGTTGGGCTTGCAACTGGGTTTGGTTTTCATTTTCACCCCCTATGGGCTTCTGAGACTCTTTACTGTTATCATTGCCTGGTTGGCTACTGTTATGACGCTTTAGTTGACTACTGCTAACACTTGGCCCTCTAGTATCAACTGCTGAGTATCTAACAGGACTGGCTCTAGCACTATGTTCAAACATACTGGCCAACTGATCCCCCCCCACCCCAGCTCAATGGTAATACCTTGTGCACCTCTCACAGTAACACCAACCCGAGTACCATGTACATTATTATCACCAACATCTAATACGTATTTTCTCTCCTGTTCTGGAATCTCATACAACTGAGGTGTACACAACATATTGTACAAAGTTCACCTTGCCCTCAAACGTTCTAAATGTGTGATGTCGATCCAGTTCCCGTCTAGGGGTCCCCCGGTGATCCACTGTAGCTGATCTGTTGATCCGGGTCACGGCACTAATTTGTAGAGATCTTTATATGTATCACAGAAGAACCAAGAAATTAAGAGCGACACCACGGCTGTCTTTTTTGGTATTTTATGTAGATCTGCAATGGTATTATGAAAAGTCAGGACAGGAATACATCAGTCTTCAATGAACCATCTGACAAGTTGTTCTCGCTCTCTGTGTTTCCACCGACTAACACAATAACATTCATACATGAAGCCATAATTTATAGAGGAAAATAATAAACAATCTTCAATACAAAGACTGTATAATAGTAATTCTTAGACAATGGAACCATACCTACAGTGGTATTATGAAAAGTCAGGACAGGAATACAGCAGTCGTCAATGGACCATCTGACAAGTTGTTCTATAGAGGAGCATGAAGAAAAGTAAATGTGATGATTTGTTTACCTCTGGATAACTTGAAAGCAGCCTAATCAGCTCTGCTGGCAACAATTACATTACACTTTTTTGCAGACATTTACTGACACCGGCCATATTCAACGGGTGTTGTACACACGTCAAGTAATGTTAGCTAACGAGCCAGCCAGCTAACGTTAGCTAGTTAAACAACAATGAACAGTGCCAACAATTTCACAGTGCCTGGAGCTAACCAACTAGTTTCACTGTTAGCTAGCTAAAACTGAATGCATTCAGTTGTACAATTGACTAGGTATCCCCCCTTACCCTGTTCCTTTCTTGTTTATAATCTGCGAGAGAAGCGCTACACCTGGCGGAGAGAGGCTGTACGACACAGAATGAGTTGTGTTATGCGATCTGTACGTTACATCATGACACGTCACAATTTAACATACAGCGTCAGAGGGGTCAGTTTTTTCAACTTTTCTCCAATGCTATCGGGCCATTGCAATGTCAATCAACGCTTGAATAGAAAGGTATTTCACACCCCAGATTTTGATGCCAACACAGTCGCTACAGTCCCATTAGTTTTCATTGCAGCCTCGTTTGAATGCTGCCGTTGTGAAGATTTGTATGGAATGGGGTTAGTCAACAGTAGCTAGGTAAACAATGAACCTAGCTAGGGAAACAATGTTTAAGATCACACACGTCACATAACGTTAGCTAACAAGCCAGCCAGCTAGTTAAGCAACAATGAACAAAGTGCCAACAATGCCACAGTGCTGGGAGCTAACCA
Source organism: Salvelinus namaycush (assembly GCF_016432855.1). NCBI lineage: Eukaryota > Metazoa > Chordata > Actinopteri > Salmoniformes > Salmonidae > Salvelinus > Salvelinus namaycush. The sequence continues at coordinate 39,584,582 of NC_052308.1, forward strand.
ACCAGGCTCAATGTTAGCTAGCTAACATTAGGCTCTAACTAGAAGAGCAAATGACTCTGACACTTTAGAGTACATAAGCATCGAATACTTTGCAAGTTGAGGGATTTTCACAACAGTAGCCGGGTTATAAAAAGTATTTTGTCCTGCTAATAGGAAACATTTGCATGATGGGCTACACCTGCTACAGTTATGATGTATTCACTATTATTCTACAATGTAGAAAATAGTAAAAATATAGAAAAATCCTTGAATGAGTAGATGTGTCCAAACTTTTGACTGGTACCTGCTTAATTAATTTTATTAATATTATGGTGTTTCTATTCCATGAAAAATGAAAAACCTTCTGGGTTTCTATTAGGATGGAACAAAAAATATGGCGCTGTACAACGTGATGTCTGGCAGGACAGTACTGGGCTATTTAGCTAAAGAATCCCTGTGTTGTGCTTGTTTCAGAGCAGCGTGAAACGGTGCTAAAATAGTTGTAGGCTTTTGCTTCTAACTTCAAAATGCTCTTTAAATAAAGAAGACCTACACCATTTTTAACAGTATATCTAAAAAAAAAGAAATCAATGATGTGACTCTCCTCCAATAATTACATTTAGAGGATTGGAGGACTCTATATTAATATCTAAGGGGCATTTTCCATTAGGATTTGTGAGAATATCTCAGAATATCTAAGGGGCTTTTATATAATTCTAAATTAATTAATAATATTAATCGCTTTAAAAAAAAAAGTAACGATACTTTGGAGATTTTGTTTTCATTTAACCTAGAGTGAGCAAGAAAATGGCAATTCTTGAACATGGGGTGAGACATTCTCACTAATTTGTAAATAAAGCCAGTTATTTAGAATGATTTATTTCTGGAGTAACCTAACTTGATTATTTAGGCGACATCACTTGCTTATACTCAGTCAACACATATCTTAAGAATATCATGGAATATTTGAACAATTTCGTTTCTCCATGCTTGTCTCAAAGCAGTGCGAAACTGTGCTGAAATAGACGGCCACAGCAGGAAGGCTATGTATTCTGTGCCCACTCGTGGTATCTCTCTTCGGTTACACATCCTTGAGTAGCAGAACAGCATAACGGTCCGGGCGGCCCTTGCTGTGCCTGGTGAGCAGTTGGTCAAGTTCTGTTGTCAGAAGAGGAATGGAAATGTCAGGGTGAACCGAAAACCTGACGAACCCGCCATGTATGTTGACTCTGCCTGTCGGAGGTGGAGTTCCAGAGTTCACAGGTGTGCCTGGCATGAATATATGTATATATAAAAAAATATATATTCTCAAAACGTTCACGTTCACTTCTTTTGTACTGTTCTGTAGTTTCGACCCAATGATTCGTCTGACAAACAAAGAACTTTGCGTCCTGCAGGCATGGATCAAAGCTGGCGAGACATTCAATAACGTCATCTTCACATACGAATCAACCGTGGCCCTTGAGCAATTTGCTCAAAATTGCTACAGAAAAAAAGGAAGAAGATCAAGAATATAAACGAAAGCATAAAGATGTTGATGAAGAAATACTGTTTTGAGTTAGAAATGTAACACTTTAGAGTACTTAAGCATCGAATACATTGCAAGTTGAGGGATTTTCACAACATTAGCCGGGCTATAAAAAGTCTATTGTCCTGCCAGTAGGAATCATTTGCATGATGGGCTACATTTTTTATTGTAAGCACAATGTCACACATAATTTGTATCTACCTTTCCAATTACTTTTAGAGTTTGGGAATTACAAATGTGCGCTTTCATTATTAGTTACATTGTTTTAGTTTGAACGTGCAGACTTTTTTTCTTTAAATGATTGTTTTATGTAGCATGCTACATTTTTGACCAGTTGCAATTGTAAGTAAGTCTTATGAAAAAAATCCTACTTCTATTAGGCTGTTAAGCCTCATTGTCTACCGCAGCCAGTTAAGTTATTTTATATAGGTCTAGGCTCCAAAGAAGTAGACTCCAATTAAGCCCTCTTGTTGTTTGTAAAGTCAAAATTCAAAAGGCACTGTGGGTGGCAGAAATATTCACACACATACATATTGTTGCACTGTGCGCAACCTCTGCAATTATAGCTAACATTTGGAAGAGGGCGTAAAAGAGCCTGGCGGATTTTCTTTTGTGGCTAGCCGTTGGATGGACCAATTTATTGCGTAAATAAAACATGCCAGTGTTTCTTGACCACATCTCCCACTTTTCGCGAGTTCATAGTATATGTAGTTGTAAACATTACAGAGTGTTCTTAAGCTTTAGCAGTCTTTTTTGTAGCAGTTCATCTTTTGTTTCCACAGCTAGCTCAGCAATTAGTAAAGGTTGAATATTCTATTGTTCAGCTAATAGCCCATCCGGCTATGCTTATGAAAAACAATAACAATAATACTTTTTCCCCTTTCCACGTTAAAGATTCCAATTGATAAAGTGTTTTTAGCCACAATCGGGCCACAACCCCTATTAATACATTTGGGCACAGTCGATAGCGTGCTGGACTTCGGGCTAGAATGTTGAGGGTTCGAAACCTGCGCCCTGCTTGCTATAATGAATGAGTTTGATACACCTGGTATTGGATATGGCTGAAAGAAAACTTGCTAAATAGCAATTTTCATAAATTTACTTTATGACAAAAAAATATGCACAATAGTTTGTCTCTACATTAACTAACATATTCCTCTCAATTGTAATTTTTTTTGCTTGACTCGTTGTGACGTTATAACTACATGAATTTCCTTCCCCGTAATGTTTTGTCAGGCATCTTTGCTGAAGTCACCAGGGACGGGTGGCCCGTGTCAAATTCATCATTGGAACCACTCGATATGATTGGTAATTTAAAAACCTTGGGACCCAAATGCATAATGAGTGCTCTAACTTCCCTTGTGGTGGTCTGGAGCAATGAAGCCATGACGCTGGGTACCTCTAAGTCCCACGGTGTAAGCTCGCAACTTTTAAAGGAGGAACCATTTTATCATACTCTAATTCCACTGATTTTAAAACCTGATCCTCCAGAATGTGGAGAGCAACACTTATGCAGCTCCACTACACAATACATTTATAAAAAAGCCACGTTCAACAGGATTACCAACACAGACTGACAAGCTCAAATTGACAGAAGCCAGATATGGTAGACCAATCCAAACTCCTCTCTCGGCATGTCCAGTCCACTCATTATCTCAGCCAGTCATGGCTAGTGTGAAGGTTGCTGACTTTTTCTGTGGCTTAACCAACAAGGCTCATAATTTAACAATTGTATTTGTATTTACAGATGGCATACAAGTTTGTTATTAAGGCACATGAAAGTTCACATGTTTGAGAAGGCATTTCTGCCAAAAAACGCATTTCAAATCATCAAATCAAAGTTTATTTGTCACGTGTGCTGAATACAACAGGTGAAATGCTTTAAAGTGAAATGCTTACTTACAGGCTCTAACCAATAGTGCAAAAAAGGTATTAGGTGATCAATAGGTAGGTAAAGAAATAAAACAACAGTAAAAATACAGGCTATATAAAGTAGCGAGGCTACATACAGACACCGGTTAGTCAGGCTGATTGAGGTAGTATGTACATGTAGATATGGTTACTATGCATATATGATGAACAGAGAGTAGCAGTAGCGTAAAAGAGGGGTTGGCGGGTGGTGGGTGGGACACAATGCAGATAGCCCGGTTAGCCACTGTGCGGGAGCACTGGTTGGTCAGCCCAATTGAGGTAGTATGTACATGAATGTATAGTTAAAGTGACTATGCATATATGATAAACAGAGTGTAGCAGCAGCGTAAAAAGAGGGGTTGGGGGTTGCACACAATGCAAATAGTCCGGGTAGCCATTTGATTACCTGTTCAGGAGTCTTATGGCTTGGGGGTAAAAACTGTTGAGAAGCCTTTTTGTGCTAGAATTGGCACTCCGGTACCGCTTGCCATGCGGTAGTAGAGAGAACAGTTGCCGTACCAGGCAGTGATGCAGCCAGTCAGGATGCTCTCGATGTTGCAGCTGTAGAACCTTTTGAGGATCTGAGGACCCATGCCAAATCTTTTCAGTTTCCTGAAGGGGAATAGGCTGTCGTGCCCTCTTCACGACTGTCTTGGTGTGTTTGGACCATTCTAGTTTGTTGTTGATGTGGACACCAAGGAACTTGAAGCTCTCAACCTGCTCCACTACAGCCCCGTCGATGAGAATGGGGGCGTGCTCGGTCCTCCTTTTCCTATAGTCCACAATAATCTCCTTAGTCTTGGTTACGTTGAGGGATAGGGTGTTATTCTGGCACCACCCCGCCAGGTCTCTGACGTCCTCCCTATAGGCTGTCTCGTCGTTGTCAGTGATCAGGCCTACCACTGTTGTGTCGTCTGCAAACTTAATGATGGTGTTGGAGTCGTGCCTGGCCATGCAGTCGTGGGTGGAAAGGGAGTACAGGAGTGGACTGAGCACGCACCCCTGGGGAGCTCCAGTGTTGAGGATCAGCGTGGCAGATGTGTTGCTACCTACCCTCACCACCACCTGGGGGCGGCCCGTCAGGAAGTCCAGGATCCAGTTGCAGAGGGAGGTCCCATTTTAATTTTAAAAATAATAATACGTTCAAATGGCTCTCCTGTGAAGTCCTGACTTTCGACATATGTCGGGTGAAAAATGTCAATGGGCCCGAATTCTTTCCGATTGCACTGTATAGTCTTGTGAGTGTGCATAGTGTCAGTGCAAGATATGGTCAATGCAGATAGTCCGGGTAACCACAGAATTAAATATTTAAAAGTCTTATGGTTTTGGGGTAGAAGCTGTCTCCGAGCTTGTTGATCCACACGAAGGCAGGTAGCCTAGCGGTTAGAGTACTAGGCCAGTAGCTGAAAGGTTGCTTGTTTGAATTCCCAAGCTGACAAAATGAAAAATCTGTCGATGTGCCCTTGAGCAAGGCAGAAACAACACATTTCACTGCACTTATCATTTCATATGTGACAATAACATTTTTTTGGGGGGGACATTAGCTTTTGGATACAGTGCTAAGAAAGCATGCCATGCTTTGGTTTAGTTATCACACCTTTTACATAGACTGCTTACAAGGTAAGTAAACCCACATGTAATTTAGATGAACTATCCCTTTAATGCAGCCCTTATCTGGATTCAGAGCAGGGTGTGTGTGTGTACACATCATTGGTTTATGTGTAGACCAACATAATGGGGGAGGGGTGGGGAGTGGACAGGGCTGGACAGGGGAAGCAGTATTTTAGACTGGACTCAGTAACTGTAGTAATCATCCAGGGATGTGGTTTGTGGGTTCCGCTAGTCTGTGATTTGTGGCCTAATTAGCTGTTTTGGGTCACCCCAGGCAAAAAACCTGCACTGTTTCCTTTCTGCTTCTGCTGCCTGCTCGCTCCTCCTCTTTTCCTCCCTGTTTCCTTTTATTCCCCCACCCCCACCCTCCGATACACACACACACACACACACACACACACACACACACACACACACACACACACACACACACACACACACACACACACACACACACACACACACACAAATGCTAAGTGATCCAGAGTGTGTGAATTATGAAGCAGTTGTAAATTGTGTTTGGCTCAGAGGGAGGCTTCTCCTCTCCTGGCCTGGCCAGCTGCCAAATAACTGGCTGCTGGAGTAAATAAACACTGCTGATTGGCCAGAGGGCACACAGGTGCAACCCAGGAAGTGGAAACTACAATCAAGGTTTGTATTAAAGCCACACTGGACTGGATGTTGTTGTTTGGATTTGGCTGTAATTTGCATCAGTACTGTATGTTTGTTTGCTTGTGTGTGTTAAAACAGTTCTCCTCCATGTTGGATTTTCCCCTTCTTCCTGTCTCTTAACCTCCTCCCTCTGTCCCAAAATACCATGACCACATGCAGTGTGTGTGTGTTTTTGCATGCGTGCATTTGCGTGTGCATGTGACTGTGTGTGCGTGAGCATCCGCACACGTGTGTCTGGACGGTAAAGGCTCCTAAGCCTGTGTGAGGTAATCAGATTGTCAGTGTGCTCAATGGAGTTCCAACAATCCCAGAACCCTCTTTGCCTACCTGTTCATTTCCTGGCCGGCCTGGTCGGGCCTCACTGAGCCCAGCTCTGCTTTGTGATGAGACACATGGCTCAAATCAGTTACAGCATCGGCCAGATTGACTCTCTTATCCAATCAGAGTTAACTCATACCTGGCCAACTCTCTTATCCAATCAGAGAGTTCACTCACCTAGCGGGACAACTCTGAGCAAGCTGTGGAGACAACTGATATTTTATTTTATTATATTTTTGTTAAGGGTTAGATCAGCTTTAATGTTGCTTATATATTGTAGCTTCCATCATTGTAATTGTCTGCATCATTTCCAATCCCCCATATATATATTTTTTTTTTGTAAATATATTTTCCTTTATTATTTCCCCTAACCCTGCCACCCCTTCCCTAATTGGAGTAAACTAATGGACAACAACAGTTAGGCTTCTACTTCTAGCTGAAACAGTGCATTCGGAAGTTGTCAGACCCTTTGACATTTTCCACATTTTATTATGTTACAGAATTATTCTAAAATGTATTACATAACTTTGTTCCCTCTCAATCTACACACAATGCCCCATAATGACAAAGCGAAAACAGGTTTTTAGACATTTCTGCAGAATTATTCAAAATAAAAACAGATAGCTTATTTACATAAGTATTCAGGCCCTTTGTTATGAGACTCGAAATTGAGCTCAGGTGCATCCTGTTTCCATTGATCATCCTTGAGATGTTTCTACAACTTGATTGGAGTCCACCTGTGGTAAATTCAATTAATTGGACATGATTTGGAAAGGCACACACCTGTCTATATAAGGCCCCACAGTTGACAGTGCATGTCAGAGTAAAAACCAAGCCATGAGGTCGAAGGACTTGTCTGTAGAGCTCTGAGACAGGATTGTGTCGAGGCACAGATCTGGGAAATGTCTGCAGCATTGACGGTCCCCAAGAATACAGTGGCCTCCATCATTCTTAAATGGAAGAAGTTTGGAACCACGAAGACTCTTCCTGGAGCTGGCCGCCTGGCCAATCTGAGCAATCGGGGGAGAAGGGCTTTGGTCAGGGAGTTGACCAAGAACCCGATGGTGACTCTGACAGAGCTCCGGTGTTCCTCTGTGGAGATTGGAGAACCTTCCAGAAGGACAATCATCTCTGTAGCAGTCTACCAATCACAACTTTGTTGTAGATTGGCCAGACGGAAGCCACTCCTCAGTAAAAGGCACATGACAGCCCGCATAGAGTTTGCCAAGAGGCACATAAAATAATTTCAGACCATGAGAAACAAGATTCTCTGTTCTGATGGGACCAAGATTGAACTCTTTGGCCTGAATACCAAGCCTCACGTCTGGAGGAAACCTGGCACCATCCAGAAGGTGAAGCATGGTGGTGGTAGCTTGATCCTTGATAAAAACCTGTTCCAGTGCGCTCAGGACCTTAGAGTGTGGGGCAAAGGTTCACCTTTCAACAGGACAACAACCCTAAGCACACAGCCAAGACAACGCAGGAGTGGCTTCGGAACAAGTCCCTGAATGTTCTTGAGTGGCCCAGCCAGAGCCCGGACTTGAACCCGATCTAACATTTCTGGAAAGCCCTGAAAATAGCTGTGCAGTGACGGTCCCCATCCAACCTGGCAGAGCTCGAGAGGATCTGCAGAGAAGAATGGGAGAAACTCCCAAAATACAGGTGTGATAAGCTTGTAGCGTCATACCAAAAGGTGATTCAGCAAAGTACTGGGTAAATGTGATATTTAAAAAATAATTGTATTATTATAAATTTGCAAATTTGTCATTTGGGGTATTGTGTGTAGATTAATTTGGACAAAAAAAAACAATTTAATCAATTTTAGAATAAGGTTGCATGTAACAAAATGTGGAAAAAGTCAAGTGGTCTGAATAGTTACCGAATGCACTGTACATACTATATACAGTTGAAGTCGGAAGTTTACATACACCTTAGCCAAATACGTTTAAACTCAGTTTTTCACAATTCCTGACATTTAATCTGAATAAAAATTCCCCGTCTTAGGTCAGTTAGGATCACCACTTTTATTTTAAGAATGTGAAATGTCAGAATAATAGTAGAAATAATTATTTATTTCAGCTTTTATTTCTTTCATCACATTCCCAGTGTCACGCTCGTTAAAAGATGGATTGGACCAAGGTGCAGCGTGGTAGAAGTACATTTGACTTTTATTTTAAATGATACCAAAAAACACAAATACAAAACGAACGTAAAGCTACATGCAGTGCAGAAAGCAACTACACACAAACAAGATCCCACAATCTAAGGTGGGAAAAAGGTCTGCCTAAGTATGATCCCCAATCAGAGACAATGATAAACAGCTGCCTTTGATTGGGAACCATACTAGGCCAACAAAGAAATAGAAACATAGATTTGCCCACCCAAGTCACACCGTGACCTAACCAAATAGAGAATAAAAAAGGCTCTCTAAGGTCAGGGTGTGACACCCAGTGGGTCAGAATTTGACATACACTCAATTAGTATTTGGTAGCATTGCCATTAAATTGTTTAACTTGGGTCAAACATTTCGGGTAGACTTCCACAAGCTTCCCACAATAAGTTGGATTAATTTTGGCCCATTCCTCCTGACAGAGCTGGTGTAACTGAGTCAGGTTTGTAAGCCTCCTTCCTTGCTCACACATGCTTTTTCAGTTCTGCCCACACATTTTCTATAGGATTGAGGTCAGGGCTTTGTGATGGCCACTCCAATACCTTGACTTTGTTGTCCTTAAGCCATTTTGCCACAACTTTGGAAGTATGCTTGGGGTCATTGTCCATTTGGAAGACCCATTTGCGACCAAGCTTTAACTTCCTGACTCATGTCTTGAGATGTTGCTTCAATATATCCACATCATTTTCACCAGACCCACCAGACCCTCCTGCAGCAAAGCACCCCCACAACATGATGCTGCCACCCACGTGCTTCACGATTGAGATGGTGTTCTTTGGCTTGCAAGCCTCCCCCTTTTTCCTCCAAACATAACGATGGTCATTATGGCCAAACAGTTCTATTTTTGTTTCATCAGACCAGAGGACATTTCTCCAAAAAGTAAGATATTTTTCCCCATGTGCTGTTGCAAACTGTAGTCTGGCTTTTTTATGGTGGTTTTGGAGCAGTGGCATCTTCCTTGCTGAGCGGCCTTTCAAGTTATGTCAATATAGGACTCGTTTACTGTGGATATAGATACTTTTGTACCTGTTTCCTCCAGCATCTTCACAAGGTCCTTTGCTGTTGTTCTGGGATTGATTCGCACTTTTCGCACTAAAGTACGTTAATCTCTAGGAGACAGAACGCGTCTCCTTCCTGAGCGGTATGACGGCTGCGTGGTCCCATGGTGTTTATACTTGCGCACTATTGTTTGTATATACGAACGTGGTACCTTCAGGCGTTTTGAAATAATCTGTCTGTAAACAATTGTTGGAAAAATTACTTGTGTCATGCACAAAGTGGATGTCCTAACCAACTTGCCAAAACTACAGTTTGTTAACAAGAAATGTGTGGAGTGGTTGAATAACGATTTTTAATGATTCGAACCTAAGTGTACCTAAACTTCCGACTTCAACTGTAAATGTTACGGACATAGGGTATTTTACAATAGTTATATTTTGTTTGGTTTTATTCCCACCCTTCAGCTACCCTCAACCCCTCCCATATATCTCTGAACACCATCCAGTTTTGATTTCTATTTGCCATATTTTTCAACTGTGTTGTGATGTTTGAGAAAAGTTCTGAACCTTTCTATTCTCATAGTTTCTACAGATTTGTAAATCGAAGATAACATTTTTGCCAAAAGTATTATTATGTTATTGATCGATTGACTATTTGCAGATAAAGCTACAGGGAAATGTTGCAGTTCTTTAGCCATTTCTGAACCTGCGACCAAAATCAAGCTACATATGGACAGTTCCAAAACAAATTATCTAATGATTATGTCTCTTTGCAGCAAAATCTGCAGATCTGGGATGTTTGTATCCCCATATACAGCTCTGGAAAAAATTAAGAGACCACTGCAAAATTATCAGTTTCTCTGGTTTTACTATTTATAGGTATGTGTTTGGGTAAAATGAACCTTTTCGTTTTATTCTGTAAACTCCTGACAACATTTCTCCCAAATTCCAAATAAATATATTGTCATTTAGAGCATTTATTTGCAGAAAATGACAACTGGTCAAAAGAACAAAAAATGCAGTGTTGTCAGACCTCGAATATTGCAAAGAAATAAGTTAATATTTATTTTTAAACAACATAATACTAATGTTTCCACTTAGGAAGAGTTCAGGAATCAATATTTGGTGGAATAACCCTGATTTTCAATGAAAGCCTTCATTCGTTCTGGCATGCTCTCCACCAGTCTTTCACATGTTGGGTGACTTTATGCCACTCCTGGCGTGAAAATTCAAGCAGCTCGGCTTTTTTTGATGGCTTGTGACCATCCATCTTCCTCTTGATCACATTCCAGAGATTTTCAAAGGGGGTTTAGGTCTGGAGATTGGGCTGGCCATGACAGGGTCTTGATCTGGTGGTCCTCCATCCACACCTTGATTGACCTGGCTGTGTGGCATGGAGCATTGTCCTGCTCGGGAAAAAAACAATCCTCAGAGTTGGGGAACATTATCAGAGCAGAAGGAAGCACATTTTCTTCCAGGACAGACAACCTTGTACGTGGCTTGATTCATGCGTCCTTCACAAAGACACATCTGCCCGATTCCAGCCTTGCTGAAGCACCCCCAGATCGGATCCTCCACCAAATTTCACAGTGGGTGCAAGACCTGGAGAGGCCTACAAGCAGCAGTGTCTCGCACCCACTGTGACATTTGATGGAGGATCGGTGATGATCTGGGGGAGCTGTCATCAATAAAAGGGTGGCTATTTGAAGAATCTGAAATATTAAATATATTTTGATTTGTTTAACACTTTTGGTTACTACATGATTCCATATGTGTTCTTTCATAGTTTTGATGTCTTCACTATTATTCTACAATGTAGAAAATAGTAAAAATAAAGAAAAACCGTTGAATGAGTAGGTGTTCTAAAACTTTTGACCGGTATTGTGTATATATATATATATATAGAACATTCTACAGTTGTGGCCCAAAGTTTTGAGAATGACACGAACATTAATTTTTGTCAGATGTTACTATGGAATGCTACAATAATTACAAGCATTTCATAAGTGTCAAAGGCTTTTATTGACAGTTACATGAAGTTGATGCAAAGAGTCAATATTTGCAGTGTTGAACCTTCTTTTCCAAGACCTCTGCAATCCGCCCTGGCATGCTGTCAATTAACTTCTGGGCCACATCCTGACTGATGGCAGCCCATTCTTGCATAATCAATGCTTGGAGTTTGTCAGAATATGTGGGTTTTTGTTTGTCCACCCGCTTCTTGAGGATTGACCACAAGTTCTCAATGGGATTAAGGTATGGGGAGTTTCCTGGCCATGGACCCAAAATATCGATGTTTTGTTCCCCGAGCCACTTAGTTATCACTTTTGCCTTATGACAAGGTGCTCCATCATGCTGGAAAAGGCATTGTTCGTCACCAACCTGTTTCTGGATGATTGAGAGAAGTTGCTCTCGGAGGATGTGTTGATACCATTCTTTATTCATGGCTGTGTTCTTAGGCAAAATTGTGAGAGAGCCCACTCCCTTGGCTGAGAAGCAATCCCACACATGAATGGTCTCAGGATGCTTTACTGTTGGCATGACACAGGACTGATGGTAGCGCTCACCTTGTCTTCTCCAGACAAGCTTTTTTCTGGATGCCCCAAACAATGGAAAGGGGATTCATCAGAGAAAACGACTTTACCACAGTCCTCAGCAGTCCTATCCCTGTACCTTTTGCAGAATATCAGTCTGTCCCTGATGTTTTTCCTGGAGAGAAGTGGCTTCTTTGTTGCCCTTCTTGACACCAGGCCATCCTCCAAAAGTATTTGCCTCACTGTGCATGCAGATGCACTCACACCTGCCTGCTGCCATTTCTGAGCAAGCTCTGTACTGGTGGTGCCCCGATCCCGCAGCTGAATCAACTTTAGGAGACGGTCCTGGCGCTTGCTGGACTTTCTTTGGCGCCCTGAAGCCTTCTTCACAACAATTGAACCGCTCTCCTTGAAGTTCTTGATGATCCGATAAATGGTTGATTTAGGTGCAATCTTACTGGCAGCAATATCCTTGCCTGTGAAGCCCTTTTTGTGCAAAGCAATGATGACGGCACTAGTTTCCTTGCAGGTAACCATGATTGACAGAGGAAGAACAATGATTCCAAGCACCACCCTCCTTTTGAAGCTTCCAGTCTGTTATTCAAACTCAATCAGCATGCCAGAGTGATCTCCAGTCTTGTCCTTGTCAACACTCACACCTGTGTTAACGAGAGAATCACTGACATGATGTCAGCTGGTCCTTTTGTGGCAGGGCTGAAATGCAGTAAAAATGTTTTTGGGGGATTCAGTTCATTTGAATTGCAGAGGGACTTTGCAATTAATTGCAATTCATCTGATCACGCTTCATAACATTCTGGAGTATATGCAATTTGCCATCATACAAACTGAGGCAGCAGACTTTGTGAAAATGTATATTTGTGTCATTCTCAAAACTTTTGGCCACGACTGTATTGGTTGCAATAGTTATTTAAATTGAATCCGGGGTTGTTTTGTGTATCAATTGATAAACCATGTGCCATGGAATTGGTACATCGAAAACCTCTTCCCAACTATTTTGCAATCTTTATGGCACAGCTGCCAATTTTTTGGTCCTTATATGAAACTGGTATACATTTTCATTTATCACAATTTTCTTTAACCAATTATGGTCTTTAATGCAGGGCTGACAGACTATTTCCTTACTTTTACCCCCTTCCACTTTCGTCTTTCATTTTTGCGGTAATGCTGCAATTAGTTGGTTGTAATTGTAGGTAGAGCAGAAATGTCCATATAAATGTGTTAGCTGCATGTGTGACACAACTCCCAGTCCTATTTATATCATTTACAAAGATTATACTTTTTTTAATACAGTTTTTATTTCATTTTATTTATACATTTTTATATTTGAGGTTAACCATAATATTTGTATTTTTTCTGTTCATTCTGGTGGATTAAACTGAAATTGCAACCAACTTTCTATGGCTTGTTTTAAAAATAGCGATATTTTGGAATAACCAAAAGTGAGAGGTTGTAATCTGAATAAAGGAAAAAGGCCATTTTGAACATGGGGTGAGACATTCTTACTAATCTGCTAGAGAACCAGTTCAGATTTAAGTATGACTTTTGTATGACTGAATCCTTTAGTGAGAGGTCTAATGCTTTAATATTTAATAATTTCTGCCATCCGAATTCATATTCATTATATAAATCGGACAATTTAATTTTGTCTGGTTTGCCTTTCCAAATAAAATGGAAGAGATTTTGCTCATACATAATACGAATTTTAAAAATTGCTTGGTGTAAGCAAGGCCATAAACAAATAGGTAAACTGAGATATATGACTAAAAAGTTAATCAGGGTGATTTTTCCACAACTGACATTCTAGCTCAGAGATTATTGTTTGAGTTTTCAATTTACCCTCTTTGATTAAGGGTCTCATTTTGCCAGACAGAAAAAGTGGTTATATTATCATAAGATAATACATTTTTAGCTGAGTGCTCTACAGAGTATTTGAAGTGATATGATCTGATTTGTGGTTTGTCTGACTGTCAAAATATTGCTCCCTTTTTTTCTGTGATGTGTGTTTGTGTGGACGTACTGTAGCCATACATCTCTCTTTGTCCGTCTGTCTGCCTGTGTGTGTTTGCTTGATGGGTTGGTCAGTGAGAAGGGACCCTGCTATGACAGTCAGGTCCTGTCCAGTGAGAAGAACCATGACAAGCAGGTAGGTGTGAGACCTACTCTAACCCAGACTCTGTATCTCTAACCCTGCTGATCCCCTGGGACAGGACAAGGTGGTTCATATGCCTAGCCTGATGTGTCACTCCCTCCCAAGGTGTCACTGTCTGTGGTTGTGTGTGTGGTTTGAGATGTGTGTCTCCTGTGACTGGTGGCCCTCTCTCCAGTGTTACAGCTGTGTCCCCAGGGTAGGGTCCCCTGCTGCAGGCATGCACCACCGCTCACACCAACCCTCTCTGAGTGGCAGGTGCTCCATGTTGATATTCACACTGGCACTGCAGAAAGCACAGCTCAGTGGCAGACAGACAGAGAGAAAAAGAAGAAGAGAAGGGGAGGGAGGGAGAAGGGTTAGAGAGAATTGTGGATGTAGCAGAGAGAAGAGGAAGTAGATAGATCATAGTTACAAAGGGAGAGACAAATGTAGTGTGGGGAGAGGGTGGGAGAAGGTGAGGGATGCACAGAGAGATAATGGCTGAAAAAGAGTTTGGAGAGCTAAAAAAGAAGATATGAGGGAAGGTAGAGGGTTTTAGAGAAAGGAAGAGAGGTGGATATGGAGAGAGTGGAGAGCTAGTCACACCTTTGCACTATCCTGCTTCTCTCGCTCATATACACACACACACACACACACACACACACACACACACACACACACACACACACACACACACACACACACACACACACACACACACACAGTTGGAGAACGACCGATGATCGGTTGGGCTGATATTTTTGAGTATCGGCACAGTTGAGGTACTCAATGAAGCGCGAGCGCACAAGCCGGTGCTACTCATTCACTCTTCTTATTGTCATTTCTGGTCGACGTTAGACAAATGTTGTGCTTCAGTTGCACTTCTCCACTCGGATGAGAATTCACCAACGTATATTCTATCGGCAGACAGCGCTCAAACTACTTTTCTCCGCTAATTTTCTTGGGTGTAGCCAACATACTTTTCTACGGTAATATGCAAGGTTAACTTTAAGAAAAACATTAGGAAATGTAGCTGGCTACATTCTTTCTATTACAAACATTAGAAACATTGCCATGCATCGATTTTGCCATAAAAAGACCATGCTTTTTCATTGTAAGCTCATTTATTTGTGTGGCTGCCAGCCAAATAGTGTTGCACTTCTGTTGTCTTTTTATAAAAATGAAGCTATTTTTTGCCGAATGTGTTGCAGTAATGTATTTTCTGTGAAGGAAAACTATAGTTGCACATCCCTGATTACTCTATTGAAGCAAAACACACTGTTGGCTTTCAATATAAAACTTGACCCCTGTCAATACACAATTGGAATCACCTGCTCCCATTTCTCCCGTTGTGCTATTTACAAATAAACATGTGACCGGCTCAACTGTTCTGGGGAACTACGGTAAGCTTCATGTGAAATGAAGAACACAATCTGATTTATCTCAGTAGCGTATTGCACAAGTTGACTGCAGGTATTTACTTAAAAAGTAGCTACAAAATTACAAGTTTCAACGGTATTGACAGTTTTGAAAAACCATCCCGTGGCTGTTTCCAAATAACCTGGTATATGGTATACCGCCCAAGCCTAATTTAAAGTGTTCATTCATTTACTTTTTGGCAAAACAATGTCCATAACAGGCTACAGCTCTTTACAAAACAAGATTTCGGTAGCTTGCTAGCTAGCAAGCCAGGTAGCTACCATAATAGGTTACATTCAGTTGCAGAAAGCTAACTTTGCTAGCTAGCTAGCTTACAGCTGAAGCTAACGTCATTTCACTACCCTATAACTTTATTTGTGATAATATGCAAAGCATGCTGATTCCACAGCTGATTGTCTTCAAAAAATGTTATATAACTCTCTTTGTTGACGAACTGCTTGCATGTAATGTGAATGATTACCATTATGTTTTTCTGTAGTTAGATTGGTACCAAAAAATTGAAATTGAATATATGTATTGATTCATTAATGCATACATCACTTTCTCTGGGCAAAGTTGGCATCAACATTTTCAAATTAAATTAAATGATTGTTGAATATCGGAATAAAATATTTTAGCCCAAAAAATTGGTATTGGCATCAGCCCTATGTAATCCATATTAGTTGTTCTCTGCACACAGTAGCATGGGAATGGATTGCTGCGTTATTCAGGCTGGTTGGATTTATTCTCTATGCCCTCAACCCTCCCACCCCATTCCAGCGACCAAAGTCCCACAAACACATTCAAATGCAAATCTCTCTCTAATTATAGCACTGTATGTGGTAATGTGTGAACTGCACAGACAGAAGAACGGAACATAACTACAGATCTTTGTCTCAACATTAATCTTCCCTCTGTAAATGGAGGAAAATACAACCCGTTAATAAAACACTTGTCAATCATTTTTCTCACTCAGATGTTTATGGTAATATTGCAACAAGCAACTTTTATATTCTAAATTCAACATTTCCATCACACAAGGAACTTCAGGATATTTGCTTTGCGAACTGAGGTAAGGTTAGCTAGCTGCTCTGTTCCAAAGAGTGTGTTGATGTGAAACAGTTGCCCTTGGACACAGAGAGGTAATGTAGCGTTGCTAATCAGCGTCTCACTCTGCGGCTCCATACCCCTCCCCCCCACACACAGAGAAGGCAGGATGTCTTTGTTCTGCTTCACAGCACCAGATCCCACCTCACCACTCTACTGTTTACAATTAGTAATAGCTTCACTGATATGCAATATGTGCCTATCTAATAGCCTAGTCTAAGCCCTACACTGTTACACTAACACAATATGTGGCTCCTGGCTGATGTCTGATAACACAATGGGTATCAATCAGTAGAAGGGGTCCTGATTGCCATGTGCCCAGTGTTTCTATTGAAATAGGATACAGTTTGTGTCTGCTGTAGCCTACACACCTTGACAGGGCTCCCGAGTGGCGCAGCAGTCTAAGGCACTGCATCTCAGTGCTAGAGGCATCACTACAGACACCCTGGTTAGAATCCAGGCTGTATCACAAACGGCCGTGATTGGGAGTTCCATAGGGCGGCGCACAATTGGCCCGGCGTCATCCAGGTTTGGCTGGTGTAGGCCTTCATTGTAAATAATCATTTGTTCTTAACTGACTTTAAATAAAGGTTCAATAAAAAATAAAAAACATAAGCAATGCAATTGAAACTGCACATCTGTGTACTATACTTAGTACTGCCTAGTCATGCATACAAGCAGAGGGTTATTACCTTATACCTGTGAATGTGTACTTGCTTTATGAAATCACAAGTTGAAGCAGACTGCAGTGTCATTATCAGACAGCAGTGTCTGTCACCTGTATCACACACATTGTTTATCTCCTGGGGGGTCTGAGCCGTTAGCCATTAGCCTGACAGGTCCTGGATGGGCAGAGTAAAGGAGAGGAGAATGGAGGGTCGACTGACGGACTGAACCTGACCAGGCAGTTTGTGTGGATAGACAGGGTATCAATCCCCATGTCAGAGCAACAAAAGGCTGCTTTACTGTTCATGGATGGATTATTCATGAAGCCAGAACATTGCCTGGAGGAGATTTAGCGGTAACAAGAGACAAACTACACACGGGTTTGGTCTTGTACCTCTCAGACCAAGCTACAGTGCCTTGCAAAAGTATTCATCCCCTTTGGTCTTTTTCCTATTTTGTTGCATTACAACCTGTAATTTAAATAGATTTTTATTTGGATTTCATGTAATGGACATGCACAAAATAGTCAAAATTGGTGAAGTGAAATGAAAAAAATTGCTTGTTTATTTTTATATTTTTTAAGAATAATGGAGAAGTGGTGCGTGCATATGTATTCACCCCCTTTGCTATGAAGCCCCTAAATAAGATCTGGTGCAACCAATTACCTTCAGAAATCACATAATAAGTTAAATAAATACCACCTGTGTGGAATCTAAATGTCACATGATCTCAGTATATATACACCTGTTCCCGAAAGGCCCCAGAGTCTGCAACACCACTAAGCAAGAGGCACCACCAAGCAAGCAACATCATGAAGACCAAGGAGCTCACCAAACAGGTCAGGAAAGTTGTGGAGAAGTACGGATCAGGGTTGGGTTATAAAAAAATATCTGAAACTTTGAACACCCCACGGAGCACCGTAAAATCCATTATAAAAAATGTTAAAGAATATGGCACCACAACAAACCTGCCAAGAGAAGGCCGCCCACCAAAACTCACGAACCAGGCAAGGAGGGCATTAACCCTGAAGGATCTGCAAAGCTCCACAGCGGAGATTGGAGTATCTGTCCATAGGACCACTTTAAGCCGTACACTCCACAGAGCTGGGCTTTTACGGAAGAGTGGCCAGAAAAAAAGCCATTGCTTAAAGAAAAAAATAAGCAAACACATTTGGTGTTCGCCAAAAGGCATGTAGGAGACTCTCCAAACATACAGAAGAAGGTACTCTGGTCAGATGAGACTAAAATGTAGCTTTTTGGCCATCAGGGAAATCGCTATGTCTGGCGCAAACCCAACACCTCCTATCACCCCGAGAACACCATCCCCACAGTGAAGCATGGTGTTGGCAGCATCATGCTGTGGGGATGTTTTTCATCGGCAGGGACTGGGAAACTGGTCAGAATTGAAGGAATGATGGATGGTGCTAAATACAGGGACATTCTTGAGGGAAACCTGTTTCAGTCTTCCAGAGATTTGAGACTGGGACAGAGATCCACCTTCCAGCAAGACAATGACCCTAAGCACACTGCTAAAGCAACACTTGGGTGGTTTAAGGGGAAACATTTAAATGTCTTTGAAGAGCCTAGTCAAAGCCCAGACATCAATCCAATTGAGAATATGTGGTATGACTTATAGATTACTGTACACCAGTGGAACCCATCCAACTTGAAGGAGCTGGAGCAGTTTTGCCTTGAAGATTGGGAAAACATCCCAGTGGCTAGATGTGGCAAGCTTATAGAGACTTACCCAAGAGACTTGCAGCTGTATTTGCTGCAAAAGGTGGCTCTACAAAGTATTGACTTTGGGGGGGGGTGAATAGTTATGCACGCTCAAGTGTTCTGTTATTTCTTGTTTGTTTCAGAACAACAAATATTTTGCATCTTCAAAGTGGGAGGCATGTTGTGTAAATCATATGATACAAATCCCCCCAAAATCAATTTTAATTCCAGGTTGTAAGGCAACAGAATAGGAAAAGTGCCAAGGGGGTGAATACTTCCGCAAGCCACTGTATGTTTGAAGCTAGCTAGGCCCATCTCCTGGCTAGCTGAAGAGGTCCATCAGCCACTCCTTGGGCTACAATGCCTATTTTGCCAATTGGCTTGGGCCCCTTTTATTGCCGATACGGAGCCCCGCCGATCCATCACGACTGGACTACTGACGTAATCCGCCCAAGGTTTTTTTTCAACAGGCTCCTCCGTAGTGACGTCCCCTGAATGCCCATCTGCTAGCCTGCTTGCCGCGGCCCGCTAGCTGTTTAGAGCATAACGGACTGTTAGCTAAAGAGGTCCATCAGCCAATTTCTTAGGCTACTATACCTATTTTGCCAATTGGCCTGGACCCTTTTACTACTCGGACCCCTGCTGATCCATCACGACTGGTCTGCCGACGTAACCGCACAAAGGGGCTACAACAAACTTCTTCCGCCGCGACGTCCCTTGAATGCCCATCTGTTAGCCTGCTAGCCCTGGCCCACTAGGTGTCTGAATTGCAGTGTCTCCAGCCCGCCCAGCTACTCACTGAACCCTATGATCACTTGGCTACGCATGCCTCTCCCTAATGTCAATATGCCTTGTCCATTGCTGTTTTGGTTAGTGATTATTGTCTTTTTTCACTGTAGAGCCTCCAGCCCTGCTCAATATGCCTCAGCTAACCCTCTTGTCCAATCTCCCACACATGCGGTAACCTCTCCTGGTTTAATTGATGTCTCTAGAGACAATACCTCACTCATCGTCACTCAATGCCTAGGTTTACTTCCACTGTATTCACATCCTACCATACCTTTGTCTGTACATTATGCATTGAATCTATTCTACCGCGCCCTGAAACCTGCTCCTTTTACTCTCTGTTCCAAACGTACTAGACGACCAGTTCTTATAACCTTTAGCCGTACCCTTATCCTACTCCTCCTCTGGTGATGTAGAGGTTAATCCAAGCCCTGCAGTGCCTAGCTCCACTCCCATTCACCAGGCGCTCTCATTTGTTGACTTCTGTAACCGTAAAAGCCTTGGTTTCATGCATGTTAACATTAGAAGCCTCCTCCCTAAGTTTGTTTTATTCACTGCTTTAGCACACTCTGCCAACCCGGATGTCCGAGCCGTGTCTGAATCCTGGCTTAGGAAGGCCACCAAAAATCCTGAAATTTCCATCCATAACTTTAACATTTTCTGACAAGATAGAACTGCCAAAGGGGGCGGAGTTAGCCTGCAGAGTTCTGTCTTACTATCCAGGTCTGTGCCCAAACAATTTGAGGTTCTACTTTTAAAAATCCACCTTTCCAGAAACAAGTCTCTCACCGTTGCCACTTCCTATAGACCACCTTCTGCCCCCAGCTGTGCCCTGGACACCATATGTGAATTGATTGCCCCCCATCTATCTTCAGAGCTTGTGCTGTTAGGTGACCTAAACTGGGACATGCTTAACACCCCGACCATCCTACAATCTCAGCTTGATGCCTTCAATCTCACACAAATGATCAATGAACCTACCAGGTACAACACCAAATCCGTAAACACAGGCACCCTCATAGATACCATCGTAACCAACCTGCCCTCCAAATACACCTCTGCTGTCTTCAACCAAGATTTCAGCGATCACTGCCTCATTGCTTGCGTCCGTAATGGGTCTGTGGTCAAACGACCACCCCTCATCACTGTCAAACGCTCCCTAAAACACTTCAGCGAACAGGCCTTTCTAATTGACCTGTCCGGGTATCCTGGAAGGATATTCACCTCATTCCGTCAGTAGAAGATGCCTGGTTCTTCCTTAAAAGTGCTTTCCTCACAATCTTAAATAAGCATGCCCCATTCAAAAAATGTAGAACCAGGAACAGATATAGCCCGTGGTTCACTTCAGACCTGACTGACCTTGACCAGCACAAACACATCATGTGGCTTACTGCATTAGCATCAAATATCCCCTGCGATATGCAACTTTTCAGGGAAGTTAGGAAGCAAAGGCTAGCTTTTTCAAACAGAAATTTGCATCCCTTAGCACAAACTCCAAAAAGTGCTGGGACACTGTAAAGTCCATAAGAATAAGAGCTCCTCCTCCCAGCTGCCCACTGCACTGAGGCTAGGAAACACTGTCACCACCGATAAATCCAGTATAATTGAGCATTTCAATAAGCATTTTTCTATGCCTGTCCATGCTTTCCACCTGGCCACCCCTACCCTGGTCAACAGCCCTGCACCCCCCACAGCAACTTGCCCAAACTCCCCCATTTCTCCTTCACCCGAATCCAGATAGCTGATGTTCTGAAAGAGCTGCAAAATCTGGACCCCTACAAATCAGCAAGGCTAGACAATCTGGACCCTCTCTTCCTAAAATTATCAGCCGAAATATTTGCAACCCCTATTACTAGCCTGTTCAACCTCTTTCGTATCGTCTGAGATCCCCAAAGATTGGAAAGCTGCTGCGGTCATCCCCCTCTTCAAAGGGGGAGACACTCTAGACCCAAACTGCTACAGACCTATATCTATCCTACCCTGCCTTTCTAAGGTCTTCGAAAGCCAAGTTAACAAACAGATCACCGACCATTTCGATTCCCACCGTTCCTTCTCTATGCAATCTGGTTTCCGAGCTGGTCATGGGTGCCCCTTAGCCACGCTCAAGGTCCTAAACAATATCATAACCTCCATCGATAAGAGACAATACTGTGCAGCTGTATTGATAGACCTGGCCAAGGCTTTCTACTCTGTCAATCACCACATTCTTATCGGCAGACTCCACAGCCTTGGTTTCTCAAATGACTGCCTCGCCTGTTTCACCAACTGCTTCTCAGACAGAGTTCAGTGTGTCAAATCGGAGGGCCTGTTGTCCGGACCTCTGGCAGTCTCTATGGGGGTGCCACAGGTTTCAATTCTCGGGCCGACTCTTTTCTCTGTGTACATCGAAGATGTCGCTCTTGCTGCTGGTGATTCTCTGATCCACCTCTATGCAGACGACACCATTCTGTAAACTTCTGGCCCTTCTTTGGACACTGTGTTAACTAACCTCCAGACGAGCTTCAATGCCATACAACTCTCCTTCTGTGGCCTCCAACTGCTCTTAAATGTAACTAAAACTAAATGCATGCTCTTCAACCGATCGCTTCCAGCACCTGCCCGCCTGTCCAGCATCACTACTCTGAACGATTCTGACTTAGAATATGTGGACAACTACAAAAAGCTAGGTGTCTGGTTAGACTGTAAACTCTCCTTCCAGACTCACATTAAGCATCTACAATCCAAAATTCAATCTAGAATCAGCTTCCTATTTCGCAAAACAAAGCATCCTTCACTCATGCTGCCTAACATACCCTCGTAAAACTGACTATCCTATCGATCCTTGACTTCGGCGATGTCATTTACAAAATAGCTTCTAACAATCTACTCCACAAATTCGATGCAGTCTATCACAGTGCCATCCGTTTTGTCACCAAAGCCCCATATGCTACCCACCACTGTGACCTGTATGCTCTCGTTGGCTGGCCCTCGCTTCATATTCGTTGCCAAACCCACTGGCTCCAGGTCATCTATAAGTCTTTGCTAGGTAAAGCCCCGCCTTATCTCAGCTCACTGGTCACCATAGCAGCACCCACCCGTAGCACGCGCTCCAGCAGGTATATTTCACTGGTCACCTCCAAAGCCAATTCCTCCTTTGGCTGCCTTTCCTTCCAGTTCTCTGCTGCTAGTGACTGGAACGAATTGCAAAAATCACTGAAGCTGGAGACTCATATCTCCTTCACTAAGTTTAAGCACCAGCTGTCAGAGCAGCTCACAGATTACTGCACCTGTACATAGCCCATCTTGTAAATAGCCCATCCAACTACCTCATCCCCATAGAGTTTTTTTTTTTTTGCTCCTTTGCACCCCAGTATCTGTACTTGCACATTCATCTTCTGCACATCTATCACTCCAGTGTTTAATTGCTAAATTGTAATTATTTCGCCACTATGGCCTATTAATTGCCTTACCTCCCTTATCTTACCTTATTTGTACACACTGAATATATACTTTTTTCTATTGTGTTATTGACTATATGTTTGTTTATTCCATGTGGAACTGTGTTGTTGTTTGTGTTGCACTGCTTTGCTTTATCTTGGCCAGGTCGCAGTTGTAAATGAGAACTTGTTCTCAGCTGGCCTTCCTGGTTAAATAAAGGTGAAATAAAAATGTTAAAAAAGCCATAACATATAGCCTGAAGCAGACAGAGGATAGGAAACAGAAGACATTTAATGTAGATATCAATGACTGTATATATGAATGTAAGCCATCGATCACATGACATTCATTCTTATGTGAAGACTCAATAGCACATTGAAGCCAAACACAGACCTGCCAACCTGGACGCATTTAGTGTACCGTGCACGCAAAAACAACCTTAAAATACGCAAAAAGTGACTTCTAGTTGGCACATTCTGGTTTTTGAATTAACCATCTGAAAATGGAGCTGAGCCAATAAGGTGAGGAGAAAAAATATCTAACTTTCCTCTCCTGCCTGACCCCATATTCATAGTACTCGAACTGCAAGGCAGATCTCCACTTCATCTATTGATACCACTGATGAGTGAGAGAAAAGAGTGAAGTTAATTGAAGAAATTGTGAAGTTAATAACTTCTTGCCACTATAGGGGGTGCTGTTTCGCATTAGCATAATTTGCTCTACAGATTAAACTGCCTAGTACTCAATTCTTGCTCGTACAATATGCATATTATTGTTATTATTGGATAGAAAACACTCTCTAGTTTCTATAGCCGTTTGAATTATGTCTCTGAGTGAAACAGAACTCATTCTACAGCACTTTTCCTCCCAGTGTGTGAGATTTCATTAATCTTGGCCTCTGGTTCCAGATCAGTTTTAAAGTCCCTGTAAATCCTATGAGGATACAAACACTGCCCACGCCTTCCTCTAGATGTCAGTAAGTGGTGACAATTTGAATGGAGTCGATTGCGCAATCAGTGCCTCTATAAATCACCAAATACCGGAAGTAGCGTTCTTTTGGACTCTGCGCTCAACGCAAGAAGGACGTCGGACTGGCCGTTTTCCAAGCCTTGGTTTAGCCAGTAATATAGCGCCGGTCATGTTTTTACTCGTTATAGGTGTTAAAAACATCATAAGGTAGTTAATTTAAACCGTTTTATAGCAATTTATATCCGTTTAGTGCGATTTTGAGGCATTTCTATGTGATGCTCTTTGAAGCTTTGGGCACGTTTCGGGGTCCCGGTCGAACGTTAGTGGGCATTTCGACGGACAGAGGACATCTTTCGACCAAAAGAAGATTAGACCCAAGAAAGGATACATTGCCCAAGATTCTGATGGAAGATCACCTCATAGTAAGAAATATTTAAGATGATAAATCGTTGTTCTGTCGAAAAATTTTAAACGCATATTCCGCCATTTTGTTTGGTATAGCTTCGCTTGGCGAACCCTGTATTGCACAGTAAGGATAATTTTAGAAATGTAATTCAGCGATTGCATTAAGAACTAATTTGTCTTTCGATAGCTGTCCAACTTATATTTTTTTAGTCAAGTTTATGAATAGTTATCCATGAGACAAGATCACTGTGAAAGATGGCGTCCGACATTTTCAGGCTAGTTTTGCTAGTATTGTCATTGTATAACCACGGTTGTTTGTGGCTAAATATGCACATTTTCGAACAAACTCTATATGTATGTTGTAATATGATGTTACAGGAGTGTCATCGGAAGAATTCTGAGAAGGTTAGTGAAAAAATTAATATATTTTGGCGATGATAACGATATCGCTCTCTTTGGCTTGAATCAATGGTCGGGTAACGTTTGCATATGTGGTATGCTAATATAACGATTTATTGTGTTTTCGCTGTAAAACACTTAGAACATCTGAAATATTGTCTGAATTCACAAGATCTGTGTCTGTCCATTGCTGTGAGCTGTGTATTTTTAAGAAATGTTTTATGATTAGTAATTAGGTAATACACGTTGCTCTGTGTATTTATTCTAGTCGAGTTGTGATGGTGGGTGCAATTGTAAACTATGATTTATACCTGAAATATGCACATTTTTCTAACAAAACCTATCCTATACAATACATATGTTATCAGACTGTCATCTGATGAGGTTTTTTCTTGGTTAGTGGCTATCAATATCTTTATTTGGCCGAATTGGTGATAGCACCTGATGGAGTAAGAAACTGATGGAGTTAGGAAAGTGGTGTCTTTTGCTAACGTGGTTAGCTAATAGATTTACATATTTTGTCTTCCCTGTAAAACATTTTAAAAATCTGAAATGGTGGCTTTATTCACAAGATCTGTATCTTTCATTTGGTGTATTGGACTTGTGATTTAATGATATTTAGATGCTACTATTTAATTGTGACGCTATGCTAGCGATGCTAATCAGTGTGGGGGGGGTGGGGGGTGATCCCGGATACGGGGTTGAGGTTCGGTAAAGGTTAAACAAACTGTTTGCAAAATACATTTTCAAAAAATTTTGGAGCACATAACCAATATTATTTTGTAGCTCCTTAGCTAAGGTGTCATTACGACCCGCACATGCTTTGATCTCCGCAACTGTTTGCGTCGATGCGTGAATGGAAACAGACATAGATGTTTCGCTAATACCATCCTTTACCGAAATGTATGTTATGGGTGGCAGGTAGCCTGGTGTTGGGCCAGTATCTGAAAGGTCGCTGGTTTGAATTACCGAGCCGACTAGGTGAAAAATATGTCTGTGCCCTTCAAAACAAAATGGTTGATAATCATAAAAAATCGTATCACTCTCCTCCCCTCATTCCGTTTCCATTTCTCTGCTCCAGAGGACACAGATACACAGGGCCGGTGATGATGGGTGAAGATTAGTCTCCTCTGATAGATATGACCTGGTTTTGTATTGTCAGAGAGCCACTGTTTATACATTTCTCCATTTGTTGCCCAATGGGATTCCTATCTCGTCCTTTCTCTAATATCTCTGTTAGCAGGAATATATTGATACCATGATTGTCTTCTAAACATTTCTTTATTTACACGAAGATTGCCATTTTTCCATTCACTATAAGGGGGTATCCTGTTTTCTGCAAACGATGCCTGCAGTACTGCGGTTGGACTTGAACTTCCGTAGTTTCAATGAGAGGGGGAAGTAGACATACATAAACATGGGTCTAGTCTTGTATCAGCACACTCCGGTAAGATGAGGGGTGGCGGTCTGTGCATATTTGTAAACAACAGCTGGTGCACAAAGTCTAAGGAAGTCTCTAGATTTTGCTCACCTGAAGTAGAGTATATTGTGATAAATTACAGGCCACACTACTTGCCTAGAGAGTTCTCAGCTATACTTTTCGTGGCTGTTTATTTACCACCACAAACAGATGCTGGCACTAAGACCGCACTCAGTCAGCTGTATAAGCAAACAGGAAACCACTCACCCAGAGACGGCGCTCCTAGTGGCCGGAGACTTTAATGCAGGGAAACTTAAATCAGTTCTACCAAATCTCTATCAACATGTTAAATGTGCAACCAGAGGGACATTTTTTTGAAATAACCTGTACTCCACACACAGACACGCGTACAAAGCTCTCCCTCGCCCTCCATTTGGTAAATCCGACCACAACTCTATCTTCCTGGTTACAAGCAAAAATGAAAGCAGGAAGCACCAGTGACTCGGTCTATAAAAAAATGGTCAGATGAAGCAGATGCTAAACTACAGGACTGTTTTGCTATCACAGACTGGAACATGTTCCGGGATTCTTCCGATGACATTGAGGAATACACCACATCAGTCACTGGCTTTATCAATAAGTTCATTGAGGACGTCGTCCCCACAGTGACTGTACGTACATACCCCAACCAGAAGCCATGGATTACAGGCAACATTTGCACTGCGCTAAAGGGTAGAGCTTCTGCTTTCAAGGTGCGGGACTCTAATCTGGAAGCTTACAAGAAATCCCGATATGCCCTGCGACGAACCATCAAACAGGCAAAGCATCAATACAGGGCTAAGATTGAATCATACTACACCGGCTCCGACGCTCGTCGGATGTGGCAGGGCTTGCAAACTATTACAGACTACAAAGGGAAGCACAGCCGCGAGCTGCCCAGTGACACGAGCCTACCAGACGAGCTAAATCACTTCTATGCTCGCTTCGAGGCAAGCAACACTGAGGCATGCATGAGAGCATCAGCTGTTCCGGACGACTGTGGGATCACGATCTCGATAGCCGACGTGAGTAAGAGCTTTAAACAGGTCAACATAAACAAGGCTGTGGGGCCAGACGGATTACCAGGACGTGTGCTCCGGGCATGTGCTGACCAACTGGCAGGTGTCTTCACTGACATTTTCAACATGTCCCTGATTGAGTCTGTAATACCAACATGCTTCAAGCAGACCACCATAGTCCCTGTGCCCAAGAACACAAAGGCAACCTGTCTCAATGACTACAGACCCGTAGCACTCACGTCCGTAGCCATGAAGTGCTTTGAAAGGCTGGTAATGGCTCACATCAACACCATTATATCCCAGAAACCCTAGACCCACTCCAATTTGCATACCGCCCAATCAAATCCACAGATCACGCAATCTCTATTGCACTACACCTCCCTCTGCAACTGGATCCTGGACTTCCTGACGGGCCGCCCCCAGGTGGTGAGGGTAGGTAGCAACACATCTGCCACGCTGATCCTCAACACTGGAGCTCCCCTGGGGTGCGTGCTCAGTCTCCTATTGTACTCCCTGTTCACCCACAACTGCATGGCCAGGCACGACTCCAACACCATCATTACATTTGCAGACGACACAACAACGACGAGACAGCCTATAGGGAGTAGCGCACATTCAGCGCACGTGACAAATAATCTTTGATTTGATTTGTATCTCAGACCAAACTAAGTCAGAACATATAGCCTTGAGGAGATAGTGGCTCAGTCACAGTAAAAGGAGACATTTACCATAGACAGACATATGAGTGTATCTGGTTGCTGGTTTGAATACCCAAACCCTGAGCCAGGTTTTTAACCTTCATTTGCTCCAGGGGCGCCATATTACCATGGCTGACCCTGTAAAACAACACATTTCACTGCACCTATCCGGTGTATATGACAATAAAACATCTTTATTTTTTTATTTACTTCAGCTAAGCCAGAGCATAGCCTTCAGGTGACTGAGGGAACGGTAGACTTTATATATAGAAGTAGTTCTAGTAGTTCGAACGAAGCTGTTCTGTATGGACCTCCTGTAGTAAGTTAATATCCCTCTCGGGCCATTCCTTTCACCACATCTATGGCTAAATGTCTGTTTCAGCTCTACCAGCTTAACCTGAACCATCATCTTCCTCCATGTCAATATCATTTTTTTCTAGATCTGCTCCAAACATACAATCCTGCTGAGAGGATATTTATGTTGCAACAGTGCTAGTGCTAACGTTTCCCAACAACAACTTGCAGGAAGTAACTTTCTCTACCATTGCTTAGCAATGTTACTTATTGCATACATTTTATAGGGCCTGTAATATAGGCAACTGACCTGTTTTATTGAGCCCTTGTAGACACAACTTGTTTTATTCACAGTTTGAGGCACTGTCATAAAATGTAAAGCTCTGACAGTTTTGTCTGACAGCATGCTAATAAAACCTAAAGCCATCTGAAGAGCGGTGGGAAATTATATTGTGTGCTACAATAGCTAGCTGCTGGATTTGATTCTAGGGGCAGAAGTATTAAGTAACCCAAACAGTTAGTTATTCACATTGATGTTAAATCTGTCATGAGAGACAGAATGAATATGGCCAATAGTCTAACCCCACTAAACACATTAGAAGTGATATTCTACACATAATCAAAGTGATCTACACAACATCAAAGTCAACTCCACATCATTGCAGTGATCTCCGCATTGGCAGACGATCCTCAATCCTATCAATTCTGCCTGGGCTTCTAAAGGGACTTTCACACCAAATTGGTTTGGAGCAGTTTTTCCTAACTCTGGTGTGTTTACCCCCTTAGTTTGGTTCATTTGTACTGGTGTGAACACATTATCTTCACTCAGGAGTACACTAAACAATGCACCATGGTTGGCTCAAAAAGGGTGATCTTGGGCCGATTCAATTTATACAGTGGTGCGGTTCGCTGCAGGTGAGAACGCAGTCTGGGCCAAACACAGAAAAATAACCAGTTGTGCAATGTTGTTGGTTGTTTGACTGAGGCATTTGATGAAATGCAAACAGCATCATAACTTGATATCTCTGAAACATTCTGTGAGTAGCAACACGTTTATGAGGGCAGCCGATGCCGATTAGGGGACTCAGGAGACGGGGGATATAGACTAGTGAATATTCATAGACTAGTGAATATACCCTATTCAGTAGTGGTGCCTACATTCACATAATACAAAAATAATATTAATAATATATTCCATTTAGGAGATGCTTTTATTCAAAGCAAGTTAGTCATGCTGCATACATTTTCGTATGGGTGAACCCAGCAGGAATCAAACCCACAATCCTGGCATTGCAAGCACCATTCTCTACCAACTTTAAACCGTTGCCAGGCTCACAATTGCCTCAGCAGAGGAGAAAACTAAACAAAATGGTTGATAATTATAAAAAATCTTTGTAACGGCGGCCTTCCCTCTCTTCACTAGAAGAGGGGGTGAAACAGGGATCGGACCAACACGCAGCGTAGCCAGTGCTCAACATGTTTAATTAACAAAAACTAGTGTGAACACTAAACAAATACAAAATAACAAAAGTGGCAAACCGATACAGACCTATCTGGTGCAGAATACAAACACAGAGACAGGAAACAACCACCCACAATCCCCAACACAAAACAAGCCACCTATATATGATTCTCAATCAGGGACAACGATTGACAGCTGTCTCTGATTGAGAACCATATTAGGCTGAACACAGAAACAGACGAACTAGACACACAACATAGAATTCCCACCCAGCTCACGTCCTGACCAACACTAAACAAGCAAAACACATAAGAACTCTGGTCAGGACGTTACAATCTTATCAATCTCCTCCCCTCATTCCTTTTCCATTGCTCTGCTCCAGAGGACACGGAAACACAGGGCCGGTGATGATGGGTGAAGATTAGTCTCCTCTGATAGATATGACCTGGTTTTCTTTTGTCAGAGAGCCTCTGAGGTTTTGTCATTGTACAGGGAGATCTCAGAGGTGAGTCTGAAGGTCCTGACTCCCATGTCACGTCGCCCTGATTGGTCTGACCTGGTTTAGCTGTTGATATGGAGGAGGCTGGAGCTGAATGGCGCAATAGTGTTCAGAATCCTTTTGGATGCCTGTGACCTGTTTTTGAAGAGGTTGCAGAGACCATGACAATTTCAGAATTCATCTTTCCTCAATTCCTTACATCCACTCTTCTCGCCTCCACAAAATTGTTCGATGGGAGGGACATTGGACCTTTCCCTCTAATATGGTTGAGAAGGAGGTGGGAATATGATAGGAATCACGGAAAGCATTAATGAGTTAGAGCTCAGTACTTCAGTCAGGTGTGGAGAAACCTCTCTCTGCCTTTGAGGCCTTCCTCACTGTTGGCCTGGCTCCAGGCTGGAGGAGGGAAGGAAACTGTGTTTCATTTTCTTTCCTCACAGGACAGAATATATTTCTGGCCCCTTTCTCTTCCTTTCTCCTACAGAAGAGGCTCAGTGCGCTGAGATTTATTTTTGCAGACCAGGGGATGTTGAACATTGAAGTTTGAACATGTTCTGTGCCCAACACCCTGGAACAGGAAACCACAGTTTCTATGAAAGTCTTTTAGATGGAAGCAGATAGCGCAGAGGGAAAACAATATTTTGGCTGGTGCTAGTCGCTCTGGCCAATTAGGCTCCAACGGCTGTTTGATTTATAGCTCTCTCTCTCTCTTTCTTTCTTTCTTTCTCCCCCCTCTCTCTCTCTCTATATATATATATATAGCTCTCTCTCTCTCTTTCTTTCTTTCTTTCTTTCTTTCTTTCTTTCTTTCTTTCTTTCTTTCTTTCTTTCTTTCTTTCTCCTCTCTCTCTCTCTCTCTATATATATATCTATCTCTCTCTCTGTGAATGTTTCTCTCTGTGTCTGTGTGTTTGTTTGAGGCCAGTGTTCTAAAACAGAATGAGCTCTGATTTTAAAAACTCTGAGCTCGGAACTGCCAAGGCACCACTCTACTCTTATCTGATGATAGACTGGGACTCCTAGTACTATAGTGGTACTCATAGTTCTGCCTAGGAATCCCAGTACTACAGTACTGCTCTTAGTATTGCCTAGGACTCTTAGTACTTCAGCGCTACTAATTGTCAACAACCAACCCCCCTAATTAGTTTGTACACTGGTAATACCATAGGAATGTAATTACTAATGTAATACTCTTTCTATGGGTAATTCTGTATTTGAAGGGGTTTACGTTATGCCAGTAATACTACTTTGCCTTTATGATGACAACTTTACAGTATACACTGGTAGTTGTAAACCATTGTCTGTGTCAAAGAGGAAATGGCATGACTAGTCAATTCCTATGTGAGAGAAACCAAACCCACGCTTTTGACAAATTCTCACGTTCGAGTGTGATAGGATTATAAAGGCAATATATCAAAACCCTATATGATAAAGTATTACTCTCATTTCAGCATGCTTTCATTGGGTGTTTTATTAGATTTTATTTGACAGCCTCTGGGTTTACAGTTTCAGAAGTAAATGCTCAAGTATATTCATTTCAAGGTGTACTTGGAAGAAATGAGAATCAGTTTCAGGTGGCAGCTAGGCAAATGTGTTCTCTTAAAAGACAGATCTTAGCTGCCTCTCTCTCTGGGAGAAAATAGACTACTGACTGAGGAGACTAGGAGTTTATTCAGATTGAAGAGAGTCGTAGCAGATGCATCGCAACAAAATGTAAATGTACATAATATGTACAGGTAACTGACAAAATAATGGAAACACTTGAGTAAATGAGGGATACAAAGTATATTGAAACAGGTGCTTCCACACAGGTGTGGTTCCTGAGTTAATTAAGCAATTAACATCCCATCATGCTTAGGACCGGCCATTATTTTGGCCACCATGGCTATGTCCACATAGGATGAAAATGCCTTCATCCACAGGGTACAAGTGGTCACTGAATGGTTTGATGAGCATGAAAATGAAAATGATGTAAACCATATGCCACGGCTGTTTCAGTCACCAGATCTCAACCCAATTGTACACGTATGAGAGATTCTGGAGTGGTGCCTGAGATACGTGATTTGCACCACCACCATCAAAACACCAAATTATGGAATTTCTCACGGAAGAATGATGTTGCATCCCTCCAATAGAATTCCAGACACGTGTAGAATCTATGCCAAGTTGCATTGAAGCAGTTCTGGTGGCTCGTGGTGGCCCAACACCCTATTAAGACACTTTATGTTGGTGTTTCCTTTATTTTAGCAGTTACCTGCATATTAAAGATGAAATCCGCAGTAGCGGGGAAACAGCGCTACTAGCTACCCCACCACCGTTATTGTTTTTGTTGCCGAGCTGAGGAGTGTTGCGCATCATGGTAAAATAAATCAATAAAAAGCAGTACATATTGTGCTCTTCTATCGCGCGTGCAATGATGTCCGTGGGGGAAAAATAGTGGTTTGCAGTAGCTTTTGTTGTTGTTGTAATATCGCAAACGGACCTAGCTTTTTCACCTTTAGAGGAGAAGTTCACCCAAAATCCAGAAACTCCCAAGTGATTCCATACATTGAAACTACACTGAACAAAAATATCAGACGATCCCGCAGGTGATGAAGCCGGAAGTCCACGTTGTCTGCGGTTTAGTCCAGTTGAACGTACTGCCAAATACTCAAAAATGATGTTGGAGGCGGCTTATAATAAAAAAAATGAACATTTAAAATGTCTGGCAACAGCTCTGTTGGACATTCCTGCAGTCAGCATGCCAATTGCACACTCCCTCAAAACATTTTAGATAATTATTTTATTTAGCCGACTGCCACAGCAGTGGAGATGGATAACAACTGCGCATGTTCGTCCTCGTGGGGGAGACCCCACGACGTAGAAACATCACGATATGGCACTTGATGTCACAGATTCAAGGAGAAGGAGCTGGTGCGAAAGTTGAAACTTAGGCATATTGCAGGTGAAGTTAGTTGTTCAAAGTGGAACAAGAGATGGCAGCAAGAGCATGCTGGGTTTCGATCCCTGGCTGCACTTTATATAGGAAATCAAGGGAATTTCACCATGTCCATGCTCCCCTGGAGTTTTTGTCTAGTTCCTGTTTGGTCCCGGGTACATACCCGATGACGTTTTTTAGGACTTTCTTTGGACGTTGTGTCATGGTCCCCTGAAGGTCCCGTGAACATTCTTGTGAAGTTGTGTCATGGTCCCCTGGAGGTTTTTGTCACGTGATGGTCCCTGGTGTCCCAAACCATTATAAGTAAATCAATGAAATGGTATGGGGATTTTAAAGGTAAGTGGTACTCTGTTTAGCTAAAATAGTGGACAAATCTTTAATCAATGACAATATGATTACATTTCACATGATCACTACCGACTTTTCAATATGACCCCACCTTCAGGTGGTGAAGGTAGGAACCAACATCTCCACTTCGCTGATCCTCAACACTGGGGCCCCACAAGGGTGCGTGCTCAGCCCCCTCCTGTCCTCCCTGTTCACCCATGACTGCGTGGCCATGCACGCCACCAACTCGATCATCAAGTTTGCAGACGACACAACAGTAGTAGGCTTGATCACCAACAATGACAAGACAGTCTATAGGGAGGAGGCGAGGGCACTCAGAGTGTGGTGTCAGGAAAACAACCTCACTCAACATCAACAAAACAAAGGAGATGATCGTGGACTTCAGGAAACAGCAGAGGGAGCACCCCCCGATATCCACATTGACGGGACAGCAGTGGAGAAGGTGGAAAGTTTAAAGTTCCTCGGTGTACACATCACAGACAAACTGAAATGGTCCACCCACACAGACAGTGTGGTAAAGAAGGCGCAACAGCGCCTCTTCAACCTCAGGAGGGTTAGGAAATTTGGCTTGACCCCTAAATCCCTGCCAAACTTTTACAGATGCACAATTGAGAGCATCCTGTCGGGCTGTATCACCGCCTGGTACGTCAACTGCACCACCCACAACCGCAAGGCTTTCCAGAGGGTCTGCACAACGCATCACCGGGGGCAAACTACCTGCCCTCCAGGACACCTACGGCACCCGATGTCACAGGAAGGCCAACAAGATAATCAAGGACAACAACTACCTGAACCACTGCCTGTTCACCCCGCTACCATCCAGAAGGCGAGGTCAGTACAGGTGCATCAAAGCTGGGACCGAGAGACTGAAAAACAGTTTGTATCTCAAGGCCATCAGTTTGTTAAACAGCCATCACTAACACAGAGAGGCTGCTGCCAACATACAGACTTGAAATCATTAGCAAATGGATCACTAGTCACTTTATTAATGCCACTTTAATAATGATGTTTACATATCTTGCATTACTCATCCCGTATGTATACACTGTATTTTATACGATATATTGCATCTTGCCTATGCTGCTCGGTCATTGCTCATCCATATATTTTAATGTACAAATTCTTATTCCATCCCTTTACTTAGATTTGTGTGTATTAGGTAGTTGTTGTGGAATTGTTAGATTACTTGTTGATATTGCTGCACTGTCGGAACTAGAAGCACAAGCATTTTGCTACACTCGCAGTAACATCCGCTAACCATGTGTATGTGACCATTTTAGATTTGATTTGAATTCAGAACCTCTGGATTTGAGGTATGCTGATCTTTCTGCTGCGCCACAACCTCTGTAGAAGTCCCTTACACGTTCATTACCTATAAAACATCTCTGCACTTCGCAAAAGAGTGCCATCTGCACTGCTATTTTAGTTATCTGACTATTATCTCATTGATTTCATTTACTTATTTCAACAATTTGAGGGTTGTCTATATAGTTGTCTAATGTTGGTGGGGCATATAATTCTGTTTTAATGTTACTCCTGAATCACTACGATAAATATATTTTTTCTTTAGTGTATTTTTTTTTTTTACAGAGCTGAGATTTACTTTGAAGTGCAAAGTGTAGGAATAGGCCTACAGGTGAAATCAGTAATTTATACCGACATGTTGGTGTAGCAGGAAGATAAGAATGCAGCGAACCGAGAGCTTGTGAATTCAAATCTCAGGTGAGGACATGTCAAATAAAAATGACTGTATGAATAAACACACATTGTAATCATGTACATCAAAGTGTGTCAAATATTTCAGTTGAAAACACTACGTTAAAAGCACCGTGTGTGTGGGTGCCGTGTCCCTAGCATTAGGAAAAGACAAAGAGCTCCGACTGGATTAGTGGTTCACCAGTCAGGGCCTTTTGATGGGCTTTGCCGCAGTAACAAGGGGTGATGTGTAGTGAAACTAGGGTGTGCGTGCCCTTGTTCAAAACATTTCGGGGGAGGGGGATCGTTTCTTTGTGGCCATCAGGTGACAAACCGGGAACTAGACAAAAACCTACAGGGTACCATGACACAACATCCCAAGAATGACGGAACATCACAAGAAAAGCCTAAAAATGTCCTCGGAACATCACTGGCACCAACCGGGAAACTAGATGAAACCGCCTGGGGACCGTGGCACAACGTCCTGATGACTTCAGGTGATCATTTCGTCCTAACGACTCATTATTGTTTGCAGGGTAGCCAGTAAGCATGTTTTTAATAAACTAGCTATTCAACTATGCAAGCAACTCTTAACCGCTTTGCACTCTTGATTAATACAACAATTCACAAGCATGTGTAGACAGCGTTTCATTTTCTTGTCTATTACATTTTTAGCTTCGAGACAATAGCACAGCTACTGTTAGCTAGCTAGGTATGCTTCATCAAGTAACGCTAGCCTATAAAAAATGAATGATTACCCCTCATACAAATATCAAAGTAAAGTAGGCCTGCCATACAACTTTTAAAAAAAAGTTACCTACAACCCATGCTTAATTTTGATCAATATCATGCTGTTACTACAATTTCAGGTTAAAAACTCAAGTCTCAAATATAAAGAACATGTCTATACATTTCAGCTGTTTCAAAAACATTGCTCTGCTATTAAGATTTTTTTCCTGGAAGAGCATTTCGCTACATGAGACAATTCTATTTGCGTCCGTTGGCTCGGAGGGGGGTGACTAGAGCAAGGCTCGTCCGCGACCTCCGGAGATGGCGTAAGAGATGTGACAAGTTCCCAAGTTTACATTATGGTAAAAGGTCTAGCCGAGGGCATTTTCTCGAAACCTCTACACTAGAGAATCTCACGTAGTAATACTGTTGTGTTGACAGTGTGTCAACAACACTGCCACAGCACTAAGCCAGTCAGGTGTCTGTGATAAGCAAAGCAGAGAACAGTGCATACAAGGCAACAGCACGCTGTACTGCCTCCCCATAGTTCAAATGTATTCACTGCCCAGTATCCTTTGTCCATTGAGATATTTACTGGTGGACATTGTGTATAAAGGAGAAATTGTTTGCTTGTCCCCCCCCACACCCTCCTCCTCTAGACACAGCGCTGCTCTGGGAGTGCAGCCTGGGCCGTGGCTGAATGGCAGCATGAGAAAGCATGCTGAGTGAGAGGGACAGAAAGAGAGATAGGGGGGCAGTGGGTCGATATATTCATTGCATAATGAGGGAACACCTGGGTGAAGCTGATAGACTGTTTGTGATCTGTTATGTAACTTAAAATCTACTGTAACCTGACATTGACTCTAATGGGAGGTATGTACAGTAGACTCTGCATAGCAGGGTAGCGAGAGAAAGAGAGGGGAAAGTCAAAGCTTTGGTTTGGGACGCAAGGAGTTTTTAAATTATGTGAACGTTTTGATTCTAATAACGTTGGTGGGTAGACATTTAGAAAAGCTTTTCCTTTGGATGCAAAGTTTCTGAAACTACTAATTGAAAGCTTGTATTAACTGTATACAAACAAAGATATTCTCTGATTCAGACTAGCCTCTCTAAGCTCCACTTTTTCAGTTCAGTCAGCCCTTGTATGTCTCAGGCAGAGCCGTCACTTTCTGGGCATCATCCTGTCACTATGGTAACATACCATGAATGGTTTGTCACTGTTGTGAGTTTAAAGCTGAGATCATTACATAGTTGAAATAACGCTACTGGCCGACCCAGGCGCATTTATTATCGTTTTTGCTTTGAGGAAATGAGCATCCAGCATCGTGGTACATTTTTTAATTATTATTATTATTTTTATTAAATCGCATGTGCAGTGATGTCCGAGGGGAAGATTTTTTTGTTGTTGTTATTGTAATATCGCAAACAAACGTGCCAGTTTCACCGCACCATTTATTTAATAATAAAAAAAAAAATGTAGCCCCTTTTTCCCTCCAATTTCGATCTTTTCTCATCGCTGCAGCTCCCCAACGGGCTCAGGAGGCAAAGGTCGAGTCATGCTTCCTCCGAAACATGACCTGCCAAATCGCGCTTCTTAACACGGAAGCCAGCCCCACCAATGTGTCGGAGGAAACACTGTTCACCTGACGACCGAGGTCAACCTGCAGGCGCCCGGCCCACCACAAGAAGTCGCTAGAGAGCGATGAACCAAGTAAAGCACCGCCGGCCAAACCCTCCCCTAACCCGGGCGACGCTGGGCCAATTTTGCGCCGCCCTATGGGACTACTGATCACGGCCGATTGTGATACAGCCCGGGATCAAACCCGGGTCTGTAGTGACGCCTCTAGCACTGTGATGCATTGCCTTAGACCGCTGTGCCACTCAGGAGGCCCTTGGATTCTAGCTTTAAAAGACTGCCAACATAATGTCCATGTCAAGTCCATGTATAGACTGCCCCCTTCACCCACATAGTATGGGTTTGTCATCATCACATTGGGATGCTTTGGAGATGAGACAGGAGATATAAAGTGTTTTGGGTTGTTCCGCCCCCCCCCCCCTTCCTCTCCTTACCCCTTCCTGATGTACTGAACTAGACTCTGACTAATTGGTCATTAGATTGCAGTGACATGCCAGAGAGTGTATAATTAAGTCTCAGCTAGAAGTAAAAATCTCTTCATACCGCTGTCTCAAGGCTTCTTCCGAAATGGCACCCTATTCCCTTTATAGTGCCTTATTTTTGACCAGGGCCCATATGGCTCTGGTCAAAGGTAGTGCACTATTTAGGAAAAAGGGTGTCATTTTGGATGCAGCCTATTTCTTCTATGAAGCTGACCCTGTTCTGTCAGGTCAACCTTGTTCAAGACAGAGCACTTATTTAGCTGTTATTGACTCCTTGAGATCTAATTGTTGATTATATACTGCAAAGACATAATGTATTGGTTATGTTCAAGTGGGTGTTGCACTTGAAAGTATATTAGCCCTGCTTCTGAGCAGTTAGACTCCTAAGCAGCCACCTTTTGCACCAACATTCCAAGAAGTGCTATTCGTTGTTCTACACGTCATGAACTACGTGAACCGATGGTTGAATCCATCATACACACACACACACACACACACACACACACACACACACACACACACACACACACACACACACACACACACACACACACACACACACACACACACCAGGAAACAGGCTGGAAAAGCTAATGCTATGGCTTTAATTTGAGCTGAAAGGGGAGAATCAATTAAGCAACCTCTTGTCTTATCGCATCGGTCAATGCGGAAATCTAAAATAACAAGCCTCCGGTTATGCAAGCCTTTAATTGAGCTGCTTACCCAACAAAGCCGTCGGGTCATTGGGTGACTCTCTGAGAGGACGAGGAGGGCATAAAACCAAAATAACACATTTTAGAAGAACTCAATCCAAAACAACACTTTGCTAACACATATTCATAATTCGTCTTGTGTGTGTGTGTGTGATGGATTCAACCATCGGTTCACGTAGTTCATGATGTGTAGAACAACCAATAGCACTTCTTGGAATGTTGGTGCAAAAGGTGGCTGCTTAGGAGTCTAACTGATCTAGGATCAGGTGCCCCTGCCCATAATCTTATTCAGTCCCTCACAACC
Organism: Salvelinus namaycush; assembly: GCF_016432855.1. Taxonomy (NCBI): domain Eukaryota; kingdom Metazoa; phylum Chordata; class Actinopteri; order Salmoniformes; family Salmonidae; genus Salvelinus; species Salvelinus namaycush. The sequence continues at coordinate 39,623,611 of NC_052308.1, forward strand.
AAAAATGGTGAAAATGGATGATATGATGTTTCTACTCAATCTACCTTGTGCTGTCCGATATGAGCTGGGGTGTACAGTATATCTTCCTGTTGTGTGAAATATGACATGTTGAGGTAAACACACTTTATTAAGAGATACATTTTCACTTTCTATGAATGAGACCCAATTTGCCAGCCCAGTTTTGTTATCTGGTGCCTTATTGAATGTGTAAATAACACGCGTAGAGACAAGCTGAACACAACAGCAACAATGACTGGAACCATATTTTCCTCCTCTGCTCGGAAGCGATTCAATTGCAGCTTAGGAAACCAAAACCCATTTTCTCCCTAGTTGGATTTTCAAAAGGAACTGAAAAGTAACTGTATGGTACTATAACTCTAATCAGATATTACCTTGCATTTTCATATTACCTTGCCCTTAGTTTTCACACCGTCCACCCCCATCATGTCAAAACCTGCTGTGTTTTAGTAGAGTGCTAAGGGCCATTGTAGTCGTCCTCCAAAGAGGGGGTGGAGGTTGGGCAAAAAAAGTACTCCTTTTTATAGAGAGAGAGTTAAGTGTCACGGCAGACAACTATAGTCCCACTACACCACATTATTCTACACTACACTAAATCATCCTCACGATTGAGGCTGAATCGGTTTCTAATGAATAATACATTCACTTCCATCTTCTCCAAATTGTGTTCTCACTTCTCACTCTCTCTCTCGCTCAGCTAGCTCAATCGGACTCAGGTGATTCATCGAGAACAGGAGGTGTGAGGGAGAGGTACCACAGACTTGCACGCAAAGTCCACACAACATCAGACACAAAGAATACATTAAAGACACTTCCTCCTGTTAGTCGGTTATATCCTGGTGGAAAAGTAGGACAAGATATGTATTATTGACAAGCGTATACAAGTTTCTTCATTAAAAATACATGTGCTCATGAATTCTATAGATTGCATTGTGGTTGCCCTCAGCTTCAGGTGAGTAAACATTGAGGTTGTGTATAGGTTAAGTTGCTATTGCACAGCCTTATTTCTCCGTCCCTCAATATTTAATTATGTTCATGGGCATCTATTGTATGAATTCAAACATAAAAACTAGCGGAAGAGGTTATACCAAGGTTGTTTTGTAAAAAAATAAACATTTCATTGCTGAACTGACAAGGTCAAATACCCTTCCTATTGCGAAAGTGTACACTGTAGCTTCAGACCTCACTCTGCGTGAGTTTGTTGTTTGTGATGACAGGGGGATGTTAGGCTGGCATGCACCCATGTTTCTGTCTAAGACTTCTCTGCTAAGAGTCATCCCAGAGAGTTATCTGTAAAATCTCTACACATTTTCATTTTGACTGCTCTGTCTATCCTGTTTTCTCAGAGAAAAGAAAGAAAAGGAAGTTGACATTTGAGTAATTTCAGACAGAGGGTCTTGTCCAGAATTTCTTACAATAAGGTTATCGGTTAAGGAATGTATGCTAAGCATTAACCTTGAGCTATGTACTGTAGCTTTAATTAATTTCAGTCTTATTCTTGTTTTTGTTTTTTTATCGATAGGTGGCACCTCCGTCGCGTCATGGCATTGTTATGAACGTTCTCATGTCGCCCTCCGCCATGATGGTGCCCAAAAGTCGTGATAAGTCAAGTCAATTTGAACATAGGCTAATGACTCTTTCGCCTAAATTGCATTATAGTGGCCTGGAAATCCATTCATTATTTGGCCCCCTTTGAGATGTCATTGTATTTCCAAGCCACTTTAATGCACTTTTGATTCAATCTTCATCAGCGCTCATTGACAATGCATCGAGTAGAATGGGAATCAGTCCTAAAATGAATGCTCAAAACAATATTGTGACGAAACGTTTAACCATGAATACGCTTTGAGGTACAGTGTCCTTGCTTTTTTTTGAAAGGCGCTTTAAATTCCATTATTATTATTCAAAATAATAATAATATTATAAAAGGATAATTTATTTGCCTATCACTGTTATCCATCAGATATCCCTTATTCATTTGCTTGCTAGCCTTTGATGCTCACTGAACTGAGGTTCTGTTAGTTGTGCTTGCTGTATGTCTATGGTCCAATGATGATTGACTTCTCATCCGAAGCGGCAGGCCAATAAAAGACTCTTGCGCCGCATCCCTTTGAAGGTGCAGGGCTTTCAGAATAGTAGATCACAGACTCGCACAGAGAAGGTTAATTAAACTGTCACAAGTAGTGAAGAGATTGCCTTTCATAAACAGATTTTCTTTCTTCTAATATTTTACTTCACCTTCTAAGTCTCATACATTCTTTCCCCCTGTTTGTCAGAGGTAAGTCATCTGGGTTTACGCTATAACTTTTCTGATGAAAAGGAGAGATGTCCTGGGTTGACTTTGGCTGGACTTCCCGCAGGCTACATTTCCCAGACTGCTTACCTTGTTGAGCGCTAGTTGAACAGGGTTGTATTCAGTAGGGCACTTTGTAGTGCCCTAATCAATACATCAGAGAGCGCAACAGAACAGTGTACTGTCCACACTCAGTTGTTCTTATGAAATAGTTTTCATTAAATCGTGTTTAATCCTAGCTGTTAGGTAGCTGTTAGCTGCTGGACACTGGGCACTTGCAAGGCGTAGGAGATCAGGAAGGAAGTCTGGTCACCCTTCATCTATCCGAGAAGATCCGATCCAACTATTAAACAGCTTTGCCCTGCTTGAGACGGACCTTCTAGCCCCGGGAGTCAGCACAGATCCTGGGTGTATAGCAACAGCCGGCGGCCGCCAAGTGGTACCCTCCCGCACGGCGACCATATTTCAGCATCTCGCTTCCCCATTGGATTCCGTCACAACCACCATAATTGTGAGAAATTTTGGCCTGCCTACAGTCTGTAGACCAACCAAGGTCCACTGTCACCAATGCGCCCGTAACCATGACATCAACTCCTTCCTGCCCTTGGTTCTGGCCAGCTACTCCAATATTGACACCATCGTCACTCACGTAGGATTTAACAACCTTCGTTGTAGGCGATCTGAGGAACTGCAGGAGGACTACAAACATTTGAACACCTCTAGCATAGGGAAGATAATAATGATCTCGTGCCCCCTCCCGTGCTACTGAAGGGGTTCGGAACGTTTCAGCCGACTCTTTCCCCTAAACGAGCACCCGAAGAAACTTTGCAACGACAGGAATGTCTCTTTTTGTGACAACTTTGATTTGCTGTGGGAGCAACCTGCGCTTTTTAAAAGAGACAGGATTCACCCTAACCGCAGGGGTTCCAGGATTGTTTCCAGCAACATCAAAAACTGTTTTAGAGACTGACAGACAGGGTCTGGCTGTGCTACAGTTTCCCTGTCAGAATAAGTAACAGAGGAAATGGAAACCATATCAACTCCTATAGAAATGGCACTATGGTTATTGTGAGTAACCTAATTTATGTTCCTTTATCTCTGGCTTCTAGTGAGTTCATACAAACTGTAATCTCCAATCTCCTACCATTCTGATAGAGTGGCGTTTGTCAGAAAACGTGGTCGTAACATTAATGATTAGGTTGTTATTCCATTGGTGATTTCGAGGAAGTTGCCCAAGGGGCAGAGTGCCCCCCCCCCCCCCCACCCACCCCCCCGCCGGACGACAGCTTTTCATACTTTATCAGAAAATGGAAAAAGGATGGGAGGACAGCCTCTAGTTTTACTAATACTCTCAGCTGTAAGGACATTTCATTTGGCGACTTTGGGTCTTTTTAGCATCATGCTGTACTGTTTAAATGTCAGCCACCAGTGCTGGCTATAACGCTGTATAGGCCACCAAAACACTGCCCCTTTTTCTTTACTGATTTATCTGAACTATTGTTTTTGAGAACTATGATCAAATCATATTCATGTTGACAAAGGCCAATGAATTTCTGAATCTTTTGAACTCTATGGATTTTATCCAACGTGTTGCTTGGCCCACCCATAACCGCGGTCTGTACCTGGGCCTGGTTATGACCAAGGGGCTTTCTATTGACATATCCTCTATTGTTGATGTTGCTTTATCTGATCACCACTGTGTATTTTTTACTACCATGTTGCCCACAGCACCGGATAATTCTGAAACCATTATTAAGAGACACTATCTTAACTCTGAATTTGCTACATATTTTATTGAGTGTTTGAACAATATTCCATCATCTATTCTGCCTTCTTCTTGTGATGATTTAGTTGATAACTTTAATAGCAAGTTAAGGGCAACCATTGATGCCGTAGCTCCAGTAAAGTTGAAAAAAGCCCGCATCCAAACAAGGAGAGCCCCTTGGCTGAGTGAGGAAACGAATCAATTAATAGAGAAATTGCAGAAAGACAGAGCAGAAGTGGATGAAGTCAAAGTTGAGGGTTCATTGTCATATTCGCAGAGAGCAACTTGGCAATATAACGAGGCATTTTTCTAACTTCATCACTAATAATCAGAATAATTAGACTGCTCTTCTTGACCATTGATGTCCTGATAAATCCTATGTGAACTTTCCTTCACCTTTAAATGTGATGAGTTTGCTGCATATTTCAGAGATAAGATAACAAACATTAGGCTGGGTATCAGTCAAGCAAGACCTGATGAGAAGTTTGATATGTGCTTTAGCCTACCACGCAAAGACACTACGGATTTATTTTCCCTGGTTGACACAGACATGCTCAGGAAAGTGATACCACAATTTAAGCCTTCTACCGGCCTTCTAAGTCTCATACATTCTTTTTCTTTCTTCTAATATTTTACTTCACCTTCTAAGTCTCATACATTCTTTTCCCCTGTTTGTCAGAGGTAAGTCATCTGGGTTTACGCTATAACTTTTCTGATGAAAAGGAGAGATGTCCTGGGTTGACTTTGGCTGGACTTCCCCCAGGCTACATTTCCCAGACTGCTTACCTTGTTGAGCGCTAGTTGAATATTGAATACCCAGCCTAATGTTTGTTATCTTATCTCTGAAATCTAGATCCTATCCCCACCACCTTCTTCCAAAAAGTTTTTAATTGCATATCTGAAGTTAATCACTCCCTGTTCAGGCACTTTCATCACTGCACTAAAAACTGCTATGGTGAAACCCCTTCTGAAGAAAAGTAATATAGATTCTGCAGCTCTTAGCAATTTTCGGACAATCTCCAACCTTCCATACTTAAGCAAAATTCTGGAGAAATTGGTTTTCGAACAGCGAAATAATTTTTTAATTAAGTGCCAAATGTATTTAAAAAAAAATCAAATCTGGTTGTTGTGCACACCACAGCACATAGACAGCCTTAGTAAAAATGGTAAATTATCTTAGAGCTAACACAGATGCCAAACAGCTCTCTGTGCTTGTACTCTTGGATTTAAGTTTTTTCTTAACTTCTTAAAGCATTGTTGGTTAAGGGCTTGTAAGTAAGCATTTCACTGTAAGGTCTACACCTGTTGTATTCGGGCGCATGTGACAAATACAATTTGATTTGATTTTCACTGCTACGCAGAAAATACACGGCTTTCATTTCTGTGTCACCAAAGGACTTTAGCTCCACTGATAAATTATTAGACTGTATTAGTGATATATAAACTTGGATGGCTCACAACTTCCTATAGCTAAAATCAAGACAAGACCGAGGTACCTATTGTTGGAGCCAAAGCACAGAGAGAGAGAATCTGGCCGCACATTTTAATTCACGGTCAATAAAGATAAAACACTTAGGTGTTATTTTAGAATCTGAACTCAATTTCGAAATTTCTTTTTACCACCTGAGGAACATTGCCAAGGTGTGGCCTTTTCTCTCTCAGGCTGATACAGAGAGACTCATTTATGGTTTTATGACAAGCAGGCTTGACTACTGTAATGCTCTCCTGTCTGGTCTACCGAAGAAAGCCATTGGTCAACTGCAAAACATACAGAATGCTGCAGCACGGGTACTGACCAAGACCAGACGGAGAGCACACATTACACTGGTTTGATGGTCTCTGCACTGGCTGCCTGTGAGTTAGAAATCATTTTAAGATTATTCTATTGGTTTTTAAATCAATCCTTGATTCGGCACTCCAATACATGTCAGACATGCTTTTAAGTTATGTACACAGTAGGTCCCTCAGGTCCTCTGGCACTGGCCTTTTAACTATCCCAAACCTTAGGACCAAGAGGCTTGGGGAGGCAACCTTTAGTTATTATCCCCCCAGCATCTGGAATAGCTTGCCAGAAAACCTGAGGGGGGCCGAAACTGTGGACATATTTAAAAGAGATCTTAAAACACGCCTTTTTAGCTTTGCTTTTCCCTAAGGGTACTTTTTAGTCGCTCAGTTTTTATTGTTATTATTTTGTATTTTATCCTCTTATGTTTGTAGTGTAGTAAATATTTACGTTTTTATTTTCACTGTTTTAATTCAGTTTTTTTTTTCTGTGAAGCACTTTGATTTGATAGCAAAATATTTTTCTACAGAAAATGAAGAGGAGTGTTTCTTATTGGACAAGTTAATGTAGTCCCTTCCTGTTTCAGTCTGTTTTCTTTCGTAGGATGCCAAATTAGTACAGTCCTGAAAGAGCTCTAGACTTGGCTCTGAGTGAGGTACATGGCAGGATGCAGTACGTGTGCTCCCAGGGAGAGGGGGAGCCAGGTTATAGTAATTAGTTCTTTGTACACTAATTAGCTGCTTGGTTGTTGACGAGCTGAAGGGAGCACTGATGTTTGCCTGAGCCCATTATCTAAAGTAACACTGAGCCTATTATTCTAAAGGAGAACTGTATGCGGAGACACACTGAACAAGATTCTGATGGCTTCTCTGACCAGGCCTCATTTACGTGACCCATCATTTAACTCCATTTAAAGGGTCACATTTTTCACCTAGTAAAAGTCATGTTTACTATTACACCCATTCCCAATAATATTTTTTTGTGATTTTTACTACTGATTTAATGCACAGTAATACAGCATATTTCAGTTAAGACACCGACATGTTATGAAGCTCTTATTTGTCTAATATGACAACACCTACTGAATGCCTGTGATAACACTATGTCTCTGTGATATTATTATCTAGGCCTTCATTTTGGTTAACCCAGAACTAAAATCCTGCGTCATTTTTATGTTTACGTAGTCTGTGAGATTATCTAGGCCTATATTTCATAGTGTCCTTTCTCTATGTATGATCCAGACAAGTAAAATGAGAGCCATTTGCGTTCTGTGAACGCTCCATAACAGTCAATACTGTTTTCAGTGAGGCACAGGCAAGACTCTGCTGCCAGAGTGTGTTTTTCCCTTTAGTTGACTCAGTGAGCCTATATTGAGCCTCTTCTCTTCCTGTGTCACGTTCTACACTGTCACACCACAGAGCTGTCTGTCGGGAAGCATGTAAAGATATACACACATCAGAGGTACTGGTGGGAGGTGTGTGAGAAAGAGAGAGAGAGACAAAGGGGAGAGAGAGAGAGATAAAGGGGGAGAGAGAGAGCGAGAGAGAGGGGGGGGAGAGAAAGAGACGGCCGGAGGGGGACAGAGCAGGGCATAAAACTGCTACCTTTGACTAGGCAGTGTGACAACAATTTTTAATTGGTCGCTAGGGCGCCAGTGATTTTTTTGTTGTTGTAATTTTTAAATTTATTATCAAGATGTATTCAAACAACAATGGGTATGCAACGTGTATTCAGACCAGGTATTCAAAAATGTTAGGCTAGTCTGAAGTCTTGGTTGAATCTTTGCGATGCTCAAGTCAGTCATAATATGCTGTTTGAATGAACATTTCTGAAGGCTTTCCCCAAAAAACTTTCCCAATTAAACATTGACTGCAAAGTAGGTCTGCCTACCTGGCAGAATAATACCATGATGATTTTGATAAATTGCAGGGTATTTGTTTTGCAAACTGCCATCAAATGTAGCCTGTATAGCACAAAAACACAGCTGGCCAATGGTCTCTTGCTAGGCACAATTTAATTAATCGGCAACTACACCCTCCAATAGAGTTGTATATATATATATGGTTTCCTGATGTGGTTTAAGCATTGTTGTGGAATTGGCTCAGTGAGTATGTATGTATATGTATATATATATATATATATATATATATATATATATATATATATATATATACTACCGTTCAAAAGTTTGGGGTCACTTAGAAATGTCCTTGTTTTTGAAAGAAAAGCACATTTTTTGTCCATTAAAATAACATAAAGTTGACCAGAAATACAGTGTAGACATTGTTAATGTTGTAAATTACTATTGTAGCTGGAAACGGATGATTGTTAATGGAATATCTACATAGGCGTATGGAGGCCCATTATCAGCAACCATCACTCCTGTGCTCCAATGGCACGTTGTGTTAGCTAATCCAAGTTTACCATTTTAAAAGGCTAATTGATCATTAGAAAGCCCTTTTGCAATTATGTTAGCACAGCTGAAAACTGTTATTCTGATTAAAGAAGCAATAAAACTGGCCTTCTTTAGACTAGTTGAGTATCTGGAGCATCAGCATTTGTGGGTTCGATTACAGGCTCAAAATGTCCAGAAACAAAGAACTTTCTTCTGAAGCTCGTCAGTCTATTCTTGTTCTGAGAAATGAAGGCTATTCCATGCGAGAAATTGCCAAGAAACTGAAGATCTCGTACAACGCTGTGTACTTCTCCCTTCACAGAACAGCACAAACTGGCACTAACCAGAATAGTAAGAGGAGTGGGAGGCCCCGGTGCACAACAGATCATTATAGGCTGGATATAGGCTACTTGTTCAGAGCATCATTCGCTTTCCCAGGCCAGTGTTATTTTCATTCGGGCCAGTAGCTTTCAGGTGGCATTGGTCCGGTGTGTACCTGAATGTCAAACAAATGTAACTGAATGTCGAGCCCTGCAAGGGCATTCTAATTTAAAAGATGACTCGTCATTATTAGCCTGGTTTTGTATGGAATGCAGGCATATTATGGAACACAGCTCAGGTCATTATCAGTGCGCAGTGGCGAAACATGTATGCTACCAAATCATGTGCTAGTGCACTCCTGAGAGCGAGCAAAGAGTGGTTGTCCAGCCCCATGGCGTGTCATACAGCCTCAAACACTTCCTGGTGGGTTTTCTATTCCGCTACTGTCACTGTTGACATTGTAGCAAGTTTAGATGAATTGTCATCACCTAGCAAGCATGATTTGGACACCTCAGGCTTCTATCTGTCAGAATTGAATACTGTGGGGAATGATGGTCTAGTGCCAGTGTAACACCATTTCCGTTTCTGTCATTGTGAAAATGGATGGTCAGATTGTCTCCAGTTTCTGTCAGTCTGTCACATACTCCGGTTATAGAATTTGTGTCTCCCTCTGGGACTGTTGGACTATAGATGGAGGAAGGGACAGACAGGTTATTTTACCTCTGATTGGTAACACGATCTGATGGAGGGAACGGTATGCTGTGTTTTGGGAAACGACAGGTCACTATATTGTCCAGCTCTTGTCCTGTCTGACCCTTGTCATACGATCCAATAAACGTACCCGTTTATTGGAACATGATAGACTTACAGCTCAATGATAGGACAGGACTTTTGGGGAATCTATGAACAAATTGAATGTGATGAATGTCACTTGCATTGTCACTTTGAACCTAGACCATAGTGTGTCTGTGCACACTCGGACCAGTTACGCTGTCAGTCTGACTCAAATCAACACGGCTTGTTTGTTTGTTGTTGCTGGTCGTCATGAATATGGCCTTATTGGACTGGATGTGTGAGATGTGTGAGAACTGCTGTGCCAAACGCCCGCCGCGTTGGAGACCCTACCAGGCAACCAGGCTGTGTGTGTGCGAGCTGCGAGGGAAGCTGTGAGTCGACATGTCTGCTTTTCACCCCCCGAGGGACAAAACGGAAATGACAAGGCAATCGCCATTCTGTCAGCGTGGCTGTGGCAGCAGAGGCTGGCAAGGTTATTTATCACCAAGGTTAATGGGATAGCGTCTGGTAGCAAAGGTGGCGAATCGAGACAAACATGTGCCTGTTTTACTTAAGCAACAAAGATAGAGACTTTGATCCGACAATGAAAGTAGTTGCTTTGATCAACAAACATTCTCTTGCACATCAAGACTCAAGACGTATGTCTAAATACCATTTTGAAGTCTTTCTCGGGTCTGATGATTTCTCCTCAATACTGAACTAAATAGGTGTGGTAGACTTTGAAGGCACATTTTCAGATAAATCCCTTGTTTTTGCTATAACATTCTCTCCTGCATGTATGAGGAGGACACGACTATATTCACAGTTGGAGTAAATTACTACAAACCAGGATGCCATATTTAACTAGGAAAGTCTTAGAAATTCTTATTTACAATGACGGCCTACATCGGCCAAACCCTCCCCTAACCCGGACAACGCTGGGCCAATTGTGTGCCTCCCTATGGGAAACCCAATCACGGCCAGTTGTGATACAGCCTGGATTCGACCCCCAGGGTCTGTAGTGACGCCTCTAGCACTGAGATGCTGTGCCTTAGACCGCTGCGCCACTCGGGAGCCCCATATGCCTGCAACCTATTTTAGCTGTAATTCCAGCTAGCCTAGTAAATGTCTGTGTTTGTGCTGTAGAAGCCAGCCAGGTAATTATTAGATTCCGGTCTCTCCTCTCTGTGAGTACACTGACTGGGTAATGCACTATTTACATGGATATGGCTCAGTGCTACTGATGCTGTATAGTAATTATGGAGGTCATGGAGAAATGTGCAATACAATGTCCTGCTGCAGAGCAGAGCCCTACTATATAGGGCCCTATAAAATCAGCGGGTGGAATCCAGACATTAAAACGGAATTCAACAATATTCACAAATGTATGGAAATCAACTAAATGTATTGAACTTATTCAAAAATACATACATTTGCCCAAGATTATCATAAGACATGAACAAAATTAATCAGTGATTCATATTTTCCTTCAACTTCCTGAAGAGGCTGTTTGTGCCCGTTTGTCTACCACTTTGTTTAGGCATAAGCATCAGTGATGCTTCTAATGTAATGACAACCGTCTTCTGGTAGATGGAAAGCCTTTCCCAAAAACTTTCTCAATTAAATTCTAACTACAAAGTAGAGTATACCAGGCAGAATGATATCATGATTATTTGCAAATATCCAGTGGCCAGATTTTATAGTGCCCTAACTATAGCTGTGTGATCATGCTCATATAGCCTGCTGCTTTATGCTTAAACCACAGCTTAATAATAATGAGGTCTTTCTTTCACAAAGGCAAAGCCAAAGATGTAGCACAGCAGTCTTTTCTGAGTAAAATATGATCATTACACTGTGCCTTTCATTTTTCTCTGTGTGCGTGTGTGTCTGTCCGTGTCTGTGCGTGTGTATTGCATGCGTGCGTGCCTATTTACACAGTATATACAGTACCAGTCAAAAGTTTGGATACACCTACTCATTCAAAGGTTTTTCTTTATTTTTACTATTTTCCTGCATTGTAGAATAACAGTGAAGACATCAAAACTATGAAATAACACATGAAATCATGTAGTAATCAAAAAAGTGTTAAACAAATGAAAATATATGTTTTATATTTGAGATTCATCAAAGTAGCCACCCTTTGCCTTGATGACAGCTTTGCACACTCTTGACATTATCTCAACCAGCTTCACTTGGAATGCTTTTCCAATAGTCTTGAAGGAGTTCCCACATATGCTGAGCACTTGTTGACTGCTTTTCCTTCACTCTGCAGTCCAACTCATCCCAAACCATCTCAATTGGGTTGAGGTCGGGTGATTGCGGAGGCCAGGTCATCTGATGCAGCACTCCATCACTCTCCTTCTTGGTCAAATAGCCCTTACACAGCCTGGAGGTGTGTGTTGGGTCATTGTCCTGTTAAAAAACAAATGATAGTCCCACTAAGCACAAACCAGATGGGATGGTGTATTGCTTTAGAATGCTGTGGTAGCCATGCTCGTTAAGTGTGCCTTGAATTCTAAATAAATCACAGACAGTGTCACCTGTAAAGCACTTTTCTTTTTTTTCTTTTTTCTTTTACTTCCGGCGCCGACAGAGATGGCTGCCTCGCTTTGCGTTCCTAGGAAACTATGCAGTATTTTGTTTTTACATTGTTACCCCAGGAAACGTCAACTCACCAACATTACAACCAGGAATAAGACTTTAATAAGACTCAGTTGCCCAGTTTGCTGTTCCCACATGCTTCAAGAGGGCCGCCATTGTTCCTGTTCCCAAGAAAGCTAAGGTAAGTGAGCTAAATGACTACCGCCCCGTAGCACTCACTTCCGTCATCATGAAGTGCTTTGAGAGACTAGTCAAGGGAAATATCACCTCCACCCTACCTGACACCCTAGACCCACTCCAATTTGCTTACCGCCCCAATAGCTCCACAGACGACGCAATCGCAATCACATTGCACAATGCCCTAACCCATCTGGAAAAGAGGAATACCTATGTAAGAATGCTGTTCATCGACTACAGCTCAGCATTTAACACCATAGTACCCTCCAAACTCGTCATTAAGCTTGAGACCCTGGGTCTCGACCCCGCCCTGTGCAACTGGGTCCTGGACTTCCTGACGGGCCGCCCCCAGGTGGTGAGGGTAGGTAACAAAGCCTCCACCCCGCTGATCCTCAACACTGGGGCCCCACAAGGGTGCGTTCTCAGCCCTCTCCTGTACTCCCTGTTCACCCACGACTGCGTGGCCATGCACGCCTCCAACTCAATCATCAAGTTTGCAGACGACCCTACAGTGGTAGGCTTGATTACCAACAACGACAAGACGGCCTACAGGGAGGAGGTGAGGGCCCACGAAGTGTGGTTTCAGGAAAATAACCTCACACTCAATGTCAACAAAACAAAGGAGATGATCGTGGACTTCAGGAAACAGCAGAGGGAGCAGCTTCCTATCCACATCAACGGGACAGTAGTGGAGAGGGTGGAAAGTTTAAAGTTCCTCGGCGTACACATAACGAACAAACTGAAATGGTCCACCCACACAGACAGTGTGGTGAAGGCGCAGCAGCGCCTCTTCAACCTCAGGAGGCTGAAGAAATTTGGCTTGTCACCAAAAACACTCACAAACTTTTACAGATGCAAAATCGAGAGTATCCTGTCGGGCTGTATCACCGCCTGGTGCGGCAACTGCTCCGTCCATAACCGTAAGGCTCTCCAAAGGGTAGTGAGGTCTGCACAACGCATCACCGGGGGCAAACTACCTGCCCTCCAGGACACCTACAGCACCCGATGTCACGTGAAGGCCAAAAAGATCATCAAGGACAACAACCACCCCAGCCACTGCCTGTTCACCCCGCTATCATCCAGAAGGCGGGGTCAGTACAGGTGCATCAAAGCGGGGACCGAGAGACTGAAAAACAGCTTCTATCTCAAGGCCATCAGACTGTTAAACAGCCATCACTAACATTGAGTGGCTGCTGCCAACACACTGACTCAACTCTAGCCACTTTAATAATGAAAAAATTTATGTAATAAATGTATCACTAGCCACTTTAAACAATGCCACTTTGTATAATGTTTACATACCCTACATTACTCTTCTCATATGTATATACTGTACTCTATACCATCTACTGCATCTTGCCATCTTGATGTAATACATGTATCACTAGCCACTTTAAACAATGCCACTTTATATCATGTTTACATACCCTACATTACTCATCGCATATGTATATACTGTACTATATACCATCTACTGCATCTTGCCTATGCCGTTCGGCCATCACTCATTTATATATTTTTATGTACATATTCTTATTCATTCCTTTACACTTGTGTGTATAAGGTAATTGTTGTGAAATTGTTAAGTTAGAGTACTTGTTAGATATTACTGCGTGGTCGGAACTAGAAGCACAAGCATTTCGCTACACTCGCATTAACATCTGCTAACCATGTGTATGTGACAAATACAATTTGATTTGATTTGAGCACCCCCACACCATTACACCTCCTCCTCCATGCTTCACGTTAAGAACCACACATGCTGAGATCATCTGTTCACCTACTCTGCATCTCACAAAGACATGGCGGTTAAACCAAGAATCTTCTTATTGATGTCCTTTAGTAGTAGTTTCTCTGTAGAAATTCGACCATGAAGGCCTGATTCACGCAATCTTTTCTGAACAGTTGATGCTGATTAGGGATGCACAATATATCGGTGAGCATATCAGAATAGGCTGATATTAGCTAAAAATGCCAACATCGGCATCGGCCCAATGTCTAGTTTAACTCCGACGTGCAAAACCAATGTCAAAGCAGACGTGCGCACCTAATCTCAGCAAAAAAAGAAACGTCCCTTTTTCAGGACCCTGTCTTTCAAAGATAATTTGTAAAAATCCAAATAACTTCACAGATCTTCATTGTAAAGGGTTTAAACACTGTTTCCCATGCTTGTTCAATGAACCATAAACAATTAATGAGCATGCACCTGTGGAACGGTCGTTAAGACACTAACAGCTTACAGACGGTACAGACGGCCATTAAGGTCACAGTTATGAAAACTTAGGACACTAAAGAGGCCTTTCTACTGACTGAAAAACATCAAAAGAAATATGCGCAGGGTCCCTGCTCATCTGCGTGAACGTGCCTTAGGCATGCTGCAAGGAGGCATGAGGACTGCAGATGTGGCCAGGGCAATAAATTGCAATGTCCGTACTGTGAGATGCCTAAGACAGCGCTACAGGGAGACAGGACAGACAGCTGATCGTCCTCGCAGGGGCAGACCACGTGTAACAACACCTGCACAGGATCTGTACATCCGAACATCACACCTGCGGGACAGGTACAGGATGGCAACAACAATTGCCCGAGTTACACCAGGAACGCACAATCCCTCCATTAGTGCTCAGACTGTCCGTAATAAGCTGAGAGAGGCTGGACCGAGGGCTTGTAGCCTGTTGTAAGGCAGGTCCTCACCAGACATCACCTGCAACAACGTCGCCTATGGGCACAAACCCACCGTCGCTGGACCAGACAGGACTGGCAAAAAGTGCTCTACACTGACGAGTCACGTTTTTTTCTCACCAGCGGTGATGGTCGGATTCACGTTTATCGTCGAAGGAATGAGCGTTACACCGAGGCCTGTACTCTGGAGCGAGATTGATTTGGAGGTAGAGTGTCCGTCATGGTCTGGGGCGGTGTGTCACAGCCTCATCGGACTGAGCTTGTTATTGCAGGCAATCTCAACGCAGTGCGTTACAGGGAAGACATCCTCCTCCCTCATGTGGTACCCTTCCTGCAGGCTCATCCTGACATGACCCTCCAGCATGACAATGCCACCAGCCATACTGCTCGTTCTGTGTTCTGCTATGGCCAGCGAAGAGCCCGGATCTCAATCTCTTTGAGCACGTCTGGGACCTGTTGGATCGGAGGTTGGGGGCTAGAACCATTCCCCCCAGAAATGTCCGGGAACTTGCAAGTGCCTTGGCGGAAGAGTGGGGTAACATCTCACAGCAAGAACTAGCAAATCTGGTTTAGTCCATGAGGAGGAGATGCACTGCAGTACTTAATGCAGCTGGTACCAGATACTGACTTTGTTCAGGGACACTTTATTCCATTTCTGTTAGTCACATGTCTGTGGAACTTGTTCAGTTTGTCTCAGTTATTGAGTCTTGTTATGGTCATACAAATATTTACACATGTTAAGTTTGCTGAAAATTAACGCAGTTGACAGTGAGAGGACATTTCTTTTTTTGCTGAGTTTATATAACGTAAGTAGATGACTAGGCCTCCCGAATGGCGCAGTTGTCTAAGGCACTGCATCGCAGTGCTAGCTGTGCCACTAGAGACTCTAGGCTCTGTCGCAACCTGCTGCGACTGGGAGACCCATGGGGCGGCGAACAATTGGTCCAGCGTCGTCCGGGTTAGGTGAGGGTTTGGCCGGCAGGGATGTCCTTGTCCCATCGCGCACTAGCGACTCCTGTGGCGGGCTGGGCGCAGTGTACGCTGACACGGTTGCCAGGTGTACGGCGTTTCCTCCGACACATTGGTGTGGCTGGCTTCCGGGTTAAGTGGGTATTGTGTCAAGAAACAGTGCGGCTTGGTTGGGCTGTGTTTCAGAGGACTCACTACTCGGCGATGAGACAAGTTGCTTCTTGACACAGTTGCGGCGATGAGGCAAGACTGTAACTACCATTCGGATACCACTAAATTGGAGAGAAAAAGGGGTACAATTTTTTAAAAAGTAGATGACGTAATGATGCCACAAAAAATACAGCGCTGCACAGAACAAAAGCAGAAAAATAGCGCACACTTCCAACAACTAAACAAGATCAAGTCGAGCAGTCATTTGAAGAGTAAGAACATTTCAGCAAGACAACTCAAAAGCAACATCCAATAACGCAAAGATAATGGAATTCATTGCTCTTGACAATCAACCGTGCTCTGTCGTGGATGATGTTGGCTTTTGCCGACTGTTCGAGCCCCGGTACACACAATTTTTCAGATGTTGCCCTACCGGAGTTACACAGTATTGTTGAAACTCACATCCATGAGCTTCACTACTGACATTTGGATCAGCGACGTCAGACCCATGAGCATTATGAGTCTGACAGCTCAGTGGGTCGATGAGGATTTCGTACTGAGGAGAGCCGTATTGCATGCTCAAGAATGGGCTGGTTCGCATTCTCTGCTGCCATTTCAATGGCATTTGAGAACATCATTGAAACATGAACACTCCTAGCTCCATTCAAACTACTGACTCGAGAAATAAGCTCAACTGCGTCTGAAGCAGACATGATACCCTCTGTCATGGCATTGAAATGCCTGCTCAACAAAACTGCTGACAGACCGTGGGGTTAAAACTTACAAAAGTACTTGAGGGTGTGAACAAGCGATTCGGTGGCATTCTCTCTGAGCCTCTTTACTGTGTCGCCACCATGCTCGATGTTAGGTACTTCGATGCAGACAAGAAACAGGGTTTACGTGAAATGTTACATAGACAGCTGGACAAGATGGAAACGGACACAGTGATAGTGCGCACCTGAGGAAGAGAGGCCACAAACAGACAGAGCTGAAACTTCACTACTTGACATGCATGATGAAGTCCTGGTTGCGAATGAAACCGCGGAACAAATGAACAACGAATCAGCACAGAAAGTAATTGAAAGAAATAGGTTTTGATTATGTTTTGGGGACTGGTAATGGGGACATACGTAAATGCCAACAAAATAGCTTTTTGGTCAGTGTGGTGTGGTGTGTGTGTATATAACCTTTTATTTAACTAGGCAAGTCAGTTAAGAACAAATTCTTAATTACAATGACGGCATACCCCGGCCAAACCCGGACGACGCTGGGCCAATTGTGCGCTGCCCTATGGGACTCCCAATCACGGCCGGATGTGATACAGCCTGGATTCAAACCAGGGACTGTAGTGACGCCTGTTGCACTGACATGCAGTGCCTTAGACCGCTGGGTCCATGTGTCTGTGTGTATTAACTATTTAACTGTACTAGAATGCTTGAAAGGCCGCTAAAATGTTAAATATTGGTTATTGGTATCGGTATTGTTATGGGCCAAAAATGTCAAATTGGTGCATCCCTAGTTGAGATGTGTCTGTTACTTGAACTCTGTGAAGCATTTATTTGGGCTGCAATCTGAGGTGCAGTTAACTCTAATTAACTTATCCTCTACAGCAGAGGTAACTCTGGGGCTTCCTTTCTTGTGGGCGTCCTCATGAGAGCCAGTTTCATCATAGCGCTTGATGGTTTTTGCGACTGCACTTCGAGTTGTTGAAATCTTCCGTATTGACTGACCCTCATGTCTTAAAGTAATGATGGACTGTCGTTTCTCTTTGCTTATTTGAGCTGTTCTTGCCATAAAATGGACTTGGTCTTTTACCAAATAGGGCTATCTTCTGTATACCACCCCTAACTTGTCACAACACAACTAATTGGCTCAAATGCATTAAGAAGGAAATAAATTCCACAAATTAACTTTTAACAAGGCACACCTGTTAATTGAAATGCATTCCAGGTGACTACCTTATGAAGCTGGTTGAGAGAATGTCAAGAGTGTGCAAAGCTGTCATCAAGGCAAAGGGTGGCTTCTTCAAAGAATCTCAAATATATCACAAACTTTGATTCGTTTAACACTTTTATGATTACTACATGATTCCATGTTTGTTATTTCATAGTTTTTATGTATTCACTATTATTCTATAATGTAGAAAATTGCTAAAATAAAGAAAAACCCTTGAATAAGAAGGTTTGTTTAAACTTTTGACTGGTACTGAATGTGTGTAAGTGTGCATGCCTGTGTGTGAATGTGTGTGTACACCCATGCATCAGTGTGTAATTGGCCATGCTTTGACGGTAGATATCATGACACCCAGTGAGGACCTGTACCACAGCCCAGCGGCTCTCCTCGTCCAATCGCTAGCTGAATTATCCACACCATTTACCTCATAGTCTGGTTCACCGCTACCGTGTTTGCGCCCCCAAGTGGCACCCTACTCCCTATATAGGTCACTAAATAGGGGATAGGGTGCCATTTGGGATGCCGATTGTGTCAAACAGGTAGGTGATGGGACCAGCTGCAATAGAGCCCATCGTTGGCTACAGTTATGAGACAGGCTCACTGCATGGTACAGTGCATTCTACATGAAATATGCTGTGTGACTGTCCCTGTCTACCATTTAGTGTTTAGTGTGGTGCATTGCCACTGTGTCAGGCAGGGACAGAGGAGAGGTATCAGTTGCCCAGGGTGGTGATGCAGAGGTGGGGGGCAGTGGCAGCAAGGGTTGGGGGTAGTAGCAGGGTGTTGTGTCATCAAGGTCTATGGGGTTGCTGCACTATCTCCATTCTACATGAAATGTGAGAGTACATGGTCCCTTATTCCATCTAGAAATTCTCTAGATATTCTCTTAAAGTGTTGTGTGTTAGGTGTGTGTGTGTGTGTGTGTATTAGGTGTATGTATTAGGTGTGTGTGTGTGTTACCTTGGTTTTATTAAACCGACAAATATTAAATGGCTTCTCTTAATAATTGTAGGCCTAGGTTAAGTGAAGTAGACTCATGCTTTCATCCGTGCACATTTATTTACGTCTGTCTTTCCAGGAATGAATTCAATTACATGGGATGTTACATTAAGATAAGAGCGCATTGGTCCGCGGGACCCCAAACCGATCCAAATGTAGCATGCATCGGTTAGAAAACTGATTCAGACGTTACATATCGTCTTTTCACATTACTTTTAGCTCATATTACTTTCTACCTTCCTAAAATACCTCATATTTTGTGACAACTGATGCGTCCTCTCCTTCAGTGTCGAATCTAAGCATGTAACTGTGTTGACAGTCATTGATCTACAAGTCATTTTGCAGCTCAGGCAACATCAGTAGCAAGTCAAACTGCGCACTGTGCGCTTCTTCTCACGCTGACCAACGAGAGGTCCAGTAAGTAGGTGGCCACTATCTGTGCAACATCTTCAGCATTCAAATGTTTGTAAAATGGCTAGCGCAATATTATGCTTTATTAGTTGAGACAACCAATGTAATTTGATAGGTTATTGTTATCAAATGCGCTGTTGAAAATGGTGTTCACCGCAATAAAAGTAAGCTACCGGAGACACAACTCTCATCTGGCGATCTGGCCTACCTGCTGATCGGGGCTGACATTAGATTTTAGAGAAGTGTTGCTCACTCCATAAAAACTTCCAAAAGGTCAAAACCGTTCGATTTTGGTGGCCTCCCGGGTGGCGCAGTGGTCTAGGGCACTGCATCGCAGTGCTAGCTGCGCCACCAGAGTCTCTGGGTTCGCGCCCAGGCTCTGTCGCAGCCGGCCGCGACCGGGAGGTCCGTGGGGCGACGCACAATTGGCATAGCGTCGTCCGGGTTAGGGAGGGTTTGGCCGGTAGGGATATCCTTGTTTCATCGCGCTCCAGCGACTCCTGTGGCGGGCCGGGCACAGTGTGCCCTAACCAAGGGGGCCAGGTTCACGGTGTTTCCTCCGACACATTGGTGCGGCTGGCTTCCGGGTTGCAGGCGCGCTGTGTTAAGAAGCAGTGCGGCTTGGTTGGGTTGTGCTTCGGAGGACGCATGGCTTTCGACCTTCGTCTCTCCCGAGCCCGTACGGGAGTTGTAGCGATGAGACAAGATAGTAATTACTAGCGATTGGATACCACGAAAATTGGGGAGAAAATGGGATAATTTTTATTTTATTTTTTTAAACGTTCGATTTTGAGACAGGAGTGGAATCCAATGTTGACTATGTCATTTCTAATTTTCAAGATAAATTGAAACATTACAAGCTCAAACACTTTTAGTCTGGAAAAATGACAAGTGAGTGATGTGGATTTCAGATCAGAAGTGTGAGGAGAAAAAAATAACAGTATGTGGCGGTTCTAGCTTGTATGGCTCCATGTGCGACCCCCCCCCCCCCCCCCCCCTAAAAAGCACCATTCACCATTTGGAATAACACAAATAAATAATCATAACATTTAAAACTATATACATATAAAAATATATATAAAAATAAGACTCATAAATATCAAAAAGAGGTCAAGTCAAACAGAACAAATTGTAGTATATAAATACAAATAAAAAATTGAATCGAATTATTACATTATTACCCTATTGCTAACAAAAAACACACAAATAAAACTAAGTTGCACGAATCCTATGTCACACACATACACAAATAGAATAACACACTTATAAAGAAGAGAACCTGATTATTACACTATTGCACCTCAAACAAGAAACACACAAACTAAACTGCCATCTAAACCCTGACCTTTCTTGCCTTCCTTGATGCAAAGTCATCAATTACATCATCATAAGAAATCTGCCCAACAATTGCATGCTTAATACTGATGACAGCAAGGCCACTAACATGCTGACCAGACCGGACGCGCCAACGAGCGTCTGCGTTGCCAAGCTCTAAAATAGAACTCCTTTCTATTTCTGATGCAGATCGCACTGAAAGTCCTGCCTCTCCCATCTCCTCATTGGTTTATAGAAGCAGGTACCCACGTGCCATCTCCTCATTGGTTATACCCACGTGGGTGATTGAAAGACGAACTGTTTTGCCGGTAGTCGTGGTAATACTATGAAAGTTTAGATGCTGATCACCATATAAATTCAAAGATGAAAAAGCCTGGAAGGAGGAGAGATGACTATAAACGATTCAGTTGGCCGTTTTATGTGTGGATTAATTGTTGGAGTAGAGGACTTTGTGCATTTTAGGCTGGGTTTCTGTACAGCACTTCGAGATATTAGCTGATGTACGAAGGGCTATATAAAATAAAATTGATTGATTGATTGATTGATTTCAGGTAAAATAACAACTCAATGTTTATATTAGCTAGCAACAGCAAGCTAGCTAAATAGGACAAATTAGCTAGCAAGTGCAAGCTAACTAGCTAAATTGGCATACATGTTTAATGCTTTTCGACCTGTCCACAAATTAATGTCATTGGTTCAGAGTTTGTTTTGATATTTTAACCTGCGTGTCGTGATCGCGTTTGGTGTAGGGGGACAAAATACATTTATGCACGATAGCCGGTTTGGGTTCCGTGTAAGGCATTCCTGTGACATGGTGGACCTCAGGTAGGATTTGATGTGCTTCAGCTTTGAAAAGCTCCTCTCGGTTACTTTCATTGGAAGAGTAAGACAAATTCTGAGAGCAGTCCACAAATGCGGATACATTTTGACATACTTAACGATTTCGCACAAACCAGAAAAAAATGCAACAATATGTCTGTGAAACTATATAATCACAATATTATGAATGAATTGTGGTTTATTTGGTAGACTGATTTTACTAATTGCATTAGTACTATACAAAGTTAGAGGTGTGCTATTTGATAGATCCCCCACTCCCCATCTCCTACTTCTGAGTGGGAGACCTTCCCAGGCAGTAGCCTGCCTAGCTCACAAACTAGAATCAGGGCGCCCACTCCGACAAGGTTAATTGACCCACAGTCCGACACGGTTATATAATGTCATTGATGTGACGTGCAAATGAGCGATAGAAAGCTGATCGCGCAAATGTCATCATTCCCGATATTCTTTTGTACGGGCTCCCGGCAAGATGCTGCCCTGGGCGGCAGCCCATGTCGTCTATACCAAAATCCGCTACTGCAGACAGACAGACAGACAGACAGACAGACAGACAGACAGACAGACAGACAGACAGACAGACGTCAGCTCAGACAGACGTCAGCTCAGACAGACAGACAGACGTCAGCTCAGACAGACAGACAGACGTCAGCTCAGACAGACAGACAGACGTCAGCTCAGACAGGCCAAGCTCATGAGCACCGTCAGTAGCAGATTTTATTTTAGAATGGAAAATGATTGTGTTTCATGCAACCAATGATAGTGCATCGGATCGCATTGAACCGCGTCGATTCGTTGCTCTTATCAAACCGAATTGCATCAAATCCTTTTAAACTAAAATGTGTTATGACTGTATTGTATCGGAAACCCATGTATATAGATGCTTATTGGATCGTCTTGAAAGGGAAAGATGCAGATCCCTACCAATTACTGTATCAGTCAAGTTAATTAGCATGGGCTGTCAAGACAGTTTAAATAATTTACACATTTCTGTTTTTCTGAGGACAACCACCCACACGGTGTCAATGACAGCTGTGGCAAGGGGTGGTGGCGGCCAAGGAAATAATGTTGTCATGTGTTGCTTGGTGATGGAAGGACCAATAAAAACCCAACATAATTGAGTAATATAACATGAGTCAATCATTAAGTTAAGTCTTCCTATCCGTCAATTGGCCAAGGATTACAGGCTTGTGGCAAGGTACAGCAATACATTTTGAGTATGTAAGACACTGACTGTGTTGGCTGTACCTTTGCAGAGAAAAGTGCTTATCTAAGCTGGCCAAGCTACTGTAAAGTGACGTAACTGAGGCATTCACTTTCTAGTACTCGTCCTATAGCATACAGAAGAGAAGTAAGGCCTCTGGCTTTTGCTGAATGTGCGAGAAGTTGGAATCTGGTGAAAAAGCCTGTTTAAAAATATAAAACAATTGACGATCTGTATGATATGTGGTCTGAGACCCCATGAGGAGTACACAGTACCATTCATCCTCCTCTAGCATAAAGATGAGAAGAAAGGCCGATGAGCATTTTCTGTCTATCACACCTACTTCTAGACATGGTAGGCTGGTGAAAAGACCTATTGTTATGTAGACTGTAGAGACTGAATCATTGACAAATCCGTGCTATTTAACAGTGATGGAGGGGAAAAATTGATAGTTACATATTGCAATATAATTTTTTCGCTAGTTGGTTATACCTGCACCAAAAAATAGGGAGCCAATTTGTTTTCAGCACTTCTATTTCCACTACTGATCAAGACTCGTTTTATCAAGACTCTCTTGTCCCTCTGCAGCAGACATACAGTTGAAGTCAGAAGTTTACATACACTTAGGTTTGAGTCATTAAAACTTGTTTTTCAACCACTCCACAAATTTCTTGTTAAAAAACTATAGTTTTGGCAAGTCGGTTAGGACATCTACTTTGTGCATGACACAAGTCATTTTTCAAACAATTATTTACAGACAGATGATTTCACTTATAATTCACTGTATCACAATTCCAGTGGGTCAGAAGTTTACATACACTAAGTTGACTGTGCCTTTAAACAGCTTGGAAAATTCCAGAAAATTATGTCATGGCTTTAGAAGCTTCTGATAGGCTAATTGACATCATTTGAGTCAATTGGAGGTGTACCTGTGGATGTATTTCAAGGCCTACCTTCAAACTCAGTGCCTCTTTGCTTGACATCATGGGAAAATCAAAAGAAATCAGCCAG
The DNA here is from genome assembly GCF_016432855.1 of Salvelinus namaycush. Classification (NCBI taxonomy): domain Eukaryota; kingdom Metazoa; phylum Chordata; class Actinopteri; order Salmoniformes; family Salmonidae; genus Salvelinus; species Salvelinus namaycush. Next base: position 39,647,289 of record NC_052308.1, read on the forward strand.
TGCCTGAAGGTACCACGTTCATCTGTACAAACAATAGTACGCAACTATAAACACCATGGGACCACGCAGCCGTCATACCGCTCAGGAAGGAGATGTGTTCTGTCTCCTAGAGATGAATGTACTTTGGTGCGAAAAGTGCAATCAATCCCAGAACCAAAGCAAAGGACCTTGTGAAGATGCTGGAGGGAACAGGTACAAAAGTATCTATATCCACAGTAAAACGAGTCCTATATCGACATAACCTGAAAGGCCGCTCAGCAAGGAAGATGCCACTGCTCCAAAACCGCCATAGAAAAGCCAGACTACCATTTGGAACTGTGAAGCACAGGGGTGGCAGCATCATGTTGTGGGGGTGCTTTGCTGCAGGTGGGACTGGTGCACTTCACAAAATAAATGGCATCATGAGGCAGGGAAAAAAATTGGATATATTGAAGCAACATCTCAAGACATCAGTCAGGAAGTTAAAGCTTGGTCGCATATGGGTCTTCCAAATGGACAATGACCCCAAGCATATTTCCAAAGTTGTGGCAAAATGGCTTAAAGACAACAAGTTCAAGGTATTGGAGTGGCCATCAGAAAGCCCTGACCTCAATCCAATAGAAATTGTGTGGGCAGAACTGAAAAAGTGTGTGCGAGCAAGGAGGCCTACAAACCTGACTCAGTTACACCAGCTCTGTCAGTAAGCTTGTGGAAGGCTACCCGAAACATTTGACCCAACAGTTTATAGGCAATGCTACCAAATACTAATTGAGTGTATGTAAACTTCTGACCCACTGGGAATGTAATGAACAAAATAAAAGCTGAAATAAATCATTATCTTTCCTGTTATTCTGACATTTCACATTCTTAAAATAAAGTGGTGATCCTAACTGACCTAACACAGGGAATTTTTACTAAGATTAAATGTTAGGAATTGTGAAAACTGAGTTGAAATGTATTTGGCTAAGGTGTATGTAAACTACCGACTTCAACTGTAGGTGAGCAATATGTTTGGAACTTCGAGTCACAATTAAATCACAGTATCAAATTACAACCTAAGTATCGTGATAATATGGTATTGTGAGGTCACTGACAATTTCCAGCCCTAATATTTAACCATTTGGCAGTTAACTGAAGGTCTTTATTGTTAATGAAATCAAGTATCTGTGTGAAATAAGATCACTATTATTATCATATTAAAGACTCTAACAGGACTCTGACACATTGTAAATAAATTATTGGCATCACGAGAGCGCAGCGAATTTGGTTTAGTTTTTGCGAGTGGTCTAGCTGCATTTGTATATCAATACCTCTGAATACAGAGAGAGTAAAGGGAGAGTGAAAATTCTTTGGTTTCCTTCGGTTCTCTATTGCCCTCCAAATGGTTGGATCTGCCAAGTCATGTGATCCTGTCACACTGAGTTACCCAATCAATCTCACAGGACTGTTGAGGAATCCTCTATGGAACAACTCAAACTGTCATCATAAATCTCTGAATATATTCTATTCATTATTATCTCTAGCCCTCCGATGAAGACAGGCTGAGGCTCAAGTAGGCCAATCATGCAATCGGACTCAAGAGACAGCACAAAACCGTAATCACAGTTTCAGTAGAAATGCTATTGCTGATGTAAGCATCCCCTGTGGGGAAATTATGCCACAACCCCAATGTTTGACAATGTAGGAAACAAGCAACACACTCTCTATTCGTGTTGAAAGATTAGAATCAAGGAGTGCCTGGCTGTTTAAACTTTACATGTATCAAAAAGTTCACACTGTTGAGGAACTGTGACATGACCAATAAGAAGAGGCAGGTCTGCTATCTGGGCAAAAACTTGAGAAAATGTTTTCGTCATTTAATTTTCTGTCTGACTGTCTCTGACAGCCATCTCCCCAAACTCTGTCACCCTTTCAACCTTTTCTCTTTCCCTTGAACAATTTACAAAGTTTCACACAAAAGCCAATCCCTAGTTCCTCATTTTCTCTCTCATTGACTTTTGACTTGACACTTCTCTGCCATTCCAGAACCACCTCACAGTTCTTCAGCGTTGACGTAAATCTTAATCCAAGGCCAGAGTCAGATCGAAGTCCTTGGCGCCTCATGTTAATGTTAATTAATATGAAACAGCTCTTTTGTTAAAACGTCTATTTCCTGTTTCGCTGTCTATCAGGAGATGCAGAGGTTGAAACTGCTCCAAAATGGAGATGAAATTGCAATATGTAAAATACTCTCTATCTCTGTGGCTCCTGCTAATTGACTAGTTGCCATGGGAAAGACAGAATAACCTGATTTGAAGGCGAGAAGACCAAGCACTGTGATTAATGACACAAGTTCAACTATAGAGTGAAAGAGATTTAATGACAAAAACTAGACCCATATGATACTTTGGTGTGAACTTAGCATCAGCATGTCACTGGACTGTCTTTGTGGAGAAGAGTCATGTCACTGCTAATGCCCCCTCCCTTCTCCCTCACACCTTATGTCATCCATATCCTGTGAGACATCAAACCAACCTGCAATAAACTAATTCAAGCCAAGTCAACCGGTCAGCTCAAAGGGCCATATAGTGCAGTATAATTCGTTTTTTTTTTTTTTTAAAGGAACTCAGTCCGGTTTTAAACTTACTCTTGAAAGTTGTAATAGTAGAATGCAGAAGGTGCAATTTCGAAATTGGGCAGTGCATCATCAGTTCCTCTTGTCATGTTAGTCATTGCATACCAACGTGTCAGAAATGTCCAGATCAACTAGCCCATGTTCACTACCGTTTTTATATGAAGGTTTTTTAGCCCATAGACATTGTTGTACATTTTGTGTCACTCAAATATCACATGAATACACATTAGACATGGCAAAATGTGTAGAATTGCAATACAATTTGCTATATAACTGCAACATTTTCGTTGCACCCCATGACAAAATGTGTAGAATTGCAGGTAATAAGCTTTAACCTGCAAAATTCTCTCCACCATCAAGAGGGGTGTGAACATTTTGTGTCAATAACAGTACATGTGCCCATAGAAATAGACGTGGCACGTGTGCTCATGCGGGGGGAGGGGCATCAGGATGTTCCCCTTATGCTGGAAGGGGAACCCCTTATACAGTGAATGATGGACTGTAGGCTAGTTTAGGGTAGCACTGCCACTATGAGACATAATCTTCGCATTTGGCTTCCTCATTGCATTCTGATAGAAGCCCCATAGTGGCAGTACTACCCTGAACTAGTCTACAGTCCATCTTTCACTATATGATCTTTTGAGACGGATGGTTCAGTTGGCTTGACTGGGTTTATTGCTGCTTGGTTAGATGTTGCACACCCAAGCCCTCTTTACTATAGTCTTTCTTCCCAAAGGGTAAATTGTCCTTCCCTCCAATCGCTGGCAGGCAGAGGCAGGGCCAGACACCAGGATTATAGTCAGCCTGATGGATGACATTGAGAAGGATTAATCGACTTCTCCGGAACCCTCAGTTATCTGATCCCAGCTCCGTTCCTCCCTTTCGCTGTTCCTTTGAAAGACCCACATTATATCAGCGCTGGTAAATGGAATGTAATCTATTTCTGAATGGGAAATTAACACAAGATTAGACCCTGTTGCTAGTTGTGCTTGGACAAAATGGGCAGGCGTGAAATTTGTATTTGAGTGGTTACAGCATTGGGTTTATTACACATATATATGTTTTTTGTATTGGCACTAACCAGCAGTTAATGTTTATCTCCTGCTGGATGAACGGGATGTTGGGTAAACATGGTACAGTATCAGAAGGGAATAGAGAAAGTTCCTACATGGAACTGGAATAGGTCGTTGTCAGTTATCAATAAAACGTCCCAATAAGGTGCAGAGCGTTTGACTTGCCTGCTGGGGTGCAAGAAGACCCGCAACTGTGCTAAATCCCTTGACAACTGCAGGCTGTTTTCAAGGGATTGCTAAATAAATGTTCAGAACTACACATTTCCGATTATTCCACGCAAAACAATTGTGCACATTTAGCTCTATCATCAGAGTTATGGGCCTACAGCTTTTCATGATCAGTAAACGTCAACTGATCATGTCATTTCAGATACGTGAGGGTAGCCTCACGCTGTCTCTCAATATTGGCCACCATTAATTGGATATTTGAGTGATATAAAAGTGAATTATACCTGACAAGTATGAGTGGTTTAGGTTAATGTATTATCGTTTGTGGGGTCTGCCTGTCAAGCAGCAGAAGGGGGCGCATTTGCAGATGTAACGTTACTGTGTGCTGATAAATGTTTACTTTGCAACCTACCGGTAGAAACTTTGTACAGTTGGCTTAACATGATCCCCTCTTCAACATTGTTTTTAAATAGTGTTTAATCATGATTGCTGCTGAAAGATATGATAGGCTGTATTGATTGATGGACCGCGTCAAATTGGCTAGCTAGCTAATAACAGATCATGTCAATAAGGCCAGTTAACAAGCTAACATTTAGGGTGTAAACTAGATGGCTATATCAAAACATTGTTTGATTTGCTTGCCATCTATAGGGGTGATGACAGTAGTACGACTGAGAACTTTACCAGGACAATGTTAAGCTCTTTCCAAAAGCCTAATCTCTGATGAAGCAAGCCAAATGACACATTGTTTACTTTAGCTAGCTAGCTGCATGCCAAATGCCTGGGTCAGGCTACCCTCACGTATCTGAAAATACATGATCAATTGACGTTTACTGATCATATCAAATCAAGTTTATTTTATATAGCCCTTTGTACATCAGCTAATATCTCGAAGTGCTGTACAGAAACACAGCCTGAAACCCAGCCTAAAACCCCTACTGATTGCTGTATAACTCTGATGACAGATCTAAATGTGGAATTATCAGAAATGTGTAGTTCTGACTCTGCTCTTCCAGAGGTGATGATATTAAAACCAAGTAGTTTTAACATTTATTTAAGAATCCCTTGAAAACGGCACATGGTTGTCAATGGTTTTAGCGGAGCTTGGGGTCTCATTGCCCCACAGCTGGCAAATCGAACGCTATCGTGACATTTTATTGATAACGACCTATAGAGACAGAGTTCTAACATAGAACTGGAATAGAGACAGTTCCTACAGTACTTTGAACTGGAATAGAGACAGACATCGCCGCAGGAAGAAGTTTTGGGTTGGGGGAGTATTTTTCTCTCCTCATTCAGGAGTAATAAAGGTCTAGTTCACAAATTTTGTTGGAATGTTTTATTTATAAGGGGATGATACATCACCCTCAGCACCCCTACTTCCCGCAGCTATGGAGACAGAGTTAGAACTGGAATAGAGATGGAGTTCTAACATGGAACTGGAATAGAGACACAGATCTAACCTAGAACTTGAATAGAGATAGAGCTATACCTAAGCAATAAGGCCCGAGAAAGTGTGGTATATGGCCAATATTCCACGGATAAGGGCTGTTCTTAACCTCGACGCAACTCGGAGTGCCTGGACACAGCCCTTAGCTGTGGTATATTGTCCATATACCACAAACGCTGAGGTGCCTTATTGCTGTTATAAACTGGTTACCAATGTAACTATAACAGTAAAAATATATTTTTTTATCATACGGTCTGATATACCATGACTTTCAGCCAATCAGTATTCCGGGCTCAAACCACCCGGACACAATGCATTGCCATTTGATTATCTGTTCAGGAGTCTTAAGGCTTGGGGGTTAAAGCTGTTGAGAAGCCTTTTGGTCCTAGACTTGGCGCTCCGGTGCCACTTGCCGTGCGGTAGCAGAGAGAACAGTCTATGAATATGGTGGCAGGAGTCTTTGACAATTTTTAGTGCCTTCCTCTGACACCGCCTGGTATAGAGGTCCTGGATGGCAGGCTGCTTAGCCCCAGTGATGTACTGGGCCGTACGCACTACCCTCTGTATTGCCTTGCGGTTGGAGGCTGAGCAGTTTCCGTACCAGGCAGTGATGCAGCCAGTCAGGATGCTCTTGATGTTGCAGCTGTAGAACATTTTGAGGATCTGAGGACTCATGACAAATCTTTTTAGTTTCCTGAGGGGGAATAGGCTTTGTCGTGCCCTCTTCACGACTGTCTTGATGTGTTTAGAACATTCTAGTTTGTTGGTGATGTGGACACCAAGGAACTTGAAGCTCTCAACCTGCTCCACTACAGCCCCGTCGATGAGATGGGGGCGTGCTCAGTCCTCCTTTTCCTGTAGTCCACAATCATCTCCTTTGTCTTGATTACGTTGAGGGAGAGGTTGTTATTCTGGCACCACCCAGCCAGGTCTCTGATCTCCTCCCTATGGGCTCTCGTCGTTGTCAGTGATCAGGCCTACCACTGTCGTCTGCAAACTTAATGATAGTGTTGGAGTCGTGCCTGGCCATGCAGTCGTGGGGCTCCAGTGTTGAGGATCAGTGTGGTAGATGTGTTGTTACCTACCCTTACCACCTGGGGGCGGCCCGTCAGGAAGTCCAGGATCCAGTTGCAGAGGGAGGTGTTTAGTCCCAGAAACCTTAGCTTAGTGATGAGCTTTGAGGGCACTATGGTGTTGAACGCTGATCTTTAGTCAATGAATAGCATTCTCACGTAGGTGTTCCTTTTGTCCAGGTGTGAAAGGGCAGTGTGGAGTGCAATACAGATTGCATCATCTGTGGATCTGTTTGAGCGGTATGCAAATTGGAGTGGGTCTAGGGTTTCTGGGATAATGGTGTTGATGTGAGCCATGACCAGCCTTTCAAAACACTTCATGGCTACGGACTTGAGTGCTGCGGGTCTGTAGTCATTTAGCAGGTTACCTTTGTGTTCTTGGGCACAGGGACTATGGTGGTCTGCTTGAAACATGCTGGTATTACAGACTCAATCAGGGCCAAGTTGAAAATGTCAGTGAAGACACCTGCCAGTTGGTCAGCACATGCCCGGAGCCCACGTCCTGGTAATCCATCTGGCCCAGCGGCCTTGTGAATGTTGACCTGTTTAAAGATCTTATTCACGTTGGCTACAGAGAGCGTGATCACAAAGTCGTCCGGAACAGCTGATGCTCTCATGCATACCTCAGTGTTGCTTGCCTCGAAGCGGGCATAGAAGTGATTTAGCTCGTGTCAATGGGCATCTCGCAGCTGTTCTTCCCTTTGTAGTCTGTAATAGTTTGCAGGCCCTGCCACATGTGGAGCATCGGAGCCGGTGTAGTACGATTCAATCTTAGTCCTGTATTGGTGGTTTGCCTGTTTGATGGTTCGTCTGAGGGCGTAGCGAGATTTCTTATAAGCGTCCAGGTTAGAGTCCCATCTTGGAAGGCGACAGCTCTGCCCTTTAGCTCAGTGCGGATGTTGCCTGTAATCCATGGCATCTGGTTGGGGTATGTATGTACAGTCACTGTGGGGACTACGTAATCGATGCACTTATTGATGAAGCCAGTGACTAATGTGGTGTACTCCTCAATGCCATTGGAGGAATCCCGGAACATTTTCCAGTCTGTGCTAGCAAAACAGTCCTGTAGCTTAGCATCTGCGTCATCTGACCACTTCTTTATTGACTGAGTCACTGGTGCTTCCTGCTTTAGTTTTTGCCTTTAAGCAGGAATCAGGAAGATGGAATTATGGTCAGATTTGCTAAATGGGGGGCGATGGAGAGCTTTGTATGCGTCTCTGTGTGTGGTGTAAAGGTGGTATAGAGTTTTTTTCCCCCTCTGGTTGCACATTTAACATGCTGATAGAAATTAGGTTAGACTGATTTCAGTTTTTCTGCATTAAAGTCCCCGGCCACTAGGAGTGCCGCCTCTGAGTGTGCGTTTTTTGCTTATTTTCTTATACAGCTGACTGAGTGCGGTCTTAGTGCCAGCATCTGTTTGTGGTGGTAAATAAACAGCCATGAAAAATATAGATGAAAACTCTCTTGGCGAATAGTGTGGTCTTGGAGAATAGTGTGGTCTACAGCTTATCATGAGATACTCTACTTCAGGCAAGCCAAATCTAGAGACTTCCTTAGATTTCGCGCACCACCTGTTCTTCACAAATATACACATACCGCCCCCCCTCGTCTGACCGGAATTTGCTGTTCTATCTAGCCGGTGCAGCATATATCCCACCAGCTTAATGTTATCCATGTCGTCATTCAGCCACGATTCGGTGAAACACAAGATATTACAGTTTTTGATGTCCTGTTGGTAGGATATTTGGGATCGTAACACAGGAGTGGCTTCGGGACACGTCTCTGAATAGCCTTGAGTGGCCCAGCCAGAGCCCGGACTTGAACCCGATCTAACATCTCTGGAGAGTCCTAAAAATAGCTGTGCAGCGACGCTCCCCATCCAACCTGACAGAGCTTGAGAGGATCTGCAGAGAAGAATGGGAGAAACTCACAAAATACAGATGTGCCAAGCTTATAAAGGCTATGAATACCAATGTAAATTTAATATTTCCGTTTTTTTATTTTTAATACATTTGCAAAAATGTTCTAAAAACCTGTTTTTGGTTTGCCATTATGCGGTATTGTGTGTAGATTGATGAGGGAAAAAACGATATAATACATTTTAGAATAACAAAATGTTTAAAAAGTCAAGGGGTTTGAATACATTCCTAATGCACTGTGGATCTCAGCCTCTCTCTTTCCCTCTGATACTGCCCACACTCTAGCAATACATGCTCCGCAGTCTCTGTTTCCTGGCAATAATCACACTTTCCGGTTGGATGCTTTCCTATCACATTTAAAATCTTATAAAACCGGTTGTGTTCCATCCTTAATCTTGTAAAAATGGCCTCCTCTCTTCTGTCCCTTCCTGCCATCCCCCCCTTGCCGACTTTCCTCTGTACTTGAAATAAATGCCTGCCCTTAGTATCTCTATTCCACTGCTCCTGCCGTCTCTGCATCATCACTGTTAATATCAGGCTTTTTTCCTCTGCCTTGCTCATTTAAACTACAACATCAACATCCCCACTACTAAGTGCTTGTTTAGCCAGTACATAAACTGCCTCATTCCCCTCCACCCCCACATGGGCTGAGACCAAAGTAAATCTTATCTGTATACCAATCTGTCTAGTACATCATAAAGCAGGTCTTGTCTGCTACGTTAGGTAAAGGACTGCAGACGCATCAACACTGCACATGAATCAGAGCAAATAACTAGTCTTGACTTCCTCCACCCACTGCAAGTCAAGAGTGTGGCCATCAGTTCCGCCGCATATACAGCCAAATTATCTGTAATACGTTTCCTCACTTCCACCCCACATTATTGCACTACAAATGCTGACCAAGTACGTCCTGTCCTTGGATCTTTTGAACCATCTTTGTAAACGGCCACAAAATCCTAATACACAGTATCCAGACGTCTCTTAAACAAACCAGATGGATCAACACCCTCCCTGTCTTTCTGTAGTCTCTCCAGCACTTCTAAATCAACTACTGGAGGCGGGAGTAGCCAAGGTGGATTCACAGGAATAGCTACCGACTATACAGTCCCATCTCCTTCAACTGGGTATTACCCACCCACCCAAAGCACGTGTTCCGTCCTGGCAAATTTATCCAGCATAAAATCCTTTTCGCAGGATGAGACACCCCATGTCCCTGTAAGTTCACCCAATAATTCATTGCCTGCTGCTTCTCCTAATCTGCAATGGCATATCCCCCATCTCCACCTGTAGTGCAGCTACTGGGAATGTCGGGAAAACGCCCCACTACATATTCTGAGACCTTGCACCTTTATGACATCTAGCCGTTCCAATAAGGTCCAGGCTGCCGAACCATGCGCTATACTTCCATAGTCTATTGCAGATCGGATTAATGCAACGTACATTGTCCTCTGAGGAACACCTAGCCTCCCACTCCTTCCCCATCAGACAACACATCACATTTAGCACCTTCTTGCACTTTCCCACCACTCTCTCAATGTGTTCTGCCCAGGTCAGTCTAGTGTCAAAGTATACCCCAAGGAACCTGAAGGCCCCCACCCTATCCAAGTTTCTCCCATATACAGTGCTGTTGGAAAGTATTCAGACCCTTTTACTTTTTCACATTTTGTTAGGTTACAGACTTATTTTAAAATTGATTAAATTGTATTTTTTCCTCCTCAATCTACACACACTACCCCATAATGACAAAGCAAAATAATTTTTTACATTTTTTTGCTAATTTATTTAAAATAATAAAACTGATATCACATTTACATAGGTATTCAGACCCTTTACTCAGTACTTTGTTGAGGCACCTTTGGCAGAGATTACAGCCTCGAGTCTTCTTGGGTATGACGCTACAAGCTTGGCATACCTGTATTTGGGGAGTTTCCCCCATTCTTCTCTGCAAATCCTCTCAAGCTCTGTCGGGTTGGATGGGGACCGTTGCTGCACAGCTATTTTCAGGTCTCTCCAGAGATGTTCGGTCGGGTTCAAGTCCGGACTCTGGCTGAGCCACTCAAGGGCATTCAGTGACTAGTCCCGAAGCCCATCCTGCATTGTCTTAGCTGTGTGCTTAGGGTCGTTGTCCTGTTAGAAGGTGAACCTTCGCCCCCAGTCTGAGGTCCTGAGCACTCTAGAGCAGGTTTTCATTGCCTCGATCCTGACTAGTCTCCTAGTCCCTGCCGCTGAAAAACATCCCCACAGCATGATGCTGCCACCACAATGCTTCACCATAAGGATGGTGCCATGTTTCCTCCAGATGTGACGGTTGGCATTCAGGCCAAAGAGTTTAATCTTGGTTTCACCAGACCAGAGAATCTTATTTCTCATGGTCTGAGAGTCTTTAGGTGCCTTTTGGCAAACTCATAGCGGGCTGTCATTTGCGTTTTACTGAGGAGTGGCTTCCGTCTGGCCACTCTACCATAAAGGTCTGATTGGTGGAGTGCTATAGAGATGGTTGTCCTTCTGGAAGGTTGTCCCATCTCCACAGAGGAACTCTAGAACTCTGTTAGTGTGACCATAGGGTTCTTGGTCACCTCCCTGACCAAGGCCCTTCTCCCCCGATTGCTCAATTTGGCCGGGCGGCCAGCTTTAGGAAGAATCTTGGTGGTTCCAAACTTCTTCCAGTGAAGAATGATGGAGGAACTGTGTTCTTGGGGACCTACAATGCTGCAGAATTTTTTTGGTACCCTTCCCCAGATCTGTGCCTCGACACAATCCTGTCTCGGAGCTCTACGGACAATTCCTTCGACCTCGTTGCTTGGTGTTTGCTCTGACGTGCACTGTCAACTGTGGGACCTTATATAAACAGGTGTGTGCCTATCCAAATCATGTCCAATCAATTGAATTTACCACAGGTAGACTCCAATCAAGTTGTAGAAACGTCTCAAGGATGCTCAATTGAAGCAGGATGCACCTGAGCTCAATTTCACGTCTCATAGCAAACAGTCTGAATACCTATGTAAATAAGGTATTTCAGTTTTGGTTTTTAATACATTTTCTAAAATGTTTAAACTTTTTAAAACTTTGTCATTATGGGGTATTGTGTGTAGATTGCTGAGGAAATTGTTTCATTTGATCATTTTTAGAATAAGGCTGTAACGTAAGAAAATGTGGAAATGTCAAGGGGTCTGAATTATTTCCGAAGGCACTGTAACCTGAAGCGTACCTCATCTCCCAACTTCCTCCTGGTAAAGAACACTGTCTGTGTTTTCTCTACAGAGAACCTGAATCCCCACATTAATGCCCATCTCATCAATTGCTTCCTGTACTTTCCTGACAATGTATGGCACATTTCTTCCCCTCTTCCATAAGACCCCATCATCTGCAAATAACGACTTCCCAATATCCGGCTGTACCTGAGAGTAAACATCATTGATCATGATTGAGAACAACAGAGGACTAAACACGCTCCCCTGCGGTGTACCGTTATCCACCATGTATCTGCCTGATAGAGACTTCCCCACCCTCACCTGGATAGACCTTCCAAACAGAAATAATTTTTCCAGTTCTATATTCTTCCTCCTCCCCCCATAATATCAAGCTTGATTAACAACCCCTCCTTCCACATCATATCATATGCCTTATCCACCTCAAAAAAGACAGCTACAATAATCTCCTTGTTCACCTGAGCCTTCCTGACCTCTGCTTCTAAGCAAAGCCCTGGGTCCATAATTCCACTCCCTTTCCTGAACCCACTCTGACGTAGCGATACTAGCCCCCTGCTTTCCAGGAAGTAAGTTAGCCTCTCCGCAATTCTACGTTCTATAATCTTACATACATGTGATGTTAAAGCTATTGGCCGAGAGCTTGTTGGCGTCGTTGGGTCCTTCCCTGGCTTCCTGATTGCTACCACTACTGCCTCCTTCCAGCTTCATGGTAATTTCTCCTCCTCCCACACTCTGTTGTTCAATACCTTATCCAGTGCCTCATCACTAAGATGGGTCAACATAACGTAGCACACCTCATCTTTTCCAGGTGGAGTTAACCCAACCTATTGCCCTTTTCATCTTTGCCATGGTAAATGGTGCATTCAACACATCATTTACATCCCTCCTATCCAGCACTCTAGGGTGCTCCTCTCTCATTCTCTCTCTCCCCTTCTGCCCCTCCGCTGACAAATGTGCCAAGCTATGCACTTAGACAAACACTTTGGCCATCATCTCTGCCTTCTCCTCATCTGTTACTGCCACATCCTACCCACTCGTCAACACTGGATAATCCCACTCCCTTTTGACCCCACTCATCCTCTTAATCATCCCCCACACTTCTCCCACAGGTGTCGCCCTTCCAATGGTGTCACAGAACCAACGCCAACATGACTTATTTGCCTGATGGATAGTTCTCCTCACCAGGGCCTGCGCCTGCTAATACTGAATCAGATGTTGGAAGTTTTCAGTACTCTAAATGCCCTGTTCCTTTTCAGTACTCTAAATGCCATGTTCCTTTTCAGTACTCTAAAAGCCATGTTCCTTTTCAGTACTCTAAATGCCCTGTTCCTTTTCAGTACTCTAAATGCCATGTTCCTTTTCAGTACTCTAAATGCCATGTTCCTTTTCAGTACTCTAAATGCCATGTTCCTTTTCAGTACTCTAAATGCCATGTTCCTTTTCAGTACTCTAAATGCCATGTTCCTTTTCAGTACTCTAAATGCCATGTTCCTTTTCAGTACTCTAAATGCCCTGTTCCTTTTCAGTTCTCTAAATGCCATGTTCCTTTTCAGTACTCTAAATGCCATTTTCCTACTCCTCACTATTGTCCCACACTCCTCTTTCCACCATGGGACTGCTTTCCTCCTCCTATGTGAACTCTTAGGTATAGCCTCAGTAGCCGCCCCCACTAAAGCTGTTCTCACCCAGTTATTCATACTATCCACATCCCCTCTCATATCCACCCGAGCCATCACCTGCTCACTCAGCTCCTGAAACTGATCCCATTTTGCCCTTCCAAACACCCACCTACCTACTCAATCCACTGATGCCTCCTCAACCCTCTGACCTATTGTGCAGACTATGGGGTAATGATCACTCCCTCTGTCAACTCCTCCCATACCTCCCACTCACAGATTTCTGCCATCGCACTAGATACCAGATTGAGGTCCAAGGCAGACTCTTTCCTTGTGGCTACATCAATCCTGGTCCCTCGGCCATCATTCAGGCACACCAGATAATTTCTATCAGATTTTCCATCACTTGGCCATTTCCATCCATCCGTTATTAAAATCACCACACCACAATACCTTACTTCTATCCTGGCCCTCCACCCTCTCCAGCACTTCCAGGTCCAATATCTGACAAGGATTATAGTAGTTCACTACCTCTAGCAGCCCTCCTCTCAACAACACCTCCACCACCACATATTCCTATTCAAAACCTTTGCCTAGTATCCTGTAAGGAAGTCCTTGCTTTATGAAGGTGCCCCCCCCCCCCCCCCCCCCCCTCTACAACTCCACAGTCGGTTTGAGCCATGTTTCCTGCACAAATCGCAACAGGCTTACATGGCATATGCACAATGAACTGCTTGAACTCCTGCCCATTAGCCAACAGGCTTTGAGCATTCCATTGTAGTACCACCACCATAACTGCAATCCAGTAATACATAACTTCAGCCTCGGCTGATAGAGATAAACTCAAACCTTTTCCCATGTCAATAGTGTCATACTCAGATGTCTCCCAGCCGCTTTCACGATTAGCTGAATCCTTTCTGTTTTAGACTCAACTTTAGCAGTGCTATTGATAGCTCCTGCTATGAACGTCACCAGCTTTCTCTTATCTATGTATACCATATCGCCGCCCACCTACCCCCTAATCCCCAGTCTAGAGGCTCCTACCCATCTCTCCCTGGAACCTGTATCTCCCTGGACCTGGACCACCCTCACTTGATACCCTTCTCTCCACACTCACTTGTTGCACCTCTACTGCCTGCTTCATTGCCTCACACCCACCACATGCCACACTATGAGCACCCCCAGAGCTGCAACACTTTGGTTGTACACCATCCCCACATTTCCCATACTCATGCTGCCCTCCACACCTGGCGTACCTCTTTTTCTCTTTACAGGCTTTTTCCACATGCCCAAACCTCTGGCAGTTATAACATCTTAAAGGCTTCGGTACATAAGCCCTCAACAAATTAACTCATATATCCTATGGTTACTTTATTTGGCAGTACCCTGTCCTTGAAGGGTAACAGAATAGATGGGCTATCTACCCTAACTCCACCCCTTGTTGCTTGCAATCTTTGAACATTCACTAGAACGCCTCCTCTCAATTTGTTGCTTACCTCTTTAATGCTAACACTCACAGGCACTCCTGTTGTCACCCCTTTCATGCACTGCTTCCCTGCTTGATCATTCCAGCTGCTCGACACCACCTTACACTTCCCTATTTGCTTCACTTTGAGAGAATGTTCCCCTCTGCTCCATGTCCTTACAGAACACCAACAAGCTCCGATCTCTTAACACTTTAGCGTTGACAACTTCCCCAATCAACTCTTTTATCACAGCTGTCAACCTTATCGGATCATCGCCCCAACTCCCCCTTCCTCCCTAAACTTCAGAATCACTTTATGCTCACCTCTATGCTCCCCTCGAGACTTATCTTGCCCTTCGTCTGCACTCTCTACCTCCGAACTGCCGCTGGCATTGGAAACTTTCCTCAAACATCCTTTTCTTCTTCATTTCCGCCTCCGTAGACCTCACTCCCCTTCAAACCCCTACTCCCCTTCAAACCCCTACTCCCCTTCAAACCCCTACTCCCCTTCAAACCCCTACTCCCCTTCAAACCCCTACTCCCCTTCAAACCCCTACTCCCCTTCAAACCCCTACTCCCTTTCTCTCCCACTTTCTTTTTCTTTTTCCTACTCCCCCTTTATTTGTACCGCTATGCTCCATACTTGCATCACTTTCTTCTCCATCACTATCTCCTACCGTCTCTGACCCAATCACAGCACAGCCGTGCCGATCCGCCGCCACACAGAGTAAGGTTTGTTTATCGACGATTGATAACCGGCGCTCCGATCAACCCACGTTACGTCTTTCTTTCTCGTGTCCCTGTTCTCCCCAAAATATATATTTTTTTTTTATCAGCTCGCTAGTTAAGCGGAGGATTGAGACGGCCTCGATACACAAGTCCTTTTCCCTTTAGACGTGCCTTTTTTTAAATGTCACGTTTTTGCTGTGAGCCAATGGTGTAACCTACTGTAGGTAAGCACAGGTTGTTTTCCCCATAGGCAGGCAGGCCTGAGACGTTCTATCTAATACCGACTGGGACTATTGGAGGTTTGTCAATCTGGGTTTGTGTTTAGCTCTTTCTAGGACATGGTGAAAGAACGTACTTCAACTGATACGTTTTTGTATTTTTAAGAAAAAATGCGTCAAAATATATTTTAGCCATTTGAGAAACAGTGAGCAAATATAAATGTCAGGTACAGTGAGTAATATTTTAGGCATTGTACTTCCTTGCAGCCAGTTCTACCAAAGACGAGTGTTTGGCAAACAGACATGCAGGGAAGAGAGTGAGTCACCCTCAACTGTAACACACACACACACGCACACACAGCCTTGAAGCTGTTCTTCCCTTTGAGGCATAAACCAGAGAATAATACAACAACTCTCAACAAACAGTGGTTTCATCCTGACATTGCTAGCTACCGTCTTTCTTGTGAGAGAAGAATACATGTCGATTCAGCCAACGGCATTGTACTGTTTAACAGGATCTTCACATTCAGATGCGCCTTGTTGCCTCTTTTTCCCCTCTTCGAGTTCATTTAACATGTCCCTCCCCCTTTAACCAACGTAATGGAGAAATTCTTTGATGTTTCACCAGAATTAGACTTTTCCTTTTTAGCTCAAGGAGTTCCATTATCTGTCTACAGTGTTAAGTAGGACAAGGGAAATGTGCAGAGTAGGACAATGGCTCTGGTTAGTGAGGTGTGGAAAAGCCACTCCTGAAAAGACATGGCCTATTCCTTTATCCTTCTACCAGGGCATGTACTCTATCACCCATTGTTTGGCTGTTTCATGTGAGTGAAGTAAATCATGCATGCTAGACTAAAATCCTAGCTCGGATTTCCAGGCTTTTCCTCGACCATGGGATGATGGTGTCTGGCTATGCAAGACCAGCTACAATGTCTACTATGTCGTTAACGTTCCATAACATGTCTGTCACTCAGGCCAACGGGACACATCATCCGTCTTTGTCCACATTGTTCACTAGGCCAGTATATTTTCTCTGGTGTGACGGTCCAACCTATCCCTCCCACCAATCCCCAGTGTTGCTGACATGGATCCATCCGTGTGCACTGTGTGCATGGTGTGTGTGTGCATGTGTGTGCATGTCTGGCTGACACACACAGTGTTCAGTCATCCGATGCCGATCGGCTTCTCATCCTGGGTATGTGTTTGTGGCTAAACTGAGCTCACAGTGTTTGGCTCTATGTCACTGACCTGGGCCCAGCTGATCTGGGATGACATGGGGATAGTGGCAGGGGCTTCCTGCTGACAGATGAAGTTGAGTCAAACTCCTGCGGATTGGAAAGGCCAGACAGCCTCATAAGAAAACTGGAAGAACGTATAGTATTATATGCAGTTATCAGCAAAAATAGATAAGCAAATAAGAAGCAAATAAATACAGTACCAGTTAAAAGTTTGGACACACCTACTCATTCAAGGGTTTTTATTTATTTTTGCTGTTTTCTACATTGTACAATAATAGTGAAGACATCAAAACTATGAAATAACACATGGAATCATGTAGTAACCAAAAAAATCCCTTACACAGCCTGGAGGTCTGTTGGGTCATTGTCCTGTTGAAAAACAAATGATAGTCCCACTAAGCGCAAAGCAGATGGGATGGCGTATCGCTGCAGAATGCTGTGGTAGCCATGCAACAGTGTTACCAGAAAAGCACCCCCACACCATCAGGTCTTACCTTGTCACAACACAACTGTTCGGCTCAAACGCATTAAGAAGGAAATAAATTCCACAAATTAACATTTAACAAGGCACACCTGTTAATTGAAATGCATTCCATGTGACTACCTTGTGAAGCTGGTTGAGAGAATATCACGAGTGTGCAAAGTTGTCACTTTTTTGGTTACTACATGATTCCATGTGTGTTATTTCATAGTTTTGATGTCTTCACTATTATTTTACAATGTAGAAAATAGTCCAATTAAAGAAAACCCCTGGAATGAGTAGGTGTGTCCAAACTTTTGACTGGAACTGTACATTAATATTCAACGTTTATTAATTAAACAAAAAGCCTAGATTTCTGTTGTGTATATGGGTAAATAAAAAGCTTTGTAGCTTGTAATGAAAACATATATTTACCCATTGTTTAATCATGTTGTTGTTTAATTGCCATGCTGGGGAAGAAATTGCATTCATTGGGGAAAAATAAATACATTGAACTGATGCATGCAAAATACAATTTTATACAAAAAAAGCTCTCAACATTAGTCTTACCTTTCTGTAAAGATGAGGTGGGAAAAAATACATGTAATTATTAGGTAGGATCGAGGTTGGATACATAAACATACTGCAACATTTCATGATAACCAGTGGTGGAAAAAGTACTCAATTGTTATACTTGAGTAAAAGTATAGATACCTTAATAGAAAATAACTCAAGTAACCCAGTAAAATACTAATTGTGTAAAACTATTTGGTTTTAAATATACTTCAGTATAAAAAGTTTATGTAATTAATAAAATATTCTTAAGTATCAAAAGTAAAAGTGTAAATCATTGCAAATTCCCTATATTAAGCAAACCAGAGACAGTAGGGATGACCAGGAATGTTCTCTTGATAAGTGTGTAAATTGGGCCATTTTCCTGTCCTGCTATGCATTCAAAATGTAACTAGTGATTTTGGATGTCAGGGAACATTTATGAAGTAAAAAGTACATTATTTTCTTTAGGAATGTAGTGAAGTTAAAGTAAAAGTTGTCAGCAATATAAATACAAAAGCACATATACTGAAAGGGACTAAAGTATTTTGACTAAAGTACTTTACACCACCGATGATGACTATGTATGTTGTTGTTGTCTATGAGGAGGGGCATCAGGATTTGAGGCTACGGGCAGAACTGTTTTCATAAAGCAACAGAAGGTTATTTACAAAATAAGTTGCCAACAAATAATAGACGTGGAAAGCTCTGAGCTAGCTTTTCATAAGGGATTGCTTTCCAGAAAGGTGAACTGAAGGCAACAGCTCCAGAAAGCAGAAAACATTTACATTTTGAATGTGTGTAATTGTGTTTCTTTGGCGCATTTTCTCTCAGAGCTTATTGTTTTATTGCTTTTTGT
This sequence comes from Salvelinus namaycush, assembly GCF_016432855.1. Classification (NCBI taxonomy): domain Eukaryota; kingdom Metazoa; phylum Chordata; class Actinopteri; order Salmoniformes; family Salmonidae; genus Salvelinus; species Salvelinus namaycush. The sequence goes on from NC_052308.1 coordinate 39,665,911, forward strand.
CATTCATTTGTTTATATCTGGGGTGGTTATATTATTTGCCTTCCTGAAAACATGGGTTTGCATGGAATTAGGTTGTTTGTTATTTCGAAGAAAACAGAATATGTTCATAGAGGATTAGATTTGTGGTTCCACCTCATATATTTAACTGGATCAGGGCAGAGAGAGGAATATGTCAAACCGAGACAGCCAGGGTTTTATTTACAAAAGTAGAAAATACATTACATTTCCTCAGAGCTTGCTTTCTCTCTCTACTGTATATGAACAGTATCCTGTTGAGTGGCAAGCGGCCATCTTCTGTTATTACTATGGCTGAAGTGCGAGGAGATGTTAACTACTCAAATACTTATTGTAAATACTTGCTGTTTCTGTATTGGGATATGAACGTGACCGCCCTCCTGAAGTGTCTTACCAGTCGCGCCACACGTATAGTTAGCTATTCGCTGGCGCACGTAGGGACACTTCAGGTTGAGGAGTAAGTTTCACACATCCCCACATGCACACTGTTCTTTAACGGTGTGAGATATTAGAGTGGCACTGGTACAGACGGACACAAGGCGATGACTGATGACTTCACTCCATCTTGCTGATGCAGCCATTAGTGAGAAGCACAGCCCAGATACTTAGCGCCAGCCCTTCCATGGAATCCAGACCTGGCCAATAAATACACACTTCCAGGCGGTGTGTGGAATGGGGAGAAGACGATTCATCCAAATTTAACTCAGTGGACAAATCTGTAGCACTTGGGTCTATTTTACTGCTTCAGCATCAAACTGGCCGGGCCTAAAATTTGGCGGGTAGATTTTGTCTTTGGCAGGTACGATGTCTATTTCACCAGCCACGTTGGCGGGTGTTCGGGGCTCCAAATTGTGAGCCTTTCATTTGCATTTGTGAATAAAAATAGTCAAGTATGATCATATATATAGCTAAATTAATGCTACAGTGGCTTGTGGACCAAAAAGTACATTTAAGGCCCTGGAAACTGGTAACTAATTAATCTGAAAAAATGCATTACTGCTGTGAATTGCTCCTCAGTTAGTGTGTGTGTGTGTGTGTGTGTGTGTGTGTGTGTGTGTGTGTGTGTGTGTGTGTGTGTGTGTGTGTGTGTGTGTGTGTGTGTGTGCATGCATCAGACCTGGGTTCAAATACTGTACATGTGTATTTAACTATCTGGTGTTTAAAATACACAGCCCAAATTTTTTTTTTAAATAGTCTAACAAATTGTATTTCAGAGTATTTTCAAATACTTAATTCAAATACTATTTGAACATTTCTGGGTTAAATGCATGGATGTGTATTTGACTCAGTGTATTTGAGTATTTTCAAATAATTTCCAAGTGTATTTCCAAAAACATAAAAAAATGTAACTACTTGTCTTTTCAAATAAAATATATCTGAATACTTACTTTGAATGTATGTGAAAGTAATTGAGATATTTTAAATAGTATTTGAACCCAGGTCTGGCGTGTATATGTGTGTTTGTGCATGCATACCTGCCTGCATGTGTTTGTGGGGAGTCCGACTAAGACCTGGCCGAAGCAGTAGGATATTTTAAATCTGTAATATTCATGTCATCCAGGAGAACGTCTATTGAGGAACAGACAACTGTGTCCGATTTAAATATTTATATATATATATATATATATCCCACAGCATGCCATAAAGCCAGCCCTGGTCCGGAGGGCCCCGGGGGTGGTAGTAAAAAGGAAGTCACATTTTTATTTAATGAACCACTTGAAAAGTTGACTCTAACCTTTAGAGAATGGGCTCATAAATGATTTGTTAATCGAGAGAAGTGTTTGAGTCTGCCTTTGCCTGTGATCCTTTGTCTGTGGTCCTTGCAGTCTTCTGTAGTTCTATTGGTCCCATTGTAGTGGTGAACAGATCAAGAGCAACCCTGTCTGCGATGGTGGATTATTCTGTAGTAGGATCTCTGCTGTGGGGGAGAGAGAGGATTAGAAGAGCAGTCAGTGGATCAGGGAAGGTGCTGCAGGGTGGAAGTTGATTTCACTACTGGTTCTACCGTCTCTCTCAATGCAAAGTGAGAGGTGGGGGGAAACGTTTTTACTCTCTCATGTCTCCATTTGGGCAGTGTAGTAGTAAAACCAGCTGGATTTTCGATGGGCTTCATGCACATTATGGGTATCGGGACTGTGACATCTTCATAGCCAGGGTCTCAGAGTAGGAATGCTGATCTGGGATCAGAATAGCCTTTTACATCAAAATGACTGTATTAGACTGTATTAAAAATTATACTGTATGGACACTGATGGGTTGGGGACCTGAACCTAGATCAGCACTCCTACTCTGAGTACATTTTGAATACAGGCCCAGATCTTAGTGCTGAGAACTGACTCTCCCTCCTCTCTTCTTCTAGGGACACACAGTCCTGGGGTCTGGGCCTCCTCATACCCTGAGTGTGCGGAGAGGAACCAATCACCAGTGGACATCTCAGACAAGGATGCCAAGGTGTCTCAGGAGTGCCAGGAGCTGACCCTCAACGGGTTCAACGCCGAGTCATCCAACAAGACCTCCATGAAGAACACAGGAAAGACAGGTCAGTGGGCCTTCATTCATTCAGACAGAGCAGTTTTTTTAACCTACCGTAGCAGGGTGAGACAAAGATGGGTGCTTTGCTCAATGCTCTGGTAAGAAGACAGGTCAGCATTCCTTCACTCATCCAAAACTATTGGAGTAGAACGGGCTTGGGTTTTTAATTCTTCAGCATGGTGGGCTGAGGCGCTATCCTCAAATGCTCCTTCATACTATGTGTAAGGATCTAGACGTGGGGGGGGTATGGAAGAAAAAGATCAGTCAGAGAGGAGACATAAATACACCGTTCGATCACAAGCATTTCGCTACAACCGCAATAACATCTGCTAAACACGTGTATGTGACCAATACAATTTGATATGATGGGTCAGCGTTCGGTTATGGCTTTACAAAGTGTTAAACCCTTACACTAATGGAAATTGGCCTATGTTGATAGGGCCAAATTGAAATGTTTCTAACAGAAGAACTATAAAAAGCATATTCATGACCATGGTAGCAATTGAAGGATAACACTTTGGAGATTAGGGAGTAATTATCAGATCAAAGGTGAGGACACAACAGTTCACCTGACATAAGGCTGTATCCAAACATTACATTGTTGATTTTATGTGAATTTTACACTTACTGTACTTTTCTCAGCATTTGTCAATAACAAAATCTAAAAATACTCTGGATACATTCAGTAACATCAGAATATTCATACAAAAGTTAGTAGGTGCAGGATAAGAAACAAATAATTACAAGAGTTTGAGTAAGATGTCTAACTGGTGTCTCCAAGTGGGGGGGACACCTCTCCAAACTGTGTACAGTTCCTAAGTAATTTCAATGTGGATCAGGTGGGCATTATCTGAAAGCTTATTGTATTTCCAACATGGCTAGCTAAGTAATAAAATACGATCTTACAGTGTTAGGCTTTCAAAAGGCCACTTCAGACAAACATATTGTAATTTCGGTGCACATAGAATGCAGTCATGCAAGTGTGTGTTCCGCAGCAAATGTTCTCGATTGTAAGCATTGATGCTGTAAATGACATTTGTTTTTAAGTATGGAAATGTGAAGTGCGTGACTCACGGTTGCGCGGTTTGCCTGTATGACATCAAAATGGTATTTATTATTGTCCTCAATGTCTCTGCTTTCAGAGCACATTGACTCCTTTCAACCCGTATACAGGCTGACAGGGCTGTGAGTGGAAAGCGCTACACTTCACCTTGCATGATCCTGCCAACATTGTAATTAACCACAAAGGGACTAGATCTTCAAAGTTGATCCTAATCGATTTCCCTGCATGGTGCCTTGACCTACTTTGGCTTTGAGTTGCAGCTGATTGGCCAGCATCCAGAAGTCTTCAGCTAAACATTTCTTTCCCAGGCAAATGTCAAGCAAGCCTTAAGCAAATTCATGAGGAAATGCTGGCACTGGAGACATTTGCATTGATCAAGGATTTACTTCCCGTCTTTCACAGCCTGTGATTCAAGGTCTTTTTGGCTTAGCATCTTATTCCTGCCCTGCTCAGCTCGACTGCTGAAGTGCCAAAACACAGAGAGGGCAGCATGGCTAATCAAAGTCCCAAAAGCCGGCCTCTCCTCTGTGTGTTTTTGCATGTGTATGCATGTGTGTATGACTGTTGTCCATGACACTAGCCAGAGAAGCGGGATCAGTTTTCCGCTGTGCGGCTGTATGTTTACAGTGTGCTTGGTGGAGCTTGTGTGCTGAACCTCTTTAGCTTAACAAACCCTAGCCTGCGTTTGTACACCCAGATCCCCTCTCAGTTCTCCACGGAAGCTCTGCCCGCTACACACAGCAAGTCCCCATCTACACATTGTATTACTGTCTATCGCTTAACACTTTGCGTGTGTCATCACCCTTTCTCTCTCTACGTTCTCACACTTTTTCTTGAGTCCCATAGGGCGGCGCACAATTGGCCCAGCGTCGTCCGGGGTAGGCCGTCATTGTAAATAAGAATTTGTTCTTAACTGACGTGCCTAGTTAAATAAAGGTTGAATACAATCTGTCTCACTCTCTCTGTACCCCTCATTCATACTGTCCATCTCTCTCTCTCTTCTCTCGCTCTCCCTCCCTCCCCCCGTGACACTGCTGGTTCCCCCTGCTCTGTGGTGTTTATAATCAATGTGGGTTTGTTTGTCCTCATGCTCATCCCCTCACCCCTCTCTCCTCTCCTCCTCTGTTGGATTTGTGATTAAAAGAAGCCTGGCTGTAGCTGCATTTCATCTGGAGGGCCTGGCTAGGTTAAATCCTCCCTTAAATCCTAACAGACAGGGGGATCAGGGGCCTAATCTGGCTAATGATGTCAGCTGGAGAGATGTTCAAGGGTTATGGATTCATCTAAATATGCACAGAGCACACTCACTTAGCTACCACACCACAGACAGACAGGGGAAATGTCAGAGTTCTTCACACAATGGAGTTTCAGTACCTCTATTCATAAAGCTTCTCTGCGTAGGAGTGTTGTTTTAGGATCACGACTCCCGTGTACACAATATTTTTCATTATGATCTAAAAGGCATAACTGATCCTAGATCAGCACTTCACTATTTGTGAATACAGGCCCAGATGTTGCGTGACTCAGGCAAACTCAGCAGGACTGAATAGGAGGAGGGTAGACATCCGGGAAAACACCAAAAAATGCAGCTTCAGTGTTTACACCACACACAGCCAAAACCTTTACTTATGATTACGTTTCACAACTCCAACTCCTGAAGGGGGAATTCTTCAACAAGACCAGCTTTAACTAACTTTCAAAGCAAACTGCAAAGACATGTTTTGTCTCTGAAATGTGCAAGTCTTCTTGCATGAAGTCGTGAACCATTGGTGCTGGGGTAATTCAACTGTGGTTGATAATGTATTTAAATGTAGAATGCCCAGAGAAGGCTGTAGCCAGCAAGCTAGCCCGAGCCCTTTGATGGAACACAGATATCTCCTTGACTTGACAAAGCGTGTGTTTATTGGAGGTTGCAGGGGTTAATTGATGGCTTAAGTCTCTGGGCAAAGCTCAATTTGTCACTGTAAGTGTTCAAAGCGTTCACATTCAGCTGAGGGTTTCTAGTTGAAGAATTCGACTACAGTAACAAAGCCTTATGAAGCAATGGAGCCTATTTAACTGAGAATTAGCATGTCATCAGAGACCTTTAAGGCCAATGATGACAGCGCAGAAGGCTCTTATGTGTCCAACTCCCTGAGTCCCCTAGCTTCAAATAGGCTTCAGCCAAATAATACTTTCATTTAGGAGGAATTTGAATAGGATGTATTGGTATGCACACAAGTCAAGTCGAATATAAAGTGCATTTTCCATTGGTCTCGGTCATAACAGATCTGGACAATAATCAGAATGGACAGAGGCACGTTCAAAGAGAAAAGGCAAATCACAGATTGACATAAGACATTTTTCTCAACTTATCCCTCTTACTGACTGTATCTCTTCTCTGCTTTCTTTCCTCTCCTAGCCCTCTACGTGTATCTGCCTTTTAACCTCTCCTCCCCATGCCCTCTATCTAAGGGAGTGGATCTCTATCTGTCTATCTCTCCAGCTGACGACGGCTATTGACAGCCACGTTCTTTGAATTTTTGATTGAGGAAAAACAAAACATCAGCTTTTAATTGTGAGTGAGAGTCGCACCTATTTCTCTACCAATACCCCCAATACTCACTTGTATTTACTATTTCACCCCTCTCTCAGTGGCTGTTCTGCTGAAGGATGACTATTTTGTACGGGGGGCAGGACTACCTGGACGCTTCAAGGCGGAGAAGATAGAGTTCCACTGGGGTCAGAGTAACGGATCAGCAGGGTCGGAACACAGCATCAACAGCAGGAGGTTCCCCGTGGAGGTAAGATCAGATGGGGACAGGGGTTGTAGGGGTTAGATCATGGACACAGAGGACAGGGGGTGTAGGGGTTAGATCGTGGACACAGAGGACAGGGGGTGTAGGGGTTAGATCATGGACACAGGACTGGGGGTGTAGGGGTTAGATCGTGGACACAGAGGACAGGGGGTGTAGGGGTTAGATCATGGACACAGGACTGGGGGTGTAGAGGTTAGATCATGGACACAGAGGACTAGGGGTGTAGAGGTTAGATCATGGACACAGAGGACTAGGGGTGTAGAGGTTAGATCATGGACACAGAGGACTAGGGGTGTAGGGGTTAGATCATGGACACAGGACTGGGGTTGTAGGGGTTAGATCATGGACACAGGACTGGGGGTGTAGGGGTTAGATCGTGGACACAGAGGACAGGGGTTGTAGGGGTTAGATCATGGACACAGAGGACAGGGGTTGTAGGGGTTAGATCATGGACACAGAGGAAAGGGGGTGTATGGGTTAGATCATGGACACAGAGGACGAGGGGTGTAGAGGTTAGATCATGGACACAGAGGACTAGGGGTGTAGAGGTTAGATCATGGACACAGAGGACTAGGGGTGTAGGGGTTAGATCATGGACACAGGACTGGGGTTGTAGGGGTTAGATCATGGACACAGGACTGGGGGTGTAGGGGTTAGATCGTGGACACAGAGGACAGGGGTTGTAGGGGTTAGATCATGGACACAGAGGACAGGGGTTGTAGGGGTTAGATCATGGACACAGAGGACAGGGGTTGTAGGGGTTAGATCATGGACACAGAGGACAGGGGTTGTAGGGGTTAGATCATGGACACAGAGGACAGGGGGTGTAGGGGTTAGATCATGGACGCAGAGGACTGGGGGTGTAGGGGTTAGATCATGGACACAGAGGACAGGGGGTGTAGGGGTTAGATCATGGACGCAGAGGACTGGGGGTGTAGGGGTTAGATCATGGACACAGAGGGTGTTGACGTTTGAGGCTAATACACTGATCCCAAAAGAGAAGGATGCATCAGTACAGGCTCTGAACCTAGAGCACAGGAGATTACTGTAAGGAGCTACTACAGCGGGATGAGTATAACCATGTAGGCCTCATGCTGAGTGGATCAGTGGATGAATGTAAGGTTCTTATTTGAGAGGGAGGCAGGAAGAAAGTGACGGAAAGACAGCCACCGATACGGTGAGAGAGCGAGACAGAGGGATACAGTGGCTGTCCTTTGCGATGCAGATAAATGCTCACCCTGATGGCAGGTGTGGGAATGTGATTAATCATTCAGACTGAGTCAGGAGGAGCCAGAAGTGGAGAGACACTTCCAGCATGTCAACTCAGTGAACGTTCCAGTACCTTAAGCACTTAGCTTTGTGGTACCATTCAGTCTACAATGTTGAAGCAGCGACCTGGTTTTGAATCCTAGGTACAATACATAGTAGTGGAATGGAAGGGAGTGCACTTTGTGCTTCTTTTATATCCCCTGTCTCATGGACCTGGGAATTGTTTCCAGCTAGGTTTGTCTCTCTAGCCTAGCCATGTTCTTATAAAGCCTTCCCTCTGGCAGTCAGGGCCGTATTTATAAAGCTTATCATATAAAACCGCCCTTCCTTCCCTGTCTGTCTCTGTTGCCTAGCCCTCTTATACAGCTTCCCTGCCCCCCTTTCTTCCATACAGGCATGGTATGACTTTTGATTCTGAAAGCCTGTATAATTACAATCAGTATTTTTTTCTCTTCACATCTTTCTGTGACCAACGGGCCATTAAAGGCCACTAGATGGATGATATACAGCCATTCTAATTGAATGCTGTGATATTAGCGGTTGTGCATATGGCTGTGTTGGATAGTGCCTGCTTTTACCTGTCGTGGTGCTGATTACGGCTGTATAACTCACTTTGATATCCGTCTGCGTAGTGGGTGGTTAAGGGGGAGGAAGGAAAGGCAGCAGGAGAAGAGAAAGCAAAGATACGTATGCTGTTCCTTTCTGTTAAAATGGATAGCATACATTTACTTTGTGGCTCACGTGTGACAAGGAAAAAATAAGGCCCAGTGCAGTCAAAAATGTGATTTTCTGTGTTTTATATATTTTTCCACACTGAGGTTGGAATAATATTGTGAAAATTATGAAAATGCCCTTTTAGTATAAGAAGTGTTTGAAAAGACCCCATGAAATTTCAGCCTGTTTTGGTGGGATGGAGCTTTGGTGACATCACCAGGTGGTAAATTAGTTAATAGACCAATAAGAAAGAGTTCCAAACCTCTATGCCAACAATAGCTAGTTTTCAGTTTTTCCCCTTCCCACTCAGACCACTCCCAGACATTCCTAGCCAAATTTTACCATTTTAATTAAAAACCATCACAGTAATGTACTTAATTGTTACCCAGAAATGATTTGATATTGAGATAAAAGTGGCAGTATTGGACCTTTAAACTCGAGTGTCTTGAGTGTTATATGTTATTTGTTTTCTTTTGAAATATATATGGTGTGTGTGTGTGTGCATGCCTGCCTGCATTGGGAAAATATGTAGAGAGAAAGTATGACAATATAAAAAACCAGTGAGACTTTTTGCTGGTCCAGTACCAAGCTTCATAAAACGTGACATCCTTTTGGATCATCCCCACTCATGCCTCTCTATGGCCCTGTCGCAATATACTTGTATAGTTTGACTTTACCCTCATAAACTTTACATTTATCCAGTAGTTTCCATTTTTATTTGTCTTGTGTATGGGATACGCATATTATACATTGTTCAACAAAATGCTCAGTGGCGACCTGTCATTCAGGGCAACAACAAAAAAGCCATGCGTTTTGAGCCCCACCTGTTTAGCAAATATATATATATTTTTGTATATATATATATATATATATATATATATTCCAGGGTTTTTCTTTATTTTTACTATTTTCTACATTGTAGAATAATAGAGAAGACATCAAAACTATGGAATAACACATATGGAATTATGTAGTAACCAAAAACGTGTTAAACAAATGAAAATATATTTTATATTTGATATTCTTCAAAGTAGCCATCCTTTGCCTTGATGACATCTTTGCACACTCTTGGCATTCTCTAAACCAGCTTCATGAGGTAGTCACCTGGAATGCATTTCAATTAACAGGTGTGCCTTTTTAAAAGTACATTTGTGGAATTTCTTTCCTTAATATGTTTGAGTCAATCAGTTGTGTTGTGACAAGGTAGGGGTGGTATACAGAAGATAGCCCTATTTGGTAAAATACCAAGTTCATATTATGGCAAGAACAGGTCAAATAATCAAAGATAAATGACAGTCCATCATTACTTTAAGACATGAAGGTCAGTCAATTTTGCTCTGTCTGTATGCTACGTCTTGCTTGTCCTATGTTGCTATGTCTGTATGCTATGTCTTGTTCTATGTTGCTATTGTCTATATTGTAATTGTTTTTAATAACCTGCCCAGGGACTGCGGTTGAAAATTAGCCGGCTGGCTAAAACCGGCACTTTTACTGAAACGTTGATTAATGTGCACTGTCCCTGTAAAAATAAACTCAAACTCAAACTCAATCCGGAAAATTTCAAGAACTTTAAAAGTTTCTTCAAGTGTGTTCACAAAAACCATCACGTGCTATGGTGAGACTGGCTCTCATGAGGACCGCCAACGGAAAGGTTACCTCTGCTGTAGAGGTTATGTTCATTAGAGTTAACTGCACCTCAGATTGCAGCCAAAATAAATGCTTCACAGAATTCAAGTAACAGACACATTCAAGAAAATGGCGCCGACAGATAGGGCAGCCGTGTTTCTAGCTCCTAAGCAACTTTGCAGTATTTTGTTTTTTATGTGTTATTTCTTACATTATTAGCCCATAATTTGTGTTTGTTATTACATACAGCTGGGAAGAACGTTTGGATATTAGAGCGGTGGTAACTCACCAGCATTACCAGCATTACGACTTTCCCGAATCGGATCCTTTCTTTGTATCCCCCAGGGCAATTGAACTGATTCCAGAGGCTGATCCAAAACACCGCCGGTGGAGAAGAGGTATTCGTAGTGGACTTCTAGTCTGACTCAGGAGGCACGCACACCACCCAATACTTCTGCGTATATTACTCGCTAATTTTCAGTCTCTGGATAATAAAGTTGACAAGCTCAGGGCAAGGATCTCCTTCCAGAGAGACATCAGGGATTGTAACATACTTGGTTTCACGGAAACATAGCTCCCTCGGGATATACTGTCTGAGTCTGTACAGCCAGTTGGGTTCGCAGTTGATACCCCAGACAGGAATAAATAACTCTCCGGGAAGAAGGGCGTGGGCGTATGTTTCATGATTAACTACTCATGGTGTGATTGTAATAACATACAGAAACTCAAGTCCTTTCCTAGAATACCTCACAATCAAATGCCGACCGTATTATCTCCCAAGAGAATTGTCTTCTGTTATAGTCACAGCCATGTATATTCCCCCTCAAGCCGATACCACAACGGCCCTCAAAGAACTTCACTGGACTTTATGAGAACTGGAAACCACATATCCTGAGTCCGCATTTATTGTACCTGGGGATTTCAAAAAAGCAAATTTGAGGAAAACACTACCGAAGTTCAACACATTGACCATAGTACTCTTGCTGCTAAAATAATCAACCTTGCTACTCCAACTTCCAGGATGCCTACAAGGCCCTCCACTGCCCTCCCTTCGGCAAATCTGATCACAACTCCATTTTGCTACTCCCTTCCTATAGGTAGAAACTCAAACAGGAAGTACCCATGCTAAGGACTATTCAACGCTGGCCTGACAAATCGGAATCCACGCTTCAAGATTGTTTTGATTACGCGGACTAGGATATTTTCCGGGTAACCTCTGACAATACAATTTACAAATACACTGATACAGTGACTGAGTTTAGGAAGTGTATAGGAGATGTTGTACCCACTGTGACTATTAAAACCTACCCTAATCAGAAACCGTGGATAGATGGCAGCATTTGCGCAAAACTGAAAGCACGAACCATGGCAAGGGCACTGGGAATATTGTCGAATACAAACAGTGTAGGTATTACCTCCGTAAGGCAATCAAACAGGCAAAACGTGTGTATAGAGACAAAGTGTAGTCGCAATTCAACGGCTCAGGCACGAGACGCATGTGGCAGGGTCTACAGACAATCACGGACTACAAAGCGAAAAACAGCCACGTCGCGGACACCGACATCTTGCTTCCGGACAAGCTAAACACTTTCTTCGCCCACTTTGAGAATAACACAGTGCCACCGACGCGGCCCGCTACCAAGGACTGTGGGCCCTGCTTCTCCATGGCCGACATGAGTAAGACATTTAAGCATGTTAATCCTCGCACGGCTGCTTGCCCAGACGGCATCTCTAGCCGCATCCTCAGAGTATGCGCAGACCAGCTGGCTGGAGTGTTTACGGACATATTCAATCTCTCCCTATCTCAGTCTTCTGTCCCCACATGCATCAATATGTACACCATTGTTTTCTACAATGTAGAAAATAGTAAAAAATTAAGAAAAACCCTTGAATGTACACTACCGGTCAAAAATTTTAGAACACCTACTCATTCAAGGGTTTTTCTTTCTTTTTACTAAGTTCTACATTGTAGAATAATAGTGAAGACATCAAAACTATTAAATAACACATATGGGATCATGTAGTAACCAAAAATATGTTAATCAAAATGTATTTTATATTTGAGATTCTTCAAATAGCCACCCTTTGCCTTGATGACAGCTTTGCACACTCTTGGTATTTGAGATTCTTCAAATTTGTGGAAGTTCTTTCCTTAATGCATTTAAGCCTATCAGTTGTGTTGTGACAAGGTAGGGGGTATACAGAAGATAGCCCTATTTGGTTCAAGACCAAGTTCATATTATGCCAAGAACAGCTCAAATAAGCAAAGAGAAACGACAGTCCATCATAACTTTAAGACATGAAGGTCAGTCAATACGGAACATTTCAATAACTTTGAAAGTTTCTTAAAGTGCAGTCGCAAAAACCATCAAACGCTATGATGAAACCAGCTCTCATGAGGACCGCCACAGGAATGGAAGACCCAGAGTTACCTCTGCTGCAGAGGATAAGTTCATTAGAGTTACCAGCCTCAGAAATTGCAGTCCAAATAAATGCTTCACAGAGTTCAAGTAACAGACACATCTCAACATCTGTTCAGAGGAGACTGTGTGAATCCGGCCTTCATGGTTGAATTGCTGCAAAGAAACCACTACTAAAGGACACCAATAAGAATAAGAGACTTGCTTGGGCCAAGAAACATGAGCAATGTAGATTAGAACGGTGGAAATCTGTCCTTTGGTCTGGAGTCCAAATTGGAGATTTTTGGTTCCAACCGCTGTCTTTTTGAGACGCGGTGTGGGTGAACGGATGATCTCCACATGTGTTTTCCCACCGTAAAGCATGGAGGAGGAGGTGTTCTGGTGTGGGGGTGCTTTGCTGGTGACAGTGTCTGTGATTTATTTCAAGCAGAACACCAGTTTTCAGCTGTGCTAACATAATTGCAAATGGGTTTTCTTTCAAAAACAAGGACATTTCTATGTGACCCCAAACTTTTGAACAGTGAAGGATATATATATATAATATATATAAAGGTGTTGACTGTTTTGCATGTTATTTTGGCATTAATACCTGTCACATATCAGTTTGCAAATATATAAAAAAATATATATATTTAATACATTTGCTTGTCTCTTTTTTGCTTTCCTGAGTAAGGTAGCTCCCAAATGCAGGTGTTTCAGCCTAGCTCACTGCTTTCTGTGGTGGTGGGGCAGCCAGCAGAAAATATGGAGCGTAAGGGTTGGTAATGTTCTCTAGTTGCGCCATGATTGGCTCAGTGTTCTGTCACTCACGGGGACACTCCGTCACCGCAAAATCTACGGGGAGTGCTTGAAAATTCTAGCCCCTTGGGTTCTGCCATAGATTTAGATTAGAAGTGCCCATCCAAGAAGGCTCAAGGTCATTACCCACAGATAAAATTACATAAAATCACATTATATCTATCGTAGATTTTATTGGACTGATCATGTCAACATCATACTTTCAAAATCTTAGCTAGCAAGCTAGACAAGCAGTCATCGTAAATCAAGTCAACAATCTACTGGCAAATCCTTTTCAAAACTTGTCGTATGAAGATAAATTATAGATACAATGGTGCTCATCGGCCATTGGACATAAACATTCCACAACAAGTTGGAAATCGGAAATTCAACCATGAATGGTTTGGAAGGAATCAGTGGCTAACTGCAATCATTGCAAAGCAATCACTAGCCTGCTATTCAGTGGAGAGGGTGTGTTGTCCAAGTCTGGGTTTAAGGGTCTCTTTTACAAGCTTAAAAGGATAAACATTCACATGCAACACCATGGGCCAGAAAAAGTTGAATAGCTCTCAATCCAGCATGACTTCTGCCACGTTCAAAACAAAAAGAAACTCTAAACTGTGATATCTCGCAAACACTCGACCCTCTGTGGAAAAAGTTTGAAACGTGTGGTGTAGATCTTTGAGTCCTTCTATTTTCTCATCACCTTAGTCACCGGATATCACAAATACCCTGTGGTATCCCAGGAGGTCTTCCCCGAGGGTTGGTGATAGATGGGAGGTATGAGCCCCTCTGGCTCCCTCTGTTGGAAGTACACGGGGTGGGCATCCGGACGCTGTTGGCCCCAAGTAGAGGTAATTAGGGGAGAGTGCCATCCAGCCGTGCAGGCCACATGAAGGGAGCATTGTGGCACACCGCGAGTAAGATAAAGAGAGGCAAGAGAGCCTACAGAGAGGAACGAAGCTCCCGGAGGCACGGAGCCAAATATAAGAAGGACCGAGCCAATCCAAAGTTATTTTGTTGTTATGTTTATTTTGTTGCCTAGTAAAGTAGTTTTTTCTGACTAGAACCTCCCTACCTCTGTACATCTCTGCATGCTCAACCCAACACCCCACGGTTTAGCACATATGGTGGGGAATGTGGGCAACTCAGTAGCTTTGGGTGCCATGGGGTCGAGCGTACGGAGGAACTGGTTGCTCAATTTTTCCTCAGCCAGCAGAAGCAACAGGCTCTCCAGGAGCTAGCGCTGGAGGAGCAGCGCTAACAACACCTCAGACTGGTAGCGGAGGTAGCCCAGCTGAAGGGTGACATGGCTCAGGAGTCTAGCCCAAATCAGTTTCTGGTCAAGCTAATGGAGAAATATGACGTGATGTATTTGTGTACCTTTGAGAGGACGGCGCAGAGGGAAGGATGGCCCAAGCCTAAGTGGGCCAGCCTTTTGGCACCCTACCTCTCCGGGCAGGCCCAGAATACCTACTTCGACTTGAACACCGACCAGACAGGGAATTATGAGGGACTCAAACGTGAGATCCTGAGCCGGTAAGGATTCAGCCTCACACGCCATGCACTACTGGTCCAAGACTGGGCCTTTGACTCCACCATCTCCCACCGCTCTCAGATGAGCGACCTGATGCGCCTTACCAACGGCTGGCTACTGACCGACGTACCGTCCCTCTCTATAATCATTAAGGTCGTCCTGGATCGGTACCTTCGGGCCCTCCCCTCCGAGATGAAGAAGGCGGCAAGCATGCAGAACAACCAGAGCCTGGAGGAATTGCTGACCGCGGTGGAGATCCACCAGAACACCCAGGACCTGCTGAAAGGGGCCCGGGCCGAGAAAGCGGACGCAGAGAGGGTGAAGAAAAGTCTCTTTGTCCATCAATGCACGCTCAACCCCAAACCCCACGGTTTACCAAAACCCCTAGATATAGCCTCGTAGTATGTCTTACTCCTGTCTATCACTTGAGAACAGAACTTCAGACAGTTATCTTGTTTATTGTTATTTTTCTCAGAAAAGGGGCTGCTGTTTGCATGTCCTCCATCTTATCAAGTGTGTTCACTCACCGGCTTCCCTCTGAGCTATAGACTGGTGGAGTCTCCTCAACACAATGTCTAAGGAAAACCCAAATTAATAGAATGGCTTTGGAGGAAATGGAGTGAGTGTGCGATTCATTCCACTGTTGTGCCCCATTGGACACGGAACAAATAAACAAAGAACCCAGCTAAAATTAAGCCTGAACAAACAGTATGTTTGAATGTTAGAGCTCGGAAGGGGTCTCGTGGGTCTGGGTGATTGCGAATGTGCTACACAGCTTCTGCCTCTGTATCTTGTACTTCACAATGCAAAAACCCAGAAGATACAGTTGTGTATGAGGATTTAACTTCAGACTCACTCACTTCAAAGTCTGTACCCAATGTACTGTAGCTATGTTCTATCTGGGCAGAGCGGGCGGATAACTTTGAAGTGAGTGTATTTTCAGACTGAGTTCAATCAGTGTCTTATTGGAATGATAAATGATAAACGGATCGGAAAGGGAAGGGTGGATGACCTCTCATCCTCTGTGTGTGTGTGTGTGTGTGTGTGTGTGTGTGTGTGTGTGTGTGTGTGTGTGTGTGTGTGTGTGTGTGTGTGTGTGTGTGTGTGTGTGTGTGTGTGTGTGTGTGTGTGTGACTTGTCTTCCTCCAGAAGTTGTACTGTTTCGCATGGAGCACTTAGCCCAGATGGGGCTGGCTAGGGTTTTGGCAGCAGGGATTTGAGGTCCTGTTTAGCATGCAGCACTCAGCCCAGATAGTGTTGGCTGGGGTTCAGGCAGCAGGGATTGAGATACAGTAAGTGACACCATAGGGAAATGACCCCTGACCTCAGAGATTGGCACACCGAGAGGCAGTGAGGAAGTGCAATAGCAGTGTAATAAAGAGGAGGGAACTACCTGCGGAAGCATGACTATGTACACGCACCTACTCAAACTCGTGCCAACACACACACACACACACACACACGCTTGCACGCACTCGTGCATGCTTGCACACACACACACAATTCACTGAAGTGAATTCAGTAGGAAAGCATTACTTTTTCCTAGAACTGTTACAAAGCCCCAAGACTTCTGTCACTCTCTATGGAGCACTGAATGTACATTTTTTTATTTTTTATTATCCAGTCTAAAAGCTTTGGGTCATTTAGTGTTTAGTGCATATTTGTCATTCAATGGAAAATGTTTATTAACTGCACATTTTTCATGTTTGAGAATGGATAGAGTGGTTGAATCGAGTCTAACAGTGGGGAACCGTGAAAGCCTTATAGATTTGTAAGAAATGTGTTTTGTTTTTATGAAATTGTCTAATTCATCTTTTTTAATATTTTTTATGAAATTCTGATTTCATCTCTTCAGTTTGTGTTGGAAAGAGAAGGGTAATACTTAAGAAAATCAGGATTTTTCTTTGGCGGTCTCTAGGTAGTTGTCCCACGCTAGTACGTAGATGTGTTGTAGTAGTGTGACAATGGTGACGGTGGTAGTGAGCGTAGGTTGACGCATAATGTATAATTCTTGTGAAATTCATATCTATAGGCTACATTGAGATTTTTCTTTCATTATATTTTATCTACCGTTATTTCATAAGCCTAAGCTTTAGGGCCTAACTGTACTCGTGCCAAATACACACCAATTGCCAAACGCTTTTGGGAACTTGGGCAGAAAAGGTTAACATCAATCCACTGGAGCAAAAGGGACATTGTCACCCACGTGTAAGACAGCGTATTCCAGTTCCTGCCAATACCCAGCAACTTCGCACAGCCATTAAAGAGGAGTAGGACAACATTCCACAGTCAGCAATCAACAGCCTGATCAACTCTATGCTAAGGAGATGTGCCGCACTACATGAGGCAAAGCGTGGTCTCACCAGATACTGACTGGTTTTCTGATCCATGCCCGGACCTTTTTTCCTAAGGTATTTGCAGTGGCGATTTTAGCATGTACATTTTGGTGGGGCAACAAAAATAAAGTGGTATGCATGCCAGCAAAGCCTCTACACAATGTAACACTAAACAATACATTAATTGCACTATAACAGTGACAAATGGTGCCCACAAACGGCCTACATAAAGCTGTCCCAACAGCAGTCACAACATTTTACCACTGCTACACCTGGCTATCAGTGGAGCCTTGTCTGACAGCTAAACAGTTAATTCATTCTCATTTACTGCCTTTTAAAAAACCATGGCTGATATGGCTGACATGCTTAAACAAATGTGGTTTCTACTGACAATTGAGATGTACAAACTATGGCATAAGGGGGTGACAAGCAGATGACAATACGTAATTTCGATTAAGACATTTTTACTTTTTAGGGATAGGGGGCAGCATTTTCACTTTGGATGAATAGCGTGCCCAGAGTGAACTGCCTCCTACTCTGTCCCAGATGCTAATATATGCATATTATTATTATTATTACTATTGGATAGAAAACACTCTGAAGTTTCTAAAACTGTTTGAATAATGTCTGTGAGTATAACAGAACTCATATGGCAGGCAAGAACCTGAGAAAAAATTCAAACAGGAAGTGGGAATTCTGAGGCTGGTCGATTTTCAACTCATCGCCTATTGAAATCCCTTTTTCCGTAAAAAATTTTTGAAATCTGACACAGCGGTTGCATTAAGAACAAGTGTATCTTTAATTCTATGTAAAACATGAATCTTTCATCAAAGTTTATGATGAGTATTTCTGTTATTTGATGTGGCTCTCTGCAATTTCTCCGGATATTTTGGAGGCATTTCTGAACATGGCGCCAATGTAAACTGAGATTTGTGGATATAAATATGCACATTATTGAACAAAACATACATGTATTGTGTAACATGATGTCCTATGAGTGTCATCTGATGAAGATCATCAAAGGTTAGTGATTCATTTGATCTCTATTTCTGCTTTTTGTGACTCCTATCTTTGGCTGGGAAAATGGCTGTGTGTTTTTTGGACTTGGCGGTGATCAAACATAATCATATGGTGTGTTTTCGCCGTAAAGCATTTTTTAAATCGGACACGATGGGTAGATTAACAAGATGTTTATCTTTCATTTGCTGTATTGGACTTGTTAATGTGTGAAAGTTACATATTTTAAAAAAATATGCCTTTTCAGCGGAATGTTGTCGAGGGGTTCCGCTAGCGGAACGTGTGTCCTAGAAAGGTTAATGAGCGAGCTAGGACGGATGTAGTCAATATAACCATTTTTTTTAGCACTTCTTTAATATACAGTGACAGAATTCAGAACATGGGCCATTCTTACTGTGTTCTCCCTGTATACCAAGAGGGAGAACCGTAGGATAAATAAAGGAGGCATAAAAGCAGACAATGAAACCTCTTACTATATTAAATGATGACATTTTCAAAAATATGTTATAGATTACATGTGCAGCACTACCGAGTCAGAACAGTAACGTTAGGTGAAATTAAGAGGTAAAAATAGACCAAATTATTAGGGTGAGGCACATGGGCTACTATCATCTTACTACACAACATTCACATAGTATTACTTTCTTAGCTACAGTATACATATCTCCCTGGCATATTACATAATTTATGCAGCAGCATACAATACATTTTTGGACTTACCTTGTTCTGCTGTGCTCACTTGAACAGGAAGTTGGCACGGCAGTCCTTCCTAGGAAAATTTTGTCATCAAAGTCTGACATACTCTGGATTTGGATTCTCTGGATTCAAAACAACTGGGATCTCGGGAAAAAACAAGGTCAAATCATGATGACGTCATTGATCTTCAGGTTGTAGCTCTAGAAAGAGGTCGGATTTACAATTCCGAGTTGGATGACTGTTCAAAACGTATCTTCCCAGTCGGAGCTCGTTTATTCCCAATTGTCTTGAACTCACTGAAGTCAAGTTTTCGCAGTTCCGAGTTAATTTGTTTTGAGCGCGGCACAAATCATTCTTCATTGACAACATGGCCGATGTTGAATGTTTATCATTTTAAACTTAGAACAGAGCCCCTTAATTCCAGATTTGGGGCCACACAGCCACTCCACTGAGTAGCAGGTTAGTGATTGCTTTGCAATGCTTGCAGTTAGCAACTGTCACTGATTCCTTCCAAACCACTCATTGTTGAATTTGCGATTTCAACTTGTTGTGTAATGTTTATATCCAATGGCCGATGAGCATGTCCAATGGCCGATGATCAATACGGTTTATCTATAATTTCTCTTCATCATTTATCTTCATATGACAAGGATTAAAAATAATTAGCCAGTAGATTATCGACTTCATTCATGATGATGACTGCTAGCTAAGATTTTGAAAGTATGATGTTGACTTTATCAGTCCAATCAAAGCTACTGTACATATAATGTGATTTGATGTCATTTTTTTCTGTGGCCAATGACCTTGAGCCTTCTTGGATGGGTACTTCTAATGTAACTTTATGGCAGCAAGGCGGGACTGAGACAGGTAATGGCGGACTGAACGTAGTTATGTAGAGCACCTCAAGATAAAAAAGTAATATTCAATATCGGCAAGTTAGACTAAATATTAGCACTACACAATCTGGTGGGTGATAACCTTCAATCTGGATAATAACACAAAACAAATCTTAAAACTAGAGACATTTATTGACAAATATTACGAAAACAAGCAACACCCAAACATGACGGAGAGTAAGACAGGGGAACCGATTTCAAAACAAAAACGTGACTCTTCTACAGACACAGACAATTTAATATTTTCACCACCGGGAATGGTAAAGGACGAAACCGATCTGTTAAAATCAATAAATTACAAACTGGGTATACTTGAATTAGTCAGTAAGGATATAAAAGAGTTGAAGGCAAGCCTCGAGATGAGTGATGAAAAAGCTGCGACATTGGAGAAGGAAACACACAAGCTAAAAGGGACAGTCAATAAGATTGAAACCGAAGTGAATGAACTTAAAAAGGAGAACATCGTTCTGAGAGAAGCCTTACTTGACATAGAGACTATATCCATGAGAGGGAATCTGGTACTTACAGGTATCCAAGAAAAAGAAGGAGAAGTTCCTGAATCTGTAGTTAGAGAGTTCCTCCTTACAGCGCTTCAGATTCCTCGCGAAGCTATCGATAAAATCCAACTCGAACGTGTACACCGCTTCGGACAGAGAGGGAAAAGGTATGACCGCCCAATCGTTGCCAAATTTGCCTCCTTTAAATATAAAATAATGGTTAAAAGCCTGGGTAAAAGACTTGCTGGGACCAAAATTGGCATGAATGACCAGTTCCTGAAGGAAATTGCAGAACAGCGTAAAGTTCTGTATCCAACTTTAAAGGAAAATAGATTAAAAGGGAAACGAGTAGCTCTCGTCGTCGATAAACTATATCTTGATAACCAGTTGTTCAAAGACACAAATACTATTCCATGGTTATTTAAAAATTACAAAGTTCTTATCGACCGGCCAACTAACTGTTAGCTTGTTAGCATCGGCCTGCTAACTGTCTGAATCGCCGTGTCCCCAGTCAGCCCAACCACTCACTGGACCCATATGTTCACTTGGCTACACATGCCTCTCTCTAATATCAATATGCCTTGTCCATTACTGTCCTGGTTAGTGATTACTGTCTTATTTCATTGTAGAGCCTCTAGCCCTGCTCAATATGCCTTAACCGACCATGTTGTTCCACCTCCTACATATGCGATGACATCACCTGGTTTAAACGTCTCTAGAGACTATATCTCTCTCATCATTACTCAATGCCTAGGTTTAACTCCAATGTACTCACATCCTACCTTACCTTTGTCTGTACACTATGCCTTGAATCTATGCTATCGTGCCCAGAAACCTGCTCCTTTTACTCTCTGTTCCGAACTTGCTAGACGACCAGTTCGTATAGCATTTAGCCATACCCTTATCCTACTTCTCCTCTGTGCCTAGCTCCACTCCCACTCCCCAGGTGCTCTCATTTGTTGACTTCTGGAACTGTAAAAGCCTTGGTTTCATACATGTTAACATTAGAAGCCTACTCCCTAAGTTTGTTTTACTCACTGCTTTAGCACACTGCCAACCCGGATGTCTTAGCCGTGTCTGAATCCTGGCTTAGGAAAACTGCCTAAAACCCTGAAATCTCCATCGCTAACTATAACATTTTCCACCAAGATAGAACTGCCAAAGGGGGCGGTGTTGCAATCTACTGCAGAGATAGCCTGCAGAGTTCTGTATTACTATCCAAGTCTGTACCCAAACAATTCGAGCTTCTACTTCTAAAAATTCACCTTTCCAGAAACATGTCTCTCACTGTTGCCGCTTGCTATAGACCTCCCTCTGCCCCCAGCTGTGCCCTCAATACCATATGTGAATTGATTGCCCCCCATCTATCTTCTGAGCTCGTGCTGTTAGGTGACCTAAACTGGGACATGCTTAACACCCCGTCCATCCTACAATCTAAGCTTGATGCCCTCAATCTCACACAAGTTATCAGAGAACCTACAAGGTACAACTCCAAATCCGTAAACACGGGCAACCTCATAGATGTCATCCTAACTAACTCGCCCTCCAAATACACCTCTGCTGTTTTCAATCAAGATCTCAGCGATCACTGCCTCATTGCCTGCATCCATAATGGGTCTGCAACCAAACGACCACCACCCCTGTAGTACTAACTCAAAAAAGTTCTGGGAAACTGTAAAGTCTATGGAGAATAAGAGCACCTCCTCCCAGCTGCCTACTGCTCTGAGGCTAGGAAACACTGTCACCACCAATAAATCGACTATAATTGAGAATTTCAATAAGCATTTCTCTACGGCTGGCCATGCTTTCCACCTGGCTACCCCTACCCTGGTCAACTGCCCGGCACACTCCACAGCAACCCGCCAAAGCCCCCACCATTTCTCCTTCACCCAAATCAAGATAGCTGATGTTCTGAAAGAGCTGCAAAATCTGGATCCCTACAAATCAGCCGGGCTAGACAATCTGGACCCTCTCTTTCTAAAATGATCTGCCGAAATTGTTGCAACCCCTATTACTAGCCTGTTCAACCTCTCTTTCGTATCGTCTGAGATTCCCAAAGATTGGAAAGCTGCCGCGGTCATCCCCCTCTTCAAAGGGGGTGACACTCTAGACACAAACTGCTACAGACCTATACCTATCCTACCCTGTCTTTCTATGGTCTTCGAAAGCCAAGTTAACAAACAGATTACCGACCATTTCGAATCCCACCGTACCTTCTCCGCTATGCAATCTGGTTTCAGAGCTGGTCATGGGTGCACCTCAGCCACGCTCAAGGTCCTAAACAACATCATAACCGCCATCGATAAGAGACATTACTGTGCAGCTGTATTCATCGACCTGGCAAAGGCTTTCGACTCAGTCAATCAGCACATTCTTATTGGCAGACTCGACAGCCTTGGTTTCTCAAATGATTGCCTCGCCTGGTTTACCAACTGCTTCTCTGATAGAGTTCAGTGTGTCAAATCGGAGGGCCTGTTGTCCGGCCCTCTGGCAGTCTCTATGGGGGTGCCACAGGGTTCAATCCTTGGGCCGACTCTCTTCTCTGTATACATCAATGATGTTGCTCTTGCTGCTGGTGATTCTCTGATACACCTCTACGCAGACGACACCATTCTTTATACTTCTGGCCCTTCTTTGGACACTGTGTTAACTAACCTCCAGACGAGCTTCAATGCCATACAACTCCCCTTCCGTGGCCTCCAACTGCTCTTAAACGCAAGTAAAACTAAATGCATGCTATTCAACCGATCACTGCCCGAAACCTGCTCGTCCGGCTCCGACTTGGACAACTACAAATACCTAGGTGTCTGGTTAGACTGTAAACTCTCCTTCCAGACTCACATTAAGCATCTCCAATCCAAAATTAAATCTAGAATCGGCTTCCTATATCGCAACAAAGCATCCTTCACTCATGCTGCCAAACATACCCTCGTAAAACTAACCATCCTACCGATCCTCGACTTCGGTGATGTCATCTATAAAATAGCCTCCAACACTCTACTCAACAAACTGGATGCAGTCTATCACAGTGCCATCCGTTTTGTCACCAAAGCCCCTTACACTACCCACCATTGCGACCTGTATGCTCTCGTTGGTTGGCCCTCGCTTCATATTCGTTGCCAAACCCACTGGCTACAGGTTATCTACAAGTCTCTGCTAGCTAAATCCCCGCCTTATCTCAGCTCACTGGTCACCATAGCAGCACCCACTCGTAGCACGCGCTCCAGCAGGTATATCTCACTGGTCACCTCCAAAGCCAATTCCTTCTTTGGTCGTCTTTCCTTCCTGTTCTCTGCTGCCAATGACTGGAACGAACTGCAAAAATCTCTGAAGCTGGAGACTCATATCTCCCTCACTAGCTTTAAGCACCAGCTGTCAGAGCAGCTCACAGATCACTGCACCTGTGCATAGCCCATCTGTAAACAGCCCATCTATCTACCTACCTCATCCCCATACTGTATTTATTTATTTATCTTGCTCCTTTGCACCCCAGTATCTCTACTTGCACATTCATCTTCTGCACATCTACCATTCCAGTGTTTAATTGCTATATTGTAATTATTTCACCACCATGGCCTATTTATTGCCTTAACTCCGTTATCTTACCTCATTTGCACTCACTGTATATAGACTTTTTGTTTTCTTTGTTCTACTGTATTATTGACTATGTTTTGTTTATTCCATATGTAACTCTGTGTTGTTGTATGTGTTGAATTGCTTTGCTTTATCTTGGCCTGGTCGCAGTTGCAAATGAGAACTTGTTCTCAACTAGCCTACCTGGTTAAATAAAGGTGAAATAAAATTTAAAAAATAGACGAGGAAAATAATGAAACACAATTCTAGCCCGGTTATGGATTGTAACAATACAATAAAAAATATAGCTTTTCTATATTTCTTCAAACATAACTAATTGGAACACACAAGCACTAATTCAACATGGTGAAGATAAAAACTCAGTAAACAGAAGGCACAGTATGTGTGGATGGTGTGGTGTGTGTTTATTTTGTTATGTTTGGGAAAGTGTGGCATTGAGTGAGAAATGAAATGGTTGAATATCCCAGAACCAATTTATTGCTGTGAGCGGGGGTGTGAGAGAGCTTTCAATGTTGTTCAGATGATGGATATACTTTTTCGAATGAATTATACGTCTTATTTATTTTATTTATTTATTGTCCTATCATGGTGGACAGTGTTTTAAAATAAATTATATATTTAATTTATTTATTGTCCTATCATGGGGAACAACATTTTTAAAATAAATTATATATCTAATTTATTTATTTATGATCCTATATTGATGGAACGGTCCACAACCCTATACCCTAGACACCCACCTGAAAGACCCAGATACTAAGGAGAAGTCCCTAACTTTTTTTATGGGCCTGCTGTAAGCGGTCTGTATGCAGCCAAAATGCAGTCAGAGACCTAGAGCAGCACTGCCCCCTCAAGATTCTGAGCCTGCTTGGCAGGGTTGGTCCTGCAAAGCCAAAGCCCCCTAAAGGGAGAGCATAATAAACAAGGAAATTCTCAAAGCTGCTAATGAGAACCTTGACGACCTTGTACCTAGCCGGTGGGGATTCCGGTGGGGTGCCTTCACCCAGGCAATGACAGTGCTGGCAACACTAGCTGCAGTAACCCATGGGGAGGGGGTCACACTCGTACATTCAGAGAGGGGGCATATTATTGTGGCCCTGGTGGCACAAAATCAAAAGTCTGACTGCATGGAGATGCTTGGGAATATGGTCAATACAGGGGACTGTGTTGTGGGTGTTTCAGGGAAAAGGTGTACATTTGACCTCCATCTAGGACTTGACAATGGTTAATAAAATCTCTCCATTTCTGCCCATTTTTTTGCATGGTCTTGCAGGCCTTCTCATACAGCTGCAACGGTATATGCATTTGTAAATCAAGATCTTTCTTGAGTTGGGCTCTGGGATGGTGCAATTGTTGAGAATGTGAGCCTATGGTCGTGTGTGTGGGGGGGGGGTTGAGTGTGTACATCCCACAACTGTTGCGAAGGAGTAAACGATGTTAGGGACAATAGAGGAGGATTCACAACAATTGTTTGCTAATATAATAATTGCTTTAAATAATGTAATTTTGGTAATGGCGAGACTGGTGAGAGGTAAAATCCTTTTCATAAATTGCCTACATTACTACAAATATTAATAGCTAATTATGGAAAATAAGAAACAGGATTCTTAAAGACAAAAAAGTATTTAGTCAGCCACCAATTGTGCAAGTTCTCCCACTTAAAAAGATGAGAGAGGCCTGTAATTGTCATCATAGGTACACTTCAACTATGACAGACAAAATGAGAAAAAAAATTCCAGAAAATCACATTGTAGGATTTTTAATGAATTTATTTGCAAATTATGGTGGAAAATATGGCTACCACAGCATTCTGCAGCGATACACCATCTCATCTGGTTTGCGCTTAGTGCGACTATTATTTGTTTTCCAACAGCACAATGACCCAAAACACACCTCCAGGCTGTGTTAGGGCTATTTGACCAAGAAGAGTGATGGAGTACTGCATCAGATGACCTTTTGGACTGGTACTTCAGGTACGGTGGTTCCTCCTTTAAAGGTTGACAGCTTGCACCGCGGGACTTAGAGGTACCCGGCGTCACGGATGCATTGCTCCAGACCACCACAAGGGGGAGTTAGAGCACTCATTATGCATTTGGGTCCCAAGGTTTTTATATGACCAGTCATATAGAGTGGTTCCAATGACGAACTTTGACACGAGCCACTCGTCCCTGGGTGAAGATGGCTGACAAAATGTACAATTGAGAGGAATATGTTAGTTAATGTAGAGACAAATGTTTGTGCATATTTCTTTGTCATGAAGTTAATTTACGAAAATCGCTATTTAGCAGACTAGCTAACATTAGCCAGCTAGCTAGTGTTGCTTCTGTCCCTATCCTCACCCCTACCTGGGCTTGAACCAGGGACCCTCTGCACACATCAACAACAGCCACCCTCGTAGCATCGTTACCAATCGCTACACAAAAGCCGTGGCCCTTGCTGAGCAAGGGGAACAAATACTTAAAGTTCTCAGAGCGAGTGACGTCACCGATTGAAAAGCTATTAGCGCGCACCCCGCTAACTAGCTAGCCATTTCACAATGGTTACACCCGACTTGAAAAAAAAATATATATACACAGTGAGATATTTGGTGAAATAGACCGGCATGCCTCTCCATAGGAAAACAATGGGGGGAGCTCAGCGTTCCAAGGGCAAAAACTTTTTTGTGGCTAGCATTTGATGACAGCTACCTGCCCAGGCTTACATAATTAGAAAGAGGAGATTCTCATGATTAAAATGGCGTCCGACTTTGCGTCCGACTCACATTGCGATATATTTGGCGAAATAGACAGACATGTCTATATTTCCCCCATAGGAAACAATGGGAAGAAAGCAGAGTTCCAATATTATTTTTGTTGTGGAAGAGGGACAAGGTAGGGAACTTGTTTGTCTGCCATATTTTAAAGATACAAATTGTCTGAAAAGAATTGTAAATAAATATAAAAATATACCAGTTTCATTTGAGGACAAACATGTTGACAGCTGCGCCATAAAGGTTGCAAAATAAATGGGAAGAGATTTTCGACATACTGATATGAATATATGAAAAAAAACTGTCCTCCTGAGAGGTGGTGGATGGGTTAATAATAATAAAAACAAATAAAAATAAAAAACAATCGTTGATTGAGAGCCTTCCTGTTGGTTGTTTGATCAATTAGGACTGTTAAGTTCCCAAATGTAAGATGATTCCAGTGGTATTTACATGTTTGCGGAAAACCATTCAGATGTAACGTTATTGTATGGCTTTTGCGACTGCTTTGATAATAATCTATATTCGGCTGTTGCCTGTAAACACACAGTTCAGTTCAAAGTGAATGGCACAGGCCCATATGTGGTAATGGCCTATTTTCATATAGGCCTACTGCAGCTCTGATTGGTTATGGTGCACCGGTCTGTGTAGAGTCTGGGCCTGGACAAGACTGAAACATTTTTATTCGTTTTTATTTACTGCAGTGTCTATTAATTGCCCAAAAGCACGGTCTCTTTTCCACTCTGCTATTGAATTTTCAGACTATGTCATTCCCAAATATTGTGAAAAATGTGAGAAGTGACCATATCTGAGCTCTCTTGTTAGATAATTAAAAATTAAAAATGTAATATTCTTATATATGATCAGATTTTAACAATATTTAATGGTGTTAAAACACTCAGTTCCTCTTTAAGTCTAAATTGGTCTTATTCACTTTCAGTGCTCAGCTACATCTAATCTTCTAATTACAGACACCCTTTTCTGAAGAGCCTATGCTTGCTTTGAAATGTGAATAACAAGGTCTCATTAACATTGCATGTATTTCTTTCAAATGAGGTAGCACTAATGACTGCTTGGGCATTTCCTGTTAAATTATAGAAACATGATGTTGTTTTATGGCTGTTGGTTTCCTCCCATTGGCCCCACAGACAGTAATAATACATGGACAACATGGGAACATAACATGGAATGTGACCGATGACTATCTGATGGGTCATAGTCACACCGGCCATATAAGGTGAATCACACCAGTCTGTTTACGTTTCACCTACACAATGACCCTTGTCTTGACTTTTAGCTGTAGCATTGTAGCGCCGCTTACTCTTGACATTATCCCACCACTAACTTCACCAGACTTCTACTTGGACCTGAGTCAGTGTGTCCTATTATGCCCTTCATGGCAATGTCTTTGTATGTTAAAGGTGCCATGACAAGTCACCCAATGACTTGACTTAAAGCTAGCTGTGACATTAAGCTGCTTAGCCTATGTCATGACTTCAACTTAACCTGAATCAATGTGACTTGTATGTGCTCTGTCCATTATAGTAACATTTGTTGTAGTAGTTGCCCCTTTTTGTCACTATGAAAGTATGATATCGGCACTCTTACATCCCTGACTGGAACTAACTGATTCAGTGGGACTTTTATGTTTCCTATGTTCTTTTGTATTGTCACATGCACAAGTACAGTGAAATGCCTTTCTTGCTAGCTCTGACCCCAACAATGCAGTAATCAATAACAATGTAATGCTAAACATAACAAGTTAGAACAAAAGCACACTTGATATATATATAAATAAGGTAAGTAAGCATACTATATACAAGGTCAATTACAGTACCATATTTAAAATGTGCAGGGATACTGGAATGATAGATTTGAGGGCCCATGCCAAACCTTTTCAACCTCCCGAGGAGTAAGAGGCACATTCGAGCCTTCTTCATGACTGTGTGTGTTTGCGTGTGGAACATTTTAAGTTCTTAGTGATTTGAACACAGAGGAACTTGTAGCTCTCGACCCGCTCCACTGCAGCCCTGTCGATGTGAATGGGGGCGTGCTTGATGATGGTGTTGGAGTCGTGCATAGCCACGCAGTTGTGGGTGAACACTAATCACACACCACTGTGGGGCCCCCGTGTTGAGGGTCAGTGTGGCGGAGGTGATGTTGCCTACCCTCACCACTTGTGGTCAGCCTGTCAGGAAGTCAAAGATCCAGTTGCAGAGGGCGGTGTTCCATCTCATGGTCCTAAGCTTGGGGACGAGCTTGGAGGGGACAATGGTGTTGAACACTGAGCTGTAGTCAATGAACAGCATTCTCACATAGGTATTCTCCTTATCTAGATGGGTGAGGGCAATGCGGAGTGCAATTGAGATTGTGTCTTCTGTGGATCTGTTCGGGTGGTATGCAAATTAGAGTGGATCTAGGTTGTCTGGGATGGTGGAGTTGATGTGGGCCATAACCAGCCTCTCTCAAGGCTGTAGTCATTGTGGCATGAAGCCTTAGAGTTTCTGGGAACAGGAATGATGGTGTTCATCTTAAAACATGTGGTGATTACAGACTGGGACAAGGAGAGCTTGAACATTACCATTAATATACTTGCCAGTTGTTCTGCGCCTGCTCTGAGAACACGCCTTGGAATACCATCGGGCCTTGCGGGTATTGACCTAAATAGTCTTTACCCACGTCGACCTCGGCGAGCGAGATCACCCAATCTTCTGGGGGGCGGTGGTGGCCCACACACCCGGCACGATGTTGTTCTTGTCAAAGTGTTCCTGAAATGCATCGAGTTCATCTGGTGGAGAAGCATCGTTGGGAAGATCACGGCTGGGTCTTCCTTTGTAATCCGTAATAGACTGTAGCCCCTGCCACACTTGGCAGCCGTCGGAGCCTGAGTAATATGATTCCACCTTATTCCTATATTGTCCTTTTGCTCGTTTCATGACTCTGTGGAGGTCATAGCGGGACTTCTTGTATTTGTTTCTGTCCTCAGTCATAGCATCAGGATTGTCTGCGATAGCCCTGTGTGCGGTAGCCCTGTCCTTTAGTTTAGCGCCAACCTCAGTGCTAATCCGGGGCTTTCGATTGGGGAAGCAGCGAACCTTAACTGTGGGGAAAACATCGCAGATGCATTTCCTAGGAAATGCTCCTAATGAAGCTGGTGACGGACGTGGTTAGCTCGTCGATGTTATCGGCGGAGTGCCGAAACATATTCCAATCAGCGCTAGTGAAGCAGTCCTGTAGCATCATCTCTGATTCTGGAGACCAATTCTCAATGGAGCGAGTCACGGGCCATTCCTGTTTGAGCTTCTGCTGGTAAAAAAGAAGCAGGAGTGCAAAGTCATGATCTGATTTGCCTGAATGGCAGACGAGGGAAGGCCTTTTATGCTTGTTTGTGGGTAGAATAAACAGTGGTTTAGGACTTTATCGCCCCTAGTGGTGAGGGAGATGTGTTGATGGAAGTTGGGCATCGCATGTCTTAATGACGCAGAATTAAAACCGCTAGCAACCAGAAAAGCAGCCTCTGGATATACTGTACGTTTTCCTCCTTGGTTATACTCTCATATAGTTTGTTAAGTGCCAGCTTGTTATGTATACAACCATCACAATAACAGCTGAAAACTCCCTCGGGAGGTGAAAGGGTGAGCATTTGACCATCAGGTATTCCAAGACGGGTGAGCAATGGGTCAACACTTCCACCACGCTCGAGTCAGCACACCAGTTGTTGTTGATGAAGAGGCCATGTTTCAGAAGAGCAGAGAATATAGCATTTTCAACAGTGCCGTTGGTAGCAAATCCACGAGGTCATCCATCTTATTATCATGTTTCTGAACGTAGGCCAATAGAATGGAGGGAAGAGGTGGCCGGTTCTCCCTTCGCCTTAATCTCGCCAGGCCCCCCCCTTGCCTTGCTTCTGTAATGTCAGCAATTCCTCTTGGGTAGCCTGAAAATTGGGTCGGAATTACAGTAAGAGCCCAGGGCAGATGAGTCTAAGTTGACGCCCGAATTGAGGTAAGGAACTGCCGAACTGATGTTCAAAACTGATGTCGGTTGTAAGAAATGATAGTTGATACATTTTGAGAATAAAAAATAAAAAAATAGCAAAGCTGGGTCAGAGTTTGCAAAACGGCGTCCATTCGGGACGGCGCCATTTTATATAGCTACATCTGTTAAGGTTGATGCCATTTTATATAGCTACATCTGTTAAGGTTGATGCCATTTTATATAGCTACATCTGTTAAGGTTGATGCCATTTTATATAGCTACATCTGTTAAGGTTGATGCCATTTTATATAGCTACATCTGTTAAGGTTGATGCCATTTTATATAGCTACATCTGTTAAGGTTGATGCCATTTTATATAGCTACATCTGTTAAGGTTGATGCCATTTTATATAGCTACATCTGTTAAGGTTGATGCCATTTTTATCGCTATGAAAGTATTTGATAATTGAGCATCAGGTTTGCTCTAAGTGCGCCCTTGACAGGAGTGTGTGTGTGTGTGTGTGTGTGTGTGTGTGTGTGCGTGTGTCAGTGGGTGAAGGAATGAAGCCTGGGGGGCTAAAGCAACTAAGCTAATGTAGCTAATAACATTTGAATGCTGATGGATGGCCATTGCTTTGCTCGGTTTGAGTGTGTGTGTGTTTGTGTGTCCACCTGCGTGTGCGTGCACGGTGTGTCTGTGTATATGTATAACATTAGTGTGTGATAGATAGCCATTGCCCTGCTAGCTTTTCAGACAGACAACAAATAGGCGCCATTAAGGACTGCAGTTAAAGGAACTCTTGAGGAAAGGGATTACATTTAATTGGCTGGGTTGGACCACTTGCCTTAGTACCTGTTATATGTGTTAAAGGATGTACTGTTTTTTATTTTCTGCGCAATGCAATCTGTCATCAACAGCAACCTTGGTTGTCTAGGGAATTGTTTGAGTGTCCTGTTGCATGTAGTCTGGCTGGTGCTTCACTAGGATATTGATGGTTGAGCTTAGCTTGTATTGAGTTGTTAAGCTAGGTATAGTGTGAAGACAAGCAGAGTACAATATAATGTAATATCTATAATATACAGTGGCAAGAACAAGTATGTGAACCCTTTGGAATTACCTGGATTTCTGAATAAATTTGTCATAAAATTTGATCTGATCTTCATCTAAGTCACAACAATAGATAAGCACAGTCTGCTTACACTAATAACACACAAACAATTATAAGCTTTCATGTCTTTATTGAACACACCTTGTAAACATTCACAGTGCAGGGTGGCAAAAGTTTGTGAACCCTTTGATTTAATGATTGGTTGACCCTCCTCTTTGCAGCAATAACCTCAACCAAACGTTTTCTGTAGCTGCGGATCAGACCTGTACAATGGTCAGGAGGAATTTTGGACCATTCCTCTTTACAAAACTGTTTCAGTTCAGCAATATTATTGGGATGTCTGGTGTGAACCGCTCTCTTGAGGTCATGCCACAGCATCTCAATCGGGTTGAGGTCAGGACTCTGACTGGTCCATTCCAGAAGGTGTATTTTCTTCTGTTGTTGCCATTCTGTTGTTGATTTACTTCTGTGTTTTGGGTCGTTGTTCTGTTACATCACCCAACTTCTGTTGAGCTTCGATTGGCGGACGGATAGCCTTATTCTCCTGCAAAATGTCTTGATAAACTTGGGAATTCATTTTTCCTTCAATGATAGCAAGCTGTCCAGGCCCTGAGGCAGCAAAGCAGTCCCAAACCATGATGCTCCCTCCACCATACTTTACAGTGAGGTTGAGGTTTTGCCGTTGGTGTGCTGTGCCTTTTTTTCTCCACACATAGTGTTGTGTGTTCCTTCAAAACAACACAATTTTAGTTTAATCTGTCCACAGATTATTTTGCCAGTAGCGCTGTGGAAAATCCAGGTGCTCTTTTGCGTGCAGCAATGTTTTTTTTGGACAACAGTGGCTTCTTCTGTGGTGTCCTCCCATGAACACCATTCTTGTTTAGTGTTTTACGAATCGTAGACTCGTCAACAGAGATGTTAGAATGTTCCAGAGATTTCTGTAAGTCTTTAGCTGACACTTCTTACCCTCATTGAGCATTCTGCGCTGTGCTCTTGCAGTCATCTTTGCAGGACGGCCACTCCTTGGGAGAGTAGCAACAGTGCTGAACTATCTCCATTTGTAGACAATTTGTCTTACCGTGGACTGATGAACATCATGGCTTTTAGAGATACTTTTGTAACCCCGTTCCAGCTTTATGCAAGTCAACAATTCTTAATATTAGATCTTCTGAGATCTCTTTTGTTCAAGGCATGGTTCACATCAGGCAATGCTTCTTGTGAATAGCAAACTCACATTTTGTGAGTGTTTTTTATAGGGCAGGGCAGCCCTAACCAACATCTCCAATCTCGTCTCATTGATTGGACTCCAGGGTAGCTGACTCCTGACTCCAATAAGCTTTAGGAGAAGTCATTAGCCTAGTGGTTCACATACTTTTTCCAACCTACACTGTGAAAGTTTAAATTATATATTCAATTATATAGACAAGAAAAATACAATAATTTGTGTGTTATTAGTTTAAGCACACTGTGTTTGTCTATTGTTGTGACTTAAACAAAGATCAGATAAAATATTATAACCAATTTATGCAGAAATCCAGGTAATTCCAAAGGGTTCACATACTTTTTCTTGCCACTGTAGGTTTGATCCGCAGCGGACACGGTGAGGTGTTAACCAGGTTCAACCTCATTGGAGGAAGCCCTATATCTAGTCTCACGCGACTGACGAGTGTAGCTGTACGTCTTGCGAAGGAAGTCTTGCCTCAACCAGATCCTATGAACTTGATCCAAACCATGAGGACACATTTGTTTGCGTCTGTGGCAAACAAACTTATTTTAATGACGTGCAATAGCTTATGTATAATTCACAAAGCCTTGTGTGTGTATTAATGCTCCAGACAGAGGACCATTCCTGAGCATTATCTACTGTCCCAGTAGATAATGTTCATGGCTGTCTGATGGCTGATTCATCCAATTATTCCTGGAAGAGAGGAGCAACAAGCAGGTTTCAAACTGCAACCAAAACACTCGCTTTTGCAACCCTTTGTCTTGGCAGTGCGACACCAAATTTTAATTGGTCGCAGGGTGCCAGTGAAAAAAATGTATTGATATATTCCCAAAATGTTTTGCATGTCAGCAATCAAGTTTTCCAGATATATAACTTAAAAAATACAGAAATACAGCTGGTATGATGGATTTAGCATTATATGATGCAAAACGCAGCATCATATGATGCAAAATGCATCATACTATTGTATTCCCATATTGTGAATGTTATATATCTCGAACGCTTG
Organism: Salvelinus namaycush; assembly: GCF_016432855.1. Lineage (NCBI taxonomy): Eukaryota > Metazoa > Chordata > Actinopteri > Salmoniformes > Salmonidae > Salvelinus > Salvelinus namaycush. The sequence continues at coordinate 39,699,762 of NC_052308.1, forward strand.
ATTGCTGACATGCAAAACATTTGGGACTATATCAACAATGGACTAATGAAACAAATACCAAGATATCGTTTTTGGATGGATTTTTCCTTTAAGTGTTGAATGGTTAGACATGGCGCCGACAGAGATGGACGCCTCGCTTCAGGTCCTTCTGAAGCTATGCAGTAATTTGTTTTTTTCATGTATTATTTCTTACATTGTTAGCCCAGAAAATCTCAAATGTTATTACATACAGCCGGGAAGAACTATTGGATATAAAAGCGATGTCAACTTACCACCATTACGACCAGGAATACGTCTTTCCCTAAGCGAATCCTTTGTTCAGACCTCCACCCTGGACATGGGATCTTATCCCAGAGGCCGACCCAAAACAACGGGGTTGTCGCAGGAGAGGCAGACGGAGGGGCCTACTGGTCAGGCTTAGAAGGCGAGCACACCATCCACTGCTTCCGAGCATATTACTCGCCAATGTCCAATCTCTAGACCACAAGGTGGACGAAATTAGGGCACGAGTTGCCTTCCAGAGAGACATCAGAGATTGGAATATTCTCTGTTTCACGGAAACATGGCTCACACAGGATATGTTGTCAGAGTCGGTACAGTCACCCGGTATCTTCACGCATCACGCCGACAGAAACAAACATCTCTCTGGTAAGAAGAAGGGCGGGGGTGTATGCCTTATGATTAATGACTCATGGTGTAATCATAACAACAGACAGGAACTCCAGTCCTTTTGTTCACCTGACCTAGAATTCCTTACAATCAAATGCCGACCGCATTACCTACCAAGAGAATTGTCTTCGATTATAGTCACAGCCATGTAACCCCAACGTGAGTAAAACATTTAAACGTGTTAACCCTCGCAAGGCTGCAGGCCCAGATGGCATCCCTAGCCCGCATCCTCAGAACAAGCACAGACCAGCTGGCTGGTGTGTTTACGGACATAATCAATCGCTATCCCAGTCTGCTGTGTCTACATGCTTCAAGATGGCCACCATTCCTGTTCACCAAGAAAACTAAGGTAACTGAACTAAATTACTATCGCCCCGCAGCACTCACTTCTGTCATCATGAAGTGCTTTGAGAGACTAGTCAAGGATTATATCACATCCACCCTACCTGACACCCTAGACCCACTCCAATTTGCTTACCACCCCAATAGGTCCACAGACGACGCAATCGCCATCACACTGCACATTGCCCTATCCCATCTGGACAAGAGGAATACCTATGTAAGAATGCTGTTCACACCATAGTACCCTCCAAACTCGTCATTAAGCTCAAGACCCTAGGTCTCAACCTCGTCCTGTGCAACTGGGTCCTGGACTTTCTGACGGGGCGCCCCCAGGTGGTGAGGGTAGGAAACAACATCTCCACCATGCTGATCCTCAACACTGGGGCCCCACAAGGGTGCATTCTCAGCCCTCTCCTGTACTCCCTGTTCACCCATGACTGCGTGGCCATGCACGCCTCCAACTCAATCATCAAGTTTGCAGACGACACTAGAGTGGTAGGCTTGATTACCAACAACGACGAGACGGCCTACAGGGAGGAGGTGAGGACCCTCGGAGTGAGGTGTCAGGAAATTAACCTTTCACTCAACATCAACAAAACAAATGAGATGATCGTGGACTTCAGGAAACAGCAGAGGGAGCATCCCCCCATCCACATTGATAGGACAGTAGTGGAGAAGGTGGGAAGTTTTTAAGTTCCTCAGCGTACACATCACAGACAAACTGAAATTGTCCACTCATACAGACAGTGTGGTGAAGAAGGCGCAACAGCGTCTCTTCAACCTCAGGAGGCTGAAGAAATTCGGCTTGTCACCTACAACACTCACAAACTTTTACAGATGCACAATCAAGAGCATCCTGTCGGGCTGTATCACCGCCTGATACGTCAACTGCTTCGCCCACAACCGCAAGGCTCTCCAGAGGGTTGTGCGGTCTGCACAACGCATCACCGGGGACAAACTACCTGCCCTCCAGGACACCTACGTGCTGTAGGTGTCCTGGAGGGCAGGTAGTCACAGGAAGGCCAAAAAGATAATCAAGGAAAAACCACCCGAGCCACTGCCTGTTCACCCCGCTATCATCCAGAAGGCGAGGTCAGTACAGGTGCATCAAAGCTGGGACAGAGAGACTGAAAAACAGCTTCTATCTCAAGGCCAACAGACTGTTAAACAGCCATCACTAACATAGAGTGGCTGCTGCCAACATACAGACTCAAATCTCTGGCCACTTTAATACATTTAAAGGTATCAGTAGTCACTTTAATTAATGCCACTTTAATAATGTCTACATATCCAACATTACCCATATCATATACAGTTGAAGTCAGAAGTTTACATACACCTTAGCCAAATACATTTAAACTCAGTTTTTCACAATTGCTGACACTTAATCCCAGTAAAAATTCCCTGTTTTAGGTCAGTTAGGATCACCACTTTATTTTAAGAATGTGAAATGTCAGAATAATAGTAGAGAGAATGATTTATTTCAGCTTTTATTTCTTTCATCACAATCCCAGTGGGTCAGAAGTTTACATACACTCAATTAGTATTTGGTAGCATTGCCTTTAAATTGCCTTTAAATTGCATTGCCTTTAAATTGTGGAAGGCTAGCCAAACGTTCTGGCAGAGCTGGTGTAACTGAGTCAGGTTTGTAGGCCTCCTTGAATGCACACGCTTTTTCAGTTCTGCCCACACAATTTCTATAGGATTTAGGTCAGGGCTTTGTGATGGCCACTCCAATACCTTGACTTTGTTGTCCTTAAGCCATTTTTCCACAACTTTGTAAGTATGCTTGGGGTCATTGTCCATTTGGAAGACCCTTTTTTGACCAGCTTTAACTTCCTGACTGATGTCTTGAGATTTTGCTTCAATATATCCACATAATTTCCCTGCCTCATGATGCCATCTATTTTGTGAAGTGCACCAGTCCCTCCTGCAGCAAAGCACCCCCACAACATGATGCTGCCACCCCAGTGCTTCAAGGTTGGGATGGTGTTCTTTGGCTTGCAAGCCTCCCCCTTTTTCCTCCAAACATAACGATGGTCATTATGGCCAAACAGTTCTATTTTTGTTTCATCAGACCAGAGGACATTTCTCCAAAAAGTACAATCTTTGTCCCCATGTGCAGTTGCAAACCATAGTCTGGTTTTTTAATGGCGGTTTTGGAGCAGTGGCTTCTTCCTTGCTGAGCGGCCTTTCAGGTTATGTCGATTTAGGTTTTACTGTGGATATAGATAATTTTGTACCTGTTTCCTCCAGCATCTTCACAAGGTAATTTGCTGTTGTTCTTGGATTGATTTGCACTATTTGCACCAAAGTACGTTCATCTCTAGGAGACAGAACACATCTCCTTCCTGAGTGGTATGACAGCTGCATGGTCCCATGGTGTTTATAGTTGCGTACTATTGTTTGTACAGATGAACGTGGTACCTTCAGGCGTTTGGAAATTGCTCCCAAGGATGAACCAGACTTGTGGAGGTCAAAAAAAAAATTCTGAGGTCTTGGCTGATTTCTTTTGATTTTCCCATAATGTCAAGCAAAGAGGCACTGAGTTTGAAGGTAGGCCTTGAAATACACTAGCCTATCAGAAGCTTCTAAAGCCATGCCATAATTTTCTGGAATTTTCCATGCTGTTTAAAGGCACAGTCAACTTAGTGTATGTAAACTTCTGACCCACTGGAATTGTGATACAGTGAATTGTAAGTTAAATAATCTGTCTGTAAACAACAGTTGGAAAAAATTGTTTTTTTCATGCACAAGGTAGATGTCCTAACCGACTTGCCAAAACTATAGTTTGTGAACAAGAAATTTGTGGAGTGGTTAAAAAACGAGTTTAATGACTCCAACCTAAGTGTATGTAAACCTCCGACTTCAACTGTATACTGTATTCTATACCATCTACTGCATCTTGCCTATGCCGCACGGCCATCGCTCATCCATATATTTATATGTACATGCTCTTATTCATCCCTTTACATTTGTGTGTATAAGGTAGTCGTTGTGAATTTGTTAGATTACTTGTTAGATATTACTACGCTGTTGTAACTAGAAGCACAAGCATTTCGATACACTCGCAGTAACATCTGCTAACCATGTGTATGTGACCAATACAATTTGATTTGATTTGATTTTGGTATACCGAAACTTCGTTCCTTTTTCGATACTAGACCTTGAAAGAATGTGTCTCACGTCGTCTACTGATTGAGAGAGGATCAAGTCTGTCTATCAGCGCAGCCGATGTCCCTGTGTAGCGCGACCGCCTGCTCCTTGCCTGTGCCACTTACTCAGTGCCGACTTTAGCCTGTCCTGAGGAACCACTGCAATCATTGGAAGTATGGGCTGCATCATGTTAGCTCCCCACTCATGCTGCACAGAAGTTAATGCACTTGAACAATGCAACAAGGCATGTAGAAATGTTGCAACTTAATAACTGTTCATAAAACAATGTCCATTACAGGCTAGAACAATTTACAATTTAAGAAGAAACCGGTAGCTTCCAGCTTTGTAGGCTAACTTTCCTTGCTTACAGCTGAAGCTAACATCAATTCACTACCTTAGTATTTTGTTTGTGCAAACCATAAGGCTAAATACCATATGCTGATTTCAAAGCTGATTTTCACCAAAAAAACAAAACGTTATTCATTCTCTTCTGTCTCTCTCACTGTGTGTCTGTGAATGACGTCATTGGAGACAGAGCACACTTTTATAAAAGAAGAGATTGCTTCTCCTATGCAAATGTTATGGATCAGTACAATAAAATAAGTCTCAGATCGAAGGGAAACAGATTGTTTTTCATCGGTAGCCCCATGAAATCAGCCATAACTCAATGCATGCACACACTCCTATTGCATATACTGTACATTCACCTGTATTGTGAATAGGCGTAGGCTACATCTTGATTTACCCAGTTTATCAATAGAGATTTACGAATTCAAATAAATGATTACCGCTACGTAGGTAGATTGGTTAGGTCATTATAGGTGCGCACTGGCAAAAAATTGGTGCAACCAAATCATGTGCTGGTAACATCAACTGAAAAAGTTGGGAGCACCAGTGCCACAAGTTCATCTAGAACCCTGAACATTGCTCAGTGCCTACTCATATGATTAAAGACTCGAGAGAGAGCCTAGGGAGGGAGGGAGGGAGCAACAGACGAGTTGGGAGTCATGATACAAACAAACAGGGTGAGATCGGGACACGGCGGCCACAGCCGTTTGATGAGGGGGTATCTTTTATATTCAGTTTGAGTGAGGAGTTTGTTTGTTTTCAAAACTTTGGTTGAGTTTTGATTATATCTTGCCTAGAACTTTTTTAATGGTGCTGTTCTCTCCCAGCGTTGTGGTACACACACACACACACACACACACACACACACACACACACACACACACACACACACACACATAGGCCTACATGTTTTGCCTCAGAGACGACACATATGGGAGCTGTGATTAAAAGCATTAGAGCATGACCCACAGTTAGATCTTAGTGCATGAGAAGAGTATAATCCTACTGTGGATCCCTGCTCACCGTGCTACTGTAAGAACAGTAGGATACAGTACAACACTGGGATGGAAGATTATGTTACTGTAAGTGCAGTGGCATACAGCATTACAGTTTAAGGCTGGGATGTGTGATTTACAGTTGGTTTGTGTGAGAGAACGAATGACAGAGGGAAATGAGAAGAAATAGTCATTTTCAACAAATACTTCTATGACCATCAAAATCCCTACTCTTTATTTGCAAAACATCCTGCTGAAAGGAAATATGTTTTGTGATTTCTTCTGACATGCTAGAGTCACTCAAGAGACAGTTAAGACTCTGGCTGTATGTGCACCTCTAACGTTCTGTCTGCTCTCTCTCTCTCTCTCCCCTCTTTCTCTCCCCCTCCGCTCACAGATGCAGATATACCTGTACAACTCAGATGACTTTGACAGTCTCAGTGCGGCCATCAAGGAGAAGCGCATCATTGCTGCGATGGCTGTGTTTTTTGAGGTACTGTAATACTGGCTTTGGGCTGTGTTGTTGTTTGAAGAGTTCTCTTGGTCTCAGTTGTTCCCAAACACAATGAAACAGGCAGAGGCCAGGAATACAGTGCTTATTAGGAGATATGAACAACAGTACACTGATTGGAAAGCTGCTGGCTCTCTTGAGGCACATGATATCTTTATTATTTGTCGTCTCTTTCCTTCCAACTTCCCATATCCCTATTATACATAACGGTCTCTCTCGGTCTCTCTCTGTTTCTCTGTCTCTCTCTCTGTTTCTTTGTGTCTCTCTCACTCATTCGCACACACACATTGTCCGTCTCCTGAGAGCTGTGACTCTCTGTCAGTGCCACAGACAGGCAGGCAGTCCGACAAACAGACCGATGTCTCCAGGGAGACATTACGGTGAAAGACAAGCACAGACAGTGTCAGAGAGCAAGGGGTTCCTCTTCCGCTATCCCCTTAAACCACCACTTTGTTCTAACTTACCGTACCGCAGGCTTCCCTAAAGACTAGCACAGCCAGCCTCACACTCCAGGAATATTTCTGAAGGATAGTAAATGGCCTACAGTTGATTTTCAGTTGTAAACATCAAGGAATATTTCTCGTTCCCTAAAGGAAAAGTATCTTAGTACCTGGTTTGTTAAAAAAGAAACTATTGGGCAATTAGTGGTATTCTATACTGAACAAAGATATAACTGCAACATGCAACAATTTCAAAGATTTGACTGAGTTACAGTTCATATAAAAAAAATTTTGTCTGTTTAAATAAATGTATTAGTCCCTAATCTATGGCTTTCACATGACTGGGAATACAGATATGCATCTGTTGGCACGACAATGGCCCTCAGGATCTCGTCACGGTATCTGCATTCAAATTGCCATCGACACAATGCAATTGTGTTTGTTGTCCGTAGCTTATGCCTGTCCATACCATAACCCCACCACCACCATTGGGGACTCTGTTCACAACGTCAGCAAACCGCTCGCCCACCCAACGCCATATCAGAATTCATCCGTGAAGAGCACACTTCTCCAGTGTGCCAGTGTCCCTCAAAGGTGAGCAATTTGCCCACTGAAGTCGGTTATGACGCCGAACTGGAGTCAGGTCAAGACCCTGGTGAGGACGACGAGCAGACAGTTTGTACAGAAATTCTTCAGTTGTGCAAACCACAGTTTCATCAGCTGTCCGGGTGGCTGCTCTCAGATGATCCCGCAGGTGAAGAAGCCGGATGTGGAGGTCCTGGGCTGGCGTGGTTACACATGGTCTGCATGGTTACAAATTCTCTAAAACGATGTTGGAGAGGTGGCTTATGGTAGAGAAATTAACAGTCAATTCTCGGGCAACAGCTCTGGTGGACATTCCTGCACTCAGAATGCCAAAATTGCACACTCCCTCAACTTGAGACATCTGTGGCATTGTGTTATGTGACAAAACTGCACATTTTAGAATGGCCTTTTATTGTCCCTTGCACAAAGTGCACCTGTGTAATTATCATGCTGTGTAATCAACTTCTTGATATGCCACACATGTCAGGTAGATGGATTATCTTGGCAAAGGAGAAATGCTCACTAACAGGGATGAACATTTCTGGGATCTTTTATTTCAGCTCATGAAACATGGGACCAACAACATTTTATTTCCGCAATTAAATGAACCCTCAAATGATGACGCTTCAACCGAGCACCCTCAAGGAGGAGAGCTCCACTTTCTTTCCCTGTTTGTTTGCACGTGTGCGCTTAACCCAGCACCAACACTTCTGCTTATCACTCTCCAGCGTACACCCACGGTAATCACTGACTAGATCAAGGTTCACTCCGCTCTGTCTGTCAGATGTTCTATTTCCTGTTCTACTATGACGATGCGGTCTATTACTTAGGAAGCACTCTACTGAAGCACTCAGAGCGACACAGAGTGGCTAGGCCAGGGTCCTTTCTCTCTCAGATCAGAGAAGCAGGCAGGTTGAAATGGGGACACAGGTGTTCCTATGTAGGTCTGTGGATAGACAGTGATGGACCTTGGGTGTATGAAGACCTAAATGCTACCACTGTGTTTCTGACAGCCTATCGCTTACAGCAATTAGCATCAGCACGCGCACACATTTATCCTGCTGAATTGCATTTTACAGAGCAGGACACACACACACACACACACACCAGTTTACCATCTTTAATCGATGAGGAGGAGCTGCTTTTGGTTCCCTAAGGCTGTGTGAATGGTCGCTAAGGGGGTTCATATTATTTTCCACATTCAATGCTTAGCTACATTTACTCTCATTTACACTCAGATACTTTTGCTCTTATTGGACTGACCTGAGTTAGGGAGGAGTCCCAACACCGTTTTATCCCCCCCGCTAAGCGTAAATAGGACACTGGGAATATTGGTAATAAATTATGAGTACGCTGAACTGAGTGTGGGTACTGTAACTGCTGTTCTGGGCTGTCCTGTAAAAGAGCCTGTCTCTTGTTCGGTGTCGTCAGGTGGGGCGGCGAGTCAATCCAGCCGTAGAGCCCATCATCCAGGGACTGAAACGGGTCGTACACCACGGTGAGTAAACCCCTGGCACTCACACTACTACTGTCACACACACACACACTCACGTGCGCACGCACACACTCGATCTCGCTCTTGCTCTCAGCAGTTTGCTGCGTTCTCACTGTGATGTTGTTCGGCAGCCGTAGTTCTATAGCACTTCTCACTTAGCCTTTAAACTACAGAGCCTCAGTAGAGCACCAGGTTCTCAGTCGTCACACGGAAACATTGATATACAGACACACTAACGGATTGCTAGATGACCTAGGCGTCATCGCTTTCACCAAAGAGGGCTTTCAGTCACGTACAAGAGCATTGAATGAATGTCGACAGGAAACATACACAACTAAAAAAAGAGACAGAGAAATGATTTCCCAAGGACATAGTTGTTTGTGAGGTTAATGCGAAGTGATTGCTTCAGACCTCACACGTCTCCCAGACTTAGACATTCCGTGCCTCTCGTCTGGTCATCCATCAGTTTGTTCAGGCTTTTGAAGATACTTAACCTTGGTGTTAATTTTTATTCCCAAATTAGTATGACCACAAGCTCTGAGCCCGGTCTTGCATCAAGACGAAGGCAGCACAGTGAGCTACCACCGCTCCCTGCTTCTCTGTGTAGCGCCGCAAAGAAGAGACGGAACAGTTAATTGCATCTAAGCCTCAATTAGTCAACGCTCCATCGCTTGCTCACATACACACACACAGACAGAGAGAACTTTCACAGCGGAAACATCAGATGCACGCTTGCTTGCACCATTAATCTTTAATGCTAGGGGGAGACAGATGTGCCTAGCTGCAGTGCGTGTTGTATGAAATCAGAGTTGGTGTGAGCTGCGAGCGGAGTGTGGTTGGAAACTGGTGTCTCTACAAACATGCGTTATGTCGTGTCTCTACCTGTCCATTTAAATGTGCTTTAGCATGTGTCCATAATACTTTGGTCCATCTACACACACACACACACACACACACACACACACACACACACACACACACACACACACACACACACACACACACACACACACAGCTCTATTGAGCCATGCAGCTGTGTGTGTGTGTGTGTGTGCGCCCGCACGCTTTGTGTGTACCAACACATACGGCTGGTTTAACAATGTGTTACTGACGTGGTTCTCTTTATGTGGGTCAACTCAGAGACGGAGAGAAGACGTGTTAATGGAGGAACGGAATAAACTGAGAGCATATAGGCGTAAAATGCAGACCTCTTTACTCATGCTGATTAATCTCACACAACTGTATCCTTCGTGCTTTTCTGGGTCTCTCTCCCATTCATTACACTGACTCCCTATACTGGATGATCTGCCATGGCTGGAACAGGGCAAAAATGGGGCTAGCATGCAGGCGGTATCGCTTGATTTAGATGTCTGAAGTGGTTACTCTGTGAGGTAGGCCAGTCAAGTCACTACACATGGTCTCCCGAACACAGATCAAGCCTACTCCTAGGATTTAAAAGCATGCTCCGTAGAGAATCTCCAATTAAAGTGTTTTTAGATCAGGAATAGGCCTCCGGTAAACCGCCCTCGGTGTTGAGCATTCAGACTTGTGTTGAATCTAGAGGCCCTCCTTGTTGGAGGAAGGGCTGGGTCCGGTCAGCCTGGGTTGTGGTGTTGTTTTGATGGTCAAAGGGAGGCTCCTGGCCCTCTAGCTGGGTAATTAGGGTTGCATCCCAAATGGCACGCTATTCACTACGTAGTGCACTACTTTTGACCACAGCCCTATTGACCACGGCCCATAGGGCTCTGGTCAAAGGTAGTGCAATACATAGGTGATAGGGTGCCATTTGGGATGCACATTTAATGTCTTCTCTTCTAGCGGGGTGGCGGTGGCAGGGTTTCCGCTAGCTTGTTAGCCTCAGCCATCCATCCATCAGCAGGTCTGAGGCAGCGCCATGATACAGCTGTGCTGTCTGTGGGCAGGCGGGTAGTAGAGATGCGGTGAATACTGAAGCAGCTCACGATGTCGGGAACGGAAAGGTGCTTCCGTTCAGATAAGTATTTTGTACAGTCACGTCCACTTTCCGTCCCATGTCCCACCCACGCTCCATAGTTCACAGTGAGGCGCCCTCCTCATCCTTCGATAGAAACCTACATGACAGTTAGAAGGTTCTTCCACGTACCAGATGACATGGTTTATATCTCAACCCCAAGTGTAGTGTCCTGTTGCCACTCCAGATTGTCTGCAGGCCCCACTTTACTACCCCAGAATTTCTCCAGCGCCCACTTTACTACCCCAGATTGTCTCCAGTTCCCACTTTACTACCCCAGATTGTCTCCAGTTCCCACTTTACTACCCCAGAATTTCTCCAGCGCCCACTTTACTACCCCAGATTGTCTCCAGTTCCCACTTTACTACCCCAGATTGTCTCCAGTTCCCACTTTACTACCCCAGATTGTCTCTACCTCCCACTTGACTACCCCAGATTGTCTCTACCTCCCACTTGACTACTCCAGAATTTCTCCAGCGCCCACTTTACTACCCCAGATTGTCTCTAGCTCCCACTTGACTACCCCGATTGTCTCAAGCGCCCACTTTACTACCCCGGATTGTCTTCAGCCTCCACTTGACTACCCAGGATTGTCGTCAGCCTCCACTTGACTACCCCGGATTGTCTCCAGCTCCCACGTTACTACCACAGATTGTCTTCAGCCTCCACTTTACTACCCCAGATTGTCATCAACCTCCACTTTACTACCCCAGATTGTCATCAACCTCCACTTTACTACCCTAGAATGTCTTCAGCCTCCACTTTACTATGCCAGATTGTCTCCAGATCCTAGCTACCTTACTACCCCTACATCAAATGTGTCAAACAAGCCAATTCAATCTGGCACAAATAGTTTTTCCCCAGAAAAAACCCCATCTCAGTCGACATTTAAATGTGACCCACCACCTTAATTCGGACTTATGTAGGAACATTTTTAATTTAAATTTGTATTTTTTTACATTGGATAAAAGTAGAGACTCAGAGCTAGAAAATTGTATACCATATACTGCAGTTGAGGAATAATGGAACATAATTCTGCTTTGAAAGTTGATAAACTTGTAACCTCACTTTTGAGAAAATGGCTGTTGAATGTTTTGGTACGCTTACTGGAGAGCTCTTCTTTGTCTACACCCATTCAGCATCGTTCACACCCTCTTAAGCCTTAGCCCCACCCATCTCTAATGATTCACATGTGAGGCCATGTGCTAAACAGAGTGAGCTAAACAATGAACCATAATGCCAACCCACACTACTAGCAATACAAACCGTGCATGAATCTGCAGGTAGCTCAAGCTAACCAACTAGGTTCAGTTTGCTATTTAGCTAACATTAGGCTATAACTAGCAATGCAAATAGCTTTCTGAGATACTAATAAAATTACTACACAGATCATACACGTAACGTTAGCTAGCGAGACAGCCAGCTAACATTAGCTAGCTAGCTAACAGTACGTTTTAACTTGCAATGAAAATGACTTTCTGACAAAATTACAAAGGAATAATATCTGAAAATGTATCTAGACTCTTACCAGTATACATAGATGAACGCTTCTCCCTCTCTGTCATGGATACCATGGTTGCCCTTAGTTTGAAGATGTAATCCGTAGACAGATGTTTTATACAACAGCCTTCTGTGTTCTCTTTTCGACTCCCTCCTCATTTGCAATCATACTCTGCTTCCACTGGGCCTTCCACTGATTTCAAAACTTGATCAACTTCTTCCGTGACAACAACACTGTTGATAGTCATTTATTCCCCGTAACTGTCATCAGAAGACTCTACATTGTCTTGTTCAATGAAAATGTTTTTACCTAAATGAGGGATTTCTTAATCTTCTGAGTCAGAGAGAGTCAGCACGGCAAGATCGTCCTCCAGAAAGTAGTCCATCACACATTTTTCCGTCTGATCTTTGTCGATAGTTGCTGTTCAATTCAGGGCAGCAATGTTGAGAGCAGTAGCAACACTTTTGCAGTTCAGTTCTCTATGATATATTTCAAAAAAGCCTTGGTAGGAAGAATTATCCACACATACTGAGCAGCTCATGTTATAGACAGAAGCCTGCTACATGGCAGACCAATCCGACCTCATCTCTCGGCATGTCCAGCCCAACTATTATATCAGCCAATCATGGCTAGCGGGAAGGTTCTTGGCTTTTTCCATGGCACAACCAACTAGTCTAACAATTGTATTTGTATTTACAGATGGCATACACCTTTTTATGTTCCAGAATTTTTTTTTGCCAAATAACTCATTTTGGTCAACAACAAAAAAAGTTTTACTGTCAAATGTCTTACCTGTGAAGTAGTGATGTGCGAAATACACCTAGCTGTGTAGAATTGATAATGGACCTACTACAATTATAGTCTCTTCACTCTACCCAGCTTGCTAACAGTCATTAAAAAAAACTAGACAGTCAGGGAACCATGAAAATTCCAAAAGCGATGGATGGATAACTATTTTTTTATATATATTTTTTTACACATTTTGACCTCCGGACCTTGGTGAAGACTGAATGTGTTATTTCATAGTTTTGATGTCTTCACTATTATTCTACAATGTAGAAAATAATAAAAATACAGGAAACCCTTGAATAAGTAGATGTGTCCAAACTTTTGACTGGTACTGTATGTCAGTTGTTAATAAACACAGAACTTTCTACCTCGTTTAAAATGAAATACTAGACATGTGAGGTAAATAAATCCACTATATTCTAAACATGTGGTGATTGAAGAAGGCGTAAAGATACAATATAATGTATGCATTTTCTATTTAATTATGTGGGGATAATTATGCCTGCACTTTGTTTACATTGTGTGGGTCGCTCAGTGTGTACTGTGTGTGGGCTGTGGGTATGGCTGTGTTTGAATGTGTTTCTCTGTGTTGATGTGTGAGTTCCTGTGTCCTCTCTCCCCTCAAGAGTAGGATGCAGTGTTAGTGTGTGTTTCTCTGTGTTAATATGTGTTTATGTGTTCTCTCTCCACCCTCCAGAGAAGGAGACATTCCTGAGTTCATTCGTCCTGAGGGATCTGCTACCATCATCGTTGGGGAGTTACTACCGATACACAGGCTCTCTCACCATCCCGCCCTGCAGCAAGGTGGTCGAGTGGATCATCTTATCCAGACCCCTTTTCCTCTCCCACTCACAGGTCAGTTACACATGCACAGACACATACACACTATCATCCCACTGTTTCTATATACCCACCTACTCCTCCCCTATTCCCCTACTCCCCTCCTTCTCTCCTCCTCCTTCTCTCCTTCCTCCTCCTTCTCTGTGTATCAAACATTATAGTCCAGGTAGCAGGTAATGGACTCTAACAGATATTTATGTAACTTTCAAAATTCTTTGTCAGTTTACAATTGTACAATTTATGCTCCCCACGTATAAAAACTGCTGGAAAGCCCCGAATGCAATATTGTCATTTTTATGACTCACACGGTGGAGGGACACATTGCCTGTAGCCTACTGTACATGGTGGATGAACATATTGCCTGTAGTCTACTGTACATGGTGGATGAACATATTGCCTGTAGCCTACTGTACATGGTGGAGGAACATATTGCCTGTAGCCTACTGTACATGGTGGATGAACATATTGCCTGTAGCCTACTGTACATGGTGGAGGAACATATTGCCTGTAGCCTACTGTACATGGTGGAGGAACATATTGCCTGTAGCCTACTGTACAATGTGGAGGAACATATTGCCAACATACAGTTGTGGCCAAAAGTTTTGAGAATGACACAAATATAAATTTTCGGCCTCCCGGGTGGCGCAGTGGTCTAGGGCACTGCATCACAGCGCTAGCTGCGCCTCCAGAGACTCCGCGACCGGGAGGTCCGTGGGGCGACGCACAATTGGCCTAGCGTCGTCCGGGTTAGGGAGGGTTTGGCCGGTAGGGATATCCTTGTCTCATCGCGCACCAGTGACTCCTGTGGCGGGCCGGGCGCAGTGCGCGCTAACCAAGGGAGCCAGGTGCACGGTGTTTCCTCCGACACATTGGTGCGGCTGGCTTCCGGGTTGGAGGCGTGCTGTGTTAAGAAGCAGCTTGGTTGGGTTGTGTTTCGGAGGATGCATGGCTTTCGACCTTCGTCTCTCCCGAGCCCGTACGGGAGTTGTAGCGATGAGACAAGATAGTAATTACTAGCAATTTGATACCACGAACATTGGGGAGAAAATGGGGTAAAATAAAAAAAATAAAAAAATATCTGCTGCCTCAGTTTGTATGATGGCAATTTGCATATACTCCAGAAAGTTATGAAGAGTGATCAGATGAATTGCAATTATTTGCAAAGTCCCTCTTTGCCATGCAAATTAACTGAATCACAAAAAAAAACATTTCCACTGCATTTCAGCCCTGCCACAAAAGGACCAGCTGACATCATGTCAGCGATTCTCTCGTTAACACAGGTGTGAGTGTTGACGAGGACAAGGCTGGAGATCACTCTGTCATGCTGATTGAGTTTGAATAACAGACTGGAAGCTTCAAAAGGAGGGTGGTGCTTGGAATCATTGTTCTTCCTCTGTCAATCATGGTTACCTGCAAGAAAACATGTGCCGTCATCATTGCTTTGCACAAAAAGGGCTTCACAGGCAAGGATATTGCTGCCAGTAAGATTGCACCTAAATTAACCATTTATCGGCTCATCATGAACTTCAAGGAGAGCGGTTCAATTGTTGTGAAGAAGGCTTCAGGGCGCCCACGAAAGTCCAGCAAGCGCCAGGACCGTCTCCTAAAGTTGATTCAGCTGCGGGATCAGGGCACCACCAGTACAGAGCTTGCTCGAGAATGGCAGCAGGCAGGTGTGAGTGCATCTGCACGCACAGTGAGGCGAAGACTTTTGGGGGACAAACTGATATTCAGGGACAGACTGATATTCCGTGAAAAGTACAGGGATTGGACTGCTGAGGACTGAGGTAAAGTCATTTTCTCTGATGAATCCCCTTTCCGATTGTTTGGGGCATCCGGGAAAAAGCTTGTCCGGAGAAGACAAGGTGAGCGCTACCATCACTCCTGTGTCATGCCAACAGTAAAGCATCCTGAGACCATTCATGTGTGGGTTTGCTTCTCAGCCAAGGGAGTGGGCTCACTCACAATTTTGCCTAAGAACACAGCCATGAAACTCCCCAGACCTTAATCCTATTGAGAACTTGTGGTCAATCCTCAAGAGGCGGGTGGACAAACAAAACCCCACAAGTTCTGACAACTCCAAGCATTGATTATGCAAGAATGAGCTGCCATCAGTCAGGATGTGGCCCAGAAGTTAATTGACAGCATGCCAGGGCGGATTGCAGAGGTCTTGGTAAAAGAAGGGTCAACACTGCAAATATTGACTCTTTGCATCAACTTCATGTAATTGTCAATAAAAACCTTTGACACTTATGACATGCCTGTAATTATACTACAGTATTCCATAGTAACATCTGACAAAAATATCTAAAGACACTGTCTAAAGACACTATAGCAAGCTAACGTTAGCAGCTGCCTCTTCAACAAGAAGCAACTGTGACAACATTGATTTTAAGATTAAAAAAATATATATATACCTCCATTGAGCAAAATCCACAATCCACCCCTCCAAAGAAAGCATGGCTCTTGAGTTTCCCTGAAATGCCACCACATCCATGATCGGATCTACGACCGAAGCGTTGCGTTTCAGTTTAGTCCGCATAGAAAACTCCACCGGAACTTGGCCCATTTACCACAAAGTACAGCCCCCACAAACACCTTGAAAACCTACTCTATACAGTAACCTCCGTCGCAGCCAAAACTACTCTTTCCCATAGTACAAGCCTATCTATAGCAGGGTATCCCAAACTCTGTCCTCGGGCCCCCTCTGGGTGCACGTTTAGTTTCTTGCCCTAAACAGCTGATTCAAATCATCTAATCTTGACGATGGGTTGGTTATTTGAATCAGCTGTGTAGTGCTAGGGCAAGAACCAAAACGTGCACCCAGGGTGGTGCAGGCTTTTCAATTCCCTCTGACACCAGGTTGACTATTACGCACCAAACCAGGGCTGTTTAATGTCTTTGTACCTTATGTCCAACACTTGGATATACACACATCTATTGACATATCCACATATTATTTCCTCGAGTGTACAGTACATATTTGAAGAGCTCCGGACGAGATATGTCCATAAACTTGCAGCAGAGGACACATCCTTTGTTCTGTATTGGTTAGCGGGATGGAACGTATTGACTGTGTTCTGCAATGTTTTATGGCGTTCACAGATGGTCTCTTATGAATCTGTAATTCATTTCTCCGTGCGTCCATGATTCCAGCCGATCTTAATGTGTAGTCATTTCAGCGCTCTGTAGGAAATCAGTCAAAGCCATCCATGTCAGCAGATTGGCCCCATTGAAATGTTACACACTCCTCGGGCCAGTTGAGCGGAACAGCAGCCCATTCATGTCCTTTCCTTCAGGGACACCCCTTCCACCCAACACACACGCAAACGCACATAAACACACACACGCGCAACCACCCCTGCTCATGCCTTACTGAAGACCATCTCTCTCTCTCTCTCTCTCGCTCCCTCTCTCTCTGTGTTTAGCTGGAGGCGTTCTACTCCATCTTCACCACGGAGCAGCAGGACCATGTGAAGTCGGTAGAATACCTGAGAAACAACTACAGACCCCTCCAGGACCTGGATAACCGGGAGGTGTTGAAGTCTGCTGTTAAAGATGCCTGGCAGAGGGACCTGACCGACAACCTGGGACTGGGTACAGATGGCACCACAGACGCATCCAGAGGTACCACACTACACAGTCTCTTCTAGTCAGTCAGTCAGTCAGTCAGTCAGTCAGAGACGCCTGATTGACAGCCTGGGGTCAGACCCCCACAGCACCACAGACGCATCCAGAGGGACCACTACACCTGATCTGACCTTATGCTGACTCTCACTCTGTCACTCAGTCCCTGTCATTTTTCCATACCATGTATTAACTCATACTCACTCACTCACTCATACAGACTTTCAGTTATGTATTGCCTTTCTCTCTCTTTGGATAAAATAATTTTTTCTTGCTTTATTTTCCATCACAAACATTGTTAGTTGAGGCTCCGCTAAAACCGCTCGAGTCCATCCATCCAGAAAGGCTCCTGCCTCTTTAAACGTGGCCTCTCTCTTTGTTTTGAGTGTGGCTAGTAGAGAGAATTGATCAGGTGCGCTTGTGATGAAGTGGGAGCTAGCGCTGTAATGGGCTGCAGCAGTATTCATCATTAATATGCACACTAAAAATAAAGCCACACAAATTAAGTTGTGAAATTGCTTTTGTGGCAATTATGTCAGTTGAGGGGATGGGTGGAACAATTCCTGGACCAACAAACGTCTCTCTCTCTCTCTCTCTCTCTCTCTCTCTCTCTCTCTCTCTCTCTCTCTCTCTCTCTCTCTCTCTCTCTCTCTCTATATTATTAATGTATCTCTCATTTCTCTCTCCTCCCTCCCACTTTCCCACATTTCTATATTGTTCTCTCTCCCTTCTCTTCCTCTCATCTTTCTATCGCCATTTCCTCCTCCATTTGTCCCATTTTCTCTCTCCTCGCTCTCATACGACGACTCTGAACACAGGGTTTAGTATGAGGGAGCCGCTCTCCTCTGTGTTTTACTCCTCTCCTCCTCCTTTCTTCCTCTCTCCTCTCCTCTGCTCTGAATGTGGAGAGGTGTGTGTCTGCGCCCTCTTTTCTGGCTTGCGGATGATACGGTGAATGATGATTATGGTGGTTGATGAGGGTCATAATGCCCTCAACTGGTGAATGTCATGTGTAGTGTCGAGCTCTCGAAGCAGTAACAGAGAACTTCCATTAGGCATCAGTCACAGTGTGTTTCTCAACCTAACCATCTCTTTTTCATCCTCCCCACCTCTACTCGCTATGCCTTCTCCTTTTCCTTCTCTTTCCCTGCATGCCTCTCTTTCTCTCTCTCTCTCTCTCTCTCTCTCTCTCTCTCTCCCCCCTCACACCCCATCTCCATTTCATATTTTATACATCATATGTTTCCAGTGATTTAGAAAGTTTGCTTACAAAATAGTTGCGACATTTACCTGCTATGGTGCGTTTCCATTAAACTGCATTTCCATTGGTCTGATAAAAACAGCTGGACGTAATGATGTCACAACTAAAAAAATAAAAAATAAAAAACTTAGGCAAATTGACAGCATCCTGTATGGCTGCTCCCACCTATCTGTTTCATATCTCAGGAAGCCTGCAAAAGCCAGCACGGATAGAATACAAGATCTGACTAATATTTTCCATATTCTAATAATATCGCCACGGACCGTGCCATGGTGAAACTTGCACTCGTGTAGACCTGAAATAATTGGATGGTGAAACTTTTACCCAGCCAGCCAACCAGAAAAGCAAAGCAAGGCAAAGCGTTTCAGGGATTCTTGAAAGTCAAGTCAATCCTTGTCTTGCAAAGAAACGTAATTTTTTATAGCCTAGTTTTTTTTTAAATGGATTTAGCGACCAGAAGGTATTTAGAATGAAATGTGGAGTGGAGATTTATAGTTACGGGATGATCATGTGCCCCATGTACCTTTATTCTGCAATCATTATCAGTTTCCATCATCATTTGTCGCAATAAAAAAAAGTATACAAAAAAATCCACCCCTGTTAAACAGATAAAAATGTTGTCGATCTTTAGAACATTTCTCATATAGCTGCCGTTTCCATTACACATGCCGCAATCATTTACATTTAAGTCATTTAGCAGACGCTCTTATCCAGAGCGACTTACAAATTGGAAAGTTCATACATATTCATCCTGGTCCCCCCGTGGGAATTGAACCCTGGTCCCCCCGTGGGAATTGAACACACAACCCTGGCGTTGCAAGTGCCATGCTCTACCAACTGAGCCACAATGTTGTCTTTTTTTTTTTTTTTTATGCATTTGTTGAATAAACCCGACTATTCACACTACTTTTATATCATTTTCTCTGTAGTGGAAAAAGGGAGAAATCTCAGACAGACACACACCCTCAATAAAACACATAATGATATTTGATCCCTGTCCAGTGCCCATACTGTGGCCTACAGCACCACCTTGAGGTTATGTATAGTACTGCTCAAGGATTCCTTCATACACAGGAAATGGCAATGGTTACAGAATAGACAGCTTGCCTTACCATCAATGTAATAGTGGCTCCCCTTGAGTGATTCTGAATGTGTCTACTACTTCCTTTGAACCTGTATTTCTGTCTCTATGGTTTCACTGTTGCTGCCATTGAAAACCAAGCCTTGTGTTATCCAACTTGTACCGCTCAGAATATGTGTCATGATGTTCAATTTCTCATGTAAACAAAGTGGTATGGTTTTATTGCAGCCAGATAAGTAGTTGCGGCTCTTGTGGCTTGGGAAGCCTCCTCATTCATGTTTTCCTTTTCATGAGGAGGTTGTCTAAAGCTGTGTGTTGTCCTCCTCCAGTCTACAGCCACTGGTCTCTCCATCCATCTCTTTATTCCTCCACCCATCCATCTCTCCACTCCTCCATCTCTCCATGGCTCCAACACATCTATCTATCTATCAATCTCTTCATCTCTCCAACCCTCCATCTCTCTATCCCTCCTTCCTCCATCCCTCCATCCAGTACCCCAGAGACTGGTTGGTTGGACTATACCAGAGCCCTGTGTGTTAAGGCCTGGGGCCTAGTGTCTTTATGAGCGTATGTGTTCTTTCAGTCTGTTTGAAGCTACTCCTCAGGAAACCAACAGCTGGATGAGTCAGCAGTCAGACAGTAATAAAATATTGAGCTGCTCCTCAGGCTGCCTGCCTGCATCCCACGCACGTAACACACACACGCATTCATACAAACGCACGCACGCACACAAACACACACACAAACCTAACCATGAACCTAACCACTAACCCATTTCCTTAACCCTAATTATAACCCTGACTCTAATTGTAACCCTAAACCTACCCCTTAAGGTTAAAATAGCAGTGGTGTAAAGTACTTAAGTAAAAATACTTTAAAGTACTGCATTAGTCGTTTTTTTTGTGTATCTGTACTTTACTTTACTATTTCTATTTTTGACATCTTTATATTTTTATTTCACTACATTCCTAAAGAAAATAATGTACTTTCTACTCCAAACATTTTCTCTGACACCCAAAAGTACTCGTTACATTTTGAAGGATTAGCAGGACAGGAACATTTTCAATTCACGCATCAGTACTGGTCATCCCTACTGCATCTGATCTGGCGGAATCACTAAACACAAATGATTTGTTTGTAAATTACGGGTGTGTTCGTCAATTCAATCTGGCGCTCTGAGCATCCGTGAATTCAGAGCGTTGTCAGATTATTCGTTCGTATCGCTCTCGGAGCGTTCAGAGCGCACACTGGATGCTCTGGCCAAGGAGTAGCGTTGATTCAAGCGTTCTGACCTCACAACGGCAGTCAAGCACCGAAGCTATCATTGGCTAGCTTGCCAACTACTTCCAGACACAAATGAGAGAACACCTCACTCTGACCGTTTTACTCTGAGCTGGTTATTTTCAATTTCATGTTATCCAGAGCGTTGGTGACTGTAACTGTGCTGCTGGCAACCATTTAATTACACTTTTTTGCAGACGTTTACTGACACCGGCCGTATTCAAGGAGTGTTGAGTGTTGATAAATTAATCTGTTATTCTGCCCTCTGGCACACTCAGACGAGAGGGCTCTGAAATCGGAGTATATAGACAGAGCGAATTTACGAACGCAGTGTTGGAGTGTGCCCCTGGCTATCCATAAATTTAAAAACAAGAAAATTGTGACGTTTGGTTTGCTTAATATAATGAATTTGAAATGATTTCTACTTTTACTTTTGTTAAGTATATTTACAACCAAATACTTTTAGACTTTTACTCAAGTAGTATTTTACTGGGTGACTTTCACTTTTACTTGAGTCCTTTTCTATAAAGGTATCTTTACATTTACTCAAGTATGACAATTGGGTACTTTTTCCACCACTGTCCTTTGTCCTCATGGGGATGCGGGAAATTCCATGTTTTACTATCCTTGTGGGGCCTTTTTGGGATTTTAGGTCCCGATAAAGATAGAAGAACCACACACACACACACCGCTTGCCATCATCAGAACGGACTGCTATGATGTAAAAACAGCCAGCAGTCCGCCGCTCCGAGCAAGGCCTTCTATTTTTACCTGTTTGTTTGTCGGTGTCACCATTGCTTCATTTGTAAGAAAAACAAGCCCCTCAAGGCTCTCTCTTCTCTCTCTCTCTCTCTCTCTCTCTCTCTCTCTCTCTCTCTCCCCGCTCTTCTTATATATCTCTCTCTCTCTTCTATCCTCTTCCACCCAGGGTGGTTTTTATGTGACTTATGAGTCATTTGTTTACCTTTTTTCTCCTCTCTCAATCCATCCCTCTCCTCATTCTCCCCCCCTCGGTCCCTCTCCCTTCCTCACCAGTCTGCAGCAGTGCCCCGGTCAACATGAAGATCCAGCCACTGAACGGCACTGCCCTGGTGGTGAGCTGGCAGCGCCCGCTAGTAGTTTACCACCCGCCTATCACCAGCTTCATGGTCTCCTACAGCTGGGTGAAGAGTGATGTGGCCTACGAGAAGACCTTCACCAAGACTGGGGACCAGAACATGGTGAGACACAGATAGACAACACTGTGCAGTTTAAAAGATAACACGCGTTTTCCCTGGTAAGAAACTATTCAGCTGCCGTACTCAGGACCAGGAGTTTTCACTAATCTTGTGGTCTGACCAGGAACAACTCGGTGTCCTAGTTATAGCCCATAGTTAGGTCCTGGTCAGGTCAGGTCGACCAGAAAAAAACGAGTGTGTCTGTCAGTCGGTCACAGTCACCTGGCTGGAAATAGACACTCCAAGCCTGTCTCACACACACTGCACTGATGACTCCCACTGTGATGTTTCTGTTGGTGGGCTCAACTCCCTCCAGTGTCAGTGAGAGGTGAGATGGACACTTCCTCTGTCTGATACGGTGACTATAATCTGTGAACTGGGTGAAGTCATGTTTTTTATTTTTTAAAGACATCATGGCTGTCTGCTTGTTGATATATTTCCTGCCCTCACATTAGTTACTTGGATGTGTTGATTATTTAGACATGCCAAATGGAGACTAAAGCGCCCAACTCTGATGTCTTTCATCCTCTAAAAATATGTTTTGAGATGAGGCCAGACAGAGGAGGCTTTGAACGATCATTTCATTTAAAAAAACAAACATACACAGCAGGAGAGACGCTGTCTGAAGAGAGACGATGCAGAGACATTTCCTTGACATCCATCTCTCTTTGGCTACACTCAATCACCACCATCTCTCTCTCTCTCTCTCTCTCTCTCTCTCTCTCTCTCTCTCTCTCTCTCTCTTCCTTTGCCAAGTCCCTCCTTCTCCTCCCTCTCGTCAGCCCCCTCTTTCTATTCTCTGCCCACTTAATTTTCATTTTTATTTTCAATCTCCGTACCCGGACCCCTTTATCAGGGTCACATCAGGGACCCGCAGGCTTCCTGCAATCACAATTGAATCAA
This sequence comes from Salvelinus namaycush, assembly GCF_016432855.1. Lineage (NCBI taxonomy): Eukaryota > Metazoa > Chordata > Actinopteri > Salmoniformes > Salmonidae > Salvelinus > Salvelinus namaycush. Next base: position 39,722,793 of record NC_052308.1, read on the forward strand.
TTGAAAACCACTCAAGCCCTTAGTTTCACTTCCCCCTTCTCTCATCTCCCCTTCGGCCGATGCAATAACCTTCCATTCTGGAGACCATCTCTAATAGAATTAACTTTAACCAGAGTGGCTGCTGCTGCATCAGACAGTGAGGGATAGGTACGTTTCAGTTTCAGGCTTTATTAGTCATATGTGGTGCGGGGAAACGCGTGGTATACATCGTCCAACGAAGTGCTTACTTCTCCGCCACGCAACAACATGAAGAAATCATAGAAGGTAAGAATACGTACATAAAGTAAATGGCTCAGTAGAATAGAATAAACATTTTAGCATAAGTATAATACAGGAAGGCACAATTTATTGTCCAATTTTTACACGTGTATTGGGGAAGGGGGGGAGGGGGGGCATGTGTATAAACTGAGCAGTATAATACGAGTCTGGTAGCAGCAGTTGTGATGTGTGTGTAGCATGAATGTATATGTGTGTGTGTGCGCGTGTGCGTGAGTGCATGTGTGCTAAGGTGCGGAGAATCAGAGCAGGTGGTCAGTCCAGTTCAAGTGTTCAGCAGTCTGATGGCTTGTGGATAGAAACTGTCTCTGAGCCTGTTGGTATTGGAGCATGAGGTCTGATACCATCTGCCCGACTGTAAGGTTGTGGACAGCTTGTGGCTGGGGTGTGGGTTCCTTGATGATGCTGTTTCGAGTAGATGTCCTTGATGGTTGGGAGCACGGTCCCAGTGATGTACTGGGCCGTCTTCACCACCCGCTGGAGGGCCTTGCGGTCTTAAGGACACAGTGAGGGGTACGTGAGAACACAAAGAGGGGTAGGGGTTAGGTGAAGATAAAGCAGATGCTATAGATCCCTAACATGGCTGTGAGCTGCCGGTATTGACACTCACGGATTGTAAATCATATGTGAATTGTTTCCTTAGGCCTTTGATGTACTGTAGTGTGGCTAGCCCATATCTACAGGTCTCAGTGGCAGTTTGTCTTCTTGACTCTCGTTCTCTCTCTCTCGCTGTGATCAATTTACAGAAGGCGGTGATAACCCACGTGTCTTCAGACATCCTGTATCTGTTCAGAGTCCAGGCGGTGTGCCAGAGAGACCTACGCAGTGACTTCAGCCAGACACTGCTCTTCAGAGGTAATCACACCACACACCATAACACAGCATATAGAGTACAGCCCTATGAATGGAGTCACATAATCCTAACCTCCAAATAATCTTGACCTTCAAAATGATTACAGTTACTTTAATACTAACAGCAGACACTTGTCTTTGTTTCAAATGCATGTCTAACGTTTTCCTCTGTTTGCTATTCCAGCTAACACCACCAGGATATTTGAGGGAACACGGATAGTGAAAACTGGAATGGTGAGTGAAGTGGACATCATTTGTGTTGTCCAGACGATGGCGACATAGTAATTTATTTTGTGATGTGCCAGCATGATTTGATATGATGTGATACTGACTATCTCTCTCTGTCTCTCTCTCTCTCTCTCTCTGTGTGTGTGTGTCTCTGTCTCTCGCGCTCTCTGTCTCTGTGTCTCTCCCTCCCTCCCCCAGCCCACTGTCTCCCCAGCCTCCTCGGCAGACATGGCTCCCATAAGCTCCGGATCCTCTACCTGGACCTCCTCTGGCCTCCCCTTCTCCTTCGTCTCTATGGCTACAGGGGGCATGGGCCCCTCGTCCAGCGGCAGTCAGGCCACGGTAGCATCGGTGGTAACCAGCACCCTTCTGGCCGGCCTGGGCTTCAGCGGAGGGGTCATCTCCTCCCTGCCTGGCTCTCTCTGGCCCACCCAGGCCCCTGCAGCCAGCCCTGGGTCTAACCCCGGCCCGGGTCCCAGCCGCCAGCCTGCCCAGCCCCAGGCCTCCACCGAGCCCCCCACAGCCCCTCAGGGTGGTTCTGACACGGACACCCCCACAGAGGAGGAGGCGGCGGGGGTGGACAGGGAGAACGAGGCGGAGGAGGGAGAGGGAGAGGAGGATGAAGGGGAAGACGACAAGAGGAGGAAGAAGAATAACAAGACAACGCCTGATGAGGTGGAGATGCATCTAAATGACAGTGTGGTCAAAGAGCCCATTTCCGCCCTCACCCCCACAGCCACAGCCAAAGAGAAAGGACAGGGGCAGGGAGAGCCTGTTGCTAACAGCACCACAGTGCCAATAAGTGGAGGGGAGGACCAACTGGTCAGAGTTGACAGTAACACAGGGCCCACTGTGGAGCCAAAGAACGACACAGCAGAGAGAGAGATACAGATTCCCCAGAGCCCAACAAGCTCCCCAAAGACTAGCGGGGAAGAGAAGAGCCTTTGGCCTTTCTCTGTCCACACTGGTGAGTAGAACTCTCTGTATAGCCCAATCTTTGGAACAAGGGGCAGATTTTAGCAATAAGACCCAAGGGGGTGTGGTATATGGCCAATATACCACGGCTAAGGGCAGTTATTTTTGCACGACGCAAAGCAGAGTGCCTGGAATACAGCTCTTAGCCGTGGTATTTTGGAAATATTCCACAAACCCCCGAGGTGCCTTATTGCTATTATAAACTGGTTACCAACGTAATTAGAGCAGTAGAAATACATGTTTTGTCATACTCGTGCTATACGGTCTGATATACCATGGCTGTCAGCCAATCAGCATTCAGAGCTCGAACCACCAAGTTTATAATCCTCTTTTTAGCACTTGAGATATGCTTCACCATATTTAAACCTGTATAATGTCATTTTAGTTTTCTGGATCCCACTTCTCCCTTCTGCAGCTTGTCATATTAAACTGTCTGTGTTTTTATAGATGTGCATATCAACAGTAAATATGAGACAGGCACGGGCACATTTGAAACATTCGCCTTGGAATCAGCTCCTGCTTCAGTATGTGGCAATGCTATATTATAGCCAGAGACAAATAGCTCCATTTCTGAGTGCTACCATAATACCACCCAGAGAGCCCTAGAGAAAGTAATGGAACTATTCTACAGCCTGAGGGGCCATTACCTAGCCTGGGGGCCATTAGTTTGGGGCATTCTCTGAGGCATATTTCAGGAACAAACTGCCTGCTTGCCTGACTTCCCGCCAGGGAGAAAACAGAACGTAGGAACTAGTGTATTTGTTTTATGAATAACAATGTGTTTGTGGATGCTCCATCATACATTTCCTTATTCCTCCTGAATTAACGGATCCATTTAGTTGAGTCGTGCCCCCGGCCTGAAGGTAAACCTAGTCACTTGCCCTCCTGATGAGTCCGACTCACTCAAATTGTCTGTAAATGTATAAATATAGATTATATATTTTTTTTTTTACGTAGAGCTGAACTCATTTTTTGTTCTGAAGTGGAACTGGTTGTTTGATGGCTGAGGTATCCCTGAGTGGCCCAAATAGTCGGAATAATCTCAGGTGGATTTGTGTTTTGTGTGAAAGTGTTTGTTGTGTTTTGTGTGAAAGTGTTTGTTGTGTTTTGTGTGTTATAGTGTTATTTATGTGTTGAATTGTTATGTGTGTTAAAGCTAAAATCCTTAATTGCTACAACCATTTTTGGACTTAATTATGATTTTGGGATTTAATGATATATATATATATATATATATATATACCCATTGATTCTTGAAGAATATAAGTTATAAATACGTCATGAGTTATTATTATTAGAAAAAAATGTTTTACTTTTAAACAGTCACAAAGTTGAATGGCTGTAATGGGAGAAAACAACTGAGGATGGATCAACAACATTATAGTTCCTCCACAATACTAACCTAAATGACAGAGTGAAAAGAATACAAATATTCCAAAACTCGGATCCTGTTTGCTAAAAGGCACTAAAGTAAAATTGCAAAAAAATGTGGCAAAGAAATGCACTTTATGCCCTGAATACAAAGTGTTATGTTTGGGGCAAATCCAACACAACACATCACTGAGTACCGCTCTTCATATTTTGAAGCTTGGTGGTGGCTGCATTATGTTATGTGTATTCTTCTCATTGGTAAGGACTAGGGAAGGTTTTTTTCCGGATAAAAAACCCCGGGATAGAGCTAAACACAGGCAAAATCCTAGAGGAAAATCTAGTTCAGTCTGCTTCCCAACAGGTACTGGGAGACAAATTCACCTTTCATCAGAACAATAACCTTAAACACAAGGCCAAATATACACAGGAGTTACTTACCAAGATCGAGAGCCATGCGTCCTCCAAAACACGACCCTGCCAAGCCGCACTGCTTCTTCCTTGCTTAACCCAGAAGCCAGCCGCACCAATGTGTCGGAGGAAACACCGTACAGCTGGCGATCGAGGTCAGCTTGCAGGTGCCCGGCCCGCCACAAGGAGTCGCTAGAGTGAGATGGGACAAGGAAATCCCGGCCGGCCAAACCCTCCCCTGGCCCGGACGACTTAGACTGCTGTGGCACTCGGGAGGCCCATGGCACCCATAACTACCAGGACCAGCACACACACCGCATGAAACCAAACCACAAAACATAAATAACGAAACGCAAAACATCCCACCCTCATCCCTGAATGGAGGACCTCAAACATTTTAGTGTACATTTGTGTATATATAATTATTCCAACACTCATCAATTCCCCTTCAGACAGCCACAGATCAACCCATCTTTCCCAATAAATCATCATTCTGCCATTTCCTCTCGCAATACATCCCTCCATTCTCCCTTGGTGTCTCACTAGGGACTTGAATCTCCCCACCTGCAACATTTCTGCTGAAATGTCCTCCAAAATAAACATTTTACCGAAGAGCACAAGGATTCTTCCTATTGACTGACTGTGGTCCTTCAAATACCTCATGAGTTTAGTTCTGTCATACCCCAACAGAACCCACAATATATGCTTGGTTTACTCCAATGTTTGTGACCAAGGTAAGTGTAAACAAACACTCTATAGCCTCAAAACATGGTAAAAACTAATGTTGATATCATGGATGGTCAGTCCTTGCACCCATAGCTATGTCTATGTATTTGAGAGTTATATTCTCCAGGCCAATCTCTCAGCTTTTTACCAAAACAGAGGCGGGGTGTCCACTTAGTTTATGTTTCGATTAAGGATTCAAGCTTTAAAGTGTTTTGTATGTAAATATGTTGAAGTGTTTTGTTTGTAAGTCTCCACCTCCATCCCTCCACCCCCACCCCTCCAGACAGGACCAGTGTGTCCAACATGACCCGCAGCCCTCACCCCGGGGTGGGCAGGATGGAGTGGATCGTCCCCCTGGTGGTGGTCTCTGCGCTCACTCTGCTCTGCCTCATCATGCTACTGGCTGTCCTGGTCTACTGGAGGTAAGATATTATACTATTACTGTGTGTGTGTGTGTGTGTGGGTTGGTGGGTGGTAGTGTCTCTCTTAACCAACCTTGCTTAATGAGCTCAGAAAAATTGTGTCTTTAACATTTGTCTGGTTTGCCACTATAACACAATGAAAGCCTTCTCAGGGCAGAAGATTGAGTTGCCCCATGTTGTCCTCTACTCCTCTCCTCCTCTCCAAGTGATCAGGGGTCCCTTTTATCTCCTCATCCCCACTGCTCTGCTCAGTCACAGCTGTCAATTAACCCTCTATAACTCTGTCACAGAAACAGATAGCCCTCCTTTCTCTCCTTTACCTAATCACACTGGCCCTTGGGCCTAGTGGTCCTCACAGACACGCACTCCTGTTCGGAGTGGGGTGACCTGTCCTCTTGCACACCGGGGACATCTACTTTCCTGGGCGCGTGCGCATCCGCCACCGGGAACCTACTTGGTGGAGGACGACTGCTTTTTTTGGCAGCCCTCCCTCTCATCCTCCCTTTCTCCTCCCTCCATTCCTCATACCTCTCTCCTCCCCCTTCCCTATCACGCTCATCTCTGCAGGGGGGGCAGCCCACAGGGGCCATGGTGCCGGGAGGGGGCCCAGCTGTGTGTTCATCTGCAGTGTGATGCCAACCACACGCACACACAAACACACACACACCACTCTCTTTCTCAACCCCAGTAATTACACAGGACAGGCTAATGACTGGATACACGTGCTGCCTACTGCAGCCTAATGCACTATACAACACAATGGATCATTACTTGAGCTCCGTGTATTATGCTTGATTTATTTATACACCCGCTCTGCCTTGAGCTGTTTAATAGGAGCAAAAGCTTGGCCGGATTTTATGATTTTTTTTACGATGGAAATGTAAGGTTGATGTGCTTTCTGAGTTCAATGTGTAACTATGGCTCCCTCTCACTGGTACTGGTGATGCCATTGTGAGAGTGTGTGAGAGAGCGAGCCAATGATGTGAATGTTGGAACGAGGAAAATAGAGGATGATCAGCTCCATGGAATGCTAATTGAAGTAATTAATACATCTGTGAGTGAGTGATATATCTAGTGAATGAGTGCCGTGTTGGTATGTGATGGGAGAGGGAAAGTAGCAGGGAGAGTAGCAGGGGGAGTGTGTGGGACGTGACAGCGAAAGTCTGTCTGTCTCCCTGTCTGGGCTGTGCTGGTGACGAGAGCTGACACCTCCCAGACAATGGCTTTCTCCCCTGAGGGAACAGGATCTGATGAAAGACCAGCTCGACCCGTTCACTCTCTCCTTCCTCTCCTCTCCTCTCATCCCTTTCACTCCCCCATCCCTGCTCGTTCAGAAGGGAAGGAGACCATCCAATGGAGGAGATTAAAATAGACTATTCAGAAAGCTATAGCTATTCATAATTGACGAAATGCATACATGGTCGTCATTAGCTCAGCGTCAATTTTTGTCTCTTTTTACTCCAGCGAATATGATGTGATCACGGATTAGATTACATTTATTTCACCGCGACACTCGATTTGATGTTTGTATTCGTCTTTGTGATCTGAGTTGTGTGTCAAAAGACAGTATTTGCTATTAAAGGGGAGGGCTCCATCTGTTTGGCTTGAGGATATGGTCATAGTTGGATCTCACAGATGTTTCACAGAGGTTTAACGGGGTAAACAATACATCTATATTTAACTCCGGTAGGAGAGAGGGATTCTCAGTAACCACTCAGAGTCAGGGGTTGCTAGGGAAAGAGGTGGACCAGGCTGTTTGGACTGGCGGATAATTTAGTCCAATGAAAAGGACTCATCCTTCTACCACGACTTCCTTCCATCTCACTCTGTCTATTTTTGAACGGGGGCCCTCTTCCCCAAGTATGGGAAGCGTTGAGAGTCCAGTGAGACAGTCTTCTAGTTCTATCCCTCCCTCCCTCTCTCGTTCCATCCGTCCCCCTTTCTATCTCTCTGGTGGGGTTCCCCCTCCCCCGGTGTAAGGCGAGGTGGTATTGAGAGGCTGGTTAGTTAGCTCGCCACACCACACATTCTCCCTCAGGGAGTAATTAGCCAGGGGGGCAGGGATTGAGGGGGACAAGGGTATGACGCAAGCTAGGGGAGACCCTCCCCTCATTTATTCAATCCCTCTCTTTCTCTTTCTTTCCCTCTCAATTCAACTCTCTCTCTGTCTTTCTCTCCCACTCACTCACTCACACTCGCTTTCTCTCCCTCTCTCTCTTCCGCGCTCCCTTCTTCTCTCCTTCTGCAAATGCCATTAGGCCACACTCCTGTTTTCTTTTCCTCCTCTCTTTCGACCAGAATGACCAGCATCTGCTCTCTCCTCTGCATCAAGTACCGGTAGGTAGGGGAACGTCACTAGACAAACTGGTAGGGGAACGTCAGTAGACAAACTGGTAGGGGAACGTCAGTAGACATACTGGTAGGGGAACGTCAGTAGACATACTGGTAGGGGAACGTCAGTAGACAAACTGGTAGGGGAACGTCAGTAGACATACTGGTAGGGGAACGTCAGTAGACAAACTGGTAGGGGAACGTCAGTAGACATACTGGTAGGGGAACGTCAGTAGACAAACTGGTAGGGGAACGTCAGTAGACATACTGGTAGGGGAACGTCAGAGAACATACTGGTAAGGGAACGTCAGTAGACAAACTGGTAGGGGAACGTCAGTAGACATACTGGTAGGGGAACGTCAGTAGACATACTGGTAGGGGAACGTCAGTAGACATACTGGTAGGGGAACGTCAGTAGACATACTGGTAGGGGAACGTCAGTAGACATACTGGTAGGGGAACGTCAGTAGACATACTGGTAGGGGAACGTCAGTAGACATACTGGTAGGGGAACGTCAGTAGACATACTGGTAGGGGAACGTCAGTAGACATACTGGTAGGAGAACGTTAGTAGACAAACTGGTAGGGGAACGTCAGTAGACATATCGGTAGGAGGAACCCAGATGGGAAAAGCTGGTGTATACGGAATGGACTTGTTTCTGTGTGAGTGCAGGTGAAGGCTCTGTGAGGTTAGAGAGGGACTCCTACTACTACTGCAGCACTCATTTTCTCCTTGCTGTCTGTCTTCCCCGCTCTCTCTCTCAAGCTGCTAGACACAGAATATGTTGGGTGACATTTCAAAAAGCCTCTGACAAAATGCAAGCTTCAGAGAAATACTTTAGAACAACTTCTCAAGACTAGCGATTAGCTAGTCATTGAGGGATTGTGCTTGTGTTTACATGTTGGAGGCAGAGAGGCTGCCAGGGCTGTATATAGTCCTGCTGTATTTAGTCTCTGCTGTGCGTTGCCTGTCGTCCGGCAGTGTGACTGAGGGGCCAGGGCTAAATGTAGCATGGTGTTTGTCACGGGGTCAGTGATGTTGCTTACCTGTTCCTAATGGTCAGCTCACTGTGTGTCTTTACAGGAGGTAGTTTGCGTGCGTGTGTACTTTTCCCCCTGTAATAGCAGGGTGTTGTTGTGTCTGGTGGTTGTCATCTACTGAGTCATAACTGTGTGACATCAGCAGGGTTGTAAATAGGGCTGGTTCTAACCACTCTGGGGCTTTCAGGTGTAGTTTAACTGCCAGCTCTGTCTTTGTAATTATATTCAGGGCAGTTCCATGAGAACAGAGTAACGCTGAGACTCCGATTTTTCATGTCAAGCAAAAACGAATGATTGAAAAGTTAAACACACCAAGGACTACTTTTTAACAATTTCCATGGACAATTTAAGAAAAACAGATTTTCTCGAAGAACAGTGCAGATGCAAAGTTTGGTAACAGACTGATGGCACAAACAGCACAAACCGTCATTCTGTTACCAAACTTTGCATCTTCTTCAAGTAAATGTGTTTCTGTAAAATGTTAAGTGGAAATTGTTAAGTGGTCACTGTCCATAGTTTGATTAACTTTGTATGGTTTGATTTAACTTTGCAATGATTGGTTTTTGTTTGACAACCGAAGTCTGCTTGCAAGCGCCCAGCCCACCACAAGGAGTCGCTAGAGCACGATGGGACAAGGAAATCCCGGCCAGGCCAAACCCTCTCCTAACCCGGACGGCGCTGGGCCAATTGTGTGCCGCCTCATGGGTCTCCCGGTCACATCTGGCTGTTACACAGCCTGGGATCGAACCCGGGGCTGTAGTGATGCCTCAAGCACTGCAATGCAGTGCCTTAGACCGCTGCGCCACTCGGGAGCAGAATGAAGATGTTTTAACCTGTCATTGATGGAGTGTTAACTCTCTCTGTGCTGTTTTGTGTTAGCTATCTCACAATGGTAAAAATGGGTTATAATTATGTAATTACAATGAGAACTGTGTAAGGGACGGACCAAGCAGTCAACGAGAGACATCTGAGTAGGGTGCAATGCAATTATTAGGCGGTTTATTTTCCTAAACTTGATGTGGTTTACAAAGTAAGAGAAATCTAAAACCATATTGCACAAAAAGAGAACTATACGGTCTGTAAATAGATAAAAAGAAAACTTGAATGTAAAAACAGATCTACAAAGCAGAACAGAGTAAGCAACTCAAATAAAGGTTTAACTGAAGCCATAAAGGTATGCTACGTTCATAACCAAGTGGGAAGATGGTAATTACCAGTTGTGAAGTCGTAAATAGCAGCATTCACATGCTTTGAACTTGCTGAGAAACATAGATTGGCTAATGGCCAACAAGCTGGGTCAACCATAAACAAAGAAAAATACAGCTATTATGTTTGTAAACAAACTATAATGTTCAAAAACCATATTAATGGGGCCGGGCCGGGCACATGCACGCTGACACGGTCGCCAGGTGTGCGGCTGGCTTCTGGGTTAAACAGGCATTGTGTCAAGAAGAATTGCGGCTTGGCTGGGTCATGTTTCGGAGGATGCACGGCGCTCAACCTTCGCCTCTCCCGAGTCCGTACTGGAGTTGCAGCGATGGGACAAGACTGTAACTGACAAGACTCGAGAGATGCGAAGGTCGAGAGCAATGCGTCCTCCAAAACACAACCCTGCCAAGCCGCACTGCTTCTTGGCACACTGTTTGCTTAACCCGTAAGCCAGCCTCACCAATCTGTCAGAGGAAACACCGTCCAGCTGGCAACCAAAGTCAGCTTGCAGGCACCTGGCCCGCTACAAGGAGTCGCTAGAGCGGAAATGAACAAGGAAATCCCGGCCGGCCAAAAACTCCCCTAACCCGGACGACGCTGGGCCAATTGTGCGCCGCCGCAGTCACGGTCGGCTGTGACAAGCTTGGGATCAAACCCGGGTCTGTAGTAACGGCTCAAGCACTGCGATGCAGTACCTTAGTCCGCTGTGCCACTCGGGACGCCCACAATGATTGGTTTTTGTTTAACATTTTAAAGTAAAAAAATATAAGTCAGTGTCACTCTGTTACCATGGAATTGCACTTCACCACTCTGCTGTTTTAACCTGTCACGGATGGGGTGTCAACTCTCTCGATGCTTTTTTGTGTTAGCTAGTTCACAGTGGTCAAAACGGGTTACAACGATCCATTTCCCCTCTGCTGGACAGAGGTGGTATCACCCAACCCCCCTGCCCCATTTAAAGATAATAGGACATGGCATTTAGCGGCACACCCTCTAACAAATACACCTGGCCACCATGCTGCAGACAAGGCACCAAAAAGAGTGCTGCAATTACTATTAGTATATGCAACAATTTAATAAAGTTATGTTTGTGAAGTTGGAAATCAAAATCACGTAGTCATTTTTTGTTTGGACACGAACTGTTTGGTGAAAATGAATGTTAAAGTGCGAAGGATGGGGATATTTAGCTGTGCTGATACATGTGGCCTCTTTCGTTGTGGTACTGATGGTACTCTGCATCATGTTCCTCTCTTCTGTGGTGTACTTTATGTTGGTTTAACTATTTCCTCTCCTCTGTGTCTGTCTACAGGAGGTTTTTCCAGACAGCTCACTTCTATGTGGAGGACAGTAGTTCTCCCAGGGTGGTGGCCAATGAGAACATCCCCGTCATCCCCATCCCAGGTGAGACATAACACAACCTAACACACCCTCAACTGGAATACACCCTGGGGTGAGTTTAGTTCGCGTCAACGTTTGCTACGTTTGCTACATTTTGTACTAAACAACACGTTTCCCCAAAACAGTGCCCACCGTTTTTTCAATAGCCTTTGAGGTATGTTTGCTCCATTTTGGTGGGTTTGGCAAGGTGTGGCCTGATCAATATGGGTGTGACCATTTGAAATACCACACCATACGATATTCGCCCTTGGGGCCACCATAGTCACAACATTTTTCAATTGGCCGTTCAGTAAATTACAGTTTCTGTTTCATTTAACGTAGCACACAGTTCTGAACATGCTCTCCCTTTCTGAACACACCCTCTAGCCTGAGGGCCAAATTCAATCAAACCTTTATGCAGTGTTGTTGTTTACAAACTATTGCCCACCCACTCCACACACACCTTATTCTAGAAGTGTCTACCTGGTAGAAAATGTAAGGTTTTTGTAGAACCTACAACCATTTGGTGATTTTATTTGTAGAACCTACAACCATTTGGTGACTATACTGAACAAAAATATAAACGCAACATGCAACAATTTCAAAGATTTTACTGAGTTGCAGTTCATATGAGGAAATCAGTCAATTGAAATCAATTCTTTAAGCCCTAATCTCTGGATTTCACATGACGGAGAATACAGATTATGCATCTGTTGGTCACAGATACCTTAAAAAAAAATGGGCCTTAGGATCTCGTCATGGTATTTCTGTGCATTCAATTTGGCATCGATAAAATTCTATTGTGTATTCGTTGTCCGTAGCGTATGCCTGCCCATACCGTAACCCCACCGCCACCATGGGGCACTCTGTTCACAACACTGACATCAGCAAACTGGTCGCCCACACGACACCATACACATGGTCTGCAGTTGTGAGGCCGGTTGGACGTACTGTCAAATTCCCTAAAACAATGTTGGAGGCAGCTTATGGTAGAGAAATTAACATTACATTCTCTGGTAACAGCTCTGGTGGACATTCCTGCAGTCAGCATGCCAATTGAACACTCCCTCAAAACTTGAGACATCTGTGGCGTTGTGTGACAAAACTGCACATTTTAGAGTGGCCTTTTATTGTCCCCAGCACAATGGGCACCTGTGTAATGATCATGCTGTTGAATCAGCTTCTTCATATGCCATACCTGTCAGATGGATGGATTATCTTGGCGAAAGAGAAATGCTCACTAACAGGGATGTAAACACATTTGTGCACAACATTTGAGAGAAATAAACTTTTTGTGAGTATGGAAAATTTCTGGGATTTTTTATTTCAGGTCATGAAACATTGGACCAACACTTTAAATGTAGCGTTTATATTTTTGTTCAGTGTAGATTGTACATGAAGTACAATTGGTAGGACTTGCTTTAACTCTTTAAAAGTATTTTTGTGGTAGAAGTTTTAAAAAGTTTTACTTTACTATTTAAAGCAAAGCAGTTACATATAGTCAAAATGAAATGTAGTAAAATAATTGGTCTGATTTACTTTGATAGACTACTATATCAATCTTATTAGTTTGGATTGTGGGGCAGTTGGATCAGAAAAATGTCTAAACTACAATTATTGCGTGTAAAAACTAAAAGAAGAAACACATAGGACAAACTTCAGTATAAATGAAGTTTGATTTTAGTTGAATGAACGTTTTATGCGTGTATTTGGGGAGAGAAATATGATTATGCATCTAGTAAGGACAGATCTTGAAACATTTTTTTGTGGTAGTTGAAGAACTATGTAGAATAGGTTTGCATGTAGACCTATTGATAGCTAGCTGTAGTTCTATCTAATAAATCAACTCTTTAGGGATAACAGTGGTCACTGAAAAGTACATTGGTCTGTTTGCTAGCTTGTTTTAAAGAATGTATCATTTTGAAATACCTTATAGTAGCATTAGTAATGGTGGTGTCTGGTTATAGTTGAAAAACTAGGTAGATGAAACGTTAGGATAGCCTGGTTGTGGTCAGTAGGTGTGGTCGGTAGTTTTAGTAAGTAGTTCTGTGGTTCAGTATTTGTGGTCAATAGTTGTGGTCAGTAGTTGTGTTCTGTTGTGGTCAGTAGTTTTGTGGTTGTGTTTACTAGTTGTGTGGTTGTGGTCAGTATTTGTAGTCAATAGTTGTGGTCAGTTGTTGTGTTCTGTTGTGGAAGTTAGTATAGCCTGGTTGTGGTGAGTAGGTGTGGTCAGTAGTTTTGGTTCAGTAGTTGTGTGGTTCAATAGTTGTGGTCAATAGTTGTAGTCAGTAGTTGTGTTCTGTTGTGGTCAGTAGTTCTGTGGTTGTGGTCATTAGCTGTGGTCAGTAGTTTTGTGGTTCTGGTCAGTAATTGCGTGGTTCAGTAGTTGTGGTCTGTAGTTAAGGTCTGTAGTTGTGTTGTGGTCAGGAGTTGTGAGGTCAGTAGTTGTGTAGTTGTGGTAAGTAGTTGTGTGGTTGTGGCCAATAGTTGGGTGGTTCAGTAGTTGTGTGGTCAATAGTTATGTGGTTGTGGTCAGAGTCTAAACTACAGTTGTTGCGTGTGAAAACTGAACGAAATGCGATGAGAAGTTATCGAGCAAAATATGAAGCAAGTGAGCGGAGACCGCTTCGCTCTATCCAATCAGGGCAGCAGGATCAATGTACAGTCCGCCCTTTTATTAGCAGACATTCAAACTAGCCAGTTGAGTTATTTAGAGCACGGGTCATGATCTTGAGGAGGAGGATGAAGCTAGTGAGCATTAGAAATCTTCTGGGAATTTGTTGCGCTATGAAGAGTTCTCTTCCTTCGAGGCACGTGTTGCTAGGTGAAACTTGCCTTGGCAGGCCTGCTCCCGCCGTGGCTAAAGCCAGTGTGAGAAACATGCTAACAAATGTTTATGCTATGAAACTAAATAAATACTCCACTCTGACCCCCACCACGTATTTGCTAGATTCATTATAGTGTTGATGGACAAAGCAAGGAAAGTGAACTTCAAAATGTGATGTAGTTGTATTTGAATTTGCAGCTGTTGTTGGTAAGAAATGAATTTGCTAGCTTCTGACATGACTTAATGATTCAATAATGAAAACAGTCGATGGGTTACTAACACATCTCTATCTATTGATTGGTTGAAGCTATTCCTACTGTGTTTTCAGATTTGAAAAATAGAGAAGTAGAGATTTCATACACTCTTAAGTTTTTGTCTGACTTGTTGGGGGAGTGGTCAAAACAGCAGTTATTTGATAAAAGTTGGGAAAAAATGCAGATTTTAATAGCAGAGAAGGAGACGAAGATGTCATACCATAGAACGTTTTGTCTAACTTGTTGGGAAAGTGCTAATTTTGGGGGGAGAAAGGCAAAGTGGTCAAAGTAGCTGGTTTGTGTCAGAAGTTGCATGGTTGCATTTACAGGGAATGGAAAGTTGGAAGTGATGATGTCACAATGGGACCTTTAGAATGTTGAGGAAATCCCATGAAAGTGGATGGAGGACAAAAGTACACAAAAATGTATAACTTAAAAAGTATTAAACATATCAGAACGTTGTATGTTAGCACACTGGTCCTGACCAGTCTACACGTTTTAAAGTTTGAAAGGCATTTATTTTGCTTCGCAAGTCCCACCTAACTATTTAGTCTAAATGCTGTATGTTCATCCTGGTTCTCCATCCCTCTCTATATTATTCCTGAAAATGATTCACTGTTCTCTCTAGCTATCGCGTGTACAATGTTGTATCTTTGAAGCTGAGCCGTTCCATGTGGTTAAGTCTTGTTGAGACAAGTTTTTCAATATCTGTTCTCTGCTCAGATTTAACATCTCTGGACAAGTGTAGACTAGACTGAGCATTTCATCTGAATGATCAATAACCATATGTAAGGAAGTCAACGGAGAGGAAGAACAAAGTCATCTGACTGGAAAACTAGCTCTGATACGCTCCCATGTGGTCTCATCATGGTGGATTTGATCATTTAGACTCACTAATTCAGTGAAAACTAGTGGCAATGTTTTTTTAAACATTTTTTATTTAACCTTTATTTTGACAGGGAGTCATTCTGAGACCAAAGACTATTTTTCAGATGAGCCCTGTAATTGCAAAAATATACACATATTACAAAAGCAAAACAGATATACAAAACACAATCAAAGAAAACAAACTTCAGTAAAAATGTCATCAGTCAGTCTGAATATCCCTAGAGGCACCAAAACATCCACTTTTAGAGAGTTTTGAAGATTATTCCACAAGTAAGGTGCAAAACAACTCAAATCTTGATCTTTGTCAGTCAGTATCTGCTCATGTTCTTGAAGATAGGATACATAGTGTTAGTCCAATACTTTTGATTGGGCCAATCTACCTCTGTTTTAGCTTGATTAAGTCTTCACTCAGCCACTCAACTACTCAGTGCATGTACAGGCGCTTGTGACTGCTCTATTAGGGGTGATATGAGAGGGTTCTTCCCTGGGAGACTTCAGAGCCCAGTGTACTGGCAGCTAGTCAATAAGATGGTAAGAAGGCTGTGGCGTGCGTAGTGCATACCGTTCCTTTAAGAGAGCAGAGAGACTCTTCGAGACTAAGGCACGACAGCCCATTTCCAAGCTCTGATGGTTCACTTAAAGAATACAGCTGATGTCTGTATTGACTCCATCCATTCTGCTTTTATTGTCTCTCCTCTCTCTCTCTCTCTCTCTCTCTCTCTTTCTCTCTCTCTCGCTCTCTCTTTCTCTCTCACATGTGCTCTCTCTGGAGACGAATTGCTTCTTTCTGTACCGTCAAGTCTGTATACCAGCTCAGAGAACAGTGTTAAGTGGGTGTTGAGGTTTACGAGTGGGCTTTATAGAACAGTGATTGTTTTACAGCTTCTGAAATGCTAAATCCATCCCCCCACTGGAAGGTTATGTGACAGCGGTTTAATTAGGAAGAGAACAGGCAGAAGGAGAGCGGGCTGCTGATCTGGTGTGTTTGTGTGCATGCACGTGCATACATCTTCATTCCCCCTTTCATCATATCCCTTCTTGTTAGATTCTCTCCTGAATAAAGAGATGCAAAATGTGTGCACATCTGCAGAGGTTTAGTAAATCCAAATTGGCCCATAGTATTTTAATCAACTCCATTGATTAGTTTACAAATGTAAGACAGTTGACAAATGAAGTGAGTCAGGGAATGCCTGCCTGCCAGTGGTCCCATCTGTGTATTGGCTGTAATATGGATGTAACAACACACACACGCAGCAGCAGACAAACCCAGCAGCTGGTTGCTCTTTCCTGAACACACACACACACACACTTTGTCCTGATGGCTCTTTCTGTGTGACAGTGGCCACCTCATCCCCATCATATCCCCTCACTAATGGGTAATTTGGGACTGATGTGGCTCATCTGACACAGATGCCACCACCTCTAAACACCCACATTAGACAATTATGGCTTTGTCCGCTTGTCTCGCTATGGTGTCATTCACACCGCTCTGTGTGACATGGCTAATATGTGTTCTTCTCAACATAAACTACAACAAAACTAGCTGCGTCCACAGAATTATTATTTTTTTTTATCTGTGAGGATGTCAGTGGGGTCTGATGTGTGACGCGCGTGCTAATCAATTCATTACTACTGGGGTTGTTACTAGTCTCAGTGGGACGCTGTGTGGAATTTTCTGATTTAAGACCAGTTTCATGGACAGGGATGACCTGATCCTAGATCAGCACTCCTACTTTGTCCCCATATACAGTATGTTGTTCCCTGAAAGTGTCTGTGGGAGAGGCAGTGAACACAGATCGCTGGTTAATTTATCACGCGGTGCCACACTAGTGGAGAGCAGTGACACGTTGTAATGTACCTCTGAGAGATAGATACAGGCTGAGGGGACATCAATATACTTGGCCTTTCATTAGTCAGTCTGAAATATGGAAGATGTTGTAAACATAATGTTATTTACAGTGCATTCAGAAAGTATTCAGACCCTTTGACTTTTTCCGAATTTTGTTACGTTACAGCCTTATTCTAAAATGGATTGAATTTGAAAAAATCCACAGCAATCTACATACAATACCCCATAATGACAAAGCAAAACAGGTTTTTAGAAATTTTTGCAAATGTAATATATATAACAAACAGATACCTTATTTACATAAGTATTCAGACCTTTTGCTATGAGACATGAATTTGAACTCAGGTGCATCCTTTTTCCATTGATCATCTTTGAGATGTTCCTACAACTTAATTGGAGTCCACCTGTGGTAAATTCAATTGATTGGATATGATCTGGAAAGGCACACAACTGTCTATTAAAGGTTCCACAGTTGGCAGTGCATGTCAGAGATAAACAAGCCATGAGGTTGAAGGAATTGTCCGTAGAGCTCCAAGACAGGATTGTGTCGAGGTACAGATCTGGGGAAGGGTACCAAAACATTTCTGCAGCATTGAAGGTCCCCAAGAATACAGTCCCCTCCATCATTCTTAAATGGAAGAAGTTTGGAACCACCAAGACTCTCTTAGAGCTGGCCGCCCGTCCAAACTGAGCTTATCGGGGAGAAGGGCCTTGGTCAGAGGGGTGACCAAGACCTGATGGTCACTCTGACAGAGCTGTAGAGTTCCTCTGTGGAGATGTGAGAACCTTCCAGAAGGACAACCATCTCTGCAGCACTCCACAAATCAGGCCTTTATGGTAGAGTGGCCAGACGGAAGCCACTCCTCAGTAAAAGGCACATGAAGAGAAGAATTGGAGAAACTCCCCAAATACAGGTGTGCCAAGCTTGTAGCTTCATACCCAAGAAGACTTGAGGCTGTAGTCGCTTCCAAAGGTGCATCAACAAAGTAATTACTAAGTAATTAGCAAACATTTATAAAAAAATTGATTTTGCTTTGGCATTATGGGATATTGTGTGTAGATTGATTAGGGGGGGAAACGATTTAATCAATTATAGAATTTAATCAATTATAGAATTGACAAAATGTGGAAAAAGTCACCGGGGTCTGAATACTTTTCCGAAGGCACTGTATATTCTGAAAACTCATCACACAGTCATGCTAAAACACACATTCACTCTCTCTTTTCTCTCTCTCCTCTCTCCTCTCTTTCTCTATCTTTCTCTCTTTTCTCTCTCTGCTCTCTCTTCTCTCTCTCTCTGCACTCTCCTCTCTCTATTCTCTCTCTGCTCTCTCTCTTCTCTCTTTCTTTCTCTTCTCCCAATCACACACACATACAGGCACACACAGGCACACCGTCACCCACATACGTCACCCACATACATCTCTCTAAGTGTGATATGTCTTCCCTACAGATGACATGGACGCCATCCCCGTCAGGCAGTTAATCAAACACATCATGGAGCTCTACTCCAACAACCTGCACGGCTTCTCTGAGGAGTTTGAGGTAGGAAACACAAGACTTTCTCTCTCCGCCTTTCTAATATTGTTGAGGCGTGATAAGTAGGCTGCCTCTCGGATGAAGAGGAGTGTGTGTGTCTAGATGTGTGTCTGATTATTCTCATATGTCTGGTGTATGTTGTCTGTAAGGGTGTACATTACTGTCTACGTCTGTGTGAACATTACGAAGTGTGTACAGGACATGTGCAGAATGTATTCATGCAGAAAGGTGTGTGTGTGTGTGTGTGTGTGTGTGTGTGTGTGTGTGTGTGTGTGTGTGTGTGTGTGTGTGTGTGTGTGTGTGTGTGTGTGTGTGTGTGTGTGTGTGTGTGTGTGTGTGTGTGTGTGTGTGTGTGTGTGTGTGTGTTGTGGAGCAGATGGCTGAGTGTGAGGAAGGTTAATTAACAAAGGGTCTAGTTGCTGGTTGACTGGACAGGAACACACTGTCTCTGTGACCGGGTTGAGACACAAGGCTAACACACTTCCCCCAAGAGGCCCTTGTCAAATTGGGGTTATCCAGTGGGGTGAAGGTGAACATACATTATTCATACTAGGTCATTCAAACGGAGATCACACATGCAGCCACATGGTGCTGGACTAGCTGTGACAGATATGTGTAGAAATCCCACCTCTAATAAAAACCCAGTACTTATCATGCACAGTACCAGTCAAAAGTTTGGACACACCTACTCATTCCAGGGTTTTTCTTTATTTTACTATTTTCTACATTGTATAATAATAATAGTGAAGACATAAACACTATGAAGTAACACATATGGAGTCATGTAGTAACCAACAAAGTGTTAAACAAATCAAAATATATTTGAGATTCTTCAAAGTAGCCACGCTTTGCCTTGATGACAGCTTTGCACACTCTTAGCATTATCTCAACTAGCTTCATGAAGTAGTCACCTGGAATGCATTTCAATTAACAGGTGTGCCTTCTTAGAAGTTAATTTGTGGAATTTCTTTCGATCTTAATGCGTTTGAGCCAATCAGTTGTGTTGTGACAAGGTAGGGGTGGTATACAGAAGATAGCCCTATTTGGTAAAAGACCAAGTCCATATTATGGCAATAACAGCTCAAATAAGCAAAGAGAAATGGCAGTCCTCAATACTTTAAGACATAAAAGTCAGTCAATGTGGAACATTTCAAGCACTTTGAAAGTTTCTTCAAGTGCAGTCACAAAAACCATCAAGCACTATGATGAAACTGGCTAACATGAGGACCGCCACATGAAAGGAAGACCCATAGTTACCTCTGCTGCAGAGGATAAGTTCATTAGAGTTACCAGCCTCAGATTGCAGCCCAAATAAATGCTTCACAGAGTTCAAGTAACAGACACATCTCAACAACAACTGTTCAGAGGAGACTGCGTGAATCAGGCCTTCATGGTAAAATTGCTGTAAAGAAACCACTACTGAACGACACCAATAATAAGAAGAGACTTACTTGGGCCAATGGACATTAGACCGGTGGAATTCTGTCCTTTGGTCTGATGAGTTCAAATTGGAGATTTTTGGTTCCAACCGCCGTGACGCAGAGTAGGTGAATGGATGATCTCCGCATGTGTGGTTCCCACCATGAAGCATGGAAGAGGAGGTGGGATGATTTGGGGGTGCTTTGCTGGTGACACTGTCAGCAATTTATTTTGAATTCAAGACAGTCTTAACCAGCATTGCTACCACAGCATTCTGCAGCGATACGCCATCCCATCTGGTTTGCGCTTAGTGGGACTATCATTTGTTTTTCAACAGAACAATGACCCAAAACACACCTCCAGGCTGTGTAAGGGCTATTTGACCAAGAAGGAGAGTGATGGAGTGCTGCATCAGATGACCTGGCCTCCACAATCACCCGACCTCCACCCAATTGAGATGGTTTAGGATGAGTTGGACCGCAGAGTGCAGGAAAAGCAGCCAACAAGTGCTCAGCATATGTAGGAACTCCTTCAAGACTGTTGGAAAAGTATTCCTCATGAAGCTGGTTAAGAGAACGCCAAGAGTGTGCAAAGCTGTCATAAAGGCAAAGGGTGGCTACTTTGAAGATTCTCAAAATAAAATGTATATTGATTTGTTTAACACTTTTTTGGTTACTACATAATTCCATATGTGTTATTTCATCGTTTTGATGTCTTAACTATTATTCGACAATGTAGAAAAGAGTAAAAATAAAGAAAAACCATTGGATGAGTAGGTGTGTTCAACTTTTGACTGGTATTGTATGTATTGCAATTCAAGCAAATCATTGAACTGAAAAATATTGTTTAGAAACTGTTGGATTCGAAATGTTGAACATTGAGATATTAAAGACATGATGGATCAGACACATAGTATATTAAGGAGTGAGATCTGTAGAAAGACAGAGTTGCTGTGGAATGTGCTAGGTGGACAGGAGGAGATCAAAGGATTGCTATAGGGGAGACAGATGGACATCTGTGGACTAGGCGAAGGAGGGGTTGAGGTCAGATCCCCTGAAGGGAGTAATAAAGGTTTACTACCCTTTTCCTGTGGAACCATAAGATGTAAGGATTGGAGAGAAGGAGGAGTGTCTTAAGGGGAATACATATACCTGTGATGGGAGAAGTGTTGGGTGGTTTGTATTACAGCTGTACAGAACCATTGGGAAGAATTCAACTTGGTTAAAGCTTCTCTAGTGTCCGTGAGTTACTTACTCCGATGAATAAGAACCTAACAAAACAAATCATTTTAGATAGAGGGTTTATTTATATATAGTAGTTGTTTAATCTCTTCACATAACTGACCCCACTATAACTATAACCCCTCACCCCCCTCTCTCCCCCAACTCCCTCCCACTTTGCTCTCTCTCTCTTTCTCTAGGAGGTCCAACGCTGTACGGTGGACCTGAAGATCACAGCAGAACATTCCAATCACCCTGACAACAAGCACAAAAACAGATACATCAACATCGTGGCCTGTAAGTCCACTATGTTGTACACTCAAAACAACACTGACAGCCTGTTAGTTTCAAGATGTATTAGTTGTATGTACGGGATACACATGGTATAGATCATCCAATGGAATGCTTACTTGCAGGTTCCTTCTCGACAATGCAACAACAACAATAAAAGATAACAATAGGAACATGAAGTAAATGACACAGTAGAATAGAATAAACATAATTAGTGTATCAGGTTTGAAGGTAAGACCCAGATGCAGACTGTGTCGGAGTAACAATGTTTATTACGGCAACAGGGCAGGCAAACGACAGGTCAAGGCAGGCAGGGGTCGATAACCAGAGTAGTGGTTGGTAATCCAGAGGTGGGGCAAAGGTACAGGACTGCAGGCAGGCCCAGGGTCAAGAGCAGGCAGAGTGGTCAGGCGGGCGGGCTCAGAGACGGGACAGGCAAGGGTCAAAACCAGGAGGGCGAGAAAAAGAGAGACTGGGGAGAAGCATGAGCTGAGACGAAAAACGCTGGTTGATTTGACAAACAAGACAAACTGGCAACAGACAAACAGAGAACACAGGTATAAATACACAGGGGATAATGGAGAAGATGGGCGACACCTGCAGGGGGGTGGAAACAATCACAACAACAGGTGAAACAGATCAGGGTGTGACATAGAGTGAGTATAATACAGGAAGGCACAATTTGTGTCTTCTTTTTTTTTGGGGGGGGGGTTGGGGTGCAATTGTTTAAATGGTGCTGTATTTAGCAATCATAATAGGAGTTTGGTATCAGCAGTTGTGATGTGTGTGTCTGTGCGTGCTAAGGTGCTGAGAATCTGAGGAGGTCAGTCCAGATTAAGTGTTCAACAGTCTGATTGCTTGTAGAAATTATCCCTGAGCCTGTTGATATCAAACCTCATGCTCATATTAACATGTGACCTTAACAAGGCAATGCAGAATGAGGCTAACATTCCTTTTCTATGTTGACAGATGATCACAGTAGGGTGAAGTTACGACCCTTGACTGGAAAAGATGCCAAACACAGTGACTTCATCAACGCTAACTATGTAGATGTAAGTCAACAAATTGATTTATTGAGTACCTTTTACATTTTATCATCTTTATGTATGCTCAATGTTCTCTCTGTCATTATACAGTTGAAATTGGAAGTTTACATATACTTAGGTTGGAGTCATTAAAACTTGTTTTTCAACCAACTATAGTTTTGGCAAGTCGGTAATGATATCAACTTGTGCATGACACAAGTAATTTTTTCAACAATTTTTTACACACAGATTATTTAACTTATACTTCACTGTATCACAATTCCAGTGGGTCAGAAGTTTACATACACTAAGTTGACTGTGCCTTTAAACAGCTTGGGAAATTCCAGAAAATTATGTCATGATTTAGAAGCTTCTGATAGGCTAATTGACATAATTTGAGTCAATTGGAGGTGTAACTTTGGATGTATTTCAAGGCCTACCTTGAACTCAGTGCCTCTTTGCTTGACATCAGGGGAAAATCAAAAGAAATCAGCCAGAAATTGTAGTCCTCCACAACTCTGGTTCATCCTTGGGAGCAATTTCCAAACTCCTGAAGGTACCACGTTCATCTGTACAAACTATAGTGCGCAAGTATAAACACCATGGGACCACACAGCCGTCATACCGCTCAGGAAGGAGACGCGTTCTGTCTCCTAGAGATGAACATACTTTGGTGCAAAAAGTGCAAATCAATCCCAGAACAACAGCAAAGGACCTTGTGAAGATACTGGAGGAAACAGGTACAAAAGTATCTATATCCACAGTAAAACGAGTCCAATATCGACATAGCCTGAAAGGCCGCTCAGCAAGGAAGAAGCCACTGCTCCAAAACTGCCATAAAAAAGCCAGACTACGGTTTGCATCTGCACATGGGGACAAAGATCATACTTTTTGGAGAAATGTCCTCTGGTCTGATGAAACAAAAATAGAACTGTTTAGCCATAACGACCATCATTATTTTTGGAGGAAAAAGGGGGAGGCTTGCAAGCCGAAGAACACCATCCCAACCGTGAAGCACAGAGGTGGCAGCATCATTTTGTGGGGGTGCTTTGCTGCAGGAGGGACTGGTGCACTTCACAAAATAGATGGCATCATGAGGCAGGAAAATTATGTGGATATATTGAAGCAAAATCTCAAGACATCAGTCAGGAAGTTGAAGCTTGGTTGCAAATGGGTCTTCCAACTGGACAATGACCCTAAGCATACTTCCAAAGTTGTGGCAAAATGGCTTAAGGACAACAAAGTCAAGGTATTGGAGTGGCCATCAGAAAGCCCTGACCTCAATCCTATAGAAAATATGTGGGCAGAACTGAAAAAATGTGTGTGAGCAAGGAGGCCTACAAACCTGACTCAGTTACACCAACTCTGTCAGGAGGAATGGGCCAAAATTCACCCAACTTATTGTGGGAAGCTTGTGGAAGGCTACCCGACACGTTTGACCCAAGTTAAACAATTTAAAGGAAATGCTACCAAATCCAAATTGAGTGTATGTAAACTTCTGATCCACTGGGAATGTGATGAAAGAAATAAAAGCTGAAATAAATCATTCTCTACTATTATTCTGACATTTCACATTCTTAAAGTAAAGTGGTGATCCTAACTGACCGAAAACAGGGAATTTTTACTAGGATTAAATGTCAGGAATTGTGAACAACTGAGTTTGAATGCATTTGGCCAAGGTGTATGTAAACTTCCGACTTCAATTGTTTATTGTCTAGTACTCACCCTATGTGTACTTGCACTCTGTGTGAGTGTACCACTGTTACTGACCCCCCCACATTACCTCTCAACAGGGTTACAACAGTCCCAAGGCCTACATCGCGGCCCAGGGCCCTCTCAAGTCCACTTTCGAGGACTTCTGGAGGATGGTGTGGGAACAGAACACTGGTATCATCGTCATGATCACTAACCTGGTAGAGAAAGGAAGGGTAGGTGGCCTCCCTCTGGTATTCACAGTATTTTGACTGTAGGTGTTACTGTTGTCTTTTCACAGTAGAAACCTTGAGCAGACTAGGTGAAAAAATGTTGGTGTGCCCTTGAGCAAGGCACTTAACCCTAATTGCTCCTGTAAGTCGCTCTAGATAAAAATGTGAAAATGAATACTGTTGCCTTTCACAGATGGAATTAGATGACTGCTGTTCTTTTTCACAGAGGAAATGTGACCAGTACTGGCCCACAGAGAGCACTGAGGAGTATGGCAACATTGTGGTCACTCTGAAGAGTACTAACGTTCATGCCTGCTACACACTGAGACGATTCCTTATACGGAACACCAAAGT
Organism: Salvelinus namaycush; assembly: GCF_016432855.1. NCBI lineage: Eukaryota > Metazoa > Chordata > Actinopteri > Salmoniformes > Salmonidae > Salvelinus > Salvelinus namaycush. Next base: position 39,747,600 of record NC_052308.1, read on the forward strand.
CAAAAAGGGTCAGAAGGGCAACCCAAAGGGGCGTCAGAACGAGCGGATGGTGATCCAGTATCACTACACCCAGTGGCCTGACATGGGCGTGCCGGAGTACACCCTACCTGTCCTCACTTTCATAGGGCGCTCCTCTGCAGCACGTACACCGGACATGGGCCCCGTCCTAGTCCACTGCAGGTACAATAGCTCTCAAAACAAATAAAAAATGAAGTGTTCTTATAGTTCTCTAAACATGAGCTGTGTTCGAATACCCATACTAGCATACTGTATACTACATACTTAATGAGTATATACTATATACTATTAGTTCATTTTAGCATACTGTATACAAACAGTATCCTTTCAGTTAAGTGTACTAGCGCTTCACCTGTCTACCGGAGGTTGATGCTGTTGCTATGCAACCTCTTGCTAGCTTCTTAGCATAACAAATTACTAGCTAGACATCTTATCTCATTAACAATGTCCATTGAGACCGCACAATGACTATTCCACTTAGCTAAGGTAAAAATTAAGTGAATAATCAAGTGAATAAACGTGGGTAGTTAATTAGATAGCATATAGTTAATATACTGGCAAGTTCAATGTATTAGTAGCCAACTAACGTTAGGTAGCTAGCTAACATACCGGTACATACAAGCAACTTCTGTAATGATATGCTATGCGGTTCGTAAGGCAAGTGTAGCTAACAAATTGTCAGCCAACATAGCGTGTAACATAACTTATTTGAAAAGTCATAACTTTTTTATTACATTGCTCAACATTTTCTTAATATTTGTCATAATTAGTTAATGCAATTAATATTTACTTTTTGTACTTACATTTGTTTTCCGCTCTCGTCGGACTTCGGCTGCATATTTTCCGCCATTTTCTTCAAATCTGAAAATGTTGTGAAGCCACGGCCAATTTCTAAAGAATTGCATTATGGGCCCTAAAAGCACTGAAATAGTGTTCACTGCTTGTATACCTCGATTTTTGGCAAATGTAGTACAACATCCGGGAACTTTTGGCATACTAACTAAATACATACAATGACCAATAAGCATACTACATACTCAATTTACGTCACAAAATAGTATGGTTAGTGTGGTTAGTATGAGTATTCGAGCACAGCTATCGATTCCGACCAAGCTTACTGCAGAAAACCACTATCCTCGTGCACAAAATCATCTTCCTCATAAGAAATTATAAGAAACACAATGAGTACTAGTTTGCTCATTGAAGTCATGGCTTTGGGTTAGAACAGTAATACAACTCCCTCTTTGGGTCTCCTGTGGTAGTTAGTAGGTAACATACTATGTTTTGGTTGTGTAGTGCTGGAGTCGGGCGGACAGGGACATACATCGTCATCGACAGCATGCTGCAGCAGATCAAAGACAAGAGCATAGTCAACGTCTGGGGCTTTCTCAAACACATCCGCACGCAACGCAACTACCTGGTTCAGACAGAGGTAACGTGTGTGTGTGTGTGTGTGTGTGTGTGTGTGTGTGTGTGTGTGTGTGTGTGTGTGTGTGTGTGTGTGTGTGTGTGTGTGTGTGTGTGTGTGTGTGTGTGTGTGTGTGTGTGTGTGTGTGTGTGAGAGACAAATGACACCTCACATACACCTACAGTGTGCATACAGCTACAGTAACTGTCAAAGAGATTCACCTCTTTTAGGTATAATGTTATGCAAGCAAGAGATTACTATATATACATAAGTATGTGGACATCCCTTCAAATGAGTGGATTTGGCTATTTCAGTCACACACATTGATGACAGAAGCACACAGCCATGCAACCTCCATAGACAAACATTGGCAGTAGAATGGTCTTACTGAAGAGCTCAGTGACTTTCAACGTGGCACTGTCAAATTTCTGTCCTGCCAGAGCTGCCCTGGTCAACTGTAAATGCTGTTATTGTGAAATGGAAATGTCTAGGAGCAACAACGGCTCAGCTGCAAAGTGGTAGGCCACACAAGCTCACAGAACCGGACCGCCAAGTGCTGAAGTGCCTAGCGTGTTAATATCGTCTGTCCTCGGTTGCAACACTCACTACCGAGTTCCAAACTGCCTCTGGAAGCAACGCCAGCACAAGATCTGTTCTTCGGGAGCTTCATGAAATGGGTTTCTATGGCCGAGCTGCCGCACACAGGCTACCTGCCCCAATGCCTAGAACCAACTGTAAAGTTCGGTGGAGGAGGAATAATGGTCTGGGGCTGTGTTTCATGGTTCGGGCTAGGCCCCTTAGTTCCAGTGATGAGAAATCTTAATTCTACAGCATACAATGACATTCTGACGATTCTGTTCTTCCAACTTTGTGGCAACAGTTTGGGGAAGGCCCTTTCCTGTTTCAGCATGACATGCCCCGTGCACAAAGCAAAGTCCAATCAGAAATGGTTTGTCGAGATCGGTGTGGAAGTACTTGACTAGCCTGCACAGAGCCCTGACCTCAACCCCATCGAACACCTTAGGGATGAAATGGAACGCCAACTGTGAGCCAGGCCTAATCGCCAAACATCAGTGCCCAACCTCACTAATGCTCTTGTGGCAGAATGGAAGCAAGTCCCTGCAGCAATGTTCCAACATTTAGTGGAAAGTCTTCCCAGAAGACTGGATGCTGTTACAGCAGCAAAGGGGGGGACCAACCCAATATTAATGTCCATGATTTTGGAATGAGATGTTCAACAAGCAGGTGTCCACATACTTTTGGTCATGTAGTGTATCTTCCTCCTCCCTCTGCCCTTCCCCCTGGATCATAGGAGCAGTACGTGTTCATCCATGATGCCCTGATGGAGGCCATCCTGGGCAGTGAGACAGAGGTACCCGCTTGTCAGCTCCATGGTTACGTCAACAGCATCCTCACCCCTGGCCTGGGGGGCCGCACGCGCCTCGACAAGCAGTTCAGAGTGAGCCTATATATCAGCATAGTCATTTACATACTACTTATGTAATGAATAGCATCCTTAGAGAGTTGAAGGGCTGTACTAAAGATTGTAGGTAGACATTGTCACCCAGCCATTATAATACCACCAAGTATACATTGATGCCCATTCATATCCATTCACTAGATGTTGTTCTAGTGATCTGATCCAACTCTTCTTCCCCCGCTGTCTCTCCAGCTGCTGACCCAGTGTAACACCCACTTCATAGAGTGCTTCAGCGCCCAGAAAGAATGCAACAAGGAGAAGAACCGCAACTCCTCAGTGGTTCCATGTGAGTACAGTATTTCTAGATAGTAGTCTAGGCTATATTATCCATTTCTCTAGTCAATGAACCACCAACTACTGAAGCATATGCAGTGAGTGAGAAGATGTTTCATGCTTTGCCAGTTCGCCTGAGACATTAGGCTATAGAAATAGAGTGTATGAGATGTTTCAACCCACCATGTGACAACGCCATAGGGTAGATTCAGCCGCGGGCTGATTTTTTCTTGAGCAGATGGTCGGGGGCCCGGAACATGAGTACAAATAATTCGTTGACTGCAAATTGCCCGTATGAATTAAAAAAATGAATATATTTGACTAAAACATAATCATTTCAAACCTTGCTTACGTTTGTATACAGTTGAAGCCGGAAGTTTACATAAACTTAGGTTGGAGTCTTTGAAACTCGTTTTTCAACCACTCCACAAATTTCTTGTTAGGGATAGGGGGCAGTATTTGGAATTTTGGATGACTGAGGTGTCCAAAGTAAACTGCCTGTTACTCAGGCCCAGAAGCTAGGATATGCATATACATGGTAGTATTGGATAGAAAACACTCTAAAGTTTCTAAAACCATTAAAAGTATGTCTGGGAGTATAACAGAACTGATTTGGCAGGTGAAAACCCGAGGACCAATTTTTTTTCTGTTGGCCTGCCAGCCAATTCCAAGCTTAAGCTATTGAAACCAAAGACTCCCGCCTCCCAAATTGCAGTTCCTATGGCTTCCACTAGATGTCAACAGTCTTTATACATGGTTTCAGGCTTGTATTCTGAAAACCCAACAAGGAATAGTTGTTTATCCTCAGGAAGTCCCATGGCAAAACTAGTCTCATTGCGCGCATGACCGAGGGAGCGTGCTGCGTTATTTTCCTTTCCTATTGAAAATAGTTTGCTCCGTATGAAATATTATTGTTAATTTAGATATTAGAGTACCTAATAATGATTTAGAAATGTCGTTTGATTTGTTTGGATGAACTTTTGGAACTCCTATGTCTGCATTCTGAACGGGTGTATTACTGAATTCAATGACGCCTACTAAACGGACTATTTGGGATATAAAGAAGGAATTTATCGATTAAAAACGACCATTCATTGTGTTCCTGGGACTCTGAAGATCTTCCTCTGATCGCAATCACAAAAGGTAAGTCACTTATTTTATTGCTATTTGGGATTTTGTGATGCCTGTGCTTGTTTGGATAATATGCTGTTGTGGGGCACTGACCTCAGATAATCGAATGCTGTGTTTTTGCCGTAAAGCCTTCTTGAAATCCGACGATGCTATTAGATTGCCAAGATTCTAAGCTAAAGAATCATGTATGACACTTGTATTATCATGAAGGTTTAATATTACGTTTTCTGTATTTTGAATTTGGCGCTCTGCAATTTCACCGGATGTTGTCGAGGTGGGTCGTTAGCAGGACCCCTGCACCAAAAAGGTTAACAAACTGTAGTTTTGGCAAGTCTGTTAGGATATCTACTTTGTGCATGACACAAGTAATTTTTCCAACAATTGTTTACAGACAGATTATTTCACTTACAGTCACAGAATTGTGATACAGTGAATTATATCACAAGACTGTGCCTTTAAGCAGCTTGGAAAACTCCAGAAAATTATGTCATGGCTTTAGAAGCTTCTGATAGGCTAATTGACATCATTTGAGTCAATTGGAGGTGAACCTGTGGATGTATTTCAAGGCCTACCTTCAAACTCAGTGCCTCTTTGCTTGACATCATGGGAAAATCAAAAGAAATCAGCCAAGACCTCGGAAAAACAATTGTAGACCTCCACAAGTCTGGTTCATCCTTGGGAGCAATTTCCAGACACCCGAAGGTACCACATTCATCTGTACACCAATAGTACGCAAGTATAAACACCATGGGACCACACAGCCGTCATACTGCTCAGGAAGGAGACTCATTCTGGTGGTGCGAATTCTTTGGTGCTAAAAGTGCAAATCAATCCCAGAACAACAGCAAAGGACCTTGTGAAGATACTGGAGGAAACAGGTACAAAATTATGTATATCCACAGTAAAACGACTCCTATACCGACATAACCTGAAAGGCCGCTCAGCAAGGAAGAAGCCACTGCTCCAAAACCGCCATAATAAAGCCCGACTATGCTTTGCAACTGCACATGGGGACAAAGATTGTACTTTTTGGAGAAATGTCCTCTGGTCTGATGAAACAAAAATAGAAGTGTTTGGCCATAACGACCATCGTTATGTTTGGAGGAAAAAGGGGGAGGCTTGCAAGTCGAAGAACACCATCCCAACCATGAAGCACGGGGGTGGCAGCATGATGTTGTGGGGGTGCTTTGCTGCATGAGGGACTGATGCACTTCACAAAATAGATGGCAACATGAGGCAGGAAAATTATCTGGATATATTGAAGCAACATCTCAAGACATCAGTCAGGAAGTTGAAGCTTGGTCGCAAATGGGTCTTCCAAATGGACAATGACCCCAAGTATACTTCCAAAGTTGTGGCAAAATGGCTTAAGGACAACAAAGTAAAGGTATTGGAGTGGCCATCAGAAAGCCATGACCTCAATCATATAGAAAATGTGTGGGCAGAACTGAAAAAGCGTGTGCGAGCAAGGAGGCCTACAAACCTGACTGATTTACACCAGCTCTGTCAGGAGGAATGGGCCAAAATTCACCCAACTTATTGTGGGAAGCTTGTGGAAGGCTACCTGAAATGTTTGACCCTAGTTAAACAATTTAAAGGCAATGCTACCAAATACTAATCTGACCTACTGGGAATGTGATGAAAGAATTAAAAGCTGAAATAAATCATTCTCTCTACTATTATTCTGACATTTCACATTCTTAAAATAAAGTGGTGATCCTAACTGACCTAAAACAGGGAATTTTTACTAGGATTAAATGTCAGGAATTGTGAAACACTGAGTTTAAATGTATTTGGCTAAGGTTTATGTAAACTTCCGACCTCAACTGTATAATCACGTTTCTCTCTCTTATCAGTGGGAATACTTAGAACAGATTTCCAACTGCTTTCCTGGTGTTTTTACAGTCTTTTATGTCCAACCATTTTTTTGCTCAGAAATCTTGGGGGGACAAATAAAACTACCCTTGGGCCAGGCCATGATTTGGGGAATCCTGCCATAGCAAAAGCACAGTAGTTGAAACAGTGTGTAGCTTATAGTTGATATTGACATTTTAATCATTTATCCAGAGCGACTTAGTTAGTGCACTCCTCTTAAGATAGCTAGGTGGGACAACCACATATCACAGTCGTAGTATGTACATTTTCCCTCAATAAAGTGGCTATCAGCAAGGTCAGTGCTAGATGGAAAATACATGTTATGTTTTATTATAATTTTTTTTTGTAAGGGGGAGGGGTAATGGGATTAATTTAAGATACTCTATGAAGAGGTACGGGTAGAACGACCAAGAGACCAGTGGTACAAGAACTGTGGGCTTGAGATGGCTGTGTAGGTTTTGATCATAGCCTGGCGGTAGGTAGGGACAGTTCCTCTGTAGGCAAGCACTGTGCTCTTGTAGTGGATGCAAGCTTCGACTGGCAGCCAGTGGAGGGGGCAGAGGAGCGGGGTGACATGGGAGGACTTGGGAAGGTTGAACACCAGGCGCGCTGTGGCATTCTAGATAAGTTGCGGGGGTTTGATGGCACAAGCAGGGAGTCCAACCAACAGAGAGTTGCAGTAGTCCAGACATGTGATATGTGCATTATTAGTTAGTACTGTACAGTACAATGGCGCCACAAGGCTAGTTGTGTGATTGAATGCATGTGTTTTGTCTCCCTCTCTAGCGGAACGAGCTCGAGTAGGACTGGCCCCTCTCCTTGGAATGAAAGGCACAGACTACATCAATGCCTCCTACATAATGGTATGATACTGCTATACCACACACACACATCTCCTGTCCACCCTGTCTGTCTGATAGTTGTGTCTGAACATAATGACATGTTCTGTTCCCTTGATGATTATAATTACCCTGCATGTTTTACTGTTATTGTGTGACGCCACTTAATGAATAACAGTCCACCATTTATCATAAAGAATAATTCATACTGAGAAACTGAGGCAAGGGCCTGTACACAGTACATCACGATCAAGACAGTAACCTTTAAAACTCATTGATATGAAATGTAAGTCCTAACAGACACAATACCGTACATTCCTTCTGGTGTTCAGACACTGTGAATGTAATTGGTTAATAATGTTATAGAAGATTTTGTGAGAGCTGTTGACTATGTATGACTGCTAACATGTTGACCTTCAACCTTTGGCCATGCAGGGTTACTACAGGAGTAATGAGTTCATCATTACCCAGCATCCTTTGCCCCACACCACCACAGACTTCTGGAGAATGATCTGGGACCACAACGCCCAGATCATCGTCATGCTTGCTGACAACCACGGTTTGGTGAGTAGAGTAGCTGGCCAGCAGGTTATAACATAAGTCTCTTATGCTTTTCACCCTACTTAGTCAAGTAAAACTGTACTGTCCTTGCCTGGTTATGCATCAGTGCTGAAAAGGAATATATGAAAATAAAATATCCAAGCCAGCACAGTACAGTATGGACCTGCTTACACACATATATATATATATATATATATATATATATATATATATATACACTCATCTAACCTGTGTGCCTGTGTTGTCGTATGTGTATCTAGGCTGAGGATGAGTTTGTGTACTGGCCAAGCAGAGAGGAGGCGATGAACTGCCTAGCCTTCACCGTCACCCTGATCAGCAAGGACAGATTGTGTCTCTCCAACGAAGAACAGATCATCATCCACGATTTTATACTGGAGGCCACGCAGGTACAGTAACCCTTCATCGTTGACCTTTCACCCCTCACAGGTAACCTCTCAGTGTATAAAAACCTCTTAGACCGTTATGCCGGTACGCAGATAGAAGGTCCATGGTTGTCTCGGGGTGGTCCTTAGAGGTAGGACCAGTGGGACTGGGCCTTGGTTGAGCCCATACGTTTTCAGATAGGCTCTAGCTAAACTAGGGTACTGTAATTGAAGACATTTAGGGGAAGGTTGTTATTCCAAATTTGTTTGTATTAAGTGTAATCACATTGGGCTTAAGTTAAACTAGAGTACTGGCCTGCAGTAGTGGTACTGTATTGTCATTGTCCTAGTTGTGTCTGACTGTAATATGTCTCCCTCTCTCTAACAGGATGACTATGTCCTGGAGGTAAGACATTTCCAGTGCCCTAAATGGCCGAACCCAGATGCTCCTCTCAGCAGCACCTTCGAGCTCATCAACGTCATCAAAGAGGAGGCAATGACACGAGACGGACCCACCATCATACACGATGAGTAAGTGGGCCTGGTGTGTGTGCGCTTGAGTGCGTGCGTAGGTACTGTGCATTCAGTGTCCAGTTTATTAGGTACACCCATCTAGAACCGGGTCGACCCCCCCCCCCCTTGCCTCCAGAATAGCCTGAATTCTTCGGGGCATGGACACATTGCTCAATTGGTATCAAGATGTCCCTCTCTGTCCCTGGTAGGTTTGGGGCAGTGTCTGCGGGGACTCTGTGTGCCCTCACCACCCTGTCTCAGCAGCTGGAGAGTGAAGGGGCTGTGGATGTCTATCAGGTGGCTAAGATGATCAACCTCATGAGGCCAGGAGTCTTCACAGACGTTGTGAGTTCAACCGTGACCCCGCCAGGAGGATTGGTGCTGTTAATAATCAGCAATTGTCAATAACTAACTTCTTGCAACATCTCCATTCAGTCATAGGAACAAAAATCACTTCCAGTCTGTGTAACATGGTGATTGTCATTGCTCGTTCTGACATGACTTCTCAACATGTCACCAATCTTAGACCTAGAAGTAACATTTGAAGTTGCAACATTTGTCAATATTAACTGTTGTGTTAACCTGTCTCTCTGTCCTCCCCTCTCGTTGTGTCTCTCTGTCTCTCCAGGAGCACTATCAGTACCTGTACAAGGCCATGCTGAGCCTGGTGAGCAGCAGAGATAGTGGGATGTGCCCCCTCTACATGGACACTAATGGAGTGGTTGTCATAATGGACGAATCAGACCCTGCAGAGAGCATGGAGTCGCTGGTCTGACTGACTGGTTACTGGTTTGACTGGTTACTGGTTTGACTGGTTACTGGTTTGACTGGTTACTGGTTTGACTGGTTACTGGTCTGACTGGTTACTGGTATGACTGGTTACTGGTATGACTGGTTACTGGTATGACTGGTTGTACTGGTCTGACTGGTTGTACTGGTCTGACTGGTTACTGGTCTGACTGGTTGTACTGGTATGACTGGTTACTGGTTGTACTGGTCTGACTGGTTACTGGTCTGACCGGTTGTACTGGTTACTGGTCTGACTGGTTGTACTGGTCTGACTGGTTACTGGTTGTACTGGTCTGACTGGTTACTGGTTGTACTGGTCTGACTGGTTACTGGTCTGACTGGTTACTGGTCTGACTGGTTACTGGTTGTACTGGTCTGACTGGTTACTGGTCTGACTGGTTACTGGTTGTACTGGTCTGACTGGTTACTGGTCTGACCGGTTGTACTGGTTACTGGTCTGACTGGTTACTGGTCTGACTGGTTACTGGTCTGACTGGAGTCATTAGTCTGAATGACCACACCGTAGCTCACACCACCACCCGAAGGCACTTAATTTGTACAACTCTGAGAAACGGAGATAACTTTGGCGGACTTTCCCGAGGCCTTTTTTTGCCAGAACTATTGGTTAAATGAATACCGGTAACCTGATTACCTTTTTTTACACTGATGATATAATGTTTTTTGATATTTATTTGTTTCTTCATTATTTTTGTCTTAATTGTTATCCTGCTGAGGGTTTCGACCTGTTTAAGTTGTTTCACGTGTGGGAAAGGAAAGAAGCTCTGTCCAGTTTGCACTATACTTTCAGTGTTACTGCCTGAAACCCTGTTAGATAATACAGTACAGTTAGCTAGACCCTGGCTCCACGCTCCACTACCTGCATTGGAACCCTTTTTGGATTGTGGCAAAGAAAAAAACTTTTACCCCAATGAATGAATGAACAGTGAAGACCAAGGACGACCCTACAGGTCAACATGATCTTCCAGGCCAATAGATTTCTTAATACAGACCATCCCAGTTCAGTACATTTTATTACAGTACAGCTCACCCAACATGCATTGCATCACTATCATCTGGCCAACACTTATTTTGGAAACCCCACCTTATCCAAGGAAAAAGTTCATCTGTAGAGATGCTATGTTACTTATACATATTATAACTATATTACCCAAATATCCCCATTCCTATTTGTTAATTTTACCCATTACTTAGATTTTTTTTAAAGTAGTATTACAACTACTGTGAACATTTATTGCTTTATATTAAGATTTATATTGTTTTGTAATATATATGACTGTATCCTTGATCAAAGTAAGCAGCTGGTTTTGTGTACTGTATATCATTCCCCCTCTCGCCTTGTGTGGATCAAGACCCATAGTGCCCATTTTGTCCAACCCAGCTAGCTCTACATGTGGCTTATCTTGCATCAACTGTTTTACTTAATATAAAGTTTACTTCATAAAATACAGCTTTCATCTTACCAAATGAATGGAGTTCTCGTAGTCTTAACATCATCTCGAGGGGGGAGTGTTTTTCTTTCGTTATAACCAAAGACGTGGTTGAAAATTGCAACAAGAAAGTTGTTGGACCATTGTTGGACTAAAACATTGTATTGTTACATGGTTGTTGCAATGTTACCACAAAGTTCTCAGAATGTGTCTCGGACAACGATCAGTCACATGAAGCGTTCATCCTAATGAAAGTCCATGGTGTAAGTCCATACTTCACCATGTGAAATTATGTTTGAACTGGATTTTAACTAACCCCTACACCAAACAACAATAGTATCTATTTTACTCATTCATACTGTACCCTGTAGCTATACCCTGTACTTATACATAGATGCTGTAGTTTACTTTTTTTTTTCTCTCTTCTCTCTCGACGAGAAGCTTCTTAAATGAGGTCACAACTCTCCGACATTTGGAGAAAAGTCCTGACTTATTACATGCTTATTTGTCACAATGGGAAACCGTTATTGGCAGCAAACAACCATTTGTTTTGCATGTGTAACTTTTAAATGTATCTCAATCATTATTATTAACGTTACTCTTTATACATTTCATTTATAACATGAGTGTAATTTCCTATTTCGAAGGTATGTACATATTTTACTTCAAGGATCAGTCTTCTTGGACGTTATAATCTTTGCTGTGTGATCATTATAGACCTTTATTTTCATATGAAGCCTTTTTCTTCGTAACATTATCCTCCTCTCACTCATTGTATTCGTGGTGAGTATGTAGGAATCATGTCTCCATGGATACAAGTAGACTGCCATCACCTTCCAACTCAAGTCCATGACTGCTTCTAAAATGGCATCCTATTATCTATATAGTGCCCTACATTTGATCAAAAGAGGTGCCCTATATACAGTAGGGAATAGGATACCATTTGGGATGTTCACCGTAAATCATTTGTTTTTCTCTCGGGGTCAAGAATATGTTATTCCTCCCCATTTTGAATATCAGACTTTTGCTATAGACTACATCAGACCAGTGTGTGCTATGGATGAACAAGATCCCAGGAGTCACTGAGTAAAGTTTGCCTCCTCAACCCATATAAGCAAGTTCAGCAGTTGTTCGATTTTGTAAACGTGAAGAAATTAAATGGTTTGGTCCATTTATTATATTGTCATTGTATGATAGTGCCACGGTGTTGTATTACTATGGTACTGTCATATGATATAATATTATTATAGTGTAATAGTGTTATTTAATATGTAAATTGTATTGCTATACATTAAATAAAGTATGGGTTTTGATGTACTTCATCCTGGTGTTGTCTATTTGTGTGAGATTTACCGTAGTATGAGGCAGGGTTCTCATTGTTCTGCTTTTATGAGCCCGTTTCTATAGTTGTTAACCCCTCAAGGGCAGTTCTATGGTCACAATGTTGCCCTCTGCTGGTTGTCAGTAGTTGGTTGACAGTTATCCCTAACCTCGCCATTATGCACTTTGGTGTTTCTCAGTGTGCAGGTTGAAAACATTTCATGTCCCCTTTCCCTGGGTCAAATAGGTAATTTACATCTTGTATAAATGACACAAAGAGAACAATTGTGTATTTGTACAGTAATTTTATTTAGAGGCCACAGCTCTTGCATATTACAACTGTTGGCTTTCATAAGGCAAAAGCAAGAATTAATCCACCAGCTAATTTTCACACAAAACGGAAAGCATTCGGAGAGGGTGGGGACCCACGGGCATGCAGCGATGGCTCAGAATGCAATGTACAGCGGTGTATATACAAAACAACAGTGAGACCCAAAGAAATGCCACACATCTCATTCTAATCAAATACGTAATAAAACTAAAAAGACAGACCAACTTTCATTTTGGTAAATAAAAGAAAAACATTTTATTTTCAGCTCTCTTTTCTCTGTAAACGTGCAACTAAATTTAAAATAGATTAGAACCTGTTTCAAGGTCGTTTCAACAATGTAGAAAGAAAAATATAATCTCCAACAAGATATCAAAATGGAGCTTTGAGAATATTGCATTTCTAGAATACCCACTCATTTTAGTTCAAGATGGCTGCTGGACGATGTCTCGTTAGTGATAGGGTGAAAGATTATGAGGTCACAGAGCATTGACACAGATGAGGAACAGACAGTCTAGAACATACTATGGTGCTGAGAGTACAGTAGAGTGAGTAGACGAGATGTTTATCCTAAACAGCATTGAACTTCATTTTCAGTTTGAAGGGTAATTTTCAGTTTGAAGCAGTTGGCATCCACTTAAAGATAGACAATACAAAGAAAAGGGTCTATACACTCATCGTCACAACAATGTACCATTATAATGAATGTAGAATACAACAAAGAAGCGCGATATAGGTTTGCATTGGACAGGGACACACCTAATAATCTCACTCAACATTGTCAAACAAATGGTACTCCATATTGCTTAGGAACACATAGAAATGAATTTAGAAATCACTGAGTCAAAGATATCATCAGTGCTATCTTCATCATGACACAGCTAAACTGTCATTCATGGTTTATTTTTTCAACATCTTTATTTGTATTATTTTTCCTCAGTATAGTAATTACTATTTTTATTGTTTATTATAGGTCCTTCATGGGCATTTTGAGATGACAAAGAGGACCTAACGTGGCTGTCTGAGTAACAGAGTTGATACATGCATTGGTTACCAGGCTAAGTCAAAAGTTGTGAGAGTAGAGGATCGGGGGTCGGGAGTGGAGACGGGGGGGGTCATACGGGGGGTAAAGGGAGGTGTCGGTGTCAGTTCTGAGGTCGGGCGGCGCTGCGCTCTAGTCATCGTCTTCGTCCTCTTCGTCGCTGTCCTTCATGGAGATGCCCCCCATGCCTCCCTCTTTCATGGACGCGTTGGCCTCCTCCAGGGTCAGCCTGTTCCTCACCGTGTCATACATCTTACTGTTCAGGGTGGAGTCTAGCACCCCCTGCAGACGGAAGTCACGGTACTTTTTCTACAAGGAGATGGATGATTAAAAGGGCGATTAGCAAGTATAGAGCGATGAAGTAGCTAAAGGCTCGACAAAGAACTTGTGCCACTGAGTTACAGGTAGATTACATGCCATGATAATCAATGACAGTGAATATAAAGATATGAGGGTCTCTACAATGCACTATTAACCCCTACCATACCATTTTAGCTGGCAGTTTGAAGTGACTCTATCCCATTTTTTTGTCATATCAGATTCGAATCGGATCTTTTTCCGGCAGTCTGAACAACCAAAAAGCACGTGGAATCAGATATATCAAGCCACATTTCATACAAATCTGATTCCTGGTCATGCAACTTGTGTCTGAACAGTCAAATCTGATGAATTTGCTTTTTAGACTGTTATTTTGCATATCTTGTTGCTTGCTAGCTACTCTGCTGACAGTTTGACAAGAACATGTGGTAGCTAACTAATAGGCTTAGGCGATATACCGTTTATACCGTACTGGGTATATTTCGATATACTGACGGTATGATTTTCAATACCGTTGCGGGGGTGTGTCCTACGTCACTGTTTATAAGTTAAGTATAACTATAAGAAATCTAAGATGTGTCAAATAAATGATATCCAGCTGAGGGCTCCAGCTGTGCATTTGGTTTGCTGACTTGCTAGCTAAGTGGTTAGCTGTCAAGATCCAGCTTCTTGGCTACAGCAGAGACATTCAATCCCCTCCTGGATCAAGAACCCTTTTTTGTGCGGTAAAAAAATTGCGCCCCTTGTGTGCACATTCGGTAATAGCGTATACCCCGGTATGTTACAGAAACAATATGGCCGCCATGAAAATCTGAATACCACTCAATCCTACTAACTAGCTTGTTAATTGTTTACAAATAAATGAGTGAATGTGCTAGAAAGCTAGCATGCTAGTTATTGTTCTGAAAGTTGGATCCTCTTATCCTTTAAGGCTTTAAATGTGTTCTTACCCTATGCTTTCAAATATTCAAAGCACCTGGGAGACTTCCATGGCAGGCATTGTTGTCACATTAGCTTGCTACTCAACAACTTCTGAGTGACAGAAAGCATGAGCACCACCACGACCAATCAGCCTACACCATTGCACACACACACCTGCCATTACCATGACAACTAGCGTAGCCATGACAGCAAATGACTAGTCTGAACACACACAAATCCAATTGTCACTTGTAACTTGCTGTTTGGACAGTCAGTATTCCAAAACTGATTTGAGCATTAAGGCCTGCAGTGTGAGCACAAGGCTTTTGTTACCTTGACATGTTTTCAACATACATTTTCAATCATGATCCCATTTTGCCATCAAATAAAGCGACACTAGTGTCAAAATAGTTACAGTAGCTGAGTTACAGTGCAGATGATCAACCCCTACCCTGGCAGTGAGTTACCTTGACGATCCTGATGAGGATCTTGAGCTGGTAGAGATGGAGCTGCTGGTCCATACGCTCAGTGAGCCAGGTCCCCAGCAGGTTCATGGTGGCTGTGTACCATTGCTGCAACACACACAAACACAGCGTTCTCCAGCAAAACACACACACACGTAGACGCAAACACAAACACACACAAACTAGAGCTCTCTGCATATCAAGATGCCACTTGATATGTTCTCTAGTGAACACATACACACGTCTTACAAGCAAAACACACTAACACATAGCGAAGTACTTTCCGACACCTAACACACACAGACATTCACAGTATTTTCCAGGAAAGACAAGACAGACATTTCAGAAAAAAAAGACACACATACACACTCTGCAGTGGAGAAAAAAAACACACACTGAAACATGCATAAAATACTTATTTCCGAAAAAAGCCAACTAAATATTTCAGAATTCCCATTTTTCCAAGCACTGCATGGCACTAAGTAAATCAGAAATAAGAAATGAAATGATGAATAAATTGCCAGGGTATATTAGTAGTGCTAGCTAGACATTACAACTGTAAAATGTCATGTTTTCTGGCACAAACTTTCTGTCTCCAGTACAATCAGGGACAGAAATATCTACTAGAGCCAAGTTGTTCTTAGTAGGTAAATGTCTAAACTGAACATAATATGGCATACCCATATACCATTTGTACAGTATATTGTAAGAGGATCTGAATTTATCATACATGCTTTACTTCAAATGATCTAGACCAGCGCTAAAGCCTTGTGAAGGTTCTTCAATACATATAAGCAACACGACAACATCGTAGAACATTCATTCTACATACTGTAACTTCACAGTCTCGTTTCAACTCGATCAATTGCCCGAAATGAAATCATAATGACAAAGTGAGTAAATGGTTAGGCAGGCAAGGAGCAGACAGTTGTGCTATTTTCTTATACCTTATTTGAAGAATGTTTCATTCATTCAGAGTGTAGGATAAGATTGACCCAGATGATTCATAGTAGAGATCAAGTTATAAGAGAACAGCACACGAGAGAAGAAGAGTGATAAACCAAGGAAGATAGGAAACTGTCATCCTCCTTCGAAAGTCCAGAAAAAAATAATCAACTTTGAGTCATGTGGAGTGAGTAGGCAGGGCCAGGAATGAAAGGCCTGAAGGGCTAGGATTGGACTTGGCTTGGTTGTTTCTTTTGTTGGTTTGATTGGTCTAATTGCCCTAGCTCTAATTTGATTGTACCCAGGTTTGTTTTTGTCCTGTAGAGATAACTGGTTGGTCAGGAGGTTTTGGCTTGACGCTTGAGGTCAGATTTTAGCGGATGGATGCCTGTCCACTTCACACTGTCGCGTTGAGCCTATAGTATGTGCGTGCAGTGCATGCAGACCAGGAAGGAAGGTGGGTTTGGTGGCTTCGTGGGTGGCTGGGTGAGTGCGTGCGTGCGGTTGGTGGGCTGTATGTGTTGTATAGTAGTATGACTGAGGCATAACTCTTAGAGGTGGAAGGTCATGCTAGAAGATGTACACAGGAAGATTATTTGACTTGAAATCATGCCATTCAACATAATGTGCTAAAACAATGCGACATTAGAGATAAGTGCCACTTTTTGAAGAAAAGAGGAGGCGGCAGGAGTTATGGGGTTAATAAAGAAAGAAAGTAATTGAGAGAGTGAATAGAAAGAAAGAGAGAGAGAGAGAGAGAGACGCAGCAGAGATACTACATGCAAAGAGATGGATTGAATATAATAGCATTAGGAGGGAAAATAATGTTAAATAAAACAAAACTGAATCATCAGACACTCCAAAACTAACGGAAATACAACATTTAAAACCAAAACATCCACAGCTCAAAAGACATGGAACAGTCAAACGTGGTAGTGCTGGGTAAGGCCAGGTTAGAGCCAGCTATACAATCACACATGAGAAACAGTGGGGAGGAGGGGCTGTACTCTTTAACAGTGTGGAAACACAGAGAGAGACAGAGACAGTGTTGACCTTAAAGATGGAATTAAACACACTTCACAGTAGTACAACACACCTTGCAAACACAAAATACACACCACTCTAGCACATAACAGCAAACATCACAAACACTCAAAGCCAACACACACACAGTGACAGCGCAGGAACAGTAGGCTACTGCACAAAGTATTACCTCTCATACACTAATACACAGCCAACACACATACTAAACCACTCCAGCACATTGCCACACGCCTTTCAAACATACAAAGCCAACACACACACACACACACCTGTGTACCACAATAGTGTACAGTTTATACATTTCAGGGGTATGAAGCAAACACACGTCACTGTAGTACACCTCACGAAAATGGTGGACACATTATTTCTAATGTACCACATAAGGATTATGTGCTTGTAAGACAGTGCTCTCCTATCAATGGCTTTTGCTTTGCAAGACTGCTTCAAAATGTGAACGTGCATTTTAAAATACTATATATTATTTAGTATTACTTAGATAAAAAGGGAAAGTTGGTTATTACGTATCCTAGTGTTGGAGTTTATTAGATGACCTGTACATCATTTCTTTATCTTTCTTTACCCAGAGAGCACTGCTTTCGATAATCCTGCCCGATGGTGCTTGCTTGGACTCTTTGCTTGTAAACAAAAGTGATCCAACCAATCCACAAAGGTCCAAAAGCACTGTGGCAATGCACACCAGAATACAGTGGGCAGGAGCAGAGGTTCAGAGAACAGAGAAGAAGAGATAGAGAGACAAGGAGAAAAGCCGATAGAGGAAGATAATAAAACACAAGCCTCTTCTGTTCCAGGCTGTGGTAGGCATACACACAGCGCCTGGTCTTAAAATGTGACATATAATATCCCTTTCCTGTCACAATTGTTTTGCCACATTCTGGAAAGCTCCCTCCCTATTGGTCAGGAGACGGCATCTTACTTACATCAAATAACCTTTCTATATACACCTCCTCATTGACCTTATCTCGTAGAATGTCCTGAGAATGGCGGACACAGGTGACATAACCGTCGGCAACGTCCATCCCAGGCTTCTGCAAACACACCAGAAACGTAGACATTGTACATCTGTAATTTATATCCGATTTAGATTAGATTGAGTTTATTAGTCACATGCACAGGGATGCAGATTGTAAACATTTATTGAAAATATATGACAAATATAAATACAAATATAGAAAACTCGATTCAATTAAATAAGGATGTAATGTACTTTATACAAAGACATAGAGGCAGGGTGGGAGGGGCAGTGGTAAGGGGTTATGTGGGAAGAATGTATCAGCTATGCACAGTACAGTTAAATCACCCCAAACACATGAGAATGTATTTTGATTTGAATTAAGGAAACGATAAGTACTTCCTTTCTGACCACATAGCTTTTTAACTGGTTTGACATTTTACAGAGATCGACTGGGACCGGGGCACACTTACAGGGACGTCCACGTACTTTGAGGCAGCTTTCACCTGAAATTGCAGGCAGATTGTGACAAGAAAACATGAGAATTCCATAATTTGCCATCACCAATATACCTAGAATAATTCACGCAAACATTGTACCATCTGGTATGATATTGGAGGCGATACAGTAGAGAAGCCTTGTCTTACCGTGAATGACATGAAAGATGAGAATAGAGTGCCTTCATCGTATCGGGAGATCTTGGCCAACAGACCCTCCAGAATAACCACAAACTGAGAAGTGGGACACACAAACAACAATAAACAAACAAACGAATAATAACAACATTTATCCCAGACTACAAATCACCTTGGTCTACTTTTCTAGTGCCACAAAGCACTATGAGGCCAACCACAATACGAGTTAGGTATCATTAGGGAGGACAAGAAGAAAAATGAACACCTTTGCCACCATGAGTTGGATCATGTCCTTTACACTCTCCTCAATCAGCTCATCTATCTGGGTGTGGTACTGTTTCTGAAAGAGGAATATAACACACATTTCATCTATTTGGGTGGTACAGTTTTAGTAGGTGACCCCTTCTGGGAATTGAACTCACAACCTTTGCATTGGTAGTGGCCACATTCTTACCTCCTGGCCCATCTCCATGGCACACAGCTTGGAAGACTGGTCCTTCGCATCCACCATCACATTGAACATGGTGCATATTGCTGCGGAGATGCGGAAGTCTGTACCCCTGCTGCTCTTTGCCAGCTTGGACTCAAATGCCATCCTAGTGCTGCAATACACGTCAGGGAACATTTCTATGTAATGTATGGCATTTAGTTTGAGGCAGAGGCTCATGTCCAGCCACATGATAGAGAGACACACACCAACACTGGCAGTACACAACACCACACACCAGTGTTCATTTTGGCAGCTATTTTAGTTTTAGTCTTAAAATACATTTTAGTCTTAGTCACATTTGAGTAATTTCATCCTTCGTTAGTTTTAGTTATTATCAGTCGACTAAAACTCATGACAATTTTAGTCTTGTTTTAGTCACAGCTATTTTAGTCTTTTAATAGTCAGTGCAGTTTTTTTCTATTAAATAATGAATATTTAGGCTACGTCTGACTTCATCATGTTCACGTTTAGATAACCTTTTCCGACTAGGCTTGTATACCTTAGCTGGCTACCTTGATATTGTGGCAGATTGTAACCCATGACAGCTACAGGTTAAACAATTTACAGCTTTGATTTCCTCCCCATCATAACCGTCAAAGGTGGTAAATAACAGTGGTTTTCTTGAAAAGGGGATCATTTGAGCTTTCCTAAATTGCCAGTAGTATTACTGTACTCCTAATAGTCAACAAATAGCATTAATTTTTCCCCATAGGAAAAAAGCAACCACAACTCGCATTTGCTGACCGTGGCGCAAGATTTGTCAACACAGATGAATACATAACAGCGCGCATGTTATTTATTCAAAGCAACAATAGCCTACGTGAAAGTAAGAGAGAGTAAACATTGTTACCCCCCTTTTTTTTGATCTTGTCTCATCGCTGCAACTCCCCAAAGGGCTCGGGAGAGGAAGGTCGAGCCATGCGTCCTCCGAAACATGACCCGCTTCTTAACACCCCATCCACTTAACCCGGAAGCATGTTTCAGAGGACACACCATTCAACTGACGACCGAAGTCAGCCTGCAGGAGCCCGGACCACCACAAGGAGTCACTAAAGCGTGATGAGCCAAGTAAAGCCCCCCAGCCAAACCCTCCCCTAACACAGACAGCGCTGGGCCAATTGTGTGCCACCCTATGGGACTCCCAGTCACAGCCAGTTGTGACACAGCCTGGGATCAAATCCGGGTCTGTAGTGACACCTCAAGCACTGCAATGCCTTAGACCACTGCGCCACTCGGGAGTTGAGGTTAGTGACAAGTCAAGTGTCCTGGCTTTGCATCAGTTCAAAAGATTGATAAGTGACTGATGTGACCGTCTGGGAGCTGTGTGGATGAGAGCAGGGCAGATCAGCTCAATCAGACCACGCAACTGAAAGATGTGAATTGTTTCAATGAGAGGATTGCATTAAATATTCTGCATGCATGCTTATGATTGGACAAAACAGATGAAAAGAAGCCTCATGTCAAATAAACATTTCCATTAGTCTCACTTGGAAGTCTCGTCTCGTCACATTTTCGTTGACTAAAATGAAAAGTAATTTGCAATAGTTATAGTTTTTTTTCCCAGGGCATCACGTCTTGTTATCGTCATAGTTTTAGTCTGGAAAAATAGGTCGTTGACAAGTATTTCTCGTCATAGTTATTGTTGACGAAATTAACACAGACACTGACCCCCACACACACCAATACCGACACAACACACAGATAATAACACACCCAGACATACAGTACACATACACACACACAACACACACACACCGTTTGACGCAATTCTCAATCATGTCGCTGGACATGAGCTTCATGCGGTTCTCCAGGTGTTTGGCGAACTCCTCCTCGGGCCAGTGTAGGTCCCTGATGAAGGTCTGCAGGGCCTCCAGCTTCCAAAACAGGTCCTCCGACGTCCCAGAGCCATTGCTGCACACCCACGGTACACCCAAACACACACAGGTCAGAAACCAAAGGTCACAGAAGATAGAGGGGTCAGGGGGGTGTAGAGGAGGATGCTGGTCATCCACATCTCAACACTGGAGTCAAAGGTCCTTTATTCTGACCACACACCGGCCGACTGTTTCAGAGTAATTTCCCTCATATTAACTTCACTTATATATAACATATCATCACTTTAGACAGTGCCAGTGTATGGGGAAAATAAGAGGACAGGGTTGAAAATAACATTTCCATAACCATGCTGTAGCACTAGGTTATTAATAACCTTTTAGGTGTGGAGTGGGTTCATGCAGGATAGTCACTGCAGATATCGCACACACTGACTTGTGTCTGTAATACAACAAAGAGGAGTGGAGAGGTGAGGGAGGGAGGGCGTGTCCTGAAACATGGCTATCATTGTGTGTTCAAAAGTAGGTTTAATTTATCTCTATTGAACTTGGATTTGTTTGGCGTATACGTGATCAATCACAGAAAATAAAACTCCAAAAGAGCAGCCCACTCTCTCACCCCCCACGTCCTCAGGCTGGTGGTACTGGGTGGGTATCCTACAGTACAGTAGCTATTAAACACACCATGCAGTCCTGTCTGAAGGTGCTGCCATCCTGGGTAGAGCTGACTGGGATAGGGGGATGCAGGAAAAGAAGGAGGAGAAGAGGAAAGGAGGACAGGAGAGGGGGCAGATCTCTACTTCGTTGGATGCCAGCTGCACTGAAGTGGTGGTTGCTTCAGAGCATTGAGCGAACAATCCACCCACCCAGTTACCACCGGGAAGAATCTCTACCCACTTACCCACCCCAACCATAGAAATAAAACCACTAGAACAGAAATACCCATTGACTAGAATGGGGATGTCCATTCTTGTGATTCAATTTCTATGATCCCACCCTTTGACCACCTGACCCCGCCCACCCTATCCCACTGGCCACAGACAGTCATGTGAGCCAGGACCAGCAGTATTCATACAGGGTGCTGATGCGATGTTCAACTGTACCTTCCATAAGCAATCACTGGTACAGTCAACTTTCATGAGCACTACGGACTAACCACTGCATTCTTTACAGCTAGTGAAAACTGTAGGAGAGAGGCGGAGAGATACACATTGGACAGAAAATTCCAGATGATCATAATGTCCACTGTTACAATAAATTTCAGTGCAACAAGCCCAAAAACGTCCAGTGAAACATGGTTTGGATCTGTATCTCTATACCTCACAGCTCAACTGCATGCATGTTGAGAGGAAATGAGAGCTTGTCAAATAGCCACTCATTTCAAGAACAAACAAGTCTAAACTTTAAACAAGCCCAAACTACTGTTCGTAACCCCTTTGCAGTGCTCTTGGCATGAACATGATAGGACTGTTTACACCAGATTGTATTTGAGGAACGGAATGGTATCCGTAATGTGTCTGTAATGTGTGTGGTGTGCACTCGTCTATGTAGTTGAGGGACAAAAAAGCTATCTTCCCTCACATAATGCCTAAGCAGGTCATTGGCAAAGACATTTCGAAATCGAAATCGATATTTTCATTTGGCCTTCTATTGTCAATGACCTGCGACAAGGGGACCCCAAAGGGACATCTTCATACCAAGGCAACACGTTGCTGATGCACATCAATCTAAGGTGAACTAGTTGAATACACACTCAGGGTCATAGATAGCAGCCATCCATGACGGGGTGGAAAAACTAGGCATTGTCGGAAGGTTAACTGATAGTCCTGCTACTGGCGGCAGATTTGGTACTTTGGGAATTTGGAGGTTGACATTTGGTATTTGGAGATTCACATTGGGCAGATTACTTGTCAAACTCCTGCAGAAGAGACAGACAAAAAGAACAAAATAAATCCAGAACAGTGGTAATGTAGATGCTGCTGCACTTCAAAGCCATGTGAAACTGTGCAAGTAAAAGTAATCAAATCCAGAACGCAAGAGGAAAAGTCACACAAAGAAACGGATCATCTTCAGACATAATATGTAAAAGTAGCACATAGACAAGAGCAACAGTTAGAGAAGCAGTTGTTTTCTGAAGCACATACAAAAAGAGGACCTACTACATTCAGAATAAGCGGTGGATTGTGTGCATATATATATATATCAAAGGAGCAGTAAGGCAAAACAGCAAAGTTATCCAAAAGACCTATTGTCTATAAATATGTATTTTCCTTTGAGGTTTAGAGCTTTGTAAAGAGCTTCATTTAAAAGAAAGCAACGCAAATGTAAATGGCATGACAAATCAATAACTATTGGTTATAAAGTGAAAAAGAGCAAATTAGCAACACAAAATACACTGGAGAGCTTCTGTCCCTAGTGACATTTCAAAGCACACGCTATGAGGGTTAGTCCACAAAACAAAAGGATGGAAATATTGGAGATTGACTTCAACTAAACTACATGCGACCTAGTCTGGGATGAGGGTCCCGAATGTGGCACAGTATTGCCTGTTGCACATTTGCAAGTTTACCGCACAATATCCGCTAAAGCCTGAAGCTTCTAATCACAAAACAAATATATATTTTTAATAATACCGTATGAGTCATTGCTACCATCATATTCAGGTTTAATTTGTTTCTGGAGTTCGAAAAACTAATTTCCGAGATCTATGTCCCCTACTAAACGTTTTATGAATGCCTTTTGGGATAGGTTTTCCTTATCAGAAAATAAACTCCTTATCTATTACTCTCCTCAAACTGCTCTGGCTGAGGAGTGTGCTGAGGCGGTCAATAAGGAGTGAACAACATGACTGCTCTCCTAAATACAGTAGTCTTGTAGGAGTGTCTCTCTCCTGGCCTCTCCTAGACCAGACAGTTAGTGTGAGGAAGGACGGCCCCTTACTTTACAGGCACCCAGGACTCTCCCTCAAAGCCCCTGGTGATAGACTGAGCGATGGAGGACTCCATCAGGTCCACATATCTAACCACCAGGGGAGCATAGAGGTCCTGCAGGTGTTTGTGGAATTTCCCATTGCACAGGTGATCTAGAAGCAGAAGAAGAGAGAGAATAGAGAGATTATAACTACATATATATTGTTATATAGTTAGATTGTTATTATAGCTATAAACACGACAGAGGGGCAGTGATCAAGGCAGAAGAGAGAGAGCGAGAATACCGTATTGATATTATAGCGTAAACTTCTCAGAGGCGCAGGACCAAGCCGTGTGTGTGTGCCACAGGACAGTGTGTGTTTTATTGTTTTACTATACTCGGCCTTGTCTCAGGATGGTAAGTTTGTGGTTGAAGATATCCCTCTAGTGGTGTGGGGGCTTTGGCAAAGTGGGTGGGGTTATATCCTACCTGTTTGGCCCTGTCCGGGGGTATGTGTCTCCCGACCTCTCATCTCAGTCTCCAGTATTTATGCTGCAATAGTTTGTGTCGGGGGGCTAGGGTCAGTCTGTTATATCTGGAGTATTTCTCCTGTCTTATCCGGTGTTCTGTGTGAATTTAAGTATGATCTCTCTAATTCTCTCTCTCTCTCTCTTTCTTTCTTTCTTTCTTTCTCTGAGGACCTGAGCCCTGGGACCTAGGACCATGCCTCAGGACTACCTGGCCTGATGACTCCTTGCTGTTCCCAGCCCACCTGGTCGTGCTGCTGCTGCAGTTTCAACTGTTCTGCCTGTGGCTATGGAACCCTGACCTGTTCACCTGACGTGCTACCTGTCCCAGACCTGCTGTTTTCAACTCTCTAGAGACAGCTGGAGCGGTAGAGATACTCTGAATGATTGGCTATGAAAAGCCAACTGACATTTACTCCTGAGGTGCTGACCTGGTGCACCCTCGACAACCACTGTGATTATTATTATTTGACCCTGCTGGTCATCTATGAACATTTGAACATCTTGGCCTGTTCTGTTATAATCGCCATCCTGTTCTGTTAAAATCTCCACCCGGCACAGCCGGAAGAGGACTGGCCACCCCTCATAGCCTGGTTTCTTTCTAGGTTTCTTTCTAGGTTCTGGCCTTTCTAGGGAGCTTTCCTAGCCACCGTGCTTCTACGCCTGCATTGCTTGCTGTTTGGGATTTTAGGCTGGGTTTCTGTACAGCACTTTGTGACATCAGCTGAAGGAAGAAGGGCTTTATAAATACATTTGATTGATTGAATCTGGTCTGAATGGAAGAGTGGCCAACACATGGGCGGCAGTGGTTAGCGCGTTGCTAACAACCGAAAGGTTGCTGGATCGAATCCCCGAGCTGACAAGGTAAAAATCTGTCATTCTGCCCATGAGCAAGGCAGTTAATCCACTGTTCCCTGCGCTCCCGAAGACATGGATGTTGATTAAGGCAGTCCCCTGCACCTCTCTGATTCAGAGGGGTTGGTTTAAATGCAGAAGACACATTTCAGTTGAATGCATTCAGTTGTACAACTGATTAGGTATCCCTCTTTCCCTATCCTAGGTCTATCTATGTTTCCTGGGGGGGGGGAAAGCTAGAACCACTTTTAGCTATCTAAGGTGGGTAAAAACATTTGGATGGGTGGTTAAGCCCTTTCACATTCCAAGTCCAACTTGTTCCTTAATGTTTATTGGATGGAGAAGGCTATTGGTGTATATAGAAGAGAAACATGAAACATACAGTCAGTGCGGAGGAAATCGTTGAGCAGCTGGAAGAGAGGGAAGCTGTCCCAGCTCTCAGGAGACTGGATCTCCAGAGCAGCATCCATGTCCACGGCGTACATGGCCAGGAAGGTCTCAGCGTGCTCCGTCATCAGGTCAGACCACCAGGCAAAGGCCTAGACACACACAGATACCACGGACAGGACAGGGACAGAACCAAGGAGGGGGTGAACGGTGAACACAAGCCCCAGTCAGGGTGTGAGGATGTGGGGTAGAGCAGGCAGGACAGAGAGGGAGCAGAGCAGACTTGGGAGGATAACACATACTGGATGGAGCTAATCAGAGCTCTAACAAACCCACGCCAGCATAGCACAGTGGACTGATATATCATGTGTAGGTAGGTGGACCATTAAATGTAGTGATTATATGCAGTTAAATATAGTAATGGATGTCTGTAGCCTTGCAAACCCATGTGTTCTCCAAGAATGAGTAAAACCAACCCACAGCTCTTTCTGGTGAAGACTAAAGGGGTTGGGGCTAATTGAAACCTTAGATAGCCTCCCACCAATGTGAGAACAAGTTTACAATACATTTATACACAAAGCCGGTAATAGCACAATAATATCATAAAGCTGATCCATTCTGTTCTATTCATTGATCATTGATCAGATATCTCTAGATTGGGGGGGGGGGGGGGGGGGGGGGGGGGGGGGGGCTTTTCTCATGCAGACTGAGGTGGAAAACTCCCTACATGCTCACCAGGACCAGGATGGACCTGGGGTTTCCACCATTCACATCATTGCCATACCAACAGAACACTCCTCATTAGATGTGAATGTGACACAGGTCATGTCCATGCACTGCTCTCAGCCATATAATAGGAAGTAGGCACACGAACCGCAGACTGCAGCACATAGCTTCTCTACTTGCTACAGGGTTTCCAGAGGGACAATTTCTGGACAAACCAGTGTTCTTGATATGGTTTTCCCAGATATTTTGGGACTACTAGTTAGAGTAAACAATGGTACTTAGTAGGCCAGAAAGAGGTATTTTTCCATGTCTATTTCCATTGACCTTTCTGCTTCTATCGATTTTGCTGCTGTGCTTGCAGTCTGGGCTTGGGTTATTTGCTCATCGTTGGAAAAACTTGACAGGACGAATAATCATTCCTGTTATGCTGCATGCTTTTATTCCATATCGAATCGATACCCCTGTAAAAACATCTGCCATAGAGGGACTATAGTTGCACAGCGCAGGGGGACGGCACTGCAGTCAAGTCCTCACTTACCTGTCTGACCACTTACATGCCCACCCCCTGCCTGACTATTTACAATGCTATAGATTATTGGTGTTACAGTACAGGCAGAAGACCAAGCTGTGCTCCATCATCATCATCACTATCATCATCATCATCATCATACACAGGGCAGGGGAGAGTGTGGACTCAGGGAGAGGAGTGGGTGGGGATGGGTGGGTGGGTGGACAGGTAAACTGGATGCTCCATCCTATGTTGGGGGAAGGGAACACAGGCAAGGCCCAGGCCTCTACAGCATGCCCAAGCTCGGTGCTCCATCTCAGCCAGAGAAGTTACAGGCTCCAGTGCTGCAGCAGGCACCATCATTCACAACAGTCCCAATACAACAAGCCCAAAAGAGCAGTCCTGGACTGTACCAACACGTCAGAGAAATGGGGGCAGGGCATCTACTGGACATGCACAAACCATTAGAGGGTTGGAGGGGGGAGGGGTGTTCTCATTCAACTTCACCACATACCTCTTTGCCCTGCAGGGAGCGAACATCACCGATCATACAGACAGTGAAAACACAGGGAGGATAGTCACATTAATGTATCTACAGCATCAAGCATTTCTTTACAGGATTACTGAGTGGAGGAACAATTCTTAGACGGAAAAAGGGAAAGGAGAGAGATGGAAGAGGAGAAGCCGGAAGGAGGAGGAATGTTCTAAATGTTCAAAGAGAGGGAACCGCGATTTGAAACCCGAACTTAAAGCTGGATGGAGGAAGGAGAGGATAGACACATTTATGTTCATGGTGGAGATTGGGATTCAATCCAACCCTAAAAGAACCACAAAGAGTATACGGTGGCATATCTCACTTCAACATGCTGCTAGAGAGAAGAAGACTAGTCGCTATGGCCCCATGGACATGCTCTATGATCAAAGTGATGCTGTGCAGCCTATAGTATGGCGGGGCGTTACAGTCAGCATGTTAGCTGATGTTTCTGAACCAACACACAACAGCCACCCATCCCTCTCTAGTGGATTTCCCTCAGCCTTATAACACTAAGGGCAGCCTCTGTGCAGGCCAACATGCGATAAATAGGGAGAGGAGGTTTGTGATGGGTCTGAGGAGAAAGAGAAATAAGTATACTGTACCGATTGATCTCCAGAACTTGTGACTGCAGCCTGTCAAGCATATGTCAGAGAGATAGAATACATCTGCTTATCTGCATTCATCTTATTGATCCCATAGGATCACCTGTAGATCTTCTATACATGCTCATCATGCTTTTACATTCATTTGTTATACTTTTAGGCAAATACAGAGGAAAAGGGAAACCTATTTAGTGATGTTTCTATTTCATGTTCCAGCTTCTCAGCTAAAGTAACACTGAATGAGCATGCTTCACCTACTGTACAGTATGACTAGGAGCAGCTAGCCTACATTAGAGCTACCTGTAATGTTCTGTACTCTACTGTACACAATAAGCTGAAATCAAATCAGGCATTACCATCTTTCAAGGTAACCAATGTTTTATGTAGCATTGCACCACTGGGGTTATGAATTTTGAGTCAGTGGAGAAGGGAACGGCACACTTCACCACTCTCCCACTTTAAAATGCCTCCTTTGGTAAAAATAGTGCACTGGTACAATGTTAACATCCATTATTCATCTCCCATTAAGGATTTCTACCTGTGTAATAAATCTTTGATGACATTTTTTTTTTTTTTTTAAGTTACCCATGCACAAAGACAGCGCTATATATGAACAGGTGTCAGGAAGGAATAGACTAGCTCCCTCCTCCATGCCCAGGTGTCGGAGGAGGTAAAGAAGTGAGATAGATAAAGAGAGGGATGAGAGGAGGAGAAGAGGAGGAGTTACCCACTCACCTCCGCATGATGTTCCTGGTTCTGCTGGAGGACCTCTATGACTAGCTCGGCCAGGCGAATAGTGTCCTCCAGTTTTTTGGCGGGCGTGACTAACCGGCCTACGTTCTCTGGAGCAGAAGGATTAGGGGTAAGGAAGGGGGTTAGTTAGGCAGAGAGAGGGGTAGCTAACAGTGCCCATCTGTATGGTTAACCCCAGAAATCGTTGAAACGAAAGACGTATGTGCTTATGCTGTGTCGTATGGTTTCTAAAGCATGCATGCAATATAAACTGGCACTGGGGCATTGTCGGTAGACAGTCAATGTGAGGAGATGTCGGCCAAAACAGTCAGGTAGAATCGACTGACTAAATCTATCCCATGGAGAAACCAAAATCTTTGTTATACTCAACATGCAAAATGCTCTTGTGCTCTTAATGCTTTTGCTGCCTGGGATTATTGATGTTGAGTTTGTAACAAATATGGTTTGTAAGATCTACGGTGTACCTGGACACTGTTTTTTAATATATCATCTGCTGACATAAAATTTGTTAGGACAGTTTAATGTGGTGAAATGAGGTCGCCAGAACATTAACGATAATGTGTCAAAATGAGCAAAACATCAGAACATTCAATTGGACGGCTCAAATTAATTTGAAATAATGAGGACATAGAACTGTACATAGAACTGTACAGAGATAATATTGGTAAATTCATCATACCACATGTATCATAAACTCAGCAAAAAAAGAAACGTCCTCTCACTGTCAACTGCGTTGATTGTCAGCAAACTTAACATGTGTAAATATTTTCATGAACATAACAAGATTCAACAACTGAGACATAAACTGAACAAGTTCCACAGACATGTGACTAACATAAATGGAATAATGTGTCCCTGAACAAAGGGGGATCAAAATCAAAAGTAACAGTCAGTATCTGGTGTGGCCACCAGCTGCATTAAGTACTGCAGTGCATCTCCTCCTCATGGACTGCACCAGATTTGCTAGTTCTTGCTGTGAGATGTTACCCCACTCTTCCACCAAGGCACCCTGCAAATTCCCGGATATTTCTGGGGGGAATGGCCCTAGCCCTCACCCTACAATCCAACACGTCCCAGACGTGCTCAATGGGATTGAGATCCGGGCTCTTTGCTGGCCATGGCAGAACACTGACATTCCTGTCTTGCAGGACATCACGTATAGAACGAGCAGTATGGCTGGTGGCATTGTCATGCTGGAGGGTCATGTCAGGATGAGCCTGCAGGAAGGGTACCACATGAGGGAGGAGGATGTCTTCCCTGTAACGCACACCGTTGAGATTGCCTGCAATGACAACAAGCTCAGTCCGATGATGCTGTGACACACCGCCCCAAACCATGACGGACCCTCCAAATCGATCCCGCTCCAGAGTACAGGCCTCGGTATAACGTTCATTCTTTCGACGATAAACGCTAATACGACCATCACCCCTGGTGAGACAAAACCGCAACTCGTCAGTGAAGAGCACTTTTTGCCACTCCTGTCTGGTCCAGCGACGGTGGGTTTGTGCCCATAGGCGATGTTGTTGCTGGTAATGTCTGGTGAGGATCTGCCTTACAACAGGCTTACAAGCCCTCAGTCCAGCATCTCTCAACCTATTGCGGACAGTCTGAGCACTGATGGAGGGATTGTGCATTCCTGGTGTAACTCAGGCAGTTGTTGATGCCATCCTGTACCTGTCCCGCAGGTGTAATGTTCGGATGTACAGATCCTGTGCAGGTGTTGTTACACGTGGTCTGCCACTGCGAGGACGATCAGCTGTCCGTCCTGTCTCCCTGAGTGCTGTCTTCGGCTTCTCACAGTACAGACGTTGCAATTTATTGCCTTGGCCACATCTGCAGTCCTCATGCCTCCTTGCAGCATGCCTAAGGCACGTTCACACAGATGAGCAGGGACCCTGGGCATCTTTCTTTTGGTGTTTTTCAGAATCAGTAGAATGGCCTCTTTAGTGTCCTAAGTTTTCATAACTGTGACCTTAATTGCCTACCATCTGTAAGCTGTTAGTGTCTTCCACAGGTGCATGTTCATTAATTGTTTATGGGTCATTGAACAAGCATGGGAAACAGTGTTTAAACCCTTCACAATGAAGATCTGTGAAGTTATTTGGATTTTTACAAATGATCTTTGAAAGACAGGGTCCTGAAAAAGGGACGTTTCTTTTTTTGCTGAGTTTATATGTCTACATTTTGAAAAGTTAAGTTCGATTGTGCCTATTTATTCTCATAATTTTTTGGTCATGTCATACACTATGGTTTGTTGTGTGATTATGTACTAACTGTTCTACTATGTAGCCAACTAGCCATGCATTCTAAAAGGACCCGGAACCCCACAGCATAGTTAAAAGGGGGTCATGCAGTGCCAGGGGAATGGCAGAAGACTCCTTGCAGAGCCTTTATGTTGGTCCTTAGAAGTATAATGAGCAGAATGATAATGTAGTGATTGTCATTGTCAAATGTATCATACTTCATCCATATCCAATGTGTTCAATTGTTTTGAAATATGTCATGTTATCAGAGAATGGACTCATCTATTTGCATACAATCTTCCAGATTCTATGTTCTGTGACAATGAAATTATAATGCAACATTTTCCTCAGTGTGTATTTGAATACTGATAGCCAGATATGTTGAGGTAAACTCATATTGCATTATTTCTCTCAACACATTGGAGATGCTACCTTTTAATGTGTATTTGTGAGAGATTGTTTTTCTTGATCAGTTTCAGATTTATTTACCTTTATTCAATGTATCATATCAGGAAAAACGATGGAAAAAAAATTCATGAATTGAAACACGCACCTCTGTATTCAATTCATGAATGGAATTGAAATACATTTCCCTGAAAATGACTGTTATAAAGTAACACAATCTCTGCACAAAGAATAGTTTGCTAAATGTTGGCATACCAAGAAAAGAGGGGGAATTTGAAAGGTTTTATGTGTGTGTTAAAATGTGTATGTGGTTACATAAATATATATATATATATATATATACATACATTCAGACCCCTTGACTTTTTCCAAATGTTGTTAATGTTACAGCCTCATTCTAAAATGGATTAAATACAAAAAGAATCCTCAGCAGTCTACCCACAATACCCCATAATGACAAAGTGAAAACAGGTTGAGAAATTATTGCAAATGTATTAAAAATGAAACAGAAATACCTTATTTACATACATATTCAGACCCTTTGCTATGAGACTCAAAACTGAGCTCAGGTGCATCAAGTTTCCATTGATCACCCTTGAGGTTTTTCTACAACTTGATTGGAGTCCAGCTGTGGTAAATTAAATTGATTGGACATCATTTGGAAAGGTACATAGCAATCTATAAAAGGTCCCACAGTTGACAGTGCATGTTACAGCAAAAAACCAAGCCATGAGGTCAAAGGAATTGTCCGTAGAGCTCAGAGACAGGATTGTGTCGAGGCACAGATCTGGGGAAGGGTACCAAAACATTTCTGTAGCATTGAAGGTCCCCAAGAACACAGTGCCCTCCATCATTCTTAAATGGAAGAAGTTTGGATCCACCAAGACTCTTCCTAGAGCTGGCCGCCCGTCCAAACGGAGCAATCAGGGAGAAGGGCCTATGGTCACTCTGAAAGAACTCTAGAGATCCTCTGTTGAGATGGGAGAACCTTCCTGAAGGACAACCATCTCTGCAGCACTCCACCAATCAAGCCTTTATGGTAGAGTGGCCAGACGTAAGCCACTCCTCAGTAAAAGGCACATGACAGCCCACTTGGAGTTTGCCAAAAGGCACCTAAAGACTCTCAGACCATGAGAAACAAGATTCTCTGGTCTTATGAAACCAGGATGGAACTCATGCTGCGGGGATGTTTTTCAGGGGTCAGGATCGAGGGAAAGATGAACGGAGTAAAGTACAGAGAGATCCTTGATGAAAACCTGCTCAAGAGTGCTCAGGACCTCAGACTGGGGCGAAGGTTCACCTTCCAAGAGGACCACAACCCTAAGCACACAGCCAAGACAATGCAGGAGTGGCTTCAGGACAAGTCTCTGAATGTCCTTGAGTGGCCCAGCCAGAGCCCGGACTTGAACCCAATCAGCAACGCTCCCCATCCAACCTGACAGAGCTTGAGAGGATCTGCAGAGAAGAATGGGAGAAACTTCCCAAGTACAGGTGTGCCAAGCATGTAGCATCATACCCAAGAAGACTCGAAGCTGTAGTCGCTGTCAAAGGTGCTTCAAAAATTTGCAAACATTTCAGAAAACCTGTTTTACTATGTCATTATGGGGTATTGTGTGTTGATTGATGACAAGAAAACACAAAAAAGGCTGTAACATAACAAAATGTGAAGTCAGGTGGTCTGAATACCTTCCGAGGGGAATATATATATATATATATATATATATTTATTTACAGTTGAAGTCGGAAGTTTACATACACCTTAGCCAAATACATTTAAACTCAGTTGTTCACAATTCCAGACATTTATTCAGAGTAAAAATTCGCTGTCTTAGGTCAGTTAGGATCACCACTTTATTTTAAGAATATGAAATGTCAGAATAATAGTAGAGAGAATGATTTATTTCAGCTTTTATTACTTTCATCACATTCCCAGTGGGTCAGAAGTTTACATACACTCAATTAGTATTTGGTAGCATTGCCTTTAAAATTGTTTAACTTGGGTCAAATGTTTCGGGTCGCCTTCCACAAGCGTCCCACAATAAGTTGGGTGAATTTTGGCCCATTCTTCCTGACAGAGCTGGTGTAACTGAGTCAGGTTAGTAGGCCTCCTTGCTCGCACATGGTTTTCAGTTCCTCCCACACATTTTCGATAAGATTGAGGTCAGGGCTTTGTGATGGCCACTCCAGTACCTTGACTTTGTTGTCCTTAAGCCATTTTGCCACAACTTTGGAAGTATGCTTGGGGTAATTGTCCAGTTGAAAGACCCATTTGTGACCAAGCTTCAACTTCCTGACGGATGTCTTGATGTTGCTTTAATATATCCACATAATTTTCCTCCCTCATGATGCCATCTATTTTGTGAAGTGCACCAGTCCCTCCTGCAGCAAAGCACCCCCACAACATCATGCTGCCACCCCCGCACTTCACGGTTGGGAGGGTGTTCTTCGGCTTGCAAGCCTCCCCCTTTTTCCTCCAAACATAACGATGGTCATTATGGCCAAACAGTTCTATTTTTGTTTCATCAGACCAGAGGACATTTCTCCAAAAAGTACAATCTTTGTCCCCATGTGCAGTTGCAAACTGTAGTCTGGCTTTTTTATGGCTGTTTTGGAGCAGTGGCTTCGTCCTTGCTGAGCAGCATTTCAGGTTATGTCAATATAGGACTCGTTTTACTGTGGATATAGATACTTTTGTACCTGTTTCCTCCAGCATCTTCACAGGGTCCTTTGCTGTTGTTCTGGGATTGATTTGCACTTTTTGCAACAAAGTACGTTCATCTCTAGGCGACAGAACGCGTCTCCTTCCTGAGCGGTATGATGGCGGCGTGGTCCCATGGTGTTTATACTTGTGTACTATTGTTTGTACATATGAACGTGGTACCTTCAGGCGTTTGGAAATTGCTCCCAGGGATGAACCAGACTTGGTTCTGAGGTCTTGGCTGATATCTTTTGACTTTCCCATGATGTCAAGCAAAGAGGCACTGAGTTTGAAAGTAGGCCTTGAAATACATCCACAGGTACACCTCCAATTGACTCAAATGATGTCAATTAGCCTATCAGAAGCTTCTAAAGCCATGACATCATTTTCTGGAATTTTCCAAGCTGTTTAAAGGCACAGTCAACTTAGTGTTTTAAACTTCTGACCCACTGGAATTGTGATACAGTGAAACAATCTGTCTGTAAACAATTGTTGGAAAAATGACTTGTGTGATGCACAATGTAGATGTCCTAACCGACTTGCCAAAACTATAGTTTGTTAACAAGAAATTTGTGGAGTGGTTGAAAAACAAGTTTTAATGACTCCAACCTAAGTGTATGTAAACTTCCGACTTCAACTCTGTGTGTGTGTGTGTTTGTGTGTGGGTGTGTGTGTGTGTGTTTGTGTTTAGGGTAGGTGTATATTGGGGCTAAGCTAAAAGTCAAACAGGGCTTCACCTGGATCATTTGGATCCGGCTTTTTATCTTTCTCAACTTGAAACAGAGAGAGAGAAGGAGAGAAAAGAAAGAGAAAAGAGGAGATATTTAGGATTATAACACACTACGGTTAATATTTTATGTTCCAGAAGAGAGTGACAAGATTTTACACTTTACTCTGCTCCGTCTGACCCTTGACCTTTCGAGAGAACACCGGGAACTCTGCAGGAGTGTGTTAGGTAGTTGACAGACGTTTCATTGACAAAACTCCACAGACATACACGTAGGTACAGACACGCTAAAACGTTGAGACATTAGCCTGAGGAGAAGTCAAAAGTAAAGAAGCAACAACAACAGGATGTAGTTAACAGTAGCAGACAGACACAGCTTTAGACCGTCGTTATTTAGACGCAAGACAAACAGCAGCTGCACCAACCAAAGACAGGACACATTGACCGGTGGTGGGTTGAGTTGAGCTGAGTTAAAATACATATTATAGGAACTCTGTGTGCATACACCCAATCCTTTCTGTCCTCCTGGTATCGTAGCTCTGCCTGCAGCTGCTGCTCTGCTCTACTGCCTCCCTCTCTGGGTTTCTCTGTCTCTGGCAGTGACATAGCATCATACCTGTCTGTCCCAGCGCACAGCGTGGCGTGGTGAGCCCACACTCACTGACACATGACCAGACGACTGAAGGAGATAACACAGAGCAAAGTAAAAAATGCATTCAAGTCACATGGGTGGGCATGGGCATATGTCCAACCAAAAGAAAGAAGCTTACAGACCAGACCGACAGATCATTCATGTTGGTCACAGACAGATGGGAGACTGTAGGTCCCTGATAGTAGGACCACTACAGTGCTGTTGCAGTGTCTCCCCAGACAGACCTCCACAGACCAGACTGGCTCTCTCTCTCTCCCCACTCGCTCTCGGCAGACATGAGCGACGGATAAAAAAAGCACAGAGGAGGAAGGAGTGGACATAGCTGAGAGGAAGGTGGGAGGGGGTGATGTGGTGAAAGAAAGTTGAAAGAGGGAGGGAGGAGAGACAGGGGGAAGATGAGGTAGGTACTCACGGATGGTTAAATCCATCACTTGTGACGCCAAGCAGAAGACAGGGTGCTCAAACATTTCCCTCTTTCTCCCTACAAAAGAGGAGGATTGGGGCATGCAAGAGGCTGGGGTCAGAGGTTAGGGTGATAGGTTGTAGGTCAGAGGAGATGGCAAGGCAGAGAACTGTCCTGGGTTGCGTTCATTAGGGCACACTGTAGCAAAATGTTTTGTAACAGAAAACAGTCCAGGTAGTTCTCCATTGTTTCAGTCTGTTTTCTTTCATTTTGTGGCCTAACGAACACAATCATGGTGAGTATTGACTTGGATTGGGGCTGCGGATGACTGGGTTCAATAACTAGTGTTTTACCACTATTTTCTTAATATTGGACCAACAGCATCACAAGGATAGGGAAAATAGGTCTACTTGGTATATCTTCCAGATAGTAAGGGATAAACACCTTAGTATCTTTGAAACCCTGGGTATGTCTTTTTAGTTATTGACTACACGTTTTGGATCAATCTGTTGACATGCATGTCAAAGCAAACACTGCATGTGACTTTGTAGGGAAACCAAAATGGTGTTTTGCAAGTAATAATAGAGTACTGTATATCTAATTGAAGGTGAAATGGTGACATGTCGTGGCTAGTTAATACCTAAAAGACAAACCTTTCCATAATGTATTGTAGTACATGCAGGTAACAGATGCTGGGTTGTCTGTGTCCAATCCGAGCATTCTTTTTCATTGGCTTCAAAACCACTTATCACAGAAATGTGAGGTGATAAATGTGGCGAAGCCAATGAGATGAGAGAGAGGAAGAGGACAGCAGACAGAGGAACAGGGAGAGGAGTGTAATGGTCCGCAGGAAGAACAAGAGGAAAGATAAGGTAAGAGACAGAGAAAGAGAGGGAAAAGGAGAGGGAGAGTAGGACAAGGGTCCCCAGGAAGGGGATGGGCCAAAGTAAGATTTATTTGATAAATCTTAGATTATAGACCCTGGAGTCTAGGGGTGGAGATACAGTCAGAAAGGAGTAGTGGGTCAGGAAGGGGAGTTCTGTTCAGGGGAAATCTGCTTCTAGCTACTATGTACACTACATGACCAAAAGTATGTGGACACCTGCTCGTCACACATCTCATTCCAAAATCATGGGCATTAATATGGAGTTGGTTCTCACATTGCTGCTCTAACAGCCTCCACTCTTCTGGGAAGCCTTTCCATTAGATGTTGGAACATTGCTGCGGGGACTTGCTTCCATTCTGCCACAAGAGCATTAGTGAGGTTGGGCGCTGATGTTGGCCGATTAGGCTTGGCTCGCAGTCGGCGTTCCAATTCATCCCAAAGGTGTTCGGTGAGGTTGAGGTCAGGGCTCTGTGCAGGCCAGTCATGTTCTTCCACACCGATTTCGACAAACCATTTCTGTATGAGGCTCGCTTTGTGCACGGGGGTATTGTCATGATGAAACAGGAAAGGGCCTTCCCCAAACTTTTGCCACAAAGGTGGAATCTCAGGATCGTCAAGAATGTCATTGTATGCTGTAGCGTTAAGATTTCCCTTCACTAGAACTAAGGGGCCTAGCCCGACCTATTAAAAACAGCCCCAGACCATTATTCCTCTATCAAATTTTACAGTTGGAACTATGCATTGGGGCAGGTAGCGTTCTCCTGGCATCCACCAAACCCAGATTGGTCCGTCGGACTCTCAGATAGTGAAGCGTGATTCATCACTCCAGAGAACGCGTTTCCACTACTCCAGAGTCCAATTGCGGTGAGCTTAACACCACTACAGCCGAGGCTGCGCATTGCGCATGGTGATCTTAGGCTTGTGTGCGGCTGCTCGGCCATGGATACCCATTTAATGAAGCTCGCGACGAACAGTTATGGTGCTGATATTGCTTCCAGAGGCAGTTTGGAACTCGGTAGGGAGTGTTGCAACCGAGGACAGAGGATTTTTACCCGCTACGTGCTTCAGCACTTGGCGGTCCCATTCTGTGAGCTTGTGTGGCCTACCACTTTGTGGCTGAGACGTTGTTGCTCCTACAGTAGATGTTTTCACTTCACAATAATAGCACTTATAGTTGACCGGGGCAGCTCTAGCAAGACAGAAATGTGACGTTCTGACTTGTTGTAAAGGTGGCATCCTATGACGGTGGCGCGTTGAAAGTCACTGAGCTTTTCAGTAAGATCATTCTACTGCCAATGTTTGTCTATGGAGATTGCATGGCGGTGTGCTCGATTTTATACACCTGTCAGCAACGGGTGTGGCTGAAATAGCTGAATTCACTCATTTGAAGGTGTGTCCACACACTTTTGTATATATAGTGTATGTTTACTGCATACTGTAGATATAATATACTGTATATTCCAGATATATACTGTTAAATCACCACATGCCAGGGGCCAGGATACAGCTAAACTCAAGGTACAGTAACATTTGGGCCAGACCGGCAAGTAAACAGGTCTTTAATCCAAAACTTTGGATTTGAATGCATTTTTACTCACAACACCTCTACAAAAAGCCAACTTGACCTACAGTAGAGTAGAGTACAGCTAAAGCAGCCTGCCTGAAACGAAGGGGAGTGTTAATTGGCTGAGTGACAAACAAGTGACGACCAATCTGTCAAATGGAAAAATACTGTATAGGCTGTTTCTCTTGAATTCATGTGCTAAAAAAAAATATGAGCTCTCAGTATGTGTCTTTAGTGCTTCTTTTCTCCAGGTTCATCTGGTCCAGGTTATCTTGAAAAGAATCCCACTGTAGGATGCTAAAAAAGGAATCAAAGTGGTCATGACAAGTCACTTCCAAATGAGAGTAGAATGCTTGACACTCCTGTTCCACATAGAAAACCCCAGAATTACCGAGTACTAAGTACTAAAACAGTTACCATCATCTAAAAGAAAAACAACCAGTTACAGGTTTTAAAGCAACAGCAACCAAGAATTTACCAACAGAGTTAGTAACTGCTATTGCATATTGAAGGTGTGTCTGTGTATGTAAATCATGGCTAGTTACCTTCGATTTTGGCATATTCTGTGATTTTAGCGTAGTTGAGCTGTGCAGCCTGCTCCAGACATTTACGGATGACTCCCTTCACTTCCTCTTGTGGGACTGGAGTCACAATGTCCTTCATCAGCACCTGAGGATGAGGAACAGGACAGGACAATTCTTCCTTAGGGTCTTTCCACTGAATTTCAGTTTATTGCAGTTTTGTTTTCATTTTCTATTTCCTTTTTCTAGCATATATATGAGATTATATGAGCTATGAAACCTGAATCATTCATGAACTGAACATTTTCTGTAAAATGAGAACGAAAAGATTGCAGTCATCAAAATGTACTAACCCTTTCCAGCAAAGACAGCGTGGCCTTCAAGGCTCCCTCTGGACGTCCGAACGGGAAGCAATATCTACACGAGAGAAGCGAGTTGAATCACAATGAAAAATCACTATGGACAACAGAACCGTGGAATAGTATATGATGAGGCCAGTGAGCGATCAATCGATCGATCGCTCGCTAGCCTCATCATATACTATTCCATTATTCCATCTATCCATTATTCGATCGATCGGATCGATAGATAGACCAGTAGGCAGCAGCACTCACCTGAAGTTAGTGATCTGGTGTTCCAGGATCACACGCAATCGCTCTTTGATTTCTTCAAAGCGCTCCTTTTCATCCACCTTCACTGTTCCCAGTCCGTCAGGCCTTAGGATGACATCATAGCATACAAAGACAACATCAGCCCAGCGAATCATGCGGTAGTGGAGCCGCCAGTTGGAGTCCATCAAAAAAGGAAC
Organism: Salvelinus namaycush; assembly: GCF_016432855.1. Lineage (NCBI taxonomy): Eukaryota > Metazoa > Chordata > Actinopteri > Salmoniformes > Salmonidae > Salvelinus > Salvelinus namaycush. Next base: position 39,787,337 of record NC_052308.1, read on the forward strand.
AATACAACAATTTGCACATAAACAGTGCCATCTTTTAGTTCTCCATGATTTTACTGCTGCTTGTGTGAGTGAAAGAGAATCATTCTTCAGCATGTTTACCAAATTTAAATGTTCTTTCTTACACAGACAAACATCAAATCAAATTGTATTTGTCATATTCTTCGTAAACAATAGATGTAGACTAACAGTGAAATGCTTACTTCCGGGTCTCTTTTCAACAGTGTAGAATTAAAGTTAAAAAATATAATAAAAATAGAAAGTCACACGACAAATAAATACACAGTGAATAACGAATAACAATGACAGGTACAAATTGCATAGCTATATACAGGGAGTACCAGTACCGAGTCAATGTGCATGGGTACAAGGTAATTGAAGTAGCTATGTACATATAGGTACATTTTATAGTACATCATCTTACCTGATGGGCTCTTGGACGAGCTGAAATGTGGAATCCCTTTTCTTTCTAAACTTCATCTTTTTGCTTCCCCGTTTCGAGCCAGCCCCTGGTTCTGGGCTCTGGGCGCCGCCAGGGGCCCAGGGGCCCTCACAACTCATCAGTGGCCCACAGTAACTGCTGCCCTCTCTGACTTTATAGGGATGCATGGGAGGATGAGCAACATCGACATAATGAGACTGAATAATGCAACAAAAGACAAGGAGGGAAAAGAAAAAAGGAATACGGTGGAAACCAAGGTAAATATAACTGATTAATAAAAAAAAGTGAACAAAATGATGACATGATATCATAAAATACATGATTAAAATCATAATAAATAATATGCAAAACATTCATGACAAACAAAGACGTAACACTGGGAAATCATAAAGCAATGGTGCTCTGCTGCGTTTGATGACTCTGACCCTTTTGTCCTGTTACTATGGCCAGCTTTTCTTTCCTTCTTTCTCTTCTTATTTTATCTGAAGACCTTTGTGTGTGTATTTGAGATACAAAGTTTACCCATCTCTCTTGCGATATGGTGGTGATTTAGCATTGCCAGTGCTACTTTGTGATGAGCACTGACTTGTCCAAAATGTCGCCCTCCGGCCTTGAGGATGTCCTCTTGGTCTAATGATTAAGACTATGGATTGGCAAGCAGGAGGACCGGGTTCAATCGGGTGTAGATTTTACCTGTTACCGTGGACATGGGAGGCGCAGAAAGCGAAGCTGTAGTGAAGCAGGGTGGGGTCGATCATGGCTCCTCTGTCCGCCCTCTCCAGCAGGTCCCCTAGGTAACCCAGGTGTCTGTGACACCCCCGCACGCCGTTCCTGGCACAGTACTCATCCAGGACAAACACCTGGCCCGGGCTGAACCATCCCTACACATTACATCAGAGAGTTGATTTTATGTTAATATTTATCATTATTTTAAGCCCTTTTTCTCCCCAATTTCGTGATATCCAATTGGCAGTTATAGTCTTGTCCCATCGCTACAACTCCCGTACGGACTCGGGAGAGGCGAAGGTCGAGAGCCATGCATCCTCCGAAACACAAAACTACCAAGCCACACTGCTTCTTGACATACTGCTCGCTTAACCCGGAAGCCAGCGGCACCAATCGGAGGAAATGCCATACAACTGGTGACCGTGTCAGCGTGCATGCGCCCGGCCTGCCACAGGAGTCGCTAGAGCGCGATGGCACAAGGACATCCCGGCCGGCCAAACCCTCCCCTAACCTGGACGACACTGGGCTAATTGTGCGTCACCTCATGGGTTTCCCGGTCACGGCCGGCTGCGACACAGACTGGGATTGAACCCAGATCTGTAGTGACACCTCAAGCACTGCAGTGCCTAAGACCGCTGTGCCACTCGGGAGGCCCAGAGAGGGGGTTTAACAGTTTATATTATAACACCTGGCCCGGTTGAACCATCCCTACACATTACATCAGAGATGGTGTTTAACAGTTTAGACTAGAACACCTGGCCCGGTTGAACCATCCCTACACATTACATCAGAGATGGTGTTTAACAGTTTAGACTAGAACACCTGGCCCGGTTGAACCATCCCTACACATTACATCAGAGCTTTTTTTAAGAGGTTAGCATCATGATCTCAATCACAAACAAACCCCTTTCCCTGACTGAACCATGACCTGAGTCACATTAACAATGTACCTTGCTCCAAGAAATGTCAGCATTTTGATATAAAGTATATTTTTTAGTGCCCAGGACTTTATTCTCATTCCACCGTACTGTGGGTTTGGAGAATGCCACTCACCAGGCAGCAGAAGGTGTCATTGAGCCTGTGGTCCAACGTGAGCCTCTGGACGATCTCGAACAGGGAGGCGTGGTCAAAGCTACAGGGGTTAGCCGAGATAAACTCATCCATGCCATGTTTCTGAGCTCTGTCTGCGTCTGTGTCCAACCAGCACAGGGAAAAGGACAGGATTCAGAGGAAGAGGGTGTCAGTAAGGCACAGAGAAAGAGTACAGCATATCTCTCTACCTCAACACAACGCTGGGCCTGTCTGGCTAAGACTACTGTTAGGGCAAATTATAAACACTTACAGCTTTACATTGTCAACTTGCATCATATCAGACAGAGTCAATAGAGCTGATCGGGATTGTGGAATAAGGAGCTACTGATGTGAATCTGTAGCTAAACTCAATGGGACCAGTGCTTTTTCGTACTGTAGTATGTGGATGCTGGCAGCTTTTTTGTTGTTCAATGGCTACCATTTTAGGCATATTAGATTCAAAACATGTATTAAGAAAGTGGTGGGTTAAATTGAATAGGATGCTATTCTCATTCGTAATATGTATTCAATAGATTCTGCCATTCGCGATTGATTGGTCGATGTCACTAAGTTCCTGACAAAATGACGGGTCGTGTGCTGAAAAACAAAACAGAGTACAGTGTGATTTTGAAAAAAAAACATTAAGCTGAGTAAATAGCTCTGTTTTATGGAGAAAGTCTAGTCGATTCAAAACTGTAAGAGTTAAGTGTTTTCTATTCTATAGAATACATCTATTTTTATAAAGGTTGGGTAGCGGACACAAGCCTCTAGGGAGCTGCTTATCTGCATCCAAATGCATTCTGGGAGCAGGTCAAGTAATGAGTGCCCACGTTTCTTAAATAGATTTTGACGGTATTTGATTAGTGTTGTATAGTTGTTCAATAGATCTAAAACGGCAGTGTATATGTTGAGGACAGAGAACAATAGGAAAACACAGGAGACATGTATTCATGTACGACCATCTTCTGAAACAAAAATATGTATTCTGTCTGTCATGACAGTAGTGGTGGCATAATTTGAATAACCAGAATACTCTCATCTAACAAAAACAATGATGAGAAGCCTAAAAGCAGAATATAACCAGTACCTGATAAAAAAAACATTGATGAGAAGCCTAAAAGCAGAATATAACCAGTACCTGATTAAAAAAAACATTGGCATTCCCACATTTTCTTCCCATGTCTGCACTACATACTGTATATAGTCAGATCTCAAACGATCAGTGATGAGATGACATGTGCATGAAAAGGGGGACTCGACATCATGTGCAAGTGACGCGTTCCTACGTCATACATCCGTGTTCTTGTCCCTAGTCCTGTACCGAATATGCTTGACGATTATATCATCAAATTCGTGAAAATGCGGTCATATACAGTACCAGTCAAAAGTTTGGACACACCTACTTATTCCTGGGTTTTGCTTTATTTTTTACTATTTTCTACATTGTAGAATAATAGTGAAGACATCACAACTATGAAATAACACACATGGAATCATGTAGCAACCAAAAAAGTGTTAAACAAATCAAAATATATTTTATACTTGAGATTCTTCAAAGTAGCCCTCCTTTGCCTCATTGACAGCTTTGCACACTCTTGGCATTCTCTCAACCAGCTTCATGAGGTAGTCACCTGGAATCCATTTCAATTAACAGGTGTGCCTTGTTAAAAGTTAATTTGTGGAATTTCATTCCTTCTTAATGCATTTGAGCCGATCAGTTGTGTTGTGACAAGGTAGGTTTGGTATACAGAAGATAGCCCTGTTTGGTAAAAGACCAAGTCCATAACATGTCAAGAACAGCTCAAATAAGCAAAGAGAAACGACAGTCTATCATTACTTTAAGACATAAAGGTCAGTCAATGTGGAACATTTCAAGAACTTTGAAAGTTTCTTCAAGTGCAGTCGCAAAAACCATCAAGTGCTATGATGAAACTGGCTCTCATGAGGACCACCACAGAAAAGGAAGACCCAGAGTTACCTCTGCTGCAGTGGATAAGTTCATTAGAGTTACCAACCTCAGAAACGGCAGCCCAAATAAATGCTTCACAGAGTTCAAGTAACAGACACATCTCAACATCAACTTTTCAGAGGAGACTGTGTGAATCAGGCCTTCATTGTCGAATTGCTGCAAAGAAACAACTACTAAAGGACACCAATAATAAGAAGAGACTTGCTTGGGCCAAGAAACACAAGCAATGGACATTAGACTGGTGGAAATCTGTCCTTTGGTCTGATGAGTCCAAATCTGAGATGTTTGGTTCCAACCTCCGTGTCTTTGTGAGACGCAGAATAGGTGAACGGATGATCTCCACATGTGTAGTTCCCACAGTGAAGCATGGAGGAGGAGGTGTGATGGTGTGGGGGGGGCGTTGCTGGTGACTCTGTCTGTTATTTATTTATAATTCAAGGCACACTTAACCAGCATGGCTACCACAGCATTCTGCAGCGATACGCCATCCCCTCTGGTTTGTGAGTAGTGGGACTATCATTTGTTTTTCAACGGGACAATGACCCAACACACCTCCAGGCTGTGTAAGGGCTATTTGACCAGGACAATGACCCAACACACCTCTAGGCTGTGTAAGGGCTATTTGACCAAGAAGGAGAGTGATGGAGTGCTGCATCAGATGACCTGGCATCCACAATCACCCGACCTCAACCCAATTGAGATGGTTTGGGATAAGTTGGACCACAGAGCGAAGGAAAGCAGCCAACAAGTGCTCAGCATAATTGGGAACTCGTTCAAGACTGTCGGAAAAGCATTCCAGGTGAAGCTGGTTGAGAGAATGCCAAGAGTGTGCAAAGCTGTCATGAAGGCAAAGGGTGGCTACTTTGAAGAATATAAAAACTAAAATATATTTTGATTGGTTTTAAACTTTTTTGATTCTATCTGTGTTATTTCATAGTGTTGATGTCTTCACTATTATTCTACAATGTAGAAAATAGTAAAAATATAGAAATACCATTGAATGAGTAGTTGTGTCCAAACTTTTGACTGGTACTATATAAAGTTATATTTGTATTTGTGAAGGGATTTACTTCTGCCAGATGCCTTTCGTTATGTTTTTGCACTAAAAACCAATGCACTACGTTTTTGCCCATTCAACACCATTCAAAAAGCCTACAAATGTTCAAAAACGACAATGCAACTTGCAGCGTCACTTGCATAGCATATAGAGAGATGAAAGAGGTGTTGATGTTCATGTCCTCTTCAGCGTCGGTGAGTGACAGGTGTCATGTCCAATCGTGTGACACTGAAAAAAGTGAGGATAATGTGACGGTGGTGGGGCAGGTGGATAAGGGGGTAGGCTGGGCTTGGCTGGGGGTGGGGGTTCTATAGCAACACTAACTTTGAACTCAACTGACATCTGTCCGCCCCATGTTCAGAGACAGGGATAGATAAAGGGGAGATGGAGGGCCATGGATGAGGATAGGACAGCTGTACGTTCAATGGTACTTGTTAAAGGGTTCTAGAGTGTAAAATTGGGAGGTGTTTTGTTTCTTAATCGTCCAAACGAGTGGACTAGACCAACAGACTATGTATCCCTGGTTTTGCTAGGCACTGACAAAAAAGGCCCTACCACAAGTTAAAAGGGAGAGAGGGGTGAACTAAGGCTAAGACAGAGGGGTAAGCATAGGTTAAGAGAGGTGAGAGAGGGGTGAGACAGGGAAGAAATGATAGATATGATGGAAAAATGAAAGTTGTCGGGGGAGATAGAGTTCAAAAGTGAGGGTGTGAGAATGGGATGAAAAGGGTAAGAGGAAACAAAGGGTGAACACAGAGAAAGAGAGAGAGAAAGGGGGAGGGGGGCTGAGAAAACGACTCAGACATAGAGAGATAAATAGATGAGGGAGATACAGACAGTGCCAGGAAAGTGGGGAAGAAAGCGATAGCGGACGGGGTGGGATAGTTACGGGGGCAGTGGGGAAGGGTGGGGGTGAGAGAAAGTGTGCGATAGGGGCAGAGTGGAGGTGCACGATGTGTGATAGAAAGTGCTTGAATGTAGGCTGGAGGAAATGGGGTGGGGAATATCTCTTCTGGTTGTTTTAAATGAGGAAATGGAGTTTGATTTTGGAATAACAGACTGAATGGACTATGGGGGCACATGATCATATTTAGTGAGTTCTTGTCGATGGTGATGTCATCATCTAAAGGCAAGATGATTGGTTAAAAAGATTGGATTGTTTTTCCATTATGAATATTGGGGAATACAGTAATTAATAAATGCTCAATGACAAACATAATACTATCACATGCTGTAGAACAGTGACTTTCCATTGTGCTTTCAAAAATGTTTCAAAATGTTATGTCATGCATCTGAAGGTTCCATTTTCAATGTTTGGATAAAACATTTTGGGCATTCCTCTTTCTCTTAGCATTTGCAAGTTGACAATACTTGAGTGTGTTGCAGTGTATTTATTCATGACATCTACAGAGCACAACTAACAGGCATACCAACTACTGGAGTATCTCTAACAGGGTAGCAATACAATTTGGTGCAAGTACATCGGTTTATAGCATGAAGCCGACAGAGGCAAAACTACATGTAGATCATTCTCTGGGAGATGGCAAGGGGGAAATAAAAATTCCTGTAATTCCATCAATGAAATAATGGACACATGACAAAAGTGTTCACCTGTTCAGGCAATCAAAGGGCAATCAAAAGAAACCAAAATGAGATCTGTTCCCTCCTAGAGGTGCTACTATGGGGGGCTAGCTGCTGTCTACAGGCCCATCTAGTAAGAGGGTTCTTCCAGAGTATTGTATGGTAAGGAGCGGTGCCAATGGCTACTCCTTGTCATCTGCATTCAAAATACTCCACGTACATATTTGCCAACTCTCGTGAACAGAGGACAAAAGAAAAGAACCAAAAGCAATTGAGCTATGGCCACTGAGGAGTATTTTTCTCCACAAATTTTTTGGGGTGATTTACCAGGGGGTGCTGTAGTACCCTCAGCACCCCTACTTCCCACAGCTATGAATTGAGTCCTCGGAAGTAAAGCATGACCCATGTTACCCTGCTAAAAGGGTCCAAACTAATCACAACCAAAATGTTCAACATGTCACAGCTTTCCAACTGCTCTACTCTTTGAAAAATGTATTAAACAATATGGAAATATTCAATCATTTGTAAGCGATGTAAAGAATTGTAGGACTTAAAAAAAAGAAAAAAAGCTTGATTACAAGCTCTGAAGTGCCCTTAGGGGGAAGCTTTTTTACTGCTCTCTAAAATAGAATTTCCATAACTGTTGATGGATTCACAACTACATTTCTACAGCAGTCATTTACTGTATTTTATTTTCTGATGGCATCATGTCACATTGGGCCATCTCTCTGCTTTACTCTGAGGGGTCCTTGGACACCAATAAGATTAAGGAGAGAAGGCAATTATGCAACAAAAAACATAATAATAACCAGAATATAAACTACAATAATTACTGAGCCAAATGATAAGTCTAAGAATCAAATACATGCATCCTAAACCGTCAAGAATGGAAGCTTATAGCTACTTCAAATTTCAGATTGAGGAGAAATCAAACATAAAAAATACGTTTTCTACTGTCTAAAGACATGAAGCGAGGAGACTTAAGAGGAGGAAGTGGATAGGGAAAGAGGAGAGAAAGCACGTTGCATTTGTCAGATAATCGTTGGGGATTATCTGAGCTGTGCCGGCTATAGGGAAGCACTTACCCTTAAGTCCAGCTAGAAGACAGCGGGGTAAGAAGGGACAAACCAGAATAACATAAAGACTAGCAACAAGGCTAGAGGAGAGCAAACACGAGTGTCCCTCACCTAGCAGTTGCAATACTAAAGAAGGGTAACAAGCAAAGCATGAGGAAGAAAAACACAACTAAAAAAAAAAAAAAAACCTGTACCAAAATATATATGAGAGAGAGAGAAAGAAAGAGAAAGAGAAAGAGAAAGAGAAAGAGAAAGAGAGAAAGAGAGAAAGAGAGAAAGAGAGAAAGAGAGAGAGAGAGAGAGAGAGAGAGAGTAACAGGGTGGTGTGGTGTATGTTATGGCCCCTGTGCCATTCAAGATAACCAGGGTGGGGTGAAACATGTACGTTTGGTGTGGCACAGTGTTTCAGAGAGGAGGGGGGTAGAAGGAGGAGGTCTGTGCCACTGTGAGGGGTCATTGAATGGCATCAGAATGGCTGGTCTTATATAGAGGAGGTAACCAAATAACCAGAAGAACGATCACATACTCGACAAAGACACCAATGGAGAGACCGAGAGACCACAGGGAATTCTGATCTATAGATTCTGTTTATAGAAACGGATGAAAACTACAGTGTAATTAATTAAAACATAGATGTTCTACCCCTCCCCCCCAAATAATGACATCTACGCTTTTGTTACCTAAATAGCGCAATTCCTGCATAAAAACCTATGTAGATGTTTTTATTGCTGAATTGTTTTCAGGTTATAAAAATGCCAATATAATAAAAGGGGAAAAAAGCTTTTTCTACAACCCATTAACTCTAACCAAACGGCCTGGACATTAGAATAATGGTTAAAATAACTAAAGGAGTTGAAGGAAGGATGCACACCAAAATAAGTTATCACGTTTGGTTTTGAATAGCAGTGGAGTGTTCTTTAGTAGTCTTGTTAACCGGACTGAACGATGCACTCACCTTATTGAAACAAATGGTGAGCACAGCATTCAGTCTGGTTTTACCAGGCTAGTTCTTTAGTGCTGTAAAAGAACAGAATTGAGTTGGCTACTGAAGGGTACTAATTTACCAAGTTAGGTTCAACCTGTTCAGGTTTCAGAGTGTTTACAACGTGTAACTTAGATATATTTTGTAAAAAGAAAAGTGTATTAGGATACACGAGTATCATGTTAGCCTAAAAATCTTTGGTCCTATTTCACTGTTAAACTGTGATTCAAAGTGTGTTTTAAATAAGAGGCAGAGGACACAGAAGAGACGGTTACAACAGGAAGTAGATAGGTACGTGTTGCAGAAGCCACGTTACTAGAGACAGTCTTACCTTTACTTTGCTACTGTACAGTATCTGACCAGTGGCTGCTTAAAGGTACAAGTAAAGGAACGGTTAACACTACAGAGAACGTTGACTGAGCAGTGGCTGGACCGAGACAGCGCTGGGCTGAGCGGGGACTCAGAAAGTCTGTCTGTTACAGCTGTTGTTTTCTACCATACAACATGCTGGGGTCTGGGGGTGTTCAGGCAATACTCCCTGACACCTTAGCATTGTCACAAACATAACACTTAAGTACCACTGTTAACGCAAAACATTCTCAAAAGATTTTAAAGGTTTCAAAAGGATTCAAAAGGCTAAAAGGTGCCAAGCTTGATGTTTCATTTTAGTGGTTTAATCTATATCTACGTCATTGGCCGCCGTTCCGTGTTTCTCTTAAGTTTGTCAGCTTGGTTAATGTTTAGAGAGAGACAGAGCAGATTGATGGGGGAAGAGTCATAGGATGTTGCACCTTTAAACAGGTCATGTGTGACTGATTGGTGACGATGAGGGGAGGCCAAAAGATGCTGGGCACTCTGTGTGATACAGCAATGAGGAGGACGTGCCTGCGTGTGTTGACTTTAGTTCTACAGCGCAACGTGTTTAACAGTTACAGTATGTGGCTGCAGTGTGACGTGGGGAGAGACACATGGCGTAGTGAAACGTTATGGGTGAGAGCTGTCACTGGATTGGGGGGGATGAAACCTGAAACTGCCTGCTGATTGGCTGATCTGATGCTGAGGTTGTGTATTGGTTTACTTACAGAACTGGGAGATGGGCGCGTCCATCTGAGCGGCGGCACCCCCCTTGGAGTTTAGTTTCTGGACCTGGGTGGGGGGAACGGGCTTGTGGGACTGACCGGTGGCCCGGTACATTGCCTGAACCCACAGGATGCGGTCCTGTTCGTCATCACTGGCAAAGATCACAGTGTCGCCCTCCTTCACCGCGTTGAAGAACGCCCTGCCGCCATCCAAACCTAGAGACAGAGAGGAGGGTTTAGGGACAGGTTGTGTGGGTGTGTGTGTGCGTGCATGCATTTGTGTGTGTGTGCGTCCATCTGTGCTTGCGTGCATGCATGCACGTGCGTACATAATGTACGTGTGTGTCTGTGTGAATGTGCATGTGTGCGTGCATGTGTGTATATATTTACCTGGCTGGGGGTCGGTGTAGTCCACAGTGTAACCATCCAGCTGTAGCAGCTCCTGTGGCTCAGACTTCTTCTCTCTGTAGCTGCACATGGCAAAGGTGTACTGGCTCACCTACAACAGAGAGGACAGACACGTCATACACTTCCATCTGCTCAGGAACATCAGAGGATCAATGGTGAATTGCTGTGATTGTTCAAGCTTCTTTCGAGGTAAGAAGGCGATTAAAATGTGATTATATTTGTGTGTGAAAACTACCCCTTTAGCCACATACAGTTGCAATCACAATTCCCTATTTCTGCTAAAACAAGTTGAAATTGAAAAAACCTTTGGTGTTCACACGTGTTGTATTTGTTTGATATACAACTGCACAGGACCAATATTTTTTTTTTCCTGGACTAAATTATTCAGAATTCAAATTAATTTGGTTGGAGGCAGGTGATTCTCGTTTACTGGGTAATTCATCTCACCTGTGGCAAGTTGCAGTTGCCTACCGGGTAAAAATAGCCATTCAACCAGTTTTGAAGAGAGAAAATAAGACATTCTGATCCATTTGCACTCTATTGTAAAGTTCAATGGTGCCAATATATTTGAATAAACTGTAAGTTATTGGTTGTTTTGGTGATGTTATCATTTGAATTACCTTTCATTTGACCAGACCAAAGACATGATATTTCAGAGGCTGATGATGTACCAACCTGCACGAGGACGAAGAAACGCTTCTTCCAGCGCTTCCAGACGTTCTTCCCAAAAGCCCACAAATACCTGCCAGAAAACAATGTTTAACAATTACTACATGGCAACGTAATGAGTACATGGCAATGGTATGACAATTGGCTATTGTTGTTTCCTGTGTTGTAACAACAGCAACAGAATCAGCAGGTTTAGCCCACACTACATTCATAGCAAGGAGTGTATCCCCTACTACAAACAAAACAATGTCGTACATGTTTTGATGTTTTATGCAGAGTGGATGACCCTGGGTTGGCGCAGTGAGAATGAGTCACGTTGGCCTGGAAGCTAGTGTCTTTGTTGCTCTCTAAATGTAAAACAAACCCAGTAGTAACCACCAGAGGGGATAGAACAATACAATACAATCCATTTATCTAGAAATTAGGCCAAGAAGGAACCAAGGAAGAGGCCGGAGGAGTTTCAGAGAAATGGATGAAAAGGTAAAAATAAAACCCCAAACAAAACCCTATCTGGAGATCCTACTCTGTCCTCATGAGTATGTTAATTAAGCAGTAAAGTAGCAGACTTTAAAACAAATGAGATTGAGATCAATAGGACCAGGTTTCCCTTGCTTGCCTAGAATTCTTCATGTTTTGGAGCTTGTCCATACTTACCCAGAATGCTTCATGTTCTGCGGTTTGTCCATGCGAATGGCCAGTTTGATCTGAAGGTTCTGGTCGGGGCAGGCCTTGGTGAGGGCCATCTTATGGAGCTCTGATGCCTTGGGGCTGTTAGGGGTCGGGTGGAGGACCACCTGGAGGAGAAAAGTATCAGACAAATTAAGATTAAGAAAGAAATGAAGAGATTAAGATATCTGATGATGACTACACAATTGTATTTTTAACCTTGACTTTTTAAAGGGCAGTGCATTCAAAAACTTGATTTTCAATTTTTTTTGTATGATATTTACACACAATGACAGTGGTATTTAAAATGAGTGTTGCTAAAATGAAACAAAAAAAATTAAGAGTGCAGACTATTGTTTGATAAACTAAATTTGAAAAAGAGCAAAAAATAAATAAATAATAATAATAATAATAACTGGCATTTCAGCCTGTTCAGGTGGGATATATAAGGAGTTGGTCCCCCTTTGCTGCTATAACAGCCTCCACTCTTCTGGGAAGGCTTTCCACTAGATGTTGGAACATTGCTGCAGGAACTTGCTTCCATTCAGCCCCAAGAGCATTAGTGAGGTCGGGCACTGATGTTGGGCGTTTAGGCCTGGCTCGCAGACATCGTCCCAAAGGGGTTCAATGGGGTTGAGGTCAGGGCTCTGTGCAGGCCAGTCCAGTTCTTTCACACTGATCTCGACAAACCATTTCTGTATGGACCTCGCTTTGTGCACGGGTGCATTGTCATACTGAAACAGGAAAGGTCCTTCCCCAAACTGTTGGAAGCACAGAATTGTCGAGAATGTCATTGTATGCTGTAATGTAAAGATTTTCCATCGCTGGAACTAATTGGCCAAACCCGAACCATGAAAAACAGCCCCAGACCATTGTTCCTCCTCCACCAAATGTTCTCCTGGCATCCGCCAAACCCAGATTCGTCCATCGGACTGCCAGACGGTGAAGCGTGATTCATCACACCAGAAAACGTGTTTCCAAGGCTCCAGAGTCCAATGGCTGTGAGCTTTACACCACTCCAGCCAACGCTGGGCATTGTGCATGGTGATCTTAGGCTAGTGTGCAGCTGCTCGGCCATGGAAACTCATTTTATGAAGCTCCCGACGAATATTTATTGTGTTGACGTTGCTAAAAGGCAGTTTAGAACTTGGTAGTGAATGTTGCAACCGACGACAGACTACACACTTCAGCACTCGATAGTCCCATTCTGTGAGCTTGTGTGGCCTACCACTTCGCGGCTGAGCCGTTGTTGCTCCGAGACGTTTCCACTTCACAATAACAGCACTTACAGTTGACTTATAGGGCTAACAGGGCAGAAATTTGATGAACTGACTTGTTGGAAATGTGGCTTCCTATGACGGTGCCACGTTGAAAGTCACTGAGCTATTCAGTAAGGCCTTTCTACTGCCAATGTTTGTCTATGGAGATTGCATGGCTGTGTGCTTTACTTTACACACCTGTCATCAACGGGTGTGGCTGAAATAGCCGAATCCATTAATTTGAATTTCCACATACTTTTGTATATACAGTGCATTCGAAAAGCATTCAGACTCCTTGACTTTTCCCACATTTTGTTACAGCCTTATTCATCAATCTACACACAAAACTCCATAATGACAAAGCATAAACAGGTTTTTCAAAGTTTTTGCCAATGTATTAAAAATAAAAAAACAGAAATATCACATTTACATAAGTATTCAGACCCTTTAATCGGTATTATTTTTATATTTTTGTATCCCTTCTCCCTTCCCTTTCTCTCCAATTTCGTGATATACAATTGGTAGTAACAATCTTGTCCCGTCGCTGCAACTTGAAGGTCGAGAGCCATGCATCCTCCGAAACACGACCCGGCCAAGCCGCACTGCTTCTTGACACACTGCTCACTTAACCCGGAAGCCAGTCGCACCAACGTGTCGGAGGAAATGCCATACAGCTGGCGACCGTAGTCAGCATGCATGCGCCCCGCCCGCCACAAGGAATCGCTAGAGAGCGATGGGACAAGGACATCCCAGCCGGCCAAACCCTCCCCTAACCCAATTGTGTGCCATCTTATGGGTTTCCACGTGGACGGTTGCGACACAGCCTGGGAACAAACCCGGATCTGTATTGATGCTTCTAGCACTGCGATGCAGTGACTTAGACCGCTGTGCCACTCGGGAGGCTACTCAGTACTTTGTTGAAGCACCTTTGGCAGCGATTACAGCCTCAAGTCTTCTTGGTTATGACGCTACAAGCTTGGCACACCTGTATTTGTGGAGTTTTTCCCATTCTTCTCTGCAGATCCTCTCAAGATCTGTCAGGTTAGATGGGGAGCGTTGCTGCACAGCTATTTTCAGGTCTTTCCAGAGATGTTCGATCGGGTTCAAGTCCGGGCTCTGGCTGGGCCACTCAAGGACATTCAGAGACTTGTCCCGTAGCCTCTCCTAAATTGTCTTGGCTGTGTGCTTAGGGTTGTTGGCCTGTTGGAAGGTGAACCTTTGCCCCCAGTCTGAGGTCCTGAGCGCCCTGGAGTAGGTTTTCATCAAGGATCTCTCTGTACTTTGCTCCGTTCATCTTTCCCTCGATAGTGACTAGTCTCTCAGTCCCTGCCACTGAAAATCATCCCCACAGCATGATGCTGCCACCACCATGCTTCACCGCAAGGATGGTTCCAGGTTTCCTCGACGTGATGCTTGCATTTAGGCCAAAGAGTTCAATCTTGGTTTCATCAGACCAGAGAATCTTGGAAGCAAAACTGTGTTGGATACTACAGTTGAAATGTACAGTAGCAATGTAACCACCTCTGAGAGATATGGATATACTGTACATGTGTAAGCAGTATACTGTACATATCCACAAGGTTTATTGGAGAGATCCCTGGTCTGTATCCACCTATCCAGTGAGTATTCAGCACCACGAGTCAGCATTCTCAAGGATTGTATTGAACACTCAATACATTTTCAAGAGTTTTCATTATATCTTAATCGTGCTCTGGCAGCCCAGGCCCCAGTGTGCCTGTGCTGTGTGTCACGTTTGAGCCAGTGGCTCAGTGTATCTGTGTAGCTGTGTTGCCATATCAAAGGAGAGAGAAGCCCAGCAGTCCCCGCTCTACTCTGCTCCTCCCTGCTTCCCTGAAGACGGGGCGTAATCTATCTTTGCTGAGTTAAAGAGCTTTGATGAAGCCTTGCTGCCTTGCTGGCTGACTGACTGCCTGCCTGACTGCCTGTCTGCCGCTGCAGCAGGAGATCAAAGAGCCCCTATCACAGGCAAGGTCACTCCCACTGGGCTAAAACTGGTTGAATCAATGTTGTTTCCACGTCATTTCAACAACAAAAATCAATGGGATGACCTTTAATCAATGTGATGACCTTAAATCAATGTGGAAAACTGATAGAATTTGCATAAAGTCATCAACGTAAGGGAATTTAGTCTTTTTTTCAGCCAACTTTTACCCTAAATCCAAAGATAATTTTTTTAAATTCCACATTGGTTGACAACTCAACCAAATGTCAATGAAGACTAGATGTTGAACTGACGTCCGTGCCCCGTGTGCAGCCTATCTAGGGCTGCCCGGCACACTATCACAGGACGTTGGAGGGCTCTCTCTCTCTGCATTAGAGGACAGGAGAGCGGAGCAAAGCAGATGATGAAGACATCTCTGCATGACTTACAGTTACGTCATTTAGCAGACACCCTTACCCAGAGCGACAAACAGGAGCAATTCAAGTTAAGTGCCTTGCTCAAGGGCAGATCAGCTGACTTTTCACCTAGTCGGCTTGGGGATTCTAACCATATGCAATTCAGTCAAACGTCTAACGTGAAGAGAAAGGACCGTTTATACAAGGACAGGTGTGGACATGATATGGCCTGGATACATCATTGAGGAACTATAATGTGGTCACAGCTTAAAATGTTCTGGCTGTGAGGGGTTAAAATCATCCCTGACTCAGTCCACCTACAGTACTGTATTGAATAAGCATCCGGCAGTGAAGAGGACATTGTTTTGGTCCTGTTTCTCCACAGGGAGGGTTTGAATGAGACTATAGCACACCTTAATTTCACCACCTGCCTAATCCAGGACAGAGAGGCCCAGTCAATCAAATGGGAATTTTAAAAACTAGTTTTGCATAATCCTCATCACCAGGGATTTCAAACAAGAACTGTGCATACCTAGGGCCCAGCGGTGGCTGTAGCTTACTGTCTACACATCACATAATGCTAACCAACCCAGGACTGATTACACCAGCTTTCTCTGTCCCATAATGATGTGTGCTCTGAATGGTGTGTGCTCACGTTACAGAGTGTATGGTTTAGGGATTGTGACTTTACCTGGAAGTGGCATACTTTACTGGTTTCCAAATCAACCCTAGTCCCTACTTACTAACCATAATACCATAATGCTATTATCAATCCAATCCTCTCAGACCTACATGAGTGCCTATGGAGTAGGGGCTAGGGGTCGATGTGGAATCCAGCATAACTGTCTACTCAGTGACATAACAGCTCAGTATATGGATGGCTGGGGTCACCTTTGCTTCCAGTTCAACAACCAGGAGAAATGTATTGGTCTAAAATGCAAAGGTTTAAAACAATAAGGTTTGGACACACCTACTCATTCAAGGGTTTTTCTTTACATTGTAGAATAATAGTGGAGACAATGAAACTATGAAATAACACATGGAATCATGTAGTAACCAAAAAAGTGTTAAACAAATCAAAATATATTTTATTTCTGAGATTCTTCAAAGTTACCACCCTTTGCCTTGACAGCTTTGCACACTCTTGGCATTCTCTCAACCAGCTTCTTGAGGTAGTCACCTGGAATGCATTTCAATTAACAGGTGTGCCTTAAAAGTTAATTTGTGGAATTTCTTTCCTTCTTAATGCGTTGGAGTCAATCAGTTGTGTTGTGACAAGGTAGGGGTGGTATACAGAAGATAGCCCTCGGCGAGGTCAGTACAGGTGCATCCAAGCTGGGACTGAGAGACTGAAAAACAGCTTCTACCTCAAAGCCATCAGACTGTTAAATAGCCACCCGATTACTCAACCCTGCACCTTAGAGGCTGCTGCCATATATACATAGACATAGACTGACTGGTCACTTTAATAATGTTTACATACTGCTGTACTGATTTCATATGTATATACTGTATTCTATTCTACTGTATTTTAGTCAACGCCATTCCGACATTGCTCGTCCTAATAGTCATATATTTCTTAACTCCTTTCTTTTACTTTAGATTTGTGTGTATTGTTGTGAATTGTTAGATATTACTGCACTGTTGGAGCTAGGAACACAAGCATTTCGCTACACCTGCAATAACATCTGCTAAATATGTGTATGTGAACAATAAAATTAGATTTGATATGATTTGGTAAAAGATATTATGGTAAGAACAGCTCAAATAAGCAAAGAGAAACGACAGTCCATCATTACTATAAGATATGAAGATCAGTCAATCCGGAAAATTTCAAGAACTTTTAAAGTTTCTTCAAGTGCAAAACATAAAGTGCTATGACAAAACTAGCTCTCATGAGGACCGGCACAGGAAAGGAAGACCCAGAGTTACCTCTGCTGCAGAAGATAAGTTCATTAGAGTTACCAACCTCAGGATTGCAGCCCAAATAAATGCTTCACAGAGTTCAAGTAACAGACACAGAGTTCAAGTAACAGACACATCTCATCAACAGTTCAGAGGAGAGTGAGTGAATCAGGCCTTTGCTGCAAAAAAACAACTACTAAAGGACACCAATAAGAAGAGACTTGTTGGAGCCAAGAAACACAAGCAGTGGACATTAGACCGTTGGAAATCTGTCGAGAGAGAGAGCGAGAGAGAGATCAAAGATTGTGTTACCCTGCCCAGCTCTTTATCCTCCAGGGCCAGCACTCCAGTGCTTTCTGTAAACAGTTTCACCTTGACGGCAGGGAGGGGGTGTGTGGTGGTGAAGTCTCCCTGGGTCCCCCAGCTGAAACACAACACACACACACGTCAGAAGCATGTGACCTTCTGGTATGGCAACTGCTCGGCATCTGACCGTAAGGCGCTACAGTGGGTAGTGGGTACGGCCCAGTACATCACTGGGGCCCCAAGCTTCCTGCCATCCAGGACCTATATACTAAGTGGTGTCAGAGGAAGGCCCCAAAAAATTGTCATACTCCAGTCACCCAAGTCATAGACTGTTCTCTCTGCTACCGCACGGCAAGCGGTACCAGAGCACCAAGTCTAGGTCCAAAAGGCTCCTTAACAGCTTTGACCCCCAAGCTATAAGACTGCTGAACAATTAATCAATTGGCCACCCGGACTATTGACATTGACTAATTACCTAGACTAACCTGTACCCCCGCACATTGACTCGGTACCGGTACCCCCTGTATATAGCTTCATTATTGTTATTTTATTGTGTTACTTTTTCTTAACTCAATTTCTTGAACTGCATTGTTATTTAAGGGCTTGTAAAGTAAACATTTTACGTTAAGGTCTACTCCTGTTGTATTCGGCGCATGTGACAAATAAAGTTTGATTTGATTTTTGACACAGCTCTGAAGACATGGACACATCTCCAACATCTACAGGGCTGTAGCTTTAGGCCAGGATGCAAACAAACGCAGACAAACAACGTGTGCACAGTCATTTCATTTGATTTATGTTTGAGACGACATTTGCAGTCTTTACAGCGAAAGTTAGATCAGCCAACATTCTGGAAATGCCTTTAAAAGTCTATCCCTGTGCTCAGGTTGTTTGTTATTCTGTGTTGGATTGAATCCGAGCGTAAATGAACATCTACCTGGCCCAGAGGAATTGCACAAGATCCACTAGAATCGCCGTCCCTGTTTTCCCTTTATCTCGCACATTCTCTCTCTCTCTGTCTGTCTGTGGCTCTTTTTCTCTCATCCTCTTTCCCAAAAGTCGATATCTGCGCTCTCAGAAAGAGTGAGACGTGGTTGTTAAAAAATAAAACTTTATAACCAAAGTGATAAAGTGAAAACAATAAACTGGGGCTGGGTAAGCTACGTACTGCTCAGTTATGAGACAGACTGAGAATAGCAGCTGACACTACAAAGGGTAGAAGTAGAAGGTATATTAAATGCTGTGCAGAAGTAACATTTAAATTTATTACAGAGAGGAGATGGAGTGAGACTGAGTGGGAGACGGGCGCACCGGCCGCTCCACACAGGCAAGCACAGCCTGAGGGAGCCCTACCACTCACACAGAGACACACACAAACACTCATGCATGCATGCACACACACACACACACACATTCACAATGAGATATATATGAACATGTTCATAGGGGTTATTGTGTCATGATTGGATGGCATGTGATATCATCATCATCAAGGAGACAGGCAGTACAAGACAGAGCCAGCAGTCTGAAGCTGTGTGTGTGTGTGTGTGTGTGTGTGTGTGTGTGTGTGTGTGTGTGTGTGTGTGTGTGTGTGTGTGTGTGTGTGTGTGTGTGTGTGTGTGTGTGTGTGTGTGTGTGTGTTTGCCGTTTCTCCTTCTGCTGTGAGCTGCATCTGTGAATGACAATGTCTTTCTCCTCTGCCTTACTGACATTAACACTCATCACCACCAGGTGTCTCATCTCACACTGGGAATGTGATTAGAATGTTACTCTTTCACATTGGCCCCTTAGTTCTAATACCTACATTGATCATGCATTTATTGAGTGTGATTATATAGAATAAGAATGAGAGCAGTACTGTATTACATTCAGGGATCATTTGTTAAACTAAATGACACAAGATTTGGGCTCCCGAGTGTCGCAGCGGTCTAAGGCACTGCATCTCAGTGCTAGAGGCGTCACTACAGACCCTGTTTCGATTGATGGCTGTATCACAACTGGCTGTGATTGGGGATCCCATAGGGGGACGCACAATCGGCCCAGCGTCGTCTGGGTTCGGCTAGGGTATGCTGTCATTGTAAATAAGAATTTGTACTTAACTGACTTACATAGTTAAATAAAGGTTTAAAAAATGAAAGATCCTAGATCAGACAGGACACGTCTCCTCCTGTACAAGGAGGTTGTTAAAACAGCGCCTGTGTGATGGTGTATGCGGTGGATAAGCTGACAGCTAGCTAGCAGCACGAGATGCTTGTCATTTCCAGGAGTGCTAGAGGGGGACTCTCTCCTGCTCCATTAAGATGCCATGTCCTGATCACTCTCCCTGCCTGGCAGCACTGGAGTAGGGGCACACACAGAGGCTGCTCTCCCCATCTCTCTACCTCCATCTCCTCCTCTTTCTCCCCCTTTTCTCCACCACTTTGTTTGTCGTCCTGTCATTTTCTCTTTTCATGCCTATCCTTCATCTTTTGCTCTCCCTCTCGCTCTCCCACTTCTCTCATCTCCCTCTCATTATAAAATGACACTTGAATCTGTGGGAGAGCAAGAGGACGAGTCTCTAAAATAGTTCATAATCACGAGCTGAACATCACATCACTGGAGAGAGGTTGGCATCACAGACACACTGTAACATTACAGACTGCTTCCTTTATAACAGCAGACAGACTCGGGATCCAGTCTGCGAACACACATTTACATTCACATGAATTCCTTCCTCATTAACATCATCACCACTTTTAACATTCAGGAAGGGTTGATGAAAGCCTGTGACCACAATGAACCTGAACCAACTTAATGTGTTGAACCTGAATAGATAGTTTTGGTATGTATCTACCTTATATGGTTACACATCTCGGTAAACTTGAGGTGTTCCAAGGAGAACCTTTTTGGAAAGCTAACATCCTGAGATGGGGGGCTTTGCCAGTGTTATCTTTTCACTCATCATCTGACCTCCCTTTAATTCCCATGGAGACAGACTGTTCTAAATGGAGGATTACACTGGGAGCGTCCTTTCACACTTTGATCAGCTGACTCAGGAATCACAGCGTGAAGAGAAGGTGACTGCATTCAGATCACATGAGAACACTACATGAGTCAGTGGATGTTAAGCTCAGGCAGGTTAAGAGTTGAGGTGAGAGAGGCACAGAGGCAGACAGAGGCAGACAGAGACAGAGACAGCTAGATAGACAGAGAAAGAGACAGAAGGGTCTTACGTTGGCTTGGAGGCCTCAGCCTGGTCTGTCTGCAGTTTCTCCCCTCCCTCCACCTCCATGGTGCAGTAAACGATCCTGTTAGGAGCCAGAGACTTCAGGCCTACCACCTCCATGATCACCACCTGGAGGGCACAAACAGCAGGTCGTGAAACCATGGGTGTACGCGGTAAGGTTCACAATGTAGCAGAAATGTACCAAATATAGAGCTGACATTACTCTGGTCTAGACAATATTCTGTTACATTCTGTTACATTGCACCCTCCTGAAAAGGCCCAAGCACAGCCCCTAACTGTCTATGGTGCCCTATACATGACTACAACAATCTCCTTGACATAAACCAACAAAGGTACAGTAAATGCATACAACCTCATATAAAAAAACATTAACGAACACATTACTGTAAAATGCCTTAACCTCCTAAGCTATATTGGTCAACAACATTTACGGTATGTTTTAAACCAGTCATTTTAAACTGGTGGGTCGTGGCCCAAATTCGGGTCATGGGAGGTTTTGAATGGGTCGCGGATGTCTGAATAAAAAAATTATGAAAATGTCGATTGAAAAAATACTCCATTCTGAATGACTAAACAAGTAAAACCAGGTAGAAAAAGGTAAAAAGTGAGTAAATTTCATCTCTGAATAATTTTTCTTCAATCACACTATTTTCAATATAGATATATTAGCAGAGCTATTTAGTGGATTTGGTTGATTTTGAGGTCTCAAACCAGTGAGCTTATTACCATTCTCCATCAAGAATATGATCAATATGGAATTACTGACAATGACAAATTTGTTCCCTTGTCATATAATTGCTACATTCACTAGCAGTATAGCATTAAAAAATACAGTATTTTGGCAAAAAGAAAATCGAGATGTGAATAATACTAAGACAACCTGGTTCAATTTGGGTCCTGACCCAAAACCAGTTGAGAACCACCGTCTTAAACGACACTACACCCCGACTGAGAGAAAGATACTAACATTTAGGCCTACTCAAGCGAACTAGAACTCATGACCATTAAAAAGGAAAAGACAATGGAGGCCAAAAATCCCATCACGAAATTCCATGACAGAAGCTACAAATCAGGCCAGCCTCTCTGATCTATAAAGCAGTAGTTTCAGTCCTCGCACCATAATCACTACATCTGCTCTGCTCCCCACTACAATCAACTGCTGAGACTGGGAAGGAGCAGTATTAATCTGCCCATGCTAGAATTATACTTCCTTCTCCTAAAGTAGCTAGGGGAACAGAACAAGCTCTTCTGCGTATACTGAATTCTCTTAGATCATTCATCATAACAGGAGTTATTATGATGACTAATGAAGTTGCTATGAAATTAAAAAAGGAGGATTTTATTTTGTTTCACTACATTATCCTGGTCTACCTTGTGATCTGTGATTTATAATTTAACGATGGAAGTCTACCCCAGTGATCGGGGAGTACAGTAGAGGAGTCATTTAGGCAGAATGTTCTTCCTGTAAGCGTCCATCTATTTTTATTCTCTTTCTTTATGGCTAGAGGGCCATCTGTTTGCAATCTATACTGGGTTTATTTTCAAAAGCGTCTCAGAGTAGGAGTGATGATCTGGGATCAGTTTTTTTTTCTTCATAATTACATAATTAATCAACTTTATTTTATTTATTACGCAGAAATTCTAGTGTTTCTATATCAAACGGTGTTGTTATATTTCAGTCTTCTGTGATGTATATAAAGTGTAATATTGGGATGCAACCTCGAAATTGAATACATTTGAACTTTATATCTGACATGATACAGTTGACTTCTTTTTTTTAGGCCCATAACCATGTGAGTGAGGTGTATACTTTTGTTTCAAAATAGATTTGTTTAAGACTACCAAGAAGAACTCTGTGTGACCCTGATTTAGCCCACTGCAGTAAAAGGCTAAAGAAGGATTTTTAAGACGTTAAGTACAATTCTTACAAGCTTGATTGGCTGGTAGCTTATTCTTTAGATGGTTGGAGCTGCTGGTGAACCATGAGGTGCAGGATTAATCAAAGTGACACTGGACTAGTGCACTTGCCAGAGTCTTTACGGTGTCTATAGCTAGGTTTCCATCCAATCGGTGACTGCTTTTGTATGTGAATATTCTAAAATCTTCATAAAAACAACATGCCATTTCAGAGTTTCCTTTAGGAAAATTTGCGCTGGACAACATAACAGGGAAGATTTTCATTTACCAGCCAACACCATCAATAAAAAAGGGATGTTGGCCAAATGTCCACATTTACATGTCCTTAATAACAGCCTATGGCAAGTTAGGCTACTTTCTTGAAACAATAATTGTCCACCTCTCGGTTCAGCTGTCAGAGATTTGAGAACTAAATGTATCAGGGCATTGCTAGCAAAGGCATAGGTGTCCACTGTATGACATTATTTAATATATATATATATATATGAAGAGAAGTTTAGTCCTAACCCCAGAGAGATAGAGATATGCCCGTGGCATGCTATGACACCGACATGCATTTCTTTATGTCAAGTGGCTACTGCGTCTGCCATACAGATATAGATGTACAGAAGGAGAGTCATTCGTTCATTTTCAATCCAAATATTTTGTGTGAAGATAAGTGTTATATTGTTCGATTATAGGAGTAACTCTGGTAGGCCTGAAACAGTCTTCCTCACCCGAAGTGCGCCGGGACGCACCGCCTTCATATCATAGGCCTGCAGTAGCTAAAGCTTAATAACAGCCACACCACACCTAACCTCCACAAACGTTTCTAAACTAAAAAAGACAACGGAGTCCAAAAGCCCCATTAATAAATTCCATGACAGAAGCTACAAATCAGGCCAGCCTCTCTGATCTATAAAGCAGTAGTTTCAGTCCTCGCACCATAATCACTACATCTGCTCTGCTCCCCACTACAATCAACTGCTGGGACTGGGAAGGAGCAGTATTAATCTGCCCATGCTAGAATTATACTTCCTTCTCCTAAAGTAGCTAGGGGAACAGAAACAGCCCTTCTGCATATATTGAATTCTCTGAGATCACAATAACTCTTGTTGTGATGAAGGATGAGTAACAAAGTTGCTACGGAATCATAAAAGGAGGTTTTTATTTTGGTTCACTACATAATCCAGGTCTACCTTGTGATCTGTGATTTGTAACTAAACAACGGAAGTCTACCCTAGTGATCGGGGGAGTACTGTGGAGGAGTCATTTTGACAAAATGTTCTTCCTGAAAGCTTCCATTTATTTTACTTCTCTTTCTTTATGGCTAGAGGGCCATCTGTTTGCAATCTATACTGGGTTTATATTCAAAAAGCGTCTCAGAGTAGGAGTGCTGATCTAGGATTATTTTGGCCTTTTAAAGCATAACAATTAAGCGGCTGGACCTGATTCTACATCATTCAGCACTCCAACTCTTAGACATATTGTGAATAGGGGCCCTGGTCTAGAATGATATAAATCTAGAGAGAGAAGATAACTACAAGCAAACTCACCTTGGGACTTTGGCCTGGAATGTATTCATGTGCTAAAATAATCAATAGACCAATGAAAGTGCAGATCAGGTCTAGTTTTCCAAAGGGCCAGCTGAGATATATATATTGCTATATCATCACCACCACCACAGACATCAATAGAAAGTGCTAAAGCATGTCAAGCTCTGTTTTCCTTGCCCTGCAGAACCTAGAGCCATTGTTAATAAATATGTCGATAATGTGTATGATGACTCATTCTCTTTATAAAGACAGAGGCAGGTGAAAAGGTCTGTCTGAGAGCGAGAAGCTCAGGACAATAGGGTGGAGCTCTCTCAGAGGCACTGTTCCTATTGAACATTTGTATGGCATTAATCTCTATTCAAATGGCCTTGTGCTTAGAGTGTGACTTCTTTGTGACTGAGAAAATCACATTACAGAAAGGGTAACACTGTATTTAGGATATTCTCTCATAATGCCAAAATGCTGAGGTCTTATCCTTCCTAGACAGGGTTAGGGCTAGTACCAGGTGAAGGGTTTAGGCTAGGGTTAGCACCTCCATAGTTAAGAGGAGCACCACATCATACTTGGACAGGGTTAAGGTTAAGGTCAGGTTTAGGGTCAGGGCTAGGGTTAGGACCTCCAGACTGCAGGAGCGCATGACTTCAGACTTGGCCAGGCTTAGTGTTAGGGTTGGAGTTAGGGTTCAGGCTAGATTTAGGGCAGTGGTTAGGGTTCCTACCTCCAGAGTAAAGGAGAGCACCACATCAGACTTGGACAGTGTGTTCTCGTCCTCCTGACCCATGTCCATGATGGAGGTGTTGTGTCCTTTCTTCAGCTTCTGCAGTTTGAACTCTCCTCCCTTGGACACCGGCATGCTCTCTAGGTTGGCCATCAGCTGGTTCACTGACGCCTTCAGCTCCTCTATGTACATCTGCTCCATCTCCTTCGACACAAACTTGGGGAATTTGCCTCCCTTTGAAGAAGAAAAAAATCACATCAATAAGTATGAGTTACAGAAGGGTTTTTACCATAACAAGTCAGCTTTTGTGTCCATGTGGGCTGGTCATCCCGATGAAGCAAGACACTATAATAATAAAATAAATTAAAATCAAATCCAAATAATGTGTTAATGTATTGTCAACACTAATGTGAATACATGTCATTCAATAGATTACCAGATATAGCCTACAGTATATTAATTGTGACGTAAAGCTGTTTCTACAATAGTGAAGCTCTCGGAGAACTCGCATCGTGAAGCCGTTTTGATGCTTACAAACTGTTTATTCAGGTTTATGTGTGGCTCTGCACAATCTAACCAGTGTGTTGATGTTCTTCTGCTGCAGTGTGTATAGGCTATCAGACTCACCCTGGCAATCTGATCGGCCATCTGCAGGCGTCCATCCAGCTCCCGTCTGATCTGGGCAGCCTGCTCGTCCAGGTTGTCCAACTAGAGGGTCAAACACAGGAAGAAGTGTTTTGCACACATATTTTAAAATAAACTTGTCCTGGTGTTGGATTAGAGAGCATAATGGCACTCGCAAGTCTGAGTTTAATCAAGCAATGTTTTGACCCCAACTGGGCCTTCTTCAGGACAACAGGACAGCAACACATAGGAACCTGTGAGCATCGCACAACTTTTCTAGAGATTTTAATATTGTAGAAACTCAAATCACTGCTCCTGTCACACCCTGATCGGTTTCAGCTGTCCTCGTTATTGTCTCCACCCCCTCCAGGTGTCGCTTGTTTTCCCCGAGAAGTGTGAGTTCCACCGCTCTACAATCACCTTTCTGGGATATGTCATTGCTGAGGGCAATGTTCAGATGGATCCTGGAAAGGTGAAAGCAGTGGTGGATTGGCCTCAACCAACGTCCAGAGTGCAGTTGCAATGGTTTCTTGGTTTTGCAAACTTCTACCACCATTTTATTCGGTACTACAGCACCCTGGCGGCCCCCCGCTCAGCACTCACCTCTCCCAAGGTACCGTTCAAATGGTCTCCAGCTGTCGACAAAGCCTTTGTGGACCTAAAGCATCGGTTCACAACAGCACCCATTCTCATCCATCCGGACCCCTCGCGTCAATTTGTGGTAGAAGTGGATGCTTCGGATGTTGGAGTGGGGGCAATTCTGTCCCAGCGATCTGCCCAGGACCAAAAGCTTAATCCCTGTGCCTTCCTGTCCCATTGTCTCAATCCTGCTGAGAGGAACTACGATGTCGGCAACCGAGAACTTCTGGCGGTGAAGATGGCGTTGGAAGAGTGGAGGCACTGGTTGGAAGGAGCACAACAGCCATTTCTGGTCTGGACCGACCATAAAAACCTGTAATATCTCCGTACAGCCAAGCGCCTCAACTCCAGGCATGCCCGGTGGGCCCTCCTGTTCACCAGATTTAACTTCACCATCTCCTACCGCCCAGGCTCAAAGAAAGAAGCCTGACGCCCTATCCCGCCTATACAGTTCTTCTGCCACACCCTCGACCTCTGAAACTATTCTCCCTACCTCATGCCTTGCTGCCACTGTGGATTGGGGTATTGAGAACCTGGTCTGTGAGGCACTGAATACTGAACACTGAATACTGGAAAGTATTCAGACCCCTTCCCTTTTTCCGAATTTTGTTACAGCCTTATTCTAAAATTGATTAAACAAAAATGTTCCTCATCAATCTACACACAATACCCAATAATAACAAAGCAAAAACAGGTTTTTAGAAAAACAGAACCTTATTTACATAGGTATTCAGACCTTTTTTTAATGAGACTTGAAATTGAAGCAGGTGCATCCTGTTTCCATTGATCATCCTTGATGTGTCTACAACTTGATTAGAGTCCACCAGTGGTAAATTCAATTGATCGGACATGATTTGGAAAGGCACACACCTGTCAGTAAAAGGCACATGACAGCCCACTTGGAGTTTGCCAAAAGGCCCCTAAAGGACTCTCAGATCATGAGAAACAAGATTCTCTGGTCTAATGAAACCAAGATTGAACTCTTTGGCCTGACTGCCAAGCATCACGTCTGGAGGAAACCTGGCACTATCCCTACGGTGAAGCATGGTGGAGGTGGCAGCATCATGCTGTGGGGATGTTTTTCACCAGCAGGGACTGGGAGACTAGTCAGGATCGAAGGAAAGCTGAACGGAGCAAAGTACAAAGAGATCCTTAATGAAAACCTGCTCCAGAGTGTTCAGGACCTCAGACTGGGTTGAAGATTCATCTTCCAACATGACAACGACCCTAAGCACACAGCCAAGACAATGCAGAAGTGGCTTCGGAACAAGTCTTTGAATGTCCTTGAGTGGCCTAGCCAGAGCCCGGACTTGAACCCAATCGAACATCTCTGGAGAGACCTGAAAATAGCTTCGCAACGACACTCCCCATCCAACCTGACAGTACAACTCCCCATCCAACTCCCCATCCAACCTGACCAAATATAGGTGTACCAAGCTTGTAGCGTCATACCCAAGAGAACTTGAGGTTGTAATCACTGTGAAAGGTGATTCAAAGGCACTGTAAGTGTATGACTGGTGCATGGCAGTAAGTGCCAGGCACACCGTGTGTATCTAGTGTGTTTCAAGAATGGTCCACCACACAAATTACATCAAGCCACCTTGAGACAACTGTGGGAAGCATTGGAGTCAGCCTTGGCTAGCATCCCTGTGGAATGCTTTCAACACCTTTTAGAGTCGATGCCCCAACAAATTGAGGCTGGGCGAAATGGGTGCAAATCAATATTGTTCTTAATGTTTTGTGCAGTCAGTGTATACCTCTCTGAAGTACAACTAAAAGCTCTAAGGAATTATGGTATGAAGTTATAGCCTGGAAATGCTTGCTTGCATAGAAGTAAGCAATGCTTCCATAGAACGTAAGGAGTAATGCATCCCTATAGGAGCATCTCTCTTGAGACCCAGCTGTATTGGCTTCAAGGTTCCCTGTAGATTAATTTGCCGCCATAAGCAAGTAAGCAATGACTCCCCATTCCCAAGACGTGCATCTCTCTCTGCATGCTGGGAGTGTTTAGTGCATGCTGGGAATTGTATGAGCGAGTGTTGTCTGGAGTTAGATCGCCTGTTTTTTCCTTCTTGTTTTACTTTTCTTGGTGGTTTTCCTTTTTCTATGCATGATTAAGGTGATTATTTGTTGTGGTAGAATTAAGTATATTGTTTTTCTTGTCTAAATTTTCATGGCTTTGGCAGGGGTGGCGACCCACATGGGGACGCCGTCCCTGTCACTTCAGTGCGGCTTGAGGTGTGTTATTGAAGCTACTGTCACTGGAGGAGTTTCTGTTCGCCATTGGAGAGAAGGTAGGCTATGAGAATGTTGCTTATGCGTCACTGATTAATAAAACCGTGGTGGTTTTTCTTAAAGAAGAGTGTCTTGTTGAGCATGGCGTATTTCTTAAAGGTATGTTTATTCAAGTTACGCCGCTTTTTTTTCTCAATCAACAAGAGTAACGATTTTGAATGTACCGCTGTTAACTCCCAATGAGCAATTGGAGTGCGAGTTATTGTGGTTTGAGAGTTCAATTAAGATTGTCCCGTTGGGTTGCAAACACCCGGCTTTGAAACAGGTTTCGGCGACAGGTGTTCATGTTTTTGGACTCACCGGAATAGACTTTGGAGTTATCGTTTAAAGTGACAACAGACTGTATATGGCTTATGCTGGTACGGGTAGTCAACAGTGTTTTGAGTGTGGGAATGTTGGCCATAAGCAACGTGCTTGCCCGAAAAGGGAGAAGGTGGAGGGAGGGGCGCAGGTGGTCCTCATAACACCTGGGCTCACTGACGTAGGGAGAGGCGGGCTGACAGTGGTAGAGCAGACACAAGCACCTGTTGCTGAGGAACAAGTTGTCCATGTTGATGGCACGGAGTTGCAACTTGTAACAGAGGGGAATGGTATGCAGCAGAAAAATATTGTTGTAGGAGGTAAGGATGGATCTGGAGAGCCATTTTCTCAGACTGGGGGGGAGATTCCCACTATGAGTAACGGGGTACAGGAGGGGGTTCAGGTGGGGCTAGTCTCCCAGGTAGTGGAGGAGATGCCCGGTACGAGTGATGGACTGTTGAGAGGCATGTGGCAGAGGGGTCAGGGGTCTGAGGCCTCAGTTGAGGAGGATCAGGAGAAGGATATGGATATCTCTCTTGATATGATAGCAGCTGGTGAAGACTCAGTTTACAATCTAGATGAGGTAAATGGGTTCCTGGATCAGACTTTTGGGAAATCTGTCAGATTGGCAGATAAAATTTTTAATGTTACATTTTGAGGTCAGCTGTGATGTAACAGAAGACGGTGGGATTAGACCAGTTGCGTGAGAAGCGTTTTCGCTTGAGGAAATGTGTTAATGCTGTCACGGCAGCAAAATGTAGTGGTAAACGTGGTAAGGTTAAGAGAAAATTAAAATGATGATGATCGTGAGAGAGATGCCTCATGCCTCATAGAGAGAGAGAGAAAAAAAACACAGTCTGGTTTCTCTGCTTTCTTTTGCTTTTCCTTTCTCTTTTCTATATGGAGTTACCAAGGGTAGGTTCTCAAAATTAATGGGGGAAGGGACAGGAATAAGAGGGCTTGGGTATTGAAAGTAATAAAACAGAAAAGGCTTACTGTAGTTTTTCTGCAGGAGACCCAAAGTGATGAGGCTAATGAGGTTGACTGGGATATGTGGTGGGAGGGGCAGCATACACTCAGTCATGGTACTAATTTCAGTGCTGGGGTGGCAATTAGGATGACTGTGGTATCTACAACAGAGATTGTCAAGGGTCGGGTTTTATTGGTCAAGGCGGATGTTATGGTTATTTATTTTTATTTTTAACCTAGGGCAGTCGACATTGCAACGCAAACAGATGGTCTGCCTTCGTCTCTCTATTGGGAAGGTGACCATGGATGACAGTGAAATGCGCCAACATGCCAGGGATTTCTACTCTGCTCTCTAAGGCGGAGGATTGTGATTCTCTGTGTACTGAACAGTTGTTACATGGACTTCCTCAATTGGGCCCTGAGCAGAGAGTTGCTTTGGATTCTGACATTACTCTGCAGGAGCTGTCCACAGCAGTTATGCAGCTCTCATCAGGCTGAGCCCCTGACATCGATGGTTTACCATTTGAGTTCTATAATCAGTTTTGGGGGGCTTTTTATGAAGTGGTGTGAATCTTTTCATGAGGGTTCTCTTCCTGTTTCCTGTCAACATGCTGTGCTTTCATTGTTGCCAAAAAAAGGGGGATTTGGCTCTTCTAAAAATGACGACCTGTTGCATTTCTGTGTGCGGAATATAACATTGTATCTAAATGTCTCTCAAACAGGTTGAAAGAGTATCTGGGGCTCTTGGTCCACAAGGACCAGTCTTACTGTGTACCTGACCGCTCTATTGTTAACTTGTTTCCAATAAGAGATGTTTTAGACATTTGTACACTATTTGATGTGAATGTGGGTTTACTTTCTTTGGATCAGGAGAAGGCTTTTGACCGTGTGGACCACCAAACAATGAAAGTATTTGGGTTTGGGAATGTTTTTCGTTGTTGTCTTGGATGAGTTTACTGTATGCTGGGGCCTCATGTATGGTGAAGGTGGGGGGGTGGTTTAAGTTGCCCCATCCCCGTCCAAAGGGCTATCAGGCAGGGAAGCCCAATTTCAGGGCAGTTATATTGTCTGGCAATTGAACCAATGCTTTGTTTTTTAAGAGCGAGGCTTACTGGTTTCTCTGTGCCAGGGGTAATGAAGGGTCCCACGATAGCACTGTCTGCGTTTGCAGATGACGTGACAGTTTTTATTACAGGGGGTGAGGATGTTAAGGTTCTCTCAAACGCT
Organism: Salvelinus namaycush; assembly: GCF_016432855.1. NCBI lineage: Eukaryota > Metazoa > Chordata > Actinopteri > Salmoniformes > Salmonidae > Salvelinus > Salvelinus namaycush. The sequence continues at coordinate 39,818,338 of NC_052308.1, forward strand.
CTAAAGGTGTATGAGGGGGCCTCCTCAGCTAGAGTCAATTGGGAAAAGAGCGAATTGCTGTGGGCAGGTCAGACAGGTTCCGCTCCACGGTTACCATGGTGGCTTCAGTGGGGCAGAAATGGGATGAAGACTGGAGTTTTTTTCTAGGCTCTGATGTCTTTCCGAAAAAGAACTGGGAGGGTGTAGTGGAGAAAGTGTGTGCCAGATTGTCAAGGTGGAAATGGTGCCACCTGGTGCCAAATGGTCTTATAGAGGAAGGATGCTAGTTGCCAATAATCTAGCTGCCTCTACGCTGTGGCACAGACCAATGATTTTACAGCCACGGTGGGGGGGTGGGGGGGGGGGGGGGTGGTCATACAAGGGCTTCAGAGGACCCTTGTCAATTTATTTTGGTCTGGACAACAGTGGATTTAAGCTGCGGCCCTTTACCTGCCACTGCATGAGGGTGGGCAGGGTCTGGTGGACATTTCTTCCAGGATCATGGCTTCAAGCAACCCAGAGACTGTTGTACTGTGACAGTTCTAGCTGGGTCGACACAGCCTATACATTGATGAGGAGACCGGGCTGTTTAGGCTTAGACAAGCATCTTTTCCTCTTAAAGCTAGAGGGGGGTGATTTTGTCTGGCTTGACTCCATTTTATGAGTCCGTTATGCAGCTTTGGAGAGTATGTGTCAAGTCCCGTAAGGCCGGCATGCCACCAGGGATGTGGCTTTTTGAAGAACCCGTGCTCTGGGTTCAGCCAGCCTACGTTCATGCCTATTAGGTGTGGGGTGTACCAAGCGGGGTCATCTGATGCGGAGTATGAGCAGATCGTTGGAGGAGCTCGGAGAAAGAGCGGGGATCTGATCATCTCGCCTACTGAGGAAGGTCGGAGCTGAGGTCTGTAATTCCTTGCCAGTACTTCATCGGCAGTATGTGACTGACACTTCCAATTCTGATCGGTGGACGGAGGGTCTGGATTGTGTTCCCTGCACTGAATGTTAGTGCTGCGGCGGGGGAATTCAGGGAGGACGTGGGGATGCTGCTTTCCTTCCATACCCCAGAGCTGGGGGAGTTCAAGGCGGTGGGAAAGAGGGCTATGTACAAAATCTGTGTAAAAGTGTCCCATGCTTTAACCCCAGAAGGGGTAAAATCGACGAGGTCTTCTCCCCAAAAGGCTGTTAGCGGTCTTTATACAAACTGCCTATTGAAAAGAGGACATCTGACCTCCAATGGAGAATAATACATGGAGCCATAGCCACCAATATGCATCTGGTACACCTAGATCCTACTGTTGGGGAAGGGTGTCCATTCTGTGCTGAGTCTGAAACTCTGGCACATCTGTTCTTACACTGTCCCAGGTTGGTCGGGATGACCAACTGTTATAGACCTATATCCATCCTGCCCTGCCTCTCTAAAGTCTTCGAAAGCTAAGTTAATAAACAGATCACTGACCATTTACAATCAAACCGTACCTCCTCCACTGTGCAATCCGGTTTCCGAGCTGGTCACGGGTGCACCTCAGCCACACTCAAGGTACTAAACGATATCATAACCACCATCGATAAAAAACAGTACTGTGCAGCCGTCGTCATCTACCTGGCCGCTTTCGACTCTGTCACCGTATTCTTATCGGCAGACTCAATAGCCTTGGTTCACCAACTACTTTGCAGACAGAGTTCAGTGTGTCAAATCGGAGGGCCTGTTGTCCGGACCTCTGGCAGTCTCTATGGGGGTACCACAAGGTTCAATTCTCGGGCCGACTCTTTTCTCTGTATATATCAATGATGTTGCTCTTGCTGCCGGTGATTCCCTGATCCACCTCTACACAGACGACACCATTCTGTATACATCTGGCCCTTCTTTGGACACTGTGTTAACTAACCTTGAAACAAGCTTCAATGCCATACAACACTCCTTCCATGGCCTCCAACTGCTCTTAAACGCTAGTAAAACAAAATGCATGCTCTTCAACCGTTCGCTGCCCGCACCCGCCCGCCCGACTAGCATCACTTCTCTGGACGGTGCTGACCTAGAATATGTGGACAACTACAAATATCTAGGTGTCTGGCTAGACTGTAAACTCTCCATCCAAACTCATATTAAACATCTCCAATCCAAAATCAAATCTAGAATCGGCTTCCTATTTCGCAACAAAGCCTCCTTCACTCACACCGCCAAACTTACCCTAGTAAAACTGACTATCCTACCGATCCTCGACTTCGGCAATGTCATCTCTAAAATAGCTTCCAATACTCTACTCAGCAAACTGGATGCAGTCTATCACAGTGCCATCCGTTTTGTTACCAACGCCCCTTATACCACCCACCACTGCGACCTGTATGCTCTATTTGGCTGGCCCTCGCTACATATTCGTCGCCAGACCCACTGGCTCCAGGTCATCTATAAGTCTTTGCTGGGTAAAGCTCCGCCTTATCTCAGCTCACTGGTCACGATAACAACACCCACCCGTAGCACGCGCTCCAGCAGGTATATCTCACTGATCATCCCCAAAGCCAACACCTCCTTTGGCCGCCTTTCCTTCCAGTTCTCTGCTGCCAGTGACTGGATCGAATTGCCAAAATCGCTGAAGCTGGAGACTTATATTTCCCTCACTAACTTTAAACATCAGCTATCAGAGCAGCTAACCGTTCGCTGCAGCTGTACATAGTCCATCTGTAAATAGCCCATCCAAACTACCTACCTCCCATATTCCCATATTGTTTTTATTTAGTTTTCTGCTCTTTTGCACACCGGTATCTCTACTTGCACATCATCATCTGCTCATTTATCACTCCAGTGTTAATCTGCTAAATTGTAATTACTTGCTACTATGGCCATTTGCACACACTGTATATAGACTTTCTTTTTTTCTATTGTGTTATTGACTGTTTGCTTGTTTATTCCATGTGTAACTCTGTGTTGTTTGTGTCGCACTGCTTTGCTTTATCTTGGCCAGGTCGCAGTTGTAAATGAGAACTTGTTCTCAGCTGGCCTTCCTGGTTAAATAAAGGTGAAATAAAAAAATAAAAAAATATAAAATTGACCTGATCACTAGTTGGTTCTCAGCTCTGGGAGAGGTTCTCTTCCCAACAGTTTATATTTGGGCTAAAGTACAGGTTTAGTAGAAGGGGTGTAGTTATCTTGCTTCATTTTGTGTCAGGGGCAGCTAAATTAGCAATATGGAAACCACGAACAGAACAGTGCTCGGGGACAGGGGTCTGTGGATGTGGTGGGAATGCTGGAGGGGATGTTGGCAGTGAGACTGAGGGTTGAGTTTGCCTATTACAAAATGGTTAACAATATTGATCTGTTAATGAGAACATGGGGTATTCAGAGGCTGTTGTGATCAGTTACAGTGGAGGAAGATGTGGTGTTGTGTTTATAATTGATGTGTAACCATGGTTTTGTATGAGTGTTTATGGTGTTGTGGGTTCCTAGACCCAATAAAGGTTATTTAAAACTCAAACTCTCTCTCTCCTCTCATCATAGCTGTGTGTGCGTGTGTGTGTGTTGTAGCATTGTGACATGTCTACCCTCCACTCTGCCCACACACTCTCCCAGATCCTGCAGTAACATGATGGCTTAGCCAGGTTTGCCCTGCACAACAGTCACTTCCATTCCTGTCACACATGTAGTACACCCCCCCCCCCGCTCTCTTTTTGTGACGACAAATAGAGCCCTGTTGCCCTGTTGACAAAACAGGTTGCTTTATGGCAGTGCCATGATACTGTTACCATGGTGGGTTGTCATGGTGTGTTATGCTGCTGAGTGGTTGTGTTGTGGCAAACCGTAGCTCTGTAATGTGACCGCTATAGAGTGAACGGAGGAAGATATCTGCATGCAACCATAAGAGCGAAATGGTGTTATAGCTAGTGTTTGTGTGCAACCACCGGAGAGGGGAATGGTGTCGTAACTGGATTTAGATTAGAGGCCGGGGGCTAACTGAATCACTCAAGCACGACGGCAGGTAGGCGCACAACAACCTGATCACATGACCCAGGCATCCAAAGCTCCTAACGGACGCTAGGACTTGAACAGTTTTTCAAACTCATTGAAATATAATTGCTAGAATGAAAATTCCTGCTCGAGTCAATGGGTGTGTAATTCTGTTTCTGCGAGTGCATGCAGCTGTTAGACTAGTTTGAACTGACTGACTGCATACCTGAATGAACACATTCAAAATAGATTTTTATTTAAATCAATCACTTGAGAAAATCTTCACTTGATATTTAATTAGAGGGTTCACTCGCCTTTTGTGAGTCTGTTTTCATTTCCGAGGTGACTAAGACTAGAGGTATCTGGAGAGATGACGGAAATGTCTGTACACAAACCTCAATCAATGACAAGCACAGTGATTCATAAAAAATCGACAGTCTGTGAGACTTCAAGAACAATTCTACACTGTGTTTATTAGGCACCTAGAGATTACCTTGTAAATTAGAGGCATGTTAAACGTCACTATTGGGTTCATGCGTGGGAGCTGGTGTGGTTTGGTTCTGGTTAGATAACTCCCCCTGCGCTACTTCAGACGTTTTCTACCCCAGTGTATTGTAAAGCAGAGTAATTCACAGGCTCCCTCATCAATAATGAATGGAGAGATTTATATTAGCTGACACATGCAAAGAGAGGAGAGGATAGGGCTGAGGGCTTGGTCTCGCTCTCGCTCTCTCTAAGCAACATTGTTCACCCTTCAGCAACAATAATGCTTTGACTGACTGCCACCCCCTCTGATGACCCTGACTGTCAGTCCGTCCGCCACTGAGGACACAGCAGAGCCCTGAGCATACACCCTACAGACAGGGGCCTTAAGAAAGACAGACGGAGGCAAAAAAAGACCTAAAAAGTTTTAGGATAACTGGGACTGACTTGGGCTTGCACTAGGGCTAGTGTGGACTTTTTCATTTGTTATTTCTACTGTAGAATTACAGACATGTTAGAGATCATAACGGTTGTTTGATGGGTCTTTGACTCCCATCTAAAGGAATTCCTCCATCCAGACAAGACAAGCTCCAGCATGGCCTCTCCTGCTGAGTGGGCCTACTCTGCTGATGTGATGTCTGGCAGGGGGGTATAGAAGATCTCAGCCTCCGTCTCCTGCTGCTGAGACCATTAGTGAATTTATTGCCCCCCATCCATCTTCAGATTTCGTTCTGTTAGGTGACCTAAACTGGGATATGCTTAACACCCCAGCAGTCCTACAATCAAAGCTAGATGCCCTCAATCTCACACAAATTATCAAGGAACCCACCAGGTACAACCATGAATCCGTAAACATGGGCACCCTCATAAATATTATCCTGACCAACTTGCCCTCCAAATACACCTCTGCTGTTTTCAATCAGGATCTCAGGGATCACTGCCTCATTGCCTGCATCTGCTATGGGTCCGTGGTCAAACGACCACCCCTCATCACTGTCAAACGCTCCCTAAAACAATTCTGCGAGCAGGCCTTTCTAATCAACCTGGCCTGGGTATCCTGGAAGGATATTGATCTCATCCCGTCAGTAGAGGATGCCTGGTCGTTCTTTAAAAGTAATTTCCTCACCATCTTAAATAAGCATGCCCCATTAAAAAAATGTAGACCTAAGAACTCCAGACCTGACTGCCCTCAACCAGCACAAAAACATCCTGTGGCGGACTGCACTAGCATCGAATAGTCCCCGCGATATGCAACTTTTCAGGGAAGTCAGGATCCATTACACGCAGTCAGTTAGGAAAGCAAAGGCTAGCTTTTTCAAACAGAAATTTGCATCCTGTAGCTCTAACTCCAATAAGTTTTGGGACACTGTAAAGTCCATGGATCACCTACTCCCAGCTGCCCACTGCACTGAGGCTAGGAAACACTGTCACCACCGATAAATCCACGATAATCGAGAATTTCAATAAGCATTTCTCTAAGGCTGGCCATGCTTTCCTCCTGGCTACCCCAACCCCGGCCAACAGCTCCGCACCCCCCGCAGCTACTTGCCCAAGCCTCCCCAGCTTCTCCTTCACCCAAATCAAGATAGTCGATGTATTGAAAGAGCTGCAAAACCTGGACCCGTACAAATCAGCTGGGCTAGATAATCTGGACCCTCTCTTTCTAAAATTATCCGCCGCCATTGTTGCAACCGCTAGTCTGTTCAACCTCTTTTTCAAAATCTTCGGAGATTCCTAAAGATTGGAAAGCCGCCGCGGTCATCACCCTCTTCAAAGGGAGTTACACTCTAGATCCAAACTGTTACAGACCTATATCCATCCTGCCCTGCCTTTCTAAAGTCTTTGAAAGCCAAGTTAACAAACAGATCACTGACCATTTCGAATCCCACCGTACCTCCTCCGCTGTGCAATCCGGTTTCCGAGCTGGTCACGGGTACACTTCAGCCACGCTCAAGGTATTAAACGATATCATAACCGCCATCGATAAAACACAGTACTGTACAGCCGTCTTCATCGACCTTGCCAAGGCTTTCGACTCTGTCAATCACCGTATTCTTATCGGCAGACTCAACAGCCTTGGTCTCTCAAATGACTGCCTCGCCTGGTTCACCAACTACTTCTCAGAGTTCAGTGTGTCAAATCGGAGGGCATGTTGTCCGGACCTCTGGCAGTCTCTATGGCTACCACAGGGTTAAATTCTCGGACCGACTCTTTTCTCTGTATATATCAACGATGTCGCTCTTGCTGCGGGTGATTCCTTGATACACCTCTACGCAAATGACACCATTCTGTATACATCTGGCCCTTCTTTGGACACTGTGTTAACAAACCTCCAAACGAGCTTCAATGCCATACAACACTCCTTCCGTGGTCTCCAACTGCTCTTAAATGCTAGTAAAACTAAAGGCATGCTCTTCAACCGATCGCTACCCACCCGCCCGACTAGTATCACTACTCTGGACGGTTCTGACTTAGAATATGTGGACAACTACAAATACCTAGGTGTCTGGCTAGACTGTAAACTCTCTTTCCAGACTCATATTAAACATAGCCAATCCAAAATGAATCTAGAATCGGCTTCCTATTTCGCAACAAAGCCTCCTTCACTCACGCTGCCAAACATACCCTCGTAAAACTGACTATCCTACCGATCCTCGACTTCGGCGATGTCATTTACAAATTAGCCTACAACACTCTACTCAGCAAACTGGATGCAGTCTATCACAGTGCCATCTGTTTGGTCACCAAAGCCCCATATAACACCTACCACTGCAACCTGTATGCTCTCGTCGGCTGGCCCTCACTACATATTCGTCGCCAAGCCCACTGGCTCTAGGTCATCTATAAGTCTTTGCTTGGTAAAGCTCCACCTTATCTCAGTTCACTGGTCATGATAACAACACCCACACGTAGCACGCACTCCAGCAGGTATATCTCACTGGTCATCCCCAAAGCCAACACCTGCTTTGGCCGCCTTTCCTTCCAGTTCTCTGCTGCCCATGACTGGAACGAATTGCAAAAATTGCTAAAGTTGGAGACTTATATCTCCCTCACTAACTTTAAGCATCAGCTATCTGATTATCTTACCGATCGCTGCACCTGTACACAGCCCATCTGTAAATAGCCCATCCAACTACCTACCTCATCCCCAAATTGGTTTTATTTAATTTTTTGCTCTTTTGCACACAGGTATTTCTACTTGCACATTTTCTGCACATCTATCAAGCCAGTGTTAATTGCTAAATTGTAATTACTTCGATACTATGGCCTATTTATTGCCTTACCTCCTTACACCATTTGTACACACTGCATATAGACTTTTTCTATTGTGTTATTGACTGTGCATTTGTTTATTCCATGTGTACCTCTGTTGTTGTTTGTGTTGCACTGCTTTGCTTTATCTTGGCCAGGTCATAGTTGTAAATGAGAACTTGTTCTCAACTGGCCTACCTGGTTAAATAAAGGTGAAATAAAATAAAAACATGGCTAGTGTTGACCTCTCCTCTCTTCTGCGCTCCTCCCCTCCCTTCCTTCTCTCTCTTCTACTCTACTCTCATGTCATGTCCTCTCCTCCCCTCCACCTTTCTTCTCCTCTCCACCCCTCCTTTCCCTTCTCTCCTCTTCTCCCTTCCCTCATCTCTCCTCACACTTCCTCTCTCCACTCCACCCCTTCTTTGCTTTCTCTCCTCCTCTCCCTTCTCTTCTCTCATCTCTCCTCACCTCTTCTCTCCTCTCCGCTTCTCTCCTCAACCTTCCATCGCCCTCCTCTCCCTCCTGTATTTCACCCACTCCTATTACATTAACAGGCCCAGTGTGTCTCTGAGGCTTTACTGTATTGATTCACTGCTCCTTCCAGCAATCCCCTTAAAGAGAGAATGAGCTGCTACTAATGTGTGACTGCTACAATAGGAAGGGAGGGGGGTTTTAAGTGAAAGCTGCTGGACTGTTTTCAGACTAAACTGAGATGGAGAGACGGAGGAGAAGATTGAGAGAGAGAGAGTGTCAAAGAGATAGAATGGAGAAATAGAGAAGGACCGAGAGAGAAGGGAGGGGGAGAGCGGGGGAAAGAACAAAGAGAGAGAGGGGGGGGGGGGGGGAAGGGGGCGATACAAAGGGAGAGTAAGAGAGTGAGAAGGGGTAAAGAGAGACAGAGAGGGAAAGAGAAAATGGGATGACAGCTTTAAGCACATTGAAGGGTTTCACTTAAATAATTGAGGAATGAGCACGGAGCAGTCCTCTCCTCAGATTAAAATGGACTTGGAATATGCAGCCACTCTCTGGATGAGATCTGTTATAAAATACCAACAATCCTAACATCCGTAAAAAAAAGCAATAACTACAATAAATGTGATTCTGCATCTAATTCATATATTAACTTTACTGTGAATGTTTAATATAATTAAGTGTTTTTTTCATGTATCCTCTATTACCAGTATTGTACAGTCCCTGTACTCCTTATTCACGTAAATATACGATTTTGGAATGAGATGCTTAAACGTCAGCGTGTACAGTAGCGTACAGTGGATTCGGAAACATATTCAGACCCCTTGACCTTTTCCACATTTTAATACTTTACAGTCTTACTCTAAAATAGATTAAATTGTTTTTTCCCCTCATCAATCTACACACAATACCCCATAATGACAATGGAAAAACAGTTATTTTGAATATTTTTCAAATGCATTAAAAATAAAAAACTGAAGTATCACATTTATATAAATATTCAGACCCTTTACTCAGTACTCAGCACCTTAGGCAGTAATTACAGCCCCGAGTCTTCTTGGGTATGACGCTACAAGCTTGGAACACCTGTATTTGTGGCGTTTCTCACATTCTTCTCTGTCAGGTTGGATGGGAAGCGTCACTGCACAGCTATTTTCAGGTCTCTCCAGAGATGTTCGATCGGGTTCAAGTCCGGGCTCTGGCTGAGCCACTCAAGGACATTCAGAGATTTGTTCAGACGCCACTCCTGCGTTGTCTTGGCTGTATGCTTAGAGTCATTGTCCTGTTGGAAGGTGAACCTTTGCCCCAGTCTGAGGTCTTGAGCGCTCTGGAGCAGGTTTTCATCAAGGATCTCTCTGTACTTTGCGCTGGAGCACCATCGGCTTCTTGATCACCCTGACCTAGGCCTCTCTCCCCCGAATGCTCAGTTTGACTGGGTGGTCAGCTCTAGGAAGAGTTTTGGTGGTTCCAAACTTCTTCCATTTTAGAGGCCACTGTGTTTTTGGGAATCTTCAATGCTACAGACATTTTCTTACATTTACATTTAAGTCATTTAGCAGACGCTCTTATCCAGAGCGACTTACAAATTGGAAAGTTCATACATATTCATCCTGGTCCCCCCGTGGGAATTGAACCCTGGTCCCCCCATGGGAAATGAACCCACAACCCTGGCGTTGCAAGCGCCATGCTCTACCAACTGAGCCACACGGGACCACATGCATTCTTTGTACAGTACCCTTCCCAAGATCTGTGCCGCTACACAATCCAGTCTCTGAGAACTACGGATAATTCCTTCGACATCATTGCTTGGTTTTTCTTCTCTGACATGCACTGTCAACTGTGGGACCTTATACAAATCATGGCCAATCAATTGAATTTACCACAGGTGGACTCAAATCAAGTTGTAGAAACAGCTCAAGGATGATCAATGGAAACAGGATGCACCTGAGCTCAATTTCGAGTCTCTTAGCAAAGGGTCTGAATACTTATGTAAATAAGATATTTCTGTTTTATATGCAAACATTTCTACAAACCTGTTTTCTATTGGTCATTATGGTGTATTGTGGGTAGATTGATTGAAAAAATCATAATTTAATACATTTTAGAATAAGGCTGTAACGTAACAAAATGTGGAAAAAGGGAAGGGGTCTGAATACTTTCCGAATGCACTGTATATGTTTAGTGCATGTGCATGGGCCACTGTGCAGCCCAAAATATCTCACGGTTTAACCAATTTGATTTCAGATTCTGATATTTACCCATGTTTATCCAAACGTACATTTTTGAAGTTGCTCCAAACGTCCAATTTTGATGTGTTTTTGACAGCCTGGGTTCCTCCTTTTGCTGCAGTTTCTCCGCCATTCATCCGAAAGGTTATGGGTTAAGGTTTGGCATAGTGTTAAAATAAAAACAACTCCACGGTTAGGGTTTAGGCATTCATTCTGAATGGTTAAGGGTTACTGTTTGGGATAGGGTTAAAACAAACAAAAAAAACACTCTACCACTATGATAGAACCCTTCAACCCACGGAGCCGGAGCTCGTGGCTTACACCGATTCGCCATCCCCGTCCACAACACCTTAGCAAAACCCAAGCATACTTGATGGTAATAGTACTCAATTTCAAAGTGAATCTTGAGTGACCTGGCTGGCACAGCCACCCACCCTGACTGTTGTGTTTCACAGGTCACGTCCCAAATGGCACCCTATTCCCTTTTTAGTGCACTACTTTTGACCAGGGTCTATCGGGAAGTAGCCCACTATATAGGGTATAGGGTGCCATTTGGGATGCATTTAACAGAGTTCCTGGTTAATAGAGCACATAATCAGAACTTTGCCACCAGCTGCAGCAGAAGAGAATGTCTGCTCTGCTTCTACATGGGCAGGGCTTTAGCCTTTCAGAGCCACACAGACACAGCTCAGTAGCGCACACACACAAACAGGCACGCGCACGCACAGCGCTGTCAGACAATGACACCTCAGCAGACAGGGGCTTCATTTGACACCACATTTATCTGACTATTAGGCTTAAATACATTTCGCAGGTAGAAATGTACCTAGGATTTACCCAGGCAGGGTGAGGCTAACACTAAGGGAGTGTGTGTGTGTGTGGTTGGATAAAGTGTTTCCCCTGATGCTGGCTGCTGCTGCCAATCCTCTGATGCCCGTCCATCCGATCGTGCCGTGCTGAACTGTGAAGCACTGAGGGACTGGTGTGTGTGTGTGTGTGTGTCTGCGGGTGCCTGCGTGCACGTGTGTGTATGTGTGTGAGGCTAGCTAGTGACCTCTAACTGGATGGCATGGTGCAATCCAAGCAGAACTGTCACACTCACAAGAGAGGGAGGGAAAGAGGGCCACGCCTGCCTGGAAACAGCAGCTGAGCAGCTTGTGTTAGCTGTGCTCGTCTAACTACATTCTGACAACACAGGGACTGCACTCTAGTCTAGATATATATTACAGAAACTAAGACATCCCATTTAGATTCCCTGAATACGAGGACAATGAAAAAGTCCAAGGGTGAATTCATTTGCTGGATACATTTCAGGCTCTGATGTTTTAGTTTTGTAGGGTGCATGTATTTCAGTGGTAGAACTGAAGTAGGTCACTGCGGTTACCAGCACAACACAGGTGGACAGACACACACACGAACACAGGCTCCCCCAAGCTAAAATGTAACGCTCCTTCAACGATAGTGGAAGTGACAGCCCCGCTGCAGCGAACACAGATGTGACGTTGCCTGAATGTTAGTGGAGTTGACAGCAGGTCAGGGGTGATGAGGAGGGGTGACAGTGAGGTGTGATTAGAAGGGGTGAGGAGGGGAGGGGTGATGGCGAAGGGAAAGGGTGAGGAAGTAGGTGACAGGATGGGTGTAGTTAACAGCACAGCTGATGACAGATGACTCCCAGGTGGGAGGACAGAGATGGAGAAGTGACATCCTCAAACAGCACACACAGACTAGTGGTGACTGGAGGAGGAGGGGGAGAAAGAGAGGTGACTGCTGGTCTATTTATAGCTGAGCCTGTGATGCCTCGTGCATCTGTGTGTGTGAGAGAGAGAAAGCCAGAGCCTCTGTTATATGCAGAGCATGCTAATGAGGGAGCACTCTGCCTGCCTGCGGCTACAGAATGTGCTCATCTCTATCTAGCCCGTGCTTGCCTCGTGGCTAACTGGTATGCAGTGTGTACCTTCTCTTCTTCCAATCTGCATTGTGCCGATCCCATACCAGGCTGGTGCAGTCAAGCTTAGCCCATGTGCCTTACCACATGCACCCACACAAACACATGCACAGTCACACGCAGGCACGCAAAAAGACACACACAAACACATACACACAAATGCACATGCACACACACACTAGAGCTGCATGATTTGGACAAAATATCGAATTGCACTATTTTTGGCCAGATATTGCGATTTTCAATTAATGAATACATACTGTGCTAACTGAATACTAAAAAACAAATGAAACAAATATTTTCCAATGTTGTTATAGGCTACATATGATAATACATATGATTACTACACCTACAGTTCCAGTCAAAAGTTTGGACACACCTAATCATTCAAGGTTTTTTTTCTTTCTTTTTAATATGTTCTACATTGTTGAATAATAGTGAAGACATCAACTATAAAATAACACATATGGAAGCATCTAACCAAAGAAGTGTTAAACAAATCAGAAAATATTTTATATTTGAGATTCTTCAAAGTAGCCACCCTTTGCCTTGATGACTGCTTTGCACACTCTTGGCGTTCTCTCAACCAGCTTCATGGGGTAGTCACCTGGAATCCATTTCAATTAACAGGTGTGCCTTGTTAAAAGTTAATTTGTGGAATTTCTTTCCTTCTTAACGTGTTTGAGCCAGTTGTGTTGTGACAAGGTAGGGGTGGTATACAGAAGACAGCCTATTTGGTAAAAGTCCATATTATGGCAAGAACAGCTCAAATAAGCAAAGAGAAATGACTGAAGGTCAGTCAATCCGGAAAATTTCAAGAACTTTGAACGTTTCTTCAAGTGCAGTCACAAAAACCATCAAGCGCTATGATGACACTGAATCTCATGAGGACCCAGAGTTACTGCTGCAGAGGATACGTTCATTAGAGTTACAAGCCTCAGACATTGCAGCCCAATTCAAGTAACAGACACATCTCAACATCAACTGTCTCAGAGGAGACTGCGTAAATCAGACCTTCATGGTCGAAATGCTGCAAAGAAATCACTACTAAAGGACACCAATAAAAAGAAGAGACTTGTTTGGGCCAAGAAACATGAGCAATGGACATTAGACAGGTGGAAATCTGTCCTTTGGTCTGATGAGTCCAAATTTGAGATTTTTGGTTCCAAACGCCCTGTCTTTGTGAGACGCAGAGTAGGTGAACGGATGATCTCCGCATGTGTGGTTCCCAACGTGAAGCATGGAGGAGGTGTGATGGTGTGGGGGTGCTTTGCTGGTGACACTGTCTGATTTATTTAGAATTCAAGGCACACTTAGCCATGCTGGTTACCACAGCATTCTGCAGCGATACGCCATCCCATCTGGTTTGCGCTTAGTGGGACAATGACCCAAAACACACCTCTGGGCTGTGTAAGGGTTATTTAACCAAGGAGAGTGATGGAGTGCTGCATCACATGACCTGGCCTCCATAATCACCCTACCTCAACCCAATTGAGATGGTTTGGGATGAGTTGGACTGTTGGACTGTGAAGGAAAAGCAGCCAACAAGTGCTCAGCATATGTGGGAACTCCTTCAAGACTGTTGGAAAAGCATTCCTCATGAAGCTGGTTGAGAGAATGCCAAGAGTGTGCAAAGCTGTCATAAAGGCAAAGGGTGGCTACTTTGAAGAATCTGAACACTTTGTTTTGTTTACTTAATCATTCCATATGTGATATTTCATAGTTTTGATGCCATCAGTATTGTTCTACAATGTGGCAAATAGAAAAAAATTAAGAAAAACCCTTGAATGAGTAGGTGTGTCCAAACTTTTCACCTGTACTTTACATATAAACAAACATTCATTTTTTAACATGATGTTGTGGAAAATGGTAAGATATTGTTATAATGTTTTTATTACATTATAATAGTTGTTATGGGGGTCTGGAGGGCGTTCATGGAACGTTTGGGGGTCTCGATCAGCCTTACTTCAGGTTTTCACCCCGAGAGTAACGGGCAAGTGGAGAGAGTTAATCAGGATGTGCGTAGGTTTCTGAGGTCTTATTGCCAGGACCGGCCGGGGGAATGGGCAGCGTTCGTGCCCTGGGCAGAGATGGCCCAGAACTCGCTCCGCCACTCCTCCACTAACCTTTCTCCCTTCCAGTGTGTATTGGGGTATCAGCCGGTTCTGACTCCTTGGCGCAGAGGCTCCTGCGGTGGACGACTGGTTCTGGCATGCAGAGGTAACATGGGAGGCCGTCCATGTCCACCTTCAGCGCGCCGTACTGCGCCAGAAAGTGGGCGCAGACTGTCACCGCAGTGAGGCCCTGGTGTTCGCACCGGGGGACCGGGTCTGGCTCTCGACCCGAAACCTGCCCCTCCACTTGCCCTGTCGGAAGCTGGGTCCGCGGTTTGTGGGGCCATTTAAAGTCCTGAGGAGAGTGAACGAGGTACAGGTTACAGGTTACAGCTTCCCCCCGATTACCGCATTAACCCCTCGTTCCATGTGTCTCTCCTCAGGCCGGTGGTGGCTGGCCCGCTCCAGGAGTCTGAGGTACGGGAGGTTCCTCCGCCCCCTCTGGACATCGAGGGGGCCCCGGCATACTCCGTTCGTTCCATACTGGATTCGAGACGTCGGGCGAGGGGCCTTCAGTACCTCGTGGACTGGGAGGGGTATGGTCCGGAGGAGAGATGCTGGGTTCTGGTGGAGGATGTGTTGGATCCTTCTATGCTGCGAGATTTCCACCATCTCCGTCCGGATCGCCCTGTGCCCTCCGGGTCGTCCCCAAGGTCGGTGCCGATGCGCTGCTGGAGCCGCGCGTCAAAGGGGGGGTGGGGTACTGTCACGACTTCCACCGATGTCGGTCCCTCTCCTTGTTCGGGCAGTGTTCGGCGGTCGACGTCACCGACCTTCTAGCCATCACTGATCAATTTTTCATTTTCCATTGGTTTTGTCTTGTCTTCCTTCACACCTGGGTCCAATACCATCCATTACATGTTGTGTATTTCACCCTCTGTTTCCCCTCATGTCCTTGTCGGAGATTGTTTTATTGCACAATTTTATGCTTCCATCTGCAGCCTATGGCTGCCTGAATAAAGAATTAACTTACTTAATACTCATAAAATGGTAAAATAGGAAATCATAATGTTGTTCATTAATTAATGATAGCACACTATATTTGGATGATCATTGTTTCCATAGCCTCCGTCTCCGCCTGTGAGAGGGGATACACGTGACTCCTGGGAAGTGCAGCGTCTACCAGGAGATCTATCGCCCAGTCGATGAGGTGGTAATTAAGTCGCCTTCTTTTTGGAGAAGGCAAGAGCCAAATCGGCATATTCAGGGGGAATGCACACGGTGGAGACCTGGTCTGGAATTTCCACCGTAGTAGCACCAACGGAAACCCCTAAACACCTACCTGAGCACTCTCGCGACCACCCCATGAGAGCCCTCTGTGGCCAAGAAACAGTGGGGTTATGACAAGTGTCATGACGTTGCCTGTTTGGGTACATCAAGCCCCATCCCCCTCTCCCTGCCACTCCCTGCCTCCCCCTTTCCTCCAACCCATGCTGTGGTCACAGAGAGATGTCGTAAACTCCTGAGAATCTCCTCATGGCCAAACAGTATTAGAGAGTGTCACGCCCTGGCCATAGTTATCTTTGTTTTCTTTAGCACTATTTGTTTATATAGCTTCACGGTCGTTTGTTGTTTTGTTAGTTTGTAAAAGTGTTTGTTTCGTCTTCATTATAAAGAGAAGATGTATCATTATCCCGCTGCGCCTTGGTCCTCTCTTTCACCTAACAACGATCGTGACAGAATTACCCACCACAAAAGGACCAAGCAGCGTGATAAGCAGCAGCAGGAGCAGCGAACACAGGATTCATGGACTTGGGAAGAAATACTGGACGGTAAGGGACCTTCGGCACAACCGGGAGAATATCGCCTCCCTCGTGAAGAGCTGGAGGCAGCTAAAGCCGAGAGGAGGCGGTATGAGGAGGCAGCACGGAAGCGAGGCTGGAAGCCTGAGAGTTAGGGGGGGCGGCTACAAGGGAGTGTGGCGAAGTCAGGTAGGAGACCTGCGCCAACTCCCCGTGCTTACCGTGGAGAGCGAGAGTACGGGCAGACACCGTGTTATGCGGTAGAGCGCACGGTGTCTCCTGTACGTGTGCATAGCCCGGTGCGGTACATTCCAGCTCCTCGTATCGGCCGGGCTAGATTGGGCATTGAGCCAGGTGCCATGAAGCCGGATCAACGCATCTGGTCTCCAGTGCATCTCCTCGGGCCGGCATACATGGCACCAGCCTTACGCATGGTGTCCCCGGTTCGCCAACACAGCCCAGTGCGGGTTATTCCACCTCCCCGCACTGGTCGGGCTACGGGGAGCATTCAACCAGGTAAGGTTGGGCAGGCTCGGTGCTCAAGGGAGCCAGTAAACCTGCACGGTCCGGTATATCCGGCGCCACCTCCCCACCCCAGCCCAGTACCACCAGTGCCTATACCACGCACCAGGCTTCCAGTGCGTCTCCAGAGCCCTGTTCCTCCTCCACGCACTCGCCCTATGGTGCGTGTTTCCAGCCCGGTACCACCAGTTCTGGCACCACGCACCAAGCCTCCTGTGCGTCTCCAGAGTCCTGTGCGCCCTGTTGCTGCTCCCCGCACTACCCTTGAGGTGCATGTCCTTAGCCCGGTACCTCCAGTTCCGGCACCACGCACCAGGCCTACTGTGCGCCTCAGCCGGCCAGAGTCTGCCGTCTGCCCAGCGCTATCTGAGCTGCCTGCCTGCCCAGAGCCATCTGAGCTGCCTGCCTGCCCAGAGCCATCTGAGCTGCCTGCCTGCCCAGAGCCATCTGAGCTGCCTGCCTGCCCAGCGCCATCTGAGCTGCCTGCCTGCCCAGCGCCATCTGAGCTGCCTGCCTACCCAGCGCCTTCTGAGCCATCCGTCTGTCCCGAGCCGTCAGAGCCGCCCGTCTGTCCCGAGCCGTCCGTCAGTCAGGAGCCGCTAGAGCCGTCCGTCAGTCAGGAGCCGCCAGAGCCGCCCGCCAGTCAGGAGCCGCCAGAGCCGCCCGCCAGTCAGGAGCCGCCAGAGCCGCCCGCCAGTCAGGAGCCGCCAGAGCCGCCCGCCAGTCAGGAGCCGCCAGAGCCGCCCGCCAGTCAGGAGCTGCCAGAGCCGCCCGCCAGTCATGAGCTACCCACCCGTCATGAGCTGCCCCTCAGTCCGGAGCTGCCCCTCAGTCCGGAGCTGTCCCTCAGTCCGGAGCTGCCCCTCCGTCCAGTGGCGCCCTCTGGGATGGTCTTCAGTCCGGGACTCGCTGCAAGGGTCGCCGTTCCAGAGGCGCCACCAAAGCGGGTATTGACTTTGGTGGAGTGGGGTCCACGTCCCGCACCCGAGCCGCCGCCGTAAGAAGGCCCACCCGGACCCTCCCCTTCTGTGTCAGGTTTTGCGGCCGGAGTCCGCACCTTTTGGGGGGGGGTACTGTCACGCCCTGGCCTTAGTTATCTTTGTTTTCTTTATTATTTTAGTTAGGTCAGGGTGTGACATGGGGGATGTTTGTGTGTTTTGTCTAGTCTAGGGTGTTTGTATTGTCTAGGGGGTTTTGTAGAGTTCATGGGGTTGTGTTCAGTGTAGGTGTTTATGTAAGTCTATGGTTGCCTGGAATGGTTCTCAATCAGAGACAGCTGTCTATCGTTGTCTCTGATTGGGAGCCATATTTAAGGCAGCCATAGGCATTAGGTAGGTTGTGGGTAATTGTCTATGTGTAGTGTTAAGTGTCAGCACTATTTGTTTATATAGCTTCACGGTCGTTTGTTGTTTTGTTAGTTTGTAAAAGTGTTTGTTTCGTCTTCATTATAAAGAGAAGATGTATCATTATCACGCTGCGCCTTGGTCCTCTCTTTCACCTAACAACGATCGTGACAGAGAGAGGGTAAACTTTCAGGACAAAAGGATTTCTTCCACCTCACAGAACTTGAGGTACGAACAGATTTCATGTTCCGGAAAAAGTATAAAAGATCCGTGAAGATTCCAGCTATTAACTGGTCCGTTTGTCACAACTTGGGAAACTCATGGGAGACTGTGTGGCAACATTACCATACCGCTGTTTATATAATAGCCTCAGATATGAGGTTTACATCTAATTGTTTTATAAGATGAATGAGTGAGTATGATACTGTTTGTATAATTGTGTAATATGATTTTGGACTGTTTAACTTCTTATGGCTGCAAGCCCGAGGCCGCCCACAATATGACAACAGCCAGCTCAAGTGCAGGGCGCGAAATTCAAAATATATATTTTTTTAAATATTTAACTTTCACACATTAACAAGTCCAATACAGCAAATGAAAGGTACACATCTTGTGAATCCAGCCAACATGTCCGATTTTTAAAATGTTTTACAGCGAAAACAGCACGTATATTTATGTTAGCTCACCACCAAATACAAAGAAGGACAGCCATTTTTCACAGCACAGGTAGCATGCACAAAGCCAACCTAACTAACCAAGAACCAACCAAACTAACCAACAAACAACTTCATCAGATGACAGTCTTATAACATGTTATACAATAAATCTATGTTTTGTTCGAAAAATGTGCATATTTCAGGTATAAATCATAGTTTACATTGCAGCTACAATCAGAAATTGCACCGAAAGCAGCCAGAATAATTACAGACACCAACGTCAAATACCTAATTACTCATCATAAAACATTTCTGAAAAATACATAGTGTACAGCAAATGAAAGACAGGCATCTTGTGATTCCAGCCAATATTTCCGATTTATTAAGTGTTTTACAGCGAAAACACAATATAGCGTTATATTAGCTTACCACAATAGCCAGAAAGACAAGCCATTTCCCAGTAGCAAAAGTTAGCGATCGTAACAAACCAGTAAAATATATATATTTTTTGACTAACCTTTATATTCTTCATCAGATGACAGTCCTATAACATCAGGTTATACATACACTTATGTTTTGTTCGAAAATGTGCATATTTAGAGCTGTGGTTACACATTGTGCTAACTTAGCTACTTTTTCCACAACGTCTAAACAGCAACGATATTTTTCTGACACTTTTTCTGACACACATATTCTGACCAAATAGCTATTCATAAACATAACTAAAAAATACATGTTGTATAGGAAATGATAGATCCATTAGTTCTTAATGAAATCGCAGTGTTAGAATTCTAAAAAGAACTTCATTACGATATGCAGCTTCGGTATAGCTAGAGTACCCAAACGTTGGGCGTCGGCGACTAGTTCACATGTACGACAGATATATGAAATAGCATCATAAAATGTTTCTTACTTTTGCTGATCTTTCATCAGAATGTTGGACAAGGTGTCCTTTGTCAAGAACAATCGTTGTTTGGATTTGGAACGTCCATTATCCCTCTCGATTTAGCAAGCACACTAGCCAAGTGGCACGACGCTCTCCATGTCAACAAACGGAAGAGAACGGAACACGGCAAAACTCCCGAAAAAATTTCAATAATCTGATTAAACTATATTGAAAAAACATACTTTACGATGATATGGTCACGTATCAAATAAAATCAAAGCCGGAGATAGTAGTCGCCTATAACGATAGCTAAACAGAAGGCAAATCCATGTCTCTCTTCGCGCCTTCCTGAAAACAGGAAATGGAGGACACGTCATTCCATGAGCTGTAATTCGAGTCCAGATCAAGTTACACAGTCCATTTCTTCTCTCACTCCTTGTCGACATCTAGTGGAAGACGTATGAAGTGCATCTAAACTAATAAATAACAAGGGCTTTAATAGGCAGCCCCTGGAACAGAGCCTCAATTTCAGACTTTCCACTTCCTGTCAGGAAGTTTGCTGCAGAATGAGTTCTGTTTCACTCACAGATATAATTCAAACGGTTTTAGAAACTAGAGAGTGTTTTCTATCCAATAGTAATAATAATATGCATATTGTACGAGCAAGAATTGAGTACGAGGCCTTTTTGAAATGGGCACCTTTTATCTGGCTACTCAATACTGCCCCTTCAGCCCAAACAGGTTAATGAAGAAAAATACAATTCCCTTTTGATTTGAACTAAATCAAAGGACTGCCCCTGAGCCCAGTTAGGGTCAGACATCCTGGGACAGCCCCTTTCTGCAATCCTAATAAAAACCCAACTCTGAGAAATTATCACTAGACCATGTTTTTTCTCCATTAGGAGGAGAACGAAGGTTGTGTACCATTGCTGAATCTTTAACCATACCACGTGGTTAAACTCTTAGACTATACCGACAGAATAAGAACAAGTCTTTGATATTGACTACTAGTCTGCAGCTAGGAATTCGGTATCGTTGAACACGAAGAACGACAACCGCCGAAACATCCACTCGATAACGAAACGAATGAATGTCACTCTGAACTATCTCCTCTAACCAACACAGAGAGAAAGACGGACAAAACTCTCCAACAGAAACTAACTTTTCATCAGCGATCAAGACGACACACTGAGCGTAAATATATATATATTGATTGCAATTGTTCCCGAATGAGTGAGCATTCAGGTGTAAAGGATTAGCATGTCAATTGTTATAATGATGAACTCTGTAGTGACTTCTTAGTCGAACCCCCCATTTCCCCTTTGTCTAACAAGCCGCCATGCCGGTTCAGCCCACTAGGGCATATTTCTCCTATCATTTCATGTAACCATTTTAGGTTTGTTTATCCATTTCTGTGAATTACTTAGTTAGTAATAAATAAATGATTTAAGACAATTGATGTATGGATGACTCATAGTGAAGACTGGGTTCGTGCAGATAACCAACAATTTACGACGTTTGGAATGAGACTAACGTGAGGTAAAATAAATAAATCATTAATCAGAAGACTATTGATCAGATATGAAAATATCTGAAAGGTTATATTGGGAAATTATAACTTTGTAATCTGAATACATTCCCCGGTGCCCCAAATTCATAGATAATTAGTTACGTTATTAATCAGTTGATCGCGTAATCCCTAATTACAGGAATCTTTGATATAAACTATAAGTCTTCAATTTAATGATGGCAAAGACACGACACAAGCTAACCAGGGTAGGCCCAGCACCACGGGAAACGCAGGAGAGTCAATAAGGAAGAGACTAATTCTCTCCGTATGACCCCCCTGCGTCACCATATCCAACGGCGCCGTGACCTCCCTAATTAACTTCTTCTGGCTGCAAGCTCGACGTCGGTACACTTATGACAACAGCCAGCTCAAGTGCAGGGCGCGAAATTCAAAATATATATATTTTTAAAATATTTAACTTTCACACATTAACAAGTCCAATACAGCATATGAAAGGTACACATCTTGTGAATCCAGCCAACATGTCCGATTTTTAAAATGTTTTACAGGGAAGACACAATATGTAAATCTATTAGCTAACCACGTTAGCAAAAGACACCACTTTTTTTACTCCATCAGTAGCTATCACAAATTCGACCAAATAAAGATATAAATAGCCACTAACCAAGAAACAACTTCATCAGATGACAGTCTGATAACATATTTATTGTATAGCATATGTTTTGTTAGAAAAATGTGCATATTTCAGGTATAAATCATAGTTTACATTGCAGCTACAGTCAGAAATTGCACCGAAAGCAGCCATAATAATTACAGGCACCAACGTCAAATACCTAATTACTCATCATAAAACATTTCTGAAAAATACATAGTGTACAGCAAATGAAAGACAGGCATCTTGTGATTCCAGCCAATATTTCCGATTTATTAAGTGTTTTACAGCGGGAAAAAAATGTAGCGTTTTATTAGCTTAGCACAATAGCCAGAAACACTTGGGCGCCGGCGACTACGACAGATATATGAAATAACATCATAAAATGGGTCTTACTTTTGCTGATCTTTCATCAGAATGTTGGACAAGGTGTCCTTTGTCCAGAACAGTCGTTGTTTGGATTCAGAACGGCAACTTTCCCTCTTCATTTAGCAAGCGCGCTAGCCGGGTGGCATTACACTCTCCATGTCAACAAACGGAAGAGAACGGAACACGGCAAAACTCCCGAAAAAATTTCAATAATCTGATGAAACTATATTGAAAAAACATACTTTACGATGATATGGTGACATGTATCAAATAAAATCAAAGCCGGAGATTGTAGTCGCCTATAACGGCAGCTAAACAAAAGGCAACCCCACTGTCCAGCTCGCGCTCTTCAGAGTACCGAAAATGGGGGACACGTCATTCCAAGATGATGTGTTCCATCTCAGACCAAGATAATCACCTCATTTCTTCTCTCACAGCCTCTTGACACCCAGAGGAAGGTGTATGACGTGCATGTATACTAATAGGTCTTGTGCCCATTTATAGGCAGGAAGAAGAACAGAGCATCGATTTCAGACTTTCCACTTCCTGGTCAGGAAATGTGCTGCAGAATGAGTTCTGTTTCACTCAGAGAAATAATTCAAACGGTTTTAGAAACTAGATAGTGTTTTCTATCCATTAGTAATAATAATATGCATATTGTACGAGCAAGAATTGAGTACGAGGCCGTTTGAAATGGACACCTTTTATCTGGCTACTCAATACTGCCCCTTGCAGCCCAAACAGGTTAACCCTGACCCTAATGGTCGACTATCTAAGGAGTCAACGGGGAGGGTACATCCACGGGAACAATAGGGATCCCTAAACTATAGGCTAAAGCACTATCAATAAAATTCCCAGCCGCGCCTGAATCGACGAGCGCCTTATGCTGGGAATGCGAGGAAAATTCAGGGAACGTAACAGACACAAACATATGTACAACAGAGGGCTCTGGGTGAGAATGGTGCTGGCTCACCTGGGGTGATGCCAGAGCGCCCTGCTTGCTGCCTCGATTCCCAGAGGAACCAACCCGGTACCGACCGACAGTGTGACCTCTGTGGCCACAGATGGTGCACGAGCAGGGACCCCCTCCGGTCTCCCTGCGCACCGCCCCTCCCAGCTCCATGGGTATTGGAGAGGGGGTGCGGGAGGATGGAACCACCAGACCCCGATCTGAACGTCCGCGGTTAGCCAGCAGGTTGTCCAGCCGGATGGACAGGTCCACCAGCTGGTCAAATGAGAGGGTGGTGTCTCTCCAGGCCAGCTCCCGACGGACGTCCTCACGCAGACTGCAACGATAATGGTCGATCAGGGCCCTGTTGTTCCATCCCGCGCCGGCAGCCAGAGTCCTAAACTCCAGGGCGAACTCCTGGGTGCTCCTCGTCTCCTGCCTCAGATGGTAGAGGCACTCACCTGCCGCTCTACCCTCAGGCTGGGGGAAACGGTGGGTGAACTCCTCAAACTGGTCCAACGCCCCATCTCCCTCTCTCCACACGGCATTGGCCCACTCCAGGGCTCTCCCGGTGAGGCACGAGACGAGGGCGGACACCCTCTCACGGTACGATGGAGCCGTGTGGACGGTGGCCAGATAAAGGTTTAATTGTAACAAGAACCCCTGGCAGTTCGCAGCCCTCCCGTCGTACTCCTGGGGCAAGGAGAAACGGATCCCACTGGGTTCAGGCGCTCAAGAGAGACCCCGGTTGTGCTGGTGGAGGTGCTGGAAGAACTCCCTGTCTCTCCCAGCGGTTCATTGTCTGGATAACGCGATCCATGGCGGCGCCATGCTCCATAACTGCATGCTCCTGGACGCGTTCCTCCACCTCAATGGCCGGGGTACCTTCTCCTGCTGACTCCATAGTTGTGGTCCGAGATTCTGTAATGGGTGCGTGTTGGTAGCAGGGAAGTCAGGCGCAGGAGAATGAACTTGGTATAAACGGAGTCGTTTCATAAGTGCTGACCAAACTCCAAAAACCAAAATATATCAAAATAACAAATTGGGTACAAAACCCGTCGCACACCAACACAATCACATACAATAAAACAATCTCCGACAAGGACAAGAGGGGAAACAGAGGGTTAAATACACAACATGTAATTGATGTGATTGGAACCAGGTGTGAATGAAGACAAGACAAAACCAATGGAAAATGAAAAATGGATCAGCGATGGCAAGAAGGTCGGTGACGTCGACTGTCGAACATCGCCCGAACAAGGAGAGGGACCGACTTCGGCGGAAGTCGTGACATAGGCTCAATCAAAAAATGGCGCCAGAGCGTGCCCCCAATCGATTGTGTTTTTTTTTGGTAAGTTTATCTGCGTTTGTAACTTATTCTTTTCTATTTTTGTACATAATGTTGCAGCTGCCGTCTCTTATGACCGAAAAGTACTTCTAGACACCAGGACTGCGATTACTCACCAGGGACTAGCAGAATCCTTTTTCTTCTTTCACGACTTTGACGAGCCCGAGGCGGACGATATATGGCTCCCTCGGGAACAGGCCCCGACTCCAGTGATCTGCGTGAAGAGGAGGCAGAGAAAGAGAGGCCGGAGGGCGGACTGCTTTCTGAGGAGTAGGAAGCGATCGAATAAATCCCCACTCCTCAATTCTGCTCGCAAACATACAATCTTTGGACAATAAAATGGACGAGTTATTGGGAAGATTAAACTCCCAACGGGACATTAAAAACTGTAACATTTTATGCTTCACGGAGTCATGGCTGAACGACGACAATATCAACATACAGTGGGGGGGAAAAGTATTTGATCCCCTGCTGATTTTGTACGTTTTCCCACTGACAAAGAAATGATCAGTCTATAATTTTAATGGTAGGTTTATTTGAACAGTGAGAGACAGAATAACATAAAAAAATCCTGAAAAACGCATGTCAAAAATGTTATAAATTGATTTGCATTTTAATGAGGGAAATTTGTATTTGACCCCTCTGCAAAACATGACTTAGTACTTGGTGGCAAAACCCTTGTTGGCAATCACAGAGGTCAGACGTTATTTGTAGTTGGCCACCAGGTTTGCACACATCTCAGGAGGGATTTTGTCGCACTCCTCTTTGCAGATCTTCTCCAAGTCATTAAGGTTTTGAGGCTGACGTTTGGCAATATTTCTTGCAATCCACCAGCATGCTATAGCTAGCTAGCTGCTTATTAAAGGTAGATAACTGGTTAATTTGACCCCCCAAAAATGTACCAAACTATTTCTCAATGTTTCTAAAAATAAAAGTTACTGGCTAATTCATTTGATCATGCTTTCTGATACACTGGGTTATATACTGTTTTAGTCCATACAACATGTTGCCCTGTCACCTACAGTAGAACCTGATGAACAACATGGGGGAAACAATACAAGTGGGCAGCCACTGTCACACTAGCTAGAACCTTCTCATCGCGGAGCTGGTCGAATTTTGTCCTACCAGATCCGCGATGAGAAAGTTCTAGCTAGTGTATCCCTCTGTCTTTAGACTCGTTGGATGTAGATGTCCGGTTTATCAGGTCCCATGTCTGTTAAAACCTTTTCTCAATAGGGGGGCGCCATTTCGACTTTGTAAAAAAAAAATCCCAAATTAAACTGCCTCGTACTCAATTCTTGCTCGTACAATATGCATATTATTATTACTATTGGATAGAAAACACTCTCTAGTTTCTAAAACCCTTTGAATTATATCTGTGAGTAAAACAGAACTCATTTTGCAGCAAACTTCCTGTCAGGAAGTGAGAAATCTGAAATCGGGGGCTCTGTTCCAGGGTCAGTTTATTAATTTGCATGTAATCTATGGGTCTACATGCACTGCATATGCCTTCCCCTAGATGTCAGTAAGCAGTGAGAATTGTAATGGGGTGTCTAGGTAGATCTGAGGCCGAACAAGAGCTCTTGGAACCGGGGGTGCAGTCTTTTCAACGTTCGTCATGGCGCGAGACAGACCTCAGGATTGCGTTCTGAAAAGCTGTTGTTATAGGCGTTAGATATATCCGGGCTCTGATTTTATTCGATATACGTGTTAAAAACATCATAATGTAGTTATTTTAAACCGAGTTATATCAGTTTATGTCAGTATATTGCGATTTTCGGGATTTTCTTTGTGCTGCGTTCTGGGGATTTGGACACGTCTGCGCCACATGGCTAATGTTTGCTGCTAATTCCAAAGTTGAAGACGACAATCTACAACCGAGCAACGATTATTCTGGACAAAGGACAACTTGTACAAGATTCTGATGGAAGCTCATCAAAAAGTAAAAACTATTTATGATGTTAATTCGTATATGTGTCGAAAATGTTAAACTATTATTCCGCCATTAATTTCGGCGCGGTCTCGCTTTAACGCACGCTGTATGTCGTAGTAACGTTAATTTTAAAAATCTAACACAGTGGTTGCATTAAGAACTAATGTATCTTTAATTTGCTGTCCAACCTGTATTTTTTAGTCAAGTTTATGATTAGTTATTGATTACATTAGGTGCCTCTCCCAAGATTTCTCCCGACATTTTGTTTGCAGTTTGGCTACTATTCTCATTGTATAACCAAGATTTGTGCCGCTAAATATGCACATTTTCGAACAAACCATATATGTATTGTGTAATATGATGTTATAGGACTGTCATCTGAAGAAGTTTGAGAAGGTTAGTGAAAAAATTTATATATTTTGCTGGTTTATTCGCTATCGCTAACGTTATGTTGAATGAATGGGGCTGTGTGGTAGGCTATTGTAGTAAGCTAATATAATGCTATATTGTGTTTTCGCTGTAAAACACTTAAAAAATCTGAAATATTGGCTGGATTCACAAGATGTTTGTCTTTAATTTGCTGTACACCGTGTATTTTTCATAAATGTTTTATGATGAGTATTTAGGTATTTCATGTTGGTTTCTGTAGTTATTCTAGCTGCTTTGGTGAGAGTTGTGATGGTGGCTGCAATGTAAAACTATGATTTATACCTGAAATATGCACATTTTTCTAACAAAACATATGCTATACAATAAATCTGTTATAGGACTGTCATCTGATGAAGTTGTTTCTTGGTTAGTGACTATTTATATCTTTATTTGGTCGAATTTGTGATAGCTACCTATGCAGTAAAAAAATTGTGAAAAAAAAAAAGTTGGGTCTTTTGCTATCGTGGTTAGCTAATAGAAATACATATTGTGTTTTCCCTGTAAAACATTTTAAAAATCAGAAATGATGGCTGGATTCACAAGATGTGTATCCTTCATCTGGTGTCTTGGACTTGTGATTTCATGATATTTAGATGCTAGTATTTACTTGTGGCGCTATGCTAGGCTATGCTAGTCAGCTTTTTTACGGATGAGGGTGCTCCCGGATCCGGGATGAGTACCAAGTAGAAGTTATGTATTTATGTGTTATGTATTTACAAGTTAACTTCTTCTGGCTGCAAGCCCGACGTCGGTACACTTATGACAACAGCCAGCTCAAGTGCAGGGCGCGAAATTCAAAATATATTTCTTAGAAATATTTAACTTTCACACATTAACAAGTCCAATACAGCATTTGAAAGATAAACATCTTGTGAATCCAGCCAACATGTCCGATTTTTAAAATGTTTTACAGCGAAAACACCACGGATATTTATGTTAGCTCACCACCAAATACAAAAAAGGACAGACATTTTTCACAGCACAGGTAGCATGCACAAAACCAACCTAACTAACCAAGAACCAACCAAACTAACCAAGAAACAACTTCATCAGATGACAGTCTTATAACATGTTATTCAATAAATCTATGTTTTGTTCGAAAAATTTGCATATTTGAGCTATAAATCAGTTTTACATTGCAGCTACCATCACAGCTACCGTCAGAAATAGCACCGAAGCAGCCAGAGTAATTACAGACACCAACGTCAAATACCTAAATACTCATCATAAAACATTTCTGAAAAATACATGGTGTACAGCAAATGAAAGACAGGCATCTTGTGATTCCAGCCAATATTTCCGATTTCTTAAGTGTTTTACAGCGAAAACACAATATAGCATTATATTAGCTTACCACAATAGCCAGAAACACAAGCCATTCCCCAGCAGCAAAAGTTAGCGATCGTAACAAACCAGCAAAATATATATAATTTTTGACTAACCTTCATCAGATGACAGTCCTATAACATCAGGTTATACATACACTTATGTTTTGTTCGAAAATGTGCATATTTAGAGCTGAAATCAGTGGTTATACATTGTGCTAACGTAGCATCTTTTTCCCACAACGTCCGGATATTTTTCTGACACTCACATATTCTGACCAAATAACTATTCATAAACATTACTAAAAAATACATGTTGTATAGGAAATGATAGATACACTAGTTCTTAATGCAATCGCCGTGTTAGAATTCTAAAAATAACTTCATTACGACATCCAGCTTAGTTATAGCGAGAGAGTTCCCAAAATCTGGGCGCAAACTACTAGTACAACATGTTCGACAGATATATGAAATAGCATCATAAAATGGGTCCTACTTTTGATGATCTTCCATCAGAATGTTGTACAAGGGGTCCTTTGTCCAGAACAATCGTTGTTTGGATTTAGAATGTCCTCTTCTCCAGTCAATTAGCACGGAAAGCTAGCAAAGTGGCGCGAAGCTCTCCTTCCTGAACATACGCAGACAAAGCAACACGCCTAACGTCCCGAAAAAAATTCAATAATCTAATAAAACTATATTGAAAAAACATACTTTACGATGATATTGTCACATGTATCAAATAAAATCAAAGCCGGAGATATTAGTCGTCTATAACGATAGCTATACAGAAGGCAATACCAGGTCCCTTCTCGCGCGTTCCAGGAAACAGGAAATTGGGGTCACGTCATGCCAAGAGCTTTTATTCGACCCCAGATCAAGTTATACACTCCATTTCTTCTCTCACTCCCTGTTGACATCTAGTGGAAGGTGTATGAAGTGCATGTATACTGATATATATGAAGGCCATTTATAGGCAGGCCCTAGAACAGAGCATCGATTTCAGATTTTCCACTTCCTGTCAGGAAGTTTGCTGCAAAATGAGTTCTGTTTTACTCACAGATATAATTCAAACGGTCTTAGAAACTAGAGAGTGTTTTCTATCCAATAGTAATAATAATATGCATATTGTACGAGCAAGAATTGAGTACGAGGCCGTTTGAAATGGGCACCTTTATCCAAGTTACTCAATACTGCCCCTGCAGCCATAAGAAGTTAATTACAATTAGCTTTTTGCTTTAGCTCCATCAGTACCTGATAGAGCAGATTTAGTCTCACGTGCTGAAGTAAGCCGTCTGGCACGAGAGATGGAGACCCAGAAGTTCTGACTGAATGCACATTTGAGCGCCCCAAGATGGTCCATTTACTTTGCTGTTATAATTTATTTACCAAATTGTTATGAGCATTTAATACATAAAAAAAGATATACAGTACCAGTCAAAAGTTAGGACACCTACTCATTCCAGGGTTTTTCTTTTCTTTTTACTCTTTTCTACATTGTCAAGAGTGTGCAAAGCTGTCATCAAGGCAAAGGGTGGCTACTTAAGAATCGAAAATATAAAAATAACACATTTTTGGTTACTACATGATTCCATATGTGTTATTTGATAGTTTTCATGTCAACTCTTGAATGAGTTGTTGTGTCCAAACTCTTGACTGGTACTGTATCACAAGTGGGGTGCCATCCCTAACGCCATAATGGGCGGGCCGCAACTGCAATGTACATGCAAAAACAGATTTTAAAACAAAAATTAAAAAAATGTGCCTGCAATAGAATACGCTTGGGAATAATATAATGATGGTGATGGTTTTGGTTTTGGTTCAACACTGGTTATTAACACCCACACTGGGGTGCTTTTATGCCACTGAGTTACTTTAACTCCTGAATCAACACTAGAAATGTTACACTAGAAATGTTACACTGGAAAATTAACACTAGGTAACACTGGCTAATTTTTTTTGTGTGTTTGTGTGCATTCATGTGCCCGTGTGTGTATATGTTCTGTCTGTTGACTGTGGGTTTGTGATTAGCGCTTTAGAGTTAGAGGTTCAGTTTGATGTTGTCTGCTTTCTCTTACCTCCGCTTTGACATCGCGCCGTGTGCGCGATCGAGGTAATCGAATAAGCTGCCACTTGAGATTGGGAGAATCATTTTAGCCGGAGAGAGAGTTCATCCATGCGGGTAAATATTCATGATCACACAGCAGAATAGCTGAGCGAAGAGAGCGTGAGAAAAAGGAAGGTTTTTCAACCAGTCAGCGACGTTGTTATACTGCATCATTGTATCACTGTATGAGCTTCACACTCCACTAACAACCTTTTTTTTACCCTGTTAATTGGTGTCATAGCACTAACCTGAGACCAAATCTGCTTTCATCGAATGCCTCTAGATGCAGTACTGAGGTTCGAAGTTTCAAGTGCTTACCTTTTTATATTAGAGGCATTAAGTGCAGCATAAACGTCCTCTACTCTCAACTATTCAGGACATCTTTACTTGTATATGTACACATGCATATGTGTTTCCATATCTGCGTATCTGTGTATGAATAAAACTGTCCATATTGAACCCAACTCCTTTCACAAGAAATGTGAAATCTTACAATAGCCTTGCTCCTGTTGAAATGATATTCCCTTCCTGTAGCTAGCACACGCAAGTGACTGTAGCTAGCCCAGGCATTCTACATTATAATTATTTTAGTAGACACTCATACTCAGAGCGACTTACAGGAGCAATTAGGGTTAAGTGCTTTTCTCAAGGGCACATCAACAGATTTTTCACCTAGTCGACTCAGGGATTTGAACCCAACGCTCTTAACGACTAGGCTACCTGCCGTCTCTCTCACCCACACAAACTCTAGCGCTGTTGAAGGTACCTCCTACGCCTCCGAGTGAACAGAGACTGTAAAGACGGCCAGCCTATCCTTCATGTGATTCACACAGCAACAATGGCTGATGAGAGCTGCACATAATGTAAACGATTGTCAATGTGAACCCCAATGGCTGTTAAGGTCCCTCCTCCTGATTACAGCAGGTAGGAACTAGGGAGTGGGCACTGTACTGTAAATGGATGGGAGAGCAACATTTCAGCATTATGATCATGCTATAGATAACATCTAAAATTCTGTTATACAACTGTACTGTTGGGGCTAATAAATAAATAATGCCTTATGAATATGATTTTCCCCACTCAAATCTCAATTGGAAACCCAGGCTATTGTCGACATGAACCCTACGCATTGACGGGAGAACAAAACAAAACCGATTAAATGGCAAATTCTCTTATGTAACAGTAGAGTCTAAAATAAAAAAATAATACTAATGCTATTCCTCCCACTCTCAATTTGAGACCCAGAATCTTCAAAAAATACATTTCTGTCAAATGTATTTGAGTTAGGCTATCTTTATGTACTTTGTAAGTACAAATACATTAGTTACTGAGTGTATACTATTATTTGTTACAAAAACCATACTGTTCAAAAGTAGTGCACTATATAGGGAATAGGGTGCCATTTGGGACACATATGATCCATATGAGATGTGATTATGTGAATAATATTAATGTTTGCCACATCCATCCATAGTGTCCGTAACCGTTCAGCAGCACCCAAGCAGCCTTTTGAGAGGAGCTGAGAGACTGAACTCTGAGGTGTGATTATCATCACATTTGTGATGACGTGTGATTATCACCTCCTGTGGCAACCTCTTCAGCAAGGCAAACGATCATCCAAGTACCTAAAATGGTAAATGTTAGTTAACATGTGAAAGAGATCTGCAAGGCCAACTCATCTCATTGCTATGCGTGAGCACAATACAGGCAAAAGCACATTTACATTCTCTGTCTCTGACTGCGTTTGCTGAAGCCCGACAATTTCTGCCAATTACGTCTGATTGTGCTTTCATTAAATAAACTCCAGGTGGTGTTTGAGTCATCTACTGGCACAAACTCATTCAGAACGCCTCTTCAGTGCCTCACGCCCCCGCGAGGCCACCTTTCTAGGGAGAAAATATGCCATTCACTCCATCACCATCAGAAAGGCTAAATGATTTGTGTTTGATCTGGATGGATGCGTTTGATAGAGTAGCTTGATCGTTGCTTGTAGTGGCTAAACGAACGCACACACACACTAAGGACTGTCACATGCCTGAGAGAGCCATTTAGTCAGGTCAAGTTGTTGTCCAACCCTGTTCCTGTACAGCTACCCTCCTGTAGTTTCTCGCTCCAACCCTACTTGTAACTAACCTGATGCAGCTGATCAACCAGCTTGGGGGTAGAAGCTGTCTGGAAGCCTGTTGGTCCGAAAGCTGATGCTCCAGTAACGTTTGCTGGACGGTAGCAGAGTGAAAGGTCTGTGGCTTGGGTGGCTGGAGTCTTTGGCAATTTTTCGGGCCTTCCTCTGATGGATGGCAGGGATCTCGACCCCAGTGATGTACTGGGCTGTCTGCACCACCCTTTGTAGCGCTTTGAGGTCAAGGGCGGTGCAATTGTCCTTCCAAAGTTACCTTGGAGCTATTGAAAACAGGGATAATGGTGGTCAGCTTGTAACATGTTGGGATTAAAGACTGGGACAAGGAGAGATTGAAAATGTCTGCGAAGACACCTGCCAGCGGGTCTGCACATGCTTTGAAAACGTGCCCTGGTGTTCCGTCTGGCCCGGTGGTGTTGGGATTGTTAACCTGTTTTAAACATTTTGTTCACATCGGCCACGGAGAGTGAGATCACACAGTCATCTGGAAAAGCAGGGGCTTTCACACAAGGCACAGTGTTATATTCCTTGAAGCGAGCAGAAAAGGCATTTAGCTCATTTGGGAGTTCTGCGTCGCGGTAGCTCTAGCCTTTAGCCCAGCGCTGATGTTGCCTGTAATCCTTGGTTTTTGTTTGGGATACGTTCTTATAGTCACTTTGGGGAGGTCCTCTATGCACTAATTGATAAAGCCTGTCACTGTTGTGGTAAACTCCTCAATGTTATCGGATGAACCCTGAAACATATCCTAGTCTGTACTAGGATATTTTGGGGGATTCAGGTAGCCTCGCGTCTGCTTCGTCCGTACACTTCCGTATTGAGTGCATCACTGGTACTTCCTGTTTGAGCTTTTGTTTGTAAACAGGCAGCAGGAGAATGGATTCATGGTCAGATTTGCTGAAGGGAGGACGAGGGAGGGTCTTGTATGCATTTCTGTGGGTAGAATAAAAGTAGTCTAGAGTTGTAGAGCCCCTAGTGGCACAGGAGACGTGTTGGTAGAAGTGAGGTTGGACGGTTTTAAGTCTCCTCGTGTTAAAGTCTTCACCCACCAGAAATGCTGCCTCTGGGTGAGCGGTTTCTTGTTTCTTTATGGCCCCACCAAAGGGTCTGCAGCTTACCATTAATTAGTCTATATCAGGTGAGCAAAAGCTTGAAATTTACTTCACACTTGAAGCAGCACACCAGTTGTTATTTAGGATAAAAGACACACTGCCTCCTTTCGTTTTCCCTAAAGCCGCCGTCCAATCCTGCCGCTGCATGGAGAGCCCACCAAGTACTACGTCCATAGCGTCATCACCAGCCAATAAGACATACAGTGCATTTGGAAAGTGCACAGTCCCTTGAATTTTTCCACATTTTGTTACATTACAGCCTTATTATAAAATTGATTATTATTATTTGTTTTCAGAGTGGCCATCGGGTTCTTGGTCACCTCCCCAATTGCTCAGTTTGGCTGGGGGGCCAGCTCGAGGAAGAGTCTTGGTAGTTCCAAACTTCTTCTATTTAAGAATGATGGAGGCCACTGTGTTCTTGGGGACCTCCACTGCTGCAGAAATGTTTTGGTACCCTTCCCCAGATCTGTGCCTTGACACAATCCTGTCTTAGAGCTCTACGGACAATTCCTTCAACCTCATGGCTTGGTTTTTGCTCTGACGTGCACTGTCAACTGTGGGACCTTATATAGGCAGGTGTGTGCCTTTCCAAATTATGTCCAATCAATTGAATCTACCACAGGTGGACTCCAATCAAGTTGTAGAAAGGATGATCAATGGAAACAGGATACACCTCAGCTCAATTTCGAGTCTCATAGCAAAGGGTCTGAACACTTATGTAAATACGTTTTTTCAGTTTGTTATTTTTAATACATTTCTAAAAACCTGTTTTTGCTTTGTCATTATGGGGTATTGTGTGTAGACTGAGGAAAAATGTCAATTTAATCCATTTTAGAATGAGGTTTTAACTTAACAAAATGTGGAAAAGGGGAAAGGGTCTGAATACTTTCCGAATGCACTGTAGAATAAGAGTCTGGTAGCAGCAGTTGTGATGTGTGTGTAGCATGAATGTATATGTGAGTGTGTGTATGGGTGTGTGCATATGTGAGTGCATGTGTGCTAAGGTGCGGAGAATCAAAGCAGGTGGTCAGTCCAGTTCAAGTGTTCAGGTACCTGTAGATTGGACGGAGGGGTATCGCTTAAGTCGCAACAAAATCGAATATAACGTTGCGTATAATATTCAGAATGACGCAATTCCGTGTGCAAAGCAACTTAAGACCTGCATCACTATACTGAGAACTTTTCCGTTTCTAGAAGGACGTATGTGGGTGTTTTTGGAGCCTTTATTCATGCACCCATACCACACAATGAGAATGAGGAAGTGATTTTGGTATTTGGTTTAAGTTTCTCAAAAACATGTGAAAAGAAAAAGGTGTCTTGACCCTTCTATAACATTCCATTTACATCAAAAATAGAGATCTGGTTGTAAAAAAAAAGATAACTTCCCTTTTAACTATTAACATTTAACATTTACATTTAAGTCATTTAGCAGACGCTCTTATTCAGAGCGACTTAAGACAGACAACGCAGCTCAAAGTTATGCAAGTATTTCAAAACAAATATTAGTCAGCCGGGATCTTAATCTAGAAGGGGATTTTCTCTGCTGCTGTTACCAAGAACCTTGATCTTGCAAATTAACATTAGCCACTTTAAAAAGAAAAGGAGAGCCGCACACCCTGATGAAGACAGCTTGTCTGTCAAAATGGTGGATATTATGTTATTAAATTATTACATCTGAGCTCCTAGAGTGTGCGGCTCTCCTGTTCTTTTTCAAGGGTTCTACTCCGCTAGCCTGCTCCTCGCCTAAACAGGTGTGTGTTTCTTTCGCCTCCAGATTAACATTAGACACTTAGCACGTTAGCAAAACCCAGCTAAAGATAATTTATTTGGCACATCTTGGATAGTTAACTAAATAGTTATAAGATATATAGCTGGCAAACATTAGTAGTGAATTTCACACAAGTGTAACTTGATCACCTCACTTAAAGGAAAAGTCCACACAAAAACTATATTTTTTCCATTTTTTTCATTAGTTCACTGTTGATATAGTCCCAAAATGTTTTCCATGTCAGAAATCGTTTGCTGTTTTGGGAAACTAGTACCGGTAAGTTTCATAATGAAAAATGATCTAACAGGCAAAATGATGAACGCGATCTGCTTTGTCTATTACCTCGTGCCTAAGTTGACTGCAAGTATTTATTTAAAAAATACAAATATCCACATTCACAAAAATGTTTACAGTATTGACGGTATTGGAAAATCATACCGAGGGTATTTCAAAATACCACGGGATACCGCCCAACCCTACTCCCACATTGATACTGAATACTGCATTGTTGGGAACGAGCTTGTAAGTAACATTACACTGTACTGTTTTACACCTGTTGTATCCTGTGCATGTGACCAAAACAGTTTGAAACTTGAAACTTTTGACCCGAGAGAGCCATATGGGCCCTGATCAAAATTAGTGCACTAATACTGTATAGGGAATAGGGTGCCATTTGGGATGTAGCTGAGGAAAGGCTGGCTTACTGTCACTGTCATAATATCATTTTCCATACAAGGCACAGTCAGTCAGTCAGAATACTTTCCATCAGCATCATCAAAATGGTTGAAAGAAAATATTCAAGGGAGAAGAGCAGCCAATAAAATTAGGTCTTTAAATGGGGCAATCTGTGATTGGCACATCCATTTTTGGACTATTAAATTAATGACATACAGCCTGTCACGTTCCTGACCTTATTTCCTTTGTTTTGTCTTTATTTAGTTGGTCAGGACGTGAGCTGGGTGGGTATAGTCTATGTTCTATGTTTCTAGGTTAGGTTTGTCTGATTGGCCTGATATGGTTCTCAATCAGAGGCAGGTGTTTTACGTTGTCTCTGATTGGGAACCATATTTAGGTTGCCTGTTTTCACTGTTGGTTTGTGGGTGATTGTTCCTGTTCGTGCGTTCATGTGTTCTATGTTCACTAGTTCAGGACTGTAGCTTCGTTGGTTTTCGTCTGTTTATTGTTTTTGTTCGTATTGAAAAAGTATTCCAATAAATATGGAAACGTACCACGCTGCGCTTTGGTCCTCCTCTCTTTCCACCGACGAAAGTCATTAGAGAATCACCCACCAAACTCGGACCAAGCAGCGTGGTAACGGACAGCGGCAGCAGCAGCAGCAGCGATGTCAGGAATGGACATGGGAAGACGAGTTGGACGGTAAAGGACCCTGGGCAGAGCCAGGGGAATATCGCCGCCCCAAAGCTGAGCTGGAGGCAGCGAAAGCAGAGAGGCGGCGTTTTGAGGAGCTAGCTCGGCAGCAGAATCTGGATTATACCACTTGGGAAGAGATAGACAGGTGGGCGGTCGACCCAGGGAGAGTGCCGGAGCCCGCCTGGGATTCTATGGAGCAATGTGCGGAGGGATACCGGCGAATGGAGGCAGCACGGCGAAGCTGTAGGAAGCCCGAGAGACAGCCCAAAAAATGTCTTGGGGGGTGGCTAAAGGGGAGTGTGGCGAAGTCAGGTAGGAGACCTGCGCCAACTTCCCGGGCTTACCGTGGAGAGCGAGAGTACGGGCAGACACCGTGTTATGCGGAAGAGCGCACGGTGTCTCCTGTACGTGTGCATAGCTCGGTGCGGTACATCCCAGCTCCTCGTATCGGCCGGGCTAGAGTGGGCATCGAGCCAGGTGCCATGAAGCCGGCTCAACGCATCTGGTCTCCAGTGCATCTCCTCGGGCCGGTGTACATGGCACCAACCTTACGCATGGTGTCCCCGGTTCGCCAGCACAGCCCAGTGTGGGTTATTCCACCTCCCCGCACTGGCCTGGCTACAGGGAGCATTCAACCAGGTAAGGTTGGGCAGGCTCGGTGCTCAAGAGCTCCAGTACGCCTTCACGGTCCGGTCTATCCGGTGCCACCTCCTCGCCCCAGCCCAGTACCACCAGTGCCAACACCACGCACCAGGCTTCCAGTGCGTCTCCAGAGCCCTGTTCCTCCTCCACGCACTCGCCCTGTGGTGTGTGTCTCCAGCCCGGTACCACCAGTTCCGGCACCACGCACCAAGCCTCCAGTGCGTCTCCAGAGCCCTGTTCCTCCTCCACGCACTCGCCCTGTGGTGCGTGTCTCCAGCCCGGTACCACCAGTTCCGGCACCACGCACCAAGCCTCCTGTGGGTCTCCAGAGCCCTGTACATCCTGTTGCTGCTCCCCGCACTAGCCTTGAGGTGCGTGTCCTTAGCCCGGTACCACCAGTTCCGGCACCACGCACCAGGCCTACTGTGCGCCTCAGCAGGCCAGAGTCTGCCGTCTGCCCAGCGCCGCCTGCGCTGCCCCTCTGCCCAGCGCCGTCTGAGCCGTCCGTCTGCCCAGCGCCGTCTGAGCCGCCCGTCTGTCCGGAGCCGTCAGAGCCGCCCGTCTGTCCGGAGCCGTCAGAGCCGCCCGTCTGTCCGGAGCCGTCAGAGCCGCCCGTCTGTCCGGAGCCGTCAGAGCCGCCCGTCTGTCCGGAGCCGTCAGAGCCGCCCGTCAGTCAGGAGCCGCTAGAGCCGTCCGTCAGTCAGGAGCCGCCAGAGCCGCTCGCCAGTCAGGAGCCGCCAGAGCCGCCCGCCAGTCAGGAGCCGCCAGAGCCGCCCGCCAGTCAGGAGCCGCCAGAGCCGCTCGCCAGTCAGGAGCCGCCAGAGCCGCCCGCCAGTCAGGAGCCGCCAGAGCCGCCCGCCAGTCAGGAGCCGCCAGAGCCGCCCGCCAGTCAGGAGCAGCCAGAGCCGCCCGCCAGTCAGGAGCAGCCAGAGCCGCCCGCCAGTCAGGAGCTGCCAGAGCCGCCCGCCAGTCAGGAGCTGCCAGAGCCGCCCGCCAGTCCAGAGCCGCCCGCCAGTCAGGAGCTGCCAGAGCCGCCCGCCAGTCCAGAGCCGCCCCTCAGTCCGGAGCCGCCCCTCAGTCCGGAGCCGCCCATCAGTCCTGTGGGGTTAATTTGGAGGGTCGCCGTTAAGAGGAGGCCACGGAAGCGGGGATTGAGTATGGTGGAGTGGAGGCCACGTCCAGCGCCAGAGCCGCCACCATGGACAGATGCCCACCCAGACCCTCCCCTATAGGTTCAGGTTTTGCGGCCGGAGTCCGCACCTTGGGGGGGGTACTGTCACGTTCCTGACCTTATTTCCTTTGTTTTATCTTTATTTAGTTGGTCAGGACGTGAGCTGGGTGGGTATAGTCTATGTTCTATGTTTCTAGGTTAGGTTTGTCTGATTGGCCTGATATGGTTCTCAATCAGAGGCAGGTGTTTTACGTTGTCTCTGATTGGGAACCATATTTAGGTTGCCTGTTTTCACTGTTGGTTTGTGGGTGATTGTTCCTGTTCGTGCGTTCATGTGTTCTATGTTCACTAGTTCAGGACTGTAGCTTCGTTGGTTTTCGTCTGTTTATTGTTTTTGTTCGTATTGAAAAAGTATTCCAATAAATATGGAAACGTACCACGCTGCGCTTTGGTCCTCCTCTCTTTCCACCGACGAAAGTCATTACACAGCCTTTGTTGTTTTATTTAAATCCTGGATTTCCCCTTTAACAGAAAAGCATCCATCATAAAGAATGAAAATCATCAAAGATCCTTCAAATACATTTATTTACTGCTCAACAGACATTAGACAAACAACCGATCCGCAGGCCATTAAATCTGGTGAGACCTTGTTGTTCTCTATGCAGCTACAGAAAATCAGGCATGAGATGTTGAATTTTTGCTCCTGTCATATTGAACACTGTGGTAAAAAGGCATCAGTTGTCAGCAGAAGAGCCATTCTGCTGCTTGTGAGCAGTGATGTATTGACTGCTGTGACAAGATGGTCAATGGAATAGAGATTTAGTACGCTTTAATGTCCCGACTCTGATTGCTCTGCGCTAGTGTGTTAATGTGTGCAATAGTCATCTGTGCATGTGTGTGTGTGTGTGTATCAATCTGTATGTGTCCGTATGTGTGTGTGTGTGTGTGTGTGTGTGTGTGTGTGTGTGTGTGTGTGTGTGTGTGTGTGTGTGTGTGTGTGTGTGTGTGTGTGTGTGTGTGTGTGTGTGTGTGTGTGTGTGTGAATATGTGCAAGCACATTTCAGGCATGTGTGTTCCAGACAAATCGTAAATCAATCTGAACAGGTTAGCTCTTTGCTACAAGCAAGCGGCCCTGACCTAAATAAAATAACAAGTTGTGTTTACCTACTAACACTGCAGCACAGCCTACCATTTCCATGGCCCCCAAAAAATCTAAAGGGCCAAAAGAACATACAGAAAGCGATGATATTGAAAATACAGCGGCGTTTTCTTTGTCTGCAGCTCTGCAGGGTTTAGAGCATGTTTAGAGGGATTGCACACCACACCACCACCGCACAGTGTCCTCATTCATGACATGACCCTCCACTAGCGGCTCTACTCTGCTCCGCTTTGCCGCCAGGCAGCACAGGAAAACTAGGTTAGCCATCTTCAAAGGATGAGCAGGGAAGAATCTAAAGCACAGTGGATTTGTGGGGAGGCTATGGGAAGATTCAGAGGGGATGTGCTTTATCTCAGCGTGAGACAAACCTCCAACAAATGAAGGTTCGGAGAGAGAGAGAGCGAGACAGAGACAGAGAGAGATGGAGCATGGATCGGGATTTACGATCAATCTTTAACTTCACATTGTAACCCAGTCTGCATTCACAATCTGCCATAAAACTTCAGTTGAAAGAAAAAAACGTCAGTTTGTGTTTAAATATTAAAAGTAGGCACCATTTGTTTAATTGCACCTGAGGATACGCCATTGGGTTTGCAACCTTTCAAATTTGATACAACATTAATGACAAAGAAAAGAGTAAGAGTAACTTCTTTCGCTCAGACAGAAATTAAGTTGTTTCAACAATTCATTGGTTTCCGAGGGCAACGTGCATTAAATCGAAATGGGAGAGAAAGAGATTCTTCACTTGTGTGGTTGCTAATGTATTAAATTATGAGGAAATGTAAATGTATCTTAACTCTGGCACTGAATGCTTCCTGTGATCAGACTTTAATTAAGCTCCTGGAAGAAGAATATATTAGCGCTGCTATCTGCTCTCTTAGTCTCAGCATTCCCATAGTCTGTTGTAAAAGTGAAGCAGTGCTGCGGGGAGGGAGAGTTATTTTCTGACACGGGCACCCTGGTGTCCACCATTATCCTCTAGCAATCTCAACATGTCACTCTTAATAGGGTGGAGATTGAAGCGCTAGCTCTCTAGGGGAAGGCTATAAGACAGATAGGCCTGTGATTTACCAGGGGTGTATTCATTACGCCAATTCTGTTGCAAAACATTTAGTCTGTTGCAAAATGTTTTGCAACAGAAACTGTTTACTCAAAATGGAAAATGTTTTGT
The DNA here is from genome assembly GCF_016432855.1 of Salvelinus namaycush. NCBI lineage: Eukaryota > Metazoa > Chordata > Actinopteri > Salmoniformes > Salmonidae > Salvelinus > Salvelinus namaycush. The sequence goes on from NC_052308.1 coordinate 39,859,067, forward strand.
TACGAAAACATGAGTTTCTATTGGACAAATTAAGGTAGGTCCCCTCACAGTTCCGTTTGCTCCCGTTTGGTTCTTAAAATGTAAACCTTTACCATTGCAAGACGTAATGAATATACCCCTGCTTTGGCTTTGTGCTATCTCCCTCTTGAACATGTTATTTTATATTAATTCACCTGATGAACTGCTTTGCTTTATCTTGGCCAGGTCGCAGTTGTAAATGAGAACTTGTTCTCAACTGGCCTACCTGGTTAAATAAAGGTGAAATAACAATAATAACAATTTTAAAAAAGGCTGTTTCAGCCAAAATAAAAGAATAGGAAGAGCCTGTTTATGAATGGAATACAGGCCCTCTAGTCAAGGTAAAAAACCAGACAGCTACAGTAGCAAAATCTGTACAGCTGCAGGTATAGCCTAAACAACAGTAGCAAGTGCTGCACTGTTCTGGGCCTTGCGTTGTTTTTTGTTTGTTCTTTTTACTAGGTGAGGCTTTGCTCATGAGGACAATACTTCACTCAGCAGGCAAAACTGTCTGCAACATCATGATGACGTCATTGCAACCAGTCAGTTTTGCCCACTGGGAAAGATCTAACAGTAATTTTTCAACAGTGATGTACACACACATAGATGTGTCAGAAATAGCAGCCGATGGGCCCTGTCCAAAAGCAGTGCAGGGAATAGGGTGCCATTTCGGACGCAACCATACTTCACAGTGATGCGTACAAACACACCCTCCCTCTATTAACGCCTGCTCTTACCTGGCAGGCGTTGTAGAGCAGCTGGTGCTCAAACTTCTTGATACCCAGAATGTTCTGGAACATCTCGTAGAGCTGGTCCTTGCTGAGGATGAGCTCAGAGGCTGCACTAGCCGTCATGCGTTGCTGAGCCTTGCGTGGGTCCTCGTCCCCGCGGTAGATGGTGTCGAACTTGGCCATCCAGGAGCTGAGCACCGTCTCCTTACTCAGGCCATCGATCTCGGGCAGGCTGCGGACACGCTTCTCGATGTGCCTCTTGAACACCTCCCTGCAGTCATTGGCTGAGAAGCCCCCGCTCTGGACCATCTTGGCAACGCGGTCACTTTTCAGGAACACCTGTGGTCACAGAGAGAGATGTTGGAAAGAATAGATAACCGCACACTGTTGGAAACATGAATACCACTTCAAAAGGAGGCTCAGATGCAAAAATAGATGATATTTATTAGGACGTGCTCAGTGCAATAACGTGCATAAATAAGGCAACTATTTTGGTTGACTTAACCATCATCAGTGTCATAAAAGGGCGAGCACACACATTTGGCTCATATAAATGTAGATTACATGACATAATCAAACCTAGGTACAATAAATGCAAATAGAGAATCTGAAAATCTACTACAACAGAGAAAGAGGGAGAGCAATGTGACGTCAATGACTGGCACGTAACAAGTACAGATTGATAGGGTCAGACTGCTGCTGCAGCTACAGATAATAGTACATTTAATTACATTCATTCATTACATTCATTACAAAGAATCTCAAAGCGCTAACGGTGGCATGTCTTCACCTGGAGCAAGAGTGCAAACAGCAGAGCATGTAGTTGTTAAAACATATGAACGATAATATATAATAAAATAACTGAAACATTTACGCTGCAACTGTAAGAGGCTAACCGCTAAAATGGATCTTACAGTATTACCGACGATAAACAACTAATAGCTTTTTGTGTGTTTTATTTAACATGTTCATTGTATCGAGTAGACTCTATTATGACCATATAGGTTGAAGAGGAATTGACTATATATAATTACTCAGACGATGATGAGTCACCCTTTTAGTCTTAGTCTATACTATATATCTAATACATGAATATTTTATACTCATTATCACCGGATGTCTTGTACAATAGACACACGTGAGTTGTTATGACTGTTGGGGTGATGTGAGATGTCTGTTCACCATATCATTTAAGACCACACACCCAACCAAATAATACCATACATCACACACATCCGTTTCTTCATCACTGTGGATCCAATGTACAGAAGTACAAAAGTTAGGGTCATCCCGTGTGTGTCTGTGTGTTCGTCTGGATGCTAGCTGGGCGGATTGAAGACATGATTGCAACCACTCTGACTCAGGCTGCAATGGAATATGAACCAATGGAAGGTAGCCATCCATGCAGGATGACAAAAAAAAGAGAAAAAAAGTGACTGACTGCAGTACCACACCACAATAATGGTGGAATACTGAACGATGCAGTGTTAGATTTCTTCTCTGTGCTCTACAGTGATATACTGGAGTAATATAACTACAGACATAATAGCAGAGAGAGCAGCATACAGTATATAACATTTAAAATATTGGGGAGTAATGTTGATGGCCATTGGATGGAAACGCACTTGCTATTATCAAGACTCTCTTTCCAGGCCTCCCTACCCCCTACTCCTGAATTATTCAGACTGAACAGGAAGAATGCTATTCTTTCTCATTATTCCCAAACTGTGTGTGTGCGTGTTTGTGTTTTAGAGTTGCGTTTCTGAGAACTACCTGCCAGACTGACTTTCTCTCCTGGTCCAAACCAATCTTACTTTATAGAGCAGCTGATCTACTAATATATTGATTGATGTTGGTCCTACAGTCGGCCTGATGTCTGGCAGATATACTTTGCCTGCTCTCTCTTTAAAAGTACAGGGAGAGTGATGGGGCTCTGTATTAATATCTGGTTCCTATCCAGGCAGACTGCAGACATTTCACAGAGAGCTACTCTACCTGTGGAGCATCGCTGACAGAAACCACTGCTGGGGAAGCAAATCATCTCAATTCAATAGCTATGGTATTCTGTGGTCATTATCTGGCAGGGATGGAAGATGGACAGGCAGGCTTTGTACATCATTAGAAAACATAGACAGAAATGGTGGATTGATTTCTGAGTTTGTTTCTGATACGACTCCACTGTTTTTATGATCCTTTATGTCCCTTTGTGCTCCCGAGTGATGCAGCAGTGTAAGGCACTGCATCTCAGCGCTAGAGGAGTCACTACAGTCCCTGGTTCGATTCCAGGCTGTATCACAACCGGCCGTGATTGGGAATCCCATAGGGCGGCGCACAATTGGCCCATCGTCGTCCGGGCTAGTGTTTGGCCGGGGTAGGCCGTCATTGTCAATAAGAATTTGTTCTTCACTGACTTGCCTAGTTAAAAAAAGGTTAGATAAAAAACATACAGCCCTTACAATTGAAATTGAATGAATGCATGGCCATTATGACCAGCATTCACATAGAGAGACACCTAATACCCCATCCATCATCCATCATCATTCTTTGATATTGGTAGTGGTGGTTGTTCTCTGTGTGTAGCTTTGACTGTCTCTTGTATGACTTTCAGATTCAATGATTACCTCTCTAACTATAGTGAAGCCTATAGAACACTGGCTGTATTCTGGGCACGACAGAGATCAAAATGAAATACAATGTTATTTGTAACTTGCGCCGAATACAACAGTAGACCTTACCGTGAAATGGAGCCGGAAGAAATGGCAGCATTTTTCCGGGCGCCCAACCAATTGTACTATTTATGTGGGGTTTTCTTGCGTTATTTGTAACTTATTTTGTACATAATGTTTCTGCAACCGTATCTTACGGCAAAAAAGAGCTTCTGGATATCAGGACAGCGATCACTCACCTCGGATTAGACAAAGATTTTATCTTCGACAAGCAAGACGCACAGGACATTCTCCAAACACCCGACAGGGCCAACATCTCCGTTATTTGCAAGAGGAAGCGACGCAGGTACAGAGGACAAAGAGCCGGATGCCTGGTCAGGACCCGGAAAAGGCGAGTGGGAAAGCTGCCGTTACCGTCAATACTACTCGCCAACGTGCAATCATTGGAAAATAAACTAGACGAGGTACGATCACGAATATCCTACCAACGGGACATCAAAAATTGTAATATCCTATGTTTCACGGAATCGTGGCTGAATAACGACATGGATATTCAGCTAGTGGGATATACGCTGCACCGGTAAGATAGAACAGCACACTCCGGTAAGACGAGGGGGGGCAGTCTGTGCATATTTGTAAACAACAGCTGGTGCACGAAATCTAAGAAAGTCTCTAGATTTTGCTCACCTGAAGTAGAGTACATTGTGATAAATTATAGGCCAGACTACTTGCCTAGAGAGTTTTGAGCTAAACTTTTCGTGGCTGTTTATTTACCACCACAGACAGATGCTGGCACTAAGACAGTGAGTCAGCTGTAAAAGGAAATAAGCAAACAGGAAACCACTCACCCAGAAGCGGCGCTCCCAGTGGCCGTGGACTTTAATGCATGGAAACTTAAATCAGTTCTACCAAATTTCCATCAACATGTTAAATGTGCAACCAGAGAAAAAAAAAATCTAGATCACCTGTACTCCACACACAGAGACGCGTACAAAGCTCTCCCTCGCCCTCCATTTGGTAATCCGACCACAACTCTATCCTCCTGATTTCCTGCTTACAAGCAAAAATTAAAGCAGGAAGCACCAGTGACTCGGTCTATAAAAAAGTGGTCAGATGAAGCAGATGCTAAACTACAGGACTGTTTTGTTATCACAGACTGGAACATGTTCCGGGATTCTTCCGATGGCATTGAGGAGTACACCACATCAGTCACTGGCATTATCAATAAGTGCATCGAGGACGTCGTCCCCACAGTGACTGTACGTACATACCCCAACCAGATGCCATTGTAACGGTTCTCCTCTTCCTCTTCATCCGAAGAGGAGGAGCATGGATTGAACCAAGACGCAGCGTGATACTTAGACATGATATTTATTTAGACACGACAAAACAACGAAGACAAAAAACGAACTATACTTGAATTAACTAACAAAATAACAAAACGAATGTAGACAAACCTGGACGTAAGAACTTACATGTAACACGAAGAACGCACGAACAGGGAAATGACTACATAAAAACCGAACAAACAAAATGAACAAACAAACCGAAACAGTCCCGTATGGTGCAACATAGACAGACACTAACACAGGAGACAACCACCCACAACAAACAGTGTGAAAACACCTACCTTAATATGACTCTCAATCAGAGGAAATGAAAACCACCTGCCTCTAATTGAGAGCCATATCAGGTCACCCTTTAAACCAACATAGAAACAGAAAACATAGACTGCCCACCCAAACTCACGTCCTGACCAACTAACACATACAAAACTAACAGAAAACAGGTCAGGAACGTGACAGCCATGGATTACAGGCAACATTCGCACTGAGCTAAAGAGTAGAGCTGCCGCTTTCAAGGTGCGGGACTCTAACCTGGAAGCTTACAAGAAATCCTGCTATGCCCTGCGACAAACCATCAAACAGGCAAAGTGTCAATACAGGGCTAAGATTGAATAATACGACACCGGCTCTGACGCTCGTCTTATGTGGCAGGGCTTGCAAACTATTACAGACTACAAAGAGAAGCACAGCCGCGAGCTGCCCAGTGACACGAGCCTACCAGACGAGCTAAATCACTTCTATGCTCGCTTCGAAGCAAGCAACACTGAGGCATGCATGAGAGCATCAGCTGTTCCGGACGACTGTGTGATCACGCTCTCCATTGCCGACGTGAGTAAGACCTTTAAACAGGTCAACATACACAAGGCTGCGGGGCCAGACGGATTACCAGGACGTGTGCTCCGGGCATGTGCTGACCAACTGGCAGGTGTCTTCACTGACATTTTCAACATGTCCCTGATTGAGTCTGTAATACCAACATGTTTCAAGCAGACCACCATAGTCCCTGTGCACAAGAACACAAAGGCAACCTGCCTAAATGACCACAGACCCGTAGCACTCGCGTCCGTAGCCATGAAGTGCTTTGAAAGGTTGGTAATGTCTCACATCTGAATATTTTCCTTGGTGTCCCGACTTCCTAGTTAATTACATTTACCTGATTAGTTAATCACGTAACAATAATTACAGAAAATTGATTTGATAAACTAACAGTCTTCAGTTTAATGATGCCAAAGACATGACAGTGTGATCAATAGAAGGAGCCGGTACTCCTCCATGCAGCCAGGGCAGACTGCGTGTGTGCGTGCGTGTGTGTGTGTGTGTGTGCGTACATGTGTGTGTGCGTGCATGTGTGTGGCGGCAGCAGCCAGGGACGGGACAGACAGTTCTCAGGGTCATCCTCCATCCCCTTAACAACAGAGTGATGGGGAGTGAGCAAGACAAGGCCATTGCCATAGCACCGGACACACACACACATCAGAGAAACTGTCTATCAGGCCCCTGCATCCATTACACTGTGACAGTTAAATTGTGGCCACATTGTCCACTGTGATTAAACACTAGTGACACACTACAATAAGAGGACAGTAGTTTTAACCCTGTTATGTTATGTATTTACAGCACTGAATTAAATAATCAAGTTGACGTGTGTGGGTAGAGAGAGAGCGAGAGTGGGGGTTGAGAGAGAGACAGAATAAGAGAGAGAGGGAGATACCTTTCTTGCACAAGCCTGTAACAGTAAATCTATTTGTTCTGTTTGACATTGGCGCATTGAGTTCTTCTAGGCCCAGGAAACAGATAGACACCTGTATTTGGGCATGTCTCAGCAGAGAGGAAGAGGCAAAGTGAGATGGATGACTCTGTACGTGCGAGAATACAGCGTGAAGCAGACCAAGTGTTTATTTTTTTTGTATGGAGGTCAATGAGAGCGTGTTGAATTTTGTCAACATAAAATGTAATTGCTAATTTGCTAAGTGAGGTTAAGTTTTATAATGTTTCTGTTGTTACAATTGTATTGATATAAGTGGATATACGTGGCCTCTTATAAAAGACAGAACACAGTGTTAATTTAATGATGGTATTTCTGGACATAACAATGGGTGTCCCACAGGGACCAATTCTTGGTCTGCTACTTTTCAATATTTACACAGCTGACCAGGCTCTGTCAGAACACTCTGCCTTTATTGCCCTGCAAAAAAATTTTGAGCTGAAATTGGTACATAATGCAGGTAAAAACCTAGTACACTGCCCTCCTGAATTACTGGCATCCTAAGTAAATATGAACAAAAAAGTATGTGAAAAAATGTCCTTGTTGTTTATCAGTTTGAACTTACACTCAAAATATCATATGAATCTAACCTTTAACTGGGTTAAAATTGTAAAAATAAATAAAACAATTGTCATCAATAAATAATAATTTTATTCAAAAACATACATTATTGGCACCCCTAGAAATTCTTATGAGCAAAATGTAATTGATGTATATTTCGGTTAATATTGTACTTTCTAAAGTTCATCTGAGTCTTTGGGAACTCTTAAGGGGTAATCCACAACTTCCTGTTTCACTGGGGTATAAATATGAGGTGACTCACAGACTAAACTCCCTTTGTCATCTATCAACATGGAGTGTTTCTGTATGGAGGAATGGTCTCAAATCCCTTCCTATGTGTTCTCCCACCCAATCAGACATTATAGGAGACCACTCAGAGCTGTTATCTTGACAAAGGGAGGGTGCACAAAGTACTAAATTCATGGGTGCCAATGATTTCTTGATGACAATTTTTTTTCTTCTTTGAACAATCTTAACTCAATTAAAGGTTAGATTCATATGATATATTGAGTGTAATATCAAGCTGATAAACAACAATGAAATGCTTTTCACAGCCTTTTTTGTTCATATTTACTTAGGGTGACAATTTCTTTTGTCTATAAAGCCCTCTTGCATAAACTTCTGCCATACCTTACCTCATTGTTAACCTTCAGACATATAAGTTACCAGACCCGGACACGTGGATGGCTAACACTGGAGATCCCTTCAATCTTCACCAAGGTACGTAAATCTTGTTATAGTTTTATTGCGGCTGTCATGTGGAATGATATCCAAAGCGGACGATAGAAAATGAAATCCCATATAAGGGTATTTTTATCTGCACAATAATTCTCCTATTGTTGAACTGGTTGAATTGTGACTGTAATGTAGGTGGGAGTACGATGGCAGCCTCTTTAGCACAAGGATAGCGTGTTAGCTAATCCATATAGTCAGTGAATAGATGTGATGTGCACACGACACGATGCATCATCTCATCCACCATTTTCCCCCCACAGAGCACAGCAGTTCCCTGGAATTCAGGCCAAAGCAACAGAGCGCTGAGAAACTGAGCAGCCGCTTCCATCTACGAGTGATTCCTAGCCCTACAGTTAGAGAGAGAGAAAGTAATTCACTGAGCAGCACTGAGGAAGAGGTGCAGTATCTCTGCCACTCTGTTTTCAGCAGCACTGACAGACTGTATCTCAACAGCTCGGGTTTTGATTTATTAGGAAAAGCTCTGATAACAGTTCCGGGAGGCAGATGGAGCTGGGGGGTCTTTTTACGACTCTCATGTCTATGCTAATTGAGTTACAGCAGTAAATGACAGCTAATCAGCCTGGTCTATTGCATTGAATGCTAACACTATCTCAGCACCACAACACATAGGAAACACGGGATTAAAACACATGATAGCGGTTTCTGTAAAGAAAGACAAAAGGATGGTTCATTTAACAAGCGTATTGTAACAGTGGTGTGCCGAGAGACAGTCGGCGGATGGGATGACACATTTGTAGGTTAGAGAGAGAGAGAGAGAGAGAGAGAGAGAGAGAGAGAGAGAGAGAGAGAGAGAGAGAGAGAGAGAGAGAGAGAGAGAAAAACAATCTGTACCTCATAGTAGCTCTGGACTGCATTGATGAACGCTTCATCAGCCACTATCTGGGTGTCTCCGTTGAGGAAAGCTTTGAAGCGGTCGTTGGTCTGCCGGAGCTGCTGCTCTGTGATCTGGGGAGGCAGAGGGCATACAGAGGATACTTCAATAACACAGACATATCACACAGAGGACACCTCAATAAGAGTCCTAAAACACAGCCATGGGTAGGGATAAATCGACCTGTTACATATGTATGGGTTATGGCTATGGAAGACAGTTGACGTACGTTAATCAAGATAGTTCAGTGTTTTGAGAAGATACATTTTTGGGTTATTTGATAGCTCTTGATTTGATTGCTTCTGACGAGGGAGGGGTGCTTGCTTAGCATGAGGGAACAATATGTGTATAAACTGTACATTTCTAACAATTATATATGAAATCTGTTATGTTGCCCCTTCTGTCTTTGCTAGGATTTGTGTAATAATGTCACTCAATGAAGTACAACCTGTAGTAAACACCACATGCCAGAGAGACAGGCTGTACCAGGAGCACCTCTCATTTAAAGAGCGATTGCCCATAAAAGCAACTAATCCCTTTGAAAACGACCTCTGTGGCAATGATATTAGTCAGAAACATGTATTCTAGTGTCAAAATGTACTACCACGTGTAAATAGGATAATTTGTGTCAAAGTCATTGTAACGCAGACGCTGGGTGTCAGGAAGCAAGTACAGGGGGTGAATTTAATAATACAAAAAACATGGAACAATACAAAACAAGAGTAGCGTCTGGACATGAGAAACATAACTAATACTGCCTGCGGAAAGAACCAAAGGGAGTGACAGATATAGGGCAGGTAATCATAGAAGTGATGGAGTCCAAGTGCGTCTCATGAGGCGCAGGTGCGCGTAACGATGGTGGCAGGTGTGCGTAATAATAAGTAAACTGGTGACAATGAGCACCAGAGAGGGGGAGCGGGAGTAGACGTGACAGCCATGTCTAAAATGGAGTTTGGAACCTCAGTGAGTCACAACGAGTAAATGAAGGTTAGGTTTGGATTACAATTATGTCAACAAGTCATGCCCCCTTTTATCAAGCTCACGTGCAAATCGCCCCTCCTCCCCCTTCACTTCCCTTCAATGAATAGGGCTCCATTGTTTGATTGACCCCAATGCGTTTCAAGGACAGCAGACTGAAAAGCCTTATACGGATTGACAATGCCTCCACAGCTAAAGTTCTATAGTTTGCATGCCCTGCCGAAGGACCCTAGTCTGGGTACCAGTCTTTATAGCTAACATTCCAATCCTTGGCACTCGAGGCCAGTTTCTTTTAGCAAATGACAGGTGTGGCAAGGAGTGGAATGTAGTCGCTGAACAGAGACGCAACCAGGCCTGAAAGACCCTAGCTGGTATGCGGAATAGGTGCTTGGAGTCAATGTGGGGAAGGAGAAACCCTGTGTATTCTGCACCAGGATCAGGGAACTTCTGTTGTATACGGGACAACACACAGGAAGGTATGACTACTATGACATGTTTGCTAAGGTAGCCCCATTACCACCAGACAAAATGTCAATAGGCACAGCATCTGCATTGGCTGGGAATGACAATGAAAGGTGCACATTGTTATATTAGCAGCTTCATTGGTATTATGTAAAGGTAGTGGAGGTTCCTCAGAAGAGGAAGGGGGGGGACCATCCTCCTCAGTAAATTTCATAAAAATCTAAATAGTGAAACATTAACTTCACTAGGGTAGGGGGCAGCATTGGGAATTTTGGATGAAAAGCGTGCCCAAATTAAACTGCCTGCTACTCAGCCATAAAAGCTAGAATATGCATATAATTAGTAGATTTGGATAGAGAACACTCTGAAGTTTCTAAAACTGTTTGAATGATGTCTGTGAGTGTAACAGAACTCATATGGCAGGCAAAAACCTGAGAAAAAAATCCAACCAGGAAGTGGGAAATCTGAGATTTGTAGTTTTTAAACTCATGGCTTATTGAATACACAGTGTCTATGGGGTCATATTGGACTTCCTAAGGCTTCCACTAGATGTCAACAGTCTTTAGAACCTTGTTTGAGGCTTCTACTGTGAAGTGGGGGCGAATGAGAGCGGATTGAGTCAGAGGTCTGCCAGAGAGGCATGAGCTGACCACGCACGTTCACGTGATAGTTAGCTTGCATTCCATTGCAATTCTACAGACAAAGGAATTCTCCGGTTGGAACATTATTGAAGATTTATGTTAAAAACATCCTACAGATTGATTCTATACATCATTTGACATGTTTCTACGGACTGTAACGGAACTTTTTGACTTTTCGTCTGCACCTAGTGATTGCGCCTCATGAATTTTGATTACTGGGCTAAACGTGTGAACAAAAAGGAGGTATTTGGATATAAATGATGGACATTATCGAACAAAACAAACATTTATTTTGCATTCTGATGAAGATCATCAAAGGTAAGTGAATATTTATAATGCTATTTCTGACTTCTGTTGACTACACAACATGGCGGATATCTGTTTGGGTTGTTTTGGCCTCTGAGCGCTGTACTCAGATTATTGCATGGTGTGCTTTTTCCGTAACGTTTTTTTGAAGTCTGACACAGCGGTTGCATTAAGGAGAAGTGGATCGAAAATTCCATGCATAACAGTTGTATCTTTTATTTGGTTTTGGCTATATTTGGTTGTATTTTTTCAAAACTTTCACTTTCACTTAGTTAGTGAATGCAGCTAGCTAGTTTAGCCTACCCAAACTCCTGGCTCAAACAAAGAAGGATGATATGTTAGCTAGCTGGCTTTGGCTATCCAGCACTGGAACTCTTCCAAGTCAAGGTAAGCTTTTGGCTTAACATTATTTATTACCAAAGGGGCTCGCAGGTGTAACTGCTAAACTGCTTTCTGACTGTACTGCGCGATTGTAGCGGGTTAACTAATACGTTAGTTCTAGGAGTTCTTGATATGACGTGAGAACAATGACCGTGTGTAGCGGTCATGATTTGAAGGTTTGGCTTGGAAAGGTTTTTTCGCCTGGTCACAGACAGCTGATGTGTTGTGCACTGAAGTCCACAAGCAAAGGGAAAGGTTAGGGGAGGAGAGCATGTAGATGGTCTGCCACTGCGAGGACGATCAGCTGTCCGTCCAGTCTCCCTGTAGCGCTGTCTTAGGCGTCTCACAGTACGAACATTGCAATTTATTGCCCTGGCCACATCTGCAGTCCTCATGCCTCCTCGCCTAAGGCACATTCACGCAGATGAGCAGGGACCCTGGGCATCTTTCTTTTGGTGTTTTTCAGAGTCAGTAGAAAGGCCTTTTTAGTGTCCTAAGTTTTCATAACTGTGACCTTAATTGCCTACCATCTGTAAGCTGTTAGTGTCTTAATAACGACCGTTCCACAGGTGCATGTTCATTAATTGTTTATGGTTCATTGAAGAAGCACGGGAAACAGTTTACAATGAAGATCTGTGAAGTTATTATTGTTGAATTATCTTTGAAAGACAGGGTCCTGAAAAAGGGACATTTCTTTTTTTTGCTGAGTTTATATGTAAAACATTTCCTACCGAGCGTTTCCATAAGTCCACGCAAGTTTCTTCCACTGTCTTCTTACTGTAATTAGAGCAACGTTGATGTCATGCCGTGATCCCAGCAGATTACAGATTACCTTTGCCGATTGCTCATCATCTTCATTCCTCGATGGCCCAAAACCCTTAACACAGTTACCATTTAAAAACACACTGTACATGGACTAGTTACTACATTTGAAATGTTACCAAAACACTTAGTTTAGGGAGGGAACGTTATTTATAATAAGGGATACATGGAGAAATTTGTACCCCTCTGAAATGAAAATGGACGGCCCTCCCTTCAGCAAAATATATTTGACCTAAACACTCCCTGAATACTTGGAGAATTTTTTTTGGAGTGACCCTACCCTATACCAATATATTAATTAAAACAAAGTGGATAGCAGAGAACATACCTACCATTTAACCTCACTTCTTGTACAGACCAGAGCCTTAAATATGCAGTTTTAATATGCAATTGTTCTTCATCCCGTAAGCATTGCATGGCAACGCAGGAATTTTAATAGAGCACAGGGCTGCGGGCCAGCAAACCACAGTTGACAAAAGTAGGGGTGCAAAGATCACCTTTATAGTAAAATAATTGCATGAATAAATCATTGTGCTTTGCAGGTCCGAGAAAAAATGGCCTTTTATAAAAATGTCATGCAAATCTACGTAATTTTACATATTACCTGAATATTTTTTTCATACTACACCATGTACTGAAATAACAGGCTAAGAATGGACAAAGAGATAGGCCTTTGTGTTCATTTTAAAATATTTCTCTAATGCCAAATCAGTGTGTCTTGTTTGCAACAAAACAATCCCTGTTTGCAAATAATTAAATCTGAGACTTTATTAGGAATCTGAGCATGGTACTTTCAAAAGTTAGGCCTTCCTTTCCACCCCAGACAGAGTAGGCCTACCTTTCCACCCCAGACAGAGTAGGCCTACCTTTCCACCCCAGACAGAGTAGGCCTACCTTTCCACCCCAGACAGAGTAGGCCTACCTTTCCACCCCAGACAGAGTAGGCCTACCTTTCCACCCCAGACAGAGTAGGCCTACCTTTCCACTCCAGACAGAGTAGGCCTACCTTTCCACTCCAGACAGAGTAGGCGTACCGACGCAGAAAAATGTTAACTTTAACTGCTGCCTACTCTTCTTCCATTACTCAACCCAATGAGAAGTGTTTTCCTAAAAGCTGTCTGGGTTTAAACATCTTCCATTGTACAGGAAGTGAATAGCTTAATCAATTGATAGTGACAGAATTAGATTACTTCCCAAGCAAAGTACATTTTTTGTCTCCTCTAGAGCTTGTTTCTAGCTTAAAGCATCGCGGACCAAAGCGCAGTTACATGCCTAGATTACTTTATATAATCGGATCTGTTGAATTTTCTTCAAAATATTAAGATAACAATGGGTAGACCTGTGCTTTTTGCCATTTTCTTTAATAGAAAGTAGGCCTATGGCATACCCTCTCAATTCAAGTCTTTGTTTTAACTTAACAGCTCTTTTGCTTATTTTAACTTGGCAAGTCCGTTTAGAACAAATTCTTAGTTTCAATGACAGCATAGGAACAGTGGGTTAACTGCGTTGTTCAGGGGTAGAACGACATATTTTTTCCTTGTCAGCTTGGTGATTCGATTTTGAAAACCTTTCGGTTACTAGTCCAACACTCTAACCACTAGGCTACCTGCAGCTCTTCAAGAACATGGATGTAGGCTATTTAAATAGTGCATCGTGGGTGGAGCAATTGACAAATCTATGGATATAGCAGCCTGTAGCCTAATTTCATATGTTAAACAGGTAGGTCTACCTCGTATTTCTTAAATAGGTCTAAGTCTAATGAAAATGAATACTCAAATTTGCCTGCTTTCAGCACCATAAGCTGTTCATTTCTGATTGATTGTGCTGATTGAAGTTTAAGCACCACAATGTAATTTACTCAAATTTGGCTTATTGTGAGGTCAATAACGCTGATAAATACATCTTCGTCAAGAAACCTACTGCATTTAATCAAATCAATTATTGTAGTAGCAAGCTGTCAAAGTTTACCTCCGGTCTTCCTTCCCATCTTCGTGCTCTCCTTCTCAAACTGAACAGAACATAGGATAATAGACTAGGCCTAATCAAAAACTATTTTAGGAAGAAGCCTTTGACTCTCCTCCTGAACTGCCACTGTAGGCCAACACAGCACAGCCATTGGTTAGGCATCACACAAAAAAGGTTTTGATCAGCAAGAGCAGAGCAGGCCGGGGCTCAGGGTTGGAATATCCATTGCAGTGTGTAATGCAGCCTAGTTTTATTTACACCATCCCAGCAGCTTAGAAATATAACTTTACTTTACATGCACTTCGTAGCCTATAGTCTATGGAGCATTTGATTGAGACCATACTAAATAGCCTATAGGCGCACTTGACATTGCGTGCCCAGCGGAAAATCAGAGATGAGGGGCGGTATCGGGCACACATCGATATATAGCCTAATAAGCAACTCATTCTAAAACACTGAGAAATATAGAAATGTAATCAATTACAAATGACATGACCCTCCACTGAACTAGATTTAAAAGAAATACTAAACCCTACCTTTGACTGAAATTGAAAAAGCATGACCGTCCCCAATTTTCCTCCAGGTAACCGTAAATGTCAATCTAGTCCTCAGAATAACTACTGTACATAAATTCAGAAATGTCATTCTTCTTATGTTACTCTGTAAACTACTAACCTATTCAAAGCTTCCTCCGACATCTCACCATACATCTGCCTGTAGTTATTGAACTCAACCTGCAGGAGGTTTGTGTGTTGTGATTCAGTGAGGGCAAACAGCTGTGGGCAAGGTTCTGACAGATGGGTGTGTCTTGGTGGTGACAAGGACACACCCAAAAAACACCCACTTCAAACCACACCCCCAACCCAACTCACATTTTGCTTCTATCATGGCTACCAGCATGTCTTGAGGAGCAAGCCAAATAACGAAGCCAGATCAGCGTGTGCAGTTCCCTTTAAGATATAACTGTACTAGACAACCCTGTCATGTTCTGTTAAACCTAATTCATACATAGACTGAATGGTCCACGCTGTAATAATTATTACAACATCTTTCTTTTTCCTTTTTCATTTCCTGTTGATGACAAGAAGGTATTTGAATAGGTATTTTCTCTCAATACTTTATGAGCCCCTCAACACATGTAGCTATATTTTATTAAAACATTAAATCAAAGTCGGTGCACTTTAAATTTGTAATGTGTGCTCTACTTTGGATTAAAACTTTAATTCAAAACCTGTCTCAGTGTCACTGTGTGTAATGGTCTTTCATGTTCTCTCTGAGTTTATGTCTGTATGCACACAGGTCCAGATGGAAGAACTGACTATCTCAGATCTATATTCATTATGGGTACAGTAGATTAGCAGCTCCAGTGGCTTATACAGTACCAGTCAAAAGTTTGGACCCACCTACTCATTCAAGGGTTTTTCTGTATTTGTACTATTTTCTACATTGTAGAATAATAGTGAAGACATCAAAACTATGAAATAACACATATGGAAACATGTAGTAACCAAAAAGTGTTAAACAAAAAGAAATGTACACTACCATTCAAAAGTTTGAGGTCACTTAGAAATGTCCTTGTTTTTGAAAGAAAAGCAAATGTTTTTGTCCATTAAAATAACATCAAATTGATCAGAAATACAGTGTAGACATTGTTAATGTTGTAAATGACTATTGTAGCTAGTAACGGCTGATTTTTAATGGAATATCTACATAGGCGTACAGAGGCCCATTATCAGCAACCATCACTCTTGTGTTCCAATGGCATGTTGTGTTAGCTAATCCAAGTTGATCATTTTAAAAGGCTAATTGATCATTATAAAACCCTTTTGCAATTATGTTAGCAAAGCTGAAAACTGTCGTGCTGATTAAAGAAGCTATAAAATTGGCCTTCTTTAGACTAGCTGAGTATCTGGAGCATCAGCATTTGTGGGTTCATTACAGGCTCAAAATGGCCAGAAACAAAGAACTTTCTTCTGAAACTCGTCAGTCTATTCTTGTTCTGAGAAATGAAGGCTATTCCATGCGAGAAATTGCCAAGAAAGTGAAGATCTCGTACAACGATGTGTACTACTCCCTTCACAGAACAGCGCAAACTGGCCCTAACCAGAATAGAACGAGGAGTGGGAGGCCCCGGTGCACAACTGAGCAAGAGGACAAGTACACTAGTGTCTAGTTTGAGAAACAGACGCCTCACAAGTCCTCAACTGGCAGCTTCATTAAATAGCACCCGCAAAACACCAGTCTCAACGCCAACTGTCAAGAGGCGACTCTCTAGGGAGAGTTCCTCTGTCCAGTGTCTGTGTTCTTTTGCCTATCTTAATCTTTTATTTTTATTGGCCAGTCTGAGATATGGCTTTTTCTTTGCAACTCTGCCTAGGAGGCCAGCATCCCGGAGTCACCTCTTCACTGTTAACGTTGAGACTGGTGTAACTGCAGTTTTACTGTTCAACTCGTACAGTACGTGTGATCAATGCAAGTTGAGGAGTAACTGCAGTTTTAATGTTCAGTTCATACAGTACTCTAGGTGTGATGGCTAGGTGTGTTAACAAAATACAAGACAAGCACTGCATCTGAAATGGCATCCTATTCTGTATATATTGCACTTATTTTGACTGGAGTATGAGGTCAAAGGAAGTTCACTATTTAGGGAATAGGGTGCCATTCCATACGCACACAAGGTGCAACTGCAGGTTTAGGCCCCCTTTTTGTTGTTCAGAGTTGGGTTTGAAGTGCCAGACTGTGGTGTGTGTCCAAATTACCATTACCCCCACTTCTCTCCACTCACCTGCACGAACAAACACTAAAATGAAGCCGCCATCCCCCCCTTGACCACCCCTCCTGTGTCCTCTTTTACACCCCGGTCCCATCTCACTTCCACTCCCAAAACAAACAGGAGAGAGAAAGTATCTGGCTCTGTAGAGAACCTCTGTCTTTGGATGACATTCTGTCTAATGTTCAAACCAAAAAAAAGAGAGAGAGAGAGAGAGAGAGAGAGAGAGAGAGAGAGAGAGAGAGAGAGAGAGAGAGAGAGAGAGAGAGAGAGAGAGAGAGAGAGAGAGAGAGAGAGAGAGAGAGAGAGAGAGAGAGAGAGAGAGAGAGAGAGAGAGAGAGAGAGAGAGAGAGAGAGAGAGAGAGAGAGAGAGAGAGAGAGAGAGAGAAGCAAAGCAGAAACACCAGAGGATGAAAAACATCAGTGAGATCAATACTTGAGATTCAGCCTCTGTGGTTTTATCTCTCTACCCCAACAGCTGCTAGAACAGAGGAGAGTAGAAATGCTCTGACTCGTCCTTGCTGTGTCCTAATACATATACACACACCCCCACCCCCACGCCCTTGGCTGTCCTCTCTGGGAAGAGGGGGTGTGTCTTCACTTCACAGACTGAGACAGGGAACACAGGACACACTCCTTCTTGACAGCTTCGCTCGGCTCTCTGTTTTCATTGGCTCTTACATGATGAACTTCATTGTCCAATAGTTACATAATGTAATCAGTGTACCAACAACAACTAATTAAAATGTCTATAGCTAGGCTACTCCTGTGGCAAGCTGGTTGCCTATTACATGTAGTTGCTCAAGGGGCAGACAATCTGGGAGCAAAGGAGACAGCAAACTTATCATTCAGAATTTCCTATGTTTTGTGTGATACAAACCAAGATTCACCACAGAGGTCACATGTATAGCGTACAGTTGTAACGATGGTTCCATTGAAACATGCCTTGCTTTACTGCAGGTTATACAGTGCACCACTGAGACCCAGCCGAACTACTGCGGTCCATTCAGATAAAGAAGGGAGGTCAAAAACTGAAAAATGTATCCTTGTGAATGCTCCAAAGCTGTTTATGCATACATGTGTATAGATGATGTAATGTGTTTATAGATGACGCCTGTGCCGTGTTTTACTATGATTGTTTTTAGTGTCAGTCATCTGTGCTTCTACCTAGGGAGGAGAGAGTGTAAAAGACTTAAGGAAGCTAACGGAATGCTCCAGAGGCAACGCTGGCAAAGCTCCCACTAGTCCAGCAGAGCTGAGGTCCCGCGCATCCCTTTGAATACAGATACACACAGTCAGATTCATTATAGCCATTATAGGCATACGTGTGTGTGTGTGTGTGTGTGTGTGTGTGTGTGTGTGTGTGTGTGTGTGTGTGTGTGTGTGTGTGTGTGTGTGTGTGTGTGTGTGTGTGTGTGTGTGTGTGTGTGTGTACAGTACCTGGAGGATGAGAGGGAGAGAATACAGACATAATCTTAGATAAATTCAATTGGATTAAGGTGGGCAGTCCAAGTGGTACTTTACTCAACAGGGAGTGAAGGGAGCTACAAAATAAAAATGAATTAGAGGAGACTTGAAGAGGGTAATTGTGTTTTGTTTCACCAAAATCAATACAGCTGTCAGATGTTCACCCATTGTTGTTGTTGCTCAGCAAACGACCAGCTTTACTTCCTCTGACTCTCCCCACCTCTGCGCGCGCACACACACACACACCCGCACGTACACACACACACACACACACACACACACACACACACACACACACACACACACACACACACACACACACACACACACACACACACACACACACACACACACACGCACACACACACACACACACACGCACACACACACACACACACACACACACCCGCACGTACACACACACACACACACACACACACACACACACACACGCACACACACACACACGCACACACAATACACACACGCACACACGATGTGCGCACACACACACACACACACACACACACAAACAAACACACACATACACCTAGGCTCTGCCCTCACCAGATATTGGTCTTGGTATGGTATTAGTCTCCCCCAGCTAGGCTTGGACGGTATACCGTATATACCGTATACCGGGGTATTTGGAAATAGCCACAGGATGGTTTTTCAAACCATCAATACCGTTGAAACTTTTGCTTTGACGTTTGTTTTTTGTTTTTTATAAATGTGAATATTTGTAGCTACTTTTTAAGTAAAAACTTGTAGTCTGCTTGTGCATTATGTTAGGAGATAAAGAAGATTTGCATTCTTCATTTCACCCGTCACATAATTTTTCATGATGAAGCTTACCGGTAGTACCCAGTCTCGTGGTGTTTGTTTACAAGCACACAATGACGAGAGACAGGAGCCTTGTGAGTCATTGTTGTTCAGCACGTGCCAGGTGATCTAGTTACAGTATGGAATTCACAACTAAATGTTTTGTCAGCTAGATATCGTATAACTATTAAGTAAACTGTTTCAAATGTGCCAAATGCTCTGCAGTTGTGCATTTGCTTGGCTAATTTAGTAGCTACTTAGCTATCTAGTTAAGTGGTTAGCTTCTTCCAAAATCAAGCCTCGCTTGCCGGTAACAGCAGAGAATCACCTCTTGGATCAAGAGCCTTAGTATCTAATGTTTGTTTGGTTCGTGCAGTAAATTGTGAGTAGCATTTTTGACTTACTTGTATAACTGTATGAGCTGGGATGTCTGTCCTGAAAATAGTTTTTGTCAGGGACTGTATAAAATGTTGGCAATGTGCTCATTAGCATTTAGTTAGTATTCTCTGTAGAATTTTACATGTACTTGTTAGCATTGCTAATCTTTGGATTTCAAAGGCTCGTTTGGGGTTTGAAAATAACCCTTGTGTACAGTGCCGTTGATTCCGAATATCCCGGTATGACACAAAGTCAGTATGAAGGTATGCCAATATGCATACCGCCCAATCCTAGCCACAGCTCCCCTGACACTCCATAATGTTGACCAAAGAGAATTGTCCCACCTTGTCCTAACATTAGGCAATTCACTGGTAGACTACAACTGTATTTGAGTTTTTTAACAAATGCCTCAATTCCACTTGAAGGGTCACATGAAAATATTAAAATGTGTGAAAGATGAGGTCGTGGCAATCCATTCATCCAGACACCTTGTTTTTTTTACCAGGACTTGACTCTGAAAGGTCAATGCTAATAATGCTTTCTGCTTAGGCAGTCAGTTCTGTGTTGTGCTGTTGTAGGACTTTAAGTGACACTGCTGCAAACTGTCTGTGTGCGTGCGTGCTGGATGATACTAGTACACAGACACAGATTGAATGCAGCATGACACCAGACCCATGCAGTGACCTAAACCAGGCACAACTGAAACACGTAGATGCATACAATACAGTTAATTTGCAGTCAGTCATTGGGTATGTTTAATAGGTGTTTAACATACTGCAAGAGCGTGGTATGTTTGTTAGAATAGCAGTACCTTTTTAATTACCATACCACCAATTATCCTCTTTTTCCCCCTCATGGTCAGATTATGTCAATGCAGGGTAATTTACATTCTATGAAAATGAAAAGGAGCATATCTATTTCTGTTGAGAGGGTGAGAGGCAAGAGGGTGAGAGACAGACACGAGAGGGTGAGAGCGAGTGAGAAAGAAAAACAAAAGAGGGTGAGAGAGTGAGAAAGAGAGAAAGAGGGAGATGTGGGGAGAAACGGTGAATGAGAGGAAGGGAGAAGCATGAGGAGAGAGGAAGAGGAGAGAGAGAGAAGGGATGGAGAGAAAAGAGAGACAGAGAGAGAAAGAGAGAAGGATGAGGAAAGAGTAGAGGGAGCAGTATCTCCAGTGATTGTTTTTTTCTCAGTGCGTGTGTGTGTGCGCATGTGTGGATACGTGCACATTATTATTTGATGTGTGAATGTCTGTATTATGCTTGCAGTTAGGTGTTAAAAGCATAGCCAAAATCAACATTTACACAACTCAGAAGGCAAATTCTCATGCACTGTGGTTATTTTAACTCTAAACACCTCTGAAAAGAAAACCATTTCACACCATTTTCCAGTGACATTTCTACTGATCCTATCCTATACAGTAGTCCAAATGTATTTATATAGCTCTTTTAGCAGTGTAATCAGTGAGTGTTTTTCTAATTTAGGCATCACAGAGAGCTCTAGTCCCAAGCAGTAAACTTTTCACCAGACTCACACTCACTCAAGCCTCTTCCAGTCGTTATATAATTCCAGAGAGGGAGGGAAGCAAAATGGACGTGTATTCCAAAATTAGACCCAGCTAGGCTACAGTACAAAGGCTGAGTGGCTTTATAAAGCTTTAACCACCCAGCAGTAGGAATTAGGCATATGCATAATATAGACCTAAGTTATGTACCAAATGGCACCCTATTCAATATTTAGTGCACTACTTTTGACAAGGGCCCAAATGGCTCTAGTCAAAGGTAGTGCACTATATAGTGAATAGGGTGCTATTTGGGATATATACCTAAAGGCAGTAACACACCCACACCTTCAAAGACTTACTGCATGGCACAGAAAATGTCTATTCAATTGCACCAATATGGGGAAATAGGTGGGCGTATTTCTGTGCTGGTAAAAAAATAATTTAAAAAATAACTAATTGTGTGTGTGTGTGCTGCCCTCTCTCTCAGAAACAGGTGGGCCATAGCTTTTAAGAAGACTGATTGCATTATCTTAAAAGGTTTTCTACAACAACAAAAAAACGCTGGGTTAAATCAAATCAAATCAAACTCTGTCACATGCACCGAATACAACAGGTGTAGACCTTACCATGAAATGCTTACTTACAAGCCCTTAACCAATAGTGCAGTTCAAGAAAGAGTTAAGAAAATATTTACCAAACAAACTAAAGTTAAAAAAAAAGATTAAAAAGAAAAACACAATAAAATAACAACAACGAGGCTATATATAGGGGGTACCGGTACCAAGTCATTTTGCGGGGGTACAGGTTAGTCGAGATAATTTGTACATGTAGGTAAGGGTGAAGTGACTATGCATAGATAATAAACAGCGAGTAGCAGCAGTGTAAAAAACAAATGGAGGGGGAGGGTGTCATGGTAAATAGACCGGGTGGCCATTTGATTAATTGTTCAGCAGTCTTACGGCTTGGGGGTAGAAGCTGTTAAGGAGCCTTTTAGTCCTAGACTTGGCGCTCCGGTACAGCTTGCCGTGCGGTAGCAGAGAGAACAGTCTATGACTTGGATGACTGGAGTCTTTGACCATTTTTTGGGCTTTCCTCTGACACCGCCTAGTATATAAGTCCTGGATGGCAGGAAGCTTGTCCCCAGTGATGTACTGGGCCGTACGCACTACCCTCTGTAGCTCCTTACGGTCAGAGGCCGAGCAGCTGCCATACCAGGCAGTGATGCAACCGGTCAGGTTGTTCTCGATGGTGCAGCTGTAGAACTTTTTGAGTATCTGAGGACCAATGCCAAATCTTTTAAGTCTCCTGAGGGAGAAAAGGTGTTGTCGTGCCCTCTTCGTGACTGGCTTGGTGTGTTTGGACCATGATAGTTCGTTGGTGACGTGAACATCAAGGAACTTGAAACTCTCGACCCGCTCCACTACAGCCCCGTCGATGTTAATGGGGGCGTGCTCGGCCCGCCTTTTCCTGTAGTCCACGATCAGCTCCTTAGGCTTGCTCACATTCAGGGAGAGGTTGTTGTCCTAGCACCACACTGTCAGGTCTCTGACCTCCTCCCTATAGGCTGTCTCATCGTTGTCGGTGATCAGCCCTCCACTGTTGTGTCGTCAGCAAACTTAATGATGGTGTTGGAGTCGTGTTTGGCCACGCAGTCGTGGGTGAACAGGGAGTACAGGAGTGGACTAAGCACACACCCCTGAGGGAATAACCCTGTTTGGGTTATTTGGTAACCCAGCAAATATTGGACAGAACACATGCTGGGTTATTTTGAACCAGCCAGTTGGGTTGCGTGAATAACCTATAACCTACCTATGGCGTTCCATGTGCTTTCCTAGCGCTCCTGCTCTGCAAAAACCGCTCTGTGCTCACAGGAAGAAAAAAAACTGCTGCTCCAAATTCGCTCCATTCATTAGAATCACAATTTAACCAACACCAATCTATTGTTGTGACTACCTGGACGTACCAATTGGTTTTCAAGTATTGAAACCAAACCATATGGGTTTGAATGAAAAGTATTTGAATAAACATGAAAAGGTGAATGTAAGACGTGAACATCATTTCAAATATGCTACATGTCATATTAAACCGCATATAAACACACCCATACATGCACACACAGAGTACACACACATAGACATATACACATGCTAGCAGCACCCACATGCACGTGTGCCTAACACACACTCACACAACACACACACACACACACACACACACACACACACACACACACACACACACACACACACACACACACACACACACACACACACACACACACACACACACACACACACACAGGTCACTCGTATGCCTATAATGGCTATAACGAATCTGTCGGTGTGTATTCAAAGGCGTATACGGGACCTCAGTGAAGGATCTTTTAAAAATGAACAAAAAAGTTTCTACAAGCAGCGGTTACAACAACAGGAAAATGGCTTCAAGAGTGTTGTCCAAATACTGACGGACTCAACTAACAAAAGAATGGACGATCTGACCAGGGAGATCCAGGACCTTTAGAACAGTTTGATGTACAGTACAGTAGTTCTATCCTTGAGCAGTTCTTGTCTATTAATGTT
This sequence comes from Salvelinus namaycush, assembly GCF_016432855.1. Classification (NCBI taxonomy): domain Eukaryota; kingdom Metazoa; phylum Chordata; class Actinopteri; order Salmoniformes; family Salmonidae; genus Salvelinus; species Salvelinus namaycush. The sequence continues at coordinate 39,882,856 of NC_052308.1, forward strand.
CTGTATTATGTCATGTTTCACGTTTTGTGTGGACACCAGGAAGAGTAGCCGCTCCTCTCGCAACAGCTAATGGGGATCCTAATAAAATACCAAAATACCCAGGGAGAAGTGGATGTCCTGAAAGACACTTGCAGCAAGGTGACAACAAACTTTAAGTCATCTCGAGATGACATCAGCACTGTCTGTGAATCCTTATTAACAATGACTGTGAAAACAGACGATTTAGAGGGACAGTCCAGGGGGAATAAAATTGTTGTGGTTGGCATACCAGAGTCTTCACATGAGAACTGGCCCAGGTCTGAGGAGAAAGTACGAAAAATGATCACTGAAAAGCTGCAGTTGGATCATACGAAGATTGAGGTGGAGCACGCCCACAGGTCTGGGAAACATGTAACCAGCCTAGGTGACAGATCCAGGCCGATATTGGTCAAGGTTTAAGGACAAGATGGCTGTTCAAGAACTTGAGAGGAACCAACATCTTCCTCAATGAGGACTTCTCTAAAGCTGTGCGCCAGAGGTGGAAAAAACCTATCCCAGCTATTAAAGCTGCAAGAGAGAGTGGGTACATTGCTTACATCTGCTACAACAGGCTCATTTCCCACCCTCCTTCCAAAAAGACTGGGAAGAATGAGAGAGCCAATCCTCAGGGTCAGTAGCTTCAACCCAACATAACACACACACACACACACACACACAAACACACTTATTGGAGATAGACTTTATATGGAGACCGAGCTAAAGTAATTCCACTGCCTAAAACCAGTAAAGCCCCCTTTGCTGGCTCTAACAGCCGCCCAATCAGTTTGCTGCCAGTTCTGAGTAAACTGATGGAGAGGACTGTTTGACCAAATATAATGCTTTTTTTTCAGGGAACAAATGAACTGCTGACTTTCAGCATGCATATATAGGAGGGCACACAACATGTACTGCACTGACTCAGATGACTGGTGATTGGTTCAAATAAATGGATAATAAGATGATCGTTAGAGCGGTATTGTTAGATTTCAATGCAGCCTTTGATGTTGTTGATCATAAAAATGGCATGACATGGTTGGAGAGTTATTTATCCAATAGAACCCAGAGAGTGTTGTCCAATGGAAGCTTCTTTAACATCAGGTACAGTGCGTTGTCCCTCATGGCAGTTGCCTTGGGCCGTTACTCGTCTCTATTTTTACTAATGATTTGCCGCTAGTCTTACACCAAGCTAGAATGACTATTTATGTGGTTGATTCCACACTACATGTCAGCACCCAAAGCCAGTGAGCTCACTGAAATTCTAAATAAGGAGTTACAGTCAGTATGAGAATAGGTGATTAATAATAAACTGGTCTTAAATACATCTAAAACCAAAAGCATTGTATTTGGTTCAAAACATTCTCTAAGACCTAAACCTCAACTGGAGATGCACATAAAGGTCGTGACCTTTGAGCAAGTTGAGGAAGCTGAACTCCTAGGTATAACAATGAATGGGTATGTCTGTTATAAAAATATGTTCTGCCTTTTTGACCCAAAAATCAACTGTACTAGTTGTTCCGGCTCTGGTCTTGATTAGTGTCCGGTAAGATGGTCAAGTGCAACACAGAAAGACCTAGCAAAGCTGCAGCTGGTTCAATACAGAGCAGTGCGCCCTGCCCTTAACTGCACATACAGAACTAACATCAACAACATGCATGCCCGTCTTTCCTGGTTGAGGGTTGACGGGAGATTAACTGCTTCTCTTCTAGTTTTTATGAGAAATATTACTCTGACGATAATTCCAGATTGCCTGCATAATCAAATAACATTCAGCTCAGACACCCATACATTCCCAACAACACATGCCATCAAGTGTCTCTTCACAGTCCCCATGTCCAAATCAAATCTACGGCAACACACAGTTTTATACAGAGCCATGATTGAATGGAACTCCCTTCCATCTCCAAGTAATCAAGCAAACAGCAAAATGACCTTTAAAGAACTGATATAAAAAACAACTGATGGAACTGGGACTGTGAGGGGAAACACATGCACACAAACACATGCACACACAGACACACTCTAACACACGTATACTTTTTCTGTTGCCTTGTTTGACCTGTAGATTTGTGTAACTTTCCTTGTCTGTCAGTGTATGTGTCATCTTTTGTGTTTTTTTTTGTGGATCCCAAGAAGAGTAGGTGCTGCTTCTGCAAAACCTAATGGGGATCCCAAATAAACAAATAAATAAACACACACACACACACACACTTCAAACTGTCTAAGCCATACCAGCCACACCAGCTGTTAACTCATATTCTCACTTACTTCTATATTTGCTCACTGCTGGTTCACATAGCAGATGTATGTCTAGAAAACGTCATTCACCATATGCATATGGTGGGGAAATGATGGCAAATAAAGTATCATATACCCATAGGGATTCAATGAGTCACCTGTTCGTTTTCAGAGTGAATGTTCGTGGGACATTTCTATTCACATGATGATCCTATCCTTTTTTAAAATTATTATTATTATTGCATGTGCTTTGTAGTGGCCATAAGGTCTCGGTTGAAAGTAAATCTGAAAAATGTTACATGACAGTAAATGGAGACAATAGGTAAAAAACAGCACATCCTAACGTCCACTACAGAGGACATGTGTGACCCGTTTCAGGAAACGAGGCGTATGTGACCGTATCAAGTGTCCACCATATAAATATATGGCGCATGCATCTGTTTATGTACTGTACATCTGCACCAGACTCAGGTTTCAACTCAGATTGCATGGCCTTAACTTATGTATGGAATACTATGTGATAAGTGCGTATGTAACGGTATATAACATATGCTAATGTACTGGTGTGAAGGCATTTGGGCAGTGGTGTAAAGTACTTCAGTAAAAATACTTTAAAGTACTACTTAAGTATTTTTGGGTGGGTATCTGTACATTAATTTACTATTTATATTTTTGACAACTTTTACTTTAACTTCTCTACATTCCCGAAATAAAATAATGTACTTTTTACTCTATATATTTTCCCTCACACCCAAAAATACTCATTACATTTTGACAGGAAAATTGGCCAATTCACACACTTATCAAGAGAACATCCCTACTGCATTTGATCTGGCTGACTCACAAAACACAAATGCTTTGTTTGTAAATTATGTCTGAGTGTTGGAGTGTGCCCCTGGCTATCCGTCAATTCAAAAAGAAAAGAAAATTGGGCCGTCTGGTTTAATATAAGGAAATTGAAATGAAATGATACTTTTACTTTTGATACTTAAGTACATTTTAACAATTCCATTTACTTTTGATACTTAAGTATTTTTAAAACCAAATACTTTTAGACTTTTAATCAAGTAGTATTTTACTCAAGTAGTATTTTACTTGGTGACTTTTACTTTTACTTGAGTCATTTTCTATTAAGGTGTCTTGACATTTACTCAAGTATGACAATTTAGTACTTTTTCCACCACTGGATGTGGCTGAGGGTTATAGCATTTCTTTCACATGACCCACCAATTTAGACAAGTGTGTCTGGGTAAGCGTCATCTAATATTTGTAAAATATTTTTTATCTGGACACTTTCTGTTTAGCTGGAATTTTTCCTTATTGTAGGCTACTGCCACTTTTTGTCTTAAGCTTTACTACACTACTCACTGTTTAGCACATGACCTCACATGTGAATCCTTAAAGAGATGGGTGGGGCTGGCTTAAGAGGGTGTGAACAATGCTGAATGGGTGTAGACAAAGGAGAGCTCTCCAGTAGGGTCCAAAACATTCAAAGGCCCTTTTCTCAAAAGTGAGTTTACAAGTGTATCAACTTTCAAAGCAGAATGACTTTCCAATTGTTCCTAAAAAATGCAGTGTTTGATGTACCATTTTGTAGCTCTGAGTCGTTACTTTGTACCAATGTAAAAAAAAACATTTCAAATTTTGCAACATAAGACCGATTTGAGCCGGTCAGTCACATTTATTAACAAGCTCTTATTTAATGTGAAATATTAAACTACTCTGAAAACGAACCAATATATTCCTTAGATATTTACCTATTAGAAACAATTTGAATATCAAACTCACAAAAAGTATAATTACAAAATTACATGCACACTTACCATAAAATGTGGTAATTGTGATGCTAATTTTGACGGTAGCTATTTTGAAGAACCAGAAATAAAACAATATTAAGGTGACACCCCCACACGTGATATCATTGAAAAGCCCAGAGTGTCTTCTCAAAAGTACTACAGGACCTTACACAATGACCACGTTTACATGCACACCAATATTCCATTATTATTCGTGATACACAAGTATTCTGTTTTTTTAAATGTAGCTTTATTTTTAACTAGGCAAGTCAGTTAAGAACACATTCTTATTTTCAATGACAGCCTAGGAACAGTGGGTGAACTGCATTGTTCAGGGGCAGAACAACAGATTTTTACCTAGTCCGCTCGGGGATTCGATCTTGAAACCTTTCGGTCACTAGTCCAATGTTCTAACCACTAGGCTACCTGCCGCCCCAACCTGCCACCTGCCGGGTTGACGCATATAAACATCATATCCCGTTTACAATAACCCGAAAAAGCTTGTTATGAGAAACCCGGATAAAATTCATGGGATATGCTGATCTAAGACGGGATACTGTGGAATGTAGACATCTTATCCCGCTTACTATTGTTTTTGCTGTCTTCACAGGCTCAGTTTCGCATATCATGGGTGTGGTGCAATGATATTTTCATCTGATTGTTAAACAAATCACTTCAAAAAGTAGGCTAATTGCGCAGTTTGATGCACCATAATACTACAATTAATTTACTATAATTTACTACTGGCTACTTTCACCCTTAATTTAGACAAGGGTCTGCTTATAATTTGGTAGGCCATATTATAATTTCTGACATTTGGTAGGCCATTTGTTTGTCAACTATAGTTTGATACATGCAGCTTATTTTCTGTCATAACTTGTTGGCCTAGAAGACTAAATAAAGTAATGCTCACCAGAATGTCTTACATTGATAGAATGCATTAGTAATCTAATTAACATAGGTAAAGTTGTGTGTTTCGTTTAGAGACCGGGAAGAAAGCATAATAACTCCAAAACAGTGAAAAGATTTGTCCTCTGCAAAATGTCCAAATGTCATCAGTTTGGCCGGTTTTAAAGACATGAAAAGCTGAGAAAATTACGAAACATGTTTCTGATAAGACTTGGTCTTGGCTGCATATTTTATGTGGTTGAACTACTGTCTGCTTGCATAACAGTGTCAAAGATAACACATTACACGCAGATTCACATTTTGTCAAGAGATGCTGAAAGAACAAAATCATATTTTACCACTCCTGTTCCTGAGACAAAATGAACATTTGTTGTATAATTTAACTGCAAGAAATGCATAATTCTGCAGGCGTTAAAATTATTATATTACAACCAATATACTTAAATGAGGAATACTCTGTTTATTCATGCGTACAAAGATACTCATGAGCGGGATATCAAAGGTGCATGTAAACAGGTTATCCCGAATAAGACCTTAAGCGGGATATGAGCTACTATTGGGAATACTGTGAGCATGTAAATGTGGTCAGAGGCATGTATGGCCTTAAAGATACAGACCCAAATCGAATTTCCATTAGAGGGGACAAAAATGAATTGCTGGGTCTCAGGAGGCTATACATATGTGATTAACTACTGTATGACCACATACACATTTAATATTTGAGTGTCATCATGTACTTATATATCTTATATTAGGTCTTGATTTCTATGACATGCATGCCAGTATTACTTAAACAACCAAGTCCAACAATAAATTCCATTTGATTCTAGTATGAAGACATGATACAAATAAGTCCGTACAATGATTTCCACACACTAATTAGCTATCACAATTCAAATGAAATCATCACTTGTGTCCCTACTTTCCTGTCACATAATCTGTATTCACTAACCAATAGTGTTGATTGTACAAAGAGAGTAAACGTTTAAAGTGTTATTAAAAGGTAGAGTGTTTGTCTCTACCTGATAACCTCTTCTGCCATTAGATGGTGGTTGGTTGAAAGGAGCGTGGTATAAAGACCCTGTATTGTTGAATGGGAGTCATTATTGCTTCTAATGTAAATTGAGATGGCTATTGTGCATGGTGAAGGTCACTGTGAAGCATAACAGCTATTGTGCATGGTGAAGGCCATTTCAACAAATATTGACCAGGGATAACAGACGACTCCACCAGCTCACATCTGAGTAAACAACCAACAAGACACGCACACCAGTGTTCATTTTGTCAACAATAACTACGACGAAAAATATTTCTCAACAAACTATTTTTTTATGACGATAAAATAATGACTTTAACGAGACGAGAGGCCCTGAAAAAAATGGACATGAAGCTACTTTTCATCTGTTTTGTCCAATCATAAGTATGCATGCCTTGCAAGCAGAATATTTAATGCAATCCTCTCATTGGCCGATAACATATTTCTGTTGCGTGGGCGGCTTGAGCTCAGCCGGCTCTCCCACACAGCTCCTGGGAGGCCATTTCAATCACTCGTCTCTCTTTTGAACTGATGTGCCAGGACTTTACCTGTAACTTACTTCAATTAGATACAATAATGTCTTTGTTAATCTTTGCTTTCATATACAGGCGTAGGATCTTAATTTGAGCCAGTTTGCTACAGCAGAGAAATTATCCTGCAGCAACAGGAAATGTGAATGATTATATGGTTTATAATTAATGGCCATTTTTTGTAGGTGTTGATACATTTTTTGTTAGGGCAAATCAAGTCTGACATTTTAAAGTGGTAATTGCAAACTTTAGAATTCTTTTTAAATCTTGGATAAACTACACCTTTGCATTCTAAGCAACAAAAGAGTGATCAAATTAAGATCTTACATCTGTAGGACATTTTTGCTCTGGTCAAATTGTAAAAACTAATGATGAAAAATACCTACATGTTTCAAACAGACCACCATAGTCCCTGTGCCCAAGAAAGTGAAGGTAACCTGCCTAAATGACTACCGGCCCGTATCACTCACATCGGTAGCCATGAAGTGCTTTGAAAGGCTGGTCATGGCTCACATCAACACCATCATCCCGGAAACCCTAGACCCACTCCAATTCCCATACGGCCCCAACAGATCCACAGATGACGCAATCTCAATCACACTCCACACTGCCCTTTCCCAGCTGGACAAAAGGAACACTTATGTGAGAATGCTGTTCATTGACTACAGCTCAGCGTTCAGCACCATAGTTCCCACAAAGCTCATCACTAAGCTAAGGACCCTGGAACTAAACACCTCCCTCTGGAACTAAACATCTGCCACGCTGATCCTCTCACGGGGGCCCCTCAGGGGTGCGTGCAAAGTCCCCTCCTGTACTCCCTGTTCACCCATGACTGCGTGACCAAGCATGACTCCAACACCAACATTACATTTGCTGACGACACAACAGTGGTAGGCCTGATCACCAACAATGATGAGAAAGCATATAGGGAGGAGATCATAGACCTGGCAGTGTGATGCCAAGACAACAACCTCTCCCTCAACGTAAGCAAGACAAAGGAGCTGATCGTGGATTACAGGAAAAGGCGGGCCAAACACCCCCATTCACATAGACGGGGCTGTAGTGGAGTGGGTCGAGAGTTTCAAGTTCCTTGGTGTCCACATCACCAACAAAATATCATGGTCCAAACACACCAAGACAGTTGTGAAGAAGGCACGACAACGCATTTTCCCCCTCAGGAGACTGAAAAGATTTGTCATGGGTCCCCAGATACTCAAAAAGTTCTACAGCTGCACCATCGAAAGCATCCTGACCGGTTGTATCCCCACCTGGTATGGCAACTGCTCGGCATCTGACCGTAAGGCACTATAGAGGATAGTGCGCACGGCCCAGTACATCACTGGGGCCAAGCTTCCTGCCATCCAGGACCTATATACTAGGTGGTGTCAGAGGAAGGCCCAAAAAATTGTCAAAGACTCCAGTCAACCAAGTCATAGACTATTCTCTCTACTACCGCAAGGCAAGTTTATACTGGAGGGGCAAGTCTAGGTCCAAAAGGCTCGTTAACAGCTTCTACCCTCAAGCCATAAGATTGCTGAACAATTAATCAAATGGCCACCTGGACTTTTTGCATTTTGTTAGCATTTCTCTATCTTATTTAGTAAATAATTATTAACTATATTTTCTTAAAACTGCCTTGTTGGTTTAGGGCTCAGATTCTTTTGTAAATCATTGTAGACAAGGCAGGGGTATGGTTATGTATAATTATGGCTGGCATTGCTTACAACCTGCCACAATAGGAATGTTGCCAGCTAAGGTAATGTATACAAGGGATGGTAGGCCTAGTTGGACAAAATTATCTGAATATGCACATGATGGAAGTTAGACGTAAAAATTAGTAGGGAAAAAAGCACTGACTATATGTGACTAAAATGACTGTGACTAAAACTAGACTAAAATTGTCCAGTTTTAGTAGACTAATAATAGCTAAAACTAACGAAGGATAAAATGACTAAAATGCGACTAAGAAAAAACGTTTTTTTAAGACTAAAACTAAACCTAAAACTAAGACTAAATATAAATATAAAATACCTGCCACAAGTAACACTGGCACACACACAAACTCACAAGCATGCACACACACGGATCCAGTCCTTGTCTGAGTCAGGTACTGTTTGCAGCACCCTCTGTGTCGGTGTCTGATACAGGCTCAACAAACAACACAACACATGAGGGAAATGGGCATACTGCACCTTTCACAACCTATAACCTATCCCCAAGGCAGACTTCGGCCCACAACTTATTCCCCAGGCTCCGGCCCACAACACAACCATATCGCTCCGTCTGGCCCATATCAGGATCTCGTGAGCTGTGAGGCTCTCTAAGACTGCTCCATGTAGAAAAGCACCACGTACAGCTCTCCCCTCTCCTTTCCTCCCTCTTCTATCCTCCCCTCCCTCCGTTCCCATTACTCAGCCCAGATTCACAGCTCAGAGCGCCCACAAAGCTGCTGCTCATCAGGGCTGGTTCCTTCTCTGGGCTCTCTCTCTCTCTCTGGGCTCTCTCTCTCTCTGGGCTCTCTCTCTCTCTCTGGGCTCTCTCTCTCTCTCTCTAGGCTCTCTCTCGGCTCTCTCTCTCTCTCTCTCTCTCTCTCTCTGACCACTGTGCTTGTTCACAGATTCATCAGAATAGATACAGAAGATATTGTAAACTAAACAACATCCATATTGGCTCTAACCTAGTTGCATGTAATGGATTTTAGTTGCAACATGCCATGTTAGTTGGATCTTCAGAGAGTGAATGGGAAGAGGGCGGCATCAGGGCGGATGATATGTGAGGCTCGGGGAGAAGCAGGGAGAAGTAGGGGGCTGATGTAAAGTGATTAAAAGCCCATTGGCATGCTGCTGCCGTACTGTAGCTACAGAGCATTGAGCTAGCTGGAGCTGACTGTGCATGAGCATGTTTGGCACAAACTCACTCTTCTGATTGTGCACATTCCTGACTACGCCTGACTGTGACTCAAGGATTTAAGAAACAGATCCCAGGGCCGCCCTCTCTCTCTATATCTCTGTTTCTTTTTTCTTTGTCTCCATCTCCCTCTCGCTGTCTTTCTCTCGCTGTGTGTGAGCGTGTGTGTGTGGGTGGGCGTATCATCTGCCTCCAATATGAATCCATTTTGATGTAGAACTATGGGTCCTGTTTGATATCAAACGAGGTTTGAGCGAAACGCAGGCCGGCATGTGTCCTCAACAACGGGAGGCAGATCAAGTTTCCACTGGAAAGGCTAAGAACAAAGACACGCTGTAATATGCACCTGCTTGGATCAGCTATACAAATAAGATAAATATTACAGGGTTTGAGTGAACGTTAACAGAGGACAGAGAGAAGCTAAACCCGCCACAGATACACAGCAAAATTAACGAGGCGTCTTCTGCAGTAGGTGCCACAGATATCAGGACAGCGATCGAAGCAGGAGACCTTGAGGAGGCGGCCTCCTCTTTCCTGAGTGAGTGAACAGGGAAAAGGCTCTGTTTAAAACAGGTTGTGGATGAGGGAAGAAAGCGGAGGGGGGAATATTTGAGGGTGTTGAGGGAGTGACCGGTCCTGTACCTCACTCACACGCATGCATGCACGCACACACGTTCACACACAACACACACACACAGCCCCTGGAGGGCCTTGGCTGCTGCTCTACACTGGTGTTGTTGTTGAGAATGGGAGAAGGTGAGGGGAAGGGCAGGAGTGTGCGTGTCGTAGGAGGGGAGGAGGGGAGATGGGGAAGAGGGGCGGGAGTGTATGTGTGCTAGAAGTGAAGGATGGAGAGGAAGGAGGGAAAGAGAGGAGTGGATGTGATCTAGGGGTAGGTGGGTCCAGCTGAGGATGTTAATGATCCAGCTATAGCTCATGAGCTCATGCCCCTGTCCCTCTGTCTCTCCACTGGGACAAGACCATTCACTATCACTCCTCTGATTCTGTTCTCTGTCTTACCACTCTATGTCTCATCCCTCTCCTACTTCAATCCGTTTCTCTTCTCATCTCTTTTTTTCTCATCCCTCTTTTCTCCTTCAATCCATTTCTCCTCTCCTAGTTTCATCATTGCTCCAGTGAGCCTTAGACCTCGTCTCAGAAAATAACAAGCAGATGAATGGCACTGGAGATACTGTATCTGTCAAGCCATGCATGGGAGGACACTCCAATTGGGACTTCAAATCAACCGCTATCATTTAATGGCTCTCCTAGCTCACTAAAACCACAGCCTAAGCTTTAGCTCAGTGGACTAAAACAGTCTTGTGGAAGGCATGAGTCTGTCACACTAGCTCAGTAAAAGCATAGCTATATTCTCCAACAGGACAGCCTACAGATGTCGGATTTTAATTTGAGCCAGTTTGCTACAGCCGGAAAATAATCCTGCAGGAAATGTAAATTGTTATGTGGATTATAATTAATGGATATTTTTATAGTAGTTGATGCATTTTTTCATAAGAGAAAATCAAGTCAGAAATTTCTAAGTGGAAATTACAAACTTCAGATGCCTTATTAAACCTCAGATACACAACATGTTTTAAATGTCCTGCATTGGAGGAAAGTTCTCCTGCAACAGGGTGTTCAAAATATAATCCTACATCTGTAGGAGGTCTTGTGTTGTGTTTTATATGTGTTTTCCAGAGCCACTCTAGAGCCACTGTCTAAGGCCTCTATTCTAGGGGTGAACACAAACCGTAGGCGTGGGTGGATCACATTAATCTCAGTACTAATTGAGCTGTCCGTTAGGGAGAAGGACGAAGTACTGTACAGGCTTTAATGGGCTCCCTGGGGCCACATAAAGTGAACATAGGTTTACTAGTAATTAATGAGTTACAGTAGTGTACACCTTGAATAATGCCTGCCTGACTTCGGCCTAAACAGCTCAGAGCAGCAGGAGCAGGGGAATCGGGGCATGTCACTGCTAATATAAACATAGACACACACAAACACACACACACTAGGAACACACACAGTAATTGCAAAAAGAGGCCTAAAGTGCATGCCAGAATGTTTGTTCGCACACAAAAAAACAAAAAAAACACACACACACACACACACACACACACACACACACACACACACACACACACACACACACACACACACACACACACACACACACACACACACACACACACACACACACACACACACCAACCTCTATAACCCAAACATAAACATACACACGTTCTGTGTCAATATCTTCATCTTTCAAAACATTACCCTTCCTGTACATTAGCTCTTGTCTTTTCACATTGCCTGTTTTTGTTTTCAGCTAGATAGCTGTCAAAACATGGTTTAACATGGCTAAACATAGACATGCTCATATGTTTGCTAATCATGGAATGATTATCCCTTATTATTCAATTCATCCTGCATGCCAGGGATGTTATATACAGTGCCTTCGGAAAGTATTCAGACCCCTTCCCTTTTTTCACATTTTGTTACTTTACAGCCAATTTCAAAAATGTATTAAATAATTTAAAAAAATCGTCAGCAATACCCCATAATGACAAAGGGAAAACAGTTTTTTCCATTTTTTTGGCAAATGTATAAAATATAAAAAAGAGATACCTCATTTACATAAGTATTCACACCCTTTGCTATGAGACTCGGAATTGAGCTTAGGTGCGTCCTGTTTCCATTGATCATCATAGAGATGTTTCTACTACTTGATTGGAATCCACCTGCGGTAAAGTCAATTGATTGGACATGATTTGGAAAGGCACACACCTGCCTATATAAGGTCCCACAGTTGACAATGCATGTCAGAGACAAAAAACCAAGCCATGAGACCAAAGGCATTTTCCGTAGAGCTCCGAGGCAGGATTGGGTTGAGGCACAGATCTGGGGCAGGATACCAAAACATTTCTGCATTATTGAAGGCCCCTAAGAACACAGTGGCCTCCATCATTCTTAAATGGAAGAAGTTTGGAACCACCAAGACTCTTCCTAGAGCTGGCCGCCCGGCTAAAATGAGCAATCGGGGGAGAAGGCCCTTGGTCAGGGATGTGACCAAGAAGCCGATGGTCACTCTGACAGAGCTCTAGAGTTCCTCTGTGGAGATGGGAGAACCTTCCAGAAGGACAACCATCTCTGTAGCACTCCACCAATCAGGCCTTTATGGTAGAGTGGCCAGATGGAAGCCACTCCTCAGGAAAAGGCACATGACAGCCCGCTTGGAGTTTACCAAAAGGCACCTAAAGACAGACCATGAGAAACAAGATTCTCTGGTCTGATGAAACCAAGATTGAACTATTTGGCCTGAATGCCAAGCGTCACGTCTGGAGGAAACCTGGCATCATCCCTACGGTTAAGCATGGTGGTGGCCGCATTATGCTGTAGGGATGTTTTTCAGCGGCAGGGACTTGGAGACTAGTCATAATCGAGGCAAAGATGAGCGGAGTACAGAGAGATCCTTGATGAAAACCTGCTCCAGAGCACTCAGGACCACAGACTGGGGCAAAGGTTTAACTTCCAACAGGACAACAACCCTAAGCATACACCCAAGACAACACAGGAGTGGCTTTGGAACAAATCCCTGAATGTCCCAGTCATCTGAAATCCATAGATTTGGGCCTAATTTATTTATTTCAATTGACTAGCTCAGTACAATTTTAGAAATTGTTTTATTTATATTTTTGTTCAGTATATATATATATATATGCAGTAACTTCATGGCCTCCTAGGGGGCCACGGAGCCCCGGTTGAATAGCCCTTCATTAAATGGTTGTCTGGCTGGCTGCTACTGCCTGAGAAGAATAGGTAATGACTAAAAAAGAATAAAGTCATCAAATAAAAGTGAAGTAATAAACACAAGTGAAATATTCTATTACAGTAAAGTAATGTTAATACATGATGGTTAATAAGTGATACACAGTATTAGTCATTCTCTACCATCATGGGGCTCTTATTAATTGCTTTATTCTGTGTTGTTGAAACATTCAACCCACTGTCAGCATCAGGGAAAAGGCAGGTGGTGGCTGAGGGAGGCTCTAAAATCCTTTTAATGTCATTATTTCATAATGCATTTATGAATGTTTTAAAACATGATGTTTTAAAACATGATCGAAACCAAAATGGAAAACTTTGATTATTTAAAAAAAAAAACACTAATCGCTCAGCACTAGTAACAGATTAATCTTTAGGTGGAGGCTTATACTGTTCCAGACACTGGCTGTGTTCTGATTATCTACCTTTCTCCAGAAGTGTGCACTCATTCACTCACCCTCATGCATTTAAAAGCATTACATTGGTGCAAGGATGGTTGGAGAGCTTTTCCACCATATTCCTCTAACAAGTCCCAGTTTAATAGTATCCACATGTCAGTCATATACACTGAAATATATGGATATTAAATAAGCAGTAAAACAAACAAGTTAAAACATAAGTGGAAAAAAATACAATATTTACATTTACGAATAAGTGGAAATGACTTTAAATCCAAGAGGGACAGTGTACAAGCTCACATTATGGGAGTGAATGAGGGGAGATGGAGGGAGGGAACATGTTATTGGAATAAAATGCAGCCCTGCATGGCTATTTAAAACCATACTGCTCTACCTACCGCCATCTATTCCCTTCATTATCCCTACCTGTAGATATCGCCCAGATCTGACCCTGGCTTTCATGTGGCTAATGAGCTGGGCTGATCCACTTCACTTAACTTGTTATATTAATACAGCATTAATGCTCCAAATCCTAACCTTTCATCAGAGTCCCTTCCTCACTGAACACCTGTGTCCCAAATGGCACCCTATTCCCTACACTCTTTTGACCCACTTGAAACAGTTACTTCGCTACATCTCTTTCCCTTCTCGTTCTTTCAGATTTCTTGCCAATTAGTGGTCTCTCTTCCGTCTCTGTCCGCGTTGATCGACCAAACGGCAGCCGGCCCTCATTCCATTGAACAGAGTCTGACCATTACGCTCACTTTTTCCGTCAATCCATATGATCTTTGTAGCCCACTCTCTTGATCTGTGTCCGATATCATGCACCACGTCACTGGTAGTGTTAGTAATGAGAATTAGAGAGCAGTCTTTATTCAGCTTCTCTCCATCTCATCTTCACTTCAAACACTTAGACAAACACTCACATAGACATACAGTGGGGTCCGAAATTCTTGACACCCTTGATAAAGATGAGCAACATTTTTTATTTTATTTAACTAGGCAAGTCAATTATGAACAAATTCTTATTTACAATGACAGCCTAGGAACAGTGGGTTAACTGCCTTGTTCAGGGGCAGAACAACAGATTTTTACCTTGTCAGCTCAGGGATTCGATCTAGCAACCTTCCGGTTACTGGCCCAACGCTCTAACCTACTAGGCTACATTAATACATTATTCAAATACTGAGCTTTATCTTATGCACATTTTTGGGGGGGAGATTGTATTATTTTATACCAACACAATTCCTCAGAGAAATAGATTTTATTTAACAATATTTAACAAAATGTTTTATGATATTGAAGAACACAATGGGAGGGATCTTAGACCATTCATCCATACAGAATCTCTCCAGATCCTTGATGTCCTTTATCTGCGCTTATGGACTGCCCTCTTCAATTGAAACCACAGGTTTTCAATGGGTTTCAAGTCCGAAGACTGAGATGGCCATTGAATTTTTGGGGATTTTGTGGCCAATTAGTCATTTCTTTGTGGATTTGGATGTGTGCTTGTGGTTATTGTCTTGCTGGAAGATCCATTTGTGCCCAAGTGTCAGCCTCCTAGCAGAGGCAACCAGGTTTTTGTAAACCATATGCCTATTGCCGTCTCAGTCACCAGATCTCAACCCAATTGAACACTTATGAGAGATTCTGGAGCGGTGCCTGAGACAGCGTTCTCCACCACCATCAACAAAACACCAAATTATGGAAATTTTCAATGGAAGAATGGTGTCTCATCTCTCCAATAGAGTTCCAGACACTTGTAGAATCAATGCCAAGGTGCATTGAAGCTGTTCTGGCTCATGGTGGCCCAACGCCCTATTAAGACACGTTATGTTGGTGTTTCCTTTATTTTGTGAGTTACATGTAGCTCAGTATTTGAATTATTCATTTTATACAGTAATGTTTGCTCATCTTTATCAAGGATGTCAATAATTTTGGACCCTGTTGTATATATAGACATGCACATTCTGTCCCACAATAGGTCAAAAGGTCAAAAGAAAACACACACAAACACTAGCCATGCTAATTTCCATACTATTTCCAGAAAAAGCAATTTTGGCACATCTTCATCTTCACCAGCATCATTAAAAGACCCGTGAGGACCAATCGGCATGCGGAGGATCGGAGGAGCAAATTGAATAGAGGCTTTACTATATTCCAAGAATGCTAATTTAATCAATCTCTCAATGCGCCCCTGATTTGCATCCCAATCTGGTTCACAATGAAATCATCAGGCTTGCGCTGCATAGCTCCCCTGCTGTTGTTCCCCGTTCCCAGGCAGCAGAGGAGTAGCAGAGGAGCAGCGGTGGGGCACTGGACCCAGGAATTAGTGGGTTAGTTCATCTCATGACAGTCTATTGTGGAGAGTCAGCGACTCATAAGCAGATGGGTTGATGGAGGTTTGAGTAAAGTCTCAACTAGAGGGAATTGGTGTTTCTCAGATGGATGGATGAAGGGAGGGACCCTGCAATGAACATTGCACCCCCCTCCCCCCTACACATACTAAAATAAATAAAATAACAATTATTTGAGCTGTTTTGCCATAATATGGACTTGGTCTTTTACCAAATAGGGCTAACTTCTGTATACCAACCCTACATTGTCACAACACAACTGATTGGCTAAAACACATTAACAAGGCACACCTGTTAATTGAAATGCATTCCAGGTGACTACCTCATGAAGCTGTTTGAGAGAATGACAAGAGTGTGCAAAGCTGTCATCAAGGCTAATCGTGGCTACTTTGAAGAATCTCAATATAAATTATATTTTGATTTGTTTAACACTTTTTTGGTTCCTACATGATTCCATATGTGTTATTTCATAGTTTTAATGCCTTCACTATTATTCTACAATATAGAAAATAGTAAAAATAAAGAAAAACCCTGAAATGAGTAGGTGTGTCCAAACTTTTGACTGGTACTGTGTATATATATATATAATTGTTTTCCCCTACTTCTACTTCTGTACAAGTACAGCCGACAGAGTTCCGAGAAAATGACTAGTTACTAAAAAACAATGACTTGAGAACATGTAAAGTGTTACTTGTAGCGTGTTACTACCCACGTCTGCATTGAAATAATGTAACGTATGAATAATGTACATACGTCTATACTATATGTATATGCATACACACTGACTCAAACATGTTTGGTTTTTAACAAAACACCCATTGACAGCAAAGCAGCACTGTTTACAGTATGCCACCTTTCCCTTTAGCTGAGAGAGAATAAGAGCTTTCAGACTGAATAAATTATTTTTCACGGGCCTCAAAAGGAAGCGACAGTCAGTAATTGCCCCATTATGTTGTGTCTTTCACAGGGTCACTGCTCGGCTCATTTGCATCTGCCTTTGCTGCCTCCTCTGTCTGTCTGTCTGTAACCAGGCCTCTTTCACACTGATAGCCCCAGTGAACAGTTCTGTTAGTGTGCCAGCCACAAGTCCTAATAACGGATTATGATGCTGCAGCCTAGCTGCTCCTCTCGTCCGCCAGGCAGCTACATAGGGGGACTTTCAAGTCCTTTCATTACCCAAATGCTTTCATCCTACTCCTGTGACTAATGTGGAACTATAGGAAATAGCCATAGGCTGTATATTATTTTTGTATGTATCCACCATCGGGCAAATATGAAAAGTGGTGAGCCATTGGTTTCATTATCAATGGGCTTCCAAAGGGAAATTATATGTAACGACAATTATAAATGTAAGTCTGGATTCATGAGAAAGGGTAATGACAACACAACAGTTTTTTTTTTTTAGGAAATAATCCTGTGTAAATGGATAACGACTACAATTATGAATACAATAACAATAATTTAAAAAAACATTATGGCTTTATATGTCTTTGTTCAGTGATCAATGTTTTTTCTTCTTTAAAAGGAAATATATGAAACAAGGGGTACTGGAGAATTACTCCTTTACTACTACAGAAATGCATGTTGCAGAAAATCACAAATACTCATATACTGTATTTCTTGTCTCAAATTCCTTTATATCAGTGAGCTTTCAGTGAGGTTTCAATCTGGAGCCATAGAAAATACTATATTTTATTAAGTCTGACGCCAAACTCAGTCACAAGAATAGATCAGAGAAGTTCAGAGCAATGATTTCATCTTTTACCTAATGGTCTCAGTTGGTAGTGACATTTATGACTCATGGTGCTGAGTAGACTGAGTCAGAGGCTGTGTCCCAAATGGAAGTATATTCCCTATATAGTGCACTAGGGTCCATAGGGCTCTGGTCAAAAGTAGTGGACTATATAGGGAGTACGGTGTAATGCAGCCATGGTTCCACTGTGTGGTTCCCCTGTGGGGCTCAAAGAGTAGGTAGGCAATATGGTAATGGCTGGTAAATGTGTCTGTCTGGCTTATCAGTTCCCTATCTAGAAGTTGAGACTTACATTAATGACTTACGGTAATATCTGACTTCAACCTTTATTTCAATCTAAACCCCTCTGTTCAGTGTCCAGTGGATTTGGTAACTCTATATCATCATAGAGACATGGTTGGCTACAGTTCTCGACTTTGGCAGGAGCTCACTGGAGCTGAGTACCGGTACCTCAAATGTTCCAATGGAATTGGTGGAATTATATCAAACACAGCAAGCACATTTCCATGTGTTTGACGTGATTCCATTCCATTGACTCCATTCCGGCAATTATTATGAGCCGTCCACCCCTCACCAGCCACAGGTTGGCATTTAGTGGGTTGACTCATGTACTGGGAGCAGCTCTGTGTCACGAATCCCGCTTCCTGAGTCTGTTTTTGCCTGTGTTCTGT
Source organism: Salvelinus namaycush (assembly GCF_016432855.1). Lineage (NCBI taxonomy): Eukaryota > Metazoa > Chordata > Actinopteri > Salmoniformes > Salmonidae > Salvelinus > Salvelinus namaycush. The sequence goes on from NC_052308.1 coordinate 39,901,294, forward strand.
CCTGGAGTGTTTTTTCCGGTGTCCTGGAACGCACCCTGTCTGGTTGCCGGGCGACGTAGCTGGTTGGGAGATCTCTGATTTACCGCACCTGTTTCCAATCCGCTATCTGCACACCTGGTCCTGATCATCACCCCTCCACTTCATAAGCACTGACCTGACATCCATTCCCTGCCGGATCGTTAGCCATGAACAGTATGTTGTGCCAGTGTATCAGCCTCCAGTTTGATAGAGTTTGTTTTGTTGTTTTGTACGTTTTGCTTGCCTTGAACTCACCTCCGTTTTTTCTGTCTACAGTCATTCACCCGGAACACTCATCTCATCCCTACCTGGTCGTCGGTGACTTCAGTTACTTCATTGGATCTGCCTATTCAATCCCATCAACTCACCTCCGCTGCCCGCTCCGTCACTTGGATTTTTCCATCACTACATTCAAACTTGTAAATAAATACTCACCTTCGTCTTACTCTCCTTGTCCTGGTCTGCTTCTGGGTTCAACTTTAGAAAACCGTGACACTCTGAAGGGTAGTCACTAGCTGTCACAGCCACAAATTCATAAAATCAGATTTTAAACCTAACCCTAACCTTAACCCTAACCGTAACCACACTGCTAACAATCTGCCTATAACCCTAACATTAAATTAAGACCAAGAAGCTCATTTTGGTTTTCATGAATTTTTACAATATACTGCCAATTTTGACTTTGCAGCTGGCCCATCTAGTGGAAATTGCTCTGCTCTGCCTCCAGGACAAGAATCATCCCAATAAACGTCAACCTGCTCACCAGCCTCCTTTAATAGGAGATAATAATATGTAAATATGCTAAATGCACTTTATCCCATCATTGCGTACAATGCAGTGCTGACTTACTCCCATGAGTCATCACAGATATGAAGCTTTTGTCTGGCATTGAGTGAACAGGAATGAACTGAGGCTTCGTCCCAAATGGCATCCTATTCCCTTTATAGTGCACTACTTGTCACCAGGCCCCATAGGGCTCTGGTCAAAAGTAGTGGTTTACGGAATAGGGTGCCATTTGGGACATAGCCTGAATGTGTGCTGTGCCTCATTGTGAATGTGTGCTGTGCCTCATTGAAGAACAGACAGATATTTATGAGACCTGAACAACATTGACATTTTCCTCTTGTGGTGCAATGTCTCTGACATGACAGGAAGTACAGTATGTAGATATTCTTTTTTGGAAAATGATGAATATAGGCTAGTGAAATGAATGTAAGACAGCAGAAAATTCAATATTACACCAATGGTATAGAGAGGGGTTGTTGCAACATTGAGGTAAAATAAGAAACATAGAACTACAGTGTCTTCAGAAATGATTAATACCCCTTAACTTATTCCACATTTTGGTGTGTTACAGCCTGAATTGTAGTTTTTTCTCTAAGCATGACCATCATCTATATACCACATTTTTACCAAACTAGTTTTTTTTGTGTTAGCAATTGGACATTGTTCTTAGGGGGGGCTAGTTACCCCAAGTTACCCTATACGTTCCGTGAGATAATCTTAATCAGCTAACCTCACTTTTGGTGAATATTTTGAAGCATTTATGTAATCAAAACAAGTACATGTAATCAAAACAAGTACATAAAGCATATAAAGGCTTCATAATTCATAAAGGTGATGTTAACTGACTGATATTATCTCATAGGAAAAAAACGTAAAAGATATCCTAAGCCTGTATTAACCTCAGGCCTTATTTTTGGCGTATATCTCAAAACCCCATTCTTTCCCCATTAATTTCCCAAACCGGAATGGCTAACGAACCAGAGGTAGAAAATGCTAACTCATTTCTGTTTTTCAGGTCTACAAGCTGGCGAGTTCTATTGGTGTGGGTTTGTGCACTAGGTCGGTAGAGGAAATAAGATAATATAATGATAATACCACAGGCTAGTTGCACTAATTACATTTTGGATTTTGGGAATTATTTGGATACCCACTCATCCACAACATGCATCAAAATCTTAATTACAATGGGAATTATTACATGTAGCGATGTACAGTGCATTCAGAAAGTATTCAGACCACTTGACTTTTTCCACATTTTGTTATGTTACAGCCTTATTCTAAAATATATATATATTTTAAGTATCCTCATCAATCTACACACAATAGCCCATAATGACAAAGTGAAAACAGATTTTTAGAAATGTTTGCAGATTTATAAAACATTAAAAACAGAAATACCTTATTTAAATAAGTATTCAGACCCTTTGCTGTGAGACTCAAAACTGAGCTCATGTGCATCATGTTTCCATTGATCATCCTTGAGATGTTTCTACAACTTGATTGGGGTAGACCTGTGGTACATTCAATTGATTGGACATGATTTGGAAAGGCACACACCTGTCTATATAAGGTCCCACAGTTGACAGTGCATGTCAGAGCAAAAACCAAGCCATGAGCTCAAAGGAATTGTCCGTAGATCTCCAAGACAGGAATTTGTCGAGGCACAGATCTGGGGAAGCATTGAAGGTCCCCAATAACACAGTGGCTTCCATCATTCTTAAATGAAAAAAGTTTGGAACCACCAAGACTCTTCCTAGAACAAGAACCCGATGGTCACTCTGACAGAGCTCCAGAGTTCCTCTGTGGAGATGGGAGAACCTTCCCAAAAGGACAACCATCTCTGCATCACTCCACCAATCAGACCTTTATGGTAGAGTGGCAAATGGAAGCCACTCTTCAGAAAAAGCACATGACAGCACACTTGGAGTTCACCAAAGGGCACCTAAAGGACTATCAGACCATGAGAAACAAGATTCTCTGGTCTGATGAAACCAAGATTTAACTTTTTGGCCTGAATGCCAAGCGTCATGTGTGGAGGAAACCTGGCACCATCCCTACGGTGAATCATAGTGGTGGCAGAATCATGCTGTGGGGATGTTTTTCAGCGGCAGGGAATGGGAAACTAGTCAAGTTTGAGGGAAAGATGAACAGAGCAAAGTACAGTGAGAGCCTTGATGAAAACCTGCTCCAGAGCACTCATGATCTCAGACTGGTGCAAAGGTTCACCTTCCAACAGGACAATGACTCTAAGCACACAACCAAGACAACGTAGGAGTGGCTTCAGGACAAGTCTCTGAATGTCGTTGAGCGGCCCAGCCAAAGCCCAGACTTGAACTCTATCGAACATCTCTGGAGGGACCTGAAAATAGCTGTGCAGCAATGCTCCCCATCCAACCTGACAGAGCATGAGAGGATCTGCTGAGAGAAATGGGAGAAACTCCCCAAATACATGTGTGCCAAGCTTGTAGCATCATACCCAAGAAGACTGGAGGCTGTCATCGCTGCCAAAGGTGCTTCAACAAATTACTGAGTAAAGGGTCTGAATACTTATGTAAATGTGATATTTCAGATTTTTTTTTAAATACATTTGCAAACATTTCTAAAAAACTGTTTTTGCTTGTTCATTATGGGGTTGATGTAGATTGATGAGGGGGAAAAAAGATTGAATAAATGTTAGAATAAGGCTTTAACGTAACAAAATGTAGAAAAGGTCATGGGGTCTGAATACTTTCCGAATGCACTGTAATATTGAAGAAACTTTTATTACGTTAACCATTCTATATTTTTCCTGTTTTCTTGTGGACATGTTGCGTCGGTTGGGCAGCATCCCATGACTGTTGATAAGTGTCCACCGACAGACACCAGTACAATATGTTCTCAAAATCTGCCATATCTAGCCTACACAGTAGCTTACACCATAACAGAAAACAATAAATTATACAGTAATTTGGGGTATTATCAACAGTAAAATACTCTGAAATGTTTTACAGCAGCATGCTATAAATTATGGTGCATTGTGGGAAAATGTTGTGGGCGGTGCAAATAATTGCTGCATTTCAAATGGTACTGTAATTCCACACCACAAAATGCAACAAAAAATACCTTTGACCACTAGTGGTTGCATGGTATTGCTGTTTCTGTCTCATTAACATATTTTGAGGTGTGTCTTATGAGAGGCTATATTTGTTGCACCCATGAGTAAGAATGCTGTACCAATTTAACTCATGTGTTGATAGTGTCCCCATCAACTTGTACAGGGTACTGATTGGAGATGCAGCAAGCCTTAAACATTTTTGCCATAACCTTTTGGTCTGTTTTGCCCAGTAGTTGCTTCCAGTTTAGAAGCCTTTATTAAGTGATATAAAATAATAAATGTGTATTAATATACTGTAATATGTACCATTTCACCTAGCAGCCAAACTTATAATTACAGTAAAATGCTGATGAAATACAAACCCCTCCCCTCAATGCATTTCATTCAATCATGCAATGATTCATTCATTCATTTCGATTACAGTAGCATTGACATTTTTTTACAGTATAATGCAGTCAATTTTACATTATTGTACTGTGTCATTACTTGCCGTATATATAGTATATTAGGTGTACTGTAATATGAAATACAGAATTGTACATGCCACCGAGCTGCCTGTAAACTACTGTCAAATTCACAGTAACCCTTTTAGATAGGAACAGTTTATAATTTTTTTTAAATAAATATGGGGTATATATTTAAGGCTGAATGTATTCACCAAACGGCAAGAAATAAACCATAAATGGCCCTAACTAAACAGTAGATAGGTCACGTATTGTGGACACGTGACCAAATCAAATATTAACAGAAACGGATTAAATAATTAAATTTCTATGAAGAAAAATGTATTAGCCCTATGCTATAGGCTGCCTGTATTATCCCCGCTGAACAGAAAATATGCAGGCCTTCCGAATGTTTTCAATGTTGTCCGGACCTTTAGGGCTTAGGCTACTATAAGTCACCTTGGGAAAATGAATGAACAGGGCAAGTGATGGCGCAAAAAGGCTACAATTTCATCCAACAACCGGAGTAGCACACACAGCTCAAGACCTCGAATGAGAACTACTCACATGACTATGGTGAAGCCTAGAACTGCAATGACACTTATTTATTTAGGTTATTTTCAAAAAATTCCCTTCCGCAATAGAAGTGTATAAATGACACGGTGCATGGTTTGGATGATGTGCAAGGCCCTGCAGTTGATGACTGTGTATGTAGAAACGAATGTTTTATCTAACAGCCATCTGCATGGCTCTGCAGTGCTATGATGGTTCAATACGAACCCACATCATAGCCTATGCATGGCTGAATTCAGCTACATTCTACATTCATGTAAACAGTGTATGGAGGAGAAGGTCGGTGTTTGCTATGTATAGCTATTGCTGTGATATGATGGTAGGCTATTTAGTGTGAGTTTGTGGGATAGTATAGGCTTATTATTGACGTAGCCTTTATCCGGCCTTTTTTTAGGTCCTGTAAGAGAGCATCTAGCTAATCATTGATGTGAAAAGTAGGCTATTCGTTTACACGTGATGATTTACGTCCATTCCACCGTGGGTGGCTTACCTTCTGTTGTCGTCTCGCCATATCGGTGGGCTGTTTTGCATTGAAAGGGTATGCAATGCACCGCATCACAAATACATATAGTTGCAACTTCTTTTTGCGCTCCTCTTCTTCCTTCTGCAAATTCGCCTCCTCCACCTTCTCCTGCTCGCTGGCAGCTGACGGGCTCGGGCTGGTCGGGCGAGCGCTACTGCGGCTGCTGCTGGGCGCAAGCCCGCCGGAGCTCTCGCTGGTCCGGCTTGGAGAGATGCGGGCTCCGCTCTGGGGTGCCGATGCCTCCTTGTGATGGTGTTCCTCCTCCACCATCCCACCATCCGATTCCTCCTCGCTGGATGACGGATCCAACATTTTGCTGCCTTACAGAGGATGTAGCCTTGCAGAACTCCTATTCTCAAAATTTGTGAATTTGATAAGAATTCGGATTGTAACCTAAACTGAATGTAAACCTGTATCTGCTTAAGAATTGAATATAATCCTCGAATCGAAAGAAAACTGAATCTGTTGAGCCTTTTCTGAAGGATGCCAGAAAATACAACTTATGCATGGAGAGAGAGCTGAGATGCTGCACGCGCACAGACACAGCACATCAATCTCCGCCTGCACCACAGACGCGGATGTGCGAGAAGGAGGGAGGGGGGCGCCTATGAGTGAAAGCAGCGGATGTGCGAGGAGGAGGGGGGGGGGGTGGCGCTTATGAGTGAAAGCAGCGGATATGCTAGAAGGAGGGAGGGGGGGGGCGCCTATGAGTGAAAGCAGACCCTTCAATGAAAAGCGCGAGCGATGGCCTCTTCCTGTCAGCAGAGCTCTAGAACAGGCGCAGGCGCGAGAAGAGGAACTGGCCATGGTGCTGAATCTGTTCGCTGGCGTCTGCCTTCGCTCGGTAGAGTATTTTTTATTTAATATTTTATTTAAATAGGCAAGTCAGTTAAGAACTAATTCTTATTTACAATGACGGCCTACACCAGCCAAACCCAGACGACACTGGGCCAATTGTGCGCCGCCCTATGGGACTCCCAATCACGGCCGGTTGTGATACAGCCTGGGTAAAGCAAGGGTTACACCCGTTGACTTTGAACGAATGCCGATTTTTGACCACTGTATTTGTTGATGTTTTGTTACAGTGTACTGTGTCCACTGTGTCCACTGTGCCACTCACAGGAGGCCTAAATTGTTTCACATCTCCATTTCAAATTAATTTATGTGAATTCACAATTCAATTCAGTTGGGGTTTAAGTTACATGTAAATACACTCCTCTATATGTATTTGTTTGGACAGTGAAGCTAACATGCTGACCACACCGTTCGCCTCACGTGCACGAGAATTGCAAAATATATGTACACATACATGTAATTCAATCATTGCATCCACACTGCTGGCACGTGTCAACGAGCATCTGCATAGCCAGACGCTAAAATAGAACTTGGTTCCACTTGTGACGCTGGACACGCTGCAAGTCCCGCCTCGCCCATCTCCTCATTGGTTTTTAGGAGCACAGTTCATTGAAAGGTCCCAGCTTCAGTCCAGCTGGTGGTGGTAATGCACCTTAACACTTCTTGTCAATAGGGGGGCGCTGTTTTCACTTTGGAAAAAATCGTGCCCAAATGAAGCGGCCTCGCACTCTTTTCTACATCATACAATATGCATATTATTATTACTATTGGATAGAAAACACTCAGAAGTTTCTAAAACTGTTTGAATTATATCTGTGAGTAAAACAGAACTCATTTTGCAGCAAACTTCCATATAGGAAGTGAAAAATCTGAAAACGAGGCTCTGTTTCAGGGCCTGCCTATTCAACTGGCTTTTATTTATCGATATGCATGCACTTCGTACGCCTTCCACTAGATGTCAACAGGCAGTGGAAGGTGGAATGGGGTGTCTAGCGTGATCTGAGCCCGAACAAGAGCTTTTGGAGTGACAGGTCCGGAATTTTCTTTGTCTTCGAAGGCGCGCGGCGGAGCTCGACATTGTCTTCTGAAAAGCGTTCGGTTTACACGGCGAATATCTCCGGCTCTGATTTTATTTGATACATATGATAATAACATCATAAAGTAGGTTTTTTCAACCAAGTTTTATCAGTTTATTCAACGTTTATTGGGACTTTTGGAGTTTTCCGTTCTTTGCGTCAAGAGAGGATGGGAATGTTAGCAACCTTGGCTAGCATTGTGGAGCGAATTCGACAGAAGAAATGGACATTCTAAAACCAAACAACGATTTATTCTGGACCAAGGACTCCTTGTACAACATTCTGATGGAAGCTCAGCAAAAGTAAGAAAACATTTATGATGTTATTTCGTATTTCTGTGTAAAATGTTGACTCCTATTCTCCGCCGTTTTGGTGAGCGCTGTCTCACAATAACGCAAGCTGTATGTTATGGTAAAGTTATTTTTAAAAATCTAACACAGCGGCTGCATTAAGAACCAGTGCATCTTTCATTTGCCATACAACAAGTATTTTTATGTAAAGTTTATGATGAGTTCTTTGGTCAGATTAGGTGAGTGTCCAAAATATCTCCGGAGATTCTGGTGAATCGATGTTACGTATTCACAATGTATAACCAGGATTTGTAGCTATAAATATGCACATTTTCGAACAAAACATAATTGTATTGTATAACATGATGCTATAAGACTGTCATCTGATGAATTTGTTCAAGGTTAGTGATTAATTGTATATCCTTTGCTGGTTTTTGCGAAAGCTACCTTTGCGGTGAATAAATGCGTTTGTGTGTTTGGCTATTGTGGTAAGCTAATATAATTCTATATTGTGTTTTCGCTGTAAAACACTTAAAAAATCGGAAATATTGGCTGGATTCACAAGATGTTTATCTTTTATTTGCTGTACACCATGTATTTTTCATAAATGTTTTATGATGAGTATTTATGTATTTCACGTTGCTCTCTGTAATTATTCTGGCTGCTTTGGTGCTATTTTTGATGGTGGCTGCAATGTAAAACTATGATTTATACCTCAAATATGCACATTTTCGAACAAAACATAAATGTATTGTATAACATGTTATAAGACTGTCATCTGATGAAGTTGTTTCTTGGTTAGTGACTAATTTTATCTCTATTTTGTCGGTTTTGTGAAAGCTACCTATGCGGTGGAAACATGGTGAAAATATGCGGTTGTGTGTTTGGCTATTGTGGTTAGCTAATAGAAATACATATTGTGTTTTCGCTGTAAAACATTTTAAAAATTGGAAATGATGGCTGGATTCACAAGATGTTTATCTTTCATTTGCTGTATTGGACTTGTGATTTCATGAAAATTATATTATATGATATCCCTGTCCCGTTAGGCTAGGCTATGCTAGTCAGCTTTTTTGATGAGGAGGATCCCGGATCCGGGAGAGAGAAGCGGTAGAGTTAAAGTTGGTTGCCAACCGCCGTATGAAGTCCAAAGAAGAAGAAGACTGACGGAAAGATTACTAGTTCCACAACATTTTAGCCAATTACCTAGTTACCTAGTTAGTTATCTGCCAGGAGGGTAAAACGTGGCTGCAAGTGTATCTTCCAGTAAGGCAATAACCCCAAGCACACAACAAAATCCACAAAGAAATGGTTAATTAACCACAAAATCAAAATGTTGCAATGGCCATCTCAGTCTTTGGACTTCAACCCCATTGAAAACCTGTGGTTTGAATTGAAGAGGGCAGTCCTTAAGCACAGATGAAAGATATGAAGGATCTGGAAAGATTCTGTATAGAGGGATGGTCTAAGATCCCTCCCAATGTGTTCTCCAATCTCAGAAAACATTTTATTTTTAAATGCTCCATGTCATTATCCTTGCAAGGTGAAGTTGCTGGAGTATTAAAAATAAACGATCCAATCATTTTGACCTCTTTTTTTTAATTACTTGTTAAACTAACTCTAAGCTGTTGTATTAGTATAAAATAAAATACATTTTATTTAAAAATGTCCGGAGCTGCCAGAGTCGCCCTCCTGTCCGGAGCTGCCAGAGTCGCCCTCCTTTCGGGAGCTGCCAGAGTCGCCCTCCTGTCCGGAGCTGCCAGAGTCACCCTCCTGTCCGGGGCCCGCGGCGAGGGTCCCTGCTCCAGAGGCGCCACCTAAGTGGGCCAAGCCTAAAGTGGAGCGGGGTCCACGTCCCGCACCAGAGCCGCCACCGCGGAGAAATGCCCACCCAGACCCTCCCATATAGGCTTAGGTTTGCGGCCGGGAGTCCGCACCTTTGGGGGGGGGGGGGGGGGGGGTTCTGTCACGCCCTGACTTTAGTTATATTTGTTTTCTTCATTATTTGGTTAGGTCAGGGTGTGACAAGGGTGGTTAGTTTAGTTTTTGTATTGTTTAGGGTTTTTGTCTTGTCCAGGTTTTTTTTGTTTATCTATGGGGATTTTGTATTGTCTAGGGGAATGTAGGTTTATGGTGGCCTGAATTGGTTCCCAATCAGAGACAGCTGTTTATCGTTGTCTCTGATTGGGCATCCTATTTAGGTTGCCATTTTCCATTTTGGTTTTGTGTGTAGTTGTCCATGTTTAGTTGCCTGTGAGCACTACGTTGGCTTCACGTTTCGTTTGCTATTTTGTTAGTAGTTTAGTGTTCATTCTTTTTTTAATAAAGAAGTATGTACGCTCAAAACGCTGTGCCTTGGTCCACTCCTTTAAACGGCCGTGACATCGAGGCATGGTTCACATCAGGCAATGCTTCTTGTGAATAGCAAACTCCAATTTTGTGAGTGTTTTTTATAGGGCAAGGCAGCTCTAACCAACATCTCCAATCTTGTCTCATTGATTGGACTCCAGATTAGCTGACTCCTGACTCCAATTAGCTTTTGGAGAAGTCATTAGCCTAGGGGTTCACATACTTTTTCCAACCTACTCTGTGAATGTTTAAATGTTGTATTCAATATAGACAGGAAAATACAATCATTTGTGTGTTATTAGTTTAGGCACACTATGTTTGTCTATTGTTGTGACTTAGATGAAGATCAGATCAAATTTGATTTATTTGCAAAGGGTTCACATACTTTTTCTTGCCACTGTAGCTCAGTATTTGTATAATTTATTGTTGGCTAATCTTTATCAAGGGATCGAATAATTCCAGACCTTGATTATGGAACAGGTTGCAGCTGGTGGGGATCTGCTCTACCTCCAGCACACCTGTCTCCACTCAAACAATCTCAGACAATCTCATACACACACACACACACACACACACACACACACACACATTATACACTATTTTTGTGTCAGTTCCTCTTTGTGTGTGTGTGTGTGTCATTTATTTTCATCCCTGCAGTTTTGCTAAATTAAATTATTAATTCACTCTAAGTGTTACATCTGCTCCTGCCACGCCCACTACTTCTCATCCTGTGTCTCCCTAACCTGCCACCACTCCCCCAGTGCTCTCCCCCCCTCTCTCTCTCTCTCTCTCTCTCTGTGTGTGTGTGTGTGTGTGTGTGTGTGTGTGTGTGTGTGTGTGTGTGTGTGTGTGTGTGTGTGTGTGTGTGTGTGTGTGTGTGTGTGTGTGTGTGTGTGTGTGTGTGTGTGTGTGACCTGCTTACCCTGCCCCTACTCCCCTTGCCCCAGCCTCAGCCTCAGTTCCTGGTTCCCTGCTACCCGCCGAGCTTCCCCTGGCCTGCACCTCATCTCTCCCCTGCTTTTCAATAAATACCTTAGTTACCTTATCCCTGTCTCCTCGTCTGAGTCTGCACTTGGGTTCACCTGCTCCGCCCGCACAACAATAAGGCTCCTTGGGCTGGAGATGGAATAATCCTGTGACGTGTTCTATGGGTGTCCAGGCCTATTTAATTTTACAGCATGGTACAGAACAAGTATATGATACAGGAGGGCTGTGCAGCTAAGGAAAGGTGTCTATGTCAAGCCATGTTCCTGAAGCTGGTACTGGTCACTCACAACTGCCATGAACTGTCATGTGACCACACACACACGAAGACCCTGACAGGGCTAAGAGCTGAACTAACCAGACTGCTGAGCAGAGAAGAGATGATATTAGCATGTGACTGAAAGATGAACTGATGTCCCCACTTCAGTCCAGTTGGTGGTGGTAATGCACCTTAAAGTTGGTTGACAACCTCCATATAAAGTCCAAAGAAGAAGAATCCTGAAGGAGGAGAGATTACTAGAAACGAATGTGGTTTACCCCTTTTATCTGTGGTTTAATTGTTGGAGTAGAGGACCTTGTGCATTTCAGGTAAAATTAACAACCCAATGTTTATATACCAGGACAGATTAGCTAGCAACAGCAAGCTAGCTAACTAAATCACCCCCCCCCCCCCCCCCCCCCCCTTATTGGTAATGGTGAAAGGTTAGCATGTACTGTATTGGGGGTATGATCTCAAATCCAAAATGCTAGGGTATAGAGCCAAATTCAACATTTTTGCTTCACTGTCCAAATAAATATGTAGGGAAGTGTATGCAGTGAGTGACAGTGGTGGATATATTACCATTACTCAACACAGATAGGCAATATAATTACCGTTAGGAATGACATACGGTTAACATAACCTACTGCTCCTGCAGATTAAAAGTCCTCTCAAATGAGCAATCAGTGCTGATCTCTGTAGATATGAGTAGGCCTAAGACATGCATAACACCAACACTAACAAGCCATTTTTAAGTAATTTATTATTTACAACACAATTTAAGAACGCATCAGTTCCTGTCCCTGCCTGCTAGTATTGTTCATTTCATTTAGGCTATTCATAGAAACACATCATTATGGCTTTACTCAGTCTTGCATAATACTGACTTAACAAAGGAAACCTTAGTAACTTTGGTGCCATTATTCTGTAGATATCCTTAGTAGCGCTGTATGAAAAATATGCTAACATGAACATTACATGATATGTAATGTTATAGGTATAATGCATTATAATGCATTATAATGCAGTTATTATGCATTGTAAGAATTGTTATGAGCATGCTGTATGACCCTCTTATAATGTCCTGTAAAGTGTTACCAAAAATACATTTGGATCAAGGTCATTAAAGTTAGAGTCCTTAATTGAAATAATTCCAAAGTGGCACACCACCTCTGTTTTGGTAAAAACACACCATATTTATAATTCTATGACTCATCAAGCAAGACACACAGTAACAAAACCTATACAATTGCTGTCATATTCAATTAAGTTTATCTTGATATGTGGCCCTTTTAGCTCGACCTAGACCTGCATCTGCTCTGTGTGATTGAAGGTGATGAAATCGCTGTCTAGAAGTTGCTTGGTTTTCACACTCAAGCTGTGTCCCAAATGGCGCCCTATTCCCTATTTAGTACAATGCTTTTGACAAGGGCCCTTAGTGTACAATAAGGGAATAGGGTACCATTTGGGATGCCCAATGACAGGGTGTTGTTTTACACTAATTTTCCCTTTCTCCCATTTACTCTTTGCATTTCATGGTGAGTTTAAAATTCAGAGTTTGCTGTCCATACATAGCCCCCTCCCCCCCCCAATTTTCTCCCTTATGACATACACAAATCTAACTGCCAGTAGCTCAGGCCCTGAAGCAAGGATATGCATATTTTGAAAATAAACACTTTGAAGTTTGTGGAAATGTGAATTGAATGTAGGAGATTATAACACAATAGATCTGGTAGAAGAAAATACAAAGAAAAAACCAACCAGTGTTTTTTTACCACCATCTTTGAAATGCAAGAGAAAGGTCACTATTATAGCATCACTCTGGTTGTAATTCTGATAGTGTCCACAAGATGGGAGCAGTGTATGTGCAAAGTTTCAGATGGATAACTTGGAGCATGACTGATCCTCAAGACTTTTAGTGTGAAGTCCCCAGGTACATTTGGGCAAATTGTAAAAGGAGACATTCGCATTCATATTCCATTTTTATGCAAGAATATCGTCAAATCTGTATACTTGGACTTTGATTTAGCTTTCCAAGTATTAGTAGCCATAATATAAGTTCAACATTTGCAAAACAACCAGTTTTCATAACTTCATAACTCTGAATATCCTTATAATTTTTGTCCAAAATGAAAAGGCATGCTGTCGTACAAGGTTAGAAGCTACATTCTACGACATATACATGGTTTACGGATACTCCCGTAATGCCCAGCTCTTTGGCTATATAGCTAGCTTTGTTTGTCCCCGATTGGTGCTTATTTGACAAAGATACAGTTGTTCAAGTGATGGCCGCCCGCGTCATCAGCGTGCCATGAAGGCATCGCTCTCCGACCAAATATGGTGTCCTATAGGATATACTACACCCCTAATGAAATTGTGAAGTCTTGTTACCTTCTATGATCTCTGAGGAATAGATACGAACATGATTTAACTCGTCGAAACAACGTTTAGGGTGAAATTTTCACAGATTCCTTTCTTTGCAAATTGAACGAGTGGAATTACAAAATCAACCGTGCATGCTATATGGATCTTTTTAGGATATGAAAAAGGATTTTATCTAACAAAACGACACTTCATGTTATCTCTGGGTGATAAATCAGAGCAAGATTTCAGAATGTAAGTACATATTTCACCTTCAGAGGTGAATTTATCAAATCTATCACTTTTGAAAAAAGTGTTTTGTTGTTAGGAGTTCTCCTCAAACAATAGCATGGCATTTATTCGCAGTAATAGCTACTGTAAATTGGACAGTGCAGTTATATTAACAAGCTTTCAGCCGATATAAGACACTTTTATGTACCGACATTTGTTGTTACTCTAAAATCTGCGATCTTGACATAACGGTCCTCATGATTTACAACTGTCCTGTTGACGGAACGCTGATCCTTAAGAAGTTTTAAATGTAAGTTGTCTATGGTCAAAAGTAGTGCACTATGTAAGGAATAGGGGGCTATTTGGAATACAGCAGGTTTTGCTAATGATTTTATTTTTTTATTGAATGTAGGAGAATATAATATATATATATACAGTTGAAGTCGGAAGTTTACATACACTTAGGTTGGAGTCATTAAAACTTGTTTTTCAACCACTCCACAAATTTCTTGTTAACAAACTATAGTTTTGGCAATTCGTTTAGAACATCTACTTTGTGCATGACACAAGTCATTTTTCCAACAATTGTTTACAGACAGATTATTTCACTTATCATTCACTGTATCACAATTCCAGTGGGTCAGAAGTTTACATACACTAAGATGACTGTGCCTTTAAACAGCTTGGAAAATTCCAGAAAATGATGTTATGGCTTTAGAAGCTTCTGATAGGACAATTGACATCATTTGAGTCAATTGGAGGTGTACCTGTGGATGTATTTCAAGGCCTGCCTTCAAACTCAGTGCCTCTTTGCATGACATCATGTAAAAATCAAAAGAAATCAGCCAAGACCTCAGAAAAAAATTGTAGACCTCCACAAGTCTGGTTCATCCTTGGGAGCAATTTCCAAACACCTGAAGGTACCAAGTTCATCTGTACAAACAATAGTACGCCAGTATAAACACCATGGGACCACACAGCCGTCATACTGCTCAGGAAGGAGATGCGTTCTGTCTTCTAGAGATGAATGTACTTCGGTTTGAAAAGTGCAAATCAATCCCAGAACAACAGCAAAGGACCTTGTAAAGATGCTATAGGAAACAGGTACAAAAGTATCTATATCCACAGTAAAATTAGTCCTATATTGACATAACCTGAAAGGCCGCTCAGCAAGGAAGAAGCCACTGCTCCAAAACTGCCATAAAAAAGCCAGACTATGATTTGCAACTGCACATAGGGACACAGATCGTACTTTTTGGAGAAATGTCCTCTGGTCTGATGAAACAAAAATAGAACTGCTTGGCCATAATGACCATTGTTATGTTTGTAGGAAAAAGGGGGAAGCTTGCAAGCTGAAGAACACCGTCCCAACCATGAAGCACAGGGGTGGCGGCGTCATGTGGTGGGGGTGCTTTGCTGCAGGAGGGACTGATGCACTTCACAAAATAGGTTGCATCATGAGGAGGGAAATTATGTGGATATATTGAAGCAACATCTCAAGACATCAGTCATGAAGTTAAAGCTTGGTCAATTTGACAATGACCCCAAGCATACTTCCAAAGTTGTGGCAAAATGACTTAAGGACAACAAAGTCAAGATATTGGAGTTGCCATCACAAAGCCCTGACCTCAACCCTATAGAAAATGTGTGGGCAGAACTGAAAAAGTGTGTGCAAGCAAGGGGGCCTACAAACCTGACTCAGTTACACCAGCTCTGTCAGGAGGGATGGGCCAAAATTCACCCAACTTATTGTGGAAAGCTTGTGGAAGGCTACCCGAAACGTTTGACCCAAGTTTACCAATTTAAAGGCAATGCTACCAAATACTAATTGAGTGTATGTAAACTTCTGACCCACTGGGAATGTGATGATAGAAATAAAAGCTGAAATAAATCCTTCTCTCTACTATTATTCTGACATTTCACATTCTTAAAATAAAGTGGTGATCCTAACTGACCTAAAACAGTTAGGTTTTTACTTGGATTAACTGAGTTTAAATGTATTTGGCTAAACTTCCATCTTCATCTGTATATATATAAAAATCGACCTTTATTTAACTAGACAAGTCAGTTAAGAACAAATTCATATTTACACATCATTAGATACTCTGCTGTTAACTGAATCCAACTAAATAATGCAAAACATACATTTTGAGTGCAGTGAACTAATGGTAAATATAATGTATTTTTTCACTTACAATTCGAAATCCTGTGTAGACTAGTATTTATGAAAATGCACTTGCTACTTCTGTGATACGTGGTTGTGTCACCTAGCTATGTATTAACTGAATTTACTAATTGTAAGTTGTTCTGGATAAATGAGTTTCTGCTAAATGACTCAGATTTAAAGTTAAATAATGTATGTGTTGCTTATTAGCGATTTAGTTCCACAAAGCCAATCATTAAAGGGAACCAAAACTTTGTATTTTGAAGGAATTTGGAACTATATAGCTGGATACACAAGTGTTTGAAATTGTGGGGAGAAGCTTTGAAAACTAAACTGTGCAGGTTGACTGTTTTTCTCTCTCTCTCTGTGTGTGTGTGTGTGTGTGTGTGTGTGTGTGTGTGTGTGCGTGCGTGCGTGCGTGCGTGCGTGCGTGCGTGCGTGCGTGCGTGCGTGCGTGCGCGTGAGTTGACATCTTCTTGAGGTGGTTTTAGCTCTGCCATATGACTTCTTAATTAAGAGTATCAATTTGTTGTCATTCTTGCCGGTTGATTGATAGATTAGATGACAGCACAGAACCTAATTTGGCAATTAACAATCAATATGGGGCAGGCAACTCAATAGAAGCCTCGGCCTGACTTTTTCTACATTACAACACTAGCTACATGTTGCCTTACAAAATAAAGTAGCGGTGTTTTGTCATACTTTAAAAACATTATCACATTTGAGCACATTTGCAGACTATAAGTAAAATCCATTGAAAAATACAGTGGGGTCCAGAATTGTTGGATGCCTTGATAAAAATATGCAAAAAATACTAAACTATATTGTATGCTAAAAAAAATGGACAATTACATGAAAATAGAGCTCTTTGGCCACGCACACCAATGGTGGGTTTGGTCTTTGAAAGAACAATCCATATGCAGAAAATACCTCACCCCTACTGT
Source organism: Salvelinus namaycush (assembly GCF_016432855.1). Taxonomy (NCBI): domain Eukaryota; kingdom Metazoa; phylum Chordata; class Actinopteri; order Salmoniformes; family Salmonidae; genus Salvelinus; species Salvelinus namaycush. The sequence continues at coordinate 39,918,244 of NC_052308.1, forward strand.
AAAATATGGTGGTGGATCTTTGATGTTATGGGGCTACTGGTCCTGGGGCCCTTGTTAAGGTCAACGACATAATTAACTTTACACAGTACCACAACATTTTAGCCAAATACCTAGTTGCATCTGCCAGGAGGCTGAAACCTGGCTGCAATTGAATCTTCCAGCAAGACAATAACCCCAAGCACACAACAAAATCCACAAAGAAATGGTTAATTAACCACAAAATCAAAATGTTGCAATGGCCATCTCAGTCTCTGGACTTCAACCCCATTGAAAACCTGTGGTTTGAATTGAAGAGGGCAGTCCTTAAGCACAGATGAAAGATATGAAGGATCTGGAAAGATTCTGTATAGAGGAATGGTCTAAGATCCCTCCCAATGTGTTCTCCAATCTCAGAAAACATTTTATTTTTAAATGCTCCATGTCATTATCCTTGCAAGGTGAAGTTGCTGGAGTATTGAAAACAGGATCCAATCATCATCTTTCTGATAATGTTTTTTATTACCTGTAAAACTAAATCTAAGCTATTGTGTTAGTATAAAATAACATACGTTTTATATATATTTTTTACATACAATATATATACAGTGGGGAGAACAAGTATTTGATACACTGCCGATTTTGCAGGTTTTCCTACTTACAAAGCATGTAGAGGTCTGTAATGTTTTATCATAGGTACACTTCAACTGTGAGAGACGGAATCTAAAACATTGTATGATTTTTAAGTAATTAATTTGCATTTTATTGCATGACATAAGTATTTGATACATCAGAAAAGCAGAACTTAATATTTGGTACAGAAACCTTTGTTTGCAATTACAGAGATCATACGTTTCCTGTAGTTCTTGACCAGGTTTGCCCACACTGCAGCAGGGATTTTGGCCCACTCCTCCATACAGACCTTCTCCAGATCCTTCAGGTTTCGGGGCTCACGCTGGGCAATACGGACTTTCAGCTCCCTCCAAAGATTTTCTATTGGGTTCAGGTCTGGAGACTGGCTAGGCCACTCCAGGACCTTGAGATGCTTCTTACGGAGCCACTCCTTAGTTGCCCTGGCTGTGTGTTTCGGGTCGTTGTCATGCTGGAAGACCCAGCCACGACCCATCTTCAATGCTCTTACTGAGGGAAGGAGGTTGTTGGCCAAGATCTCGCGATACATGGCCCCATCCATCCTCCCCTCAATCCGGTGCAGTCGTCCTGTCCCCTTTGCAGAAAAGCATCCCCAAAGAATGATGTTTCCACCTCCATGCTTCACGGTTGGGATGGTGTTCTTGGGGTTGTACTCATCCTTCTTCTTCCTCCAAACACGGCGAGTGGAGTTTAGTCCAAAAAGCTCTATTTTTGTCTCATCAGACCACATGACCTTCTCCCATTCCTCCTCTGGATCATCCAGATGGTCATTGGCAAACTTCAGACGGGCCTGGACATGCGCTGGCTTGAGCAGGGCGACCTTGCGTGCGCTGCAGGATTTAAATCCATGACGGCGTAGTGTGTTACTAATGGTTTTCTTTGAGACTGTGGACCCAGCTCTCTTCAGGTCATTGACCAGGTCCTGCCGTGTAGTTCTGGGCTGATCCCTCACCTTCCTCATGATCATTGATGCCCCACGAGGTGAGATCTTGCATGGAGCCCCAGACCGAGGGTGATTGACCGTCATCTTGAACTTCTTCCATTTTCTAATAATTGCGCCAACAGTTGTTGCCTTCTCACCAAGCTGCTTGCCTATTTTCCTGTAGCCCATCCCAGCCTTGTGCAGGTCTACAATTTTATCCCTGATCTCCTTACACAGCTCTCTGGTCTTGGCCATTGTGGAGAGGTTGGAGTCTGTTTGATTGAGTGTGTGGACAGGTGTCTTTTATACAGGTAACGAGTTCAAACAGGTGCAGTTAATACAGGTAATGAGTGGAGAACAGGAGGGCTTCTTAAAGAAAAACTAACAGGTCTGTGAGAGCCGGAATTCTTACTGGTTGGTAGGTGATCAAATACTTATGTCATGTAATAAAATGCAAATGAATTACTTAAAAATCATACAATGTGATTTTCTGGATTTTTGTTTTAGATTCCGTCTCTCACAGTTGAAGTGTACCCATGATAAAAAAATTACAGACCTCTACATGCTTTGTAAGTAGGAAAACCTGCAAAATCGGCAGTGTATCAAATACTTGTTCTCCCCACTGTATATCCAGTATTGTTTGCTAGTTTTTATCAAGGGATCGAATCATTCCGGACCACACTGTATCTTATACACAATTTTTGTGTCTGTTCCTCTTTGTGTGTGTGCTATTTCTTTTCAGCCCTGCAGTTTTGCTAAATTAAATTATTATTCACTCTGACACATAACCCAAACCGGCTGCGCGTGTGCCCCATCGTGCGCCATCGTGCATAAATGTATTTTGTCCCCCCACACCAAACGCGATCACGACACGCAGGTTCACAAACTCTGAAGCAATTACATTCATTTGGGGACAGGTCAAAAAGTATTAAACATTTATGGCAATTTAGCCAGCTAGCTTGCACTTGCTAGCTAATTTGTCCTATTTAGCTAGCTTGCTGTTGCTAGCTAATTTGTCCTGGGATATAAACATTGAGTTGTTATTTTACCTGTAATGCACAACGTCCTCTACTCCGCCAATTAATCCACACATAAAATGGTCAACCGAATCGTTTCTAGTCATCTCTCCTCCTTCCTGGCTTATTTTTGGAAACAGGAGACAAAGGGCTGTGAGACAGAGGTTTAATCCTAGACACATGGCAAATGGAATGTATACAGAGGGTGCGGGGCAACATAAGACGAACAGCAGTGGGGCTAAGGACTTTAGAGACTGGGAAAGGGCCAATAAAGTGGGGTGAAAGTTTACGGGACTCCACCCGGAGGGGCAGATCCTGAGTGGAGAGCCATACCCTTTGCCCGAGACTATAGCGGGGAGCCAGGGTCCGGAGCCGGGCTCTCTTCCAGGTATGCTGACAGCAGCGGACGAACATCTGGGCCGAGGGTATGCTGACTTATTCCTTTTACTCGGGGAAGAGCGGAGGCCAGTAACCCAAGGAACACTCGAAGGGCGAGAAACCATTGGCTGAGCAGGGAAGGGTTGCTGGCTTCAGGTGGTGGGGTTGGCAAAGATGAGGCAATGAAGAGTCGTCTCCAGGTCCTGATTGGCTCACTCCAACTAGCCGTTAGATTGGGGATAAAACCCTGGAGGGTGCAGAACGCCTTCCACAATCGGGACGAGAACTTAGAACAACGATCGGATAGCATGTCGACCGGAAGTCCATGGATCCGGAAGACATCCTGTACCATGAGCTGGGCCGTCTCCTTAGCATAGGGTAACCTGGGCAGGGGAATGAAATGGGCGCCTTTGGAAAACCTGGATGGTGGTTTTGCCAGCGGACGGAGGGAGACCAGTGACAAAGTCCAGGGATATATGGGAACAGGGAGTGGTTGAAGGAGGCCTGCCGCTACTTGCCACGGAGTCTTATTCTGCGCACACACAGTGCAGGCGGCGACGAAAGTGGAGACGTCAGGAACCGTGGGCCAGCAAAACCGTTGTCGGAGGAAAGCCAGGGTTGGGCAGGAGCCGGGGTGGCAGGTAAGGTTAGAAAAATTAACCCATTCTAGGAACAGGGACTGAGCAAAATCTGGGACAAACAACCGGTTAGCCGGGCCCCCCAGGGTCTGGGAATGCTGTGTCTTGCAGAACAGGCTCTCGATACCCCAGACGGGTGTAGCTGCCAGACAGGAGGTAGGGAGGATGGTGTCTGGGTCAGACGGTGTAGCTACAGAGCTCTGCAAACAAGAGAGAGCATCAGGCTTCACATTCATGGACCCAGGGCGGTAGGAGATGGTTGAGTTAAGGCACTTGGCGGTGCGGAGATATTCCAGATTCTTATGGTCGGTCCACACTAAGAATGGATGTTCCACCCCTTCTAGCCAGTGTCTCCACTCCTCCAGTGCCATCTTCACAGCAAGAAGTTCCCGATTTCCCACGTGGTATTTCCTCTCAGCAGGACTAAGATGATGGGACAGGAAAGTGCAGGGGTGCAGCTTTTGGTCCCGGGCAGACCGCTGGGACAGGAAGGCCCCCACTCCAACGTCTGAGGCGTCGACCTCCACCACGAACTAACGGGATGGGTCTGGATGCATTAAGATGGGGTCTGTGGTGAATCAATGCTTGACATCTGAAAACGCCCAGCCAACAGCTGGGGACCACGTGAACGGAACCTTGGGGATAATGGCAAAAGTAATCTCAGCAAAAAAAGAAACGTCTCTTTTTCAGGACCCTGTCTTTCAAAGATAATTCCTATAACTTCACAGATCTTCATTGTAAAGGGTTAGAACACCGTTTCCCATGCTTGTTCAATGATCCATAAACAATTAATGAACATACACCTGTGGAACTGTTGTTAAGAAAATAACAGCTTACAGACGGTAGACAATTAAGGTCACAGTTATGAAAACGTAGGACACTAAAGAGGCCTTTCTACTGACTCTGAAAAACACCCAAAGAAAGATGCCCAGGGTTCCTGCTCATCTGCGTGAATGTGCCTTAGGCATAATGCAAGGAGGCATGAGGACTGCAGATGTGGCCAGAGCAATAAATTGCAATGTCTGTACTGTGAGACGCCTATGACAGCGCTACAGGGAGACTGGACGGAGAGCTGATCGTCCTCGCAGTGGCAGACCATGTGTAACAACACCTGCACAGGATCGGTACATCCAAACATCATACCTGCGAGACAGGTACAGGATGGCAACAACAACTGCCCGAGTTACACCAGGAACGCACAATCCCTCCATCAGTGCTCAGACTGTCCGCAATAGGCTGAGGGAGGCTGGACTGAGAGCTTGTAGGCCTGTTGTAAGGCAGGTCCTCACCGGACATCACCGGCAACAACATCGCCTTTGAGCACAAACCCACCGTCGCTGGACCAGACAGGACTGGCAAAATGTACTCTTCCCTGACGAGTCACGGTTTTGTCTCACCAGTGGCGATGGTCAGATTCGCGTTTATCGTCGAGGGAATGAGCGTTACACCGAGGCCTATATTCTGGAGTGGGATCGATTTGGAGGTGGAGGGTCCGTCATGGTCTGGAGCGGTGTGTCACAGCATCATCGGACTGAACTTGTCATTGCAGGCAATCTCAACGCTGTACATAACAAGGAAGACATCCTCCTCCCTCATGTGGTACCCTTCCTGCAGGCTCATCCTGACATGACCCTCCAGCATGACAATGCCACCAGCAATACTGCTCGTTCTGTGCGTGATTTCCTGCAAGACAGGAATGTCAGTGTTCTGCCATGGCCAGCAAAGAGCCCGGATCTCAATCTCATTGAGCACGTCTGGGACCTGTTGGATCGGAGGGTGAGGGCTAGGGCCATTCCCCCCAGAAATGTCCGGGAACTTGCAGGTGAATGAGTGGGGTAACATCTCACAGCAAGAACTTGCAAATCTGGTGCAATCCATGAGGAGGAGATGCATTGCAGTACTTAATGCTGACTGTTATTTTTGATTTTGACCCCCCCTTTGTTCAGGGACACATTATTCCATTTCTGTTAGTCACATGTCTGTGGAACTTGTTCAGTTTATGTCTCAGTTGTTGAATCTTATGTTCATTCAAATATTTACACATGTTAAGTTTGCTGAAAATAAACGCAGTTGACAGTGAGAGGACGTTTCTTTTTTTGCTGTGTTTAGGAGACACCTGGTGGGGGGTGGAGAAAAGCACTAGACAGGTGAAACAGATCAGGGTGTGACACATCCAGCCAAATTGATAAAACTGTGGGAAGCATTGGAGTCAACATGGGCCAGCATCCCTGTGGAATGCTTTCGACACCTTGTAGAGTCCATTTCCCAAGGAATTGAGGTTGGTCTGAGGGCAAAATGAGGTGCAACTCAATATTGGGAAGGTTTTCCTAATGTTTTGTACATTCAGTGTATGTTTCTCATTCTGACTGTGCAGTAAAGGATGTTCTGCATGACTGCCGCAGTATATATTTGATATGTGTATGCTGTGTGTGTGTGCTTGTGCATGAGCGTTTGGGTGTGCATGTGTGTGTGTCTGTGTGTGTATATGCTTGTATGTGTGTCCATTTGTGTGCAAGCATGAGAACTGCATGTATGTGTGCCATCGTGGGAGTGTTCATGACTCCAGGGGTTTCTTTCACAATAGAAATAGAATGTCTACAATATAGAAAAAAGCCTCAGAAAAGTTGACTTGAATGGGAATGTCCATTTTAGTAATTATATTTCTAGGTCTAGCATTGTGTGGATGTGTCAGATTTTAACATCTCAATATAGTGTTTCCTGGTCCCCATAAGGAAATGATATGGATCATTCATCAATGATTTAAAACCTGCGCAGTTGAGGTTGATGGATTAGCCATTTGGAAAATGACAATATTCCTTTTGATTAATTAATGCTTTGCAGTACGTAGCACAATCCATCCACAAGCTCTGACAATATTTGGGTCTCCAATGTGAAACAGCACTCTGCATACTATTAACTAAAGTATTACATAATACCCAGCTAGCACATTGGTTCCTTGGAAGTTGTGTTTTTGGTTTCACATTGGTTGTGGTAACGAAGCCATAGTTTTGTAAACGTTCTGAGAACTGAAGTGAACATTTAGCCTCTTCTTGGAATGTTTATTTTTAGACTCATGAGTGAGATGAGATCTAATAGTAAAGTTTTGTTATTTTTCTTGCTAAAGATGCCACCTTCTCCTCCTTCTGGACCACTTCATTCTTTCTACTTCCTTCTCTTCCTCCCCTCTCCCCCCTCCTCCCTCCCTTCCGCATCCTCACCCCATCCTCCTCCCCTCTCCTCTTTTAAATCTATTAGTTAGGTATGAGTGAGAACAGATATAATAGTAAGGTTTTTTTCTCATTCTAACTAAAGATACCACTTCCTCCTTTTCTATCCTCTCCCCTTCCTCCCCTCTCTCCTCCTCTCTCTGTGCTGGACTAGTGCTACCCATGGTGCTGCAGGCAAGAAGGCTTTGCTCAGCTTAGTGTGTGCTGGATGGGCAGGCATGACGCTTTCATCCTGCTGGCTGTTGGCACAGATGACCTTGAATCTGACAGGCAGTCCGGTGAGCTGACTGGCTGACTCTTCCAGATGTTTCCTCAGTTAGCGCTTCTCTCTCTCCAGCTCTCCAGCTACAGAAACTCCCTGCAGGTAACTAATCATGCTTTCAAGGATTCCACATCCCCTTTTCTACCCTTGGAGATGCTCTATGCCCTGGAAGTTATATCATCTATGGGGACTGGACAGAGTCTACACCTCTAGCCTGAAAGGACTTAGATCTTAAGTAGATCTAAAAGGAGTGGACAGGTAATAATAGCCATGATGATAGTACCCTTACAAAATAATGTTTTTAATCTTCACATGAGTTAGACACATGGTTTTCAAACACATCTGGTCTCTCATCCAGGGATTGCCCAGGACCAACCCTGCTTAGCTTCAAAGGCAAACCAGCACTGGGATGCAGATCGGATGCATGTACATATTACCTCAATTCCCTCGACACCGGTGCCACCGCACATTGACTCTGTACCAGTACCCCCTGTATATAGCCTCGCTATTGTTATTTACTGCTGTTAATCATTTGTTATTTTCATCTCTTACTTTTTTGGGGGTATTTTCTTAAAACTGCATTGTTGGTTAAGGGCGTGTAAGTAAGCATTTCACTGTAAGGTCTACACCTGCTGTATTCGGCGCATTTGACAAATACAATGTGATTAGATTTGCTAGGTTGCGGGACTGAATGTGCCACAACTTGCAACTGGAAAAAAGCAGCGAAAGCAAAGGCCGGGTAACATAACCAAAAATAGGGGAAATTGCAGTAAAGAGGGAGGCACTTTATTTAATCGCATTACCAAAAAAAGAATGATAGCAGAAAACAGTTTTTTGCACCCCCCTAAATTTATTTTTGTTTTAAAGTATTTAATAGCAATATTTGGTTTTGCTATCAATACTTTTGGGTCATTTTTTTCCTTTTAATATCATTATTTTTGTTTGCAATACTAAGAATTGTTTGCAATACTAAGAACCTTTTTGGATTCCATGTAGAACCCTTTCCTTTTCTTTTTTTTTTTTAGATTCGAGCTGTTAGATTCCTTATGTCCGCTGTTATATCTTTCCCGGGAGACAAATCCCAGAACTAATATCACTACAGGTGTAGGCTACATGTAGACATGGCACAAACATCACCCAGCTTGAGTGATACGTCAACTAAAAATCTATGGTGTTGTTCATGTAGCAAAGACAAAACATGTTCTGCTGTCAATATCATATTGATGTGTTTATAAAGACAGTGTTCCTACACTTTACCTAACAAATCAAAATCAGTTGAGTGGAGAGTACAACTTCAGCTGTCTAACCAGAACTCGACTGGCATTTCTATTTCCATGGTCTATTTGCCCAAATCTAAGGATTTTGGTTGTCTAACACACTGACATGCACAGCTCTCTGGGTGAGGTTCTGTCTTTCTAACACACTGACATGCACAGCTCTCTGGGTGAGGTTCTGTCTTTCTAACACACTGACATGCACAGCTCTCTGGGTGAGGTTCTGTCTTTCTAACACACTGACATGCACAGCTCTCTGGGTGAGGTTCTGTCTTTCTAACACACTGACATGCACATCTCTCTGGGTGAGGTTCTGTCTTTCTAACACACTGACATGCACAGCTCTCTGGGTGAGGTTCTGTCTTTCTAACACACTGACATGCACAGCTCTCTGGGTGAGGTTCTGTCTTTCTAACACACTGACATGCACAGCTCTCTGGGTGAGGGTATGTCTTTCTAACACACTGACATGCACAGCTCTCTGGGTGAGGTTCTGTCTTTCTAACACACTGACATGCACAGCTCTCTGGGTGAGGTTCTGTCTTTCTAACACACTGACATGCACAGCTCTCTGGGTGAGGTTCTGTCTTTCTAACACACTGACATGCACAGCTCTCTGGGTGAGGTTCTGTCTTTCTAACACACTGACATGCACAGCTCTCTGGGTGAGGTTCTGTCTTTCTAACACACTGACATGCACAGCTCTCTGGGTGAGGTTCTGTCTTTCTAACACACTGACATGCACAGCTCTCTGGGTGAGGTTCTGTCTTTCTAACACACTGACATGCACAGCTCTCTGGGTGAGGTTCTGTCTTTCTAACACACTGACATGCACAGCTCTCTGGGTGAGGGTATGTCTTTCTAACACACTGACATGCACAGCTCTCTGGGTGAGGGTATGTCTTTCTAACACACTGACATGCACAGCTCTCTGGGTGAGGGTATGTCTTTCTAACACACTGACATGCACATCTCTCTGGGTGAGGGTATGTCTTTCTAACACACTGACATGCACAGCTCTCTGGGTGAGGGTATGTCTTCAAGTCTCCAGTTGGTGATGAAGTTCCTTCCTTTTATGTAATGTATTACAGGTTATGGTCATGTGCAGTTAGGTGGCAGGAGGGGTGGAGTGCATGACACTCCATACTGGATATGACAGAGTTTGCAGGCAGGCAGAGTTCAATAACTACAGGCAGATGTGAGATGTAGCCTACAGAGTAATATGAGAAGAATGCAATTGCTGAGCTTATGTAGATATTCAAAACAAAATGTTTCAAGTGTAACAGTTTCATGTAGGTTAAACCACCCTTCACATAATATTGTAGATGCAGTGTTCTGCTTATATAACAATGTGCAAATATTACACTTGTTTTTCATATTCTATTGTCATTCACAGCCAATACAAATATGTCTGTAAATCTGGACTCCATCACATCATCTTGCCAGTGTCCCAAGTGCTGGCTCCAAAAAGGTATCTGTGAACACATACACACATAGTCACTGTTCTATTACCAATGTCTGTTAGAATTGGTGATATCTGAAACACAAAAAGATACTATGATGACCTTTGAACAAGGCTGGAGTGAGGCTGGAGGTGAGGTCTTTGCCAGACCGTGTGCACACACACACACACACACACACACACACACAAACACACTCACTCACTCACACACATACAGACAGAGCACTGATGACATTATCAATGGTGGTTATGATTAGGATGGTGGAACCAACCTGATCGCAGCGTTCACCTTTCTATTTCACGTCAGATATTATAAAATGTCAAGTGACATAGAATGGTGAACACAGCGATCAGCTGGTTCCACCAGGCTAGGTTATGCTCTGGACATTATATGCATCTAAGAAGTAGAAAATAAGCAAAAAATAATGTCAGTTCACATAAATTATGTTTCACAATGGGGTTATCAAATGTATCAAAGTAATGAAGTGGGTTAACGTCTGTATTTGTACAAATGATGAGCCTCTGAAAGCTGTTGACCACTGACATTAGGAATGCTAATGTTAGCTAGCTAGCTAAAGTATGGTGGTCCCCTCAATCTCAGTTAGCTGACAAAAGTTATTTGGCATCTAAAGTCAATCTTGCGACAAAAGGTTTTCCTACTAAATATTTGCCTTCTTTTTAAATGTCATCGTGTTTCAAAGCCAAATCCAAGTTGTACTTACCTAGATTCCTACTTAAGTATCTTGCAATCTAGTTAGGTACCTACTTAGCTAGTTCGGTAGCTAACGTAAACTCACCCCATTCCGTACAAATGTGCGCAACCGCGACATTCAAACGAGGCTGCAAAGAAAACTAATGGGACTGTAGCGACTGTGTTGACTTCAAAATCTGGGGTATGAACTACGTTTCTATTCAAGCGTTGATCGACATGGTAATGGCTCTATAGTATTGGAGAAAAGTTGAAAAAACGGACCCTCCGTTACATCATGACGTGTCATGCCGTAACGTACAGCACACATAAAGCTACTATTTCTGTCATACAATCTCTCTCCACCAGGTGTAGCACTTCTCTCATCGTTTAAAAACAAGAAATGGACAGTGACAGGGGTAAGGGGGGATACCTAGTCATATTTTGCGTCGTTACTGCAAGTGATCACGACTCTCAAAAAAAACTGTTTACTTATGAAGATCACTTTAGCACCGTCCGAAAAAACAGATTAAAATTTGACACAAACCTTAAAATAGGTATGTAATCACACATTATGTAAACTCTTTATAGTGTTTTATTTACATTTTAGAGGCGATAAGGTGATAAGTTGGACAGATCGGGTGAAAAAAAGCAATTTTCCCACACAACATCTCTCCTTCTCACTATCACGCATTAGTTTCGCTTCCCCACCTGACATTTTTAAAAAGACCCGACGGTGCTCATTGCCTTCTTGAATTATGCAGAAACAGGCAGCGTTTAGGTCATGTCATTTATTTTGTTGGAAAGGGGAGAAAGTGTGCTTTACAATGGTATTGACATTACAGTTGATCTGGAAGTATTATGTTTTTGGGGCGCTAAAATAAGGTCAATTGTATGGACCAAGGCGATGTACAAAAGTGAGTGAGTTTACGTTAGCTGGCTAGCTAACGAAAACTATTCTAGCGATGATAGTGATAATAATGATCAAAATATACATAACCAGATACATAACAGCAGTCTATGTTCTAGCTACCGGTATATTCTCCACCGTTGGGGACCAAGAACCTCCAACCACCTGTTCTGCATGGTAGGATCCTTCAGCAGAGCATGCAAACCATAGTTGACTGTGCATTCTGCTGGAAGCATGCATTGTCGAACTGGAACCGGAGGTATGGTAAATCCGTATAGGTCTTAAACGACCGTGATCCTATGAACGTGTTGGGGGCGATGAAACAACAGCCCCATTCAATGAAGGGAAACAAAGTGGGTGGAGGGACTATTTGTACGTGGAGCTTGGCAAAAAGGAGCATGAATTGTTAACATAATTGTAACCCAAACACAATCTCCATTTACTGGTTGTGACACGCTCAGGTTCCAGACTCTGTTTTTGACAAGACTGACTTTGACTAAAATTATTCTATTTGCACTTTGTGGTCAATTTTGACAATAGAATAAATGTTTCGGACTCATATCGATGCCACATAGGCTGTTTCAAAGGGATTAGTTGGTTTTTAGGGGCAGTCATTCTTTAACGTGGCAATCTTTAATAAAAAAATTAACAAAGTGTTGTTCCCGCCACAGTTTCAATAAAAAGACATTACGGTACGACAGTTGAATTAAGCTCATGAAGCATTTATATTTATATTCTTCACGAATTACTGGGTACATATAATTAATTTATAAGTCCATAAAATGGATGCAGCAACTAAGGATTGCCCCTTTAACAGGCCAGTGACATAAAACAAATATAATTTGCTATTTCAAATGAGAAAACTTTCACAAGTGAAAATCTCACTTTCACATGGGGATTACAAGTTCACGTGAAAAACCATCACATGTGGAAGTTTTTTAAATATGAAACAGCAAATTATAGTCCACCCACACAGACAGTGTTGTGAAGAACCTCAGGAGGCTAAAGAAATTTGGCTTAACACCTAAAACCCTCACAAACTTTTATAGATGCACAATTGAGAGCATCCTGTCGGGCTGTATCACCGCCTGGTACGGCAACTGCACCACCCACAACCGCAAAGCCCTCCAGAGGGTGGTGCGGTCTGCCCAATATATTACCAGGGGCAAACTTCCTGCCCTCCTGGACACCTACAGCACCCGATGCCATAAGAAGGCCAAAAAGATCATTAAGGACATCAACCACCCGAGCCACTGCCTGTTCACCCTGCTATCATCCAGAAGGCAAGTTCAGTACAGGTGCATCAAAGCTGGGACCGAGAGACTGAAAAACAGCTTCTATCTCAAGGCCATCAGACTGCTAAACAGCCATCACTAGCACATCAGAGGCGGCTATCTACAGACATAGATTAGGAATCACTGGCCACTTTTAGAAATGGATATTTAGCCACTTTAATATTGTTTCCGTATCTAGCATTACTCATCTCATATGTTTAAATTGTACTCTATACTATTCTATGGCATCTTAGTCACTTTACTTGTGTGTAAATATTGCATCATCCATCTCATATGTATATTTTTTATTTTTATTTATTTTATTTCACCTTTTTTTAACCAGGTAGGCCAGTTGAGAAGAAGTTCTCCTTTACAACTGAGACCTGGCCAAGATAAAGCAAAGCAGTGCAACAAAAACAACAACACAGAGTTACACATGGGATAAAAAAAGTACAGTCAATAACACAGTACAAAAATCTGTATACAGTGTGTGAAAATGAAGTAAGGAGGTAAGGCAATAAATAGGCCATAGTGGCGAAGTAATTACAATTTAGCAATTACCACTGGAGTGATAGATGTGCAGATGAGGATGTGCAAGTAGAAATACTGGTGTGCAAAAGAGCAGAAAAACAAAAAGAAATATGGGGATGAGGTAGGTAGTTGGATGGCACTGTGATAGACTGCATCCAATTTGCTGAGTAGAGTGTTGGAGGCTATTTTGTAAAAGACATCGCCGAAGTCAAGGATCGATAGGGTAGTCAGTTTTACTAGGGTATGTTTGGCAGCATGAGTGAAGGAGGCTTTGTTGCGAAATAGGAAGCCGATTCTAGATTTAATTTTGGATTGGAGATGCTTAATATGAGTCTGGAAGAAGAGTTTACAGTCTAGCCAGACACCTAGGTATTTGTAGTTGTCCACATATTCTAAGTCAGAACTGTCCAGAGTAGTGATGCTAGTCGGGCGGGCGGGAGCGGGCAGCGATCGGTTGAAGAGCATGCATTTAGTTTTACGAGCATTTAAGAGCAGTTGGAGGCCACGGAAGGAGTGTTGTATGGCATTGAAGCTCGCTTGGAGGTTTGTTAACACAGTGTCCAAAGAAGGGCCAGATGTATACAGAATGGTGTCATCTGCGTAAAGGTGGATCAGAGAATCACCAGCAGCAAGAGCGACATCATTGATGTATGGAGAGAAAAGAGTCGGCCCGAGAATTGAACCCTGTGGCACGCCCATAGAGACTGCCAGTGGTCTGGACAACAGGCCCTCTGATTTGACACACGGAACTCTATCTGAGAATTAGCTAGTGAACCAGGCATTGCAGTCATTAGAAAAACCAAGGCTGTTGATTCTGCCGATAAGAATTTGGTAATTGACAGAGTCGAAAGCCTTGGCCAGGTCGATGAAGACAGTACTGTCTTTTATTGATGGTGGTTATGATATCATTTAGGGCCTTGAGCGTGGCTGAGGTGCACCTGTGACCAGCTCGGAAACCGGATTGCATAGCAGAGAAGGTACGGTGGGATTCGAAATGGTCTGTGATCTGTTTGTTAACTTGGCTTTCGAAGACTTTAGAAAGGCAGGGCAGGAAGGATGTAGGTCTGTAACAGTTTGGGTTTAGAGTGTCTCCCCCTTTGAAGAGGGGGATAACTGCGGCCGCTTTGCAATCTTTAGGAATCTCAGACGATACAAAAGAGAGGTTGAACAGACTAGTAATAGGGGTTGCAACAATGGCGGGGGATAATTTTAGGAAGAGAGGGTCCAGATTGTCTAGCCCAGCTGATTTGTAGGGATCCATATTTTGCAGCTCTTTCAGAACATCAGCTGTCTGGATTTGGGTGAAGGAGCGGGGGGGCTTGGGCCAGTTGCTGCGGGGGATGCAGAGCTGTTGGCCAGGGTTGGGGTAGCCAGGTGGAAAGCATGGCCAGCCATAGATAAATGCTTATTGAAATTCTCGATCATCGTAGATTTATTGGTGGTGACATTGTTTCCTAGCCTCAGTGCAGTGGGTAGCTGGGAGGAGGTGCTCTTATTCTCCTTGGACTTTACAGTGTCCCAAAACTTTTTGGAATTAGTGCTGCAGGATGCACATTTCTGTTTGAAAAAGCTAGTCTTTGCTTTCCTAACTGACTGTGTACAGTATATTGGTTCCTGACTTCCCTGAAAAGTTGCATATCGCGTTGACTATTCAATGCTAGTGCAGTACACCACAGGATGTTTTTGGGCTGGTCAAGGGCAGTCAAGTCTGGAGTGAACCAAGGGCTATATCTGTTTTTAGTTCAACATTTTTTGAAAGGGATATGCTTATTTAAGATGGTGAGGAAAGCACTTTGAAAGAACAACCAGGCGTCCTCTACTGACGGGATGAGGTCCATATCCTTCCAGGATACCCTAGCCAGGTCGATTGGAAAGGCCTACTCGCAGAAGTGTTTTAGGGAGCTTTTGACAGTGATGAGGGGTGGTCGTTTGACCGCGGACCCATAACGGACGCAGGTAATGAGTTAGTGATCGCTGAGATCCCCGTTAAAAACAGCAGAGGTGTATTTAGAGGGCAAGTTGGTCAGGATGATATCTATGAGGGTGCCCATGTTTACGGATGTAGGATACTGTACTCTATAGTATGCCACTGTATTTTAGTCCAATGCCGCTCTGACATATATGTATATATATTCTTAATCCATTCCTTAGATTTACGTGTATTTGGGTATATGTTGTGAAGCTGTTAGATATTACTTGTTAGATATTACTGCACTGCCGGAGCTAGAAGCACAAGAATTTCGCTACACCCTCAATAACATCTGCTGACCACGTGTATGTGACCAATAAAATTTGATTTGATCTGATTTTCACATGCGAAACTGGACATTTTTCACGTGAAACTGCAAACTGCAAATATGTTATTCTCCTCACATGTGAAAAGGTTGGTGTTAACATACGAACTATAAATGCAATGTGAAAATGTGGTTTCATGTGTGGAATTTAAGCATAACAGCTATTCCACCTGTGAAACTGTATATTTGACAAGTATTTTTTTGAAAGGGTACATCAATCTCTTTATCCCTCTGGGAGGTAGAGTCCTGCACGTGTCAGTTTATGGAGCCACACCCGCCCCGGGCCGACCACATCAATTCCAAGCCCCACCCAATACCCGACCTACCTACATAGAATTGTTCCGAGAGCCGATCCGTGACATGACAAATAACTGACATGTGAATGACTCCAGAGTAGGCCCTACTAGGCTATTAGGCTATTCCCCTTCCCCACATTAATTAATCTGTCTAAATCTGTTAAACATCTGATAAAAGGAAACCATGTCATGAATTAAGAACGATATCTTCTTATTTTCACAATGAGAAGCTGTACATTGGAAATTCTAATCGCATTGTAAAAGAGCCTTCGAATAGACTATAGGCTGCAAAAATAGCCTACATTTATTTAGTAGGCAATAGGCTACTCAAACGTTTACCAGCCACACAGATTTAAACTTTGAGGTTTCGCGGACAGAAATCAATTTAAGTCAGGACTTGGATAATTTTACTTAAATTCATCCAAAGAAAATAATGGCTTTCTGAGATGTTGCTTAACTTCAGATTAATTAGTTCTAGACTAGGGAGTCCCAGACTAAGGTGACTAAGTTAAGTAAGGAATAAGTAAGTTAAGTAAGTGAAACCTGACTGGATTAACAATGTGCACTTGGTGCTGACCTGAGGATGCTTCAAAAACCAGGGATGGGACACTAATACATAAGCATAGTGTGGAATTTGATCAAGTCACCTAAACCAAGCAATGGACGGAGGTAAAAGTTCAAAAAAAATCAGTGACTGAAAAAACCTTCTTGAGCGAATTGTGTTCAAACCACCTGTCACGATCGTCGTAACTTTGAATAGAGGACCAAGGCGCAGCGTGATAGAAAGACATCTTCTTTTATTATGAAGACAAACAAACCCTTACAAAACAACAAACAGACGACCGTGAAGCTATTCAAACAAAATAGTGCTGACACTAAACACTACACATAGACAATTACCCACAATAGCCTACTGCCTATGGCTGCCTTAAATATGGCTCCCAATCAGAGACAATGAATGACAGCTGTCTCTGAGAACCATTCAGGCAACCATAGACTTACCTAGACACCTACACTCAACACAAACCCATACACTCTACCAAAACCCCCTATACCATACAACCACCCAAGAAGAGACAAATACACACAAACATCCCCCCTGTCACAACCTGACCTAATCAAAATATTACAGAAAACAAAGATAACTAAGGCCAGGGCGTGACACCACCCAATTATCGAGAACAAACAACATGATTCATCGAGAGATATCAAGAAAAAGAATGGCTGGACTACCATTTGTAATGAATTCAACTCAAATGAAAAAGGAAACAAAACAACTTCAGTTAAGGTACTGTATTTATTGTTGGCCCACTTTAACAAATCAGAGTCACTTTAATGTGTTTTTTTTCTTGTGAAAAAATCGATCTACACACAATACCCCATAATGACAAAGCGAAAACAGATTTTTTGAAATGTTTGCACATTGGACATGATTTAGAAAGGCACACACCTGTCTATATAAGGTCCCACAGTTGACAGTGCATGTCAGAGCAAAAACCAGGCCATGATGTCGAAGGAATTGTCCGTTGAACTCCAAGACTAGATTGTTTCAAAGCACAGATCTGGGGCTGGGACCAAAACTGCAGATTGGAGGTCCCCAAAAACATAGTGGCCTCCCTCATTCTTAAATGGAAGAAGTTTGGAACCACCAACACTCTTCCTAGAGCAGGCCACCTGGCCAAAATGAGCCAATGGGGGAGAAGGGCCTTGGCTAGGGAGGTGACCAAGAACCTGATGGTCACTTTGACAGAGCTCCAGAGACGGACAACCATCTCGGCAGCACTCCATCAATCAGGTCTTTATATAAGAATGGCCACTCGGAAGCCACTCCTCAGTAAAAGGCACTTGACAGCTTGCTTGGAGTTTGCCAAAAGGCACCTAATAGGTTCTCAGACCATGAGAAACAAGATTCTCTGGTCTGATGAAACCAAGATTAAACTCTTTGGCCTGAATGCCAAGAATCACATCTGGAAGAAACCAGGCACCGCTCATTACCTGGCTAATACCATCCCTATGGTGAAATATGGTGGTGACAGCATTATTCTGTGAGGATGTTTTTCAGTTGCAGGGACTGGGAGACTAGTAAGGATCGAGCGAAAGATGAATGGAGCAAAGTACAGATAGATCCTTGATAAAAATCTGCTTCAGAGTGCTCAGGACCTCAGACTGGGGCGAAGGTTCACCTTCCAACAGGACATCGACCCTAGGCACACAGCCAAGACAAAGCATGAGTGGCTTTCGGGACAAGTCTCTGAATATCCTGAATTTAATCCTTCAGAATAAGGCTGTAACGTAACAAAATGTAGAAAAAGTCAAGGGGTCTGAATACTTTCCGAATGCACTGTAATTACTAATATCATTGCTATATTGTCTTGTCTTTCTAGGGTCCTGTGGAAAAACATAAAAATCTACTTAAAGAAGACAAATGCTGTTGCCCGTAGGGAGCGTTTTAAGACTGGTGGTGGACCCCCAGTAAGACCAGAGACAGATGAGCTGGGGGACTTGTTGACCGGGATCATTAATAGCCAGCAACCCCTGGAAGGTTTCCCCGAGGATTACCATTCGGACAGTTAAGATGGGGGACTCATTTGGTAGGACAGATTCCTTCAATATGTGCCAATCCTGGACAGCAGGGACTTATGTAACGTTGTCAGTCATCTCTTGCACTCCCAAAATAAGAATTATGTAATGAACTCAACTCTTGAAGAAATAATGTTCTCTAATGCAGCAATGTAATCTTTTTCTAGAGGCAGATGATCACCATAGCTTGGAGGGGATTTGTCTTAACAGGATAAAGGTCAGCCAGCTACATCTGCAGCAGCCATGAGGGAGATTGAGTCACTAACCTGGGCCAGAGGACAGGGGCAAAGAGGCTGAGCATGCATGAGAAACTGGCTATGGAATTTCATGAGTGTAACCTAATGTATTTAAAAGAAGAGCATGATGTGACGATGTAAATCTGGCTATGAAGGAGGAGGGGAACATGAAGCAGCAGCTGTAGCAATGTTCTTCTCGAACCAGCACCAGTTCTGGGTCCTGATATTTCAATTTGTGAATTTTTTTGCTACCAATCCAGGGCTATAGTTTGCTTCAATCACTTGAGCAATCTTTGTTGTGAGAAGTGGTGCATAGCAAATGCATATCTGCAGGCTTGTCCAATTTTATTATTGTTTGCCTCAACAATGGGAACATCTGGGTCATCCTCATCTTCAATGGATCTGTGCAGCCATGCTGTTTGAGGTAATTGGGAAGCACTGCTGTTGCAATTATGACAATACAGCATCTTTTTGGTTGAAAGTGCAATGTGTTTCTGAGACACTGGAAATGAATCTTCCATACACCAAACTCTACTACACCTCTGGTACGGATATGAGCTTGGTTGTACCGTTGTTGCTCAGGTCCTATTCCCTGAAGGTAGGGGGTGAACAAGAAGATGGTCTGTGCATACCCACTGTCACCAATTATCATTCCACTATGTTGTCCTCCTTCAAGATGAGCATACAAAGAGGAATTTTGGAAAATCCTTGAGTTGTGAGTTGCACCTTTCCAACATGCAGCAATGTTGGAGAACTGCAAACTGGGAGTGCACACACTTCATACATTTATTGAGAACCAGTTTTGAAGATTCCTGTACTCCTCAGCATCTGCTGTAGAGGGATACTTGAAAGGAATTTGACATCATCTATACAGCCATTGACTCCAGAAAAGTTCCCATATTCATAGAACTCTACCTTGTAGTTGACTTCGGCAGCAGCATCAGGGAACATGATGAAATTGTCTTTCAGTTCACATATAGCATTACAGACTTTATGGACTACTCTGTATACGGCCGGTTCACTTACACCACACAAATCTCTTGTTTCACGATGGAAGGTTCCAGATGCCGAAAACCTCAAGGTGATCAGTACTTGTAGGGAAGGATGGATGGGCCTTCCCTGAAAAGAGTCAGCTGAAAGCCTTGGCTCAAGCAAACAAATGATGTCAGCTGTGTTTTCTTTGTACTGTACATACGGAAACGATCACGGAAATTGATGTAATCAAAATCATCCAGTGGGTTGCTCTTGTCTATAACCCTCCTTCTGTCTGACCGTGTTGGTGCTCTTTGATCATCATTGAAATAGTCCAGGTAATCAATTTCCTCCATTTCCAAGGTCAATGTGGGACCATTCATTAATCGGAAGTTAAACCTGCCTCTGGCCAGGTTTAATGTAAGCCTTCACTTAGATCTAGATTAACACTAATCGTCCTTCTGGAAATCAGACTTTTTAAATCTAGACTAGTGCAAATCTGAGACTATTTTAAACCATACCTGAGAAATGCAATTTCAGTTAGCCCAGTTTAAAAGTGCTATTTAGTCTGGGTTTAGGCTTAATCTTTATCTGCGAAACCGCCCTTAAATGGCCTGCGTATGGCCTAAACTAACCACTAAGCCTGAATTAACATCATAATTAACTGATAATTAACTACCTGCTTTGTATCCATCTACCGGGTTGTTGTCTTCCTTGTCCACAGTGAGTCCAAAATGATTCCAAACATGGGAATTCACTTGGCAGCACCTGTTTCCACAATGATGTATTACACCACAATAACCATACTTTTTTTTCTCCGGTTAGGCTACATTAGCCATTTTAGCTAGGCTAGCCACGGAAAGTAAACTTGGCAATGTAGTTGTGCGTGGGGGGAGGAACATGAGCTCTGCACGTGGACAAATTAGGAATGTTTCAGCACTACAAAAGTAATGGACAGTTCCCTGCTCCACTCTGTGCGTGGCTGGTAGACAAGGCCTATAAACTAGCCTACGATGTCTGCCTCGCCCCTCAAAGAATGGATTTCGCAACACAACAAGCTCCTGGGTAAAAAAAAATGTTTCGAATTTTTATTTAAAACGTTTCCTACTCGCAATGTAATTGTTCTGTACCGCGAGCCGACCCATGGGTTGAAAGAATGTTTTCAACCACCAACTACCCACAGGAAACCGTGGTTATCCCACCCGATGCAGGACTCTACTGGGAGATCTAGCACTCGTTAGCGTACAGCTGCAGCACAAACTCTCTCTCTGTCTCTATTTGTCTCTTTCTGTCTCTCTCTTTCTCTGTCTTTCTCTCTCTGTGCACATAACCACATCAATAATAGATTGGAGTTTTCTCCCTGGGTCTGAGTGTGTACAATTTAATCTTCATGTGCATCAAAGTACGGCCAGAGGAATGCAGGAGCTAACACTGACATTTAATTGCACTTTGTTTTTTATCAGTGTGGAGTGGCAGGTAGCCTAGTGGTAAAGAGCATTGGGCCATTAACTGAAATGATGTTGGTTCTAATTCCTGAGCCGACTAAGTGAAAAATCTGCCAGTGTGCGTAAGCAAGGCACTTAACCCTAATTGCTTCTGTAAGTTGTTCTGGATAGGTCTGTACCAGTCAAAAGTTTGGACACACCTACTCATTCAAGGGTTTTTCTTAATTTTTTATATTTTCTACACTACAATAGTGAAGACATCAAAACTATGAAATAACACGTCTGGAATCATGTAGTAACCCAAAAAGTGTAAAACTAATAAAATTATATTTTAGGTTTTAGATTATTCAAAGTAGCCACCCTTTGCCTTGATGACAGCTTTGCACACTCTTGACATTCTCTCAACCAGCTTCACCTGGAATGTTTTTCCAACAGTCTTGAAGGAGTTCCCACATATGCTGAGCACTTGTTGGCTGCTTTTCCTTCACTCTGCGGTCCAACTCATCCCAAACCATCTCAATGTCGTTGAGGTTGGGTGATTGTGGAGGCCAGGTCATCTGATGCAGCACACCATCACTCTCCTTCTTGGTCAAATAGCCCTTACACACCCTGGAGGTGTATTTTGGGTCATTGTCCTGTTGAAAAAACAAATAATAGTCTTCTAAGCACAAACCAGATGGGATGGCGTATCGCTGCAGAATGCTGTGGTAGCCATGCTGGTTAAGTGTGCCTTGAATTTTAAAAGAAACCCACAGACAGTGTGAAGCAAAGCACCATCACACCACCTCCTCCATACTTCATGGTGGGAACCACACATGCAGAGATCATCCGTTCACCTTCGCTGTGTCTCACAAAGACACGGCGGTTGGAACCAAATATCGCAAATTTGGACTCATCAGACCAAAGGACATATTTCCACCTGTTTAATGTCCATTGCACATGTTTCTTGGCCAATGTAAGTCTCTTCTTCTTATTGGTGTCCTTCAGTAGTGGTTTCTTTGCAGCAATTCAACCACGAAGGCCTGATTCACGCAGTCTCCTCTGAACAGTTGATGTTGAGATGTGTCTATTACTTGAACTCTGTGAATCATTTATTTGGGCTGCAATTTCTGAGGCGCAGTTAACTCTGATGAACTTGTCCTTTTTTAAATTTTAATTTTTAATTTCACCTTTATTTAACCAGGTAGGCCAGTTGAGAACAAGTTCTCATTTACAACTGCGACCTGGCCTTTGCAGCAGAGGTAACTCTGGGTCTTCCTTTCCTGTGGCGGCCCTCATGAGAGATAGTTTCATCATAGAGCATGATGGTTTTTGTGACTGCTCTTTAAGAAACGTCAAAGTTCTTGAAATTTTCCGCATTGACTGACCATGTAAAGTAATGATGGACTGTCATTTTCCTTTGCTTATTTGAGCTGTTCTTGTCATAATATGGACTTGGTCTTTTACCAAATAGGGATATTTCTATATACCACCCTTACCTTGTCACAACACAACTGATTGGCTCAAACGAATTAAGAAGGAAAGAAATTCCACAAATTAACTTTTAACAAGGCACACCTATTCATTGAAATGCATTCCAGGTGACTACCTCATGAAGCTGGTTGAGAGAATGACAAGAGTGTTCAAAGCTGTCATCAAGGCAAAGGGTGTCTTTTTTGAAGAATCTCAAATATCTAATATATTTTGATTTGTTTAACACTTTTTTGGTTATTATATGATTCCATATGTGTTATTTAATAGTTTTGATGTCTTCACTATTATTCTACAATGTAGAAAATAGTAAAAAATAAAGAAAAACCCTTGAATGAGTATGTGTGTCAAAACCTTTGACTGGTACTGTATGTATGTTTTCCTATAGATACATTCAGTGGACACACGCTATTTTCTGATTTGGTAAGTCATGGGAACATGAAGTTGTTTTTAAACGTGTGTGTAATGTGTAAAAAATACTACATGAATCATACATAGTGGAGATGAATCATAAACACACAAGGTACATAAAACATACATCCATACCGCATGACATCATGTCTGAAAGAAAAACTGACAGTGTGATATTTTATTTGGTTATACCTTATACCTCAAGAGCAGGTATTGGATATCTGCAGTAACACTGGAACATGTTGCAAAAATGCATATTTTTACACTCCAAGTCACCGCACAGACTTGGAAGTTATAATAACTTTGCAGAATTTATTCTTCCATTCTCTCGACAGCAAAAATTGAGTGATCAGTTATTAATATTGTGATTTAGGGTGGCCTTGTTCTTGAACCTCTTCCCCTCCCCTACTCTCTATCTCGTTTTACTCCCTCTGATGTGACTCTGCCTTGAACACCCCACTACCGACACTGCCATAATCACTTCCTTTATAGGACTCTTTTGTAATTCCCTCAGTCCATCAGCCCTTTATTTCCCCCGCTCACTCTCTCTACATCTCTCTCTCACTCTCTCCCTCTCTCTACATATCCCATTTCTCGGGTTGAATACAGAGGCGTACTAATCACGCGGTTGAGAAGTTTAATATCTTTCTGAAACATTCCCTTCTTTTACAGGCCAATATTGACTGTTGGTCGGGGTGGTGTGAATGTTAGCCAATCTGCACCCTCTATCTCTCTCTCTCTCTGTGTCCTTGAATGTGTGATTGAATCTCCTGAGTTCTGCTATAATTGTATGAATAAAGGACTAAAAAGCAACGAAAACACATTCGACGTGATCCATTCATAATTGTGAAATGGGAATTGAGTGTGTTTTTGGAAACAAGACGTTGTATTAATCATCAGTGCAGCATGTTTTATAGAGAATATACTTAACAAAACAAAATTATATTCAACGGAAGTACATAGACTCTTTCCTTTTGAAACTTCAAGCTGTATGTTTTTGTTCTCTCTTTGTGATGCATTTTTCATGCAAGGCCTCCAACTTCACCTTGCCTCTCTAGCTCACTATTTCTTTCTTTCTTTTTCCTGTTCTCTCCATCTCTCTGTTCCTTTATTGCCCCCCACACCCACCCCTCCGAGTGCCATTGATTGACACAGAAGTATTTAGTAAAGTGCCCCCGATGAGTGGCCTTGCCTGAGATCCAAACACTTGCATTGGCTCCCCAAGCTATGGCCTAGTCTAAAGATCAGTGGGCTGTAACAGTCTTGTGATTAATGAAGACACAGCTTTCAAAACCCCAGTCAGACACCATTTAAACAAGGAGGAAAAATGTAGCTTCATCATAGTGTCCACTCAGCCACAACTCCTGTAAACCAGACCTGGGTTTCAAATACTTGAAAAAGAATGCCAAATACTTGATCTGTGCCTGTTTGAGCTTGTCTGGCTTAAATCTGTGTTATAAAGGTTTTGTATAATTTCAGCGAGTAGTTTTGAATGTAGAGTTTATGAGCCAAAACGAGCCCCGTATTTTTTTAACAATTACTCTGTGGTGTGCATGTGGGGTCTCATCCCACAACTTCATAGGACAATACTGTGTTGACCTGATCCCGCCTCCCACTTTAACCTTACCACCTCATTGGACATCATTCTACATGCCAATCGACATTGTCCATCACGTTTGGCTGTTGCAGGCTAGTTCCCATTGTAGCTCCTGTTGTAGCGCGTGATCTCATCAGACCAGTGACGGCCATTTCAACCCCAAAATGATATGTGGCTATGTTGAATCAATGTGGAAAACGGATTGGATTTGCAAAAAAGTCACCAACGTAAAGGAACTTTTTAACTAAATCCAACCAACTAGTTAGTTGACTATATACAGCTAAACACTGTAACTATTTCCATGAGACAGCGAGCAATCATTCGAGCTCCTGCTCCACCGCTGATGTGCTCGGTTGTACCAACCAAGTGATCATCACATGATTTGCTAATCTGAGAGTTATTCCCCAAGATTCCCAGCATCAAACATCAACAACACCATTGTATATCTGCTTTTGACTTATTTCACTCACCTCGAAATCATCACTTTCAAAGTGCAAGTACGTAAAAATGTTTTTTTTACTTTAAAAAGTCAAATGACAGCATACCCTGTTTCCGGTTTCTGTTTGATGACAACAGCCACGTGAATACGATAACAGGTTGTTAGCAAGTTCATTTTGAGATATTGACACATATATTATTGTTAGAAAACAAGGCCGTTTGCAATGTGTGGAAAAAGTACTCAATTGTCATACTTGAGTAAAAGTAAAGATACCTAATAGAAAATGACTCAAGTAAAAGTGAAAGTCACCCAGTAAAATACTACTTGAGTAAAAGTCTAAAAGTATTTGGATTGTGTAACGGGCTTCCTCCTTCTCCTCATCCGAAGAGGAGTAGCAAGGATTAGACCAAAATGCAGCGTTGTGATAAGACATGATTTTTAATCAACAAAACAGAAAACACGACGAACACTTGAATAATTACAAAACAACAAACGACGTAGACAGACCTGGACGACGAACTTACATGAAACACGAAGAACGCAAGAACAGGAAAACTGACTACATAAAACGAACGAACAAACAAAACCGAAACAGTCCCGCGTGGCGTAACATACACTGACACAGGAGACAACCACCCACAACAATCAATGTGAAAACACCTACCTTAATATGGCTCTCAATCAGAGGAAATGAAAACCACCTGCCTCTAATTGAGAGCCATATCAGGTCACCCTTTAACCAACATAGAAACACATAACATAGACTACCCACCCAAACTCACGCCCTGACCGTCAAACACATACAAAAACAACAGAAAACAGGTCAGGAACGTGACAGATTGAAATATACTTAAGTATCAAAAGTAAATTGAACGCTAAAATGTATTTAAGTATCAAAAGTAAAAGTAAAAGTATAAATCAATTAAAATGTCTTATATTATGCAAACCAGACGGCACTATTTTCTCTTTAAAAAAAAAATCCCAAAACTGCAAACCCTGCCCACCTGGCACTCAAGGCAGATTCAAGCAAACACTCAAAGGATTTTACAAGTATTTGAACCCATGTTTATATTAAACAAAAAGACAATCACATATCCTAGACTTATCTTCCCTCCATGTTGGATGGAGGTCAATTTCTGAAGGCTTCTCACACATCTTTAATGAAATACCCCTTCATATCCTTGACAGAGGTTTGAATCTTCTCCTGGTTGTTACTTTTCTTATAGTAAGTATTACAGGGAGGGGGCTCAGTCATTATTGAGACATTCAATATGTTTAATCTGCAATTTTTTTAATTGCTTTTCATTTTTGTGTGGTTAACAGAGACATTTTGAAAACCTGGAGTAGAAAAAAATCACATGACGCTATACTGGTAATCAATCACCAGAACAAGCATTTACATATTCATGCTTTGATCTGCTGCTTTAGCTGCCTGCCCCGGGTACAGGCTGAGATGGTGCAGGCAGTGGCTCAGCGATTTACAGCTAGCTTCATTCACTCTTTTTTTCTCTCTCTCTCTCGCTCTCGCTCTCTGTCTCTCTCTGCCTCGCTCTCACTCTCTCCCTCTCTGTGTCCTCTCTCTCTCGCTTTGTGTCCTTTCTCCCTCTCTCTCTCTCTCTCTCTCCCTCTTTCTTTCCCTCTTTCACACACACACACACACACACACACACACACACACACACACACACACACACACACACACACACACACACACACACACACACACACACACACACACACACACACACACACACACAGTCTATCTCTCTGCTCCAGACATTCATCAACGAGAACCATTTTAAGCATGCTCGGGATTTTTCCAATGCATTGTTTTTAGGGCTTGTGCTAAATCTACATACTCTATGTATCATTGTTATTTCACCTTACCTTACATTGACGTCTGGGTGTGCAATGTATATAAATAAGATCCTGCACTTCATGAATTATGTATGTCACCTTTAATTTACCATCTGTGTTTTTGAAACGTTGTGCTGAAGCTGTCTTTAAGCCCTCATTTGTATGACATTTATTCACATTTAGCTTTGGTTATTTTTCTGAAACCAGTGTTTGTTGTGTTTCATCAATGCATTTTTGTTTGTTTATACACCAATATGGTTCAGGGGTGTGGTCTGAGGGTTTAGGGGTGTGGCCTGAGGGTTCAGGGGCGGAGTCTGAGGGTTCAGCTACACGTTAAGGTAAATTACCAGCAGAGGGCAGCCTGGTTGGTTAAATGGAGAACAGTGCACAGAGAGAGGCTTTGAAAGTCCGCACAGGTACAGTAGCTGTAGCTGAGGATCTTTTTGAAATATTTAAATGCTGGGAGGTTTTTTTATGTGAGATTGATGGAATAGGACCAGTGTAGTAGAGTAGCTATCTCACAGAGTGCTGCTTTGCTCTACGAACAGACGATGCAGGTTACCAGCTTTGGTTGC
This sequence comes from Salvelinus namaycush, assembly GCF_016432855.1. NCBI lineage: Eukaryota > Metazoa > Chordata > Actinopteri > Salmoniformes > Salmonidae > Salvelinus > Salvelinus namaycush. The sequence continues at coordinate 39,945,625 of NC_052308.1, forward strand.
GATATTATTCACACGCTGGTTCTTTCTACAGCAACAATACTTAATTAAACGGTTCCTATTTTGTGTTGAGTGTGTCAATTTTGCAGGTATGAGGTTAACACGATTGTTAACATTTGACAGTGTCACGACTGAGGTGACTTTAGAGCGGTAACCCTTATTTCAGAGGGGCTAACACAAATCCTTCTTCCTGGAGATTGTATCACCCTACTACCCACAATCCCTCATCATAAGCTAGTTTCTTATGTCTGTATGTTTTCCCAAGCCCCTGACCCAAGGACAAGAACAGAGACTGGTTTATTCAAATCAATTCCCAATTCCCTCCCCTGTTCTGCCTGAACAGAACACACATTCTCTCTCTCTCTCTCTCTCTCTCTCTCTCTCTCTCTCTCTCTCTCTCTCTCTCTCTCTCTCTCTCTCTCTCTCTCTCTCTCTCTCTCTCTCTCTCTCTCTCTCTCTCTCTCTCTCTCTCTCTCTCTCTCTCTCTCTCTCTCTCTCTCTCTCTCTCTCTCTCTCTCTCTCTCTCTCTCTCTCTCCCTCCCTCCCTCCCTCCCTCCCTCCCTCCCTCCCTCCCTCCCTCCCTCCCTCCCTCCCTCCCTCTCTCTCTCTCTCTCTCTCTCTCTCTCTCTCTCTCTCTCTCTCTCTCTCTCTCTCTCTCTCTCTCTCTCTCTCTCTCTCTCTCTCTCTCTCTCTCTCTCTCTCTCTCTCTCTCTCTCTCTCTCTCTCTCTCAATTCAAGGGGCTTTATTGGCATGGGAAGTAGATAATATACAAAAGTGAAATAAACAATAAAAATGAACAGTAAGCATTACACTCACAGAAGTTCCAACAGAATAAAGACATTGCAATGTCATATTATGTATATATACAGTGTTGTAACGATGTGCAAATGGTTAAAGTACAAAAGGGAAAATAAATAAACATAAATATGGGTTGTATTTACAATAGTGTTTGTTCTTCACTGGTTGCCCTTTTCTTGTGGCAACAGGTCACACATATTTCTGCTGTGATGGCACACTGGGGTATTTCACCCAGTAGATATGGGAGTTTATCAAATTCGGGTTTGTTTTCAAATTCTTTGTGGATCTGTGTAATCTGAGGGAAATATGTGTCTCTAATTATGGTTCTACATTTGGCAGGAGGTTAGGAAGTGCAGCTCAGTTTCCACCTCATTTTGTGGGCAGTGTGCACATAGCCTGTCTTCTCTTGAGAGCCAGTTCTGCCTACGGCGGCCTTCCTCAATAGCAAGGCCATGCTCACTGAGTCTGTACATAGTCAAAGCTTTCCTTAAGTTTGGGTCAGTCACGGTGGTTAGGTATTCTGCCACTGTACTCTCTGTTTTATTTGGTAAAAAGCCAATTTGACATTTTCTCAGTACATTGTTTTCACTGAGGAAATGTACGAGTCTGCTGTTAATGAAAATGCAGAGGATTTTCCCATGGTTGCTGTTGACGCATATCCCACAGTATTTATTGGGGTCAAATTTGTCTCCACTTTTGTGGATTGTGGTGATCAGTCCTTGGTTCCAATATTGGGGAAGATGCCAGAGCTAAGGATGATGTTAAAGAGTTATAGTACAGCCAATTGGAATTTGTTGTCTGTATATTTTATAATTTCATTGAGGATACCATTAACACCACATGCCTTAATGGGTTGGAGGGTTTTTATTTTGTCCTGTAGTTCATTCAAGGTAATTGGAGAATCCAGTGGGTTCTGGTAGTCTGTAATAGTTTATTCTAAGATTTGTATTTGAGCATGTATATGTTTTTGCTGTTTGTTTTTTGTTATAGAGCCAAAAAGATTGGAGAAGTGGTTTATCCATAAATCTCCATTTTGGATAGATAATTCTTTGTGTTGTTGTTTGTTTAGTGTTTTCCAATTTTACCAGAAGTGGTTAGAGTCTATGGATTCTTCAATTACATTGATTTGATTTCTGACGTGCTGTTCCTTCTTTTTCCGTTGTGTATTTCTTGTTTTAATGATTCACCATAGTGAAGCCATAGACTCAGGTTTTCTGGGTCTCTATGTTTTTGGTTTCTCAATTTCTTTCTTAGGTTTTGCATTCTTCATTAAACCATGTGTTATTGTTGTTCATTTTCTTCAGTTTTCTGTTTGACATTTTTAGATTTGATAGGGAAGCTGAGAGGTCAAATATACTGTTAGGATTTTCTACTGCCAAGTTTACACCTTCACTATTACAGTGGAATGTTTTGTCCAGAAAGTTGTCTAAAAGGGATTGAATTTGCTGTTGCCTAATTGTTTAATGTTAGGTTTCCACACTACATTCCTTCCATCTATAGCATTTCTTAATATTACTCAGTTCCTTTTGCTTTGACGCCCCATGATTGGGTATTGCTCTGTTCAAGTAGACTGTGATTTTGCTGTGATCTGATAAGGGTGTCATTGGGCTGACTGTGAACGCTCTGAGTGGGTTGAGGTCAGTGATAAAGTAGTCTACAGTACTACTGCCAAGAGATGAGCTATAGGTGTACCTACCATAGGAGTCCCCTCGAAGCCTACCATTGACTACGTACATAACCAGCGTGCGACAGAGCTGCAGGAGTTGTGACCCGTTTTTGTTGGTTATGTTGTCGTAGTTGTGCCTAGGGGGGCATATGGGGGAAGGAATGCTGTCACCTCCAGGCAGGTGTTTGTCCCCCTGTGTGCTGAGGGTGTCAGGTTCTTGTCCGGTTCTGGCATTTAGGTCGCCACAGACTAGCACATGTCCCTGGGCCTGGAAATGATTGATTTTCCCCTCCAGGATGGAGAAGCTGTCTTCATTAAAGTATGGGGGTTGTAGTGGGGGGATATAGGCAGCGCAGAGGAGGACATTTTTCTCTGTTAAGATCATTTCCTTTTGAATTTCTAGCCAAATGTAAATTGTTCCTGTTTTGATTAATTTAACCTCTTTGGGCTCAAGGGGCAGTATTGAGTAGCCAGATAAAAGGTGCCCATTTCAAAAAGGCCTCGTACTCAATTCTTGCTCGTACAATATGCATATTCTTATTACTATTGGATAGAAAACACTCTCTAGTTTCTAAAACCGTTTGAATTATATCTGTGGGTGAAACAGAACTCGACTTAGAGCAATTTTCCTATTTGTATGTCAGAATGCAGAATTTTGCTGGCTGTTCTGAGACCTGTGTATTAATTTGCCTGTCCTCTATTGGTTGAGATGCACTGCATACGCCTTCCACTGGGTGTCAGCGAATAGGGAGAGTTGAAATGGAGTTTCTACGTAGGTCCCAAAGGTTATAAATTGCTTGGAACCGAAGTGTCCCATCTTTCCACTCTTCGCTCTGACGCAGGAAGGGTCTTGGCATGTCATTTTAGAAGCTCCCGTATTAGCTCCTAGATATATCCGGCTCTGTTTTTATTCGATATAGGTGTTGAAGACATCGTAATGTTGTTATTTTAAACCGAATTATATCAGTTTATGTCAGTATATTGCGATTTTCGGGTATTTATTTTCGTGACGTTTTAGGAAGTTGGGTATCTCTGGCCCACATGGCTATTGTTTACTGCTAATTGCAACGTTGAAGACGACGTTCTCCAACCTAGCAACGATTCTTTTGGACAAAGGACACATTTCCCAAGATTCTGATGGGAGTTCATCTAAAAGTAAGAACTATTTATGCTGATAATTCATTGTTCTGTTGAAAAATGTCAAATGCATAAGACGCCATTTCCTGCAGTGTAGCCTTGCGTTATCGCAGCCTGTATTGCGCAGTAAGGTTAATTTTAAAAATGTAATTCAGCGATTGCATTAAGAACTAATTTGTCTTTCAATTGCTGTCCAACCTGTATTGTTTTAGTCAAGTTTATGAATAGTATTCGATAAGAAAAGGTGCCTTTACAAGATGGCGCCGGACAGATTGCTTGACGTTATGGACACTATTCTCATTGTCTAAGCACGATTTGTGCCGCTAAATATGCACATTTTCGAACAAACTCTATATGCATTGTGTAATATGATGTTACAGGACTGTCATCTGAAGAATTCTGAGAAGGTTAGTGAAACAATTAATATATTTTGGTGGTTTATACGTTATAGCTATTTTTGCCTTGAATCAATGCTGTTGTTATGTTTGCTATTGTGCTAAGCTAATATAACGCTATATTGTGTTTTCGCTGTAAAACACTTGATAAATCGGAAATATTGTCTGGAATCACAAGATGCCTGTCTTTCAATTGCTGTACACTATGTATTTTTCAGAAATGTTTTATGATGAGTATTTAGTTATTTGGCGTTGGTGTCTGTAATTTTTCTGTCTGCTTTCGGTGCAATTTCTGACTGTAGCTGCAATGTAAACTATGATTTATACCTGAAATATGCACATTTTTCTAACAAAACATATGCTATACAATAAATATGTTATCAGACTGTCATCTGATGAAGTTGTTTCTTGGTTAGTGGCTATTTATATCTTTATTTGGTCGAATTTGTGATAGCTACTGATGTAGTAAAAAACTGATGGAGTAAAAATAGTGGTGTCTTTTGCTAACGTGGTTAGCTAATAGATTTACATATTGTGTCTTCCCTGTAAAACATTTTAAAAATCGGACATGTTGGCTTGATTCACAAGATGTGTACCTTTCATCTGGTGTCTTGGACTTGTTAATGTGTGAAAGTTAAATATTTAAAAAAATATATATTTTGAATTTCGCGCCCTGCACTTTGAGCTGGCTGTTGTCATAAGTGTACCGGTGTCGGGCTTGCACGCCAAACAGGTTTTAATGGAGTGAGTTAGGTATGCTCTATACCAAATTAGCATACCCCCTGAGTCCCTTTCCTGTTTCACACCTGGTAGTTTGGTGGATGGGACTACCGGCTCTTTGTAACCTAGAGGATAACCAGTGGGTCCGTCTTATCTATAGCATGTTTCTTGTAGGATGACAATGTCTGTATTTCTGATTTCTTTGATGAAGTCCAGGTTCCTACTCTTTAGGCCAAAGGCAGATGACCTCTGGCCTTGGATATTCCAAGATGAGATAGTGAAGGCTTCGTGTTCCATAAAGTGTCCAATGTTGTTGGTCGTGTGGTTTGGCCTCAGGCCAGTAAGTGTGAGCAGAGCCTGCTGAGCATCTGCTACATGCCATTGGCTTGGGCTAGTGTAAGAGTGAGGGTTGGGCCTGTTTGCCTGCTCAAAGCCTGGGCGTATGTGTGACTTCCATGTTGAGGCCCTCTTTGCGGGGGTGGGGTGCATGGGGTGGGCAGGAGGGGCATAGGTCTGATCTGAGGGGGCCTAAATGGGGTGTGGGCATGGTTGACTTGGGGGGGTTTTGATTGGTTGGGGTGTGGGTGTGGATGTGGCTGGTTGTGTTGTGGTCTGGATGTAGGTCCTGTCGGCGTGGGTATGTGTAGGTCCGGGGTGGTCCCGCAGGTCCGGGAGAGTGTCTCGCTGGTCTGGGCGGGGTGTCTATTGATAAGTTGCTCCTGTGTGAAATGTTGGGGCTGCGTTTGAGAGCAATGTCCTTTAGGGTCCGGGCGAAGGTGGGCACTGCTGCCTTGTATAGGTGGACCTGGTCATAAAGGCTGTTCAAGTCCAGGGTGGAGTGGTGGGCCAGGTAAACATTTGGTTTTGAGGCACAGTATGGTAGCAGGGTGGAAGTCTTTTCGTGGTAGCAGGGTATATATAACCACTTGTGCATTGGAGAAAGTAGAAGAAGCTTTTTCAATCACTCCCTTGAGTGCTGTGGCCACCCTTTCCTGCTGTGCTCTCAGGTCGTTTGTGACTGTATGTATTATTATGTGGCTGGGTGAACCTAGTCTCGCTCTGTCTCTCTATCTCTGTCTCTCTCTCGGTTTCTCTTTTTCTCTGTCTAATTCTCGCTCTCTCTTTCTCGCTCTCTCTCTGAAAGTAAATACACACACAGCCCATTATGCACGTTACTACATGCATTCAACATTTCTACCAATCACTAGGTGGTGTCTAGGTTGATAATGACAGTTCCACCTCTGTTGTACTTTCCATGACTTACTGGATACATATAATAGGTTATTTTAACCACATATTCCTGAGGCAGCCGATCAGAACTCCTCTCAGCTAGCCCCTGACCAATCAGAACTACTCTTAGCTACCCCGTGCTGTCCTTTATTCTTTCTGTCCTTTTCACGCAGTCTCCCTCATAAAACAGAAAAGAAACACACACAAGTCATGTGTGTCAATATCAAACCATAAATATATGTCCCCTGCATATTCTTCGTGTGTTAGACTCGTTTGACTCAGATGTCAGATGGCTGTTGGTTTTACTCTCTTCAAAAGGGAAGGGCTTAAAGATATTTTTTTTTACAAGAGTCTGCATTCTGCTCCATTTTAATGTGAAATGGAACTGGAAGCACCAAAGATCCTCTCCTCTCCTCTAACCTTGAGCCTCAAGCCTGCTGTCAGCTGTTTTCTAAATATAGCATCCCATCCCGTCCAGGGCCTTGGCTGGTCTTATGTACAGTTATAAAGACAACATTAACTCCTTTCGCTCTCATCTCAATGTTGTGCATTTCAGAACTTAGTGTGAATCATCATCTCTGCTCATCATATCTCTTTTGGGTCATGGAGGTTTGTGGAAACTGGCTGATTTCCACCTCCGCTTCTCCTCTTCTGCCCCCCCTTTCAGTTTTCAGGCTGAAGAGATGGAGAGGGTAGAGGTGGAGGGAGGGAAATGATTCCAGAAAAAGGATCCATTAATAATGCAGTGTGTGGCTGTAGCCCAGCCTCCCAGCCTCCACACAGCTTCAGCCCCCCAGCCTCCACACAGCCCAGCCCAGGCTTCGACACAGCCCAGCCTCTCCACAGCTTAGCCTCCACATAGCGCAGCCTCTCCACAGCTCAGCCTCCCTACAGCCCAGCCTCCCAGCCTCAACACAACCCATCCTAGCCTCCACACAGCCCAGGCTCTCCACGGCCCAGCCTCCACACAGCCCAGTATCTCCACAGCCCAGCCTCCACACAGTCCAGCCTCCCAGCCTCCACACAGTCCAGCCTCCCCACAGCCCAGCCTCCCAGCCTCAACACAACCCATCCCAGCCTTCCAGCCTCCACAAAGCCCAGCCTCTCCACAGCCCAGCCTCCACAAAGCCCAGCCTTCACACAACCCAGCCCAGTCTACTAACCTCCACACAGCCCAGCCCAGCCTCACAGACTTCTTTACTTGTCCTGGATACATGAAAGACATCAGTAGACAGCAGCATTGTCGTGTTGGGCAGTTGTACCACAACATGAGCCACTGCAGAGAGGGAGAGAGAGAGATGAAAAGAGAGAGGGAGAGAGAGAGATGAAAAGAGAGAGAGATGAAGAGAGAGACATATATATATATATATATATATAGAGAGAGAGAGAGAGATGAAGAGAGAGACATGAGGATACCCAACAGACTGTGCTGCAGAAAATCGTCACAGTTGATTGTCGCCCTCTCCTGGTCAAACAGAGAGTCAACAGCTTCCACCCTCATTGCTTGTAATTGTATTTATTATGGATCCAGCAACAGCTACTCTTCCTGGGGTCCGGCAGAAGTAAGGCAGTAATACAATTTTAAGAACATTACAATACATCCATTACAGAATTCACAACACACTAAGTGTGTGCCATCAGGCCCATACTCCACTACCACATATCTACAACACACAATCCATGTGTACGTGTGTGTATAGTGCGTATGTTATCATGTGTGTATGCATCAAATCAAATCAAACTTTATTTGTCACATGTGCCGAATACAACAAGTGTAGACTTTACCGTGAAATACTTACTTACAAGCCCTTAACCAACAGTGCAGTTCAAGAAGAAGAAAATAATAACCAGGTAGACTCAAATAGAAAGTAATAATAAAAAGTAACACAATAAGAATAACAATAACGAGGCTATATACAGGGGGCACCGGTACCGAGTCAGTGTGCAGGGGTACAGGCTAGTTGAGGTAATCTGTACATGTAGGTGGGGGCGAAGTGACTATGCATAGGTAACAAACAAACAGCAAGTAGCAGCAGTGTAGAAGAGGGGGGGGGGGGGGGGGGGTCAATGTAAATTGCCCAGTGGCAATTTGATAAATTGGTCAGCAGTCTTATGGCTTGGGGGTAGAAGCTGTTGAGGAGCCTTTTGGTCCTAGATTTGGCGCTCCAGTACCGCTTGAAGTAGCTAAGAAAACAGTCTATGACTTGGGTGACTGGAGTCTCTGACAATTTTATGGGCTTTCCTCTGACACTACCTATTATATAGGTCTTGGATGGCAGGAAGCTTGTCCCCAGTGATGTACTGGGCCGTTTGCACTACACTCTGTAGCGCCTTACGGTCAGATGCCGAGCAGTTGCCATACCAGGCGGTGATGCAACCAGTCAGGATGCTCTCGATGGTGCAGCTGTAGAACCACTGGGCAGCTCGCGTCTGGGTTTCACTTTGTAGTCCGTAATAGTTTTCAAACCCTGCCACATCCGACGAGCGTCAGAGCCGGTGTAGTAGGATTCAATCTTAATCCTGTATTGACGCTTTGCTTGTTTAAAAGTTTGCGGGATTTCTTATAAGTGTCCGGATTAGTCTCTCGCTCCTTGAAAGCAGCAACTCTAGCCTTTAGCTCGATGCGGATGTTGCCTGTGATCCATGACTTCTGGATGGGATATGTACGTACAGTCACTATGGGGACGACGTCATCGATGCACTTATTGATGAAGCCGGTGACTGAGGTGATATATTCCTCAATGCCATAGGATGAATCCCGGAACATATTCCAGTCTGTGCTAGCAAAACAGTCCTGTAGTGTAGCATACGTGTCATCTGACCATTTCCGTATTGAGCAAGTCACTGGTACTTCCTGGTGTAGTTTTTGCTTGTACGCAGGAATCAGGAAGATAGAATTATGGTCAGATTTGCCAAATGGAGGGTGGGGGGAGAGCTCGTCTTATCAGAGGTAGCGTCTCTGTTCTGCCGGTGCATGGAAAATCCCGCTAGCTCTATATTTTGTCCGTATCTTCGTTCAGCTACGTCTCGTTGAAACATAAGATGTTACAGATTTTAATGTCTCGTTGGTAGGATAATCATAATCGTAGGTCATAATTTTTTGGGGGGAATGATTGCACTTTAGAAAGAAGAATGGAAGGCAGTGGGAGTTTACTCACTCGCCTCCAGATTCTCAGAAGGATGCCCGATCTGCAGTCCCTTTTCCGGCGTCTTTTCTTCACACAAAAGGCATGGATCTGGGCCTGTTTCGGCGAAAGCAGGATGTCCTTTTCGTCGGACTCGTTAAAGGAAAAAGTTTCTTCCAGTCCGCGGTGAGTAATCGCTTTTCTAATAAGTAAAAAAAGAATTACACAAAACGCTAAGAAAATAACAAAATAGCACGATAGATGGGAGAATGTATACCGTCAGCCATGTTCTTCGGCGCCGTCTTAGTATGGCGCCGTGTCTGTGCATGTGTCTTTGCCTATGTTTGTGTTACTTCACAGTCCCCGCTGTTCCATAAGATATATTATTACCTACTTTTTAAATCTGATACTACTGCTTGCATCAGTTACCTGATGTGGAATAGAGTTCCATGTAGTCATGGCTAAATGTAGAACTGTGCGCCTCCCATAGTCTGTTCTGGACTTGGGGACTGTGAAGAGACCTCTGATGCCATGTCTTGTGGGGTATGCATGGGTGTCCGAGCTGTGTGCTAGTATTTTAAACAGACAGCTCGGTACCTTAAGCTTGTCAACACCTCTTACGAAAACAAGTAATGATGATGTCAATCTCTCTTCCACTTTGAGCCATGAGAGATTGACATTCATGTCATTAATGTTAGCTCTCCGAGGACTTTTAAGGGCTAGCCGTGCTGCCCTGTTCTGAGCCAACTGCAATTTTCCCGTCCCTCTTTGTGGAACCTGACCACACTACTAAACAGTAGTCCAGGTGCGACAAAACCAGGGCCGGAAGGACCTGCCTTTTTGATAGTGTTGTTAAGAATGCAGAGCAGCGCTTTATTATGGACATACTTCTCCCCATCTTAGCTACAGTTGTATCAATATGTTTTGACCATGGCAGTTTACAATCCAGTGTCACGCTTCTTCTAAAGTTGAACCCAGAAGCAGACCAGGACAAGGAGAGTAAGACGAAGGTGAGTATTTATTTACAAGTTTGAATGTAGTGATAGAAAAATCCAAGTGGCGGAGCGGGCAGCGGAGGTGAGTTGATGGGATTGAATAGGCAGATCCAATGAAGTAACTGAAGTCACCGACGACCAGGTAGGGATGAGATGAGTGTTCCGGGTGAATGACTGTAGACAGAAAAAACAGAGGTGAGTTCAAGGCAAGCAAGACGTACAAAACAACAAAACAAACTCTATCAAACTGGAGGCTGATACACTGGCACAACATACTGTTCATGGCTAACGATCCGGCAGGGAATGGATGTCAGGTCAGAGCTTATGAAGTGGAGGGGTGATGATCAGGACCAGGTGTGCAGATAGCTGATGGGATACAGGTGCGGTTAATCAGAGATCTCCCAACCAGCTACGTCGCCCGGCAACCAGACAGGGTGCGTTCCAGGACACCGGAAAAAACACTCCAGGACAGAACACAGGCAAAAACAGACTCAGGAAGCGGGATTCGTGACATCCAGGGTAACTCCAAGCAGTTTAGTCAGCTCAACTTGCTCAATTTCCACATTATTCATTACGAGATGTAGTTGAGGTTTAGGGTTTAGTGAATGATTTGTCCCAAATACAATGTTTTAAGTTTTGGAAATATTTAGGACTAAGTTATTCCTTGCAAACCATTCCGAAACTAACTGCAGCTCTTTATTAAGTTTTGCAGTCATTTCAGTCCCTGTAGTAGCTGACGTATAGTGCTGAGTCATCCACATACATAGACACACTGGCCTTACTCAAAGCCAGTGGCATGTTGTTAGTAAAGATTGAAAAAACCAATGGGCCTAAAGAGCTACCCTGGGGAAATCCTGCTTCTACCTGGATTATGTTTTAGAGGCTTAAACAAGTATCTTTATCCACATTATACCAGGGGGTGTAAAGCCCTAACACATCAGTTTTTCCAGCAGCAGACTATGATCGATAATGTCAAAAGCTGCACTGAAGTCTAACAAGACAGCCCCCATAATCATTTTATCATCAATTTCTCTCAGCCAATCATCAGCAATTTGTGTAAGTGCTGTGCTTGTTGAGTGTCCTTCTCTATATGCGTTCTGAAAGTCTGTTGTCAATTTGTTTACTATGAAATAGCATTGTATCTGGTCAAACACCATTTTTTCTAGAAGTTTACTAAGAGTTAGTAACAGGCTGATTGGTCAGCTATTTGAGCCAGTAAAGGGGGCTTTACAATTCTTGGGTAGCGGAATGACTTTAGCTTCCCTCCAGGCCTGAGGGCACACACTTTCTAGTAGGCTTAAATTGAAGATGTGGCAAATAGGAATGGCAATATCGTCCACTATTATCCTCAGTAATTTTCCATCCAGATTGTCAGACCCCGGTGGCTTGTCTTTAATAATGATTGATAACAACAAAAAATGTCACCTCTTCCACACTGACTTTACAGAATTCAGAAGTACAATTCTTGTCTTTCATAATTTGGTCAGATATACTTGGATGTGTAGTGTCAGCGTTTGTTGCTGGCATGTCATGCCTAAGTTTGTTTATCTTGCCAATGAAAAAGTAATTGAAGTAGTTGGCAATATCAGTGGGTTTTGTGATAAATGATCCATCTGATTCAATGAATGATGGAGCTTTTTTCCCCAGTGGTGCTCCAAAGCTTTTTACTATTATTCTTTATATAATTTATCTTTGTTTCATAGTATAGGTTTTTTTCCATTTTATTTAGCTTAGTCAAATGATTTCTTAATTTGCTGTACGTTTGCCAATCAGTTGGGCTGCCAGACTTATTTGCCATACCTTTTGCCTCATACCTCTCAACAATACATTTATTTAATTCCTCATCAATCCAAGGGGATTTAACAGTTGTTACAGTCATTTTATTAATGGGTGCGTGCTTATTAGTAACTGGACTAAGCAATTTCATAAATGTGTTGTCACGAATCCTGCCGAAGATGGTGCCTCTTCTTGTTCGGGCGGCGCTTGGCGGTCGTCGTCGCCGGCCTACTAGCTGCCACCGATCCCCTTTTCTGTTTCATTTAGTGTTGTCTGATTAGTTGCACCTGTTTCTTGTTTAGGTTTTGGGCTATTTAAATCCGGTAGGCCCGCCGGGTTTTGTGAGGGATTGTTTTTCTGTTATTTGGTGTGTGTGATTTCTGTGGATGTTATTTTTTCCCGAACCGTTTCGTCCTGTTGTTTTGGACTGGGTCCTTTTGCGCCCGTGTGTGTGGCGTTGACCGACACTGTTGCTTTGGGAATAAACTATCCACGTATCTACTACCCTGCTCTCTGCGCCTGACTCCTCCACCCACTACGTCTAGAAGTACATGACATGTGTCAAGTGCAGCATCTGGTGGCTCCTCATTACACACCACAGACCAGCAAATATTCTTTACATCATCAACATATGAATCACTACAAAACGTATTGTATGACCTTTTATACGCTATATTAGGCCCAGCCTTTGGAACTTTGGTTTTCTTAGATATGGCTATTATACTGTGATCACTACATCCTATGGATTTGGATACTGCTTTAAGGCAAATTTCTGCAGCATTAGTAAAGATGTGATCAATACATATTGATGATTTCATTCCTGTGCTGTTTGTAAATACCTTGGTAGGTTGACTGACAACCTGAGCTAGGCTGCAGACACTGGTTACAGTTTGAAGTTTTTTCTTGAGTGGGCAGCTTGATGATAGCCAGTCAATATTTATATCACCCAGAAAATATACTTCTCTGTTGATATCACATACATTATCAAGCATTTCACACATATTATCCAGATACTGACTGTTAGTACTTGGTGGTCTATAGCAGCTTCCCACAAGAATGTGCTTTAGGTGAGGCAGATGAACCTGTAGCCATATTACTTCAACAGTATTAAACATTAGATTGTCTCTAAGCTTTACAGGAATGTGGTTCTTTATATAGACAGCAACACCGCCCCCGTTGGCATTTCTGTATTTTCGGTAAATGTTATAACCATGTGTTGCTACCACTGTATAATCAAAGGTATTATCTAAGTGAGTTTCAGAGATAGTCAGAATATGAATGTCATCTGTTACATGCAAGTTATTGACTTCATGGACCTTGCTTCTCAGGCTGCATATGTTAATATGGGCTATTTTTAGCACTTTTCTGGGTTGCTTGATTGTTTTCAATGCTTTACTGGGAAGCTTATCAGAAGTAGACTTGATAGTGCAGCGTGAGCTGCACAAAGTGGTCTTCCTACAAAGGCACACCGCCTCAGTGCTAACAGTGTAACTCTGGTTCATACGCTCATGATTACTGCATCCAATAGCTGTAAGATTAACAGAGGTATGCAGGGGAATTAGGGGGACATAAATTAGGTTACTTACATTGTGTCTGCCAACGCCCCTAGGATAATGTACATTTGATGCAGCATTATGACAACCCATTGTCACAATGGTAGGGATTAACTGAGCTGGTCTTGGGTCATTTAAGTCATTGTGTCAGAGTCGTGTGTATAGGTGGCAGGGAAGTCCGGCTCAGGAGAATCAAACTTAGTGGAATGGAGTTGTTTAATAACTTGAAAACAAACATAACTCCAAAACCATTAATACAATAAAACAAAGTGGGTATGAGGACGCGTCGCGCACCAATACAAACAACACGAATACTGAACAACAAACAATCTCTGACAAAGACATGAGGGGAAACAGAGGGTTAAATACACAACAGGTAATGAATGGGATTGAAACCAGGTGTGTAGGAAGACAAGACAAAACCAATGGAAAATGAAAAATGGATCAATGATGGCTAGAAGACCGGTGACGTCGACCGCCGAGCACCGCCCGAACAAGGAGAGGCATCGACTTCGGCAGAAGTCGTGACACATTGTTTCAACGCAGCCTTGAAATGTGTGGACAGAGTCCAGGAGCCAAGAAGGGCAATAGGGAGCACATTATCACAAAACATTATCCTAAACATAACCCATCAATTTAGTCAATAGGCCTACCGTTGCTGTTTAATATGAGTGTTTTAGCATGGAATATCCTTATATTTGTACATGACTTATAGTGTTTGAATTACAAATCACTTAATTAAGGCCTAATATATGGCTAATAAGACATTATACAGATCTTATCAGCTACTTATATACATACTTATAAACTACAAATTAGTGGCTAATATGTGTACCTTTAAATAAAGTGTCACCGTGCACTTTCGTACACATGAAAAGGAGAGCCTATTAATTGCAGGGCTCATGTCTGGCATGGGGTGGTCCAAGGCCCAGAGATTGGCCTCAGAAGGGTGGTGGATAAAAAAGGTTGGGAACCCATTGCTTCCACGGGCCTTAATGAGGTAGAGTAAAGTCCCATTTCGGATATTACTCCAACCAGAACCCTTAACTTTGAACGTACAGAATACTTGGGAGAAGAAGACAACCCAGCAAACCAAAATTGGTTCTGTGAAGGTTCCCAGAACATTCGTTAGGTCACGGCAAATGCTTTCATAGAACAAAACAATTCCAGCCGTAATGATAGTTGTATCTCCATCTCTACATGCAAAGACTCAATCATGAACACTCTTACTGACACTTGTGGCTGCTTCGCGGGATGTATTGTTGTCTCTACCTTTTGCCCTTTGTGCTGTTGTCTGTGCCTAACAATGTTTGTTTTCCAACATCCTCAGGACATGGATAGACTTCCAATTTCGACATCAATCTTAAACGACCTGGCTGCTCTCTGTTCCTCCTGCTGTAAGGTGGGTTTCACAACATGTTTTTAGAGAAAATCCTTTATTCTCCAAATCCAACCGTTGGACCCATTATCAAATCATCCACACATGGCTATTAATAGGACAGGAGCTGAGCAGCCTCATCAGGGAGTTAGGCTGGCTGGCGAGAGGAGTCCCTCACACTACCTAGCCAACCTGTTGCTGTTATCAAAGACAAGGCAGCCGTAAGGATTTGTCAAGACCAAGACCAGCACAGTCATATTCATGACACTTTATCTGCACTACAAAGTGCAACATGAACAAAAATATAAACGCAGCAATCGTGAATTTCAAAGATATTTCTGAGTTATAGTTAATATAAGGAAATCAGTCAATTCAAATTAAGTAATTCGGCCCTGATCTATTGATTTCACATGACTGGGAATACAGATATGCATCTGTTGGTCACAGGAATCTTTAAAAAAAGTTAGGGCGTGGATCAGAAAACCAGTCAGTACCTGGTGTGATCACCATTTGCCTCATGCAACGCGACACATCTCCATCTAAAATATAGTTTATCAGGCTGTTGATTGTGGCCTGTGGAATGTTGTCCCACTCCTCTTCAATGGCTGTGTGAAGATGCTGGATATTGGCAGGAACTGGAACACGCTGTCATACACGTCGACCCAGAGCATCCCAAACATGCTCAATGGGTTACATGTCTGGTGAGTATGCAGGCCATGGAAGAACTGGGACATTTTCAGCTTCCAGGAATTGTGTACATATCCTTGCGACATGGGTCTGTTCACAATGTTGACATCAGCTGGTTGGACGTGCTGCCAAATTCTCTAAAATGACGTTGGAGGCGCTTATGGTATAGAAATTAACATTCATTTATCTGGCACCAGCTCTGGTGGACATTCCTGCAGTCAGCATTCCAATTGCACACTCCCTCAAAACTTGAGACATCTGTTGCATAGTGTTGTGTGGCCTTTTATTGTCCCCACTACAAGGTGCACATGTGTACTGATCATGCTGTTTAATCAGTTTGATGGCTGAGAGGTAGTTTCCTGTGTGTCTACATACTTGACCAGGTGGTATGGTAATGGAGTGAACACCCAGGCTAATCATCCTGGCAGATGGCCTCCGCTTGTTTGTTGACCTGGATGGTGTGTGTGTGTGTGTGTTCACTACTCCAAAAGGAGGTATCTGACAGAGCCAATGCTGCTCCATCTCTTCTCTGCCTCTGGCTCACCTGACTCCCTCCTAAAGTGGGCTCATCCCTCGGTGGTTAATAGTCATGACCTGGTCCTGGACAGTCATCAGTGATAATCAACGCAATAATATCAAACAAAAGGAGCTGTTGAAAAGGGTCACAGGTGTGTTTGTACAGTAGGTGCCTGTATTAAACAAATTATTGGACTCTCATTGAACTGTGAATGTATTGGTGGGGGCTGTTTCCATGGTTTCATCACAGCAGGTCAGACACCCCACTCCAACTCTCTAATCCCATGTCATAATGTCATGATGTCCCACTGGATGGCCAATCTTTGACATGACTGGCAAAGACTTGGGAATAAATGTATTTATTGGGTCGACTTTAACAGTACAAAATGTACATCTCATAACTTTTAAAGATATTCCTCTGGGTACTTTTGTATACTTTTAGCCAGTAGTTCTAGTTCTTTTATGGAATGGTCTGCCTACCCATGTGAGAGACGCAGACTCGGTCTCAACCTTTAAGTCTTTACTGAAGACTCATCTCTTCAGTGGGTCAAATGATTGAGTGTAGTCTGGCCCAGGAGTGTGAAGGTGAACGGAAAGGCTCTGGAGCAGCGAACCGCCCTTGCTGTCTCTGCCTGGCCGGTTCCCCTCTCTCCACTGGGATTCTCTGCCTCTAACCCTATTACAGGGGCTGAGTCACTGGCTTACTGGTGCTCTTTCATGCCGTCCCTAGGAGGGGTGCGACACTTGAGTGGGTTGAGTCACTGACGTGATCTTCCTGTCTGGGTTGGCGCCCCCCCTTGGGTTGTGCCGTGGCGGAGATCTTTGTGGGCTATACTTGGCCTTGTCTCAGGATGGTAAGTTGGTGGTTGAAGATATCCCTCTAGTGGTGTGGGGGCTGTGCTTTAGCAAACTGGGTGGGGTTATAACCTTCCTGTTTGGCCCTGTCCGGGGGTATCATCGGATGGGGCCACATTACATTTACATTTACATTTAAGTCATTTAGCAGACGCTCTTATCCAGAGCGACTTACAAATTGGTGCATTCACCTTATGATATCCAGTGGAACAGCCACTTTACAATAGTGCATCTAAATCTTTTAAGGGGGGGGGGGGGGGGGGGGGGGGGGGGTTAGAAGGATTACTTTATCCTATCCTAGGTATTCCTTAAAGAGGTGGGGTTTCAGGTGTCTCCGGAAGGTGGTGATTGACTCCGCTGTCCTGGCGTCGTGAGGGAGTTTGTTCCACCATTGGGGTGCCAGAGCAGCGAACAGTTTTGACTGGGCTGAGCGGGAACTGTACTTCCTCAGAGGTACGGAGGCGATCAGGCCAGAGGTGGATGAACGCAGTGCCCTTGTTTGGGTGTAGGGCCTGATCAGAGCCTGAAGGTACGGAGGTGCCGTTCCCCTCACAGCTCCGTAAGCAAGCACCATGGTCTTGTAGCGGATGCGAGCTTCAACTGGAAGCCAGTGGAGAGAGCGGAGGAGCGGGGTGACGTGAGAGAACTTGGGAAGGTTGAACACCAGACGGGCTGCGGCGTTCTGGATGAGTTGTAGGGGTTTAATGGCACAGGCAGGGAGCCCAGCCAACAGCGAGTTGCAGTAATCCAGACGGGAGATGACAAGTGCCTGGATTAGGACCTGCGCCGCTTCCTGTGTGAGGCAGGGTCGTACTCTGCGAATGTTGTAGAGCATGAACCTACAGGAACGGGTCACCGCCTTGATGTTGGTTGAGAACGACAGGGTGTTGTCCAGGATCACGCCAAGGTTCTTAGCGCTCTGGGAGGAGGACACAATGGAGTTGTCAACCGTGATGGCGAGATCATGGAACGGGCAGTCCTTCCCCGGGAGGAAGAGCAGCTCCGTCTTGCCGAGGTTCAGCTTGAGGTGGTGATCCATCATCCACACTGATATGTCTGCCAGACATGCAGAGATGCGATTCGCCACCTACAAGGGGGAAAGGAGAAGATTAATTGTGTGTCGTCTGCATAGCAATGATAGGAGAGACCATGTGAGGTTATGACAGAGCCAAGTGACTTGGTGTATAGCGAGAATAGGAGAGGGCCTAGAACAGAGCCCTGGGGGACACCAGTGGTGAGAGCACGTGGTGAGGAGACAGATTCTCGCCACGCCACCTGGTAGGAGCGACCTGTCAGGTAGGACGCAATCCAAGCGTGGGCCGCGCCGGAGATGCCCAACTCGGAGAGGGTGGAGAGGAGGATCTGATGGTTCACAGTATCAAAGGCAGCCGATAGGTCTAGAAGGATGAGAGCAGAGGAGAGAGAGTTAGCTTTAGCAGTGCGGAGCGCCTCCGTGACACAGAGAAGAGCAGTCTCAGTTGAATGACTAGTCTTGAAACCTGACTGATTTGGATCAAGAAGGTCATTCTGAGAGAGATAGCAGGAGAGCTGGCCAAGGACGGCACGTTCAAGAGTTTTGGAGAGAAAAGAAAGAAGGGATACTGGTCTGTAGTTGTTGACATCGGAGGGATCGAGTGTAGGTTTTTTCAGAAGGGGTGCAACTCTCGCTCTCTTGAAGACGGAAGGGACGTAGCCAGTGGTCAGGGATGAGTTGATGAGCGAGGTGAGGTAAGGGAGAAGGTCTCCGGAAATGGTCTGGAGAAGAGAGGAGGGGATAGGGTCAAGCGGGCAGGTTGTTGGGCGGCCGGCCGTCACAAGACGCGAGATTTCATCTGGGGAGAGAGGGGAGAAAGAGGTCAAAGCACAGGGTAGGGCAGTGTGAGCAGAACCAGCGGTGTCGTTTGACTTAGCAAACGAGGATCGGATGTCGTCAACCTTCTTTTCAAAATGGTTGACGAAGTCATCCGCAGAGAGGGAGGAGGGGGGGGAGGATTCAGGAGGGAGGAGAAGGTGGCAAAGAGCTTCCTAGGGTTAGAGGCAGATGCTTGGAATTTAGAGTGGTAGAAAGTGGCTTTAGCAGCAGAGACAGAAGAGGAAAATGTAGAGAGGAGGGAGTGAAAGGATGCCAGGTCCGCAGGGAGGCGAGTTCTCCTCCATTTCCGCTCGGCTGCCCGGAGCCACAGTGTCTCCTGACCCCTCCTGTCTCAGCCTCCAGTATTTATGCTGCAGTAGTTTGTGTCGGGGGGCTAGGGTCAGTTTGTTATATCTGGAGTACTTCTCCTGTCTTATCCGGTGTCCTGTGTGAATTTAAGTATGCTCTCTCTAATTCTCTCTTTCTCTCTTTCTTTCTTTCTCTCTCTCGGAGGACCTGAGCCCTAGGACCATGCCTCAGGACGACCTGGCATGATGACTCCTTGCTGTCCCCAGTCCACCTGGCCGTGCTGCTGCTCCAGTTTCAACTGTTCTGCCTGTGGCTATGGAACCCTGACCTGTTTACCGGACAGACCTGTCCCAGACCTGCTGTTTTCAACACTCTAGAGACCGCAGGAGCAGTAGAGATACTCTTAATGATCGGCTATGAAAAGCCAACTGACATTTACTCCTGAGGTGCTGACTTGCTGCACCCTCGACAACTACTGTGATTATTATTATTTGACCATGCTGGTCATTTATGAACATTTGAACATCTTGGCTATGTTCTGTTATAATCTCCACCCGGCACAGCCAGAAGAGGACTGGCCAGCCCTCATAGCCTGGTTCCTCTCTAGGTTTCTTCCTAGGTTTTGGCCTTTCTAGGGAGTTTTTCCTAGCCACCGTGCTTCTACACCTGCATTGCTTGCTGTTTGGGGTTTTAGGCTGGGTTTCTGTACAGCACTTTGAGATATCAGCTGATGTACGAAGGGCTATATAAATATATTTGATTTGATTTGATTTCTGAAAGTAGCACCCATGAGCCAAAAGTGGTCTCCAAAAATGGTGTACTACTGTATGTCACAAATGTGCAGATATGTGCACCACTTCATTGCTCTTTCTCTTTGCTGTGTGTGCATCTTCCTAGCTGTCACTCAAATGGTGAGTGGCTGAAGCTCATTGGCTGACACTCAGATTGTTGTGGGGCTCGCCCACATGGGGTAATATGTAGGGAAAATGGCGCTGCACAGCTTTAAGAAAACAGTCGCTTTCAAAATAGGAATTTTATGGCTAATTGAGGTAAGACAGGAATTAATCTCATAGATTATGCATGTACAGACTACACATCCAGCCCAAAGTGGGAGGTTTAAAAAATACTTACTAGTCGCCTAAGTACCGGCGCATGTCTTTAAGTAGCAGAGATAGTGTGTGTGTGTGTGTCCCAATCACTGTTCAGAGCCAGTAATTAAATCATAAAGAACACTCCCTAGGACAGGCTCGTTAATCAAACCACAAGCTCCATCCCTCTGCTTTTATTCTTCAGGTCTGTTTCACTCATAATTTCTCCAAAAGGCTCTGCGAAAGCCACAAAACTCAATATTCTCATTATGTCAAAGACAGACGGAGAGTGGAAAGAGCAAAGGGGAAAAATATTGTTTGTTTGTTCTTGTTTTCAAAGCCTCTTAAGTAGCCTCACACTGGCTTTAACTAGCACAACCGGAAAAATGTCCAAAAGCAAAGCTTCCCTTAATTAACAAAATTCTATGAACTTTCATATCCCAACAGGATTCTTCTTTGGAGTGTGTGTGCTCTTCTTTGATTGACTTTGAATCTTCCCTTGAGAAAGGGACAGGTCATTGATGAGATTGTGTATCCTGGCTTTGAAAGGCAATGTGGTTCTGTAGAGATGGAAGGTTTCTGATTGTGAGCCTGTTCACTTTAATTAGCGTGTCACTGTGAATAAAACAAATCTATATTCATTAGGGCCAGAGTGGTGTGTGTGTGTTCATCAAGGCCAGAGTGGTAAAAACTCAGCACAGGATCTAATAGGACACATCATTAGATCACCTACTTCACCGCAACTTGACCCATATGGAAAATAATAATGAAAATCAAATAAGAATTTTGTAGGGCAGAAGAAGATTATTTGTACAAAAATCGAATTACTCTAATAAGGATCTGGTAAGATTTTGTATGTTTTGCCTTATACGCTGAGTGTACAAAACATTACCAACAGCTTCTTAAAATTGAGTTGCACTCCCCCTTTTGCCCTCAGAACAGCCTCAATTTGTCAGGGCATGGACTCTGCAAGGTGTCGAAAGCGTTCCACAGGGATGCTGGCCATATTGACTCCACTGCTTCACACAGTTGTCTCAAGTTGGCTGGATGTCCTTTGGGTGGTGGACCATTCTTGGTAGACACGGGAAACTATTGAGAGTGAAAAATCCAGCAGCGTTGCAGTTCTTGACACACTTAAATTGGTGCCCCTGGCACCTACTACCATGCCCTGTTCAAAGATACTTAAATCTTTTGTCTTGCCCATTCACCCTCTGAATGGCACACATACATAATCCATGTCTCAATTGTCTCAAGGCTTAAAAATCTGCAGTGGGCTAAATCAGGGCCACACAGATTGATTCTTGGTAGTCTTAAACAAATCTACTTTAAAACTAAAGTATACACCTCACACACATGGTTAGGGGCTTTAAAAATTACATCTATGTGCTTCTACACATGCATTGCTTGCTGTTTGTAGTGTTAGGCTGTGTTTCTGTACAGCACTTTGAGATATCAGCTGATGTAAGAAGGGCTTTATAAATACATTTGATATGATTTGGTGTCAGATGTAGAGTTGAAATGTATTACATTTTTGAGTTTGCATCCTAGTATTACACTTTATATAAATCACAGAAGACTGAAATATAACAAATCTGTTGACATTGAAACACTGGATTTTTTGTCCGTTTTTATTAATGATGAAATTATGAAAAATATGAATAACATTCCACCCATGAGGCCAAAGAAGGAGCTTTAAAGTCATTGACTGCAGGAAAGGGCTACCCTGTCTCCTCCCCTTCATCTACACTGATTGAAGTGGATTTAACAAGTGACATCAATAAGGGATCATAGCTTTCACCTGGATTCACCTGGTCAGTCTATGTCATGGAAAGAGCAGGTGTTCCTAATGTTTTGTACACCCACTGTATGTCTGGTGTATTTGTATATGTCTTGACTTATATGCCTCATATGACGTACACAATTGAATACATTATTGTGGTGAGTTACCTACAAAGATATGGTATGACATATTTGAGACAAAATATATTAATTATATGAGTCATCTTCTATGATATTATAAGAAAAGTGTATGTTCTGAGAATGTAACCTCTACAAAATAAATGCTTTCCTTATAGGTTTCACATTCTTTTAGGGTTAGGATTAAGTCAACATATACAAAACCATGACAATTACTATGTTTATATATTTTAATATATGTGTTTCTGTGGTTAAGGCTAAGCAGTACCTCCTACTGGCACCCCCAGAAATGTTCCATAGGGGTACCAGATGGGGCCACTGAAAATCTTGGGGTGGCACACCAAAACCAAAAGCCATAACTGAATTTCAGGAATTCTATTATGCTGTTGTAGTATATAGGCTAGTTGAAAACTATGTCAATATGAAAGTTAAGGAATCACATACTGATATACTTTGGTGTCTTATTTTACAGTGAATGTGACTAATTATCTGATGTGTATAGACTAATACCGGTACAGTTAATGTTTTGAGTTCCACAACAATCCTGTTTTAATGTGTTATGTATCTGTATATACATGTGTTAGGCAATCCATTGTTCTTCAAATAGGCTAGTTGTCCTTTTGCTTAAAAAGACAAATATACAGCTTTAATTTGAAGGAGTACATTGATTGTAAGGAACAAAACATTTGCTGGGAACAAGCCTACTCAAGTTTAAAAACACCACACATAGGCCTCCAATTATTTTCAATACAGCTTCATTCGGCTGTTGTTGTGTCTTTTTGTAAACAAAAATATTATATTATATATGTCCAAAAATGGCAAGGGTCACAGTATTGCCCCAAATCTCATTAAAGAGAGAGCTCTCTCTATAACTGTTCAATGTGTCAACAAGAAAATCAACAAGGGTAACAGCCGTGCCCAAATTGAGTTTTGGGGACTGTAAAAAATCGGCCATGTTTTATCTCACCAAAAACATTGGTGAATGTTACGAGGCCAACAAACTTTAGATCTATTTGGGCTAATAGACCTCTTGCCTCTACAGCTCTGTCCCCATTTCTCTCTTCAGATATTTCTTTCAGTAGACGTATGATGGCTGGCAGTCTGTCCCTCACTGTCTTGCAAGCATTGTACCTCCATGCCCACCATGTCTCTATCAGCCTTTGTAACTCTCTCGGGACCACCGGAAACATCTCCCTCTGTACCCCTAGCCAACTTTGGTGCACATATGACCCTGACACAAAGACATACAGTTTCTGCAAAAGAGAAAAGAAACAATAGGCATCAGGGATGCATTTCATACTGTCAACTAATACTACATTTAAGCAATGTGCATTTCAGTGAACATAAAAAGCTAATGGGGCCTCTGATTTAATGCGTGCTTGCACACCTGTGTTCATTCCACTCACGACAGAGGCACCATCATATGCTTGCCCTACTAGGTGGTTTCTGTAGTCAAGGCCATACTTTTGTAGTATTTGTAAAAAGAAATTGTGAAATTGCTGCAGCATCCAGGCGCTCTGCTGCTTCAAAGGTGAGGAAACTTTCACATACTGACCCATTGTAATAGTATCGAATCACAAAGGACATCTGTTCCTTCTTGCTAATGTCTTTGTTCTCGTCGACCGTAATGCCGAAAGCCTCACTTTGTGCAACTTCACTAGTTATGCGGACCATTTCAGCCAAATGGTCAATTATTTGGTTTTGTGTTCTATGGCCAAGGTAGCATTTCGCTACACTCGCATTAACATCTGCTAACCATGTGTAACCCTGTGTATGTGACAAATAAAATTGGATTTGATTTGCTGCATTTCTTTGACTTGTCATTTTTCTTTTGACTGTGTGATCATGCTTGGCTAGCAGTTCCATAATAGAGAGGAAATTTCCTTTATTCTGACCTTCCGTTTCTTTATGTGCTCTCTGTGCAACGTTTTGCGTAGCTGTGAGGAGCAGGGTTTCTCCAACAGCTTTAATGTACTCTCTATTTCCCCTCACTAATTTAATATATTCTGCATTTAAGGATTCTGAGAGAGAGCATTTGCTTGCATTCGACTTTTCATATTCTGCCCATGCTAACATAGCATTAGTATCTGATTCTGATTTGGCATGGCCTACAAATCCCCCATCTTTGTAAGTTGCTTTATTCAAATTTAATTTATAATAACCCTTCAGATGTAAACACTGAATCACCTGAGGAGGGGAGACTGAAGTGCCGGCAGGCATAGCAGTGGGCAAAGTCTTTACTCTGAGAGTACTCCAGCCATTTATGCGTACTGTACCACTCTTTCATGAAGCTCCGTCTTCTATTCCCCTGAAGGGTCCGAGGGAAAAACTTCAGATGTGGCTGTTTGGGCCCCTCTGCTCTTGACTGGCATATATCTAGGATGAAACAAGAGGCAAAATCCGTTATTCGGATTTTAAAATAATAATAACAATAATAATAATAATAATAGCATGAGTAGCTAGCCACTCTCCATAGTAATTACCGATTACATTTGTAATATTTGCCTATAGACAATTCAATTCAGACTATTCAAACTCAACTACCAATGAACATGAATCAGAAGGCTTTATGTGATTATGTAATGACTCATAACTCAATGTAGACAGCTATAACCATACATTTATCCAGATAACGTTAGTTTCTAGCCATTCATATCATTATCCGGGGCACTGTCAAACTGTCATTTCTTCACCTGTTGGTCCAGGAACGGGTTGAATAGCTCTAGCTGAGTCCTGCCTCGCTTGGTTGTCAACCTCTGTGACTGTTGTTGCTGCCTGTTCCGCACTTTCGTGCCATGTTGCTGTCTGTTGTTCTTCACTGTGCTCTGTCATTGATGCTGCCTGGGCCTGTTCATCGCTGTCATGTTCTGCCTCTGTTCTGTCATGCTCTCTCACTGCCTCTGCCTGTTCATTGGCTTCGACTGCATCCTCACAAACGTTAACCCTCTGCTGCTGCTCCCCTGTCGGCTGCGTCTCCCCTGTACTACTTTTCTTCTTAAAGCAAGGAGATATCCGTGGACTTTCTCTTCATTGCCTGCAAATTGACATAGCTACAGTGACTAATCGTAGCTAGTAAGCTAACGCTATACCAGCCCATAACGTCAGCTAGCTAGATGCTCTGGCAGTCCTAAATTCATCAAGTGGTTTGAAAATTGTTCTAGAAAGCTACGATAACTAACTATGCTGCAGAGTAACCTTAAGGCATAAACAAGCTAGCTAAGTCCCCCCCAATACCTAATTTAGCTATCTAACTTTGCTAGCTTGTTAACTAACGTAAGCCAGCTAGCTAGATAGGTAATTCGACACCGTCAAAAAACGAACAGTTTGCTGAATACATCATTTTTTAAAACTATAAGTAGTAATGTATGAATTACTTACCCGTTAGCAGTCTGGTGGTCTCAACTCAACTCTGCAGGCAGCTGCCAGCTAAGCTAGCTTCCGATGATGCCACCAGAGACATGAGGCTGAGCTCAGCAGCAGCAGGCCGGGGGAGGGGTGACAGGGGTTGGAGTGTGACGTAATGACGGGCGGTCAAAAGCAGCTGGCTGGCTATGCATTTGTTATTTTCTTTCAGATGAACTGTTATGAAAAATATACATTATTGATTTAAATGAATAGTACCTAATGCAAAATATCAGATAGAAGCATGTTATGCATACTCAAAAGCATATTATGCGTATGCGACTCGCGAGGCCAGTGGCCCCCCCTGACCACCCCTTGGCAGCGCCACTGCCACCTGGACAGTTGATATAGCTATGCATCTGGTCTCTCATCCAGGGTTTTAAATAAAGCCCTGCTTAGCTTTGTTTTTCTCACTGACTACTACCAATTTGCTATCATGACAATGATTGTTGAGAAATCTGAAAGCAGATTCACTGCTGCTATCAAAGTCATTCCTAAATCCTCCTTCTCCTCTTCTCTCCTCCTCCTGTCCCTCTCTCTCCTCTTCCTGTCCTCCTCTCAATTCCTCCTCCTCTTCCCCCCTACCGCTCCTCCAGTCCACCTCCTCTCCTCCACCCCTTCTTCTGCTTTTCCCTTACTCCTCCTGATCCCGCTCCTCCTTCCAGCGGACTTCGCTTATTTTTTTCAACATGTCACATTGTATGTTTCAATGACATCAGACAGTGGTACGTAAGTGCTTTGACATGTGTATGTCCCATGTACATGAGACCTTAGAAGGCATACCTTAAATGTCTCTTTTATGTTTTTTATATAATACATGCAACATTTCTATTACGCCTAAATGTTAACCACCCATATAATTTAGATATTACGGAATATTCTATGAATCTTGTTAAGTGTATTTGCTGCCATATGTATTACTTACAAGTAACAGGTAGAACATACACAAATTCTTCTATATCTTTTCCATATTGGGAAACCATTTTGAAATGTATTCCATCATCTTTCATTTGAACAACTCTCCTCCAATGGCCAATTTGGTTGAAAAGGATGGATGAGAAGATTTTGGTTTAGCTGTGCAGTGGTTGTTTTCGGAATATGAGAAATCCATTGTGTTGACAACATATGGTGAAGTCAACAATTACACAAGTTCTTCCATATCAAATCAACATGTTTTCAACCACAATGCTCAAAATCATATGAAAATATGTTAAGCTCAGCTCAGAGATCTGGAATCAAATCTTCTCTCTGTCCATAACTTCAACTTTGTGCATGGTCCATAATACGACACTAATTGAAGTATTTTTGATCTACTTCAGCTCATGTAAATTCCAGATAGACAGGGATAACATGAGATGCAAATTGGTGTCGGTTGAACACCAAGGCAATCGTTTGTTTTAATGTGTGTGTGCATGTGCGTATAGAGGTAGAGAGTTTGTGTGTGTATAAAGGGAACTAATTCTAGGCTTAATAAGAGTTGTGTCTTATTTTATGCCAGCACACTGTAATTCTAAAATGGAGCGTTACTCCCTGTGTGTGAGTACACATATGTCTGCGCGCACAGAGCTTGCTGGGGTCCAGAGACAGAGCTTGCTGGGGTCCAGAGACAGAGCTTGCTGGGGTCCAGAGACAGAGCTTGCTGGGGTCCAGAGACAGAGCTTGCTGGGGTCCAGAGACAGAGCTTGCTTGGGTCCAGAGACAGAGCTTGCTGGGGTCCAGAGACAGAGCTTGCTGGTGTTCAGTGGTGAGTTGCCATCCTGAATACCATGCCTATCATTGTTAATTCTGGATACTCCATTTCTGTACATGTTCTCCTGCGGAGGTGATAGTCATTTCAATATATTTGCACACCAAACAGCAGAGCACCATAATCTGGCACTGTGTTATCACGGTTTTAAGACTTTACAATATTTGGCCCTTGGGGCGGCAGGTAGCCTAATGGTTAGAGTGTTGGGCCAGGAACCAAAAGTTTGCTAGATCAAATCCCTGAGCTGACAAAGTAAAAATCTGTTGTTCTACCCCTGAAAAAGGCAGTTAACCCACTGTTCCTTGGCTGTCAATGTAAATAAGAATATATTCTTAACTGACTTGCTTAGCCTCAATAAAAAATACTCTGACCTTATTTTAGTGTGTGTGTGTTCAGCATGTGTGTGTGTGTATGAATCTGTTAAGGATGCATTTCTTCTGTCTGGCTGTCACAAGCGAAAGTCTTGCCCTGAATTCCCTCCAAACACCCAAGATGCTCCAACTTCCGGTCTTTCCTGGGAATTCCCATGGCAACCCAGCCAGCTGGCATGAGTGGGCATAGCTGGACCAGGAACTGGAGCTCATTCATATACAGTGCATCTAGCTATTCCACTAATCTGTTTATTTATCTATTCGTTTATCTATCTGTTCGCAGATTCACCTTTTCGTTCGAATCTGGGCCATGGGGACACGAAAGGCTTTTAAAAATGTAGTTCAGAATGTTCTTTTTGTGTTGATCACCCATGTCTGTCTCTATCCCATAATATTATCCCTTAAATCGAATCTCTCTCTGTGCTTTGTGGGAGTTATAGGGCAAAGTCGTCATTTCCCCTCATTTGACACCTTAACTTGAACTGTAAACAGTTTTGTGCTTGCGTTGCATAAAACACAATGGAAGGCTGTACTGTCCTTTCATTGTATGCCAGTCGATAATCTATACACAACGTCTATGAATAAACTTAATGGAACTAGTAATATAAATTGTTTATGTCTTTATCTGTGGTTGTATAGAGAGCAATAGTAATGGCGTTTTTTTGTAGGCACTAATGGAGGCTAGCTCTGCCATGACTCATTGGTCAAAGCCTATGGTGAAATGAATGTGGGTTTCATTTTGGAGGGGGGGGGGGGGGGGGATAAACAACAAAAATAAGTTCTCTGGTAAACACAGGCTTAGGATATCTTATATACATTTTGTTCATCAGCTAATGTCCCTTTTGTTGTTGTTGAAGCATTTATGTAATCAAAACAAGCACATAAATGCTTCATAATTCATAAAAGTCATGTAACTGGCTGATATTATCTCATAGAACAAAACATAAGATGTCCTAAGCCTGTGTTAAACCACATTCATTTCCCCATAGGCTTTGACCAACGAGCCATGGCTAACTCAGCTGGCGAGCTCTACACATGTGAAACAGTTATTAGAGATGACCACTTGAGAGCTGTTAATTAAGCAATGGATTTTTTCCTTATATATGAAGTAAAGGACTTGCTTTTCAGAACAACATAATCATAATTTCTTGCAAACAGCTCCTTCAGAAGTTTATTTGCAGAGTTAAAGCAAAAACAACCAGTCCATATAGAAAGAAATCCCCTTTGATAGGGCAGTCTCTGCCATCACATGTAAAAGGTAGCCTATTGAATGCAATGCAACTTATGATAACATACACTGAGTGTACAAAACATGAGGAACACTTTCCATGACATAGACTGACCAGGTGAATCCAGGTGAAAGCTAAGATCCCTCATTGATGTCACTTATTCAATCCACTTCAGTCAGTATAGATAAATGGGATGAGACAGGTTAAAGAAGTATTTTTAAGCCTTGACACAATTGGGACATGGAGTGTGTATGTGTGCCACTCAGAGGGTGAATAGGTAAGACAAAAGATTGAAGTGCCTTTGAATGGGGTATTGTAGTAGGTGCCAGGCGCACCGATTTGAGTGTGTCAAGAACTGCAACGCTGCTGGGTTTTTCATACTCAACAGTTCCCTGTGTGTATCAACTATGGTCCACCACCCAAAGGACATCCATCCAACTTGACCCAACTGTGGGATGCATTGGAGTCTTTGACACCTTGTTGAGTCCATGCCCCGACGAATTGAGGCTGTTCAGGGGGCAAAAATGGGTGCGACTCAATATTTGGAAGGTGTTTCTAATGTTTTGTACACTTAGTGTATAATAACACGTTGTTTTGTAAGAAACAAACTGTCCATAGTTAAGAATATTGCAATTAAACCTCAACTGAGAACCAAATAGTTAAATTATCACATTTGATATTGTGTAATAGAAACAATTCAACTGTTACACTTAGAGAGTGTTCAATGTTCACCATATTGAACATGGAATAAATAATAAATAATTAAAGTTGTTCAGACAGTGTAAATATAGTGTAAATGTAATACAGTGTAAATAACATTATTCAAGTATTAATTTGTATTGTCTCTCAACTCAAACATTGTACTTGTAGTAGTAGTGGTAGTAGAATATACTAGTAGTAATATAGGTGATTGGAATGGTTGGTAGTAGAATTAGACCCACTATTTGTGGTAGTTGTAGCAAGAAAGAACAAATAATAATTGAGACAACTGTATTTTTCAGGACATAATGCACTTAAGGTATATGCTAAACAATCAAATTAATAAAATTGAAACATCAACAGAAACACACTCTACTTGTAGTCCCTTCAAGTGCTGTCTCTGTGTGTTTCTTTTACCCTCTTTTCTCCTCAATTTCATGTTATCCAATTGGTAGTTACAGTCCAGTCGCTGCATCTCCCGTACGGAAGGTCGAGAGCTGTGCGTCTTCCGAAAACATGACCCTGACAAGCCACACTGCTTCATGACAGAACGCCTGCTTAACGCAGAAGCCAGCTACACCAATGTGTCTGGTACACCTGGTAACCGTTTCAGCGTGCATTGCATCGCATGGTCACGGCCAGCTGCGACAGAGCCTAGACTTGAACCAGGTTCTCTAGTGGCACAGCTAACACGGCGATGCAGTGCCTTAGACCACTGCGCCACACAGGAGGCCTGTCTCTGTGTGTTTTAAGGGCAGTGTGTAGGGGGCAGTACGGTTGCCTCACTGGACTGACATTGATGTGGTCTCCCACAGGGCACAGATGTCAGTACAACATCTAGTTTTGACTTACATTTAATTAAGTTGTCAACTAATGTGAATTCAATGTGAAATGAACCAAAAATGCCACCCTGTCATTCATTGGACCAATCAGTTTTCCATGTTGATTCAACGTCATCACATTTAATATTTTGGTTGAAATGACGTGGAAACAACGTTGATTCAGCCATATTTTGCCCAGTAGGCTAATAAAATATGTTAGTGTTTGCTCCTATGGTCATTGTCAGGCAAGACAATAGGAGTGTCAAGACAGCACAAACAGATCTGGGACTGGGGCCTCGTTTCCCAGTTGCGATGTACTGTAACTTAAGCATTATGATGATCGTATCAGATGTATCGCTATTTACAAACCAACGTTTTAATTGCGTTTCCTGAACAATCACGTAAAGAGAACATTCGCTAAGTGCGCCGCTAGACCACGTGTCGATAGTGATAGGATCCAAAGAAAAGCAGCGATGCTCTCGGAATCAGCTTTCTCCATTTAAATCATACCTTAACATTCAAATTATTCCACAATACTGACAACAGATCAGCTACTAGAGAGATATTACCACCCATGACTGTAAATAAGCTATTGAGGCAGCTTATTATGCTTACCCAATAATAATGCACTGAATCACAGATTGTACAAATGTTGTCACACACCATGAAACACATTGAGGCAAAATATAACTAAATTGATCCCGCTGGGCACACACTGATTGAATCAATGTTGTTTCCACATAATTTAAATAAAATTATGTTGAAGCATCTGTGCCCAGTGGGATTGAACATGAAATGATTTCAATATGATTGAAATAGGCTATATGGGCCGTTATAGGCTATGTATCTTTTAATGCAGTCATCTCGATTTTAATTTGAAGCACCATGTTATCCTTCACTTGTTTGTAAAATGTGCTAATACTTTGGTAACTTTATATCTGTAGTCAACTTCGTTCTGAAGTTATTGTCAGTCACAGTCAGACAGACAGCCTAAACAAGGGCAAAAAAGCATCCAACGATGCACTTTGGCTCCTCTAAAAGTGGTCTGGATCCCTCGTAGATGTGCAAAGTTTTACTAATGAAGGCTCTGGGAAAAACCTTCGCTACTAATGATACATTGCAAGAAGGTTCTAGCGATGATCTTAACGCTACGAAGGCTCTGGGAAATTACGCCGGGGCTAATTTTGCTGCTCTAGGTCACTAGTCCTGGGGAAGTTTGCACTGCCATTACAGCAGTCAACTACAGTAAGTGCCAGTGGCATACAAATCTAAGAATATTGTTGATTAACTGAAATCCTCAGGTATCTGCCCTGGTATCCTGAACCCAGCTGTCTGCCCAGTCTTGTCCAGGCTGTTCCTGCTTCTAGTATTCCTGTGGTACAGCCATTACAGAAGTCAATAAGGTTCCAGTGGCCAGATATAAAGGTGTTTTAACAGTTTAACTCAGCAGTCAGGGGCTTGTGTCCATACAGTAACAGTATATCACTGGGTTCCAGGTTAGTATATCAGGGGCGTTTTAATTGAACTCCTCCGGTATCTGTCCGGGTATCCTGAAGTCAGCTGTCTGCTGCGCTGTCTGGTCCAGGGTGTTCCTGGGACTGGATGTGCAGGCGAAGCTGGCTCTGGTCTCCACCGTACAGCTGGTTCTCTGGAGGAACTGCAGGAAGTTCTCGTGGGCTGAGCCCTCGTGGCCGCTGGACAGGGCCAGCTCGACGGGCCGGGTGGAGTAGCAGCGCCGCAGCTTACACAGCTCCTCCCTGATCTGGCGGTTCAGCAGCCCATAAAAAAATGGGTTGACGGTAAAGGAGGAGTACGCTAGCCAGGTGACGGCCTCCTCTAGGTCAGGTGGGACCTTGGGCGGGTTGTTGATAGTCAGGTGCAGGTGGAAGGCGAAGTAAGGCAACCAGCAGAGCAGGAACTGGCCCACAATGACCACCAGGGTGAAGGCAGCCTTGCCCCCACCAAAGGGCCTTTTTTGGTGGAGCCTCCTGGGGGTGTTGCGGGTGGTGATGATAGTGGTCTGGCTGCTGATGGAATCTGAGCGGTGTTTAAGATGGCTGGCAGTCAAGGACGGTAATGGTCCATGCTGTATAGCTGCCAAGCGGGCCACTTTATAGACGTTACAGTATACAGCAAAGATGACTGCAGCGGGCAGGCAGAAACAGGCCACTGTGAAGAGGACAGAGAAGGCCCGGCGGTGGCCGCTGTGGCTCCAGTGGAGAGAGCAGTGGGCGGCGCTGATGGAGCTCAGGCTGCCGTAGCTGGGCCAGCCGAACACAGTGGCCAGCCCCAGCAGGCCTGAGGCCACCCAGACCAGGACCATGACGGCTGTGGCCAGCTTCAGGGTCATCTTTACCTCGTAGCGCATGGGGTGGACAATGTAGTAGTAACGCTCCACGCTGATGGCCGTGATGGTGAAGATGGAGGCTGTAATTCATATCAAATCAAACGTTATAAATCGCTACACACAGTACAACAATTAAATGAAAGTGATAAAAAGAAGCAGAAGACAAAAAATTTGAGATTAATATTTGAACATAAAAAAACTAATCTAAATCAAACAATTGATTGATTAAAGTCATCAGAAATGGCACCCCATCCACTGTATAGTGCACTACTTTTGACCAAAGTCCTGGTGAGTAGTAGTGCACTATATACAGAATAGTGTGCCATTTAGGATGCAGCCCTAAATTGTGTCTGTCCCTTGTACTTTACCTGCGATGAGGAATACGTTGAGGAAGACGTACACCTGGCACTCCAGCACTGTGAACACCACGCTGGCGAAGTACGGCGAGCTGGACACAATTCCCAATGGCATGAGCAGCACGGCACACAGCAGGTCCACCGCACACAGGTGGCACACAAAGGCAAACTTCCTGAATTGAATGATTTTAACTTTATTAATCCCCAGAGAAGAAGCAATATACACCCCAAGTCCCGCTCAGGTAAATTATCAGCATTATCATCATACTGCAGGCCCGTAACAAGTAACCATCATTGATTCTTGTTTTAACCCATGCCCTCAATCAAAGCATCGGCCCCAAAGGTACAGTTCTAGACAATCTTGTATCTATGCCAATTCAAGTTAGCCCTATGGTATTTTCAAATAAGGGGTTACCAACTAAGCATAGTTCGAGGCATAGGCCTAATGGTTCCGTTCCAGGCAATCCTGTATCTATTACAATTCAAGCCAACCCCATGGTATTTTCTAGTAAGGGGTAACCTGTTGAACATGGCATGTTTGTAATAGAAAT
Organism: Salvelinus namaycush; assembly: GCF_016432855.1. Lineage (NCBI taxonomy): Eukaryota > Metazoa > Chordata > Actinopteri > Salmoniformes > Salmonidae > Salvelinus > Salvelinus namaycush. Next base: position 39,979,143 of record NC_052308.1, read on the forward strand.
CCCGCCGCACCCTATCCACTGGACTGTTTCATGTAAATGCCAGAAGTTTGATTTCTAAAATGTATTTCATTGTAACTCTGGCTTCTCAAACATTCTGGTTATAACTGAATCTTTGCTTCTCAAACATTCTGGTTATAACTGAATCTTTGCTTCTCAAACATTCTGGTTATAACTGAATCTTGGCTTCTCAAACATTCTGGTTATAACTGAATCTTGGCTTCTCAAACATTCTGGTTATAACTGAATCTTGGCTTCTCAAACATTCTGGTTATAACTGAATCTTGGCTTCTCAAACATTCTGGTTATAACTGAATCTTGGCTTCTCAAACATTCTGGTTATAACTGAATCTTGGCTTTTCAAACATTCTGGTTATAACTGAATCTTGGCTTTTCAAACATTCTGGTTATAACTGAATCTTGGCTTCTCAAACATTCTGGTTATAACTGAATCTTGGCTTCTCAAACATTCTGGTTATAACTGAATCTTGGCTTTTCAAACATTCTGGTTATAACTGAATCTTGGCTTTTCAAACATTCTGGTTATAACTGAATCTTGGCTTCTCAAACATTCTGGTTATAACTGAATCTTGGCTTCTCAAACATTCTGGTTATAACTGAATCTTGGCTTCTCAAACATTCTGGTTATAACTGAATCTTGGCTTTTCAAACATTCTGGTTATAACTGAATCTTGGCTTTTCAAACATTCTGGTTATAACTGAATCTTGGCTTTTCAAACATTCTGGTTATAACTGAATCTTGGCTTCTCAAACATTCTGGTTATAACTGAATCTTGGCTTCTCAAACATTCTGGTTATAACTGAATCTTGGCTTCTCAAACATTCTGGTTATAACTGAATCTTGGCTTCTCAAACATTCTGGTTATAACTGAATCTTGGCTTCTCAAACATTCTGGTTATAACTGAATCTTGGCTAAAGAAGTCCATGCCGGACTCTGATGTGTATCTGACAGGTTATAACATTTTTTAAACCAACTCACACCATCTTTAAATACCTAGAAAAATTGACTCAATTAGATATTATTCTAACAAATGCCCCTCATTAATTGACAGCAAATGGGATATTTGCCAATGAGTAAACAATTTAAATCTCGCTCACGCATTATTACAAAGATACATTTTAGGAATTTTAATGAGCTACATTTTTTTGTATGAGCTGGGGTTGAGTGACTGGGGGGTTGTGTTAACTATTACTGATTTGGATCAGGTCCTTAATTTGTATATTACCCTGTTTAACAATGTTGCAGATAAATGTGTGCCGTACATAAAACTAAGGGTAAAAGGCCGATGTAATCTTTGGTTTACTCATGAATTGCTGAGGAATTACAGGAAAGAAATTTAACTTGGGCTAAGACTAGACGGACTGATTCTACATCTGATTGGCATCCTTCAGACATTTCAGAAATAAGTGTCTATCCCTGGTAAAAAAGAAAAGCTAAATCAAAAATTTCTTGAATTGTGTTTGAGAGAGTGGTGGTAATCCAGGCAATTTCTGAAAAGTGGTCAAATCTTTGAAACAAAACACCCCCTCCTCGTTGCCCCAGCAGGTTTTGACAGCCTCTGGTCCCATTCTAAATGAAATATAATTTGTGATGCTTTTAATAATAACCATTGTGCTTCAGCTGGCCACGCGTTTGAAAGGATAATCTCGTCCCATAGAGGGAGTCCTTTAGTCACCTCAGACTCACATACTTTATTTTCATTTCAACCCTTTGATGTCTATGATGTACTAAGTGCTTTGCTAAAGATTGATGTTTAAAAAAAACATTAGGTCATTAAGTTCACTTAATCCCTTCTTACTGCAGCTCTTCTGCCCCACATATTGCAGAACCACTGACCAATATTTTTTACTTGACAATTGATTTTGGTGTTATCCCTAAGATCTGGAAAGCGGCACGTCCTCCCCCTAGATAAAGGAGGAGATCCTTCTAACTACTGTCCAATTTCCAAAATATCTTGCCTTTCCAAAGTTTTAGAATCCCTGAATAACTTTTAGCTAATAACTTTTTAAACTTCTCACTCTATTCTTAACGTGCACCAATTCGGTGTTAGACCTGGACAGAGCACAATTACAGCTGCTACACTTGTTTTAGATGATGTGGTAAATTGCTTGGATCAAAACATTTATTGTGCTGTCTCATTTTTATAGACCTTTCCCAGGCCTTCGATACCACTGACCATCACATTCTTATTCAAAGGTTGAATGAAATAGGCCTGAATCAGGCTTCTTGCAAGTAGTTTGGAAACAATCTGACAGACAGGACTCTGATCTCTGGTGGTGTTAAGTCTAGTTTTCTGGATATTACAATAGGTGTACCGCAGGGGTCGGTACTAGGATCGGTTCTCTTTACTAGTTACAGTTGAAGTCGGACGTTTACGTACACTTAGGTTGTAATTAAAACTCGTTTTTCAACCACTCCACAAATTTCTTGTTGACAAACTATAGTTTTGGCAAGTCGGTTAGGACATCTACTTTGTGCATGACACAAGTCATTTTGGAAAATTCCAGAAAATTATGTCATGGCTTTAGAAGCTTCTGATAGGCTTATTGACATCATTTGAGTCAATTGGAGGTGTACCTGTGGATTTATTTCAAGGCCTACCTTCAAACTCAGTGCCTCTTTGCTTGACATCATGGGAAAATCAAAAGAAATATGCCAAGACCTCAGAAAAAAAATGTGGACCTCCACAAGTCTGGTTCATCCTTGGGAGCAATTTCCAAACGCGTGAAGGTACTACATTCATCTGTACAAACAATAGTACACAAGTATAAACACCATGGGACCACGCAGCCATCACACCGCTCAGGAAGGAGACGCATTCTGTCTCCTAGAGATGAACATACTTTGGTGCGAAAAGTGCAAATCAATCCCAGAACAACAGCAAAGGACCTTGTGAAGATGCTAGAGGAAACAGGTACAAAAGTATCTGTATCCACAGTAAAACGAGTCCTATATCGACATAACCTGAAAGGCCGCTCAGCAAGGAAGAAGCCACTGCTCCAAAACCGTCATAAAAAAGACAGACTACGGTTTGCAACTGCACATGGGGACAAAGATCGTACTTTTTGGAGAAATGTCCTCTGATCTGATGAAACAAAAATATAACTGTTTGGCCATAACGACCATCGTTATGTTTTGAGGAAACAGGGGGAAGCTTGCAAGCCGAAGAACACCATAGAAACCGTGAAGCACAGGGGTGGTAGCATCATGTTGTGGGGGTGCTTTGCTGCAGGAGGGACTGGTGCACTTCACAAACTAGATGACATCATGAGGAAGGAAAATGATGTGGATATATTGAAGCAACGTCTCAAGATATCAGTCAGGAAGTTAAAGCTTGGTCGCAAATGGGTCTTCCAAATGGACAATGACCCCAAGCATACTTCCAAAGTTGTGGCAAAATGGCTTAAGGACAACAAAGTCAGGGTATTAGAGTGGCCATCACAAAGCCCTGACCTCAATTACATAGAGAATTTGTGGGCAGAACTGAAAAAATGTGTGTGAGCAAGGAGGCCTACAAACCTGACTGATTTACACCAGCTCTGTCAGGAGGAATGGGCTAAAATTAACCCAACTTATTTTGGGAAGCTTGTGGAAGGCTATCTTTTCTGACATTTCACATTCTTAATATAAAATGGTGATCCTAACTGACCTAAGACAGGGAAGTTTTACTAGGATTAAATGTCAGGAATTGTGAAAAACTGAGTTTAAATGTATTTGGCTAAGGTGTATGTAAACTTCCAACTTCCAACAACTGTAAATAATGTTGGTCTGTCTGTTAAAACTTGTTATGTATGCCATTGCCCCAACTGTTGAACAGGCTATTTTAGAGCTGCCATTTGTTTTATAACTCGTGACAGTTTTAATACTCACCACTGTATCCTGCATCAAAAGTTTGGCTGGTCCTCATTAAAGTCCTGTCGATCAATTCGTTGCTCCCTTTTTGTTTACAAACTCCTTCTACACAAGCTTCCAACTTACCTAACTTCATTGCTAACGTATAAAAGAATGAGATACCAAACCCATTCACAGTGTTGGTTAACTCTTCAGATTCCTCGGGTATCCACGGAATTAGCTAAATCCTTTTTTAATTTCATGCCCCACATTTTTGGGATCACTTACAAAATGCATTACATTTGGATTCCCTGGTGCCACTAGAGCGTTTTAAAACCCTGATGTTAAAATTGTTCACCAAGGTGGGCAATTGTTTTGATTGATTTAGCAACTTGTTTATGATGGCTGTGATGTTCGTGATGTTCAAATGTAAGATACTTCTTGATGTATCTTGTTATATACAGTGGCAAGAAAAAGCATGTGAACCCTTTGGAATTACCTGGATTTCTGCATTAATTTGACATCAAATTTGATTGGATCTTCATCTAAGTCACAACAATAGACAAACACAGTGTGTTTAAACTAATAACACACAAATTATTGTATTTTTCTTGTCTATATTGAATACATCATTTAAACTTTCACAGTGTAGTTTGGAAAAAGTAGTTTGAAAAAAAAACACTAGGCTAATGACTTCTACAAAAGCTAATTGGAGTCAGGCGTTAGCTACCCTGGAGTCCAATCAATGAGACGAGATTGGAGATGTTGGTTAAAGCAGCACTGCCCCATAAACAACATTAACAAAATGTTTGTTTGCTATTCACAAGAAGCATTGCCTGATGTGAACCATGCCTTGAACAAAGGAGATCTCAGAAGACCTACGATTAAGAATTGTTTCCTTGCATAAAGCTGGAAAGGGTTACAAAAGTATCTCTAAAAGTCAGTGCAATGTAAGACAAATTGTCTATAGATGGAGAAATCTCAGCACTGTTGACACTCTCCATAGGAGTGGCCGTCCTACAAAGATGACTGCAAGAGCGCAGAATGCTCAATGAGGTTACGAAGAATCCTGGAGTGTCAGCTAAAGACTTACAGAAATATTTGGAAGATGCTAACTTCTCTATTGATGAGTCTACAATACGTAAAACACTAAGCAAGAATTGTGTTCATGGGAGAACACCATGGAAGAAGCCCCTGCTGTCCAAAAAAAACATTGCTTCACGTCTGAAGTTCGCAAAAGAGCACCTGGATGTTCCACAGCGCTAATGGCAAAATATTCTGTGGACAGATGAAACTACAGTTGTGTTGTTTGAAAGGAACACACAACATTATGTGTGGAGAAAAAAATGCACAGCACACGAACATCCAAACCTCATCCCAACTGTAAAGTATGGTGGAGGGAGCATCATTGTTTGGGGCTGCTTTGCTGCCTCAGGGCCTGGACAGCTTGCTATCATCGACGGGAAAATGAATTTATTTAAGTTTATCAAGACATTTTGCAGAAGAATGTAAGGCGATCTGTCCGCCAACTGAAGCTCAACAGAAGTTAGGTGATGCAACAGGACAACAACCCAAAAAACAGAAGTAAATCAACAGAATGGCTTCAACAGAATAAAATATGCCTTCTGGAGTGGCCCAGTCAGTCCTGACCTCAACCCGATTGAGATGCTGTGGCCTGACCTCAAGAGAGCGGTTCACACCAGACATCCCAAGAATATTGTCGAACAGAAACAATTTTGTAAAAAGGAATTGTCCAAAATTCCTCCTAAACGTTGTGCAGGTCTGTTCCGCAACTATAGAAAATGTTTGGTTGAAGTTATTGCTGCCAAAGGAGGGTCAACCTGTTATTAAATCCAAGGGTTCACATACTTTTTCCAACCTGCACTGTGAATGTTTACCTGGTGTGTTCAATAAAGACATGAAAAATTACAATTGTCTGTGTGTTATTAATTTAAGCAGACTGTGTTTGTCTATTGTTGTGACTTAGATGAAGATCAGATAACATTTTATGACTAATTTATGCAGAAATCCAGGTAATTCTAAAGGGTTCACATACTTTTTCTTCCCACTGTATATATACAGTACCAGTCAAAAGTTTGGACACACCTACTCATTCAAGGGTTTTTCTTTATTTTTACTTTTACTTTTTTCTAGTGAAGACATCAGAACTATGAAGTAACACATATGGAATCATGTAGTAACCAAAAAAGTGTTAAACAAATCAAAATATATTTAATATTTGAGATTTTTCAAAGTAGCCACACTTTACCTTGATGACAGCTTTGCACACTCTTAGCATTCTCTCAACCAGCTTCACCTGGAATGCTTTTCCAACAATCTTTAAGGACTTCCCACAAATGCTGAGCATTTGTTGGCTGCTTTCCTTCGCTCTGCGGTCCAACTCATCTCAAACCATCTCAATTTGGTTGAGGTCAGGAGATTGTGGAGGCCAGGTCATCAGATGCAGCACTCCATCACTCTCCTTCTTGGTCAAAAAGTCCTTACACAGCCTGAGGTTGTGTTGGGTCATTGTCCTAAATGACAGTCCCACTAAGCGCAAAACAGATGGGATGGCGTTTCGCTGCAGTATGCTGTGGTAGCCATGCAGGTTAAGTGTGCCTTGAATTCTAAATAAATCACTGACAGTGTCACCAGCAAATCATCCTCACACCATCACACCTCCTCCTCCAAGCTTCACGGTGGGAAGCACACATGCCGAGATCATCCATTCACCTACTCTGCGTCTCACAAAGACACAGCGGTTGGGCCCAAAAATCTCACATTTGGAATCAGACCAAAGGACAGATTTCCACCGGTCTAATGTCCATTACTCGTGTTTCTTTGCCAAAGCAAGTCTCTTCTTCCTATTGGTGTCCTTTAGTAGTGGTTTCTTTGCAGCAATTCAACCATGAAGGCCTGATTCACGTAGTCTTCTCTGAACAGTTGATGTTGAGATGTGTCTATTACTTGAACTCTGTGAAGCATTTATTTGGGCTGCAATTTCTGAGGCTGGTAACTCTAATGAATTTATCCTCTGAGCAGATGTAACACTGGGTCTTTCTTTCCTGTGGCGGTCCTCATGAGAGTCAGTTTCATCATAGCGCTTGATGGTTTTTACGACTGCACTCAAATTTTACGCATTGACTGACCTTCAAGTCTTAAAGTAATGATGGACTGTCATTTCTCTTTGCTTATTTGAGCTGTTCATGCCATAATATGGACTTGATATTTTACCAAATAGGGCTATATTCTGTATACCAACCCTAACCTTTCACATTAATAACCTCTACAGGATCATTGTCCCCCTGCGGGACGGTTGAGTTAACGTGCGCTAATGTGATTAGGACATAGACATATCTGATATGGGAAGAAAGCTTACATTCTTGTTAATCTAACTGCACTGTCCAATTTACAGTAGCTATTACAGTGAAATAATACCATGCTATTGTATAAGGAGAGTGCACAGTTATGTACTTGAAAATGTATCAATAAACCAATTAGGCACATTTGGGCCGAAGTGATACAACATTTTGAACTGTACATGGTCTAAAACTTTGCACATACACTGCTTCCATCTGATGGCCAAAATCTAAATTGCGCCTAAAGTGCAATAATACATTGTGGCCTTTCTCTTGCGTTTCAAAGATGATGGGCAGATTAGATCTTTTACTAGATCTAATGTGTTATATTCTCCTACATTAATTTCACATTTCCACAAACTTCAAAATGTTTCCTTTCAAATGGTATTAAGAATATGCATATCTTTGATTCAGGTCCTGAGCTACAGGGAGTTATATTTGGGTATGCCATTTTAAGGTAAAATTGAAAAAAACATCCGATCCTTGAGAGGTTTTTAATAGCCTGTTTAAATGTCAAACGTCAATTAGTGACAGACTCATTACTTCCAAAGCAAAGTACATTTTTGGGCTCCTCGTCCTCAGCTAAAGAAGGTTGTAGCGCAGCCTCTGAATGTCATAGAGACAAACCAAATATATCCCATTTGCATCAGAGTTGTGACTTTCCCCTGCGTCTTACAGCTTGTTTTTAGCGTAAAGCATTGCGGACTTAAGTGTTGTTATAGATCGCTTTATACAATCAGGTCCATTAAATTTGTTTTCAAAATCTTAAGTTAACAAGGGGTAGGCCAATGCTTTCTTTAACAAAAGCCATAGTACCCTCACATACCTCCTCAACTCAAGCCCTGGTTTTGACTTAACACACCAAGCTCTTCACTGACACTGAGATATTTAAGGAGTGCATGATGACTGAAGGAATTGGCTGACCAAATCTATGGATAGTAGACTATAATGTTGCCTGTCAAACAGGAAGGTCTACCTCTTATTTATTGAATAGGAAGAAATCGTCTCCAACACAAAGCCCTCCTGTTGTTAGTAGCCTACATTAACATTAAAATGAAGAATGTTTAAATGAATTAGGTGTTCTCAAATTAGCCTACTTTCAGCACCCATGTGCTGTCCATCGCCACGGCTGCCACTTCATAGTAATGTATGTAGATTACTCGAATATGGGTTATTGTGAGGTCAATAATAACTCTGATAAATTGCTTCATTATGGGCAATGAAACATTGTTTTTATTAAAATCAATTATAGCAATAGCAACCTTACCTCCGGTCCCCCTTCTCATTTATACAGCTTAACAAGATATCAGTAGGCCTAGTCTGTGCGCACAGATATTGCATTTTTGGACAAATTGACTTGCCTCCTAAAGTGCCACCGTACAGAGCACAGTCATTGGTTAGGCGGCACAAAAGGGTTTACATCAGCAAGAGCAGGGCAGGCTGGGGCTCATGATTGGGAACGCCTGTCCATTGCTGTGTGTGATGTACTGTAGTCTAGTTTTATATACACCATCCCAGCAGGGCAAAATCTAGGAAATATAACTTTGCAATGTGCTTCTCCAAGCATACTCTTCATATAGCCTTGGCCTAAGCCTATTTTATAGGCCAGCCTTTCTCAAACTTTTTGTGCCAGGGACACCATAGAGGTGTCAAGGTGTTTTCAACAGCTAGTCTGTTGCGATATTTTGATTTTGTTGCAGCAAGAGAGGAGACACTGGTCTCACATAAGTAGGTAGAATGAAGGGGGATTTATGTCTTCACTGCCATCTTGTAGAGTTGCGGGTATTCTCCGCTGCTGAACAGCCAGAATGTGAACAGACACATCTCATTAAAATGAGCGTGCAGGCCTTGGTCACAGGACAGCTCCAATAGTTTATCATTAAGAACCGGTGATAAGCTGTGACATGCTGACTAGACCGAGCAAGCGCGTGCGTCATAGCTTGATATTGCTAGCTAGTTTGTCCTGCGATATAATGTATTTCATTTTATTTAACTAGGCAAGTCAGTTAAGAACAAATTCTTATTTACAATGACGGCCTACCCTGGCCAAACCATAACCCGGATGACGCTGGGCCAATTATGCACCACCCTATGGGACTCCCAATCACGTCCGGTTGCGGCACAGCCTGGAATCGAACCAGGGTCTGTAGTGATGCCTCTAGCACTGAGATGCAGTGCCTTAGAGCGCTTGTTCAATTGGGAGCCCCATATAAACATTGGGTTGTTATTTTACCTGAAATGCACAAGGTCCTTTTTTCTGGACCTTTGTAGAATTTAGACCCAAAATCATGTGTTCTCTACTCCGCCAATTAATCTACAGATATCAGTCTTTTTCCTTCTTCTTCTTCCTCTTCTTCCGTGGACTTTATATGGCGGTTGGCAACCAACTTTAAGGTGCATTACCACCTCCAACTAGACTGGAGTGTGGACCTCAGTTCATCTTTCAATCCCCCATGTGGGTATATGGTCCTAAAAACCAATGATGAGATGGGAAAGGTGGGACTTGCAGCTTGTCAAGCATCTACATTTGTTTTGCAATGCTCGTGCATGCAACGCGGGCAGTGTGGTCAGCATGTCTCTTCAGTACTGGTGAACAGATTATGCATCCACTGCTTTCCCGGGTGTGGATCAGATTGTGAGTGGAAGTAGTCCTCGAATTTGAGCCGAGTTTTGCTTAGATGTGTCCCCATCAATTTACACATGTGATCCGTATCCACATCACCCACGTCAGCCAGAGTTGAGAATAGGGGGAACATATAAAAAATGCCTCTATACACTCGGTCTCTCCAGGCGCCCAGGTTTTTCTTGAAATCGCATTTTGAAATCAATTTTTTAATTTGCTTGGGAAATGTCACTTGCGTGTTCCTGCATGGATAGGTTGAGCAGCTGTCTCGTCGGTAGACCTACAGATCCTGATACAATGGTCCCATTGTAATCCATGTCCCTTTATGTACTCATTCAGAAAATATAATATTTCACCTGCAGGGTTATTTTGAGGCAACTCTTTGCAACAATGAAATGATTCATACATGTAGCGAATATATACAAGAAGCGTTCATTTCAAATGTCAGTCGTCTCATCTAATTGGATTGCAAAGTGTGGGCTCTGTCTAAAACCTGCATGTGATTCAATATCATCTGCCATATCCTGGATTCTACGTGTGACAGTGTCATTGGAAAGTGGGATTACACTGATCTTTGTAGCAGCAGTTGGGTCTAAAACCTTTTGGCAAGGATCCACGACTGAGGGCATGACCATCTTTTCAACTATAGTGAAAGGAGCCTGGAAAATGTTATGAGAGAGGAAGTATGACGCCTTCAGTAAACTCTCATTGTCTGTGAAATTATTGTGCAGCATTTTTGTTTGGTTGGACTTCTCTTTTTTGTAAAAATAAATAAATAAATCTGGTTAATGCTTGAGATGTGGATACTTTGTTTCTAAATGGCTGCAGAGTTTCTATAACTTCATAGCATTGTTACTGAGGCAAGTCTGATATATCACACAGACTGGTTTTGGCAGGCAGGTCTCATTTGAAAAAAATCCAGAGAGAAAGAGAGCATGCAGGCTGCACAGCAGGGTTAGCTTGTGTGTGTGTGTGTGTGTGTGTGTGTGTGGTTTTGGTGTAGCTATACTTAGTCATGGCAACACAATTTCCTTACTGTGTCATGCATAGTTCAGCGCATTGGGCAAGTATTTATTTGAGTCAAATATGCTGCAGACCACAACAACACAAAAAAAACATAATATTCAAGACAAATATGCTGCAGACCTGCAGGCATTCCTCCACAGAACTGCGCTGGGGTTTGAGAAAGGCTGGTATAGGCTATAGATAAGGCAGAGAATCAGGGATGAGGGGCATCATTGGGCACACATGAAATACTATAATAAGCAACTAACTCTCAAACCCTGAGCAATATGACATGTAATCTATTACAAATGACATGACCCTCCCTTGGACAAAAAAATAAATAAATACTAAACCCTCCCCCTGACTGAAATTGAAAAAGCATGACCCTCCCCCATTTTCCTCAGGGTAACTATTGTGTACATTGTACCTCTCCCTTAGCCTATTCAATTAGGCTGAGGAGATGCACTTACTGTACTATAGTCATATTTTTTTACCTCTTGAGATGGTAAAACGTGTGCTTTTTATAACAGAATGTTAAAATGAGGTGAAATCAAAAGTTGTTTATTTACTCACCATCACAATTTAAATTATAGCACTGCCGATGTTTTGGCTCGGTGGCCCCAAAAATGATCTACAGTCATTTAAGAAGTCGAATTAGGAACCACTTTGGCCACGCATGTCATAGCCATGCATTTCTGGAATATTGTCAGGCATTACAAGCATTTGAGCAAAGATACAAATGCATGTACATGTATTTGAAATACATTTTACGTGATGTTAAATATATTGAAATGTATTTTTTTCTGTATGTGTTCATTAGAACAAATTGAACTTACGCACTGATGTCTGGTGAAACAAGTACAATAGATATAGATATAAATTCCAGAAGATACAACTCAATTATTTAATAGTATACGCAATAGAAACAAGGAGATTGTGCATACATTATCAGTGCATTAGAAAGTCATAGGGGACCCAAGTTCATTTTATGATGTACAGTGTATCTGTTTTCAGGTATTTATAATCTGGTGTATTTTTTACCAGCCTGCCAGCCAAAACAAGATGGCCACAATGGAAATAAATTGCTAAACTGTTTTGTGTTATTCTTGTTGATTACGCATTGTATTCACTTGTGTGTTATCCTTGATGATTATCAATTGTGGTTGAATTACATTTTTAAATGGTCAAATAAATCAAATCAAAAAGTACCAAAGTACCTGAGGTGCGGGGCTTTGACCACGACCACCAGCACAGCTGTGTTAGCCAGCAGCGCCACCACGTTCAGGGTCACCATGAAGAATATCCCTGACAGGTCCTTGAAGCGTGTCTGGGAGTTGGGCAATGTGCCCAGCTGTCTGCTAGGGGCTGAAGGGAGGGGCGCCCCCAGCCCCCACCACCACAGGCTCTCATTGGCTGTCGCATCATTGAGGTCAGGGGTCAGAGGTGAACCAGAGTGTTCCATAGTTCACAATGAGAGTTCCAGAACAGACATAACGAGTGTTCCATTAGGCCTAGAATCCCCCATCTTTCACTGGTGTGGTGAGCCAGAGGATTCCTTCTGCTTAAGAGTCAAACGGTTAAACTATGTTTACCTGTTGGAAGAAAAAGGAAGACGTCATCAATGGACTGGGTGTGTTTTTGGGGATACTTTTGTATTGACAGTAAATCATCATAAGCCAAGTTCTGTAGGCCATTTCACCTTGAAATACACATTGGCAAAAACAACACAAACACTGACATCATAATTCACCATTGCAAGAGAATGATGAGATTATCTCTGCATGCTAAACCCTGTTCCGTTTTCATTATTGCAATGTCCCACTTAATACTGTCAAGGGATAATAACAACTATTTAACATCGAATCCACAACGGAAGTGACATTTTTCTATTGTTTAGGAATATAAATCCTCTTGAGAATATAGGGGGTGCTGTTTCGACTTAGTGAAAATTGGTCTCCAAATTAAACTGCCTAGTACTCAATTCTTGCTCGTACAATATGCATATTATTATTATTATTGGATAGAAAACACTCTCTAGTTTCTAAAACCGTTTGAATTATGTCTCTGAGTGAAACAGAACTCATTCTACAGCACTTTTCCTGCCAGGGAGTGAGATTTCAGAAATCTTGGCCTCTGTTCCCAGGTCAGTTTATAAGTCCCTGTGAATGCTGTGGGGCTACAAACACTGCCTACGCCTTCCTCTAGATGTCAGTAAGTGGTGACAATTTGAATGGGGTCGATTGCGCAATCTGGGACTTTATATAAGACCAAGATGCGGAAGTACCTTTCTTTTCTGCCCTGCGCTTGACGCACGATGGACGTCGGACTGGCCTCCTTCCAAGCTTTGGTTTAGCCAGTAATATATCTCCGGTCATGTTTTTACTCGTTATAGGTGTTAAAGACATCATAAGGTAGTTAATTTAAACCGAATTATAGCAATTTATATCAGTTTATTGCGATTTTCTGGCATTTCTTTGTGACGCACTTTCAAGAGTTGGACACTTTTCCGGTACATGCCGAACGTTAGTGGCCATTTCGACAGGACAAGAGGACATCTTTCGACCAAAAGACGATTAGACCGGAGAAAGGACACATTGCCCAAGATTCTGATGGAAGCTCAGCTAATAGTAAGAACTATTTATGCTGATAAATCGTTGTTCTGTTGAAAAATGTTAAACGCATAAGCCGCCATTTTTTTGGGGGTAGCTTCGCTTTGGCGCACCCTGTATTGCGCAGTAAGGTTAATTTTAAAAATGTAATTCAGCGATTGCATTAAGAACTAATTTGTCTTTCAATTGCTGTCCAACTTGTATTTTTTTAGTCAAGTTTATGAATAGTTTTCGATAAAAATAGGTGTCTTTCCAAGATGGCGCCGGGCAGATTGCTTGAGTAGTTGGACACTATTTCCATTGTATAAGCACGATTTGTGCCGCTAAATATGCACATTTTCGAACAAACTCTATATGGATTGTGTAATATGATGTTATAGGACTGTCATCTGAAGAATTCTGAGAAGGTTAGTGAAAAAATTAATATATTTTGGTGGTGATAACGCTATCGCTCTTTTTGCCTTGAATCAATGCTGGGGTAATGTTTGCACATGTGGTATGCTAATATAACGATTTATTGTGTTTTCGCTGTAAAACACTTAGAAAATCTGAAATATTGTCTGGATTCACAGGATCTGTGTCTTTCAATTACTGTACGCTGTGTATTTTTAAGAAATGTTTTATGATGAGTAATTAGGTAATACACGTTGCTCTCTGTATTTATTCTAGTCGAGTTGTGATGGTGGGTGCAATTGTAAACTATGATTTATACCTGAAATATGCACATTTTTCTAACAAAACCTATGCTATACAATAAATATGTTATCAGACTGTCATCTGATGAAGTTTTTTCTTGGTTAGTGGCTATCAATATCTTTATTTGGTCGAATTGGTGATAGCTACTGGTGGAGAGAAAAAATGGTGGACTAAGAAAAATGGTGTCTTTTGCTAACGTGGTTAGCTAATAGATTTACATATTGTGTCTTCCCTGTAAAACATTTTAAAAATCAGAAATGATTGCTGGATTCACAAGAAGTGTATCTTTCATCTGGTGTCTTGGACTTGTGATTTAATGATATTTAGATGCTAGTATTTACTTGTGACGCTATGCTAGGCTATGCTAGTCAGCTTTTTTACTGGTGGGGGTGCTCCCGGATCCGGGTTTGGGAGGAACTAGAAGATAACTTGCTTTCATTTTGTAGACACTTCACTGTAGGCCTATCCCTTGTGTTCACAAATATCCATAGATTTAACCCCTCTGTGTTGATACTGCACATTAGTTTCAACACAGTTGATTGACACAGGTGTCTACTACTATCTACCCTAAATCTATAGAAAAGGACATCTTTAACATTTCCCTTTGGATTGTGGGACTATTTATAAAAGAAAGGATGCTCTCTCTCGCCCCCTCCCCCCCCCCTCTCTCTCTCTCTCTCTCTCTGTAAGAGGATAGGAGGATAGGGACCTGATCAATAGGAATAATTCATGGTGGAGAGGACACTCTCTCCCTCTCTCTTTTCTCCTCCATCCTTCTATCGTTCCCTAACCTTTTGAAATGGAAGATAATGAGCTTGCTTGTTTTAGCCATGCAGCTGCGGGGGACTGGCACTGTTGATTAGTATGTGCCCAGTGTCACCCTGACTGCGTAGGGCCATCAAAGACACACACAACCTCTTACCAGAACAGACTTGATCTCCATCTCTATCAAATACAATATAGTTCAATGAACACTGTGTTCAGCTTTCGGTAACAACAATGCACGACATAGGCCTCATCACATTAACATTTCACTTGCCCCTGTTTATCAGAACTGTATGTGCGTATTGAGTGTCTTCTTATGTACTGTAGCTGTGCATCTAAACCTTTTTAAGGTGTGTCATATGTCAGAGGGACAGTGATATCAAGTGTGTGGGTGACTTTAAAGCAACTTTATCCCCACACACATGGCTCACATATTATGCTCTGCTCCCCTTCATGTGTGTGCCATGAAGATAAGAGGGACACAACCACAAAAAACCCAACCTTCAATGTACTGCTGTTCCTGTTTGTTTCACACACACACACACACACACACACACACACACACACACACACACACACACACACACACACACACACACACACACACACACACACACACACACACACACACACACACACACACACACCTGAATCACGGCTGTGCAAGGAGCATCATCAGTTTCCCAGGACCTATGACTATGCATGCTGTTCTGTTGTGTCCTATTTCCATGTGCTTGCTGGTAGACTAGTCCTGCTCTACTGACGCTCTCTCCCTCTGTAATCGGCTCTGGTGGCCGTCCGGCGGATTGGCAAGCCATGTTAGTAATGAGATTTATCCACAGTACAAAAAGGACGAGTCAGTGCATGTACGTTCTTGTGTGCGTTATGTAAGGATGTCCCCGTTTTCATCCTGTCTTAGTATCAAGCCTACATACAGCATTTGGCATCTCCTTTAAAGGCATAGGTTGGGCTTCTGAACTGGCCATTTTAAGCCATGCAATAGCATTTGGTTCAATATCACTTCTTTCTCAGCAAGATTACTTTTATAAAAGTCTATTATAAGTATTTTGTCCGGCAAAATGTATGGTTTTCTTAAATGTCTAGCCCAGGACAATTGAAAAGGACTGTCAGTTTCAGGAGACCAAGAGGGTATTATGTACTTGAATGAGTGATCTAGTACAATTTGATTGAAATGAAAACATATGCCACAAATAAATTACACCTCTTTATGTGAGACATCCTCTTGATGATCAGCATACAACAACCTCTTAAAGGTTAACAACTGTTAGATTCTGGGTTAAACTTGGAACATTGTTATACTCAGAAGTATAGTATATGAGGAGTGATAGAGACTGGTTTTTACATCAGAAGTTAATGGTTATCTGTAGGAGCCAGGTGGCTTTGGTTTGTGTTGGGTGGACGGGAGGAAGACAGGATTGCTATAGGGGATACAGGTGGAGATCTTTGGATTAGGCATCAAGGGGGTTGAGGTCAAGTCAGATCCCCTTAAGGGAGAAACAATGGTTTATTACCCTATCACTTCGTCTTCCTGTCAAACCATAAAATATGTAAGGATTGGAGAGAAGGAGGAGTGCCTAAATTGGAGTATATATATTTGTGGTGGTGGAAACATGTTTTGTCTATTGCAGCTGTATTGACCCTCTGGGAAGAATTAAACTTGGTTAAACTTGGTTAAGCTTTCATAATGTCCGTTGAGTTTTTTACTCTGGGAATTAGAACCCAACACACTGATCTCCAGCTAAATAATAGGCTACCCAAGCTTATTTCAACATGTACGCTATCTTATCTTATTTCAACATGTACGCTATCTTATCTTATTTCAACATGTACGCTATCTTATCTTATTTCAACATGTACGCTATCTTATCTTATTTCAACATGTATATCTAAAATCTAATTACACAATAAGTGTTATCAACATAGGCACCACTATAAAGTGACAATAGTATTTATTTCAGGCACCAAATCTAGTTGGTTAACCTGGACTTGCTTACACACACAGGAAAGAAACATTTTTGTTTTAAATGATTCAAATCAATGTTTTTATTATTAAATCATAACTCACCTGACATGAATTGTGAGCGGATGTTTATCATAAAAACATAAAATCCTCCCGTCCAACTTCCACTCCTCTTGAGTTATGTAGGGTTAACTACGTGGATGGTCCAGGGGGTTTTCTGTTCCCAGGTGGACTGGAATTCCATTATGTATCTTATGTATCCAGGCCTGCCATAAGGCTCTGAAGTCTGGGTCGGTGCCAACAGATGCTAAGACAACAGGTGTACCCTCCCTAACCCACCAGACCTCTTTCAGTACCCATCAACCTCGAGATCTGACACCAGGGACGGCTCACTAAAGCTGGGCACTCTGCTCCTTCTGCCCCCCCTTTTCCAGGTCCTTGATTGATAAGTATCCCTGATGGACGGATGTCCTGCGGGAAGGACTCCTGGGTAGGACTGGTGAAGGTGTCAGAGGAGAGGAGCGATAGACTGATAGGTGATGTGCAGACTAGGGGACTCAGAAACAGCACAGCTGGCTGGCTAGATGGGGGAAGGGCAAGGCACCGGTCAACGTTAGAATCACATCATCAACAGAGGATCATTGGTGAGGATGCTTTTGTGAAACTACGCCCACCCTCATTGTCCCGCCCACACTCTCTTTCTCTCATCTCTCAGTCAGTATATGGCTGTGACTGTCACACATTGAATGCTATGCATCAGCCTAAACACACACTTCTCTGTCCTCCTCCTGTCCATCCAGGACTTCCCTGGGTCCTAAGAGTACACACACACACACACACACACACACACACACACACACACACACACACACACACACACACACACACACACACACACACACACACACCTGAATCACGGCTGTGCAAGGAGCATCATCAGTTTCCCAGGACCTATGACTATGCATGCTGTTCTGTTGTGTCCTATTTCCATGTGCTTGCTGGTAGACTAGTCCTGCTCTACTGACGCTCTCTCCCTCTGTAATCGGCTCTGGTGGCCGTCCGGCGGATTGGCAAGCCATGTTAGTAATGAGATTTATCCACAGTACAAAAAGGACGAGTCAGTGCATGTACGTTCTTGTGTGCGTTATGTAAGGATGTCCCCGTTTTCATCCTGTCTTAGTATCAAGCCTACATACAGCATTTGGCATCTCCTTTAAAGGCATAGGTTGGGCTTCTGAACTGGCCATTTTAAGCCATGCAATAGCATTTGGTTCAATATCACTTCTTTCTCAGCAAGATTACTTTTATAAAAGTCTATTATAAGTATTTTGTCCGGCAAAATGTATGGTTTTCTTAAATGTCTAGCCCAGGACAATTGAAAAGGACTGTCAGTTTCAGGAGACCAAGAGGGTATTATGTACTTGAATGAGTGATCTAGTACAATTTGATTGAAATGAAAACATATGCCACAAATAAATTACACCTCTTTATGTGAGACATCCTCTTGATGATCAGCATACAACAACCTCTTAAAGGTTAACAACTGTTAGATTCTGGGTTAAACTTGGAACATTGTTATACTCAGAAGTATAGTATATGAGGAGTGATAGAGACTGGTTTTTACATCAGAAGTTAATGGTTATCTGTAGGAGCCAGATGGCTTTGGTTTGTGTTGGGTGGACGGGAGGAAGACAGGATTGCTATAGGGGATACAGGTGGAGATCTTTGGATTAGGCATCAAGGGGGTTGAGGTCAAGTCAGATCCCCTTAAGGGAGAAACAATGGTTTATTACCCTATCACTTCGTCTTCCTGTCAAACCATAAAATATGTAAGGATTGGAGAGAAGGAGGAGTGCCTAAATTGGAGTATATATATTTGTGGTGGTGGAAACATGTTTTGTCTATTGCAGCTGTATTGACCCTCTGGGAAGAATTAAACTTGGTTAAACTTGGTTAAGCTTTCATAATGTCCGTTGAGTTTTTTACTCTGGGAATTAGAACCCAACACACTGATCTCCAGCTAAATAATAGGCTACCCAAGCTTATTTCAACATGTACGCTATCTTATCTTATTTCAACATGTACGCTATCTTATCTTATTTCAACATGTACGCTATCTTATCTTATTTCAACATGTACGCTATCTTATCTTATTTCAACATGTATATCTAAAATCTAATTACACAATAAGTGTTATCAACATAGGCACCACTATAAAGTGACAATAGTATTTATTTCAGGCACCAAATCTAGTTGGTTAACCTGGACTTGCTTACACACACAGGAAAGAAACATTTTTGTTTTAAATGATTCAAATCAATGTTTTTATTATTAAATCATAACTCACCTGACATGAATTGTGAGCGGATGTTTATCATAAAAACATAAAATCCTCCCGTCCAACTTCCACTCCTCTTGAGTTATGTAGGGTTAACTACGTGGATGGTCCAGGGGGTTTTCTGTTCCCAGGTGGACTGGAATTCCATTATGTATCTTATGTATCCAGGCCTGCCATAAGGCTCTGAAGTCTGGGTCGGTGCCAACAGATGCTAAGACAACAGGTGTACCCTCCCTAACCCACCAGACCTCTTTCAGTACCCATCAACCTCGAGATCTGACACCAGGGACGGCTCACTAAAGCTGGGCACTCTGCTCCTTCTGCCCCCCCTTTTCCAGGTCCTTGATTGATAAGTATCCCTGATGGACGGATGTCCTGCGGGAAGGACTCCTGGGTAGGACTGGTGAAGGTGTCAGAGGAGAGAAGCGATAGACTGATAGGTGATGTGCAGACTAGGGGACTCAGAAACAGCACAGCTGGCTGGCTAGATGGGGGAAGGGCAAGGCACCGGTCAACGTTAGAATCACATCATCAACAGAGGATCATTGGTGAGGATGCTTTTGTGAAACTACGCCCACCCTCATTGTCCCGCCCACACTCTCTTTCTCTCATCTCTCAGTCAGTATATGGCTGTGACTGTCACACATTGAATGCTATGCATCAGCCTAAACACACACTTCTCTGTCCTCCTCCTGTCCATCCAGGACTTCCCTGGGCCCTAAGAGTACACACACACACACACACACACACACACACACACACACACACACACACACACACACACACACACACACACACACACACACACACACACACACACACACACACACACACACAGTTAAGGGTTCAACATGCTTTATTTTATTTGGATAAACAGTTGCAAGAAGTCATTTAATAGCATCAGTGAAAACCAAACTGAAAATTGTGAGATGAGTGGGAATTGGAAAGACATTTATTTAACAGGCACAATCCTTATAGTACAATGTGTTTTTAAGGCTACTATGTGAGTGAATATATCACAAATAAAATCTATAATATATATAATCTACAGTACTCTTAAATAATTCCTAGGACCATGCCTCAGGACTACCTGGTCTGACGGCTCCTTGCTGTCCCCAGTCCACCTGGCCGTGTTGCTGCTCAGTTTAAACTGTTCTGCCTGCGGCTATGGAACCCTGACTTGTTCACTGGATGTGCTACCTGTTCCAGACCTGCTGTTTTCAACTCTCTAGAGACAGCAGGAGCGGTAGAGATACTCTGAATGATCGGCTATGAATAGCCAAATGACATTTACTCCTGAGGTGCTGACCTGTTGCACCCTCGACAACCACTGTGATTATTATTATTTGACCCTGCTGGTCATCTATGAACATTTGAACATCTTGGCCATGTTCTGTTATAATCTCCACCCGGCACAGCCAGAAGAGAACTGGCCACACCTCATAGCCTGGTTCCTCTCTAGGTTTCTTCCTAGATTCTGGCCTTTCTAGGGAGTTTTTCCTAGCCACAGTGCTTCTACACCTGCATTGCTTGCTGTTTGGGGTTTGAGGCTGGGTTTCTGTACAGCACTTTGTGACATCAGCTGATGTAAGAAGGGCTTTATAAATAAATTTGATTGATTGAATGATTGATTCAAATTTGCTCCTTAATGATTTGTTATTTAAAAAAATATATATATATTATTTATTATTTTTTTACTTCAGTTTATTTTAGTAAATATTTTCTTAGTCGATGCACGGGTGCAGGGTTTTGTCCTTCTTCTCCACAAAGAAGAACCCTGCGCCGGCGGGGGAGGCAGAAGGACGGATGAACCCTGCAGCTAGGGAGTCCTCAATGTAGGTCTCCATAGCCTTGGTCTCCGGACCCGACAGAGAGTACAGTCGTCCCCAGGACTGAGTGGTGCCTTGGAGAAGTTCAATCCCACAGTCATAGGGTCGGTGCGGCGGAAGCGAAGTGGCCTGGGCCTTACTGAACACTTCCCGGAGGTCCTGGCAACTTCCGAGCCCCCAGGAAGACAAGGTGGAACCTTGGGCTGGCGAGTGAAATCAAATCTCCTGTCCTTCCTTCGTTCCCGTAGTCGCCCATCGATCCGAATGGTCAAGGTGATAAGCGAGTGGAGATGATGATGGAACACTAAATGAGAAACGCCCGACAGGTGCCCGACTCTCCATCGAATCGTTCTGGGGGAGGTAAGCGGGTGGCCGGGGAGGCGGGGAGACGGCGCTGCTAACAGCCAGGTTACTGAGGGGCTGGGAGGTTACCGTCGTGGTAGGCTGCCTAACAGACAACCCACGGAATTGCTCTGCTCCAGCAATGTGTTCAACACTCGGTCATGGCGTTCTGCTAAGGTCTGGAACCCTTCCATCAGACCACGATGCATCTCCTCGTGCTCTCCAATGGTGGCTCCTTGGGAGGAGATGGCATTGTGGAGCTGATCCAAGTCTGCTGGGTCAGTCATGGCCAGTTCGTACTGTCAAGGCTCAGGAGAAGTCCCAGATGCAGACAGTGTCGAAGTAACACAAGTTTATTACAAGAACAGGGGGCAGGCAAAACGACAGTTCAAGGGCAGGCAGAGGTCGGTAATCCAGATCAGAGTCCAAAAGGTACAGAACGGCAGGCAGTCCCAGGGTCAGGGCAGGCAGAGGTCAATAGTCCAGTGTGATATGACATGGTACAGAACGACAGGCAGGCTCAGGGTCAGGGCAGGCAGAAATGGTCAAAACCGGGAAAACTAGAAAACAGGAACTTGAAACAGAAAAACGCTGGTAGGCTTGACAAACTAAATGAACTGGCAACAGACAAACAGAGAACACAGGTATATATACACTGGAGATAATTGGGAAGATGGGCGACACCTGGAGGGGGGTGGAGACAAGCACAAAGACAGGTGAAACAGATCAGAGTGTGGCATACACCTGTTGTATTCGGTGCATGTTACAAATAAAATTTGATTTGATTTGATAGTCAAAATCCTTCTGATCAAAAGTGACATCCTAAACTGCTACATACTGACATCTGTTGGAGGAACAAAACACTGCATTTACAGTACTTGCAATGTCAACAATTGTGTGATTCTAACCTGGTATATGGTTATGTTTTAACGGATCCCAAGTCAACCGTTTGTCTTCATTATTCAACTTTGTTCTGACGGCAGCTCAGATCACACTGTAATCCTCACCAAATGTTATCCTCACTTGCTGTGGAAAATAATTTAAACATGTATTATCAATATATTTTATAATTTGAAATGAAAAAAGGCTTTAATATGCGGTCTCCGAAAGAGGTGCCGGTTTAGTATAGGTACAACTGCCCCAGAGTCCCAGTAAGAGGACTGATAATGACCAGCAGGAGACAGGGATCAAATCCACACTTAATTTCACACCCAAGACAGGCACACAACACACACATTTACAGAGGAGGGAACTAATGGTAATGGATTATATGAAAGAAGATAATTAAGAGCATTTTACACAGTGGTAATAAGGTGATAGCAATGTGCTATGGTAACAGTAGTGTACATATATTAGGGTTGGGCGGTATCCAGATTTGAAACCTTCATATTGTGCCTGTGCCATTCCGGGATATTCAGTATTACACATAGTGTACACAAGGGCCACCAATTTTTTTGCAAACTGAAAAAAAGCCCAAAAAACATAACTTACCAGAATGCTAACAAAATGCTAACAAGTACTAAATAATTTCTCGTACCGAATGCTAGGTAAATGCTCATAAAGTTATGCAAGTATCTCAAAACGCAGTTTGTGGCATGCACAAAACAGATATTATCTTAATCTAGGAGGGGATGATCTCTGCTGCTGTTACCAGGAAGCTTGATCTTGCAAGCTAACGTTAGCCACTTAGCAAGTTAGCAAAACCCAGCTGGAGAGAATTGATTTGGCACATCTTAGATAGTTAACTTAATAGTTATAAGATATGTAGCTGGCAAGCATTAGCAGTGAATTTCATACAAGTGTAACTTGATCGCCTCACTTAAGTTGTGCTGCAGAAATTACTCACCTCACGAAGCTACCATTTTGCTCCTTGTGCCTCTTTGTAAACAAACACACGTGATTGGCTCAAACCTGTGAGGATCGAAGTTGGAGACGAGAAGCAGGTACAGGGAGAGTATTTAATGAACAACGGACATGAAACAGGACAGGAACAGCATCTGGACAGGGGCAAAAAAACAACATCAATGCTCACACAGGGAATAACGTGAGGAGCAGACAGATAAAGAGGGGGAAATCAACAAAGTAATGGAGTCCAGGTGAGTCCAATATTGCGCAGCGGTGCGTAATGATGGTGACAGATGTGTGTAATGAAGGGCAGCCTGGCTCCCTCAAGCGCCAGAGAGGGGGAGCGGGGGCAGGCGTGACAGTATCCCCCCTCTAGGGGCACCACCCGGCATCCCACCTGGGCGAGCCTGACGGGGGGCATAGAAGTCCGACGAACCAGCAGAGACGTGGGAGCCTGGCGAACCGGCTGAGGCGTGGGAGCCTGACGATCCCGCGGAGACGTGGGAGCCTGATGAACCAGCTGAGGTGTGGGAGCCTAATGGCCGGCTGAAGAATGACGTAGAATGGGCACCTGCCAAGCCCACCGGGGCAAGAAAAATCTCTCGAGCCAGCTAGGGTGTGGAAGCACGACGAGCTAGCTGAGGCACCCCCGGTTCCATCGACGACGGCACCCGGACCCAACATCACCAACAAAAATAAGGCCTCCCAGATGCTTCCAATTTTGGTGTCAGCATTCCGTGAGGATAGACACTGGAGATGAGAAGCAGGTACAGGGAGAACATTTAATGAACAACGGACATGAAAAAGGACAGAAACAGTGTCTCGACAGGGGAAAAATAACGACATCAATTCTGACACAGGGAATAATGTGAGGAGCAGACAGATAAAGAGGGGGTAATCAACAAAGTATTGGAGTCCAGGTGAGTTCAATATTGCGCAGCTGCAAGTAATGATGGTGACAGGTGTGCGTAATGAAGGGCAGCGGGAGCAGGCGTGACACAAACCATTGTTTTGGGAAACTAGTACCGGTAAGCTCCATAATGAAAAAACGGGTGAAATGATGAACGCGATCTGCTTTATCTATTACCTAGTGCACAAGTTGACTGCAGGTATTTATTTAAAAAGTATTAATATTCTAAGCCCAAAAAACGTCACTTACTAGAACGCTAACAAAATGGTAACAAGTACTACGGAAACCTCATAGAGAATGCTAACTAAATGCTAACGAGTGCATTGCAAACATTTTGTACAGTTTCTGACCTAAACTATAAAAGTATACAAGTAACTCAAAACTGCTACTAACAGTTTGCTGCACACACAAAACAAATATTAGCCAACAAGGCTCTTGAAACAGGAGGGAATTCTCTGCTGTTACCAAGCGAATGCTTGATTTTGGAAGAAGCTAAACACTTAGCCAGATAGCTAACTAGCTACAAAATTAGCAAATCAAATGGACAACTGCAAAGCATTTAGTAGATTTTAGACAGTTATCTTATAAGATATCTAGCTGGCAAACATTTAGTTGTGAATTCCGTACTGTAATTAGATCACCTGGCGCATGCTGTTCTACAGTGAGTGACTCACAAGGCTCCGGTCTCTCATCGTTGTGTAATTGTAAACAAACACCATGTGACGTGACTGGGTACTATTGTAAGCTACATAATAATGTGACAGGTGAAATGAAGAACGCAATGTTCTTTATTTCCTAACGTATTGCACAAGTTGACTGCAGGTATTTACTTAAAAAGTAGCTACAAATATTAAAAAGTATTATAAAACAATGGCTTACATACATAGCTACATTGCTAAAGGGCGGCATTAATATGCCAACAAGCTAAACATAGCACACAGTAGAGACAATATATACAATAGCTAAGGCAGTAGCATTGGAAATTGCTTAGCGCACTGGGCTAGGCAATGAGTTAGTAGGCTAAATACAGTGCACGGTATATACAAAGCAACTAGCATCAGCAAGGCTAGCAATGTTGGCTAGTATGGCTAACATAGCACACAGTAATATATACAACAGCAGCTAGCACGCTAGGCTACACAGTGAGGCATAGCACAGTGATATAGGCAGTATACAATTAGCGGCTAGCAAAGTGCTAGTATGCTAGGTCACTATTCTAATATGTAAACAATAGGCCTTTAGGATATGACCATGGTGGCAGTCATCTTAGGTTATGCAACAATGGACCATAGACAGGTTGTTACATATTAATAACTAACAGTCAAACTATACATGTACAACATATATAAATGACTGTGCCTTGTCCCAGTAGATTTCACTTACATAGGTCAGTGGCGCACTAACCCTAGTGTGTGTTGGGAGAGTCCAGGGGTGCAGGGGAAAAGGTACCTGGGCTGTGGCCCAGCTGTTGGTGTGCAGAGCAGAGGTTTATGAGAGAGCTCCTCATTCCGCCACTACTTGCTGAAGACTAAGGCCAGACTGGGCTGGACCGTGCTCTTATACTTATCCCGGTCCCACCTGCCTGTTGGACGGCCTGTTGCAGGTGGGCAGGGTCAAAGGTAGTGATGGGGGGTCAAATGTCCGAATCAGAGGTCACTAGGTGTGGCATGTAACTGGAGAGCTCCAGAGGTGCAAACAGAGTAGCCTGTCAACAATGGAGTTGGGGGCAGGTAGGCTACTTGTTTCAAGAGTTAGAGAGGGCTGGGAGTTAGTGTTCAAGAGAGGGAATGTAAGGGTTTTCTACATCCAGAACTTTATGAACTCCCCATAGAGCTATGACTCCGACCTCAATGAGACAACCTGATTAAATAATCGTTGAATAACATAGACAGCAATATGAAAGATACAAGGTACAGTACTTAGAAGGGCTCTCATGATGTCAGGGGGGAGTTGAGGTTTCTGGGTCTACACTTTAGCAATGTTACACCTCCTGCCCTACAGACTGCCCTACAGACTGTGTGTGCCCAGAGTCTCCCTATCAAACAGCACACTTAGCATGGCTGAGATGTAATTTTTGAAGTCCATGATCTCTGAGATCCACTTGTACAGGTCCCTCTGCACTCTAAGACCCCAGGAGGAAGGTGTAGTTAGCATCCTGATAAAGTTCAAGACAAAACAAAGTGTCCATTCTCAGAGTACATTGCAAAGTTGTTGTGACAGAGACAGACCTTGTTTTATTTTAGAGAGACTTTATTTGCATTGCTGTATTTTATGACCGGCAACGATTGGATATTGTGTATCTCCTTTCATCATAAGTACCCCTATCCTGGTTATACCAGACTGCGCTTACCATTGTTTTAGCTGTGGGTGCAGCATTCGGTTTGGTTTAACCAGGCTAAAGTAACCCTTAGGCCAAATTTCAGGTTGTCTGTCCGAACCCAGGCAAACTATATACATACTTTGCCTGAAAGGATACGTTTAATGTGCCTGTAGCAGCAACTACAATGTGTAATGTCCTGATGTTGTGACCTCACCTCTACCTCCTGTGACACCATCTGTGACACATGAACTGGCAAGTTGGCATAAGAGATGCTCTGTCCCTCACAGCTCTGTGGGATGACAACTTTGTTCACATTGTTCCCCTGCTGCCCCCAGGCGTGGTCAGAACAGTCCTCAGATCATGGGCTGTTTTTCTCATTTGGGTCATCAAGTAGTTCATCTCTGTCAAAGTATTAGAGAAGAGAGTAATACTCGCAAACTTTTGCTTAGACCCGAGGTTCAGACCTTTGGTATTAAATGGCTAGCTTTTCGCATAGGCAAACCTGACCAAATAGGCCCTATGCTAAGTACGACCAGCTGAGCACCTTGATTATATCCGGTAACAAATTCCATATCAGCCAATTAAAATGATCAACGTAGTTGGATGTGATCAAACACTTTTTCACGAAAGCATCCTTAAAGGACAATTCCACCCAAAAACAATGTTTTGGTATTTGTTTCATTTGTCCATTGTTGACATAGACCCAACATGTTTTGCTAGTCAGCAATCAAGTTTTCAAGCTGCCTTTTGAATTTTTGTGTAACATCAAAATCGCATATAAAGCCGTTTCTACGCACAACCTACACCGGCATATGTGAACTGTGCACCCAACTGTGAAGCTAGCTGTAGCAGAGCTTCGAGAAACTAGCGGGCCTGCTAGTGATAGTGGTGGAGCCTGCACCTCCACACGTGGAGACGTATCCACTCAGTCAAGTAGGCCTACTCCGCGACCCACAGCAACGCAGTCTTCTATGGACCAGTTTATGCCAAAGTCTGTCTGTAGCAAAACAAGGCCAAATTGATATTGCATTGGCTAAAATGATTGCCACCGATTTCCAGCCATTTTCGATCGTGGAGGACAGAGGTTTTATACATTATTGCAATAGTCTAAATCCAATGTACACAATTCCAAGCAGGAAAACCCTTTCAAAATCCCTTATTCCACAACTGTACGAGAGCACACAGGCTTCAGTATGGGAAAGAGTCCAAAAAGCTACTGCAGTTTGCCTTACCACTGACTGCTAGACATCAAGGGTAACCACTTCTTACATGTCGGTTATATGTCACTTCATTGAAGATTTGAAGATACCCACGACTTACTAAAGTCATGACAGGGAGACTCTGCATAATGTCCACATCCGTTCCCTCTGAGAGGGTCTTCTCGAAAACGGGACAAATATTTACTGAGAGAAGAAACCGCATCAGCCCCTCGAAAGTGAGGCAGCTTGCATTTCTGAATGCAAATCTCTCATAAAAGGAAAATATGGTCAGCATTGCTGTGTGCTGCTGGTTAGAACATGGCAATAAAGAAGAGAGAGAAAAGAGGGACCAGTTTAATGTTTTAGTGGGATGCTGCAGTTTTGCACATTGTTATTTTTCTTTGATATGGTGCAATATTCTATTATGCTGTTCAGATTGTATTCGTTTTGAATGGTTAGATGTATGTGCAATTTGTTTATATACATTAAAAAGTTATACTTTAAATGCAAATGTTTAATAGCATTCTTTTTCATAACAAACCAATGCATTTTTAAATACATTGTGGTTAAGGTAGAGTATGATTTCATTTAATAATTTAAGTAGAATTGTTTTAACACCAATCACAGCCAAACTATCGCAAACTGTTTGACTAGAAAAAATACAAAACATATTTTATTAAAGAGACGTTTGGGAGCCAAAAGAGCCGGCTCTTTTTTATGAGCTGTGCCGAACGAGCCGGCTCACTGAAAAGAGCCGGAATGCCCAACCCTACCCTGCATACTTTTGTGCTGATGTTTAAATGCATTCTCAGCCAATCAAATCTGGACTTTAGTTCCTACTTGCTCGACTGTCCAATGAGAGCTATGTACTTGTGGGCGGGACAAACCGATGCCTCAATATTATCCAATTAAATCCTCTATTTTAAAACGTGATTTTGTGGTGTCCATAGTTCGGTTGAATTAGAAGAGCGAGAGCCCATGTGGGTTCAATGTTGATTTCCGTGGACAAAATGTGTGCCAACTAGTGTAAAGATTGTAACAGTGCCTCATAGTTACTCAATCTATATAATCTTATCATGTCGTCTTTCTTTATAAAGAAAAAAGGACCCCCAAAGGTTTTCAAAAAGAACGAGAATTCAGCAGGTTCAAAACGAAAGGTACGGAGCTAACGTTAACTAGCTACACTTAGCCTAGCACTTAGTTTGCGATCTACATATTACAATGCTATCTAACATGTAGCTTTCTTTTAATCGTTGATGTTTGTTTTTGTTGGTGCATTAGAATGATACAGACACAGGAAACAAACTCAAGAAAAAACTAATTTCAAAGCACAATGAAGAAATCTCCAGCGACTCTGAAACAGAAGGGTATGCTAACTTACTCGAAGTGTAGTTGGCTAACTAGCTAAGTTGGCTAACAAACTGATTTCCTTTTAGGCGTATGCGTGGACAAACCATGCTTTGAATCAATCTCTTTATGTAGTTTTTCACTGCACAGAAAACGGAGGGCCAATGTCGAAGAAGAGTTTGATGAGACCCCACAAGAGAAAAAACTACGATTAGCTAAACTTTACCTCGACCAATTGAGGGATGAGGGTAAGGGAAGAGCTACTAAAAACCTATTATCAATTTCAACAAACCCTAAAATGGGTAACGTCAACGTTTTAATGACATTTCATTAATCTGATGCTTGACTGGTTTGTCTTCGTCATGTCTTATCAACAGAAGAAAAGAAGGCAGAGGAGGAGTCCTTTGAGATGGACCTGATTGCTGGAAGACTTCAAGAAGAAGTCGTAAGTGTAACTAGCTACATCATTGTGTTGCTTGTATAGCCCTAGTAAATGTCACATGAGTTTGGTTGCTGCTATTTATTTCATAGTTAACATTTCATTTTCCCCCCTCAGCTTGAGCAGAAAGGACAGCTCCAACGGATGGTTGCAAAAGATGTGAGTATCTTTGTTTTGATGTCTCCCATAAAAGCACCCTGTGCATGCCCATCATTCACTCTTTTACTACTTAGAATGAAACTATGTATATTTTGCATTCTAAGTGGTATACTACTATGGATATTGGAACCTGGTGTGCTATGAGTTTTCTATGGCCCGTAGCGTAAGTTGTCAGTCCTCTTCATGTGTCCCTATGTTGTCATGGTCTCCAGCTCCTGCCACCAGATGTGTCAGAGATTTGTCTGTTGAGGGGCCACAAGCTGCCAGTCACCTGTCTGGTCATCTCTCCTGATGACCAACACGTATTTTCTGCTTCCAAAGACTGCTCCATCATCAAATGTGAGTCTGGAGAATATTTGTTTACTCTCTTTGCCAAAATAATCTAAAATATGTTTGTTGTACTGAAATAGAATGTTCAAAATCAGTTGCATGTGACCTAGAATGCAACACAGCCAAAGTTAACTTACTCATGCATTCTCCCATTGTCTTCTGTAACTGCAGGGGATGTTGAGAGTGGTAAGATACTTCATACGATAGCTGGTGGGAGGAAAGGAACAGAGGATCGCCATGTGGGACATACGTCCCATGTCCTATGTATGTCTATATCATCGGATGGCAAATACCTGGCTACTGGAGACATGAATAAGTTGATCATGATCTGGGAGGCAGCAACATGTAAACACCTATACAAGTTCACAGGACATAGAGGCCCAGTATCGGTAAAATATACTCCCTTTCACACCGTCCCATATATTATTTTTTCCCATCTGCTTTTATTCTTGCTTTCTCATCCTTTCATATTTACCTTCACAACCAGTGCCATCTCTCCTCCACAGGGCCTATCCTTCAGGAGGGGCACCCATGACTTGTACAGTGCCTCTCATGACCGCTCCATCAAGGTGTGGAACGTGGACGAAAATGCCTATGTGGAAACACTGTAAGTAGCTGAATAGTAATGTCTATGTTTTGGCATGTGATTTGTGTTTGTTTTATTGACCATGTGTCTCCCTAGGTTTGGTCACCAGGATGTGATCACAGGGCTGGACAGTGGGAGTCGGGAGCGCTGTGTGACTGCAGGGGGGAGGGACCGCACTGTGAGGGTGTGGAAGATCGCTGAGGAGTCCCAGCTAGTGTTCCATGGCCATGAGTGAGTCCCCCTGGTCTCCTTCTCTGTGTTAGTCAGTCTCACAACATTGCATAGGCCTAGTCTTTGTTGTTCTCAGAGAGTGTCTATTATCCTTGTGTGTTGACATACTGGTAATGCTCCTCCCACTCATTTTCGCTCTTTCTCTCTCAGGGGCTCCATCGACTGTATCCAGCTCATTAACGAGGAACACATGATAACAGGCGCTGATGATGGGTAAATGTGGATTTATACTCCACCTCTGTAGCAGTTCTGCAACCGCTTTGTGAGGGAATGGTTCCTTACAAATGTTTTCATTAGTCTAAAAAGCTTTCTCTCGTCCTCCCTCCAGCTCTGTCTCCCTGTGGAGTGTGAACAAAAAGAAGCCCCTTAGCACGGTGAAGGCAGCCCACGGTCGGCATAGCGACTCGGGACTGGAGCAGCCCTACTGGGTAGCGGCCGTGGCAGCTCTGCAGAACTCTGACACCGTAGCCTCAGGTACCAACGGCTGTGAGAGTCACCAGCTTTATAACACGGATCTACACTGAGTTTACAAAACATTAACTCTTTCCTAATATTGAGTTGTCAAAGTTAAAACTGTTATAATTAAGGTTATTTTTTGATCGTTCTGACATAGATATAGGCTGATTGTTAGATATATATTCAACAATCAGTATATATTCAACAATCAATATACACTGAGTATACCAAACATTAGGAACACCTTCCTAATAGGTGTTACCCCTTTTCTCTCAGAACAGGCTCAATTTGTCAGGGCATGGACTCTACAAGGTGTCAAGCGTTCCACAGGAATGCTGACCCATGTTGACTCCAATACTTCCCACAGTTGTTCAAAGTTGGCTGGATGTCCTTTGGGTGGTGAACCATAGTTGATACACACAGGAAACTGTTGAGTGTAAAAAAATGAACAGCAGCGTTGCAGCTCTTGACACAAACCGGTGCACCTGGCACCAACTACCATACACCATTCAAAGGCATTTAAATGTTTTGTGTAGCCCATTCACTCTCTGAATGGCACACATACACCATCCATGTCTCAATTGTCTCAAGGCTTATACAGTTGAAGTCGAAAGTTTACATACACCTTAGCCAAATACAATTCCTGACATTTATTCATAGTAAAAATTCCCCTTTTAGGTCAGTTAGGATCAACACTTTATTTTAAGAATGTGAAATGTCAGAAAAATAGTAGAGAAGGATTTATTTCAGCTTTTATTTATTTCATCACATTCCCAGTGGGTCAGAGGTTTACATGCACTCAATTCGTATTTGGTAGCATTGCCTTTAAATTGGGTCAAACATTTCGGGTCGCCTTCCACAAGCTTCCTACAATAAGTTGGGTAAATTTTGGCCCATTCCTCCTGACAGAGCTGGTTTTGGAGCAGTGGCTTCTTCCTTGCTGAGTGGCCTTTCGGGTATGTCGAAATAGGACTTGTTTTACTGTGGATATAGATACTTTTGTATCTGTTTCCTCCAGCATCTTCACAAGGTCCTTTGCTGTTCTGGGATTGATTTGCACTTTTCGACCAATGTACATTCATCTCTAGGAGACAGAATGCGTCTCCTTCCTGAGCGGTATGACGGCTGCGTGGTCCCATGGTGTTTTTACTTGCGTACTATTGTTTGTACAGATGAACGTGGTACCGTCAGGTGTTTGGAAATTGCTCCCAAGGATGAACCTAACTTGTGGAGATCTACAATTCTTTTTCTGAGGTCTTGGCTGATTTCTTTTGATTTTCCCATGATGTCAAGTAAAGAGGCACTGAGTTTGAAGGTAGGCCTTGAAATGCATCCACAGGTACACCTCCAATTGACTCAAATGATGTCAATTAGCCTATCAGAAGCTTCTAAAGCCATGACATAATTTTCTGGAATTTTCCAAGCTGTTTAAAGGCACAGTCAACTTATTGTATGTAAACTTCTGACCCACTGGAATTGTGATACAGTGAATGGTAAGTGAAATAATCTGTCTGTAAACAATTGTTGGAAAAATGACTTGTGTCATGCACAAAGTAGATGTCCTAACCGACTTGCCAAAATTATAGTTTAATAAGAAATTTGTGAAATGGTTGAAAAACAAGTTTTAATGACTCCAAACTAAGTGTATGTAAACATCCGACTTTAACTGTAAGTCCTTTAACCTGTCTCCTCCCTTTCATCTACACTGATTTGAAGTGGATTTAACAAGTGACTTCAGTAAGGGATCATAGCTTTCACCTGGTCAGTCTGTCATGGAAAGAGACGGTGTTCTTAATGGTTTGTACACTCAGTGTATACACCAAGCACTGCAAGAACTATTGACAAGTTGCCTCGGCTGTGAGAGTCATATTCACCAACCTTACTATACACTGTCTCTTCTATACACACACCCTGTGTGAGTTATCTAACAATCAGCCTGAAACTTCCACCTCCTTGCTATAATGCATACTGTAAATCTACGCAGTGTGCGTAGGAATATCAGCATGCTCTGTATTAGTGCACACATTCATAGCAGACTTGGACCTAAATTCGCAATTGACCGCTAATATTTACATGTCCAATTGATGATGTTGTAATTGAACACCGGTTGTCTCGTCACTCTGCAGGTTCCCACAACTCTAAAGTGCAGCTGTGGAAATGTGGTCAGGGGTTCTGTCATCTGGAGCCTCTCTTCAGCATCCCTGTGGTAAGCAAGTCCCAGCTACACTGCTCCATACCTAATACACCGTGCGTTGTGTAGCATAACAATATGTGGGTAGCACCATTGGCTATAATTCAAACATTAAGCATTGGGCCTATTTATATCGCCTATATGTGTATGAGGAGTTGCCTAGTAAGAGTGTTCTGCACTAAAAAATCTGTCTTCTCAATACAGCATATTCGGTTTCCTCTCTTGTAGAATGGTTTTGTCAACAGTCTAAAGTTCTCCAGTTCTGGGAAGTTCCTGGTGGCAGGAGTAGGACAGGAGCACAGGTAGGTACCCACCTACTTGCCTGTCATACAGAGATATAGCCCAGAGCATACTTACTAGCATTATAGACGGACTTGTTGATTGATCATATAATCAATGTCTACCCTTTCTTTAAACAAGCCTGTTTTCAGTATTCTGTATGGAAGTAGTTGCAATGATGACATGTGTCCACGTGGTGGCACTGTTATTTCACGCTCAAATCCTTAGACTGCTTCAGTGGCAGTGATGGCATTACCTACTTTCCTTATTACAAGATTAAATGGCTTCTTATGTACCGCATAATTTTACTCATAAATTTATTCATTCATTAGCTCTGTTTTGTCAGCCATCTTTGTTTTTGTAAAAGCGGTTGTTGTTTTCAGGCTTGGTCGATGGTGGAGACTGAAAGACGCGAAGAACGGACTCTACATTATTCCTCTGAAACGACAACAGCCAGAGCAGGAAGAGGTGAATGGAGAAAATAATGGGGACTAGCTGATCTGTGTATGCCTTAGAATATAATATGTATGACATTTGATTTTGTAAATAAAATTCTTTCCAGAAATACTATTTGTATTACTGCCTATCAATTAACTACAGTAAATGGTTTCTGTTAGAAAACAACTTTCATTCTAATTTAAATCTCACTGAAGTCTTGTGCTCCGTCTGCATCTAATATCAGTCTGTGCTGTTGGTGCCTGTATTCTCTCAGCTACACAGCTTGTGGACTGTAGATCGAAAAATCCCCTGTGATTTGGCTATTTGGCTTTAAATATGAAATGGTTTAAAATGCATATTTCCAATCTTAAGTGAGAAGGTTTAACTCTTTGGAATATAGGTGGTGCACGGATCATAGCTTTGGTGGCCTAGCCGATAGCCCCCACTCATACCATAGGACTTAAAAAACAAATATTTGTCGCTTGTGACGAATACAACAGGTGTAGCCCTTACCGTAGAATCTTACTTACAAGCCCTTAACCAAAAATGCAGTTCAAGAAATGGTTAAGAAAATATTTACTAAAAATATCAAATAAAAGTAACACAATAAAATAGAGGCTATATACAGGGGGTACTGAGTCGATGTGCGGGGAGAAAGGTTAGTTGAGGTATTTTGTACATGTAGATGGGGGGGGTAAAGTGAATTATGCATAGCTCAGCAGTGTAAAAACAAAAGGGGGGGTCAATGTAAATAGTCCAGGTGGCCATTTTGATTAATTGTTCAGCAGTGTTGGGGGTTGTTAAGGAGCATTTTGGACCTGGACTTTTAGTTGTGTAAAAAAAGTTGTTACTTTTTATTTAACTAGGCAAGTCTTGGTGCTCCGATTACCGCTTGCTGTCCTGTAGCAGAGAGAAGTCTATGACGGGTGACTGGTGTCTTTGACCCCAAAAAATTGGGACCTTCCTCTGACACCGCCTAGTATATAGGTCCTGGATGGCAGGAAGCTTGGCCCCAGTGATATACTGGGCCGTACTCACTACCCTCTGTAGTGGCTTATGGTCGGATGCCGAGCAGTTGCCATACCAGGTGGTGAGGCAACCGGTCAGGATGTTCTTGATGGTGCGGCTGTAGGACTTTTTGAGGATCTGGGGACCCATGTCCAATCTTTTTGTCTCCTGATGGGGAAAAGGTGTTGTCATTCCCTCTTCACTACCGTCTTGGTGTGTTTGGACCATGATAGTTTGGTGATGTGGACACCAAGGTAATTGAAGCTCTCAACCTGCTCCACTACAGCCCCTTCGACGTGAATGGGGGGTTTGTGTTCGGACCTCCTCCTGTAGTCCAGGATAATCCCCTTAGTCTTGCTCACGTTGAGGGAGAGTTTGTTGTCCTGGCACCACACTGCCAGGTATCTGACCTCCTCCCTATAGGCTGTCTCATCGTTGTTGGTGATCAGGCCTTCAACTGTTGTGTTGTTGAAGCAAACTTAATGATGGTGTTGGAGTCGTGCTTGGCCACACAGTCGTAGGTGAACAGGGAGTACAGGAGGGGACTAAGCAAGCACCCGTGAGGGGCCCCGGTGTTGAAGATCAGCGTGACAGATGTGTTGTTGCCTACCCTTACCACCTGGTGGTGGCCTGTCAGGAAGTCCAGGATCCAGTTGCAGAGGGAGGTGTTTAATCCCAGGGTCCTTAGTTTAGTGATGGTCTTTGTGGGCACTATGGTGCAGAATGCTGAGCTGTAGTCCATGAACAGCATTCTCACCAAGGTGTTCCTTTTGTCCAGGTGGGAAAGGGCATTGTGGAGTGCAATAGAGTGCATCATCTGTGGGGGCTGTATGCGAATTGGAGTGGGTCTAGGGTTTCCGGGATAATGGCGGTGTTGTAAGCCATGACCAGCCTTTCAAAGCATTTCATGGCTACAGACGTGAGCGCTACGGGGCGGTAGTCATTTAGGCAGGTTACCTTCGCTTTCTTGGGCACAGGGGACTATGGTGGTCTGCTTGAAACATGTAGGTATTACTCTGTCAGTGAGAGGTTGAAAATGTCAGTGAAGACACTTGCCAGTTGGTCAGCACATGCTCGGAGTACACATTCTGCTAATCCATCTGGACCCAAGGCCTTGTGAATGTTGACCTGTTTAATGGTCTCTTGCTCACATCGGCTATGGAGAGCGTGATCAATCAGTTGTCCGGAACAGCTCGTGCGCTCATGCATGCTTCAGTGTTGCTTACCTCAACGTGAACATAGATTTAGCGCGATTTTTAGGTGATGAAGGTGCTAATAGGTGTTCACACTGAGGTTGAGATGGATAAGACCTTTTGGACTTTATGGCAAAATTTAGCTTTCTGCCTATATCGACATACCCAAGATGGAGATGGCCATAAACAATAACTAGTAATGCTGCATAGTTCTAGAAAGATCTGCAACGCACCTGGTGAAAATAGTAAAACATTGCTGAGGTGTACTCACTTAAGTACACAGTACAAATATTAAAAAATATATTTTATTTCTATTCAAATGTGGGGGAATAGGGCTTGAAATGACCTGAAATACTTTATAGATATAGTAACAATCAAATTAGAAATGACTTACTATAAGATATCACTGTATAGCTAACTGTAAAATAAATATGATCATATTTAGTGACAGCCCAAATTTGGCCCCAATTTCATATGGCTGACGACCGAGCATTTTCTGCCAAGCATCCTCTGAGCGACGCAGAGACAACATTTAAATGTCTGCAGACTTGTTACAGCTTCAGCCTTACGCACAACATGTTTTCCTCCCTCTGTGACCAAGAGAAAATGGTTGTTTCAATTCTACAAAATGATTTAGTATTTTTCTTCATGTTGAGAGCTCTACATCCGGCGTAGAATACCAGAGTGAGATGAAACCACAATTGCTGAAATTGCTAGTCTGTCCCCTTTTTAATATATCTCCCAGGCTCTAGCGCCATTGTGCAGAGGGAGCCCAGAAAAGGATGAGCGTAAAATGTGACGTGTCACCTCCCTATGTGAATGTAGGGTGTGAAACCTGACACTTCAAGTCAACTCTGCTGACAGTGGTAGTGCAATGTAGACAGATGGTGTTTTCTGACACTTTAAGGCACTGTACACTGCTGATACACCTGTAACATTTAAGGAGATTATATTTCTGAGGTTATTAAGATGAGGTAGTGGCTCTTTACAGTTCATTGCTTGTGTCTCTGGAGTTTTGTGAACAAAATACACACTGACAATTTGTTTTAATAATACAAAATTATACTTTATTTACATAAATTACAAGAAAGCACAAACTGGTTCACTAAAGTCTACGTTAAAACATTGTCCATGCTGATAGTAGCCTAGTTTTAATCATCACTTTCACTATGGTTAATCTCATGTCATTCAAATGTATACTGAACAAAAATATAAATGCAACAATCTCAAAGATTTTACTGAGTTACAGTTCATATGAGGAAATCAGTCAATTGAAATAAATTCATTAGGCCCTAATCTATGGATTTCACATGACTGGGAATACAGATATGCATCTGTTGGTCACAGATACCTTAAAATATGGGCCTCAGGATCTCGTCACTGTATTTTGTCCATTCAAATTGCCATTGAAAAAATGCAATTGTGTTCATTGTTATAGTTTATGCCTGCACATATAACCCCACTGCTACCATGGGGCACTCTGTTCACAACGACATCAGCAAACCGCTCGTCCACACGAAGCAATACATGTGGTCTGCGGTTGGACATACTGCCAAATTCTCTAAAATGTTGTTGGAAGTGGTTTATGGTAGAGAAATGAACATTACATTCTCTGGCAACAGCTCTGGTGGACATTCCTGCAGTCATTATGCCAGCTGCATGCTCCCTCAACTTTAAACATCTGTGGCGTTGTGACAAAACTGCACATTTTAGTGGTCTTTTATTGTCCCCAGCATAAGGTGCACCTGTGTAATGATCATGCTGTTGAATCAGCTTCTTGATATGCCACACCTGTCAGGTGGATGGATTAGCTTAGCAAAGGAGAAAAGCTCACCAATGGGGATGTTATCAAATTTGTGCACCAAATTTAAAAGAAATACACTTTTTGTGCTTATGGACAATTTCTGGGATCTGTTATTTCAGCTCATTAAACATGGGACCAACACTTTACATGTGTTTATATTTTTTGTTCAGTGTAGTTTAAGAAGTGGGGAAAATGAATTCAATAAGTGTTTTGTGTTAATAATACTAACTCTAGTAGTTGAAGAGAAGTAAAACATTTGGATATTGTATTCACATAACTGTATGACACCATGAACCACCTTATTCACAATACGGATTCTCTGTACTGACAGTAAGGCGTACAGCTAGGGTTGCAAAGCTACCGGTAATTTACCAAAGCTACTGGAATCTTCTGGAATTTTGGTAATTAACATAATCTATTTCAATCTATAGCTAGGTATCCATCCAATTGCGACAAATTTTAATGCAAATATTCTAAAATCTCTATAAAAACAATATGCACTTACAATATGGTCATATTTCCATCAAATTGACTTGTGGGAAAAAGTATGTGCGCGATGATGTAGTGCACATAATTACTTTTGTGGTTGAATTTCTATTCCCATGTTAAATGTTTTTGTCAGCATATATTTTGCGTTATATAGCGAGTGTGTCCACTCTGGTCTTGGCACGTGCTCTAGCCAACAGCTGGCAGGTACAATGCAGGTATAGCCTACATGATGAGATTATTATGTACAAGAGCGAGATTATTTTTATTTGTCAAACAGCAGCCAAGCATTGATCATCGTGTCACCAGAATAAGACCCTCGATATTTATTGGAAAGTAGCATCAAGCTCATGACTGTCCACTTTCACCACCCTGTGACGTTCATAATTTAATTAATCTGTAGCCTATATAAACTGCATGGTTTCCTGAGTTGTTTTGGGAGGACCAAACAACATACCAACATACCAAACAACATGCGTGACTCCCAAGTTTACAATATTTGCGCGTAAAGGAGTTTCCATTACAATTCCTCACATAATTAATTTTACACACACAAAAAGATTCCACCTTGTCTAGTGTGTTTTGTTGACATTTGGAAAGTTAACAAATTAGCCGTTTCCATCAGGACTAGTGCAATTTTTTTCCCTACATGTACTTAACACACAAAAATTTGGGATGGAAAACTGATCTTTGTTAATTTCTACTTGAATAACTTTTAAAAATATCTATTCATATATAGTATTCATTTGTTATATCTGTGTGCATATTGTCCATGATTTTCTAGTAGATAGACCATAAAGTTAGGAAAATATAGCCTAATTAATGAAAAAAGCACCTAATCCACAATTGTTTTCATTAACTCTTCAAACTATTGACTTATTTCACAACTGCCACCAGTTTGATTCCAAAACATTTACAACATAGATATTGAAATAGTAAAATAAATGTGTATATAAAGGATATTTCATGCTGAAACCATCATATTACCTAACATCAAGGCGGTGACCCGTTCCTGTAGGTTCATGCTCTACAACATTCGCAGAGTACGACCCTGCCTCACACAGGAAGCGGCGCAGGTCCTAATCCAGGCACTTGTCATCTCCCGTCTGGACTACTGCAACTCGCTGTTGGCTGGGCTCCCTGCCTGTGCCATTAAACCCCTACAACTCATCCAGAACGCCGCAGCCCGTCTGGTGTTCAACCTTCCCAAGTTCTCTCACGTCACCCCGCTCCTCCGCTCTCTCCACTGGCTTCCAGTTGAAGCTCGCATCCGCTACAAGACCATGGTGCTTGCCTACGGAGCTGTGAGGGGAACGGCACCTCCGTACCTTCAGGCTCTGATCAGGCCCTACACCCAAACAAGGGCACTGCGTTCATCCACCTCTGGCCTGCTCGCCTCCCTACCTCTGAGGAAGTACAGCTCCCGCTCAGCCCAGTCAAAACTGTTCGCTGCTCTGGCACCCCAATGGTGGAACAAACTCCCCCACGACGCCAGGTCAGCGGAGTCAATCACCACCTTCCGGAAACACCTGAAACACCACCTCTTTAAGGAATACCTAGGATAGGATAAAGTAATCCTTCTAACCCCCCCCCCCCCCCCCTTAAAAGAGTTAGATGCACTATTGTAAAGTGGTTGTTCCACTGGATATCATAAGGTGAATGCACCAACTTGTAAGTCGCTCTGGATAAGAGCGTCTGCTAAATGACTTAAATGTAAATGTAAAAATATTGAACACCATTGGTGTTCACTTAGTTGATGGTTTATATTTAGGATAATGTTTTACTGCTTGTCTTTGTATTTTTTATTTTAAAATCAACTTATTGAATTATTTCATAATTACAGACACGTGATAATCTGAAGTACTAAAAAGGCCACTCGATGTCATTTATAAAATTCCAAAAGAAACCTGAAAATTACCAAAATTCTGGTAGTTTACTGGTAAACTTAGAAAGTTTTCAGTAATATACCCTCCCTTTGCAACCCTTCATACAGCAGTCTATCCTGAAACCAAGTAAAATCAATGCAATGTTGTTAAATCTATACAAAAAGGATTTACACTCATACATTACGTAATACTGGTATGTATAGTCACATAATTTAGCTTTCACAGTCCTCTGTCTGAATAGAGAAAGCCTCTACTTGTCTCTACTGTAAATGGGACTTGAGATATGACATGAGCGTTATGTCATCAGCAGCCTTGTTGCATGAGAGGGGATGATTTCAGATGGCACTGTAGCTTGTGTTGTTTGGAGAACGGAGGAATGATACGAGCAGCTCAACCTTCTTCACAAAGAGGACGTAGTGGAGTCCACCACCTCACGACCGTTACACACCGTTGTTACCGCTGTTGGCACACAGGCAGAGAGAGGCTGATGCAACAATAATAATCAAAAATAGAGAGTAAAAATGTAAAATACAATTTTTTTAAAGCAAATAAAAATAACTTGCTTGTTTTTCACATTGATTAAAGCTAAAATATTTAACCAAGGGATCTGGTTTTAGCACATTTTAGTAGTGTTCTGCATACGCCTATATAGTTGCCAAACACAACAGACACCTCCACCACTGTAATCATAAATATCAGTAGACCTATGTATGTTTCAGATGATGGCTCACTATTTTTGGAACCCATAACCAAATCTTGTGTGCTTTGGCCAGCAACATCTATGTCATGAGATGCATGTCATGTTCACCAACAATGACTGAAACGTTCATATTTGCCAGTGATAGCTACCTTTTGAGGAGCTGGGGACGGAGGCTGATGTTGTGGTGACCGTGGCCCCGAAGCGGTTGGCAGGCACCCTTAATGTAGTCACGTTCTTCTGGGGCTGGAATAGGATGACGTGGACCTTAGGAGCGAAGAGACAGCCTAGCACCACAGAGCCACTCAGACTGACAGAGATACACATGGTGGTGGTCTGAACCTGTATAGGGAGATAGACCGGGAGAGGAGACAGGTTGAATCATCAGGATTCACTGAATAGACTGATAGGGCTGGGGTCTTAGTTGTTTCCTGACAGACATTGAGCTCTATTACAAGACAAGTGACCAGTGGTCTTTTGCTATCTGCCATTTCTGCCAACCAGTTGAGCTGTTCTCAGCATCTCTGGAGGACCAAACTGATGGAAATCTCATTCAACTGTGCCCACTAATGACTGGCACTGCTGTCTGTCTTGGCAGAGCCTAGGCCCAGATTCACAAAACACTTCTTACGCAAAAACTTAAGAAGCTTCTTAAAAAAAAGAAGTTCATATGATAGTTTGTAAGTGAAATTCCTCAACAATAACTTAAGATTTAATGAATTTCTTACGAACTTCTCCAATATCGTCTTACAAATCTTCTTAAAATATTTGTTGCTAGGCAACTGTTTTTGCTGGCTTTCCAGCTAGCA
This sequence comes from Salvelinus namaycush, assembly GCF_016432855.1. NCBI lineage: Eukaryota > Metazoa > Chordata > Actinopteri > Salmoniformes > Salmonidae > Salvelinus > Salvelinus namaycush. The sequence continues at coordinate 40,021,154 of NC_052308.1, forward strand.
ATGGCAATAATGTTAGTATATTTCTTACTGAGATTACTGTTCTAAAACATGTTCTTGGGTTTAAAATAATCAATACTGAAATTTTCAGATTAAGTTTGTGAGTGAATTAAACGTTCAATTGCTTTCATGAGCTTGTTCTCTCACTGCCCTGAGTTTAAGACAAGGGGTTAGCTATCTTGGAATTAAGATTACTTTATTTTCAAGAATCTAATTTCTTCTTCACTTTTTGCTTAAGGAGAAACATATGAAATAGCGCAAGCACATTTCCAATAACCTTTTTAAGGAATAGCAACTTTGCTTAACTTTCTTCTTAAGTCTATGGTTAAGGAAAACATGGCAGTTAAGAAGAAATGTCTTCTTAAAAAGGTTCTGTGAATCTGGGCCCTGGTTTGTCATCATGAGCCAATCGTTAATCTGCTCTGACTCCTGACCTGTGGTTACTCAGTCTTCACATCCAATAGGCTGCCTCGTACCACTGCTGTTTCCGCATGCAAAGATCACCAGTTCACACAACAGTATGGTCTGACTCTGAGCATCAAAGCACATCTATGTAGTACATTAACAGCATGCACAATCCGTAATAGTATGATGGAAGGCTTTCAGATTTGTTTCTGTTGAATTTGAACTCCATTTCACCCTGATGAAATAACACTATGACAGTGTGACACTGCTTTTGTCCAGGTCACAGTTGAGTGTGAATATCCAAGAGCTGTCTATGGCCCTTCGCTGACCTCAACAAGCATCAGGTTTGATAATATATATATGCATGTATGTAAAGATACAGTAGGCATTTAGCTACCTCGGAGCTATTCAATGCATATTTTAACACAAGATAATTTAACGAACCATGCACTAGACTAGATCAACAGCCTTGAGCTTTAAGAGAGAGAGAGAAGGTGACTTAGAAATCAGGAGAGAAAGAGAGAGAAAAAAGTCTGCCATTTCACGGTTGCTGGAAGCACCGTCTGGAATATTGAATGTCCATGTCCATATGAGACCCCAGGTTCATTGAAATTTAATGAACAACACAGCTTGTCTTTCATGTGAGAACATCTCCAATGTTGAAATGCAGGAAGCTGAGCCCAACTGCTGTCATTATTAATGGCACACAAACAGAGAGCAAAGCGTTCTGTTGCATAGCCAAAACCTTTTCCTAGCTTAATTATTCTGTCTACCACAGCTCCAATATGAACACTCATCATCTATATTCAATATGTACACTCATCGTAATACTGTTCATCCAGTCTCTCACTACTTTCTCGCCTGCTTTCTCGCCTCTTCTCTCAAACTTTTCTCTTCCAACTCAGAGGTGTTTTTTGCTAGTACATAGAACACCATAGAGATGATGAGGAGATAGCCTGGGGAAACTCATGATTCTGATGCAAGGCCAATATGAGACTCCCTCCTCCTCCCCCTCTCTTTTCTCCTCCCAGAGCCCAGTGGCACACCAACACCAACCGGACTGTCATTAGACTAGACTAGATTCAGCCTTGGGTCACCGTTATCATACATCCTGGACTGAACTTTTGTGTCAGTTGTATACATATTGTCTCTCTTTATCTTGCTTACATGCCAACAAAGACTGCATAGGTCTGAAACACGCTGATGAAAGCACCTTTAAGCTATATTTTGATATAGATATAATATATACAGTAAGTCATCTATCCTGTTAGGCTATATTGTGGTGTCATATTGGCCTCGTCATTTGGGTGTTGAGAAGGGGCACACTGGGTCACTGGGTCTGGGTGTTCATTAGTTGATTAGTCGATCAGTTAAGCAAATGGCTGTCTGTAGATGACTAAGACAATCTTAGCATCAGGCCCTCAGAAGCCCAGCTATTCCCTTGTTTGAACTGATCTCAGTTGAGAACTGGAAACGAAGCTGTGGAAATATTGTAGAGAAATGCTGGGAACAACCCACTGGGCACAGACATCAGTTTAACATCTACTTTTGATTTACATTTGGTTGAGTTGTCAACTAACATGAATTAAATGTGAAATCAACAAAAAATTCCGCCATGTCATTGGATTGGATTTAGGTTAAAAATACGAAATTCCCTTACGTTGATGACTTTTTTCAAATCCAATCGGTTTTCCACCTTGATTCAACATTATCATATTGAATTTTTTGGTTGAAATGACGTGGAAACATCATTGATTCAACCAGTTTTTGCCCAGTGGGAAGAGTCTTCCTATCTAAATTCCCTGGGGGAAATCTCCTGCACATTTCACTGTCGATGTTAGAAGGGAGAAAAAAAACATACTTTTCAAATCATAATGTAACGTATATAAATGGCGATACTGGAGTTTTAGATTAGATAAGGAACGTCATTTGGAGAATGGCTATACGAAGAAGGTGATGATCAAAAGGAATTTATGTATGTCACGTAGATCCATTGGTACACTAAAGACACATTCAAGGACTTATAGATTTCTTTAATAATGAAAATATACCCACCTTGTCATTAATATCGTAATGACCCTAGTGTTGATAAGTACAATTACCTCGTTCTACTCCGTCATTTCATTACAATAGATTGGAGTTGGGGTTGCAAAATTCCAGTAACTTTCTCCAAATTCCCAGATTGTCCAGAAGTCCTGGTTAGAATATTCCCAGAATCAGAAGGGGAATAAGCAGGAAATTTGGAAACCTCCAACCAGGATTTCTGGAAAATCTGGACATTTTGGTAAAGTTACCAGCATTATACAACCCTAATTGGAGTATATTTTTACCACTCACCCTGTAGTCGCTGGCTGTGACGTAGAAGATGGGTTGGAAGGCCAGCCAGATGATACAGGTGGTGTACATGGTGAACCCAATGAACTTGGCCTCGTTAAAGTTCTCTGGACACTTCCTGGTCTTGAAGGCGTAGACTGTGCAGAGGACGATTAGGACGCAGTTGTAGGCCAGAGCAGCCAGCATGCTGGAGTCCTTGCTGTTGCACTTCAGGGTGACTATATCCCTCCTTTCGGGGCTCACCTCCATATAATTAAATAGAACAGAACCATATTAGGAAATAGAGTAGTGTATACAGTATATTAATATAGAATATTATTATATATTTCTATGCTCATGTGATGGGCAATAATATCACTGTGCTTGCTTAACAGTATAGCTTTCTTCCCTGACCCTCACTGGGCTGGAACCAGGGATCATCTGCTCTGCAAACATACACGACCCTCCACTTGACAAAAGCTAATGAGTTGATAGCTTGTGTGGAAACATTTCAGGCCATGGAGTGATGTTAGGAATCCAACTCTATTACGCCCACCTCCTTCCTCACGCCAGGCATCTCCACCAGGAGCCAGACCACAGCCACCAGGAGCTGACAGGAGATAAGTCCACCGCAGATGGCCACCTGGGAGGCTGGGCTGATGAACCGTGGCCGTGTGGCCCCGTCCTTCACCCCGCTGAAGATCCTCGCGATGCGGTTGGTCTTAGTGAGCAGTGCCGAGTAGCACACGGCGAAGGAGGTTCCCAGGCCTAGTCGACGTAGGGTACACACGGCCATCGAGGGCTTGGCGATGTAGATGAAGGTCATGCTGTAGCACATTAGGACTCCGAGTAGGAGGATATAGGACAGCTCCCGGCCGCTGGCTTTGACCACAGGGGTGTCATTGTTCTTGAAGAACAGGCCCACCACGGAAAGGGTACACAACATGCCCAGGCAGGAGATGGTGACAGGCCCAATGGCCCAGGCATCCTAAATCAAATGAAGGTTTATTTAAAGTGTTATTTCACACGTAAATGTCTCAAAACACAGACAAATATTTTAAAAAGAGGAGAAAAATAAGGTAAAACAGTGACAGTACCTCCCAGCGGATGTACTCCTCTGGGAGGTCGAAGCAGCCTGTCAGGTTGGCCTGGGGCCACTGTCCGAAGCTGCAGTCTGCACAGGTGAACTCATCCAGCAGGTACTGGTAGGGCTGGCAGGGGAAATAGATAGTTAAACATCTACAGAACATCTACAAACTATCAACAATATTTCAACTTACTATCCACTTACCCTAGCCCTAAACTTAACCATCCTAACCCCCCCCCAAATAAAGGTAGTGCATATTCAACCGGCAGAAATGAATGGCGCCGGGCGGAACACACCCTCAAAGTGAGCTGCTGATTATCGGAAGATAAACTATACAATGAAAAAATAAATTAATCTCTCACACTCATCTCTCCGTGCTTGTGGATGTATTACCTGGCAGGGGATGCAGATCCAGCAGCACACATCTCCAGGCTGCATGCTCTTCACCTCGTTCTTCCTGCAAGGATCACTGCACTGGGAGGTGGGGGGCGCTCCGGCTGGGCCCCTCCATGGCACCTGGCTGGTGTTCAGGATCAGGCCCTGGGCCCAGTAACCCACCTGAAGAGGAAAGGAGAGATACTTTATTCTTCTTACTTTTTCCCATCCCCAGACACACAGGGTCAGCCGTGGTTCAGCACTCCTGGATGAAGAGCTACATACCTTCCTATACACGTATTTATCATCCTGTTTGTGGTAGTGGAAGATGTTGTAGCGGCCCAGACTGTCCCCGTAGGTGTCAAAACGCACAATGTTCTCCGTGTCGGCAGGTCTGAAGGGAGCTGAGGGGAAACAGAAATACTGTATATCAATGATGACATTTCAGAAGAAAGAACAACTCTGCAAACAAATCACAAATGAGATGTTATGTCAATGTTTCCTTTATCTTATCCATTTGCTTTTTAATTCATTTATTTAATGCAACATCTATTCATGAGGCATCTTCTCAAAATAGTGCACACTGTTCGCCTACTCTAAGCATCTTACTGAGTCCCTATTTGTTACTGATCCCACTGCAAATCAAATCATCCCCAAACCCTTTTCAACAGGGACACAACATAAACTGCGAAACCAATCTCACGGTAAATTCAGATCGGCATTTGTTTCAAATTGCCCCAATGTACCAATATTGATGAAACATTTAATACTCAATTATAATTAGACATCATTCTAGGACTAGCTCAGGTAATAACAGGATTGCTATGTGATTCTGAGCTGCTTCCGCTCTGTTCTTACATTCTGTGTTATCACATTGAAAATAAGAAATGTAAGAATAGATTAAATGTATTATTTCTGATGACATGAATGGTACACTATATATACAAATGTATGTGGACACTCCTTCAAATTACTGGATTTGGCTATTTCAGCCACACCTGTTGCTGACAGGTGTATAAAATCAAGCACACACCCATGCAATCTCCATACATAAACATTGGTAGTAGAATGGCCTTACTGAAGAGCTCAGTGACTATCAACGTGGCACCGTCATAGGATGCCACCTTTCCAACAAGTCAGTTCATCAAATTCCAGCCCTGCTAGAGCTGCCCCGGTCAACTGTAAGCTCTGTTATTGTGAAGTGGAAATGTCTAGGAGCAACAATGGCTCAGCCTCAAAGTAGTAAGCCGCACAAGCTCACAGAACGGGACTGCCGAGTGCAGAAGCGCGTAGCAACACTCACTACCGAGTTCCACACTGCCTCTGGAAGCAACGTCAGCACAAGAACTGTTCGTCGGGAGCTTCATGAAATGGGTTTCCATGGCCGACTAGCAGCACAGAAGCCTAAGATCACCATGTGCAATGCCAAGCATCGGCTGGAGTGGGGTAAAGCTAGCCGCCATTGGACTCTGGAGCAGAGGAAATTATTTCTCTGGAGTGATGAATCACACTTCAACATCTGGCAGTCCGATGGACGAATCTGTGTTTGACGGATGCCAGGAGAACGCTACCTGCCCGAATGCATAGTGCCAACTGTAAAGTTTGGTGTAGGAGAAATAATGGTCTGGGACTGTTTTTCATGGTTCAGGCTAGGCCCCTTAGTTTCAGTTAAGGGAAATCTTAACACTACAGCATACAATGATATTCTAGACGATTCTGTGCTTCCAACTTTGTGGCAAGGCCCTTTCCGGTTTCAGCATGACAATGCCCCTGTGTACAAAGCAAGTTTCCTACGAAATGGTTTGTCGAGATCGGTGTGGAAGAACTTGACTGCCCTGCACAGAGCCTTGACCTCAATCCCTTCTAACACCTTTGGGATGAATTGAATCGCCAACTGCGAGGCAGGCCTAATCGCCCAACATCAGTATCCAACCTCATTAATGCTCTTGTGGCTGAACGGAAGCAAGTCCCCGCAGCAATGTTTCAACATCTAGTGGAACGCCTTCCCAGAAGAGGGGAGGCTGTTATAGCAGCAAAGGGGGGACCAACTCCATATTAATGGCCATGATTTTGGAATGCGATATTTGATGAGCAAGTGTCCACATACTTTTGGTCAAGTGGTGTACATATACAGTTTAACTATAAATTACAGTACAACGTTTGGACACACCTACTCATTCAAGGGTTTTTCTTTATTTTTAATATTTTCTACATTGTAGAATAATTGTGAATACATCAAAACTATGAAATAACACATGGAATCATGTAGTAACCAAAAAAAGTGTTAAACAAATCAAAATATATTTTAGATTCTTTTAAGTAGCCACCCTTTGCCTTGATGACAGCTTTGCACAGTCTTGGCATTCTCTCAACCAGATTAGCCTGGAATGCTTTTCCAACTGTCTTGAAAGAGTTTCCACGTATGCTGAGCTGCTTTTCCTCCACTCTGTGGTCCAACTCATTCCAAACCATCTCAATTGGGTTGAGGTCAGGGGATTGTGGAAGCCAGGTCATCTGATGCAGCACTCCATCACTCTCCTTCTTGGTCAAATAGCTCTTATACGGCCTGGAGGTGTGTTGGGTCATTGTCCTGTTGAAAAACAAATGATAGTCCTACTAAGTGCAAACCAGATGGGATGGCGTATCGCTGCAGAATGCTGTGGTAGCCATGCTGGTTAAGTGTGCCTTGAATTCTAAATAAATCACTGGCATTGTCACCAGCAAAGCAACCCCACACCATCACACCTCCACCTCCTCTATGCTTCACGGTGGGAACCACACTTGCAGAGATCATGCGTTCACCAACACGCCGGTTGGAACAAAAAATCTCACATTTGGACTCATCAGACCAAAGGACAGATTTACACCTGTCTAATGTCCATTGCTCGTGTTTCTTGGCCCAAGCAAGTCTCTTATTGGTGTCCTTTAGTAGTGGTTTCTTTGCAGCAAATCGACCATGAAAGTCTGATTCGCAAGGTCTCCTCTGAACAGATGATGTTGAGATGTGTCTATTACTTGAACTCTGTGAAGCATTTATTTGGGTCGTAATCGGAGGTGAACTTGTCCTCTGCAGCAGAGGTAACTCTGGGTCTTCCTTTCTTGTGGCGCTCCTCATGAGAGCCAATTTCATTATAGAACTTGATGATTTTTGCAACTGCACTTGAAGAAACTTGAAAAGATCTTGACATTTTTCGTATTGACTGACCATGTCTTAAAGTAATGATGGACTGTCATTTCTCTTTGCTTATTTGAGCTGTTCTTGCCATAATATGGACTTGATCTTTTATCAAATCTTCTGTATACCAATCCTACCATGTCACAACACAACTGATTGGCTCAAATGCATTAAGAAGGAAATAAATTCCACAAATTAACTTTTAACAAGGCACACCTGTTCATTGAATTGCATTCCAGGTGACTACCTCATGAAGCTGGTTGAGAGAATGCCAAGAGTGTGCAAAGTTGTCATCAAAGCAAAGGGTGGCTACTTTGAAGAATCTCAAATATAAAATATATTTTGATTTGTTTAACACTTTGTTAGTTACTACATGTGTCCATATGTGTTATTTATTCATTTTGATGTCTTCACTATTATTCTACAATGTAGAAAATAGTAAAAATAAAGAAAACCTCTGAGTAGGTCTGTCCAAACTTTTGACTGGTACTGTATATCTAAACCTGTGCAGTGAATGAAGGGTGCATATAGGCTAACATTGTGATATAGCCCGTAATCAAGTCACCTGACCTTATATGGCTGTTAAGGCCATACACATTTTATTACATTACCCGCAGAATTGGATGCACTGCATATGGCCTCCGGTCCACCCATCATGGAACATTTACTTAAATGGGGATTTCCCCTTCTGGGAGTTCTATTTCTATTGTTAAGACTGCTTCACTCACCATCGAACTTGGCCTTGAGGATGAAATCCCTATAGAACCTCTTCCCGGTGCCTGGCTTCATGGCATCACAGATCTTGGTTGCATTGAGTGGGCAAACTGCCTGCCTCATATTATGTAGGGCATGAGCCATAGCATACACTGCGTTCACTACAAACATGATCTTGGACTCCTGCTCAAACTTGCCGTCCCGCAGACTGTGTTCGCTACAACCAAGCTCTGTGAGACTACAGTCGAAGCGGTGCTCCCAGAATTCTCTAAACCAGGGGTTCCGTGTGTTAGTGTAGGGGTTCAGCTTGGTGAAGTAGTCGGCAAACTCCCGGATGGGGTAGGAGGCCAGCTCGATGGTGAAGGCCCCCTCGGCTGCTGTCTCACTTCCCCTCACAACACTCTCCTGCAAATCATTCACATTTTCTCAGTAATTGGAATGAAAATACGCCCTTTATCAAAATCGCAAAACATTACATTTCATGGTAAACAAAGGTAAAATTATGGAAATCTATTCTTATAAAGGAATGTATTCCTTAATTGTGAAGGAGTCGATTTTGATTGTTAGGAAATCAGGAATCAACTTTTTGAACGGAAGCCAAGGCCCTACCTGAGCCCCCCAGCCGTCGCTGGCCACCCAGATGAAGGTGACGTTCATGCGGGCGGCAGCCACTAGCAGCTCCCTGGCATCCTCACTGCGTGTGAACAGAATGACCACCTTGGCATTGGACTTCTGCTGCAGCGAGCGGATCACCTGGTCGAAGCTGTACCGGTTCATCGAGCGGCTCACCTGTTAATTATGCACCAGCTTTGAACCATCATGTGCTAGAATAAGACATAGTCTATAACAACAAGGCAGCAAAAGATACAGTACAATTCTAAATGGAATCAACCAATGTCAGGATTTAATCTGATCGTGGGTTGTCGACAAATCAGCTTTTAAAGCCAATTTCCAATTGAGCTGCAGTGTTTACAGTGAATGCGATCTCTGCTAACGTGGTAAAAATTGCCTTTAGAAACCCCATTGTCGTCAACCCGCGATCAAATTAAATTTAATACCATGCAATAGTATTGTAGCGAAATCAGTAGGTAGCCCATATTTGGATTCTAACCCAGGTCCAGAGACTCTTAAACCAACACCTTAACCATTACGCCAAGATTTCTGAACCCCTTGACAAGGTCCGTAGGTGTTGGGTAAATGTCGCTACAGTATGAAACCTTTGTAATGATGAATTATTTTCACTGTGAAAGTGGAAACAACAACAAACAAACAACAACAACTGGCTGACCTTGGCCGAGGTGGCGATGCAGATCTGGCGGGCGCGGGCCTCCTGCTGGAAGGCATCGATGCCTGTCTCACCGTAATCGCCCTCGGATGCCACGGTGGACACGTAGGTCCAGTTGAAGTAACGCAGGATCTCGGCGATGGCCTTGGCCTGGTAGAAGTCTGGCGGCACGGTGCGGGCGAAGTAGTCATAGCGAGACTTGTCACTGAGCTTGGCGCTGGTGGAGGCGTAGCTGATCTGAGGGATCTGGAAGAGGCGCAGGAGGTTGGCCACCTGGGGTGGGAAGAAGCGAGGGAGAGTGATAAACCATGCCAGCTAGTCTCAGACATTTAACATAATGCAATCATCTCCCATCTAATCTAAAATTCTAATCTCATAATAATTGAATGATCTCGCCATTTCCACTACTGGAAGAGGCAGAGGGGGGAGTTTGGCCACCTATACAGAGAGAGAGAGGGGGAGGGACGGAGAAACTATGTCAGCTAGTTCCAGACATTTACCACCTACACTTACTGTTGAAAAAGGCCTAAGAGAGCTTTATCCTCATCTAAAATTCAAATGGGTTATAATCACCATATTTATCATGTAAATTATTCTCACAGTGACAATGGCTGCAACATGTGTATGCTTGGACGTGACCATACACAGTTCCCGCCTTGGGTTAGGTGATCTCAACCGGCACATCATTTATATATACAGTTGAATTCGGAAGTTTACATACACTTAGGTTGGAGTCATTAAAACTCGTTTTTCAACCACTCCACAAATTTCTTGTTAACAAACTATAGTTTTGGCAAGTCGGTTAGGACATTTACTTTGTGCATGACACAACAAAATTTTCCAACAATTGTTTACAAACAGATTATTTCACTTATAATTCACTGTTTCACAATTCCAGTGGGTCAAACGTTTACATACACTAAGCTGACTGTCCATTAAACAGCTTGGAAAATTCCAGAAAATGTCATGGCTTTAGAATCTTCTGATCGGCTAATTGACATAATTTGATTCAGTCAGGAAGTCATTCGAGTCATTTGAGTCAGTCAGTCAGGAAGTTAAAGCTTGGTCGCGAATGGGTCTTCCAAATGGACAATGACCCCAAGCATACTTCCAAAGTTGTGGCAAATGGCTTAAGGACAACAAAGTCAAGGTATTGGAGTGGCCATCACAAAGCCCTGACCTCAATCCTATAGAAAATGTGTGGGTAGAACTACAAAAGCGTGTGTGAGAAAGGAGGCCTACAAACCTGACTCAGTTACACCAGCTCTGTCAGGAGTAATGGGCCAAAATTCCCCCAACTTATTGTGGGAAGCTTGTGGAAGGCTACCCAAAACGTTTGACCCAAGTTTAACAATTTAAAGGCAATGATACTAAATACTAATTGAGTGTATGTAAACTTCTGACCCACTGGGAATGTTATGAAATAAAATCTGAAATAAATCATTCTCTCTACTATTATTCTGACATTTCACATTCTTAAAATAAAGTGGTGATCCTATCTGACCTAAGACAGGGAGTTTTTACTCGGATTACTCGGATTATTGTGAAAAAACTGAGTTTAAAAGGATTTAGCTAAGGTGTATGTAAACTTCCAACTTCAACTGTATATATACAAGTGTATACTACCGTTCAAAAGTTTGGGGTCACTTAGAAATGTCCTTGTTTTCCATGAAAACATACATGAAATAGGTTGCAAAATGAATAGGAAATATAGTCAAGACGTTGACAAGGTTATAAATAATGATTTTTAATTGAAAAAATGATTGTGTCTTTCAAACTTTGCTTTCGTCAAAAAATTCTCCATTTGCAGCAATTACAGCCTTGCAGACATTTGGCATTCTAGTTGTCAATTTGTTGAGGTAATCTGAAGAGATTTCACCCCATGCTTCCTGAAGCACCTCCCACAAGTTGGATTGGCTTGATGGGCACTTCTTACGTACCATATGGTCAAGCTGCTCCCACAACAGCTCAATAGGGTTGAGATCTGGTGACTATAATAGAGTGGCCAGCACAGACAGAATACCAGCTGACTGCTTCTTCCCTAAATAGTTCTTGCATAGTTTGGAGCTTTGCTTTGGGTCATTGTCCTGACGTAGGAGGAAATTGGCTCCAAATTAAGTGCCGTCCACAGGGTATGGCATGGCGTTGCAAAATGGAGTGATAGCCTTCCTTCTTCAAGATCCCTTTTACTCTGTACAAATCTCCCACTTTACCACCACCAAAGCATCCCTAGACCATCACATTGCCTCCACCATGCTTGACAGATGGCGTCAAGCACTCCTCCAGCATCGTTAAAATAATTTCTGTCTCACGAATGTTCTTCTTTGTGATCCGAACACCTCAAACTTAAAAATGTGCCTCTGTCCAATGTCTGTGTTCTTTTTCCCATCTTAATATTTTATTTTTATTGGCCAGTCTGAGATATGGCTTTTTCTTTGCAACTCTGCCTAGAAGGCCAGCATCCCGGAGTCGCCTCTTCATTGTTGACGTTGGGACTGGTGTTGGGTGGGTACTATTTAATGAAGCTGCCAGTTGAAGACTTGTGAGGTGTCTCTTTCTCAAACTAGACACTCTAATGTACTTGTCCTCTTGCTCAGTTATGCACCGGGGCCTCCCACTCCTCTTTCTATTCTGGTTAGAGCCAGTTTGCTCTGTTCTGTGAATGGAGTAGTACACATCGTTGTACGAGATCTTCAGTTTCATGGCAATTTCTCGCATGGAATAGCCTTCATTTCTCAGAACAAGAATAGACTGACGAGTTTCAGAAGAAAGGCCTTTGTTTCTGGCCATTTTTAGCATGTAATCAAACCCACAAATGCTGATGCTCCAGAAATTCAACTTGTCTAAAGAAGGCCACTTTTCTTGCTTCTTTAATCAGCACAACAGTTTTGAGCTGTGCTAACATAATTGCAAAAAGGTTTTCTAATGATCAATTAGCCTTTTAAAATGATAAACTTGGATTAGCTAACACAACGTGCCATTGGAACACAGGAGTGATGGTTGCTGATAATGGGCCTCTGTACGCCTATGTAGATATTCCATAAACAATCTGCCGTTTCCAGCTACAATAGTCATTTACAACATTAACAATGTTACACTTTATTTCTGATACATTTGATCTTATTTTAATGGACAAAAAATAAGCTTTTCTTTCAAAAACAAGGGCATTTCTAAGTGACTTCAAACTTTTGAACGGTAGTGTATATATATATATATATTAAAGGTGCACTATGCACAAATCGCTCCTCCATTTCCTGGTTGCTAATATTCTAAGAGTTCGCCTAATCTTCAGTTTATGTGAAAAAGTAATTGTGTAGAGAATCATTGTAGCATCTAAATCGCTGTGAAATATTTTCCGTAACCAGAAATATTGTATTGTCAGCTGTTTAAAGCTGGTGTACAAAACTGAAAGTAAAAGACACATAAACCAAACTTAAGAATGGGAAGCATAGAAACAGAGCACATAGAACAGCTATTTCGCTTCTTAGACTTGTTTTCAAAGCAAATGACAGATCTATAACTCTCATTTCTATGTAAATGTGATCGAGTCGCCCAAAAAGTTACATATTGTAGCTTTAAAGGAAATTAACAAAACCACTGCAGCACAACATGTGCTCTGTTTTCAGAGCTAATTTATCAGGGAGTGATATCAACTGCGCAGCCCCAGTCCAAAGGTGTCTATAGTTGTGTCTTAAATGACACCCTATTCCCTATATGGTGGCTCTGGTCAGAAGTAGTGCACTATATAGGGAAAAGGGTGCAATTTGGGAAGCATGAATACATATATATATCTCTAATAAATCTTCTGCTGTCCAAAAATGTCGATCTCTTTATTTCTGCAGCCCCAGTCCAAAAATGCCTATTTCTACTGTATCAGTCTTCCTCAGAGGAGCTTCTTTAAAACAGCTTCTGCTGTCTATCAGGAGCCTACCTTAGGATTTGACTTGCATTGGTGAGATGAGGAGGCCTCCAGCCAATGCCCCTTTCACATATCTCCAACCCTGTCTACCATGTCAGCTATCCACAGTTCCTGGCGCAAGAGCCATAAGTGGATAACAACCATATCTGTTTAATTATATGATAACAACAACAAAACCATCATTGAGATAAGAACATTAGACGCTTGTTTTGCCATTTGCCCAGCAGCTTAAAGCTGTCTAGTCCAAGGCCAGATACAGTCAAGCCCCCAGAAAGACAGACTGAGGTGTGTGTGTGCGTGTGTGCGTGTGTGTTGGAATCTACAGTCAATATTCTGACAACATAAGCTCATTATGCTCCAAATAACTTGAACAAGATTTATTGATCTACAGTGTGGGCGCTAGTGAAAGTGTATTCTGCTGAGAGCAACGAGGGACATTACTATGTGTGATGCACCACTCTGAAAGCAGATCATGTTGAATGAGCATTAGAAATTGTAATCATTGTCACAAGAAGCATGTGTTTGTTTAGTGGTTAATGTACGTCTATGGTGCCCTTTTTTTTATTGAGTGCCACATTGTCCACAAGAGAATGGTAGCAAAAATCATCTTCCTTTCAGCAAGAAAGATGGTGTCGATAGAGAGGGCTGCCATGCTTCTAGCTCTTAGGAAACTTTGCAGTATTTAGTTTTTTTATGTGTTATTTCTTACATTATTAGCCCATGTAAGAAATATTACATACAGCCGGGAAGAACTATTGGATATCAGAGAAGCAGTAACTCACCAGCATTACCAGCATTACGACCAGAAATACGACTTTCCTTTTTTGTTCGTACCCCCCAGGGCAATTGAACTGATTCCAGACGCTAATCCAAAACACCGCCGGCGGAGGAGAGGTACTCGGAGTGGTCTTCTAGTCCGACTCAGGAGGCGCACACACCACCCACAGCTTCCGAGTATATTACTCGCTAATTTTCAGTCTCTGGATAATAAAGTTGACGAGTTCAGGGCGAGGATTTCCTTCCAAAGAGACATCAGGGATTGTAACGTACTCTGTTTCACGGAAACATGGCTCTCTCGGGATATACTGTGAGTCCTTACAGCCAGTTGGAATCTCAGTTCATCGAGCAGACAGGAAAACATATCTCTCCAGGAAGAAGAAGAGTGGGGGTGTATGTTTCATGATTAACTACTCTGGTGAGATTGTGATAACATACTCAAGTCCTTTTGTTCACCCGACCTAGAATAACTCACAATCAAATGCTGACAGTATTACCTCCCAAGAGAATTATCTTCGGTTATAGTCGCAGCCGTGTATATTCCCCCTCAAGCCGATACCAAGACGGCCCTCAAAGAACTTCACTGGACTTTATGCAAACTGGAAACCACATATCCTGAGGTCGCATTTATTGTAGCTGGGGATTTTTAACAAAGTAAATGAGAAATTGAGAAAAACGCTGCCGAAGTTCTATTAATACATTGACTGTGGTACTTGCACTGCTAAAACACTAGACCACTGCTACTCCAACTTCTGGGATGCCTACAAGGCCCTCCCCCGCCCTTCCTTCGGCAAATCTGATCATGACTGCATTTTGCTCCTCCCTTCCTATAGGCAGAAACTCAAACAGGAAGTAGCCGTGCTAAGGACTATTCAACGCTGGTCTGACCAATCAGAATCCTCACTTCAAGATTGTTTTGATCACACAGACTGGGATATGTTCCGGGAAGCCTCCGAGGTTAATATCGACGAATACACTGATACGGTGACTGAGTTTATCAGGAAGTCTATAGGAGATTTTGTACTCACTGTGACTATTAAAACCTACGCTAACCAGAAACCGTGATTAGAAGGCAGCATTCGCGCAAAACAGAAACCGTGAACCATCGCATTTAACCATGGCAAGATGACTGGGAATATGGCCGAATACAAACATTGTAGGTATTCCCTCCGTTAGGAAATCTAACAGGCAAAACGTCAGTATAGAGACAAAGTGGAGTCACAATTCAACGTCTCAGACACAAGACATATGTGGCAGGGTCTACAGACAAAAACAGACTACAAAAGGAAAACCAGCCACATCGTGGACACTGATGTCTTGCTTCCCGGACAAACTAAACACCTTCTTCCCCCGCTTTGAGGATAACACAGTGCCACCGATGCTGCCCGCTACCAAGGACTGTGGGCTCTCCTTCTCCGTGGCTGACGTGAGTAAGACATTTAAGCGCGTTAACCTCCGCAAGGCTGCCAGCCCAGACGGTATCCCTAGCATTGTCCTCAGAGCATGCGCAGACCAGATGGCTGGAGTGCTTACCTACATATTCAATCTCTCCCTATCCCAGTCTGCTGTCCCCACATTCTTCAAGATGGCCACCATTGTTTCCTGTACCCAAGAAAGCAAAGGTAATGGAACTAAATGACTATCGCCGCATAGCACTCACTTCTGTCATCATGAAGTGCTTTGAGAGACTAGTCAAGGATCATATCACCTCTATCTTACCTGACACCCTAGACCCACTTCAATTTGCTTACCGCCTTAATAGATCCACAGACGATGCAATCGCCATCGCACTGCACACTGCCCTATCCCATCTGGACAAGAGGAATATCTATGTAAGAATGCTGTTCATTGACTATAGCATAGCATTCAACACCAGGTGGTGAAGGTAGGAAAAAACACCTCCAAATGCACTGATCCTCAACACTGGGGCCCCACAAGGATGCGCGCACAGCCCCCTCCTGTACTTCCTGTTCACCCATGACTGTGTGGGCACGCACGCCTCCAACTCAATCATCAAGTTTGCAGATGACACAACAGTAGTAGGCCTGATTACTAACAATGACGAGACAGCCTACAGGGAGGAAGTGAGAGCCCTGGGAGTGTTTTGCCAGGAAAATAACTTGTCACCCAACGTTCAACAAAACAAAAGAGCTGATCGTGGACTTAAGAAAACAGCAGAGGGAGCATCCCCCCTATCCACAATGACGGGACCGCAGTGGAGAAGGTAGAAAGCTTCAAGTTCCTCAGTGTACACATCACTGACAAACTGAAATGTTCCACCCACACAGACTTGGCACCTAAAACCCTCACAAACTTTTACAGATGCACAATTGAGAGCATCTGTTGGGCTGTATCACCGTCTGGTGTAGCAGCTGCACCGCCCGCAACCGCAGGGCTCTCCAGAGGGTGGTGAAGTCTACCCAATGCATCTCCAGGGGCAAACTACCTGTCCTCCAGGACACCTAAAGCACCCGATATCACAGGAAGGTCAAAAAGATCAACAAGGACAACAACCACCCGAGCCACTGCCTGTTCACCCCGCTATCATCCAGAAGGCGAGGTCAGTACAGGTACATCAAAGCTGGGACCGATAGACTGAAAAACAGCTTCTATCTCAAGGCCATCAGACTGTTAAATAGCTATCACTAGCAAATTAGAGGCTGCTGCCCTATATACATAGACTTGAAATCACTGGCCACTTCAATAGCGGAACACTAGTCACTTTAATAATGTTTACATATTTTGCATTACTCATCTCATATGTATATACTGTATTCTATCCTATTTTACTGTATCTTAGTCTATGCCGCTCTGACATTGCTCGCCCAAATATTTAGATATTCTTAATTTCCACTCCTTTCCTTTAGATGTGTGTATTGTTGTGAAATTGTTAGATATTACTGCACTGTTAGAGCTAGAAACACAAGCATTTCGCTACACCCGCAATAACATCTGCTAAACACTTGTATGTGACATTTCAATTTATCTGATGTTGTTCTCCATCTCTCCAGCTTTCCATGCCCGCCCCAGGGTTTCTGAGTTTGTGCCAATGTGTGTTCTAACACTACTGTAACTAACTAGCACTGTCTCCCAGGCACCTCATGATGCCTAGAGGGTTCCACAGCCCTACCATTCCCTTGGAGCTCATTTAACAATTCCTCTTCACACTAATCCACATTTAGATTCCCATTCTTTCACCAGCCTTCATTCGCTTCCCAGTTTCCAGCTCATGAGAATTTAAGTAGCCAGATATTAGTCTTTAAATAGGGAAATGAATCCAGTATTTGATACTTCATGCACATCCTTACACAAACAATGTTCTGTGGAACACAAAATACAAGTATTTGTATGCCGTGTTGCAGCTGTATGTTTTTCAAAGCACATGTGTGGCCTTTTTCATTCTGTAATTCTATACATCACTGACACTGATGACTTTTTCAGAGCACATATGTGGCCCCAATTGTGGTTTATGTGGTATGATATGATTGGACATTGTGCTGTCTTCAATCAGATGTACAGTATGAGATGCTAAAGAGTATGATCCTACAGAAGTCTCGCCATTTGTGTCTGAAACAGAAAAAGAAGACTTAACTTACCATAGATGCAACATAAATGTACTGCTTATTGCCTAAACTGTAGACAACATTCCTTCAGTCCTATGGATGGCATCTGGGAGCTTACAGCTGATTGAGTGATTTTGTCCAAGACATATCTGGGTATTTCATTTCAAGGACACTGTTGCATAAATAAACGTCAGGGGCATCAAAGTGGACGGACATTGTACAAGCTGGAGAGACCAAATAGACCAGTTAGTATGGTGAGTGCAACGCTAACATACTGTGTAGTGCGTCTCCCTGGAGCGTGCCTCTATAAACTGACCATAGAGTTGGATAGAGAGGACGCACTTACCACGAAAACCTCAATGGGGCTGCCCATGCTGTCACAGAAGTGATCATGGCAAAGATAGGGGATGGGCTATCTTTCTAACTCAATGGAGTTAACTGAAATTAACCCTGATCTTAACCGACTCTGACAGTTCCATTTAAAACACCCTGTAGACCACAGGCCTGGGGAAGCAGCAGGCACACTTTGTCCCTAGAGAAGAAATGGAGTAAATATTATCTATTTAGACAGGCGCAATGCAATGATCCCTCTGGACAACAGCGTAAGTCCATTCCATGTCCTCCTTCTAGCTGAATATAGAACAGGAGCAGAGGGTCGACTGAAATATGAATCCATTGAGAGAACTAAACTTTAACATATCATGATGGCTACCTGGGGCGGCAGGTAGCCTAGTGGTTAGAGCATTGGGCCAGTAACCGGGGTAGGCCGTCATTGTAAATAAGAATTTGTTCTTAACTGACTTGCCTAGTAAAATAAAAAAATACTTGCTTTTATTGGTTCTCTGTCTTTGCAACCATTTTAACCCTTACCTTATGTTCAATTCAGCCTACACCATTTATGTTCAGAGTAAATTAAGTACAGTAAGTACAGTAAGTACATCAAGATAATACATATATGATTTTAACCTCCCAAAATGTATTTTCCAGTAGATGAGAATGTTCTCTTTCATATATGTCTTTCCCCTGAATTGATAGACCCAACTGTTCCAAATTTAGAGTCAAATGTTTGATTACTGTACCAAAGTCATATATCATTCAAATTATGACATTGTATTACATTTATGGAAATGTTATGCTCATTTTTTGCCAAATCTTCGATCACTGTCCCTCAGTGTAACGAGTGCCCTGAGAGTCGGATAGCAAGTTCAGGGAGTGAGTGTTTTAATAAATAAAAGAAACAATGAACACAAAACACAAACAAAGCACCGACATGAAAACAGATTCAATCACACCTGAGGATAGAACCGAGGGGAGTGACAGATATAGGGAAGATAATCAAGGAGGCGATGGAGTCCAGGTGAGTGTCATGAGGCGCAGGTGCGCTTGATGATGGTGACAGGTGTGCAGGATAATCAGCAGCCTGATGACCTGAGCCTGAGGCCAGAAAGGGAGTATATGTGACACTCGGCCTCTAAACATCAAAATACCTGAACATCAAAATACATCAAAATACCTCTGAACATCAAAATCCTTGTGATCATCATGGATAGACCTTTACTGCACATAATACCATTTGTCTCTAGCACAAAAATCAAGGTCAATTTGACTTCAAATTTACTTCAGAACAGTGTTGCTCAGCCTCTGAGCATCATCGGGACATCATTTAGTAACACTTTATTTGAATAGTTAATCTGTAAATGCTCTACAGACTATCTACAGACTATCAGTAACATTTCAACTAACTATCTACTAACCCTAGCTCTAACCCTAACATTAACTCTTATCCTAACCCTAAACGTAACCCTAGCACTAACCTTAAACCTTACCCTAACCCTTATTCTAACCCTAACTGTAACCTTAGCAAGCAGTTGCTTATCAACAGATAGTTTGTTGATAGTATAACCTTCTGTAGAGCATCTACAGATGGAAAATCCAGACTATCCAAATAAAGTATGACCCATCATACTGATATCTTTGTGATCAGCATGGTTTCACCATTCTTGTGCAGGAAGCAGCTTGTTTTTAGGACACACAGTTCACAAGTTATATACAGTGGTTCATCCTTTAAAAGTTGCGTCATACTGCGGCACACCTGCGGCGCACTAACTGATTCCATATGTGTTATTTCATAGCTCTGATGTCTTCACTATTATTCTACAATGTAGAAAATAGTAAAAATATTGAAAAATCCTGGAATGAGTAGGTGTCCAAACTTTTGACAGTACTTGTTTAATTAATTTGATTAATATTATGGTGTTTCTATTGCAAGAAAAACAAAAAACCCTCTGGGCTTCTGTTAGGATGGTACGGAAAATATGGCGCTGTACAACGTGACGGTCGGCAGTACAGTACTGGGCTATTTAGCTAAAAAATCCCTGTGTCGTGGGAACGGGAGACGGGGGTTCAATCCCTCCAATGGCGAGGAAGAAGTATGCTGTCCTTGTAAATAAGAATTAGTTCTTAACTGATTCCATATGTGGTATTTCATAGTTGTGATGTAAAAATATAGACAAATCCTGGAATAGTAGGTGTCCAAACTTTTGACTGGTACTTGCTTAATTAATTAGATTAATATTATGGTGTTTATATTCCATGAAAAACTAAAAACCCGCTGTGTTTCTGTTACGATGGAACGGAAAATATGGCACTGTATAACGTGACGCTCATAAATTCAAAGAGTTGTCAGATTGTCAGTTTGTAAATTCAGACCGTTTCGCTCTGACGTTGTAGGGTTGATTTGAGCGTTCTGGCCTTACAACGGCAGTCAAGCATCCAAGCTAACGTTGGCTAGCTTGCTAGCTACTTGCAGACACAAATGAGACCACTCTGACCATTTTACTCACCCTAGTAGAGCTGGTTAGGCAATTTTCGTGGTAACCAGAGCGTTGGTGACTCTAACTGTGCTGCTGGAAACAATTTAATTATGCTTTTTTGCAGATGTTTACTGACACCGGCCATATTCAACGGGTGTTGAGCACTCATAAATGCATTATTCTGTGCAGACGAGCGTGCTCTGAAATCGGTGTAGATTGCCAGAGCGAATTTACGATAGCACCCGATTGTCCATTGAGAACGCACAACGACTATACCATTTAGCCAAGCTAAGAATGACGGGAATAATCAATTCAATAAAAGTTGGGTAGTTAGATAGCCTATAGTTAATATACTGTCAAGTTTGATGTATACCTATTAATGTTAGGTAGTCAGCCAACATAACGTGTAAGGTAACTTATATGAAAAGTCATTACTTTATTACATTGAGTAGCAAGCTACTGTGAGACCGCACTCTATCAACTCTGCGGCTTGAGCATGCTTTTGGTGCACAGTCGATAGCGCGCTGGACTTCGGGCAAGAAGGTTGAGGGTTCATAACCTGCTCCCTGCTTGTTTCATTTGAGGTTGTGCACAATTATCCGTTTATTATTTGGTTTATACTGCCCATTCATTGTCAGTTAGAGACATGGTAGTGTATTTAGACCCAAAAGCATAATCAGTGCTCTAACTCCCCCTTGGTCGTTAGGGCAAATCTGGTCTGTGAGAGGAGGGGGGGTTTCACACCTAGCTTGGCTATTAGACTATTCTTTAGTAAAGGTTGAATAGTCTATTGTTCAGCTATTAGTCCCCCTCCCCAGCTTGCAATGAATTCATGTATTTTTGTCGAGAGCAAAACTTTTTTATTTTCAATCAAAAATTATTGTTCAGAAAGCAAAAACGAGGCTTCAAAGTAAAAAAAGAAAATTGCAATAAAATATTTTGTAATAGAGCGCAAAACTTTATGCATTTTGTTCCCCCAAAATATTTAGAGAACAAAAAGTGTATTTGAAAACAAAACTCCAATTCAATTTCTATATCAACCACCCTCCATTTTGGCAATTTTTTGAGTGTCAGTTTGGCTACAACCAATACTGTTCAGCCTTTCTTTATAACACAAAGGAAGTCATAGCGCACACCTACGAAGAAGGACTGTCTGATTACGGCATCTCAGGTAATCAGCTGGGCGTTCTTCTGTCCAACTTTTACATAGCTCTTAGTTAGATCCTACGATTCAGTGTCGTTTCATAACATTGTACTATATTACATACATGGCGTAGAATGATAAATCATGCAATTACTATTCTCAAGCTAACCAAAAGCATTTAGCTACGAATGCCTGTACAGACCATTTTCAGTTGAATTAATCTAACTTTCTTTCATGGCAACTCATAAGCAGGCCATGTCCTATTTGTTTCATAGTCGATATATAATCGTATTTCATGACAGTGTAATGGTTAGCTTTTTTTTACAGAAGGATGAAAGAACACAATATGTCTGTCAGATAAAGAAATAGACCAGAAAGTCTGCGCCATTAAGGCAAGGATGCCCCATGCGGGCTTTAGAATGGTCAAAGGAAGTTTCAGAGCAATGGGCCATTGTGTACAATGCCGAAGAGTTAGGGAGTCTTTGCAGCGTGTAGATGGTGCAGGTATCATTGCATATTTCCCATCACCTAATGAACAACCACAATACCAGTCTGGTGTTAAAGGGATAGGCCCCTTTTTTCTCCACTTCCTGTCTGAATGACATGCCCAAAGTAAACTGCCTGTAACTCAGGCCCTGAAGCCAGGATATGCATATAATTGGTACCATTGGAAAGAAAACACTTTGAAGTTTGTAGAAATGTTAAAATAATGTAGGAGATTATAACACAATAGATATGGTAGGAGAAAATCCAAAGAAAAACACACCGGTATTTTGTTTTGAGAGAGACCATCCTCTTAGAAATGTAAGAGAAAGGTCGTATAGCTCTCTGGATGCAATTCCTATGGCTTCCACGGGGTGTCGGCAGTCTATGTTCAAGATTTCAGGCTTGTAACTTCAAAAACAAATAAGAAATATCAGTTTTAGGAGAAATTCGTGTTTGCGCGCCATGAAGACATTACGCACCTGATCGGTTTCCTATTGAACATACTTCTTTCTGAAAGAAATATTACAGTTTGATTACATTTTAGGGTATCTGAGGAGTAAATACAAATGTATTTTGACTTGTTGAAATAAAATTTAGGGGTAGATTTTCAGATTCCTTTCACTGCAAGTTGAACGAGTGGATTACTCAAATCGATGACGCCAACTAAACATACTTTTTGGGATATAAAGAAGGATTTTATCTAACAAAACGACACTTCGTTATAGCTGGGAACCCCCGGATAACAAATCAGAGCAAGATTTTCAAAAAGTAAGTGAATATTTAATCGTTATATGTGAACGTATGAAACCTGTGCCACTGGAAAAATATTTTGAAATGGGGCACTGTCCTCAAACAATCACATGGCATGTTTTCGCTGTAATAGCTACTGTAAATCGGACAGTGCAGTTAGATTAACAATAATTTAAGCTTTCAGACAATATAAGACACTTATATGTACCTAAATATTTAAAATAACTAATATTTATGATTATTTCTTTGAATTGTGCACCCTCCAGTTTCACCGGAAGATGTCCAACTAGCGGAACACCGATCCTTAAGATGTTTTTAAACTTTCTGTGCTGTATTAACGTATCCTGAAAATGACATTTGCTGCTTTAGATTGAACGGTCATATCTGAGTTATTGTAATCATATCTACAAAAAATAAGCAATTTTCTTTACTTTCAGAGTGCAAGCTGATCAAGGGGTCGAAAATTTTGATATTGCCAGATGTTCACTGTCCGAGGAACAGGCCGTGGAAGCTTTATTGCTGGCAAAAGTGTCCATAACCAGAGGTAATTAAACTGTTCTGTGTTCTTTTTCTCTCTTCCTCTCTGCCTGTCTTGTTGTACATGGAACCTGTCTCATATTCACAGTTTGGAGGAAGAAGGATACCTTGACCTGTCGAATTCTATCCACCTCTTCTGTGTGGGATATGTGTTCTTTCCTTGTCTGCGGGCAGATCTGCAGCATTTCACAGAGAGTTGGAATAATCACCATTTAAGTACAGAGGCGATCCTGACACCTCACCAGCTGTGGCATATAGGAATGCTCCAAACACCTGTGCACATTTTTCCTTTTGCCTTAGCACTACACAGCTGATGATCAAGTCATCATCAAGCATTAAGTGGTATTTATGTCTAATAATGACATTATCTTCTATCGTTTGTCCTCATGTGTCTGTTTTTCAGCATAAAGTACTCTGTAGCCACTTAGTGTGGACACCAGGTGAGACCACACACACACAATAACAGTCTCTCTCCTTCACTTCATCCCTCTACCCCTTCTCCCTAAATCCTCTAGGTTATATCAGCTGTGTCGGTGAACCCCTCCTGCATCTGAACTGGCTGACACAGATGGCACAGCATGATCATAGGTGAGAGGTCACTTGGTTCGGGTCAACAGGAAGTATTATTAAAGAGATGCTTTACATTGAAATACAGATAGAGATGTAGTAGTCCCAGAGTTAATGATCCAAGGTCAGTTTTGCATTTCACCTCCTAATTATTATGATGACTGACTGTGTTAGAATAAAAAAACACGGCTTAATCATGCTCTCTCTATCCATCTGTCTCTCATCTGCAGGTATGTTTTGATGTGAGAGAGGAAGCCAGTCCCGTCATCGCCAACTCACCCGCTCTTAACCTCTACGGGATCATTGCCCCTCCAGCGGGATGGTTGAGCTAATGTGCGCTAATGTGATTAGCATGACGTTGTAAGTAACAAGAACATTTCTCAGGACATAGACATGTATTTTATAGGCAGAAAGCTTACATTCTTGTTAATCTAACTGCACTGTCCGATTTACAGTAGCTATTACAGTGAAGAAATACCATGCTATTGTTTGAGGAGAGTGCACAACAAAAAACTTTCATCACGGCAACTGGTTTGATACATTCACTTCTGAAGGTAAATAATGTACTTGCATTCAGTAATATTCCTCTGATTTGTCATCCTGAGGGTCCCAGAGATAAAATGTAGCATAGTTTTGTTTGATCAAATCTATATTTATATTCAAATGTAGGAACTGGGTTCTACAGTTTGAACCCCTGCTGTTTCTGGTCCCACACCCACCCCGCCCGGCCATCTAGATATGTGAAGGTTAGTTAGTGTATTCTGTAGGGAAGCTAATTTTCCATCATTTATGACCTTCCTGGGTGTGTGTATTTTTTTTATTACCATATAATTTTTGTATGTTCTCTGTAGTTATGTACTTGAAAATGTATCAACTGACCAATTCGGCACATTTGGGTAACTTGATAAAAAATGTCTGATGTATTGCAATGCTTCACTGGATCAGTCTGAAACTGTGCACATATAGTGCTGCCATCTAATGGCTAAATCCTACATTGCTCCTAAACTGCAACATTATTTTATGGCCTTTCTCTTGCATTTCAAAGATGATGTAACAAAAAATAAATTTAAAAAACTGTTTTTTTGTTTGTATTATCTTTTACAAGATCTAATGTGTTATATTCTCCTACATTAATTTCACATTTCCAAAATGTCAATGTGTCTCCTTTCAATTGTATCAAGAATATAAATATCCTTGCTTCAGGTCCTGAGCTACAGGCAGTTAGATTTGGGTATGTTATTATAGGCAATTATTTTTTTTAAAGTGTTCAGTCCTTAAGAAGTTTTAAATGCTGTGTTTTACAAGTTTGAGACTCATACTTAGGAAATTAGATGAAGGGTCATGGTGGGTTAAGCATAAGAGTGTATTAGGCTGCATGAACCAACAATGAGGTCGAAAACTCTCATTACTGCCAATTTTTATACATTATTCGACTTTATATAGCTAACTACCCTTGAGCCAGGCGGTCACACATGCATGGGTACCACATCCTCCAGCACTCTCAGACATACAGTGAAGTGCCATTTAACTGTCACCAGATACCACCCCCTCAACAAAAAAAAATCTTACAGAAAACATATCAGCATACCACTGGAGTGTGTGACAGTAACAGTCTGTGTATCCCTTCCCTTCCTCTCTCTCCCTTGCTCCATCTCTTTCTCTCTCTGTTTAATTCACACTTTCTCCCTCTCTTTGCAAGGTACGACTACGAACAACTCCGCTGCATTAGACCCTTATCAGGTACTTCAATTAAATATTTTTCCAAAAGTCAAACCTTCACCTGCTTAACCTTTAATTGACAGAATTGTGTCATTCAATTTGTACTTACACTCTGCTAATATGATTCCGATAGACTGTATTATTCAGAAAGAGTTTAAAATGCTAGCTGAGTGAGTAGCTCCCCCCTCATTGCTGCTTTAACCCCGGTCAGGTCCAGAGTGAGTTGAGCCTTGAGACAGTATAGTAATGCAGGCATTACAGCAGGACTAAGGAACAAATTGTATGTGAATTGTTTATGTAAGAGTGGAATCATAGCAATCCTTTAACAGTAAGAGTTTCAGTTATGAATTGATTCCCTATACATACATGAGACTACATGGACAGAATGCATCTATACATGTATCTATAAATCCATCACTGTTTGAGATGTAAGAGTTCCAGTTATAGGTGCATGCCTGTTTCTATATAATGTACAAAGAAGATTCCAGTTCTAGTTAACCCCCTAGAGTCGATGTCCGCGCCCCCACAGAAATCGAATTAGCATAATAAAAAAATGCCCATAAAAATCCATCAGTTTAAACTAGAGATATCTGTTTTGCATTGGATGCGTCTCAATCGACCGCATCTGGCGATGTCGCACTTCCGCATCTGTAGTGAAAGGTAGCAGAGCTAGAGCGATGTTAGTCAGACCATGAGACATCGCAAAAATTGGTCTCCTCACAAAGTTGTCTCTAGTGTCCAAATGGTTTATGACCCCTCTAAAGAAAGATGAGACTCTCACAAACACAATGGTGTTCTCCGATTTTGCTCTACAACCCTCACAAGCGTATTGGGACTCCTCTGAAGTCGGTACAGCCGATCTGCCAACCAGAAACAGCAGGGGTTCAAACTTTAGAACCCAGTTCCTACATTTGAATATAAAAAATGATTTTATCAAACAAAACTATGCTACATTCTATCTCTGGGACCCTCAGGATGACAAATCAGAGCAAGATTACTGAATGTAAGTACATTATTTAACTTCAGAGGTGAATGTATCAAACCAGCTGCCGTGATAAAAGTTTTTTGTTGTTGTGCACTCTCCTCAAACAATAGCATGGTATTTTTTTACTATAATAGCTACTGTAAATTGGACAGTGCAGTTCGATTAACAAGAATTTAAGCTTTCTGCCCATATAAGACCTGTCTATGTCCTGGGACATAGACATAGATTCCCCCCTGGCTTAGACAAGCATAAATACAGGATGGAGAGGAAGGAGGGAAGAAAGCTGAGATACAGATCCACTATAGATGACGTGTAGAAGAGAGCAACTCAAGCCCTTATCTATTAGCCTCTCCTCTCCATACTGTCACGCCCTGATCTGTTTCACCTGTTCCTGTGATTGTCTCCACCCCCTCCAGGTGTCACTTATTTTCCCCAGTGTATTTATCCCTGTGTTTCCTGTCTCTCTGTGCCAGTTCGTCTTGTATGTTAGTCAAGTTTACCAGCGTGTTTTTCCCGTACTCCTTTAGCTTTTCTCTTTTTGCTAGTCTTCCCGGTTTTGACCCCTGCCTGACTCTGGACTACTTTCCCGCCTGCCTGATCATCCTGCCTGCCCTGACCTAGATTCTGCCTGCCCTTCAGTACCTTTTGAACTCTGAACTGGTTTTGACCCTTTTGCCTGTCCACGACTATTCTCTTGCCTTACAATATTTATTAATCCAATAGGGTACGACTCCAACCATCTGCCTCCTGTGTCTGCATTTGGGTCTTGCCTTGTGTCGTGATACATACAGCCTTCTGCCATGGGAAAACACAAACTCAACTCAACTGTGTACTGTCAGTCAATGTCAGATATGACAATCATTTGATTGATAAGGAGATTATGTGAACCTTGTAGATTGTTACTTTTTTCTCTATCTGAATCTTACTCTCTCTATGACAATATCTATGGCCAATATGGGCTGTGTACCCATTGTCTAAGGCCATGGTGCTCAGCTTAGCCTGGTTCATCATGTTCAAAACCACCCTATTATACAGTGCCTTCAGAAAGTATTCAGACCCCTTGACTTTTTCCACGGCTTTATTCTAAAAATGATTAAATCGTTTTTTTTTGGCTCATCAATCTACACATAATACACCATAATGAGAAAGCAAAAACAGATTTTTAGAAATGTTTGTTAATTTATAAAAACGGAAATATCACATTTACATAAGTATTCAGACCCCTTACTCAGTACTTTGTTGAAGCACCTTTGGCAGCGATTACAGCATCGAGTCCTCTTGGTAATGACACTGCAAGCTTGGCACACCTGTATTTGGGGAGTTTCTCCCATTCTTCTCTGCAGATCCTCTCAAGCTCTGTCAGGTTGGATGGGGAGCGATGCTGCACAGCTATATTCAGGTCTCTCCAGAGATGTTCGATCGGGTTCAAGTCCAGGCTCTGAATGGGCCACTCAACGACACTCAGAGTATGTCTCGAAACCACTCCTGAGTTGTCTTGGCTGTGTGCTTAAGGTCGTTATCCTGTTGGAAGGTGAACCTTCGCCTCAGTCTGAGGTCCTGAGCGCTCTGCAGCAGGTTTTCATCAAGCTTCTCTCTGTACTTTGCTCCATTCATCTTTGCCTTGATCCTGACTAGTCTCCCAGTCTCTGCCACTGAAAAACATCCCCACAATATGATGCTGCCACCACCATGCTTCACCATAGGGATGATGCCAGGTTTCCTCCAGATGTGACACTTGGCATTCAGGCCAAAGAGTTCCATCTTGGTTTCAGCAGACCAGAGAATCTTGTTTCTCATGGTCTGAGAGTCTTTAGGTGCCTTTTGGCTTTTACTGAAGAGTAGCTTCCATCTGGCCACTCTGCCATAAAGACCTGATTGGTGGAGTGCTGCAGAGATGGCTGTCCTTCTGGAAGGTTCTCCCAACTCCACAGAGGAACTCTAGAGCTCTGTCAGAGTGACCACTGGGTTCTTGGTCACCTCCATGACTAAGGCCCTTCTCCCCCGATTGCTCAGTTTGACCTGGCGGCCAGATCTAGGAAGAGCCTTGGTGGTTCCAAACTTCTTCCATTTAAGAATGATGGAGGCCACTGTGTTATTGAAGCCCTTCAATGCTGCAGAAATGTTTTGGCACCCTTCCCCACATCTGAGCCTCAACACAATCCAGTCTTGGAGCTCTACGGACAATTCCTTTGACCTCATGACTTGGTTTTTGCTCTGACATGTACTGTCAACCTTATAGAGACAGGTGTGTGCCTTTCCAAATTATGTTCAATTAATTGAATTTAACACAGGTGGACTCCAATCAAGTTGTAGAAACATCTCAAGGATAATCCATTGAAACAGGATGCACCTGAGCTCAATTTTGAGTCTCATAGCAAAGAGTCTGAATACTTATGTAAATAAGGTGTTTCTGTTTTTAATTTTGAATACATTTGCAAAAAATTCAAAAAACCATTTTGTCAATATGAGGTATTGATGAGGATTGATGAGATTGATGAGGATTTTTTTTATTTAATCCATTTTAGAATAAGGCTTTAACGTAACAAAATCTGGAAAAAGTCAAGGGGTCTGAATACTTTTCGAAGGCACTGTACACAATACATACTAGTATAGCGAAAAACTCCAGTCAGTCAGTTGTATTGACCCGAGAGAGGCTGCATGGTGTCCGTCTCTCTATTGATGAAGCCGCATTGATCTGCGTGTCAATGAACAGTAGACCTGTGCAGAAGGAATCGGTGGAGTGCTCAACACTTAAACAACAACAACTCACAACCTCAGCATGACATCAAGACTTGAGTACATTTTGAGCTGAACAGAATATACCCATGATGTTTTTATATTTTGGTTTTAGAGCTAAGAAGAGCACTGAGACTGAGATTCTCCTCCGGGTGTTGATGTGTCATTCCCGTTCCCTTCATAATCAGACAATTATTGAGATCGTATTTCAATAATCTCACACATAATACGTTTGACTTGGATACAGAATGCATGAGGTTGGTTGAATAGTGCTTAAAATGTGAATGAAGGGAAGTAAATTAGGTAGTTTGATTAATCATAGCTCACGATTGCACACACAGATTGCACACACACCTGCACTGTCTCTCCACACCGTAGCACGCAGATCACCTTAGCACATATTCATTCCCTTACGCACACACAGATATGCACTTATGATGGAGCCGACAGAGATGGTCGCCTCGCTTCAGGTCCTTAGAAAACTATGCAGTTATTCGTTTTTTTTATGTATTATTTATTACGTTGTTAGCCCAGAAAATCTCAAGTGTTATTACATACAGCCGGGAAGAACTATTGGATATAAAAGCGATGTCAACTTACCACCATTCCGACCAGGAATATGTCTTTCCCTAAGCGAATCCTTTGTTCGGACCTCCACCCTGGACATGAGATCTTATCCCAGAGGCTGGCCCAAAACAATGTGGTCGCCGCAGGAGAGGCAGACGGAGTGGCCTCCTGGTCAGACTTAGAAGGCGAGCACATCATCCACCGCTTCCGAGCATATTACTCGCCAATGTCCAACCTCTAGATAACAAGGTGGACGAAATTAGGGCACGAGTTGCCTTCCAGAGAGACATCAGAGATTGTAACAGTTTCTGTTTCACGGAAACATGGCTCACTCAGGATATGTTGTCAGAGTCGGTACAGCCACCCGGTTTCTTCACACATCGCGCCAACAGAAATAAACATCTCTCTGGTAAGAAGAAGGGCGGGGGTGTATGCCTTATGATTAATGACTCATGGTGTAATCACAACAACATACAGGAACTCAAGTCCTGTTCACCTGACCTAGAATTCCTTACAATCAAATGCCGACCGCATTATCTACCAAGAGAATTCTCTTCGATTATAGTCACAGCCATGTATATCCCCCACAAGCAGATCCCTTG
Organism: Salvelinus namaycush; assembly: GCF_016432855.1. Taxonomy (NCBI): domain Eukaryota; kingdom Metazoa; phylum Chordata; class Actinopteri; order Salmoniformes; family Salmonidae; genus Salvelinus; species Salvelinus namaycush. The sequence goes on from NC_052308.1 coordinate 40,051,670, forward strand.
TTGGCCCTGAAAGAACTTCACTGGACTCTATGTAAACTGGAAACCATACATCCTGAGGGTGCATTTATTGTAGCTGGGGATTTTAACAAAGCTAATCTAAGAACAATACATCCTAAATTTTATCAGCATATCGAATGCACGACAAGAGCAGGTAGCATTCTGGATCATTGCTACTCGAACTTCTGCGATGCATACAAAGCCCTCCCCCACCCTGCCTTCGACAAATCTGACCATGACTCCATTTTGTTGCTCCCAGCCTATAGACAGAAACTAAAACAGGAAACGCCCATGCTCAGGTCAATACAATGCTGGTCTGATCAATCAGATTCCACGCTTCAAGATTGCTTCGATCACGTGGACTGGGATATGTTCCGGATAGCCTCAGACAACAACATTGATGTATACGCTGACTCGGTGAGCGAGTTAATTAGCAAGTGTGTCGGAGATGTCGTACCCTCTGTGACTATTAAAACCTTCCTTAACCAGAAACCGTGGATTGATGGCAGCATTCGCGCAAACCTGAAAGCGCAAACCACCGCTTTTAATCATGGCAAGGCGACCGGAAATATGACCGAATACCAACAGTGCAGCTATTCCCTCCACAAGGCAATCAAACAAGCAACGTGTCAGTATAGAGACAAAGTAGAGATGCAATTCAAGGGCTCAAACATGAAACGTATGTGGCAGGGTCTACAGTCAATCACGGATAACAAAAAGAAAACCAGCCCCGTCGCGCACATCGATGTCTTGCTACCTGACAAATTAAACAACTTCTTTGCTCACTTTGAGGACAATACAGTGCCACTGACACGGCCCGCTACCAAAGCCTGTGGGCTCTCCTTCTCCGTGGCCAATGTGAGTAAAACATTTAAACATTTAAAACATCCTCAGAGCATGCGCAGACCAGCTGGCTGGTGTGTTTACAGACATATTCAACCAATCCCTATCCCAGTCTGTTGTCCCCACATTCTTCAACATGGCCACCATTGTTCCTGTTCCCAAGAAAGCTAAGGTAACTGAACTAAATGACTATCGCCCCATTGCACTCACTTCTGTCATCATGAAGTGCTTTGAGAGACTAGTCAAGGATCATATCACCTCCACCCTACCTGACACCCTAGACCCACTCCAATTTGCTTACTGCCCCAATAGGTCCACTGACGATGCAATCGCCATCACACTGCACACTGCCCTATCCTATCTGGACAAGATGAATACCTATGTAAGAATGCTGTTCATTGACTACAGCTCAGCATTTAACACCATAGTATCCTCCAAACTCGTCATTAAGCTCAAGACCCTGGGTCTTGACCCTGCCCTGCGCAACTGGGTCCTGGACTTTCTGACGGGCCACTCCCAGGTGGTGAAGGTAGGAAAGAACATCTCCACCCCGCTGATCCTCAACACTGGGGCCCCACAAGGGTGTGTTCTCAGCCCTCTCATGTTCTCCCTGTTCACCCATGACTGCGTGGCCATGCACGCTTCCAACTCAATCATCAAGTTTGCAGATGACACTACAGTGGTAATCCTGATTACCAACAACAACGAGACAGCCTACATGGAGGAGGTGAGGTTCCTCGGAGTGTGTTGTCAGGAAAATAATAGGAAAATAACTCTCACTCAACGTCAACAAAACAAAGGAGATGATCGTGGACTTCAGGAAACAGCAGAGGGAGCACCCCCCCATCACCATCGTCGGGACAGTATTGGAGAAGGTGGAAAGTTTTAAGTTCCTCTGCGTACACATCACGGACAAACTGAAATGGTTCACCCACACAGACAGAGTGGTGAAAAAGGTGCAACAGCGCCTCTTCAACCTGTCGGGCTGTATCACCACCTGGTATGGCAATTGCACCGCCCTCAACCGCAAGGCTCTCCAGAGGGTTGTGCGATCTGCACAACGCATCACCGGGGCCAGACTACCTGTCCTCCAGGACAGCTACAGCACCCGATGTCACAGGAAGGCCAAAAAGATCATCAAGGACAACAACCACCTGAGCCACTGCCTGTTCACCCCGCTATCATCCAGAAGGCGAGGTCTGTACAGTTGCATCAAAGCTGGAACCGAGCGACTGAAAAAACGCTTCTATCTCAAGGCCATCAGACTGTTAAACAGCCATCACTAACATAAAGAGGCTGCTGCCAACATACAGACTCAAATCTCTGGCCACTTAAATGAATGGACTTAATAAAGGTATCACTAGTCACTTTAAATAACACCACTTTAATAATGTTTACATATTCTACATTACTCATCTCATATGTATATACTGTATTCTACACCATCTACTGCATCTTGCCTATGCCACACGCCATCGCTCATCCATATATTCATATATACATATTCTTATTCATCCCTTTACATTTGTGTGTATAGGGTAGTTGTTGTGAATTTGTTAGATTACTTGTTAGATATGACTGCATAGTCAGAACTAGAAGCACAAGCATTTCGCTACACTCGCATTAACATCTGCTAACCATGTGTATGTGACCAATAAAATTGTATTTTATTTGACTCATCCACACACACACACACACACACACACACACACACACACACACACACACACACACACACACACACACACACACACACACACACACCACACACACACACACCAGTGTTAATTTGTCAACGAAAACAGTGACAAAAATACTTATCAAACACCTATTTTTCAGTGTCAATTGACGAGTGCTAACTGACAAAATAGACCCAGAAAAAAACTATAACTAAACAAAAATTATTTCTCATTTCGGTTGACATAAACAATTTGAGGCTAAATTATCTCTTTGACTAAAATTGGATTAGCATTCGGTTTTGCATTCGGTCTTGTTTGAATCAACACAATGAATAAAGTGGACAAGACTTTTTGGAGAGATTGAGAGCTTTTCAATGTTATTTGTTTATCCCAATCAAAAGCATGCATGACATTAGCAGATTGTTAAGGCTTTCTCATTGGAATATTGCAATACGGTGGAAAATAAATGCCATGCCCAGGTCATTCACTAGTCACCTCTCTAACCGGCATCTGTTCTCCAATTTGGTGGCAACAAATCATTGATGCAACAAAGGTACACCCCATGGCTACTCTTCAGGTAGTATAAGCTCCCAGTAGAAAAAGGGCCAATGTTTGGAGCCACTTTACTCATTGTGTTGATTCAAACAAGACCAAATGCAACGTTTCCACTGAGAAGTTTTGTTTATTACTGCATTTTCACCCACAAGTTGACGGGAAAAATACACCAACCTCAAGAGACATCTGAAAGCGCATCATTCCAATATATACGCTCAGGTAATAACAGATTGATAATGCTGGCTAGTTAGCTTGCTGCAACCTATCAGATCACTACTTATGACAGAACTTTGATTACAATATACCTACAGTATGTCAAGCGGCAGGGCTCCAGACTACAACCATTTAGTCACATTTTGCGATCCTTTGACTTGGCTCTGCGAGTTACATTTTTAATTGGTCACATCAGTGCGGGCAACCTTCATTGTATGGCCACGTCACTCAAAAGTGAGTGCATTATCCTCATTATTTCTGTAATGAAAGTGTCTTCCCAGATACTGGGCCTGTTTCGCTGAGGCCTGTCTTGCTGGGGCCTGATGCTGTGTTAAATGAGCCACTTGATGTGTGCTCTGGGAGAGAGAAAAAAGCCTTTTAATTGTATAACATTTCTAAATCCTATTATGGGAAATACATAGCTTTGGAAGCAAATACTGTTGGTCTCAGCTTTCTGTGGGTCTAATTTTTATTTGTCGTCGTAATATTGAGCTCAATAGAAACTATTCAACAACTGAGATATTTGATATTGCTTTAAATGTTGACTTTGGGCATGAAAAACGGTCCCTTTTCGCCACTTTCTAAATTTTCTAACAGAAATGGGGTGTGCCTTTGGTGGTTCTTCAATATATCATTCTGGTCATGCGCACCATAACCAACATTTAGTTTGTTAGCTAGTTTGTTAGCTAAGCTAGCCACTTTAGCTAGCCAGTAACTGCTCCAGTATGTGTTGACATCATTTTAAAGGATTTGTTTTTGGACCGAAGCTGTAGAGATCTTTAAGAAATGACACTTCTGTAACCAAATATCGTATTCATCCTTTTTTTTTACGCATTAAATTACCTGGTATGATGGTGCATTGATCAGTTATACAGTTTAAAGCCGTTCTTTTTGCATTTTTGCCCAAAGTCGACTGTTAATTACGATACGAAGCGTACGAAATGGGCAATTGCGCATCAGCCATTGCAAGTGCAATAGGGTAGCAGGCTCCAACAGCAACATATTTTTTAGGAAATAACATTTACTGTTAGATTAATACATGATTACTAGCAGTGGGTATTATATTTAGTGTTAGCAATCTAGCAAATGTGTTTTGAGTTTTCACTTCCTCATGGTGGTGAATTAGCCCCAAAATAAATGTGCCTATGATATTAGTGCACATAAAGATGTAGGAAAATTCATCTAAATTCAACAACACAATTCAGAAAATTCTGGAGTCCTATTTTGACATTAAAATATAACCCTAATAATACCCTATTGTCAACCTACAATTCATAGCAATCACTGGATTAGGTTGTACATCAAAATATCTTGAATCATGCATTCCTGCTTGGACAGATGAAACAACTTATTTATTGAATAGCTTACCATCTCAGTAGTATATTACACAGTGTCAGGCACTGTGGATGACTTTATAAGGTGATAAAAAATATATTATATTGTGTGGCGCTGCAGAAAAAATTGGTGCAACCAAATTATGAGCTGGTGCCACCAACTGAAAAGGTTAGTGGCACCAGTGCCACTAGGGGAAAATGTTAGTCTGGAGCATTGTCAAGGGGTGTGATTTTTATCTGCTGCAGAGTAATGTGTTCCTCTGCCAATTTGGCTGTTGGGAAGAGAATCATGCGATAGTATGTTATGCCGAAACATATGCTGGTACAACAAGGCTATGTATGTTTGTGCACATGGAAGTCAGTGATTTATGTTTACTATAGATTAATGAGGCAATAAAAATGTGATGTGACTAAAATGAGACTGAACTAAAAGGGCATTTAGTTGACTAAAATGACCCACTGTTTATGTCATTTTGACAATAACTAGACTAAATCATTATTTAAAAATATGACAAAAACTTAGTGATCTATTAGTTAAAATAACTAAGACTAGACTAAATCTAAAAAGAGTGGCAAAATTAACACTGACACACACACACACATGCACACACACACACATACACAGGCACGCACACACACACACACACACACACACACACACACACACACACACACACACACACACACACACACACACACACACACACACACACACACACACACACACACAAACAGACACAGCCTGTGAGATGTTATTGGATCGGCTGACAGTGCTCTTTACCAGGAAGTCACCCACAGCCAAATCAACCACATGTTAAAGACCTCTATTAAAACTTCCTCCCACCTCCACACCAACAACAATGCAAGGCTCAGAGTGAGTGACCACAAAAATACCCCAACACACACACACACACACACACGCCTGCACGCACAAACACATTGTTCTGCATCATTTGTTTGCAGAGCCTGTGTAATGCTATTTTCTCCCCAGTCTCCCGCATTGCATTTGTAAAAAAGTCTGAAACAATTCCAGGTATGTTTTATTTCATCATAGTTGATACCAGAGGATATAAGCTTGTCATGCATATTTATGCATATAATTACATTCATAATGCAGTGTGGAACACCCAGAGGTTCTGAACAAAAAAATGAACATTTATTTAATGTCACCTTGTGAGAGAGAAGGAAAGAAAGAAAACAACAGTTCTCTGGGAAATGGGAGGAACAAAAGGTTTGTGTGTGTGTGTGTGCATGCGTGCGTGCGAGTTTGTGTGAGCGCACGTGGATATAGATTGTCTGGCATTAACAATGCCTGTCTCTGTGTGGTACGCATGGGCTTCTTGAATCACACTTCTTTCAACCTCCACTGTTTCCCTCACTTCTAAACGACATTCTGCCGCACTAATTAGTGTCCCTCACCGCAGTTTGCAAAAATGTAAAGTTTTTAAAATCACAGGTTCAGGTAGGAGAAGGTGGGAGGAGGTGAGGAGGGAGGGAGGGAGGGAAGAAGGGAGAGAGGGAGATGGCAATGATACCGCACAAGACCCTTTTGAAGTTCACACCAAAGGAGAAGTATTTTTTACCCTGCATTGCAATCTCTGTGTGATGCTCAGCTCAGTTTGAAACACAAAACACACACAGTGAGAGATTCATCCACCTTCCTAGCCACTCTGACACATAATCAACACTTATACAATACTCTAGCACACTCTAAACCTAGGGCTCGATTCAATCCGTATCGAGCTGAAGATCAGCGCTGTAGTGCGATTGAAATTGAAAGGTCATTTCAGATTTAGCTGACATATGCAGCGTTTACCGTGAACGCAGGAACATTGTATTTAAATGTCAATCAGGCTACGACACGGAACTTCAGCACTACGGAGTGATTCGAGCCCCTACACTCCAACATCTACCTCATGATTACTATCATCCACCCTGAGATAACAACACCCCAAATCACAGTGGACCTCCGTCCTCAAACAACTCATATTGCCTCAAGTTAGGAGAGTTGTAAAATAGATTTTAGTAATGTGATTGGGTGTGCCGAGTCTCTTTTTCTAATTCGCTGAATTTATGGATTGATATCTAACACCTGCTCTAAGACGTTGAATGTTCATATGCAATATTTTCCTATTTTGATCTACAGGACACCATGCAGATATGGGGCTGGTATATCTGAGGTTAATTTAAGGTGACAAATAGAGAGACTTTCTAGAATATGGAGTGAGGTGTTGTTTTGTGAGGAGTTCACACAAAGCCTTCTGTCTGAATACAAAGCACGACCACAGAATGCTCGGACTGCTAAACAAACAGACCATCTTAGTAGACATGTCTGTCAAGTAGAAAGAGTGTGCTGAACATGTAGAAATACAAGTCTGACCACAATAAGCATCACGCATACATATTCTATTTCTAGTTGTGGTGGGTAAACAGTAGCAGCATAGCTAATATAAAGAGCATCATTTTTGATACACTTTGAAATGGATAGGGTATATCCTTATCATTTGCACCATGCATAAGTAAATTCCAGACGGATTAAATTTCTACTTGTGGTGGTTGGTTAGCAACAGCACAATTTATAAAGCCTAAAGAGCATCATTTCCAGTATGCAATTAAACTTGTCAGCTACCTATCATTTGGTGTAATTTAAGTGTAATTTAGTCATCAGTGATGCTTTGCCCCCAGCCTCATCCCAGATGGTGATAAAGTGTTTTCACATCAATGAGAGAAAAAACAGCTAATCCAAACGGGTAGGATGCCGTCCCATGTGCTCTCTGTCTGAGTTTCCTGTTATAGCCTATGGATGTGTCCCAAATGGCACCGTGCGGAGGCTGTGAATGACTGGTTCTGACGCCCATGCATACATGCACCACCAGATGGCCAGCACATCACACAACCCCCTCACAGGCAGCCCTTGGCCCCAGTGACGGGCATCTAGGCTGGGGCAGTGTCGCTGCGTCTTTCCCCCACCACAGTCAGGTGGAAAGGTCCGTGCCAAGATTCTCAGTTTCTCTGTGGCCCTGTTGCACCCCACAGATGGGAAAAGCAAAGCAGCTCCTCTGAAGGATGCAGACAGCATCACAGAATTGAATAGATTTCTATATGAGTGTTATATTGTATCTCTAAGGCCATAGCTCTCCAGTGGCGACATTCCACTGGCCCTTGTGGTGCCCGTCCTCTAATACAGTAAATTCTGCTTTTGAGTCTGAAGCACAGTGGGACAGAGTACGTCAGCATAAACACACACACACGCACGCACGCACGCACGCACGCACGCACGCACGCACGCACGCACGCACGCACACACACACACACACACACACACACACACACACACACACACACACACACACACACACACACAACTCTGCCTCTGAGACACAGTGGGACTGAGTGCGTAAGCAGCCGCCCTCCTTCGGACAAACCTCATCACAGGCTCCTCAGTCCTCCCTACTCACAAAGGAGTGAGTCAATGAAGGGGACCTGGAACTATAGGTCACTGCCAACAGAACCTTGAACCCCTGTGGCATTAGGACAGTACAGTTATCATGTATTCTAATTGGAACCAACAGGACCCTGAACAGCTTCTACCCCCAAGCCATAAGATTGCTAAATACTTAGTGCGGGTAGCTATTTGGTTAACTATTTAACTATCTGCATTGACTGTTTTTGCGCTAACTTTTTTAACTCATCACATACGCTGCTGCTACTTTATTTATTTTATTATCCTGTTGACTAGTAACTCTATTCCCATCTATATGTATCTACCTCAATTATTCGTACCCCTGCACTTCAACTCGGTACTGGTACCCCATGTATATAGCCAAGTTATTGTTACTCATTGTGTATTTATTATTACTTTGACATATTATTACTTTTCTATTATTTCTCTATTTTCTCTCTCTCTGCATTGTTGGGAAAGGCCCGTAAGTAAGCATTTTGCTGTTAGTCTACACCTGTTATTTACGAAGCATGTGACAAATAAACATTTTTGCAAACCTTTGTGTGCGATAGTCCTGTAAAGTATCCCTGCCTGGCTCTTTTTCCCAATCACGGTGAAGTATCCAGTCCCTTTCAGCTTTCCTGTCACTGACTGTCATTGACCACAAAAGGGGCCACAGATGGCCACACAGATCCATTAAGCTCTACTCTCTCAGTAGGGAGGCCTTGTGTTTTCTGCGGTCTCAACTGACTCAACTGAAGTGTATAATACAACCCCTTTTGTGTTGTCTGGTGTTTCTCTGCCAAACAAAGAGCTACAGGTGTACTATTTGAATTTGATCACTATGTGGCAGGACATGCAAATTGTAGTTGTATTTGAGGTTTAAAAAGCCTTCTAAAGTTTGTAATTTCCACTTTAAAATGCCAGAGTTGATTTATCTTAACAAAAAATGTATCAACCTCTACAAAAATGTACATTAATTTTAACCCACATAAAAATGTACATTTCCTGTTGTCGCAAAATACTTTTTTTGCTGTGAGAAACTGGTCAAATTAATATTGTCACGCCCTGACCTTAGAGATCCTTTTTAAGTCTCTATTTTGGTTTGGTCAGGGCGTGAGTTGGGGTGGGCATTCTATGTCTGGTGTTCTATGTTTTCTTTTCTGTGTGTTTGGCCGGGTGTGGTTCTCAATCAGAGGCAGCTGTCTATCATTGTCTCTGATTGAGAACCATACTTAGGTAGCCTTTTTCCACCTGTTTGTTGTGGGTAGTTGTTTTCTGTTTTGTGTGTTCACACCTGACAGGACTGTTTCGTTTCGTTCATTCTCTTTATTATTTTGTTTAGTGTTCTGTTGTATTTAATAAACATGGACACTTACAACGCTGCGTTTTGGTCCACTCCTTCTTCCCAGGACGATCGTTACAAATATAGAATATCTGTATAGACCTTCCCCAGAAATGTATTTTATGCAAGCTCTGAACAAAAGCTTTAATTAGACCTTAGAAGTTCAATCGACTTCAATACAGAATGCAGAATCCGAAAAAAGAATGCAGATCCACTGGAAACATGCTTACTGAATGACCCAAAGGAACAGTAATTTTACTCTGTTTTGGGATGACATTATAAATGATCCTTTTCCGGGTTTTCTTTAAGAAGGGAACAGAACTCTCTCTGTTAGATCCCACCTCTATAGACCATATAGTTAAATTGTCCTAGCTACAATCTCATTGATCAACTATTGAATGACTCAATATCCTCAGTCTTCGTCAGGCATAAACTGTTCAATACAATTTAACTTCATGACTTAATGAGCAGAAGCTTAATCATCAAATCAAATCAAATGTATTTATATAGGCCTTTTTACATCAGCTGATATCTCAAAGTGCTGTACAGAAACCCAGCCTAAAACCCCAAACAGCAAGCAATGCAGGTGTAGAAGCACGGTGGCTAGGAAAAGGCCAAAATCAAGCATCCACAAGCTACTGTGCCTCACATCTGACAGAGAGAGCCATCTATCAAGTCATTTGTTATAACACCGAGTTGCTATAAGATGTGTGTAGTGTTCCTTCATCATTTTGATCGCTTTAACTCACTTGCTAGGAAGCATTGGCAAAATACTGCACTTGATAAATCATTCCAGAATTGACGCACCGATGTGAACTATGTCTGTGTCCCCTATGGCCCCTGGTCAAAGGTAGTGCACTACATTGGGAAAAGGGTACGATTTGAGATGCAAACGATATTTCACCAAGGATTGGCACTTAACAAAGGCATAGTAAAGTCACAGTTCATATGATGTGTGATCATATTCTGATCTTATTCACATCCTTACATGTCTTGACTGGCATGGTGCTAATGGATTCTGAAGCAGACATGCTGTAACACTCCATGATGACATGTTCTGTCTGTGGGATCACTTCATCATCAGCAATATGCACACACACACACACACACACGCACACGCACACGCACACGCACACGCACACGCACACACACGCACACTGTACACTTCTCTATCAGGTCCATCGTTGACATGATCCTTACCTAACAACATCGCTCCCAGTGTAATGTCCTGTCTCTGAATTATTAAATTATTCACACAGGCATCCTCTCCTTTACGCCTAGTGCATCATGGGTAATTACATTTAGCCCTGGGAGTGGAGAACAGGTGTTAATTAAGTAGCTATGTATTGGACGTAGGGGCTTCTCTTCATAGGTTTCAAGAAAGGTCAGAGTTCTCCGTGTGGAGTACGGAAGTTATAACACTGACAAAGTGACAGAGGTCTCTGTGGACAAACGCCGTAGAGGAGCAGAGCTTCAAACGGCTAATGTGGGCAGCTACTGCAAGCCTCCCAGGGGATAATTATTCCAGGCCGACCAAAGCCAAACTAAATGTACAGAACTGGAACTAGAGGCAAGTGGAGGTAGGTGGGGATGGGATGCAACCCGTTTCCGGTAACTGTTGTCTTCTCTTTTTTTAAAGTGTTTTTCCCCCTGTATACTACACTTCCTATCCAACATGACACCATCTTAAAGACACAGTGTAGACACTTACAGACATAGCAACCCACTCATAAACATAAACACACACACATGTACACACATGTACACATGTACACACACAAAGACACACAAACACAATATTTGGAGTACTAACTCATGAAACAGGAATACGACATCATCTCAGCTGGGACCAATTAGTTACAGAGAGCTTTGAATCGTCAGCGAAAGCCGAGAACTGAATCCCACTCCATCTTAGCTCTTTCTCTTACTGCCGCTAGTTAAACCTGAATACTGATATCACGTTAACAGCACGTCTCACATCTATCTACCAGCAGGGATATGCAGGCATAGGCACAGAAAAAATACAAATTCAACACCTGATACCTAATGTGCAAAGTGAATAATACTGTGTGGCTAATAGCTAAAAAGACTGCATAGCTGCATCCTCCAAGGCTCGTTTCGGAACCTGCGATGACTGAAAGAAACTGACCAAAACTAAGTTGTCCTATTTGCTGGTGGGTAATGGTAGCCTACCTTACTCTCAACTGTTTGTCATGTGTAATATATTAGACGTAATCAAATTTCACATTGTATGAGGATTCATTAGTAGTATTTTATACGTTTTTTATTACACATGGAGGGGTGGGGGCTTAGACTCCTATGGGTGGGGTGTGAGATGACGAGGTGTAAAGGTACCTGTATGGACCATAGGCTGTATAGAACTGACTGGACACAGTCATAGCCAGTTAATGAATGGATTTCTATGAGAAACGTACCTGGATGGAAACGTCACTGTAGGAGCCCCCGATGACTCCAGAAATGGCCAGAGGGACATCATCCTGGATGGGGTTGGATCCGTCTGGACAGATGAACCCCGGCTCGTGCACCTTAGTGAGGGAGGCTCGTACAAACTCCAGGCTCTGCTCCAGAGCGTAGGTGTCCTTAGAGCAGGTGTCCAGGATGTGGGCTCCCAGCTTGAGGCCTGGCAGCAGCCTCTCGTCCGCGTTGATCTCATCCAGCGCTAAAAGCATCGCCTCCAGTCTCTGGATCCCTCTCTGCTCGTTGATCTTCCCACAGTCCTCCACCCCCTCACCCTTCTCGTGCACCGGGAACAGTCCGCCGATCACCAGGTCCCCGTCGATGGTGATCTCCCTCTTGGTGGAAGGGGGGAATCTGTTGTTAGGGCTGGCCAGGGCCTCAGAGATGAGCAGGTCAAAGAGGAGCAGGTGAAGGGACCACCAAGGGGCAGCCTTGGCCCAGAGCCCGGGGCAGAGGAGGCCGGTGGTGGGCATGGTCAGGTCGTCTGGCTGGGGTCAGTGTAGTGGGTTGTGGGTAGGTGGGTGTAGGAGTGGGACACAGAAGGGTCTTACAGGGGCTGAGGCTGGGCGAGGTGGATCACTCTAGAGCCCACTCTTGACACTCATGTCATCTTGGTTATTCACTGCAAGTGGAGGAGAGGAAAATTAATAATATATCATTGTTCATGTTACAATTCCATTAATGTTATGGTACTTCAGTTATAAAAGTGACTGATACAAATTTGTAATTCAAAGAGCATTTTTGCCCCCTCCAAAATAAAAGCACAGAATTTATTCCAAACCATCCAAATTGAGGTTCACAGATGCTATTTGCTCCTACTCGTGGCAGGAAGGTGTGAAAATCCAGACTTTCCTCACTACCTCCAGTCCAGTTTAAAGGGAAACTTCACAATTTTGTCAACAAGGCTCTTTATCCACTTCCCCACAGTCAGAAGATCTCATGGATACCATTTTTATGTCTCCGTGTCCAGTATGAAGGAAGTTAGAGTTAGTTGCGCTTACGCTATGGCTGGACGTCTATGGGTATCATAGACTTCCAGACATTGCACTAACGCTAGTTAGCATTGGCTTTTGAAACTAACTCTAACTTCCTTCATACTGGACACAGACATACAAATGGTATACACACGTTCATCTGTCTCTGGGGAAGTGGCCTCGTTGCCCAAATCCCGAAGTATCCCTTTAAGGTGTAAAGGGAATAGATGTCTTCATTTTTCCCATACATCATTGAACAACCTCTACATGTTTATCTACAGCCCTTCTATAAGAGCTCTCTTTCTTAAAGACTGCAGGTGTTTGTGACTCTCAGCACATTCCTCAAGATGCACTTCACCCCAGCAACGTATCTTGTGCCACATAACCAGGCTGTCAGCCATCTCAACAGATGAGTGAGTGAGTATGTGCCACTGTGTGTGTGTGTGTGTCTGTGAGTGTGTGTCTGTGTGTGTGTATTTGTGACCCGTTTCAGGAAGCTAGGCGTATGTCGCACGTCACTACTTCACAGAAGAGGCATTTGAATGTAATTTATTTATCAAAAATGTGTTTTGGAACATGTGAACTTTCATCTGCCTTAATACAAAACGAGGATGCCATCTGTAAATACTAATAAAATTGTTAAATTACGAGCTTAGTTGGTTTACCCACAAAAAACGACGGGAACCTTCCCGCTAGCCATGATTGGCTGAGATAATGGATGGGCTGAACGTGCAGATAGATGAGTTCAGATTGGTCTGCCATTTAGCATGCTTCTGTCTATAATGTGAGCTCCGCAGTATGTGTAGATAATCCTTGCTACCACTACTTTTTTTAAAGATATAATGTTATCCATGGAGAACTGCAAAAGTGTTGCTACTCCTCTCAACAACATTGCTGCCCTGAGTTTAGCAGGCACTATCGACAAAGATTAGTGGGAAAAAGTTTTGATGGACTACTTTCTGCACACAGTCAGTGTGAACCGGAGTGACTTGACATAACACAGGCCAAACAAGCTGTACAAACAAAACCGAGTTAAAAGGTTTCCAGTCTGCCGTAAAGCATTCATCCATGTACACTGGTAATTATACGTTTCTAATTTTGTCAGAAAGTCATTTTCATTGCAAGTTAAAGTGTACTGTTCAAACGTTAGTTTGCTGCCTCGCAAGCTAATCCATTTGAATTGCTAGTTATAGCATAATGTTAGCTAGCTAGCTCACATTGAACCTAGTTGGTTAGCTTTAACTACCTGTACATTCATACTAGAGCATTTCATGCATGGTGCCTAGCTATGACAATCAGTGTTGTATTGCTAGTAGTATGGGTTGGGATTATGGTTCATTGTTTAGCTAGCTACATGTCTTAAGAAAATACTCCACTTTGCCAGATTACATGACCCATCAAGTTAGCCAGGTGTGTCTGTGGGTGATTACGGCCATATATTGTATTTCATGAACATGTGTATAAGTCTAGACAATAGTGACCCATCCACTTAGCTAAATGTGGCTGGGGGGTGGTTATCACATTTCTTTCACAAGTGTGCTGATATGGCCATACTCATATTCGTAATTGTATCTGTAAATTGACACGTGACAGTTGGATAGGATGATACACGTGATCAGAAAAAACTGAAGTGTTTTAACATTCCTAAATAGTTGTTGGTAATTTACCTCCCTGCATGTTCTCACAGCAAAAAAATATGCCGATTAGGAGCAGCTCGCGGAGGTGTCAGTGCGTATGTGTGTCTGTGTCTGTGTCCTCATTTTGTTGCAGGCAGCCAAGTTTGCTGTCACTCAGTCAGAATGCGCATTAGCATTTTAGCTTTTTTCCCTACCCTTACCCAACTTGTTAGATATTATGCACATTGATAGCTTGATAGCAAATGTCCTCGCAATGTGATTTATCATAGTAGCAGGCAGCAACAATCTAAATGATCAGACCGAAAACATGCAAAGAAAAGTGATCCTGAAATTATGAGGAGAAATAGATCTTCACTCTATCCAATCAGAGCAGTAGTATCAACAGCAGCAGTATCAAGTACCTCCCGGGTGGCGCAGTGGTCTAGGGCACTGCATCGCAGTGCTAGCTGCGCCACCAGAGTCTCTGGGTTCGCGCCCAGGCTGGGCTGGGTTCGCGCCCAGGCTCTGTCGCAGCCGGCCGCAACCGGGAGGTCCGTGGGGCGACGCACAATTGGCATAGCGTCGTCCGGGTTAGGGAGGGTTTGGCCGGTAGGGATATCCTTGTCTCAGTATGTAAAAATGTAATAAAATGTATGCACTCTACTGTAAGTCGCTCTGGATAAGAGCGTCTGCTAAATGACTAAAATGTAAAATGTAAAGCCAGTTGAGTTATTTAGACCATGCAAACGAGTGACTCAAAGACAGTACAGTATGGTTCAGAAACTCTCTGACTAACACATGAGAAACATGCTTGCTGGCACCCGAAAAAATTCTCGGATCATAATTGTATCAAGAGAATTGCCCATATCCGTTTGTCACGATCGTTGGTTGAATTAATGGACCAAGGCGCAGCGTGCATAGAGTTCCACATGTTTATTGGATGAAACTCACAGAAAACAATAAAGCGCAAAACGAAATGTGAAACTAATGTAGTGCTCGCAGGCAACTAGACATAGACAAGATCCCACAAAAACCCAGTGGGAAAAGGCTGCCTAAATATGATCCCCAATCAGAGACAACGATAGACAGTTGCCTCTGATTGGGAACCATACCAGGCCAACATAGAAAGGAAAAAACTAGACTACCCACCCTAGTCACACCCTGACCTAACCAAAATAGAGAATAAAAAGGATCTCTAAGGTCAGGGCGTGACACCGTTATTATACTTGTTTTGTCCGACTACTCGGCACACCCCTAGTGTGTTGGTAAGCATCATCTAATAATTATTAAATATTTATACAATATTTTTATCTGGACACTTTCTATTTTTTATATTGCTACTATGCAAATATAGAAGTAACCATTTCACTGTGACAAATAAATGTTGATTTTATTTGTGTGTTTACCAGAGATGGTAATGTGAAGAACAACATCACCTGCACCAAGGTCAGATTAGGATATAGGCCAAGGTCTAGATAATAGTATTTTAACCTGGAGTTTTTCCTTATTGTAGGCTAGTACTTTCACAATTTTTAATTTTGAAATCTTTGGTTGATTAAAGAGATGGGTGGGGCTAAGGCTTAAGAGGGTATAAACAATGCTGAATAGGTGTAGACAAAGAAGAGCTCTCCAGTAGGTGTACCAAAACATTCAAGGGCCATTTTCTCAAAAGTGAGGTTACAAGTTCATTAACTTTCAAAGCATAATTACTTTCCAATTGTTCCTCAACTGCAGTGTATGATATACAATTTGTAGCTCTGATTCTCTACTTTTCTCCAATGTAAAAAACACAATTTCAAATGTTACTACATAAGACCGAATCGAGGTGGTTGGTCACGTTTCACTCCTCTGCCTGGATTTCCCAGCACCCAAATCTACTGCCCTCTAGACATTTAAATACCTATATTCTCCCATTTTTCCCTAATTCCTAATCTCTTTTTCTCTGTCTTTCTCTCTCTTCCACAGCCACACAGACTCTCCCTCTGATTTTCTCTCCCACCCTTCCTCTTTCTACCATTTTGCGCATAATTAAAAAATAATTATAAATAACAATGCTTCAGTTAAAGTACCACTGGTTCATGTGGTTCCTATTAGCCTGATAGTCTTCTCTGCATCCTAAATGGAACCATATTCCCTATAGTGCACTACTTTTGAACAGGACCCATATGGCTCGTGGCAAAAGAAGTGGACTAGGTAGGGAATATGGTGCCATTTCGGGTGCACAACTTGTAATCTGTCAATTATAATGCTCCCTGAGTATGTTAAGCTTTCCATGTGTTTGTGCTCTTCATCGAAACATGATAGAAAGTCAAATTCTGGGCAGTCCAATCTATCATCTGTGTGCATGTCACGTGTCACTTGTTGATAGATATCACGTTCCTAAAGTTAGCATTTTCCACCTTGGCAAGTTTATTGACTGTATTTGTAGCAATAGCAGTAGGAAAGGCTTCCACATAAGACATGAAAAAAAGGGCAGCACATGTTTCATACTAGTGTAGAAAGTGATGTACTGTTAATGTCTCCTCGCCATGAGAGGGCGTAATCACTCTATGGAATACTTGACCTGGGAAAAGGTTATTGGGGTTCATGCATGTTCCCGGGTGGTCTTTTGAACTAGCCTTTGATGTATTACTTGTTCTATGTAAAGCTAGCAGTTGGATATTACATATTAATCATCTAAGTGATAAGCTATTAGGCTCATCTTCATATCCACACCTTACATAATAGGTGACAGAGGCTGGGGAACAGAACTTTTCAGTTTCTGTTAGGAATTACAGACTTTATATGCTGTTTTGCATGACGGTGCTACCGACCACAGCACTGAACTAGCTAGCATGCAAACTGTGAATGAATGAGCCTCTGCTGTGAAGCTTTCTATTCAAGACCAAGAACTGCGGTTGAAAATTAGCCGGCTGGCTAAAACTGGTAACTTTTACTAAAACGTTGATTAATGTGCACTGTCCCTGTAAAAATACAAATAAATTCAAACAATGCAACCAAACAGACTTACGAAAGGACTATACAATTACAAGTGAGTGGAATAACAAACGGACTAAACAGCTAAAATGTGAGAGGAATTAAATTTGATATCTGATTCAAGATATATCAATAATTCAAGAATGTCAGACTCAGAGGAGGATAGGAGAGGCGAGAGGAAAGGTGAGAGCTTGCTGCTGTTAACAAAGTGATATATTATAAAGTGGATCTGCTCCAACCATTTCATGGTGATGGAAAGGACAAGGAGAGTTTTACTCTAAGGATTTTTGGGGGGGAATTACCTGTCAAAGCTTGTGCTGACACAACAGACAATGATTTAGCCACAATCCTTCCAACCAAACTGGATTTCTCTGCCACAAGCAACTCAATTTTCTATGGGAAAACTCTTGGAAAGTTTGATGTTTTTGGTGGAAAGCAATACTTAGCTCTTTTTCAGAGTTAATGCTCACACTCAAGGACGTTCCTTTTGAGTAGTCAAGGGAGGCCGATGAGGTTTTCAAATACTTGAAACAGACCCTCTCAGTGCCACCTATCGTGTCATTCCCTGACTTTTCCCGAGCCCTTCCTCATTCACTGTGATGCATCCAAGATGGCAGTTGGTGCTGTTCTCAGTCAAGTGCAGAATGGCAGAGAATCAGTGATCGCTTATGCTAGTCACATGTTCAACCCATCTGAGAGAAACTGGTCCACATATGACAAGGAACTCTACTCTATAGTGTGGTCCATCCGATATTTCATACACTATCTGGGAGGCAATCCGTTCAAGGTCGTAACTGATCACATACCACACGTGTGGCTCAGGATGATCCCACTGGACAATGACCCTACAGGGCGGAGAGCACGATGGGCACTGGAACTCAATGTTTACAACTACGTGGTCAAACACAGGGAAGGAAGAAACATGCCAATGGCACTGAGTTGTCACGCCGCCCAGCCCGTCTGACATCTCCTCAAAGTCCCCATCACAGTACGCCTCCTCTGTAACATCCAGACTACTGTTGGCCTTTGCTGATGCCAACTCCCAGTTACATCTGGCTTGGGGGAAAAAAACAGAAGGAGCAATACAACAAGGGAAATGTTTTCAAACCAGTTGGTGATCTGGTTTTCATGACCGATCCAGCCAAGCTGTACTGCAAACTATCCCTACGTTGGAAGGGCCCATCCAAAACCCTACATCTGTTCGACACAGATGTGTCGGAAAAGGTTATTGGTATTCATGTACGTTCCGAGGTGGTCTTTTGAACTATCCTTTGTATGACTTGTTCTATGTGAAGCTAGCAGTTGGATATTAAATATTAATCTTCTAAGAGATTATACTACAATCTAACATGAAAACTCCATGAGATCTTACAGTAAACTCCATGAGACATAAGATGGGAGACTGGACACACGCAAGGCGTTGGAGATCGGGGAGGAAGTCTGGCCACCCTTCATCTATCCGAGAAGATCCAATCCAGCTATCAAACAGCTTTGCCCTGCTTGAGACGGACCTACCAGCCCCGGGAGTCAGCATGGATCCTGGGTGTATACCAACAGGCCGCCCAGTGGCATCCTCTCCAATGGCCACCACAGTTCAGCAGGTCGCTAACCCATTGGATTCCATCACGACCACCATCAATGTAGGCAGCCCTATGGTGAGAGATTTTGGCCTGCCTATGATCTGTGGACTGACCAAGGTCCACTGTCACCCAGGAGCCCATGTCCATGCAATCAACTCCCTTCTGCCCACGGTTGTGGCCAACTACTCCATTGACACCATCATCACTCACGTAGGTTTTAACGACTTTCATTTTAGGCGATCATTTTACGCTAGCACAGGGAAGATAATCATTATCTCTTGCCCCCTCCCATGCTATCAAAGGTGTCCGTAACGTTTCAGCCGACTCTTCGCCCTGAACAAGTACCTGAAGAAACTTTGCAATGACAGGAATCTCTTTCTGTGACAACTTTCATTTGCTGTGGGAGCAACCAGAATGTTTTAAAAGAGCCAGGATTCACCCTAACCGCACATTTTGATTTTGCCCATCCACACCAGACACGATCAGGACACGCAGGTTGAAATATCAAAATCAACTCTGAACCAACTATATTATTTTGGGGACATTAAAAAACATTAAACATTCATGGCAATTTAGCTAGCTAGCTTGCTGTTGCTAGATAATTTATCCTCGGACATTAACATTGGCTTGTTATTTTACCTGAAATACACAAGGACCTCTACTCCGACAATTAATCCACAGATAAAAGGGTAAACCAAGTTAGTTTCTAGTAATCTCTCCTCCTTCAGTCTTCTTCTTCTTCTTTGGACTTTATATTGCGGTTGGCAACCAACTTTAAGGTGCATTACCACCACCAACTGTGCCTTTAAACAGCTTGGAAAATTCCAGAAAATTATGTCATGGCTTTAGAAGCTTCTGATAGGCAATTTGACATAATTTGAGTTAATTGGAGGTGTACCTGTGGATGGATTTTAAGGCCTACCTTCAAACTCAGTGTCTCTTTGCTTTACATCATGGGAAAATCAAAAGAAATCAGCCAAGACCTCAGAAAAATAATTGTAGACCTCCACAAGTCTGGTTCATCCTTGGGAGCAATTTCCAAACGCCTGAAGGTACCACGTTCATCTGTACAAACAATAATACTATAATAAATATAAACACCATGGGACCACGCAGCCGTCATACCGCTCAGGAAGGAGACGCGTTCTGTCTCCTAGAGATGAACGGACTTTGGTGCAAAAAGTGCAAATCAATCCCAGAACAACAGCAAAGGACCTTGTGAAGATGCTGGAGGAAACAGGTACAAAAGTATGTGTATCAACAGTGAAACGAGTCCTATATTGACATAACCTGAAAGGCCGCTCAGCAAGGAAGAAGCCACTATTCCAAAACCACCATAAAAAAAGGCAGACTATGGTTTGCAACTGCACATGGGGACAAAGATCATACTTTTTAGAGAAATGTCCTCTGGTCTGATGAAACAGAAATATACATTTTTGGCCATAATGACCATCGTTATGGAGGAAAAAGGGGGATGCTTGCAAGCCGAAGAACACCATCCCAACCGTGAAGCACGGGGGTGGCAGCATCATGTTGTGGGGGTGCTTTGCTGCAGGAGGGACTGGTGCACTTCAAAAAATAGATGGCATCATGAGGTAGGAAAATTATGCGGATATATTGACGCAACATCTCAAGACATCAGTCTGGAAGTTAAAGCTTGGTCGCAAATGGGTCTTCCAAATGGACAATGACCCCAAGCATACTTCCAAAGTTGTGGCAAAATGGCTTATGGACAACAAAGTCAAGGTATTGGAGTGGCCATCACAAAGCCCTGACTTCAATCCTATAGAACATTTGCGGGCAGAACTGAAAAATGTGTGTGAGCAAGGAGGCCTGCAAACCTGACTCAGTTACACCAGCTCTGTCAGGACTAATGGATCAAGATTCACCCAACTTATTGTGGGAAGCTTGTGGAAGGCTACCCGAAACGTTTGACCCAAGTTTAACAATTTAAAGGCAGTGCTACCAAATACTAACTGAGTGTATGTAAACTTCTGACCCACTGGGAATGTGATTAAATAAATAAAAGCTGAAATAAATCATTCTCTCTACTATTATTCTGACATTTCACATTCTTAAAATAAAGTGGTGATCCTAACTGACCTAAGACAGGGAATTTTCCTATGATTAAATGTCAAGAATTGTGAAAAACTGAGTTTAAATGTATTTGGCTAAGGTGTATGTAAACTTCCGACTTCAACTGTATGTGTAAATGTATTTTGCAACGCTTGTGCACGTAATGCGAGAGGTGTGGTCAGCATGTAAGCAACACAGAACTTGGAAAGCATAAGCAACTCCTGTTGAAATGGCACTACGGTTGTTGTGAGTAACCTAATTTATGTTACTTTAACTCCACCTTCTGGTGAGTTTATACAAACTGTCATCTTCTACTATTCTGTTAGACTGGAGACTGTCAGAAAACGTGTTTATAACGTTAATAATTTGTTTGTTATTCCATTGGTTACCTCGAGGCAGATTCCCCAGGGGCAGAGTGTCCCACAGTCATTGAATATAGGGCTTTTAAATATTAGAGCAATCACTAGTAAAAGCTTTCTTGTGAATGACCTCATTACTGAGCTCAAAGTTGATTGCATGTTTCTCACTGAAACGTGGCTATCATCAGACTGTTGTTCCTCTCTTATTGAAGACTCCCCCTGGACTACAGCTTTTCATACTCTCTCAGAAAATGGAAAAAGGGTGGGCGGGCAACCTCTATTTTTACTAATACTCTCAGCTGTAAGGATATTTCGTTTGGCAACTTTTGGTCTTTTGAGCATCATGCTATACTGTTTAAATGTCAGCATCCAATGCTGGACATAACCTTGTATAGGCCACCAAAGTCCTGCCCCACTTTATTTAATGATTTATCTGAATTATGTCCTTGAGAACTATGATAAAATCATTGTGTTGGGCGATTTTAATATTCATGCTGAGAAAGAGACTGACTAAAAGGCCGTATGAATCTTTTGAGCTCTATGGACTTTTCCCAACATGCTACTGGGCCCACTCATAACCGCAGCCATACTCTGGACCTGTTAATTACCAAGGGGCTTTCTATTGACATATCCTCTATTCTTGATGTTGCTTTATCTGATCACCACTGTGTATTTTTTACTACCTTGTTGCCCATAGCACAGGGTAATACTGAACACATTATTAAGAAACACTATCCTACCTCTGAAGTTGCTACAGATTTTATTGAATGTATGAACAATTCTCCACCACCTATTCAGCCTTCCTCTTGTGATGATTTAGTTGATAACTTTAATAGAAAATTAAGGGCAACCATTGATGCCATAGCTCCATTAAAGTTGAAAAAGGCCACATCACCCTTGGATGAGTGAGGAAATTAATCAATTAAAGAGAAATTGCAGAAAGGCAGAGCGGAAGTTGAGAAAGTCAAAGTTGCAGGTCCGTTATGATATTCTGAGAGAGCAACTTGGCATATATAAAAAGGCAATTAGAAATGCCAGACGGGCTCATTTTTCTAACTTGATCACTATTAATCAGAATAATTTGAGAGTGGTCTTCTCGACCATTGATGGCCTGATAAATCCTACCCCCTCAAACCTATTTGAACTTCCCTCCACATCTAAATGTGATGACTGTGCGGCATATTTAAGAGATAAGATAATCAACATTAGGCTGGGTATCAGTCAAGCAAAACCTGATGAGAAGTTTGATGATATGTTCCCTAGTCTACCACGCAAAGGCACTACAGATTTATTTTCCCTGTTTGACACAGACATGCTCAGGAAAGTGATATTACAACTTAAGACTTCTACCGGCCTTCTAGATCCTAACCCCACCACCTTCTTCAAAAACAGTTTTTGATAGCATATCTGAAGAAGGCAGCCTTAGTTAAAGTGGGAGATTATCTTAGAGCCAACCGAGATGCCAAACAGCTCTCTCTCCTTGTACTCTTGGATTTAAGTGCTGCATTCGACACTGTTGACCATGATGTCCTTCTGGACAGACTGGAGAGGTGGATTAGTTTGGGTCCGGTACTGTTCAGTTTATATATTTTACAAGGGGTAACATATATAAACTGAACAGTACCGGACCCAAAATCAAACCTTGTGGAACGCCACATATGATATGTATTTTCTCTGAGTTATGTTCACCGTATACGGTGACAGAGAACTCTTGACCGAATAACAAGGTCCTAAACCAATTTAGATCTGAACAGCATTATCAGAAAGCACAGCATGGATTTTGACTGCTACACAGACGATACATAACTTTATATTTATGTGTCACCAGAGAATTTTTTGAATAAATGATTAGACTGTATTAGTGATTTAAATACTTGGGTGGCTTACAACTTCCTCCAACTATATCAAGACAAGACCAAGGTACTTTTTGTTGGTGCCAAAGCACAGAGCGCAAATCTGGCCGCACATATTAATTAATGGGCAATAAAGATAAAACACCAGGTAAAAAACCTAGGTGTGAGTTTTAGATTCAGAACAAAATTTTGAATCACACATTAGGAATGTGACCAAAATAGTTTTTTTTACCACCTGAGGAACATTGCCAAAGTGCGCAGTTTCTCTCTCAGGCTAGGACAGAGAGACTCATCCATGCTTTTATTACAAGCAGGCTTGACTACTGTAATGCTCTCCTGTCTGTTCTACCCAAGAAAGCCATTGGTCAACTGCAAAACATACAGAATGCTGCAGCATGGGTACCAAGATTCTTCTATTGGTTGTGCACACCAATACATGTCAGACATGCTTTTAGGTTATGTACACAGTAGGTCCCTCAGGTCCTCTGGCACTGGCCTTTTAACTATCCCAAAACCTAGGATCAAGAGGCATGAAGAGGCATTCTTTAGTTATTATGCCCTCATCCTCTGGAATAGCCTGCCAGAGAACCTGAGGGGGGCCAAAACTGTGGACATATTTAAAAGAGATCTTAAAATTAAGATCTTTATCTTTTCTTAGGGTGCTTTTTAGTCGTTCAGTTTTTGTCATTCTTTTGTTTTTTTATCTTATGTTTGTTGTGTTGTAAATATTTCTGCTTTTATTTTCATATTTTTTTTACATATTTTTTCCTATGAAGCACATTTTGTTGCATTCCATGTCTGAAATGTGCTGTATAAATAAAGCTTGATTTGATGATTTGATATGATACATTTAATCTTATGACACATTTGACTTCTCTGAAACGTGAAACACTCACCCACTTGCACCCACTCACATACTGTACATCTACAGTATATACATACTTCCTCTGTTTTCACTTGACTGACTTCACAGTACATACACAGCACATGCACATGGGTACATAATACATTTATTGAGTGAATATACTGCATCATGTGTTGCCCTCTGCTTCTGTCGAGTGCGTCCAGCACTTGACACGAGTTGTTCTAACTAATTGCATCACTGGGAGATTAAGAATATAAACAGTGAACACTGACTTGAGGAGAAAGAAAGTTACAACAGAGATAAAGGGCTCTATTTTTGGATGACGCTAAGGAAGCACAAGTGTCAAATTCCCGTTCGTTTTCTATTTCGTCATGTAAAAACTGTCTCACTGGTATTCTCCAGTCATAGCACGAGGTTTGTCAATTTACCTGTCTAACATCAGGTCGCTTGAACTGCGGAGGAGGGGTGGCAATATTTGAGGTGTGTCCTTAAAAACAAGTGCAAAAGTGACCATTTCATGCAGTGCTAATGGGAAGTTTCAAGACCCACAAAAAGTGGGTTTTAAGGCTGTAACCTTTTTCTGTGCTAAATATAACCTTTTTTAATGCTTCTTTATAGAACCGTAGGAAATGTAATTTATAGCACCTTACAGGTTCCATTTAGAACCTCATGAGCATGGTTATTTTTTTTACCTTCAAGAAAGGGTCCTATTTACAGTAGCACCAAAAAAGGGTTCCGCTATGGTTATAAGCTAAAGAACCCATATTTGGTACTATTAAGCAGATTTTTGCTAATTCAGTGAAGAACCATCTCCAAGGACTGCATGCACGGAGAAAGAGTGTGGAAAACCACAGTGGGATCACTTTTTGAATGAAAGGTAGAAGTGAATGAATATTGTATCAAAGAGCTCTGTCCTTGGACAGTGGTTTTAGCATACTTCGTTATTCGTTATTCTAATCGAAGACAAATCCATAATGAAAAAGCTAATCAAATATTTACAGTGTAGCATCATGGAGTGTGAACCATACCACCACCATACCATACGAGAAGTATAATCAGAGATATTCTCACTCTTGGAAGGGCTCTCTTCTTCGCTTTCTGGGGTTGCCATGGAAACATGGTGGGCAAAAAAAGAGGGTGGTGGGTGGGCAGGGAGGGGTAGTGGGCAGTATGACAAGAGTTTTGCTGATATAAATTCATATCATGTTGAGGTCATATATCAGGTATATTAGGGTTGAAAATATTTGTTTGACTGGAGAGAGAGAGAGATAGAGATAGAGAGAGCATGGGTTTGTCAAACAAAGCAATGGGGGTCTTTGTAATGAATGGGAAAATACAGTGCATTCAGACAGTATTCAGACCCCTTCCCTTTTTCCACATTTTGTTACGTTACAGCTATATTCTAATGAAGTATTTTTTCTCCTCCTCATAAATCTACACTATATAATACCCCCATAATGACGAAGCGAAAACAGAAATACCTTATTTACATAAGTATTCAGACCCTTTGCTATGAAACTCGAAATTGAGCTCAGGTGCATCCTGTTTCAATTAATCATCCTTGAGATGTTTCTACAACTTGATTGGAGTCCACCTGTGGTAAATTCAATTGATTGGACATAATTTGGAAAGGCACACACCTGTCTATATAAGATTCCACAGTTTACAGTGCATGTCAGAGCAAAAACTAGGCAATGAGGTCGAAAGGAATTGTCTGTAGAGCTCCGAGACAGGATTTTGTTGAGGCACAGATCTGGGGAAGGGTACAACAGTCGCCTGCATCATTCTTAAATGGAAGAAGTTTGGAACCACCAAGAGGTGACCAAGAACCTGATGGTCCCTCTGAGTTCCAGAGTTCATCTGTGGAGATGGGAGAACCTTCCAGAAGGACAACCATCTCTGAAGCACTCCACTAATCAGGCCTTAATGGTAGAGTGGCCAGACGGAAGCCACTCCTCAGTAAAAGGCATATGACAGCCCGCTTGGAGTTTGCCAAAAGACACCTAAAGGACTCTCTCTGGTCTATTGAAACCAAGATTGAAGTCTTTGGCCTGAATGCCAAATGTCACATATGGAGGAAACCTGGCACTATACCTACCGTGAAACATGGTGGTGGCAGCATCATGCTGTGGGGATGTTTTTCTGCGGCAGGGGCTGGGAAACTAGTCAGGATCGAGGGAAAAATGAATGGAGCAAAGTACAGAGAGCTCCTTGATGAAAACCTGCTCCAGAGTGCTCAGGAACTCAGACTGGGGCAAAGGTTCACCTTCCCACAGGACAACAACCCTAAGCACACAGCCATGACAACACAGGAGTTGCTTCAGGACAAGTCTCTGAATGTCCTTGAGTGGCCCAGCCAGAGTCCGGGCTTGAACCCGATCGAACATCTCTGGAGAGACCTGGAAATAGCAGTGCAGCGACGCTCCCCATCCAACCTGACAGATCTTGAGAGGATTTGCAGAGAAGAATGGGAGAAACTCCCCAAATATAGGTGCGCCAAGCTTGTATGCTGATTTCAAAGCTGATTGCCAACAAAAACTTTATTCATTCACTTATTCGGTCTTTGTCTCACGTCTCTCCCAAAGATGATCTATGCCTGAGCGAACTGGCTGTGTTCCGACAGGCCGCCCCCCTCTTGCCTTGTGAATGACGATATTACTGGTTAAAGAGACAGCACACATTTTTATAAAATAGGCTATTTGTATGCAAATGTACAATAAGGAAGGGAAACAGATTGTTTGTTATCTGTAGCCCCATGGAATCAGCCAAAACAAGCTCAATAACTCAATGCAGGCACACACACTCCTACTGAATGTGCGTTCACCTGTATTGTGGATAGGCCTAGGCTTCATCTTGATTTAGCCAGTATATCAATAGAGATTTTTAATTCAAATAAATGATTACCATTATGTTGTTATGTAGATTGGTAAATACAAAGTAAAATTGATTGTATGATTGTATAATTGATTCAATAATGCATACATGGCATCTGAAACATGTTGAGGTTGAATTGTTGAGGTTGAAAAAATTGTAATGTAATGAACTCAAAAGATGCCCAGCGATTGAACAGAGCAGTAGCTGAGCTTAACTGTCTGGATCAAGTGCCTTTGGCTAATATGCCTTCTTTTTTTTGCAGTGATATTGTTTTGTTATTGAGTATCGTAACGGAATCGAGTATTTTGATACTATACCTGGTATCGGTATCGAAGTAAAAAATGCTGGCATCGTGAAAACACTACTTAAAAAAAAAATATGTTTCACAATCGACATTCAATTTCAAACTATGATTGGTCATCTGAGAACTTTGTTAAGGAAAGCTGAGGTAATCAGTCCCATTAGCTGCTGGACACACCACCTCATCACTGATGGGAGATAGTAGCTATAGCTGTTAGTTGAAGGTGTGGCCTGGGTTTTCAATCAACCATCTCACTCATACTGTACATGCTGTTGCAAAACTGGTTGAAAATACATAATTTCAACCAGTTTTGCCGTTGCTAAAAGGATACGGCCAGATGTTGATAATCTTTGCCAAGCTCTGGTAGTGGACATATAGAGGAGTTAATGTAATACTATTTGTCAAGATAAATGTCTTAATCTTAAACGTTTTCTACCTACAGGTACCTTATCGCAGTAAACTGGTCAATGTTAAACATACACAAAGTTTTTTCAAAAAGTTAGTACAGAAGGAATGTGCACACCTACATCTCTCAGCACCCATGACTATAGTTAGTAATAACTTGTGGTCATAGTATGCCACCTATAGCATGTTCTGTCACTCTTCCTGTGGGTGGGCCCCTGGTGAGAAAGAGGCTAGTCAGTTCAGTCTTCAGTCTGGCCAAAAAAGTTGGTCTGTGTAATTCGGTTCACTCGGCTCTCAGCAGCGCGACATACATCATCACTTTGTACACCAGGAGTGTTCGTATAGCCTCTCCCCCCTGGTGCGTGCGTGTGTGATAGTGTTCAGGGGGATATTGTTCAGTCACACCCCAGCAACAGACAAGGAAGCAAATGAGCAGGAACAAGTGCAATGATTGCTGCTGAATCTGCCATCTCTACAGAAACTCAACCCCTACATTACTGTAGACCATATGGTGCATTGATGAAACCTCTTCTCTCCCTCCAAGAGAAAAACAACTGAAACTGCCTGTGCACCATTTGCAAGACAGTGATCCACGCTCAATAAAAATAGTGTGAGGAGAACACTTATAACGGCAAAGACTTCATAAACAACCAAATATTCTGTCCAAATCAACTGTTCATATTATTCTACAAGGTAAAGTAGACTGAGTTAACTATTTTACAATGATACATTTTCTTCTACCTTCTATTCTGTTTTATAGCTGCTTAGACCTGTCAAGGCAAAACCCAGAACTTTTGTTTGGTGTAGTTTAGTGGAGCAGGTGTTTAGCATGGCTATGATTGGTATGGTGAGATCATGAAGCATACAAATATGCCAGCCATATCCTTCTTCCTGTCTCATAGCGTGTGTACCAATAGTATCTCCTTTCTCTCGAACTGTGTACTTGTTCAGTTCCCTTTATGGATTTGAAAGGATATGACTGGTATATGGAAACTTCCTCTAGCCCATGCCTACACCAATCCGTGCTTTACAATTTGTGGGGAGTAGTGAACGAGTGCACACTTCAAGAGGAAGGAGAACTTGTTGGGACTGAGCCACAGTCTGTTGTTGTAAAGCCTTCCAACAGGAGCTACTGGGTACAGGTGACCCAAAACTGTTTAATTGATGTTAGAATCCTCCCACTCGACTGTCCCTTGTACCAGGTGGGCTTGGTACGGACTCTCCATTTGCAGAGCCTGAGTTTAATGGACGAATCGGGGCCAAGGTATGGTCTAAGGACTGACTGTCATAGTCGCCCCAAAAAATCCTAAAGATATAGAACACGGACACGATGGCATCACCACATACATTTAATTAGGCTTAGTTATACAACGTTTTGATCCAAGAGTGGATCTTAGGCTGGTGATAGCAAATACAGTCCGACTACAAGTTCCCCAGATGTGTGTTGAAGAGATATAGGGATACACAAGCTTGAAGTATGGGAGGTAGGTAGATATCAAATGATATCTCTGGCAAAATTAGGAAAACATTTCCCACTTAGTAGAGCTCATAATACTTTTCCCTTAAACAGGAGACAGCAAATAACCAAGGGGACCAAGAGTCATTTGGAGCTGCTACTACAACTGTCAACTCTTGCTCATCCTCCTCTTAGTTCTGAGGAATTTTCTATCAGGCCATGGTCACATCATTAAATTTGTCTCGTGGCGGAATCGACCGTCACGATAGCACTTGGCAGCCAAGAGAGCTGCTCCCTCCCTACGCAGCTGTCTCTGCACAATTATTCCCAGTGAAACAGGGGTTCAAAAAGAGAAGACAGTGTGCATAATTGCTCCACTTTGAACCCTCAGCTCGCTAGCTAACACACACATACAGTACCAAATCCACACCAGCCTCCCATCACGTGCGTTGAAAAGCTGTCGGGCTCTCCAACGCAGATCACTCTAGCAGCATACAGTACAGTAGTCAACCGCCTCCAATACAATGTGCCTCTCTCCCTTGGATCCAAATATCGGACATTTCTCATATTATTGAGTGACTAAGTACAAATGTTGCTTTGAGCACATGTTTCAACCAAGCACAGGTCCTTAAGATCCATTGGTACGGTACAGTTCACTGGCTTTTACTGTACAAAGACTCCCGATTGAAGCTTCTGTTTGCATCAACTGTGGGCAGCAGACACTTGTGAATATATTGATGTAGAAGAGGTTCTACTGAGCTAGACTTTCAGATCAAATAGTTTGCAGTTAGTTCTCTTGGTAAGTGGTGCATGATGGCACCTTCATATGGACAGTAATGTTGATAGTTGGTAGATGTCCCCATGCTGTGTTAAGTGGCACCCTGATCAGGTGGTGAGATGTCAGACAGCACAGCCAGTGACCCTCCCTAACAGACCTGAACACCATCACACAACACATGGTGGAGCCAGAAGGAGCCTATGCCCTGTTTGCCCTCAGACAGAGAACCCAGCTGCTCAAGGCACTGCTCAAATACAGCCTCCATAGATTAAACATGTCTGATTGTGTCTATCATAACATTGGCATTATAATGGGTATCACCATTGGTATGAGTATGAATGGCTGGTGTGAATATAATGAGTATTATATAACGTCATTGGTATAAGTATGATTGATGCTCAGTCTGTAATATTTAAAATAATGGCTTTGGTTTTTCTTCTCGAAAATATTCTGTTTCATGTTTTGGGTTACCAGGCACGATTAACTTGTTTTAACATTTCAATAAATAAACAATTAAACAATGCTTCCTAAGATGGATATAAATATTTAACACATAACACATAAGTAGCAATGACTTACACCCTAAGGCAACACTAACAGTAGACACCTTGTGTTGATGAATGGGAATAACACCTGTAATCATAAAGGGATAACACGTCTTATTCTAGACAGATATACCTAAAGGTGGTATCTATTTGTGACTCTGAAATAATCATGATTTAGATTAACCCATGTGATATAGCACCTTTCCCGCTTTTCTATCACTCCAAGTCACTATTGTGTTTCAGTGATCCATTTCATCTCTCAGTTCAAACACACGGACACACACACACCACAACATGCTTGTCAATTCCCTTTCTCCTCACTTGAACCAAAAATGTTAACTTCAAGACCTTCCCCCGGCCCTCATCTCTGCGTTGCTATGGAATATTCATCAGTACAGCGTGAGAATGCCCAAGACTCAATGGGCTTCAAAATGACCTCAAAATGTTCCATAGCTGAATCTAACTCTGATAGGTACTTCAGATTTCAAGTAGTTCTCACAGGGGGACATTCAGAAGGCCAACTGGTGTTCTTTTGTGATGTATTGAAAAAGTGCACTCAGTAAACGGAAGCCTATTCAAACTAGAAAGTTTGGCTGAATAGCCATTGTATGCTACAATATAGAGCATTAGTGACTGAGTGTCAAATTCTCACAGGAGGGTTTTGGGCTCAAACCCCCAAAAAGTAATCCAACTACGATCTACTTTTTGTGGGGTGATAAGAGGCTTTTGACTCCTTTCTACATGAGATGAATGGGGTTATTGGTCCTGTAAAGTGAGCAGAGAAACAACACACAATGGGTGTGACTTCAAAACAGGAAGGAAGGGGGTTTCGATGGTGTTTCAGGAAGAAGGATAGAGCTTAATTAGATGAATCTCTATTCCTAGTTAGATGTGTTAGCCTATAGAGGAACTGCGTCTGTTTCTGGTCCTGTATGGCTCAGTTGGTAGGGCACGGCACTTGCAATGCCAGGATTGTGGGTTTGAATCCTTGTGCCACCTATATGCAGTGGTGTAAACTCCTTAAGTAAAAATACTATTTTAAGTCGTTTTTGGGGGTATCTGTACTTTAATTTACTATTTATATTTGTGACAACTTTTACTTCACAACGCAGAATTAACAATGAGGACAGACTGTAGTAGCCTATGCTATAGGTAGAGAGGACAGACACAATCCAAGTTGCCTCAGTACCTGTTCACCACATAATGTGATCTAACAATACATTAATATAGCGCCTGGTAGGGCCTACTGTAGGCTACACTATATGCTGCTATGGTCAGCTTTAAATCTTAGGACAGATCTCTGATGTCTCATGGAGGATGGTCATGCTTGCTTGGCACAGGCAGTTTTTCGGTATGTTGATTGATTGGAATATTTCACTTTTCGCAGGCTAGCACCTGCATCTCCAGCTCTGCACTGTCAATAAAATCTATCCTTTCCCCGCTCTTAAGACCAAGTTATCATCGTGACTTTTAAATCGGCTATTGCTCCTGTAAATCGCTCTGGATAAGAGCCTTTTCTAAATGACTAAGATGTGAAATATAATGCAAATATTCCTAATAAAATTCCTATATAGCCTACCAGTGAGCAATACATAGGATATCATTTAGGATATCATTTAGTAATATACAAGGTATGATCTAGGAATAGTTCATTTTAAAACATAGTCAGTACTGTGTCACATTCTTCTTGACCTGTCAAACTTTGCTTTAGATTGATAATGTGCAGAACAATAGAGCATGGACTACATATGAAGTGGGAGTGGTGACAACTTGTGCATGTGCTTATAAACAGTTGATTCAAGATTATATTTATTTGTAATCATAATACGCCTACTCTTCCAGCATTTATTATAGCCTGCTATTGTATGCAATAGATCTTCTAAATTCAACATATTTTTTCAAATGGAAAATAATCTATTTGTAGGCTATTTCCATAAACTGCATAATTTAGCCATATAGCATGGAAGGCTACAATGTTAAAACCTACATCGATATGGAGGTAAAATTGTATTGTACAGTTGCTATAGACCTGTAGGAAAGGCACTATTAAACCATGTGCATAACGCTTTAGCTAATACTATATGGATACACGAGTATTTCTGACAAAACTGGCATGCTGTGACAGTGAGTAGCCCAGCCTAAAACAGCAGAGTTAATTTCTTACCTGGTTGCATTGTTAAAGTCGGGAAGTGAGGAGACGTCGCGCGTCGGTCTCCCAGGTGGAGCAGGTGTGAACTGTCCTTGGTTCTGAAATCTAGATCAGATTGGCAGGAGTGGGAAATTCCTCGACATTCTTGACCACATAGTTGTGCTCGAAATTCCAAGGCGCTGAGTGTAGGATATAGTTGGCTATTATGACTTTAAACGGACACACTGACCAGAGTAGATAGTCAAGTATAAAGTTATGTAATTCAAAATGCTCCTAAATGTATCGATCTGCAAGCGCTCTTCAAAACCAGATTGAATGGACTGTGTAAAATATTCTGAACGTTAGAGTTAATTCTCATTAGTCAATTTAAACATCACGTGCCATTTAATAATGCGATTATAACATACTTGCTTCATGTATTTCCAATTAAATGCCTTCAATGGCAGAGAGAGAGCGCGATAGAGATATCCTTCTCTGTACGCGAGTTCATCAGGTCAACTTCGAAACAGACGCAACCCCTGACTGATATGCTCTGTTGTCTCGCGCGCAAATTGCTTGCTGTGTAGCAGTTGTTTTTGGAATCTAGCCTGCACTGGGTGATTGTTATGCACAAAGTACTATTTGAAATTCGACATAATAATCTACTTGTCTTGGATCTATACAACTGTAAATATTAATTAATGTCCTTTATGGAATACCTTTCCAATAAAAAAAGATCTAGGCATATTCCCCTCTCAGGAAATCCGATATCCACCAAATGCCTTTGATGGTCTTTACTGATGGCTACTCTTGTAACGTTACACTGTTAATAACCCAAAATGCATTCTTGGCAGGAACTTTATTTCAATTGCTCAATTTAATTTCCCCATCAAGCTACAGAGACATATCAAGCTATGTAAACTCACATTATTTCAAGAATCTTGCCTGGCTTGGTTACTATGTAGACTGGACTTCCATTCCCATTTGGTTATGGGACTGTAGACTAGGACTGCTGCCTTCTTCTGTTAGTGTGGAGAAGTTCGGTTGGCTGTGTTTAAGGAGTGCCTGTCCAGTGCACTGGCATAGTGAGACCAACTACTACCAGGGCCCCCTTCCCCCCTCTGTTTGTGCTCTACCATCTTCCTATCTACATTTAGTGGATTAAATAACAGGAGGAGTCACCATGCATAGGAACGATAGCCTACACTGTAATGGAAAACTGTAATTTACCTGGTCATTTTAGATATTATCAAGATAAAACTTTAACCTTTATTTAACCGTTATTTAACCAAATGATGATGCATTTGGTGACAATTGCTGTATTTCTAGTGGTACTGTAATTCCACACCACAGAGTACAGTGCCGTACCATATCTTTGGAGCACCAACAACCTTTTGACTACTAGTGGGTGCATGGTAATATTGTTTCTGTCTCATTAACATATTTTGAGGTGTGCCTTGTAAGAGGCTATATTTGTTGCACCCGTGAGCAGTACCAACTTAACTCGTATGTCGTTATAGTGCCCAATCAATTTAGAATGTACAGTATAGGGGACAGATTAGAGTGGCAGCAAGTCTTAAACCTTAAATGATTTAATATTTTGCGATGTCTGTTTTGCCCTGTAGTTGCTGCCAGTTTGTAAGCTTTTGTTAAGATCTCAAGAAGTGCAAGTGATGTAAAACACCAAATATTCATATGCTGTAATGTGTAAACACTTTATCCAACAGCCAACCTGCTTGCATCAATCCCTTGTAATTGCAGTAAAATAGCCGACTGTGAAATACAAACTCCTCCCCTCAAGGAATGTAATTCATTCATCCATTCATTCCGATTATGGTGGCATTTACCTTTTTACAGTATAATAGACAGTATTGTACAGTGTGTCATCAAATCGAATTGTAATGTCACATGCACTTTGCTTACAAGCCCTTCCCAATGATGCAGAGTTAAAAAAATAACAATGAAACGTTTAAAAACGAATTGAGGTAGATATGTACATAAAAGCAAGGTAAAGTGACTAGGCATCAGGATAGATATTAAAATATTAATAAGAGTAAAATGAAGAACAGTAGCAGCAGCAAATGATGAAGGTAAAAGTGTAAGTGTATGTGTGTGTATTGTGTGTTTGCGTTGTGTCTGTATGCGTGTTTGTGTTGTCGGTATGCATATGTGTGCGTGTGTATGTAGTGTATGTGAATGTGTGTGGGTTTGTGTATGTGTGAGTGTCAGTGTAGTGTATGTGTGAGTGTGTCGATAGTCTTGTGAGCGTGTATAGAGTTAGTGCAAGATAGGATCAGCGCAGATAGGCCAGGTAACCATTAATTATGTAACTATTTAGCGGTCTTATTGCTATTTAGCAGTCTTATGGCTTGGGGGTAGAAGCTGTCTCAGAGCCTGTTGGTCCGAGAGCCAGTGCTCTGGTACCGTTTGCTGGATGGTAGCAGAGTGAACACTCTATGGCTTGGGTGGCTGGAATGTTTGACAAATTTTCAGGGCTTCCTTTGACACTGCCTGATATGGAGGTCCTGAATAGCAGGGAGCTCGGCCCCAGTGATGTATTTCGCTGTCCGCACCACCTAGCGCTTTGCGGTAAAAAGGTGGTGCATTTGCCACACCAAGCGGTAATGCAACGAGTATGCTCTCTATGGTGCAGCTGTAGAAGTGTTTGATAATCTGAGGGCCCATGCCAAATATTTTCAGCCTCCTGAGGGGGAAGAGGCGCTGTCGTGCCTTCTTCAAGACTATGCACATGTTTGTGGACCATGTTAAGTCCTTAGTGATGTGGACGCCAAGGAACTTGAAGCTCTCGACCAGCTCCACGACAGCCCCGTCGATGTGGATGGGGCGTGCTTTCCCCTCTTTCTCTTGTAGTCCACGATCAGCTTCTCCCTGTAGGCTGTCTCATTGCCGTTGGTGATCAGGCCTAGTACCGTTCTGTCATCAGTAAACTTAATGATGGTTTTGGAGTCATGCGTAGCAATGCAATCGTGGGTGAACAGGGAGTACAGGAGGGGACTAAGCACACACCCTTGAGGGGCCCCAGTGTTAATGGTCAGCGTGGCGGAGGTGTTGTTGCCTACCCTCATCACCTGGGACCGTCCCATCAGGAAGTCCAGTTAAAGGGAAGTGTTCATTCCCAGGGCCCTCAGCTTGGTGATGAGCTTGGAGGGGACTGTGGTGTTGAACGCTGCCCACTGGGAAAAAACTGTTTGAATAAATGTTGTTTCCACATCATTTCAAAAACACACATGTGATGACGTTGAAACAACATGAAACTGATTGGATTTGAGAAAAGTCATCAACGTGAGGGAATTTCATAGTTTTTTCATTTCATTATTATAATTATTTTACCTAAATCCAATAACATGCTGATTTCTTTTTTCGCATTGAATTCACGTTAGTTGACAACTCAACCAAATGCAAATCAAAACTACATGTTGAATTTACGTCTGTGCCTAGTGTGTGAGCTATAATCTATGAACAGTATTCTCACATAGTTATTTCCCCTCATAGGCCAGGTGGAAGAGGGCAGTGTGAAGTGCAATTGAGATTCCGTCATCTGTGGATCTTTTGGGGTGGTATGCGAATTGGAGGGGGTCCAGAGTGTCTGCGATGATGGTGTTGATGTGTGTCATGACCAGCCTTTCAAAGCACTTCATAATTACAGCTGTGAGTACCACAGGGTGATAGTCATTTCAAATCAAATCAAATCAAATTGTATTTGTCACATGTGCCCTATACAACAGGTCTTGACCTTACAGTGAAATGCTTATATACAAGCCATTAACCAACAATGCAGTTAAGAAAAATAAGTGTTAAGTAAAAAACAGATAAGTAAGAAATGTAAATTAATATAACAAATAATTAAAGAGCAGCAGTAAAATAAGAGTAGCGAGGCTATATACAGGGGGTACCGGTACACAGTCAATGTGCAGGGGCACAGGTTAGTCTAGGTAATTGTGGTAAAATGTACATGTAGGTAGAGTTAAAAACTGT
This sequence comes from Salvelinus namaycush, assembly GCF_016432855.1. Lineage (NCBI taxonomy): Eukaryota > Metazoa > Chordata > Actinopteri > Salmoniformes > Salmonidae > Salvelinus > Salvelinus namaycush. The sequence continues at coordinate 40,088,338 of NC_052308.1, forward strand.
AATATCTAATGTTTTACCGAGTCGTGGCTGAATGACGACACGGACAAAATACAGCTGGCGGGGTTTACGCTGCATCAGCAAGATAGAACAGCTGCCTCCGGAAAGACAAGGGGTGGCGGTCTGCGTATATTTGTAAACAACAACTGGTGCACAAAATCTAATAATAAGGAAGTCTCGCGGTTTTGCTCACCTGAGGTAGACTATCTCATGATAAGCTGTAGACCACATTATTTACCAAGAGAGTTTTCATCTATATTTTTCGTAGCTGTCTATTTACCACCACAAACCAATACTGGCACTAAGTTGGCACTCAATGAGCTGTATATGGCCACAAGCAAACAGGAAAATGCTCATCCAGAGGCAGCGCTCCTACTGAACAGCTAATCAAATGGCTAACCAGAATATTTCCATTGTCCCCTCCCTCCCCCCTCTTTTACGCTGCTGATACTCTCTGGTTATTATCTATGCATAGTCACTTTAACATCCCGTTGGTAGGATATTCATGATCGTATCTCGTCTATTTAGCTATCCAATGATTGAATGTTGGCTAATAGGACTGATGGTAGAGGGAGATTACCTACGTCCCAGTCTCTTTCTCATGCAAATGACAGGGATGTGGGCCTTCATCCAGTACGATGTGAGTAATCGTTGTCCTGATATCCAGTAGCTCTTTCGGTTATAAGAGACGGTGGCAGAAACATTATGTACAAAATAAGTTACAATTAACTCGAAAAAACACACACAATAGCACAATTGGTTAAGAGCCCGTAAAACGGCAGCCATCTCCTCTGGCGCCATTGATAATCTAGTCAGGTTACATTGGAGTTCTTGGGAATAGGGACAATAGTGGTCAGCTTGAAACATGTTGCGATTACCGATTGGGACAAGGGGAGATTGAAAATGTCCCTGAACACACTTGCCAGCTGGTCTGCACATGCTTTGAGAATGCGCCCTAGTATTCCGCCTGCCTTGCGACTGTTAACCTGTTGAACATTTTTACTCACAATTCACAGAGAGCGAGATTACACAGTCATCCCGAAAACAGGGGCTTTCATGCAAGACTCTGTGTTGTATTCCTTGAAGCAAGCATAAAAGGCTTTTAGCTAATCTGGGAGTTCTGCATCACTGGCCATCTCATGGCTTGTTTTTGCTTTGTAATTCATTATCGTCTGCAAGCCCTGCCACATATGATGAGCATCGGAGCCGGTGTAATAGGATTCCACATTCCTCCTATATTGTCCTTTTACATGTTTTATGTCTCGTTGGAGGTCGTAGCAGGCTTTCTTGTATTCGTCCATATCCGTGTTCCATCTTTTTCTAATGGGTAGCTCTATTCTTTAGCCCAGCACCGATTAACAGCAATAATATATAAATCACACTCTATTTTATGGTTGTGAGTAGGGGCGTTATGTCATCCATTTTTCACACACACACACACACACACACACACACACACACACACACACACACACACACACACACACACACACACACACACACACACACACACACACACACACACACACACACACACACACACACACACACACACACACACACACACACACACACAGACAGACACAGACAGACATTATTAATATACAACAAGTGCATTAGTTTGTCAGAGTGAGTGTACCTGTCAAAGTAACTGCACATTATGGTCAGAAAGCTGAGAGGGGAGTATTGCTGATCTTTATAAGCTGTGGTCATTCTCAACAACAAACTATCTATTTGACTGTACTACTGAGAGGAGAGTATTTTTCCTGTGTGACAAATTAGGTTAGTTGTTTTGAGCTACAATAACTCTCTACTTCAGGAATAACAGAGAGGGAGAGAAGGAGGTAGGCCTACAGCTTGTAGGTGGCGGATGGACAGAGGACTGTTTGGGCCATTCAATGGTGTGGCTGTTTGGATGAGCTATCCATGTGGAACTCGATGAGGTGTGATGGATTCCCACAGGAATCTCCTGAACACAGTCAGGAGAAGAGTGTTTATGTGTGTGTGTGTGTGTGTGTGTGTGTGTGTGTGTGTGTGTGTGTGTGTGTGTGTGTGCGTGTGTGTGTGTGTGCGTGTGCGTGTGCGTGCGTGTGCGTGTGCGTGTGTGTGTGTGTGTGTGTGTGTGTGTAGGCTGCTATAGAAGCCAGAAAAGGAAATGCACACCAATTGTTTTCTGAACCAAAATACATAACTAGTTTAATGACGTGAAAGTAAGTGCACCACCCTTTGACAAGTTTACCACTCCCTATTAGAATTGTTCATAGACAACATACTTTGACCTTACAAACTTCATGATATTGTCTCAACCGGTCCAGAGCCCGCAGGCTATTGTGTAGCACTTTGTTGAATTATTTTGCTGATGTAGGTAACATCGGCCAAATAACTGTTGCATAATCTGTCACAGAGGAAGTGTTCATGAAGTCCTCATCCCCTCTCTCTCCTTCCGTCTTCCTTTCCCCTCCTCAGTCGTCTTTTGTGGGCAGATCGTCTGAATGAGCACATAACCAATTAAGAGCAAATCTGGAAACAAGGACAGGAAGCAACATATGAAAACAAAGATCATTCTATCTCAAATTAACATACCTCTCTCGTTCTGTCTCTCTCTCTGTGTCTCTACTTTCTCACCTCCGGACAAACAGAACAGTTTATTTTCAGTGGGAGAGAGAGAGGTAATTAAAATGACTAGCAGTTAGTCCATGTTCGTTGCATAATTCCCCCTCTGTCAACACAAAGGGACCAATTTCCTCCTGAAATAGACTTTTAGTTAACATTACAATGGCAGGGATCTCTGGGGAGGAGGAGGGAGAGTAGGGACGTTAGATAGGAGCATGTCAATAAATGTAGTGGGGAATTATAGAGAACAGTCTGTTATCAAATACTTCCTGTACAGTGGTCACTCAGTCTCTGATGAAACATCTAGATGTTGTAGTAGGCTACAAACCAAAAGACACGCACCAACTGTGTGAGTGGGTGCGTGAGTCTGTAAGTCTCTCTCTCTCTGTTGTTCCATCATTTGGAGAAGGATGAATGACTGTTGTGGTATGTGGGTCATGAAAATTGCAAGTAAATGTTTTATGCAAAACAGATCTCTGCTTGTACTCATTTATTTACCGAAACATCCATCTCACATGTCATATGTGTTCTTTCATATCAATGTATAATTACAGTATAATTGAGCTGGCAATGGCAGTACCAAGCGCAGCCTCAGTGGGGTGCTTGTAAAGCCTGCCCCTGGACTTGGTTCCCTGCTCCTCATGTCCCAAATGGCACCCTATTCCTGTTTTTCCACACTCTTTTGACCAGGGCCCATAGGGTTCTGGTCAAAAGTAATGCAGTATATAGGATATGGGGTAACGTTTGGAATACAACACTCCTTTGACACCTCACGTCACCTTTTTACACCAGACTCTGTAGAGTTCATCAATGTAATCACATAGTTCAGAGAATTACAACAATCAGTTCAATCAACTCTCTTTTTTTCCCCAAGCCGACAAAACCTGTAGGAGCTGTTGTGACCTGCCTATATGTATGTAATTGCATGTGTTACAGAAGGTATTATCTGAACATGAAAGAAAATGGACAGATCTATGGAAAAGATCAGACCTCATGCAGACTGACTGGTTTATATCCAAAATGTCTACTAGCCTTGAGTTTTTGGATCATGTGAAACAGGGGCTGTCTGACTTTGGACAGCAGGGTCATATTGGGGCCGGCATGGGGTTGCTGATTGGCAGCGATGCTCCACAGGCCAGCGACCCTGCTGATGACGACAATGTTGGTGATGGATTCCACACTGCTGTGATCTGGTCTCTTAAGAGTGTTGCATGCTTCCCAGTCGAAACAGCTTGTGCATATATTACGAAGACATTTTGTGACTTTGTTTTGTTCATTTTGGTTTTCAACTGTTTTTTTTTAGTGACTGTTCGTGCACAACCTTTTTTTTTCTTGAGGCAAGTCGAAGTTTGGTAGGCGAAGTCTACGTCCCTTTGTCGTTGATTGGTCAACAGTACTACTCCAATTAAGGGTTGGTTATCATTCAATGAGAGACAACTAGATTTCATGCACATTTTCTCACTTGAGAAATACAGCACAAAACATTTGATATGAGTTAAATTGTGCGACTAAGACCTCCTCAGCAAAAAAGGTGAACAATGACTACAGATTTCTTTATTTATCTTCGATTATTCATGACTATTCTGATGAAAGTGCAGACTGTGTATATGTTGTCTTTCTAGGAATGTTTTAACTTGTTTTGGGGCACTATATATGGGTTCATGGGTCACTGGTCGCATGTATATAGGTAGCACGTGACCAGGAAGTGTTAGCACAAGTGAGAGGAGACAGCATACGATTCTTACCGTATCACATTACATGCTCATAGATTTGACTTCTGCTCCTTTTATAGTGTAATATTTTGCATTGGAACTGTGTATCTTTTTATAAGCAATACATGTGAACATCACCCAAATAAATATCTGTTTGGAAAGCTGAATTGATAGCAAAACCTCTTGATAGCAATATACCATAGGGCCAATTAAACATAATACGACATTTATCTTGAGGTTAAAAACAATTGGGATATCTGACACACCTTATGAACAGATTTAATTAATTATTAAACAGTGATGATGCAAGCCTGTGAAAAACATATAATATGTCTTGGAGGTCTATTAAACAAACCAAAACAAGGAGGAAATATTCACTATATATCGGATTCTGTATGCACCCACTCTGTAAGTGGCGGGGGAGAAAAAGCAACAACCAAGCACGTGACTGCAAATATAAGAGAAGACGAACATACAGAATGGAGGTCCTCGCACACACAGGTACGCACACACACACACACACATTTCTCCCAGAGCAGTATTTTAGCATAATGACGATACACACAATCGCAGGCCTTTGCTTACAACCTAATTTGTCTCATTTACCTACAGTCGTACAATATACCCTCATGGGCTGCACTGCTCCAAATCTAGAAAATAATTATTAGCATTTAGATTACAAATGCAAATACACACCATCGGTCTCTGTCCCAAATGGCACCCCTGTCCCTATTGTCAAAAGTAGTGCACGATATAGGGAATAGGGTGCCATTTGTATCATCGGATTAGTACAATTTGTACCAGATCAGATGTTTTATTTCAGGCCCCGTACACACTCAGGTTGTACAACTAATCTACAACCCATTTGACACAATGGTTATGATACACAACTGATATTCTTGGGATGAAATATTTACACAACCATTATGCGGTATCTCCAAACCCCTTGTGCAATTATTTTTGTGCAGATAAACTCTACCATTGTATCAAAACAGACGTGTCAAATGCGTTGTACATCAGTTATACAACTTGAGTGTGTATGGGGCTTCTCATTCTGCCTTACCAGGTCTTACTTTTGAGTCTTGCTCTCCGAGGCTGATAAGTGAATATTGGGCAATTAAGTGAATAATACAAATGACCCACGTATGTTGTGACCCTTAGAGAAATTGTATAACTGGGTTGTTCCACGAAATGGGTGCCTATACATTTTTTTACTTTAAAAGATCTGTTCTTTCAACATTCAATTGCATGGAGGATAAGTTTACCCTACGGAAAAACACATTTCCCATCTCAGGCCTTAAAATCCTATGAACTAAGAGCATTTTATCTGCACTTGTACCACACAGTCTGTCAACTATGTTACAGACGCTTGCACAACTGCCTAGCCTAACTATTATATAAAAGCACGTTTGAGATAAATCTATTTCTCATTGATTAAGTATCCCTTGATCAAATAAACACACATATGATATCAAACTGATAAAGTTACCGTTGGGTTGACGATGACAGGGTTGAGGTTTTAGGTGAAGATCAACAATTACTTATGTGGTGAAAAGCATGGGACCACATGGTGTTCATGAAATTAGGAATTATACATATATTCCACACATAATGAAAGTTTAATCAAATGTAAGTTTTCCTGACATTAATTGAAGTGTTATAAGTAGACCAAGAAGAGAGAGAAGACTTACTTATCTTTCCACCATGCTGTTCAGAAGACAAACTATGTCACCTGCTGTGAATCATTTAACTTGGTGGAATGGTCCATTATTTTAAAATGGGTGAATTGTTCGCATAAGGGTTGGCCTTAAAATATGTAAATGCATCACTATTCAAAGTAATATAAGTTATAATCTTCAGAAATGACTTTGTCGAAGCGGCACAATAACTAGGCCTTTACAATGATGGTGAATCTTGGAGACATTTTTGGATTACTTCCTAGAAGTAACACAGGGTTGATGGAGGGACATGTAAAAAAATCTGAATTTTGGAACTTTAGCAAACCTTATTCATATACAAATCAGATTTATTGAATTCTCCATGTGGTCTATATTAAAGTGCAATTTATTTAACAGGTTTTAAAACTGCAATATTGGTGCATAATTTCTACTTTAAATATCAAAGGGACTCAAAAGGCACCTATTTCGTGGAACGATCCAATTGTGTTTTGCTCTGTATTTTTATTCATTTTGTTTACTAACACAGTTCCAACAAAACTCTCAGGAGAAACATATTGTTGCAGAGCAGCAAAAATGTACAAATCAGTTTCATATTTCATATTATCAGCCTTCAGGCCCTTAAAATGGCATCTCCCTCTGGATCAGTGTCAACCTTGTTATCATGGCCTGCGTCCCAAATGGCACTCTATCCCCTACGTGGCACTACATAGGAAGTAGGGTTCCATTTGGGACGCAGATATGGTCATCACATCACAATGCCAAAATAGACAACATCAGTACACTTACCCAGGGGTGGAAATGAAAGTCCCTCTCGGAACCCACTTGTGGTAAATCCTTGAATTAACCTTAAAAAGCTATGTCAAAATGGAACTATGGAAAAACCATGTATAACTAAGTGCACCGATTTTAGATGTAAAAACATTGGCAACAACATATTATAAATGAAGATAGATCTGGTTGGGTATAGCTTGCAACCAGGGCTTGTATCAGTATCAGAGTGGGTGGTTGTAGCACTTTGAAGTTTGACTCAGAACAAATTCACCCACCGACTTGCCTTGATTTCACAGAGGAGAGGTAAAGCAACTCAACCGAACAACCTACAGGAAGCGTGTGGTGGTAAAAACAATGGATGGATCAAACCTTGGACATGGCTGATTGATGATCTTTTGAGTGTCTGAGGGGGAGGTATACAATATGTATTATATTCTCAGATTACCCTTTAAAGACATAAAAAAAGATGATACAGTTCATCCATGGATATGTCTATTGTTACTGTATATATCCCTTCATAGTCCTTTTCATTACTGAGTTTTACAAGGTGGCGAACAGAGAGTTAGCATATTGTAACTGTCATGAAGGAGGAGGAAAAGGGGGACCAGCAAGACAAATGACATGTTAGTTGATTATATATGACATTAGTGTACTCTACACTGACAAATGTGTATGAGTTATATATCAACCGAAGGTTGTGTGTGTCTAGAAAGACATCCATTCAGCGCCTAAAGCAGACAGGGAATGTGTCACAAAGGGCACCCTACTCCCTACATAGTGAACTACTTTTGACCAGAGCCTTATGGCTCTATATAGGGAATAGGATGCCATTTGAGACACACTCAGGGTTAGAAACAGTAACGAACTGAAGTGGAGATGGATTCTTCCCAGCCTGGCTTGTATTATACATCTGTCTGAGTATGGAACGAATGGGTGATCTTGAGAATACCTTAACACTGCTGCTTATGAATATATATGCTGGAGTCCAGAATATACAAACACCATTTGCATAAAACTGGCATTTATGGTCTCCCAGTTATTTAATTCCCTCTGTGTTGTCTGTACACTTTCCTTTCCTCCCCATCTCTCTCTCCTTCTCACCCCTCCTCTCTTTATCTCTCTCCCTCACATCACTTACTCCTTCTCTCTCTACTCACCACCTTGCATTTTGCTCTGCTCTGTCTCCCTCTTTCCTACATAACTCCTCTTCGCTCTCCCCCCTCTCTCTCCCTCTCCCCCAGCACAGTGAGTAGGACGTGGCTGGCCTGGGAGATTACTGACGGGGTGTTGTGTCTCTCAGTGTGTCTGGCTGGATGTAATGGGCTGTCTGAAGATTCAGGATGGGATATGTCTCCCTCCTCTCTCGTTCCTTTACCTTCCCTTTATCTCTACCTCCCTCTCTCTCCCACTACCTACCTACCACCCCTCTCTCTTTCCCTCCACCCCACCCCTCTCTCTGTGTGTAATAGGCTGTGTGAAGATGCAGGATGAGTATATGCCTGGACATGAGCCTCATGGTGAGAGACAACGGGTGGTCTCTCAGGCAACAGCTGCCTTACGCTCATCACAGAGACAGAGAGAGTGAGAGTGAGCTGGAGTGGGAGACAGACAGGGAGGGGTGAGATGGAGGAGATTAGGGGAAAGGGAGAACGAGAGAGTGTGAGGAAGGGAGTGAGGGTGTGAAAATGAGAGAGGGAGGTAGGAGAGGGTGTCAAAATAAATGCTAGAGAAAGATAGCATAGAGGGAAGAGATGCAGAGAGAGTGTGATGATAGAGACTGGAAGACATTGAGAGACATTCTACTCTTTATCATGGCCAAATTAATATCTATGAATTAATGAATTCATTAATGGTGAATTAATGATCTCATGGCTCGTCTTCCAGGCCAGAGGGTACAGATTCAGTATGTTTTTGCTCACAGCACAGAACAAAGCACAGTATAGCATATCTTAGTACACAGTACCTAGTGAAAGTCTGCACACCCTTTGCACAGTCTTCACATTTTGCTGACCTACTCCACATTTTCAAAGTGAAAGACAGTTATAGAACATTTTCCAAACTGATTAAAAAATAAAGATGTCTTGATTGCATATGTCTTCACACCCCAGAGTTAATACTTTGCGGAAGCACCATTGATAGCCATTACAGCTGTCAATATTTTTGAATAAGATCTTACCATGAGTTAGCACTTTGCTCAACCCTTAGGGCAACATACAGGCAGGGGTGGAAGTAACGAATTACACATACTCTCGTTACTGTAATTGAGTAGCTTTTCCAAATGCTTGTATTTCAGTCAGAAATGTTACTTTTACTTAAGTATTAAGTTAACATTATATCGCTACATTTTAAAAACCATATGGTATAGTACAATTTTGAAGGCTATCCACTGGTGTAATGCAGTTTCTATGGACCCCTGCTAGGTCGGAGTTCACCAGACAGCCACTCACAAAGTATAGACTACCGACCTCTGTCCATGGTGCTGAAATTGCGACATGACTATGCAGTTGCCTATCGAATCAATTATTGGCTTTCTGTGATGCCACTGCCAGGGCATGTAGCCTATAGCTTTGTTTTAGTTAATGGGTAAATGTTCATTGGTAGGCCTATTTGATCATAATTTTCTCATGTTAAGCCTAACATTTCACGAAGCTGTACACAGCTGGTTAGCTGGCGTTTATAATAATTACTTGTTAATTATTAACTAATTAAAGTTGGAAATTCAAACACTGCAGTTGTGCATAAAACAAGTCTATTAATGGCAAATAATACAGTCAGTCCACCCTCAAAACACTAGCTTACTAGGGATTGTTTCATTATTCAGTGTACTATCTAAAGCTATATACTGTATATAGCTGCTATTTGGCTGCTTTTTATAACATTTTATAAAAATTACACATAAAATAGCCTAACAATGAGGAAAAAAGTAGTTGGCTTGAGGATAAATTCAGACACTAACGTTATTTATTGTTGAACTCAGCGGGTTTTGTCTGGCTTATAGCCTACACAAATGGGCTGCAATATTCAAGGTAAATAACATTATATCAAGTTAAACCAACTTGAGAGACTCTCCTGGACTCATGAAGCCCTCAATGCTGATTCTCTCTCTGTGTTAGTTCTTCTCTTTCTTTCTCTTACAAACAAATATTCCTGCGTCTGTGCTTGTTTGTCTATTTTTGTAGAGGCCTATAGCAGCTACGAGTATGTGACTGCATCGCCTTGCATTTTTGTGTGCAAATAATTTCACCAGGTTTCGAGCCCGACTGTTTTCTGTACTGAGTATTGTTAACCCACACAGTCTTTCCTGAGACATTGTGCATTACACAGTGCCTTCATGAAGTCTTCACACCCATTGACTTTTTCCACAATTTGTTGTGTTGCAGCCTGAATTTTAAATTGATTAAATTGAGATAATTTTGTCACACAATACCACAAAATGTCAAATTAGAACTCTGTGTGCAATAATAGTATTAAACATGATTTTTGAATGACTACCTCATCTCCGTACCCCACACACACAATTCATTATCTGTAAGGTCCCTCAGTCGAGTCGTGAATTTAAAACACAAATTCAACCACAAAGCCCAAGCAGGGCACCTATTGGTAGATGGGTAAAAAAACAAACATTTAATATCCCTTCGAGCATGGTGGAATTATTCATTTCTCTTTGGCTGGTCTACTTTATCAATGTACCCAGTCACTACAAAGACACAGGCGTCTTTCCTAACTCAGTTGTCGGAGAGGAAGGAAACCGCTCAGGGATTTCACCATGAGGCCAATGTTGACTTACAGAGTTTAATTACAGAGTTTAATGGCTGTGATAAGTGAAAACTGAAGATGGAACAACTAACCTTATTGACAGAGTGAAAAGAAGGAGGCCTATACAGCATAAAAATATTCCAAAACATGCATCCTGTTCGCAACAAGGCACTAAAGTAATACTTCCATAAATGTGGTCAAACAATTCACTTTTGTCCTGAATACAAAGTGTTATGTTTGGGGCAAATCCAATACAGCCCATTACTGAGCACCACTCTCCATATTTTCAAGCACATTGGTGGCTGCATCGAGGGAAAGATTAATGGAGCAAAGTACAGAGAGATCCTTGATGAAAACATGCTACAGAGCGCTCAGGACCTCAGACTGGTGTGAAGGTTCACCTTCCAACAGGACAACGACCCTAAGCACACAGCCAAGACAACGCAGGAGTGGATTTTGGACAAGTCTCAATGTCCTTGAGTGGCCCAGCCAGAGCCCGGACTTGAACCCGATCGAACATCTCTGGAGAGACTTGAAAATAGCTGTGGAGCGACGCTCCCCCATCCAACCTGACAGAACTTGAGAGGATTTGCAGAGAAGAAACGGAGAAACACCCCAAATACAGATGTGCCAAGCTTGTAGCGGGTACTGTCACGCCCTGATAGGTTTCACCTGTCTTTATGCTTGTCTCCACACCCATCCAGGTGTCGCCCATCTTTCCCATCTTTGACCCTTGCCTGTCCTGACCCTGAACAGGCCTGCCTGACCACTCTGCCTGCCCCTGACCCTGACCCTGAGCCTGCCTGCCGTCCTGTAGCTTTGCCCTTATCTGAATTTTTGACCTCAGCCTGACCTGACCCTGAGCCTGCCTGCCGTCCTGTACCTTTGCCTCTGTTGCTTTAAAACACATTGTTACTACGATACAGTCTGCATCTGGGTCTTACCTTATCCTGATAGTACGTACTGGCCATGACTGACCCAGCAGACCCGGGCCAGCTGCGTGATGTCATCTCTTCCCAAGGAGCCACCATCGGGAGGCACGAGGAACTGCTTCGGGGCCTTATAGAGGGGGTCTAAACGTTGGCTGAACGTTATGACTGGGCATTGGACGGTTTGCTGGAGAAATTCAGCGGGTTGTCCCCCTTCTCGGGATCCCCCCCTCTCTCAATGGAGAGTCAGGCACCTGTCGGGCATTTCTAGCTCAGCAGCCGGCCATATGCGTTAGTCTGGAGGGATTCGTGGCGGAGGTGACAAAGGTTTTTTACGCCCTGTTCTCTGGGAGAGAAACTGACCAGAGGCTATTCCAGCTTCGGCAGGGCTCCTGCAGTGTGGCTGACTATGCAGTGGATTTCCGCACATTGGCAGCGGAGAGTGCTTGGAACCAGGAAGCACTGTTTGATATGTTCCTGCACGGCGTATTGGAGGAGGTCAAGGATGAGCTTGCTGCTCGGGAGTTACCTACGGATCTCAATTCCCTCATCGCTTTGACCATCCGAATCAATGGGCGACTACGGGAACGACGGAGGGAGAGGCAATTCGATTTCGCTCGCACGCGCAGGGATCCCACCTTGCCTCCGAGTCAACCCGGAAGCTCCCGATGGTCTCGAGAGCTGCCGACGATGGCCGAGTCACCGCTTCCTGAGCATATGCCACTAGACAGAGCTGGGCTGTCGCCAGCGGAACGGCAATACAGGATCGACATGAAGAGTTGTCTTCTGGAGTGGGACCACTCCTCCAGGCTGGCCTGCACACTGGCCTTTGTGCGACAGCGCTTTTGGTGGCCGACCATGGTCAAGGACGTGTCCGCGTTCGTCGCCGCTTGCACAGTTTGTGCACAGAACAAGACTCCTCTGCAAGCTCCGGCTGGTCTCCTCCAACTTCTGCCTGTCCCCCACCGTCCCTGGTTTCACATCTCACTGGACTTTGTCACGGGTCTTCCCCCGTCTGATGGCAACACCGTCATCCTGACCGTGGTGGATCAGCTGCTCACTTCATTCCTCTCCCCACACTACCCTCTGCCAAAGAGATGGCCCAGCTCATGGCGCAGCATATCTTCTGGATCCATGGACTGCCGTGGAAATGGTCTCCGACCGGGGTTCTCAGTTCTCATCCCAGTTCTGGAAGGCATTTTGCACCCTCATTAAGTTGTTGGCCAGCCTGTCCTCCGGGTTCCACCCATAGTCCAACGGCAAGTCGGAGCAAGCCAACCAGGACCTCGAGACCAACCTGCACGGCCTGGTCTCCGCCAACCCCACCACCTGGAGCCAGCAGCTTGTGTGGGTCAAATACGCCTGGAGGGGCAGAAGGTATGGCTCTCGGCCCCTCCGGGTTGACTCTTGCAAACTGTTCCCTCAGTTTATCGGCCCTTTCCCCATCTCCAAGGTCATTAGTCCCTCTGCTGTTTGTCTTCTGTTGCCCCGTACCCTTCATATACACCCCACCTTTCACCTGTCTCGTATCAAGCCCATGTCTCACAGTCCCTTGTCTTCCATTTCCAGGCCCACCCCTCCTCCCCATGTTGTCGATGGCCATCCGGCGTATATGGTGAGACACCTCCTGAAGGTTCGACCACGGGGCAGGGGTTTCCAGTACCTGGTTGACTGGGCGGGTTATGGCCCGGGAGGAGAGGTACTGGGTCCCCGCTAGAGACATGCTGGACCCAGTCCTCATCGCCGACTTCCACCGCTGGCACCTCGGTCAACCAGGTATACACCCAGGTAGGACGCCAGGTGTCGCCGCTAGAGGGGGGGTACTGTCACGCCCTGATCTGTTTCACCTGTCTTTGTGCTTGTCTCCACCACCCTCCAGGTGTCGCCCATCTTTCCCATTATCCCCTGTGTACTTATATCTGTGTTTTCTGTTTGTCTGTTGCCAGTTCGTCTTGTTTGTCAAGCTTACCAGCATTTGTTCTGTTAGCTCCTGTTTTTCCCAGAAAAATGAAAAATGTGTTATGAAAGAGAGGATTTTTTATTTATGAAGAGGTGTGTGTGAAAAACAATAGAGACGGATGAGACAGAGGAGAGTCAGGAGACAATCCAAACACAGACCCAGTGTCACGCCCTGACCTTAGAGAGCCTTTTTATGTCTCTATTTTGGTTTGGTCAGGGTGTGATGTGGGGTGGGCATTCTATGTTCTGATTTCTATGTTTTTGTATTTCTATGTGTTGGCCGGGTATGGTTCTCAATCAGGGACAGCTGTCTATCATTGTCTCTGATTGGGAATCATACTTAGGCAGCCTTTTCCTCTTTTGTCATTGTGGGAAGTGACTTTTGTTAGTGGCACTTAGCCCTCGTAAGCGTCACAGTCGTTTATTTTGTTCCTTGTTTGTTGGCGACATTTTGAAATAAATGGAAATGTACGCTCACCACGCTGCACTTTGGTCCACTTCTTTCGACAGCCTTGACAGAACTTCCCAGCACCAAAGGACCAAGCAGCGTGGCCAGGAGGAGCAGGGATCCTGTGCCCGGGAGAAGAGAGAATGGAGGACATCTTGGACATGGGAGGAGGTTATGGCAGGGGACAAGACTCTGCCATGGAAATAGGCTGAAGTAGCGAGGGAGGAACGAATTTGCTACCTGGAGTCACGGCAACGGAGCAGGCACGAGAGGCAGCCCCCCCAATTCTTTTGGGGGGGGGGGGGAAACACGAGGAGGTTGGCTGAGTCAGGTTGGAGACCTGAGCCAACTCCCCGTGCTTACCGGAGGGAGCGTCGTACTGGTCAGGCACCGTGTTATGCGGTGGAGCGCACGGTGTCTCCAGTGCGCGTTCATAGCCCGGTGCGCTACATTCCAGCTCCCCGCATTGGACGGGCTAGAGTGAGCATCCAGCCAGGACGGAAGGTGCCGGCTCAGCGCATCTGGCCTCCAGTGCGTCTCCACGGCCCAGGATATCCTGCGCCGGCTCTGACACTGTGTCTCCGGTACGTCTGCACAGCCCAGTGCATCCTGTGCCAGCACCCCGCATCTGCAGGGCAAAAATAACCATCCAGCCAGGATGGGTTATGCAGGCTCTACGCTCGAGACCTCCAGTGTGCCTCCACGGCCCAGTGTATCCTGTGCCTGCCCCCAGAACCAGGCCTCCTGTATGTCTCCCCATTCTGGTGAGCCCTGTGCCTGCCCCCAGACCCAGGCCTCCTGTATGTCTCCCCAGCCTGGTAAGCCCAGTGGCAGCTCCACGCACCAGGCTGCCAGTACGTCTCCTCAGTCCGTTGAGACCTGTTTGGCTCCACGGAGGAAGCCTCCAGTGATGATCCAGGGCACGAAGCCTCCAGTGATGATCCAATAAATAAAAGGAAATGTACGCTCACCACGCTGCACTTTGGTCCACTTATTTCGACGGCCGTGACACCCAGTGTCTGCATCTTTTGAAGAAGACAATGAGGAGAATCCCTGGCCGCGTTACAGTGACCAGTTCTCCTTCAAACACAGGAGAGGCAACAGTGTAATCATGCAAAGCAAGCTCCTTACCCAGGATGGGAAAGGGAAAGGGGGATACCTAGTCAGTTGTACAACTGAATGCCTTCAACGGAAATGTGTCTTCCGCATTTAACCCAACCCCTCTTAATCATAGAAGTGCGGGGAGCTATCTTAATCGACATCCACGTCTTCGGCTATAAAAACTATGCCTTGAACTTGAGGAAACATGTAGAGGTAACTAAGAAAACTAGACATGAAGTATCGTTTTTTTTTGCTAAGGATAGCCTTAGCAGCTAGTGGCCTAGTTGTCTAGTTCTTTGTAGCTCAGTTAGTAGAGTATGGTGCTTTGTAATGCCAGGTTAGTGGGTTTGATTACCAGGATCACCCATACGTAAAATGTATGCATGACTATAAATTGCTTTAGATATTTTGCAGATGCTTTCATCCAAAGCAACTTAAAGTCATCCACTCATTATTTCAGCCAATCATGGCTAGCCGAAAGGTTGCTGTCTTTTTCCGTGGCAAAAACAACTTGTGAAGTGGTAAGGTTGGACCCAGGTGTGGAGAAGAGACCAGACGAGGAATCAGTGGTTAAGGATAAACATAATACTTTACTAAGAAATGGTAGCCACAGGATCACAGTACACTTGAAAAAACTACAAACACTAAGTCTCGAAAACTCACTCAGGAAACAAACACACATGGTAAACAATTCAAGCTTCTTCAAAGGACCACAGAAAACACACCTCTTTTAATAACCTGAGTCCAATAAAAGTCTCTAGGGCGGTCTCTGCCGCCCTCTGGTGCTAGGAGGAACCATGACACAACTAGGCTCGTAATTTAGCAATTGTATTCATATTTAAAGATGGCATACAAGTTTGTTATTAAGGCACATGAAAGTTCACATGTTCCAGAAGGCATTTCTGCCAAAAAACGCTAATGAAACTCCTGTGAAGTAATGATGCGCGACATACGTTATAGTTTCCTGAAACAAGTCACATATGTTATACACAATGTACAAACCATTAGGAACACAGGCTCTTTCCATGACAGATGCATTTTTCACCGGACAAAGGCTTAAAATACTAGCTAAAATTTTATGGCAAGGGAAATGGATTTCAGTAAAGAGACATACATCATTTTTGGGAAAAATGGCCACTCCACCACCTCTGCCCTGTCTGTCAGCTCAGAACACATGATAACCCTCAATATTAATATCAGAGTCGAGAATGTCCACAGAGATCCAAGTTTCAGTCAATACCATAATATCTGGATTCATCTGCAGAGCCCAGATCTTGATGTAAACCAGTTTAGGAAGTAGGCTCCTGTTACTTCCTAAATGCATCAACCCAAGACTTTTACCATTTTTAAAGTCACATGGAAACACCAACTCAAACAAGTTACGTTCAAGAGGCAGTTGCAGGCCCTGTTTGATGGTTGATATAGTTGGTATGGCTATAAAATTGCATAGAATTGCAGAATTTGATCTATTCCTATTAGTTATAGAGGAAGGAAAGTAAATTGGAATTACTTTTCCAAGGTTAGCACCATAGGACCTGAGGCCACAGTCAATATCAATATGAGGAACTCTGAGAGTAACCAATGATGGAATGTTATAAACTGACTTACATGGGCTTTGGTTGCTATCGTGCAACAGCCCAAGCCTTCAGTGTTATTTGAAAACCGAGGGAGTATTCAAGTTTATGTAATTCACATTTGAAGACCACAGTGGTTCCTCTTTTGAGCTAACAATAGCAGATATAAGAGTGGAGTTCAAACAAATGGGTACAAGATTACAACTGACAACACCCATGGCAGTATAGACACCAGTACGATGATAACACTCAGAGAGGATGGGAGGTATTACATGAGCAGGGCTTGGTCTGTCTCTGAGTCAATATCTTAACGCAGCCTTGAAATATGAAGAGACGGTCCAGGCTCCGAGATGGTTTGGGTGGAGTCCATTGTCCCTGTAGAGCATCTTTTGTTTCCAAAAACGGTCAAACTGGTCAATTAAAGTTATGCCAACAGAGGGGCAGTAGTCTTTAAGCCAGATATGAAGTGCTAAGTGCCTGGTGAACCTTTTTGGAGCCTCAGACACCCTCAAGATCTGATGTGCGAGGGTGCCCGGAAGGTATGGGCCTTTAGTAGAGATCACCTGAGCTGGACCCTTGTGGGACAAGGTAGACGATGAAGGGGGAGGAATCTCTGGAAACAGGTGGGCAAAACTGTTGCTCAGCAGGATGGGATCCACCAAAGCCATTTTAGCCCCATTCACCAACGACCACTGCCTTGCGCTTGGCTTACGGTGTGTGATGTGCCTCCACTGGGATGCAGGGCAGCCCTGGCCAGTCAGTCAGAGAGTGGCAACACGGTGGCGAGGCAGTGGCATGATGACCAGGCTGAGGAGTAGAAAAGGAAAAGGTCTTAGAGTGGGACCTATCCAGGATACACTGCAATGTCTCAATTTGCTTATGCTGGACGTCCAGCTCACTGGAATGTCTTATTCCTTAATAAGCTGACAGTTTCCACATTGGAACTGGAACTGTGCAAAATAGGTGCAGCTTCTATATGGGATGAAACGTTCACCTTAGTCTCTGAAGGTGGTTGGAAAAAGTCAGTTTCCCTTTATGGCGGAAAGTGTTAGACGCCATTTAAAAAAATTCCGTTACAATCCATGCAAATAAAATAGTTTGTGAGGAATCAGCTAAAAGTCAATCAATCTACACATCAAATCAAATCAAATTGTACTTGTCACATGCGCCGAATACAACAAGTGTAGACCTTCATGCTTACTTACAAGCTCTTAACCAACAATGCAGTTTTAAGAAAATACCATTAAAAAGTAAGAGATAATAATAACAAATAAATTAAGAGCAGCAGTAAATAACAATAGCGGGGCTGTATACAGGGGGTACCGGTACAGTCAATGTGCAGTGTTGAGGTAATTGAGGTAATATGTACATGTAAATAGACTTATTAAATTGACTATGCACGATAATAGCAGAGAGTAGCAATAGCGTAGAAGGGTGGGGGGGCAATGCAAATAGTCTGGGTAGCCATTTGATTAGATCTTCAGGAGTCTTATGGCTTGGGGGTAGAAGCTGTTTAGAAGCCTCTTGGACCTAGACATGGCGCTCCGGTACCACTTTCCGTGCGGTAGCAGAGAGAACAGTTTATGACTAGGGTGGCTGGAGTCTTTGACAATTTTTAGGGCCTTCCTCTGACACCGCCTGGTATAGAGGTCCTGGATGGCAGGAAGCTTGGCCCCGGTGATGTACTGGGCCGTGCGCACTACCCTCTGTAGTGCCTTGCAGTTGGAGGCCAAGCAGTTGCCATACCAGGCAGTGATGCAACCCATCAGGATGCTCTCGATGGTGCAGCTGTAAAACCTTTTGAGGATCTGAGGACCCATGTCAAATCTTTTCAGTCTCCTGAGCGGGAATAGGTTTTGTCGTGAATAGGTTTTGTCGTGCCCTCTTCACGACCTCTTGGTGTGTTTGGACCATGTTTGTTTGTTGGTGATGTGGACGCCAAGGAACTTGAAGCTCTAAACCTGCTCCACTACAGCCCTGTCGATGAGAATGGGGACGTGCTCGGTCCTCCTTTTCCTGTTGTCCACAATCATCTATTTTGTCTTGATCAGGTTGAGGGAGAGGTTGTTGTCCTTGCACCACACAGTCAGGTCTCGTTGTCGGTGATCAGGCCTACCACTGTTGTGTCATCAGCAAACTTAATGATGGTGTTGGAGTCATGCTTGGCCGTGCAGTCATGAGTGAACTTCAGCGACGACTCGTGTTGTCATTCAGCGACGACTCGTGAAACATAAGATATTACAGTTTTTAATGTCCCGTTGGTAGGATATACGTGTTTTCAGTTCGTCCCATTTATTTTCCAGCGATTGAACTTAAGCTAACAGATGGCAAAGGCAGGTTAGCCATTCGTCACCTGATCATCACAAGGCACCCCGATCTCTTTCCGCAAAATCAAAAAAAAATTCTCCAGCGAATGACGGGGATGAGGTCCTGTTCGGGTGTTTGGAGTATATCCTTCCAGTCCGACTCATTAAAGAAAAATTATTTGTCCAATTCGAGGTGAGTAATTTCTGTTCTGATGTCCAGAAGCTCTTTTCAGGCATAAGAGACGGTAGCAGCAACATTATGTAGAAAATAAGTTACAAACAATTTGAAAAAACAAACAAAATAGCACGGTTGGTCAAGAGCCAATAAAACGGCAGCCATCCCGTCCGGTGCCATCTTCACTTTCACACTGTGATAGTTAGTTAGATTGTTTCACGCAGTTTGTAGGATCACCACAGCTATAGGCAATAAGCCAGAACCTAAACACAGACTAAAAACAGTACTAGGACCCACAATAAACACAGCTAAGGCACAAAACTGGCCAACCTAACAACAGCAAGGAGAGAGCAGCGACTTACTCAATGCGATTAAATGCTGGGGCCCATCAAAACAGCAAACGCAACAGAGGCTGTGTTACCAGTATGATAGCCAGGATAGAAGCACCTTGGAGGGGATGTAGTTTCCAGCACAGGCCGGTGGAAAGCTGGGAGGGTTGCAAGCGCTACACCGGGCCGCGGGAGAGTCCAAAACAGTAAATCCAAGTGGAGTTCAAGTTTGGCAGTAGTCCAAAAACATCCGAGGCATAATGTCAAGTGGAAGGACGAAAGCAACAGTAGGCAGGTGTCTGCTTAGATAATGCCCCAGTGCAGGCCCCAGTGCAGTGTAGGGTGTCCAAGTGTATCCAATATTGCACTATTGTCCAATGTGTTCATTTCCAGATGAAACAAAGGTAAATGTAGACAAAAAATTCACAAAAAGCTTTTCAGCTACAAACACTGATTATGGTGGTAATTAATTAAACAGAACAAATCTGGGGGGGCACGTGCCTTTGTGCCCCATACAGGCATGACAGTCGTGTCCAGGGGGTGGCCCACGGCCCCCCCTTAAATCTGATTGGCCCCCCTAGAAATTCTGAGATCTGATAGGTTGTCTCTGAATATATTGACAATTTTAACCAAGACACGCAGCGACAACAAGGCTAATTAATCTCCCCGGAGAAAGCATCCGAGTGAGCTAAACAGCGCCCCTCTGTTTTAGCATGTTTAGCCCATGTATCTGATGCTGTCTGGCCAAAAAGCGTATGACATGTCATATTCTTTTTGTCCAGATTGAATCAGATACATTGCTTTCTGGCCAAAAAGAGAGCGACATTAAATATTATTTTTGGAAAGACAGCATCAAATACATGGGCTACAGATGGGCTGTTTGCTTCGCTCCAATGCTTTCTCTGGTGAAATAGATTCAGCCTCTTGTGAACTGAAGGAAAATTATGAAACACGGATAAACACAAATGAGAAATTATTTTATACATTTAATTTTTTCAATGTTTTATTTTTTTTATTTTGGGGAAGCCTGGCTTCCCTTGGCATCCATGAATACATGCCACTTTGTAGGCTGAATATCATTACACTTAGGGTGTTTGTAATAGATGTCCCTTTCCATTCAAAGACGGGTGCACAGTGCACTGTTCAGATGCTGGACTTATTTTGGAGTAGAAGAACAAGCGCAGGTAACCTACAGAACTGAAGCTACTTTTGAAGTGTATTGTTTGACAATCAGATGAAATCATCATTACTGGTTGTGTTCATGACACAATATAAGATAATACATTTTTACAGTTAAACTGCCGTAACTATAAAACCCATTAAAAAAAATTGTGTGCACATAGGAGGTCCCGTAAAAAGAATAAGAGACCCCCCCCCCCCCCCCGAATGTCACAGTAATATTCACACTCTGGGTGGCACTTTTAAGGGAATTTACTGCTGTATGCTAATACCCTTATATAAAATCCTGACCTTGAATGCAAGAACTGTAACAAGACTTCTGGAATTGATTCATTATTTATTTGAACAGGGAAATGCACCAAACCTAAGCTGAAGCATTTAATGAGTTGAACCATCATAATTATATTGAAAAAATCCATCTTGCATTGATTAAGGTTCAAAATGTTATGGACCCCTAAACTGGATCTGTGCCCCACCTTGGCCACCCCAATCAATGAATCAATCAATCAAGTTTATTTTATATAGCCCTTCGTACATCAGCTAATATCTCAAAGTGCTGTACAGAAACCCAGCCTAAAACCCCAAACAGCAAGCAATGCAGGTGTAGAAGCACGGTGGCTAGGAAAAACTCCCTAGAAAGGCCAAAACCTAGGAAGAAACCTATCTCTTAGCAGAGAAAAACGCTATTCTCTTCTCCTTGAAAAAGCGAGATGAACTACATTCAGCAAGATAGATATCTTGTTCTTTCCAGCATTAAGGTCATAATATTCCTACAGTAGTGGGATGAAAGCTAAAGCACTACTAACATATCAGATGAGGGATAGAATAGTGGGAGATGGAAACTAGGACACTACTAATGTATAGTGATGGGGGAAAAATGTACACAGTTACACATCGCAATATTATTTTGAACAATATTATATTGATACTTTGACTCAAAGTATCGATTTGGGGCCTCCCGGGTGGCACAGTGGTCTAGGGCACTGCATCGCAGCGCTAGCTGCGCCACCAGAGTCTCTGGGTTTGCGCCCAGGCTCTGTCGCAGCCGGCCGCGACCGGGATATCCGTGGGGCGACGCACAATTGGCCTAGCGTCGTCCGGGTTAGGGAGGGTTTGGCGGTAGGGATATCCTTGTCTCACCGCGCTCCAGCGACTCCTGTGGCGGGCTGGGCGCAGTGCGCGCTAACCGAGGGGGCCAGGTGCACGGTGTTTCCTCCGACACATTGGTGCGGCTGGCTTCCGGGTTGGAGGCGCGCTGTGTTAAGAAGCAGTGCGGCTTGGTTGGGTTGTGCTTCGGAGGACGCATGGCTTTCGACCTTCGTCTCTCCAGACCCCGTACGGGAGTTGTAGCGATGAGACAAGATAGTAATTACTAGCGATTGGATACCATGAAAAATTGGGGAGAAAAGGGGGTAAAATTAAAAATTAAAAAAGTATCGATTTGTAAAAAGTCAAAGTGAAGGTAACAATTGGTTATTTCAATAACACTCT
The DNA here is from genome assembly GCF_016432855.1 of Salvelinus namaycush. Taxonomy (NCBI): domain Eukaryota; kingdom Metazoa; phylum Chordata; class Actinopteri; order Salmoniformes; family Salmonidae; genus Salvelinus; species Salvelinus namaycush. The sequence continues at coordinate 40,110,357 of NC_052308.1, forward strand.
AGGTGTGAAATTATATTGGAGATACAGTAGTGGCAGATGGAAACACTACTAAAGTATGGTGATGGGGGATACAGTCAAATATCACAATATTCTTTTGGACAATATTATCTGTTTAATGCTAGGTAGTGTTATTTGTTTGCAAGGTAGTGTTAGCTAGCGCCCTTCAGCTGTACCTGAGCCAAAACTCTGGTATTTTTCATTGAATAGCTTGTTATCCATGTTTTCAGCACTTTTATTTCCATGACTGGCCAAAACGAATTTCCTCATGCTCTCTCTTGTCTCCCTGCAGCAGACATACAGTGAGCAATATACTGTATTTGGATAATTGCATTATCGAATGGCAATGCATATAGAATTTTGAATCGCAGTACATATCGTATAGGCACCTAAGTATCATGATAAGATCATTTCGTGAAGTCCATGGCAATTCCCAACCCTAGTAAAGTATGTGCAGTAATCAATCAATCAAATTTATAAAGCCCTTCTTACATCAGCTGATGTCACAAAGTGCTATACAGAGACACAGCCTAAAACCCCAAACAGCAAGCAATGCAGATATAGAAGCACTTTGGCTAGGAAAGCTCCCTAGAAAGGCAGGAACTTAGGAAGAAACCTAGAGAGGAACCAGTCTCTGACGGGTGGCCAGTCCTCTTCTGGCTGTGCCGGGTGGAGATTATAAAAGTACATGGCCATTAAGGCCAGATTGTTCTTCAAGATGTTCAAACGTTCAAAGATGACCAGCAGGATCAAATAATATTCACAGTGGTTGTAGACGGTGCAACAGGTCAGTACCTCATGAGTAAATGTCAGTTTGCTTTGTATAGCCAAGCATTCAGAGGTCGAGACAGCAGGTGCGGTAGAGAGAGAAAGTCGAAAACAGCAGGTCCAGGACAAGGTAGCACGTCCAGTGAACAGGTCAGGGTTTCATAGCCGCAGTCAGAACAGTTGAAACTGGAGCAGCATCACGACCAGGTGGACTGGGGACAGCCAGGAGTCATCAGGTCAGGTAGTCCTGAGGCATGGGGGGGGGGGGATTAGAGGGAGCATAGTTCAATTATTCACAGGACACCAGAAAAGACAGGAGAGTTACACCAGATATAACAGACTGACCCTAGCCCCCTGGCACGTAGACTATTGCAACATAGATACTGGAGGCTGAGACAGGGGGAGGTCCAGGGTACACTGTGGCCCTGTCCGATGATACCCACGGACAGGGCCAACCAGGCAGGATATAACCCCACCCACTTTGCCAAAGCATAGCCCCCACACCACTAGAGGGATATCAACAGACCACCAACTTACTACCCTGAGACAAGGCTGAGTACAGTCAACTTAGTGTATGTAAACTTGTGACCCACTGGAATTGTGATACAGTGAATTATAAGTGAAATAATCTGTCTGTAAACAATTGTTGGAAGAATTACTTGTGTCATGCAGAAAGTAGATGTCCCAACCGACTTGCCAAAACTATAGTTTGTTAACAAGAAATGTGTGGAATGGTTGAAAAACAAGTTTTAAAGACTCCAACCTAAGTGTATGTAAACTTCCGACTTCAACTGTAAATTGAAACTCATTCACACTCACTGCTGTCCCACACATCAAAGAACATTGACATGTTCGGATGCCGTTCTAGTAAATAGATTTCTATTAATATTCTGGAGCTGACAGTCTCTTGGGAACGTCATCTGGAGGAGGCTTACAAGAGGAAGAGGGCCATGTACAAGGGACTGGTCATTGACTGCTGGAAGCAGGATTGGAATTAGCATGCCTATTGAGGTAGGCCGCAGGGGTTTTGTTTGGCAATCCCTCTACAGAGCCTACAGAACACTCTGCATCAATGGAGCAAAGAAGAGGAACGCCATCAGCAACACCATCAAGGCAGCTGAAGAAGCCTCATGATGGATCAAGAGAGGAGATCCCTGGGAAGCATCGTAATCCCACTAGGACACAAGTCGGGGTCTGATCAACCTCGGCTGGGCGAGAGTGTCTGATGTTGTAGGACCCAAAACTCTTTATGAGCCCAGGTTACTGTCACTGGGCTCCCTCCATCTGATGGCAACACTGTCATTCTGATGGTAGTGGACTGGTTCTCCAAGGCCACCAATTTCATCCCTCTCCCCAAACTACCCTCTGCCAAGGAGACGGTCCAGCTTATGGTGCATCACATCTTCCGGATCCATGTACTCCCGGTGGACATGGTCTCCGACCTGCGTCCTCAGTTCTCGTCTCAGTTCTGGAAGGTGTTCTGCACCCTTATTGGGTCGTCGGCCAGCCTGTCCTCCGGATTCCATCCCCAATCCAAAGGCCAGTTGGAGCGAGCTAACCAGGACCTGGAAACCATCCTAAGATGCCTGGTCTCAACCAACCCCACTACCTGGAGCCGACAACTGGTCTGGGTGAAGTATGCCCGGAACACCCTTCCCAGTTCAGCCACGGGACTCTCCCCTTTTGTGTGCTCTATGGGGTATCAACCTCCAATCTTCCTAGAACAAGAGCAGGAGGTCAACGTACCCTCGGCCCAGATGTTTGTCCGCCGCTGTCGACATACCTGGAGAAGAGCTCGGGGGTACTGTCACGCCCTGATCTGTTACACCTGTCTTGGTGATTGTCTCCACCCACCTCCAGGTGTCTCCTATTTTCCCCATTAGTACCCGGTGTATTTATCCCTGTGTTTCCTGTCTCTCTGTGCCAGTTCATCTTGTTTTGCCAAGTAAACCAGCGTTTCTCCTAGCTCCTATTTTTCCCAGTCTCTGTTTTTTCCTAGCCCTCCTGTTTTTGACCCTTGCCTGCCCTGATGACCGAATCCGCCTGCCTGACCACTCTGCTGGTTCTGACCTCTAGCCTGCCTAACTCCTTGTACTGTTTGGACTCGGACCTGTTCACTGAACCCCTGCCTGTCCTGACCTCGAGCCTGCCTAACTCCTTGTACTGTTTGGACTCGGACCTGTTCACTGAACCCCTGCCTGTCCTGACCTCAAGCCTGCCTATCCCCTGGTACTGTTTTGACTCTGACCTGGTTTATGAACTCTCGCCTGTCCCTGACCTGCCTTTTGGCTACCCCTTTTGGTGTAATAAATATCGGAGCTCAACCATCTGCCTCCTGTGTCTGCATTTGGGTCTCGCCTTGTGCCCTAATAGTTACATCACTGATGATGTGTCCAGGAGCATCAAGAGACGCATTCATGCAATCTATGGTTGAAAATTGAATATCATTTCAATAACACTGTAGAGGCACCAAATCAGACTTAATGCTGAGCGGGTTCATATCATCAATTCACATCTTTACTGAATGCACATCTATCACTCTCTGTATGAGTGGTGGGGATAAGCTCAAGAAGCATCACCTCAAACTCAGCATTTTTTATTGATAATGATACATAAACACAACATTTCCTTAGTTTCAGTTTTTAATGTCTGCGTCTGTGTTTTTGCAGCAGAGTGATGGTTTGGTTAGTTAGTCCTCCAGTGTACCTTTTAGCAAATAGGAATAAACGTAAGGAAGGATCATATCTGTCCCATCTCATTTTGTCACAGTGGCTCTCACACACACCACCCAAGGACAGAGAGAGACAGAGAGAGAGAAAAACAGGGAGCCCGCGAGAGAGACAGAGAGAGAGAAAGAGAGGGAGAGAGAGAAGCAAAGAGAGAGATGAAGTTGAAGCTGATAGGAGATGTCATACTGCATGGGGTTGACACCAAAGACAATGACGTGTTGACTGCAGTTTATGTTGAAGGGTTTATCACCTGTCTATCTCTTTCCATATCATTTCAATCCAAATAAAATAAAATGTTATTTGTCACATGCCCTGAATACAAGTGTAGACTTTACCATGGCATGCTTACTTACAAGCCCTTTCCCAACAATACAAAGTTAAAAAGTAAGAACAATTTGCTAAATAAAAAAGGAAATAGTAACACAATAAAATAACAAGAACGAGGTTATTTACAAGGATTACCGATACAGAGTCAATGTGCAGGGGTACAATGTAGTTGATGTAAAATGTATGTACATGTAGGTAGGTGTCACGTTCCTGACCTTATTTTCCTTATTTTGTATTTATTTAGTTGGTCAGGGCGTGAGTTGGGGTGGGTTGTCTATGTGTGTTTTTCTATGTTGGGGTTTTGTGTTCGGCCTGGTATGATTCTCAATCAGAGGCAGCTGTCAATCGTTGTCCCTGATTGAGAATCATACTTAGGCAGCCTGGGTTTCACGTTTGGTTTGTGGGTGTTTGTTTCCTGTGTCAGTGTTTGTGCCACACGGGACTGTTACGGTTAGTTATTTTGTTATTTTGTATTGTGTCTTGTTTTCGTGGATATTAAAATCATGGAAACATACCACTCTGCACATTGGTCCTCCGATCCTTCTCGCCTCTCCTTGTCCGAGGAGGAGGAAGAAATAGACTGCCGTTACAGTAGGGGTAAAAGTGACTAGGCAATCAGGGTAGATAGTAAACAGAGTAGCAGCAGCGTATGTGACGAGTGTGAAAGTGTGTCTATGTGTTAGTGTGTGTGTGTGACGTCAATATCCATGTGTGTATGTGCTTTGTGTGTGTGAGTGTATGTAGTGTGTGTGTGTGTGTGTGTGTGTGTGTGTGTGTGTGTGTGTGTGTGTGTGTGTGTGTGTGTGTGTGTGTGTGTGTGTGTGTGTGTGTGTGTGTGTGTGTGTGTGTGTGTGTGTGTGTGTGTGTGTGTGTGTGTGTTGGAGTGTCAGTGTAGTATTAGTGTAGTTGTGTGAGTGTGCATGGAGCCAGTGCAAGAGAGTCAATATGCCACTAATGACAGGACAACAAACACTGACACAAAGCTCACTGACTCTTGACAATAAGACAACAAGACAGTTTCATTCTGTTTGAGTTGAGTTAGCTAACACTTGGCGACATTAGCAAAATCATAGGAAATAACCATGAAACAAGTCTAAACTATTTCTGGTACACACAGAGACACACAACCAGTGCATTTGTATCTTAATAAAACTGCCCCGTTGCATTGAAATTGAAATCTAGTCAAGAGCTGTCACTGCTTAATTGACATAATTTACATTTGATGGATAGGAAGTGGAAACTGAAATATGAAGCACATTGAGGAACACATCAGAGAGCACACACACGCACAAATACACAATCACACACTCACACACTCACGCCAACACACGCACACAAACGCATGCACTGACACACACACACAAACGTTGCAGCTTAGTCACATGGGCTTCTGCCTGGTTTTAAATAATTTTCTCTCCCTGGTCTCCCGCCTTAAGCTACTCGTACTAAATTGAATCAGTCAATAGAGGGAAAAAAAATCCCATTTGGTTTGGAAAACACACATTATGCATGATATTCTTCTTTTCCATGCGCCAAAATTGTTTCTGGATTTGAGAGGATGGGTTTATTGGTGCATTCAGGCTACCAGCTACCGTCTTCTTCTCTTCCCACCCTTCAAAGTTACAATTGATCCATTATCACAATGTGCCTGTGTGTGAAATATGCTGTGAAACTTTTATCTTGTTACCATTTAATGTGCTTTCTTTAGCTTGCCTTTGAATTCCAAAGGAATTTTCTGGAGCATTCTCAAAAAGCCACAGGCAATACTGAGCAGTGAGACATAAGCTAGCACAGCTATATGTCAGAAACTATAAAGAAAATCGCCTAGAACTCTCAGGAAAATGCAACCAAGTGCAAATCCATACAATGCCCACCCACAATTTTTTACTAACATGCTAGTAAAAAACAGAGAGGGGAGAAGGTGGCTTTGAGATGGAAGGGAGGCTGACAGAGGGAGGGGGAAGCGGGGGTGTGGGTCGGCTGGCCCCGTCACAAAGACAGGGGGTGATGGTCCGGTGCTCCAGTGTTCCGCTGACCTCTGCGAGACGAGACCAGTCAGTGACAGGAGCATGGGTACCTGTCACAGTATCATCACACACACACACACGTGCACACACGCATTTATAGACAGTCGTGTGGAGATACAGAGATGACAGAGAGCGAGAGAGAGCAAGAGAGAGAGAGCCCGAGAGAGAGAGAGAAAAAGAGGGAGAAAGAGAGAGAGAGTGAGAGACAGACAGACAGACAGACAGACAGACAGACAGACAGACAGACAGACAGACAGACAGACAGACAGACAGACAGACAGACAGACAGACAGACAGACAGACAGACAGACAGACAGACAGACAGACAGACAGACAGACAGACAGACAGACAGACGGGAGGGAGATTACATGTTCTGGTTGAGCGTGTGTGTGTGTTGGCCAGCAGGTTGCAAGATTAGTCTGGCTTTGCAAGACTGCTCTGCCTCAGCCCAGCCTCTGACAGACAAACATACTGTCAGAATGTGTGTGTGTCTGTGTGTGTGCATGCACATGTGTGTCATGTGTGTGTGTGTATGTGGTGGAAAGTTGAGATAAAAGACACAGCGACAGAATCCAAAGAAAGTATGTGTGCGTATGTGGTGTCACCTGTGTCTGTATGTGTGTGTGTGTGTGTGTGTGTGTGTGTGTGTGTGTGTGTGTGTGTGTGTGTGTGTGTGTGTGTGTGTGTGTGTGTGTGTGTGTGTGTGTGTGTGTGTGTGTGTGTGTGTGCGTGTGTGTGTGTGTGTGTTCTGTATGCATACGTGCAGAAGTGATGTCCCGCTGAGGACATCTTACTTTCTCTTGTTCTTCCCATTCTTACAATTCATGACTGTGACACTGCCTTGCCTCCGGGTGCTGGGGGTTAGGGGTGGGTGGGGGGGTGGGGGGGTGGTTTCACCTCAGCAGCCTGGGGGTATGAGAAGGTTGGAATGCAGAGTTTCCATAAAGAGGAAGATACAGCAACACGTCATATGGCAGACAGACAACACACCTCCATGATCCGCCACACCAACAGCAACACAGTCTATAGTGCCTTCGGAAAGTATTCAGACCCATTGACTTTTTCCATATACCCCATAATGACAAAGCAAAAACAGGTTTTTAGAAATATTTGCTAATTTATAAAAAATATTACATTTACATAAGTATTCAGTCCCCTAGTTTTTTTTTTGTGGTATTTTATTAGGATCCCCATTAGCTGTTGCAAAAACAGCAGCTTCTCTTCCTGGGGTCCACACAAAACATGAAACATGACATAGTACAGAACATTAATAGACAAGAACAGCTCAAGGACAGAACTACATACATTTCTTTAAAGGCACATGTAGCCTACATATCAATGCATACACACAAACTATCTAGGTCAAATAGGGGAGAGGCGTTGTGCCATGAGGTGTTGCTTTATCTGTTTTTTTATTTAACTTCTTATGGCTGGGGTCAGTATTGAGTAGCTTGGATGAATAAAGTGCCCAGAGTAAACTGCCTGCTACTCAGGCCCAGAAGCTAAGATATGCTGATCATTAGTAGTTTTGGATAGAAGACACTCTGAAGTGTCTAAAACTGTTTGAATGATGTCTGTGAGTATAACAGAACTCATATGGCAGGCAAAAACCTGAGAAAAAATCCAACCAGGAGGTGGGAAATCTGAGGTTTGTAGGTTTGCCTATCCAATATACAGTGTCTTTGGGGTCATATTGCACTTCCTAAGGCTTCCACTAGATGCCAACAGTCTTTAGAACCTTGTTTGATGCTTCTACTGTGTAAACCCTTTGAGTCAGGTGTCTGGCATGAGCTTATCATGTGCGCTCCCGTGAGAGCGACCTGCGTTCCATCGCATTTCTGAAGACTCCGGTTGAAACATTATTCAAGATTTATGTTAAAAACATCCTAAAGAATGATTCTATATATCGATATATTCTATATATCGTTTGACATATTTCTACGAACTGTAATGGGATTTTTTGACTTTTCGTCTGACCTGCGCGTCATCAATTTGGATTTTTGGAACTAAACGCGCTAACAAAAAGGAGGCTTTTGGACACAAATTATGGATGTTATCAAGCAAAACAAACATTTATTGTGGAACTGGGATTCCTGCGAGTGCATTCTGATGAAGATCATCAAAGGTAAGTGAATATTTATAATACTATTTCTGACTTCTGTTGACTCCACAACATGGCGGATATCTGTATTGCTTGTTTGGGCTCTGAGCGCTGTACTCAGATTATAGCATGGTGTGCTTTTTCCGTAAAGTTTTTTTGAAATCTGACACAGCGGTTGCATTAAGGAGAAGTTTATCTAAAGTTCCATGTATAATACTTGTATCTTTTATCAATGTTATTATGAGTATTTCTGTAAATTGATGTGGCTCTCTGCAAATTCACCGGATGTTTAGGAGGCAAAACATTACTGAACATAACGCTCCAATGTAAACTAAGATTTTTGGATATAAATATGAACTTTATCGAACAAAACATACATGTATTGTGTAACATGAAGTCCTATGAGTGTCATCTGATGAAGATCATCAAAGGTTAGTGATTCATTTTATTTCTATTTCAGATTTTTGTGACTCCTCTATTTGGCTGGAAAAATGGCTGTGTTTTTCTGTGACTAGGTACTGACCTAACATAATCATTTGGTGTGCTTTCGTCGTAAAGCCTTTTTGAAATCGGACACTGTGGCTGGATTTACAACAAGTTTATCTTTAAAATGGTGTAAAAAACTTGTATGTTTGAGGAATTTTAATTCTGAGATTTCTGTTGTTTGAATTTGGCGCCCTGCACTTTCACTGGCTGTTGTCAAATTGATCCTGTTAACGGGACCTCAGCCATAAGAAGTTAACCAGGTTTGCTGTTAATTTGGGCAATATGAGATGGAACGGAGTTCCATGCAATAAGGGCTCTATATAATACCGTACGTGTTCTTAATTTTTTTCTGGATTTTGTGACTGTGAAAAGACCCCTGGTAGCATGTCTCGTGGGGTAAGTGTGTGTGTCAGAGCTGTGTGCAAATTGACCATGCAAACAATTTGGGATTTTCAACACAATGTTTCTTATAAAAAGAAGAAGTGATGCAGTCAGTCTCTCCTCAACTCTTAGCCAAGAGAGACTGGAATCATAGTATTCATATCAGCCCTCTGATTACAATGAAGAGCTCTGTTCTGGACCAGTTGCAGCTTAACTAGGTATTTCCTTGCTGCACTGGACCACACGACTGGACAATAATCAAGATAATACAAAATGAGAGCCTGCAGAACTTGCTTTTTGGAGTGTGGTGTCAAAAAAGCAGAGCATCTCTTTGTTACGCACAGACCTCTCCCCATCTTTACAAACATTGATTCTATATGTTTTATAATCAGTTTATAATCTAAGTTAACGCCAAGTAATTAAGTCTCCTCAACTTGTTCAACAGCCACACCATTCATTACCAGATTCGGGCTGAGGTCTAGGACTTGGGGAATGATTTGTACCAAATACAATGCTCTTAATTTTAGAGATGTTCAGGACCAGTTTATTACTGGCCACCCATTCCAAAACAGACTGCAACGTCTTGTTAAGGGTTTCAGTGAAACCCTAATTAGCTGTGGTTGCTGATGCGTATATGGTTGAATCATCAGCATACATGGACACACATGCTTTGTTTAATGCCAGTGGCAGGTCATTGGTAAAAATAGAAAAGAGTAGATGGCCTAGAGAGCTGCCCTGCGGTACACCACACGTTACATGTTTGACATTAGAGAAGCTTCCATTAAAGAAAACCCTTTGAGTTAACCTGTTTGGCCGAGGCGTTCCGCTAGCGGAACTCCTCCCACATTCCACTGAAAAGGCAGAGCGCGAAATTCAAAAAATATTATTTTGAAATATTTAACTTTCACATATTAACAAGTCCAATACAGCAAATGAAAGATACACATCTTGTGAATCCAGTCAACATGTCCAATTTTTTAAATGTTTTACAGCGAAAACAGCACATATATTTATGTTAGCTCACCACCAAATACAAAGAAGGACAGACATTTTTCACAGCACAGGTAACATGCACAAAGCCAACCTAACTAACCAAGAACCAACCAAACTAACCAAGAAACAACTTCATCAGATGACAGTCTTATAACATGTTACACAATACATCTATGTTTTGTTCGAAAAATGTGCATATTTGAGGTATAAATCAGTTTTACATTGCAGCTACCATCACAGCTACCGTCAAAAATAGCACCGAAGCAGCCAGAGTATTTATAGAGACCAACGTGGAATACCTAAAACTCATCATAAAACATTTCTGAAAAATGCATCGTGTACAGCAAATGAAAGACAAGCATCTTGTGAATCCAGCCAATATTTCAGATTTTTTAAGTGTTTTACAGCGAAAACACAATATAGCATTATATTAGCTTACTACAATAGCCTACACACAACCGCATTCATTCATCAAGGCACGTTAGCGATAGCAATAGGCACGTTAGCGTTAGCGAATAAACCAGCAAAAGATATCAATTTTCACTAACCTTCATAAACCTTCCTCAGATGACAGTCCTATAACATCAGGTTATACATACACTTATGTTTTGTTCGAAAATGTGCATATTTAGAGCTGAAATCAGTGGTTATCCATTATGCTAATGTAGCTTCTTTTTCCCAGAATGTGCGGATATTTCTATTAGACTCTCACCTATTCTGACCAAATAGCTATTCATAAACATTACAAAAAAATACATGTTGTATAGGAAATGATAGATCCACTAGTTCTTAATGCAATCGCCGTGTTAGAATTCTAAAAAATAACTTCATTAGTACATAAGGCTTACTTTATGTCGACCAAGTGCCCAAAACCTGGGCGCAAAACTACTAGTACACAGTTCGACAGATATATGAAATAGCATCATAAAATGTTTCTTACCTTTCGTGATCTTCCATCAGAATTTTGGACAAGGGGTCCTTTGTCCAGAACAGTCGTTGTTTGGATTTAGAACATCGTGTTTCCCTCTTGAACTAGCAAGCACACTGGCTAAGTGACGCGAAGCTCCCCATCGTCAACAAACACAGACAACGCAACACGCCTAACGTCCCGAAAAAATTTCAATAATCTATTAAAACTATATTGAAAAAACATACTTTACGATGATATTGTGACATGTATCAAATAAAATCAAAGCCGGAAATAGTATTCGCCTATAACAACGGCTTTTCAAAAGGCAATTCCAGGTCCACCTGCGCGCTCTCCAGAAAAAAAAAAATGGATGACTCGTCGTGCCAAGATGATTTATTCCACCTCAGACCAAGATAAACACTTCCTTTCTTCTCTCACGTCCTCTTGACATCTAGTGGAAGGTGTATGACGTGCATGTATACTCATATGTGTCATGCCCATTTATAGGCAGGCCCTTGAACAGAGCATAATTTTCAGACTTTCCACTTCCTGGTCAGAAAGTGTGCTGCCAAATGAGTTCTGTTTTACTCACAGACAAAATTCAAACGGTTTTAGAAACTAGAGAGTGTTTTCTATCCAATAGTAATAATAATATGCATATTGTACGAGCAAGAATAGAGTACGAGGCCGTTTAAATTGTGCACGTTTTTCCCCCAAAGTGTAAATAGCGCCCTCTATCATCATATCTCCACAGAGGAACTCCAGAGCTCTGTCAAAGTGACCATCGGGCTATTGGTCACCTCCCTGACCAAGGTTCAATTTTGCCAGGCGGCCAGCTCTAGGAAGAGTCTTGGTGGTTCCAAACTTCTTCCATTTAAGAATAATGGAGGCCACTGTGTTCTTGGGGACCTTCAATGCTCCAGACATTTTTTGGTACCCTTCCCCGGGTCTGTGCCTCGACACAATCCTGTCTCAGAGCTCTACGGGCAATTCCTTTGACCTCATGGCTTGGTTTTTTCGCGGACATGCACTGTCAACTGTGGGACCTTATATAGACAGGTGTGTGCCTTTCCAAATCCTGTCCAATCAATTGAATTTACCACAGGTGGACTCCAATCAAATTGTAGAAACATCTCAAGGATGATCAATGGAAACAGGATCCACCAGAGCTCAATTTTCGATTTTCATAGCAAAGGGACTGAATACTTATGTAAATAAGGTATTTCTGTTTTATATTTTAAGTAATTTGCAGATAAAAAACCTGTTTCTGTTTTGTCATCAAATCAAATTGTATTTGTCACATGCGCCGAATACAACAGGTGTAGACCTTAGAGTGAAATGCTTACTTACAAGCCCTTAACCAACAATACAGTTTTAAGAAAAACAAAACAAATTTAATAATAAAAGTAACAAATAATTAAAGTACAGCAGTAAAATAAAAATAGCGAGTCTATATACAGGGGGTACCGGTATAGAGTCAATTGGCGGGGGCACAGGTTAGTCAAGGTAATTGAAGTAACATGTACATATAGGTGGAGTTATTGTGACTAGTGACTAAGTGACTATGCATAGATAATAACAGAGAGTAGCAGCAACGTAAAAAAGGGGCGGGGGCAATACAAATTATCTGGGTAGCCATTTGATTAGATGTTCAGGAGTCTTATGGCTTGGGGGTAGAAGCTGTTTAGAAGCCTCTTGGACCTAGACTTCGGTACTGCTTGACTTGCGGTAGCAGAGAGAACAGTGTATGACTAGGGTAGCTGGAGTCTTTGACAATTTTTAGAGCATTCCTCTGACAATGCCTGGTATAGAGGTTCTGGATGGCAGGAACCTTGGCCCCAGTGATGTACTGGACACCACCCTCTGTAGTGCCTTGAGGTCGGCGGCCGAGCAGGTGTCATACCAGGCAGTGATGCAACCCGTCAGGATGCTCTCAACGGTGCAGCTGTAGAACCTTTTGAGGATCTGAGGTCCCATGCCAAATCTTTTCAGTCTCCTGAGCGGGAATATAGATTTTGTCATTCCCTCTTCACGACTGTCTTGGTGTGCTTGGACCATGTTAGTTTGTTGGTGATGTGGACGCAAAGGAACTTGAAGCTATCAACCTTCTCCACTACAGCCTCGTCGATGAGAATGGGGGCATGCTCGGTCCACCTTTTCCTGTAGTCCACTAACATCTCCTTTGTCTTGATCACGTTGAGGGCGAGGTTGTTGTCCTTGCACCACACGGTCAGGTCTCTGACCTCCTCCATATAGGCTGTCTCGTCATTGTCATTGATCAGGCCTACCGCTGTTGTGTCATCTGCAAACTTAATGATGGTGTTAGAGTCGTGCCTGGCCGTGCAGTCATGAGTGAACAGGGAGTACAGGAGGGGACTGAGCACACACCCTTGAGGGGCCCCCGTGTTGAGGATCAACATGGTAGATATGTTGTTACCTACCTTACCACCTGGGGGCGGCCTGTCAGGAAGTCCAGGATCCAGTTGCAGAGGGAGATGTTTAGTCCCAGGGTCCTTAGCTTAGTGATGGGCTTTGAGGGCACTATGGTGTTGAACGCTGAGCTATAGTCAATGAACACATAGGTGTTTCTTTTGTCCAGGTGTGAAAGGGCTGTGTGGAGTGCAATACAGATTGCATCATCTGTGGATCTGGTGGTATACTAATTGGAGTGGGTCTAGGGTTTCTGGGATGATGGTGTTGATGTGAGCCATGACCAGCCTATCAAAGCACTTCATGGTTACAGACGTGAGTGCTGCAGGTCGGTAGTCATTTAGGTTACCTTAGTGTTCTTGGGCACAGGGACTATGGTGGTCTGCTTGAAACATGTTGGTATTACTGACTCAGACAGGGAGAGGTTGAACATGTCAGTGAAGTCACTTGCCAGTTGGTCAGCGCATGCTCGGAATACACGTCCTGGTAATCCGTCTGGCCCTGCGGCCTTGTGAATGTTGATCTGTTTAAAGGTCTTACTCACATTGGCTAAGGAGAGCGTGATTACATAGTCGTCCGGAACAGCTCTCCTGCATGTTTCAGTGTTACTTGCCTCGAAGCGAGCTTAGAAGTTATTTAGCTTGTCTGGTAGGCTTGTGTCACTGGGCAGCTCTCGGCTGTGCTTCCCTTTGTAGTCTGTAACAGTTTGCAAGCCCTGCCACATCCGACGAGTGTCGGAGCCAGTGTAGTACGATTCGATCTTAGTCCTGTATTGACGCTTTGCATGTTTGATGGTTCGTCGGAGGGCATAGCCAGATTTCTTTTAAGCTTCCGGGTTAGAGTCCCACTCCTTGAAAGCGTCAGCTCTACCCTTTAGCTGAGTGTGGATGTTGCCTGTAATCCATGGCTTCTGGTCTGGGTATGTACGTACAATCACTGTGGGGACGACGTCATCAATGCACTTTTTGATGAAGACAGTGACTGATGCCAACGGAAGAATCCCAGAACATATTCCAGTCTGTGCTAGCCAAACAGTCCTGTAGCTTACCATCTGCTTCATCTGACCACTTGACCGAGTCACTGGTGCTTCTTACTTTAAATGTTGCTTGTAAGCAGGAATCAGGAGGATAGAATTATGGTCAGATTTGCCAAATGGAGGGTGAGGTAAAGCTTTTACCCACCTCTGTGTGTGGAGTAAAGGTGGTCTAGAGATGTTTTCCCTCTGGTTGCACATTTAACATGCTGATAGAAATGAGGTAAAACGGATTCAAGTTTCTCTGCATTAAAGTCCTCGGCCACTAGGAGCGCCGCCTTTGGATGAGCATTTTCTTATTTGCTTGTGGCCATATACGGCTCTTTGAGTGTGGTCTTAGTGCCAGCATTGTTTTGTGGTGGTAAATTGACAGCTACGAAGAATATAGATGAAAACTCTCTATGTAGATTGTGTGGTCTACAGCTTATCATGAGATACTTTACCTCAGGTGAGCAAAACCTTGAGACTTTCTTAGATATCATGCACCAGCTGTTGTTTACAAATATACATAGACCGACACCCCTTGTCTTACCAGAGGCTACTGTTTTATCCTGCAGTGTATACAGTGTATAACCCGCCAGCTGTATGTTATTCATGTCGTCGTTCAGCCACGACTCGGTGAAACATAAGATATTATGGGGTATTGTGTGTAGATTGCTGAGGATTTTTTTTTATTTAATCCATTTTTGGATAAGTCTGTAACGTAACAAAATGTAGAAAATGGTGTCTGAATACTTTCGGAAGGCGCTGTATGGTGATGTTTTGGTGGAGACTAATCTTAAGCACCGTCTCACTATCAGTCTTATCTGCATTTCTTACTCTCCTTCTCTCTAAAACAGTAATTCTGTCTTTCGGCCTCCTTGTCTTCCAGTCTCAGTTCTAGTCTGCCCAATATTCACTTTCTTTCAATCACTCCTTAGCCTATATTCTGCATCAAATCTACCTGCATAAGTGTCTGCCAAAATTATTTGATTTGGACTTTAATGCAACCAGATTTCAAAAAAGCTTTATGGCAAAAGCACACCATGCAATAATCTGAGTACAGCGCTCAGCCACCATACAGATACCCGCCATGTTGTGTAGTTAACAAAAGTCAGAAATAACATTATAAATATTCACTTACCTTTGATGATCTTCATCGGAATGCACTCCCAGGAATCCCAGTTCCACAATAAATGTTCATTTTTTTTGATAAAGTCCATCATTTATGTTCAAATACCTCCTTTTTGTTAGCGCGTTTAGTCCAGTAATCCAAATGCACAACGCGTGAGCACTAAGTCCAGACGAAAGTCAAAAAAGTTATATTACAGTTTGTAGAAACATGTCAAACGATGTATAGAATCAATCTTTAGGATGTTTTTATCATACATCTTCAATAATGTTTCAACCGGACAATTCCTTTGTCTTTAGAAATGAAAAGGAACAGAGCTCGCTCTCACGGCCGCACGAGAGACTTAGCTCATGGCATTCTGCCAGACCCCTCAGTCAAACAGCTCTTATTCGCTCCCCCTTCACAGTAGAAGCCTGAAACAAGGTTCTAAAGACTGTTGACATCTAATGGAAGCCTTAGGAAGTGCAATCAGACCAAATTTACACTGTATCTTGGATAGGCAAAGACTTGAAAACCTACAAACCTCAGATTTCCCACTTCCTGGTTGAATTTTTTCTCAGGCCATATGAGTTATGTTATACTCACAGACATCATTCAAACAGTTTTAGAAACGTCAGAGTGTTTTCTATCCAAATCTACTAATAATATGCATATCTCTGGGCCTGAGTAGCAGGCAGTTTACTCTGGGCACGCTTTTCATCCGAATGTGAAAATAGCGCCCCCAGCCATAAGAAGATAAACTGCCAATATAGCCAGTCATTCCTAAATATCTCAAGCAGTTACACTGTCTGTGTCCCAAATGGTCCCTATACACTGTATTTCCCATATGACTCTGGTCAAAAGTAGTACCCTATAAAAGGCAATAGGGTGCCATTTGGGATCCAGACATTGTTAGTATTCCTAAACTTCACCTCTGATTCTTACTGTGTTGATTAAACATTAGGTGCCATGCAACAATGCTAGTGGAGGTCAGATGACTCTGCTACAGCTCCAGTCCAGTCTAGTATGGGTGAGCACTGAGTAGCAGCAGACCGTATGGTGGTGGTGGTGGCTGTGGCCAGCCCCTTGGTGGGTGACAGCAGTGTCCTGTGGGCCTTAGCCTTTCATTAGCACCTGACAGGGTGTCACTCACAGGATACGGTGTGTGTATGTGTTAATATGTCACTCGCAGGACAGGATCACACCCTAGCTCATAAAAACAGACACACCATGGCACACAGTTGGGATTCAGCTCATAAACACAAAGCGACAGCCAACAATCAACAAGGTACAAATCCCATTGGTAACAGCTGGAAACTCAAATGATTTGATAATTATACACAGAACATACACAGTGTACATTTTGTGCATTATTGTTGAATCATCTGAAGCTGTTGTAAATGTTCTTTCAAATAAACTATTGTACTTTCTGTTATAGGTCTAACGTATTATTTTCTGTTATAGGCATAACTTATTCCTTTGAGTTATAGGCCTAACTTATTTCTTTCTGTTATAGGCATAACCTATTTCTTTATGTTATATGCCCAACTTATTCCTGTTTTAACATGATTAGCCAGTTGAATGAGTGCCAGGTTGTCAGCAGGCTGAAGGCAAAGCCGGCTAATACGATTGAGTGACCTGTTATTCTGTGGCAGTGCCAAAGAGGAGTCAGAACCAATAACAGTAAAACTGACACTAACTGTCAGAATGGATCACTATTACATACACATTATGTGCAGAGTCCATCTCTATGCCACTGACCTAGCTATCTGTGTTCTTACACCTGCCGATGTGGATAGTCATATCCACTATTACATATATTAGTGATTCAAGCAGTTAACAACAGATCATTATATGCCTACTTCTCCTGCTTATTGGCATGTTAATGGCCTCAAACATAAAGTGGTGAGATGCCCATGGAGGAAATAATGTTGTTCACTTCTACAGTACTAGGTATAGCCCAGTGGAGAGTGTGTGTGTCTAGGGCCTACTGTAGTGTACCTGTGATGTCGGCCCTCCTGTCCTCCTCGGAATCACCGTCTCCCAGCAGCCTCCTGTCCGGGTCCTGGCAGACTTCAGATACGTAGTAATCTCCCTGGCGAGCCAGAGGACTCATAGGGGATGTCACGTTCTGACCTTAGTTCCTTTTTTATGTCTTTGTGTTAGGTTGGTCAGGGCGTGAGTTGGGGTGGGTAGTCTATGTTCTTTTTTCTATGTTGTTATATTTCTGTGTTTGGCCTGGTATGGTTCTCAATCAGAGGCAGCTGTCGATCGTTGTCTCTGATTGAGAATCATACTTAGGTAGCCTGTTTTCCCCATTTTGGTTGTGGGTGTTTATTTTCTGTGTAGTGTCTGTTCACCTTGCAGAACTGTTTCGTTTTCTCCTCATTGTTATTTTGTGTAGTGTTCAGTTTTCAATGAAATTATGACGAACACTTACCATGCTGCATTTTGGTCCTCTTCTCCTTCACCAGACGAGAATCGTTACAGGGGATCAGATCCTCTCTGTAGGAATGGGTGGGTACACAACTTCCGCTCCTGTGGTAAGAGAGGGAGGAGGAAAAAAACATATGTGAGAAAATGTACTTAAATGAGTAGTTGAACTACATGTTGTTCACCACTCTCCAACACTGTTGTAAGTTCATATGCTTTTAGGTGATGTACCTATTCAGGATTGATCAAGCTGGTGTAAGTGAGACTGGCAATATGAAACTATTTGATAGAGTAAATAAATTAACCGTTCTTCTTTTAAAAAAGGTTGATGTGTTTGACTATTCACTAATTATTCAACAGCAGTTGACAAGGTTGTTCTGGCTCTGAGGCATATAGTGCACTAATGTTATGTCAAATGGACAATGTGCCATTAATCTCCAACCTCTCATTGTATAATTTGATAAGGAATCTTTTCTTAATTTATAGACTAATCAACGCTGATCAGACCCAGTCCTGGCCAACATAACTCAATCTCTTTAATAAGAATCAAACGCTCCTGGCATGATCTAATCTTGTAAAATGGCTATTTTCAGTAGCTTTGGCTACATTATTTATCTCATTACAGTGTCCTCTCTTTGAAGAACATATGCCAATGCCAATGCCATCGAATGACCGCAGCAGTAGGGTTTGTGACATTACGCGAATATTTCAGGAAAGCGGGAGAAACCCATCTGACTTCGTTTGAATGGTTTGTGTGTCGAATTATGAATTTGTGCGTCGAAAAATATTATATGCAGAAAAGCCAACAAACAAGGACAATGTAGGGCTATATCTTAATTTTGACTCTCTTAATTTGTTGATTCATATTTATAAGTAATAACCTGAATAATAATAATGAACGCCATGATAATAACAAAGTGTAATGGCTTGTTTCAAATAGGTTTCATTCAGAAGCATATCCATGTAAACAAGTGTACAAACAGAATTGTGACCTTCCCTTTTTTACCTACATTGGCCTGCCAATTACCTTCATCTCAAATTCCAAGACCGCCACAACCCTACCCTTCACCCCTTCTTCCTCCTCTCCCTCACCCCTTTCTCCCCCTAACCCCTTCCTCCCAGCCTCCTCCCCCTTACACCCACACACTATGGCTTTGATCCATCTGCTCATTCTTTAATGTATGAGTAACCTGTCTGGCATTAACCAGGAAAGCTGAAAGCCCTTTAGCCTTTGTTAGTCTCCCTCTCCAATCTTCTATATTCATACCTCTCCTTTCCTCTAGAGGAGGAGAGTTCCCCCTGACAGAGACCACTACACTTCTTCCTGCTCACTTTGAATGCATGCCGTTTCATTATTCTGCACACGCAAGCTCACGCACGGAGAAGGCAGATTGCTGACGTTTTTACTGTATACGCACGTTCAATAACCATACATTGGCATGGTATATTTGCTTCGATCCATGCAGTAATCCTTTCCATCCCCAGCATAAAATAATCCAACAAATGTGAAATAATGAAATAATTGACACGTAAACAGCTAAGCCTAATTAGGACAGAATTTTAAAGCACTGACTGAGGTCATTATCATTCCCTATAATTGTTTGTCTTCGAAAATGTTTAATTCCTAATGAATTTTAATGTGCTGTTATTATGAATTATTCTTGATAATCATCTAATAGCGGGCAGCCATTTTGCCTGAGGCAAAGGTACTGCCGTTTAATAAGTCAGTGTCTAAAAAATAATAATAGCGCAGACACTAAATACACAGCCTAACATCGCAGTAAAATACACCTGTTATGGCGGTAGAGAAAAACAACAATTTGTCAAGGTGTGCTGGTCAAACTGATCTTCTGGTGTAGCTCTTTCCTGCAGTCAAATGTCCTATTGGCCTCATGGGTGGAATGTTATTCATATTTTTTATAATTTCAATATTTAATAAACATAAATACATATATAAACTCAGAAAATCCTGTGTTTATGTCAAACAGTTCTTATATTTCAGTCTGTGATGTATATGTGTAATATTTGGAGGCAAACTCAAAATGTAATACATTTGAACTATATCTGACATGTTATAGGTGTCTTTCTTTTTGTAAGCCCATAACCATGTGTCTGAGGTGTATACTTTTCTTTCAAAGTAGATTTGTTTGAGACTAACAAGAAACACCCTGTGACCCTTATTTAGCCCATGGCAATAAAAAAGTATTTGACTGACAAACAGCAAGACACACAAAGAGGTCCACATGACATGATTTCCAAAATGTAGTGGCTGTGGTTCCAGAATCAGACTAAATGTTGCAAAAAATATAGAGATTTCTATGCATGCTGTTGCTGAGTGCTCAGTCACTCCATGACTCCGCTGCCACTTGTACACAAAACAGTTCAAACAAACATAGTTATTTATCTGTTGTAACAGTAAGCTATTGTAGGGGAGTTACATGCAGCTATTTAGACAAGCTACAGTGCCTTCAGAAAGTATTCATACCCCTTCACATATTGCAAATTTTGTTGTGTTACAGCCTGAAGTCAACATTTATTAAATATATATTTTTTCTCATCTATCTACACACACATACACAATATCTCATAATGCCAAAGTCTAAACATGTTTTTAGAAATGTTTGCAAATGTATTGAACATGAAATACAGAAATATCTAATTCCCACCCCTGAGTCAATACTTTGTAGAAGCACCTTCAGCAGTGATTGCAGCTGTGAGTCTTTCCAGGTACGTTTCTACGAGTTTTCCACACCTGGATTGTGCAATATTTGCCCATTAATATTTTAAAAATTCTCCAAGCTTTGTCAAACTCGTTGCTGATTGTTGCTAGACAACCATTTTCAAGTCTATAATATATTTTAAGTAGATTTAAGTAAAAACTGTAACCCGGCCACTCAGGAACATTCACGGTCTTGGTAAGCATTTCCAGTGTAGATTTGGCCTTTTGTTTTTGGTTATTGTCCTGCTGAACAGTGAATTCATCTCCCAGTGTCTGGTGGATAGCAGACTGAACCCGGTTTTCCTCTAGGATTTTGCCTGTGCTTAGCTCCATTCAGGTCCTTTTTATCCTGAAAAACTCCCCAGTGCTTAACGATTACAATCATACCTATAACATGATGCAGCCACTACTATGCTTGAAAATATGGAGTGGTACTCAGTAATATGTTGTATTGGATTTGCCCCAAACATAATTTTTATTCTGTACATGCTTCTTTCTTTTCCCTTTATCAATTAGGTTAATATTGTGGAGTAACTACAATGTTTTCTCCTATGACAGCTATTAAACACTAACGGTTTTAAAGGCACCATTGGCCTCATGTGGAAGTCCCTGAGCAGTTACCTTCCTCTCTGGCAACTGAGTTAGGAAGGACACCTGTTACGCCCGCGTTTCTGACTTGTAATTCCGAGTTGAATTACTGTTCAAAGAGATTTCTTTCAGTGGAGCATGTTTTCTTCAGAGTTCCCTGTTGTCGTGAACACACCATCAGTCACGGCTTCATATGAACTGGAAAAGATTGTCTGTAGCCCCATCCAGTGACCTTTCGTGTTGTTTTTTTTGGACTAACGTTAGCAAGCATTTGGAAAAACCTATTCGGAGTAAACTTAATTGTACCGTAGGCCTACGCATGTATCAATTGAAGAGTCACCTGAAGCTTGAGAGTAATGGGAAATGCAGTAGAGGAATGCAGTGCAGAGGCAGATGGCTCGTAATGAGGATGTCTGGCTAACTGTTACTACACTGTGTGGTGAGTTTTCTGGTGCCCAAAGCTGCTGAGGCATCACTGAAGTTGGTGCTATACATTGTGAAGGAGCAATCCAGTGGCTAGATACCTCAGGCTGGTTCCCAGAGTAGCCCTCTACAAGATAGTCACCAGACTCCATCAACCATCTCCCTGACCACCTTCCTCTGATCATGCCATGAACTACCCCTCTCCATCTTTGGAGGATGCATGCACTCAAAGACTTGGCCTCTATTGGTTGACCTAGCCAACTATATCTAGGCTACTCATGATGTATTGCTCGGTTGTTTTTTGATTTTAATGCTCTTTGAGATTGTAATGAAGGTTCTATAGAAATGTAATCAATTATTAATATACCAAAGATGGTTCATTTAGTTTAGTAGAGCAAAAAGCTCTGACAATGGCCAAGTGGCCGATAAATAATCTTTAATAAAAACGTATACTTGCAAGAGCAGTGTGCGGGTTTCTTTTAACTTTTCTAATTGTTACCATGCACCTGCAACAAGATAGCTCAGATGTGCGAGTGTATATTTGAATGTTGAAATGTTGAAAATAAAACACTCCAACAATTGATGTAACAGTATCATTCATTTAAATGTTTTTATTAAAAACAAGAAACACTTTCAATGAAAAAAACAGAAACCCACTTTGGGTTTAAAACATGGACTTCACCAAAAACAGTAGAACATGAAGGAATTAATAGCTATAAATAAAATACATACAAAATACATAAAACTACTTCTTAATCATGGCCTCTAAAATGGCCATAAGGCGTGCGTCCCTGGCAGTCACCTTCTCCTGCCTCCACATCTGGACCCTTCTGGAAAGGAGAGGAGGAGATTTTTTATTTATTTCACCTTTATTTAACCAGGTAGGCCACCTGGCCATGATAAAGCAAAGCGGTGCGACAAAAACAACAACACAGAGTTATACATGGGATAAACAAACGTACAGTCAATAACACAATAGAACAATCTATATACAGTGTGTGCAAATGTAGTAAAATTAGAGAGGTAAGGCAATAAATAGGCCATAGTGGCGAATTAATTACAATTTAGCATTAACACTGGAGTGACAGATGTGCAGATGGTGATGTGCAAGTACTGTAGAGATACTGGGGTGCAAAAGAGCAAAACAATTAAATAAAAAAATTACAATATGGGGATGAGGTAGTTGGGTGGGCTATTTACAGATGGGCTGTGTACAGGTGCAGTGATCGGTAAGCTGCTCTGACAGCTGAGGCTTATGGTTAGTGAGGGAGATATAAGTCTCCAGCTTCAGTGACTTTTGCAGTTCGTTCCAGTCATTGGCAGCAGAGAACTGGAAGGAAAGGCGGCCAAAGGAGGTGTTGGCTTTGGGGATGACCAGTGAAATATACCTGCTGGAGCGCGTGCTACGGGTGGGTGTTGCTATGGTGACCAGTGAGCTGAGATAAGGCATGGGCTCCCTCATAGATAAAGCCCCACCTAGCAAAGACTTATAGATGACCTGGATTCAGTGGGTTTGGCGACAAATATGTAGCGTGGCCCAGCCAACAAGAGCATACAGCATACTGCAGTGGTGGGTAGTATATGGGGCTTTGGTGACAAAACAGACGTTACTGTGATAGACTACATCCAGTTTGCTGAGTAGAGTGTTGGAGGCTATTTTGTAAATGACATCGCCAAAGTCAGGGATCGGTTGGATAGTCAGTTCTACGAGGGTATGTTTGGCAGCATGGGTGAAGGAGGCTTTGTTGCGAAATAGGAAGCCGATTCTAGATTTAATTTTGTATTGGAGACGCTTAATGTGAGTCTGGAAGGAGAGTTTACAGTCTAACCAGACACCTAGGTATTTGTAGTTGTCCACATGATCTAAGTCAGAACCATCCAGAGTAGTGATGCTAGTCGGTGGGCGGGTGTGGGCAGCGATCGGTTGAAGAGTATGCATTTAGTTTTACTGGCATTTAAGAGCAGTTGGAGGCCACGGAGGGAGTGTTGTATGGCATTGAAGCTCCTTTGGAGGTTTGTTAACACAGTGTCCAAAGAAGGGCCAGATGTATACAGAATGGTGTCGTCTGCATAGAGGTGGAGGGGTGGAGGGCTGTGAGGAGTGCAGAGCTGTTGGCCGGGTTAGGGGTAGCCAGGTGGAAAGCATGGCCGGACGTAGAAAAATGCTTATTGAAATTCTCGACTATCGTAGATTTATTGTTAATGACAGTGTTTCCTAGTCTCAGTGCAGTGGGCAGCTGGGAGGAGGTGCTCTTATTCTCCATGGACTTTAGTGTCCCACATTTTTTTGGAATTAATGCTACAGGATGCAAATTTCTGTTTGAAAAAGCTTTGCTTTCCTAACTGACTGTGTATATTGGTTCCTGACTTCTCTGAAAAGTTGCATATCGCGGGGGCTATTCGATGCTAACGCAGTACGCCACAGGATGTTTTTGTGCTGGTCAAGGGCAGTCATGTCAGGAGTGAACCAAGGGCTAAATCTGTTCTTAGTTCTACATTTTTGGAATGGGGCATGCTTATTTAAGATGGTGAGGAAAGCACGTTTAAAGAACAACCAGGCATCCTCTACTGATAGGATGAGGTCAATATCCTTCCAGGCTACCCGGGCCGGGTCAATTAGAAAGGCCTGCTCGCTGAAGTATTTTAGGGAGAGTTTGACAGTGATGATGGGTGGTCGTTTGATCGTGGACACATTACGGACGTAAGCAATGAGGCAGTGATCGCTGAGATCCTGGTTGCAGACAGCATAAGTGTATTTGGAGGGCAAGTTGATCAGGATGATATCTATGAGGGAGCCCATGTTTACAGATTTAGGGTTGTACCTGGTACCTTCCTTGATAATTTGTATGGGATTGAGGGCATCTAGTTTAGATTGTAGGACGGTCGGGGTGTTAAGCTTATCCTAGTTTAGGTCACCTAACAGTACGAACTCTGAAGATAGATGGGGGGCAATCAATTCACATATAGTGTCCAGGGCACAGCTGGGGGCTGGGGGGGGTCTATAACAAGTGGCAACAGTGAGAGACTTATTTCTGGAAAGGTGTATTTTTAAAAGTGAAGCTCGAACTGTTTGGGCACAGACCTGGATTGTAAAACAGAGCTCTGCAGGCTATCTCTGCAGTAGATTGCAACTCCGCCCCATTTGGCAGTTCTATCTTGATGGAAAACGTTGTAGTTGGGGATGGAGATTTCAGAATTTTTGGTGGCCTTCCTAAGCCAGGATTCAGACAAGGCTATTACATCAGGGTTGGCAGAGTGTGCTAAAGCAGTGAATAAAACAAACTTAGGGAGGAGGCTTCGAATGTTAACATGCATGAAACCAAGGCTTTTATGGTTACAGAAGTCAACAAATGAGAGCGCCTGGGGAATAGGTGTAGAACTGGGGGCTACAGGGCCTGGGTTCACCTCTACATCACCAGAGGAACAGAGGAGGAGTAGGATAAGGGTACGGCTAAAGGTATAAGAACTGGTCGTCTTGTGCGTTGGGAACAAAGAATAAAAGGGGCAGATTTTCGGGCGTGGTGGAATAGATTCAGGGCATAATGTACAGACAAGGGTATGGTAGGATGTGAAGGTGGAGATAAACCTGGGCATTGAGTGACGATGAAAGAGGTTGTGTCTCTGGGGGCACAAGTTAAGCCAGGTGAGATCTCCGCATGTATGGGGGGTGGGACAAAAGAGCTATCTAAGGCATGTTGAGCAGGACAGGGGGTCTACAATGAAATAAAACAATAATAACTAACCGAAACAGCAGTAGACAAGGCATATTGACATTAGATGATGACCAGTGGGGTGATGAAGTGGTGGAATGGCAGCCACTAGCTTTCAGCATCAAACATACTACATGCAAAGCCCTGTAAAATGTATTATGCCAATTACATTTCTCTGGAATACTGGCACCTTTCTAACATGTATACCTTTCTATATGTATATATATCAGACTTACATGAATGTGCCGGCGAAGCATAGGAAATGGATAGGAAAGTGTTGTTGCTCTTCGACAAAAGTCAATAAATGTCAAGATAACATACAGTAAAATACATCGTTTTTTTGCTTATGGTTCTCCAACTTCATTTTCACCCATGCAGGTGACAGCTGCACCTCCAGCTCACACTCCTTTATGTAGATCCTGAAAATACATAAGATGAAGAACAACATTAACCAAAACATGAGCAAAGTAGAGTTGAGTGAACTTTCTGAAGATAGCTACACTGACACATACTTTATCAAATTGGAGTGCCAATGTGAAACAGTAAGGAGAGCAGCTTACCATTACTTTCACCATAACAGGTTACGTTACTAACGTTAGCTACAGCTAGTGGCAGTGCATAGTGCAGTGGCAAGATATCTAACTATTGCCATATGATTTACTCAAAACCATTTTTTCCGGCATTTCTCTTGCCGTGTTCGCCACTGAATGAAATGCCTGGTTTTGTCATCAGACCCTGTAACAGTATAAACACAAGCCCTGGACTTTACCACAAGTAGCTAGCTAGCTAACTAGATTAATATGAAGTTTTCACTCAACAGCAAGCAAGTAACCCTGTAGCTAATGCTACTGTTCTAACAGTTCTAACTTATAGTCCTCCTAAAGCACGTAGCTAGCTAAAGGCATGGCAGGCAGCAGGCTGCAGATATGTTTTCAAAGATGTAATGTTACAATGAAATAGTTGTGATCATTTTAAGGATTACAAAAACGCACTTACATATGAACGCCACCGCAGAAGCTTCGCTATTCGCCATCTTCCAAGTTGTGTTGTTTACTTGAAGAGATCAAGCTATCTAAACTCGCAGCCCCCCTCTTCTAATTCATTCTGGATGAGAAATTCCTGAAAAGTGTGCAGCGAATTCTACTAGATGAAAAGCCGAAATTAATAAAACATCATGGCATTTAAAGCATACTCAATTTTTGAAATGTCACATACTATTAAACATATTTTTTTCTCATACTCGAACGGCCTACTATTTAGAACACAAGTATGGGTATGGTTATCCCCCCACACACCCCTATTTGTGACATTTCCAATCAACCCCTGTGTGACATGTCAAAGGTGTGTCAGCTTGATGCAGTTTCAAAGGGAAATGATTTGGAACACCAGGCCAGAAAACCAATCATAGAGCCCAGAGGCCTACTGTACAGGAGTCAGGAGGACAGTGTGCATACAACCCAGTCACCCTGGACACACTAAAGGCTGACACAAAGACTAACATTCCCAGACCACAGCCAAATGCTAATGTGGAGGTGGCATTAGCATCATTAAAGTTCTCTCTATGCCCTTCATTACTGAGAATGGCAAAAACACTCACAGGGGAGAGCATCATTTGGGGAGGAGACAGACAACAGACCTAGCTGACTAAATGCTAATGCTCCCTGAAGAGATTAGCATTCACAGACAAGTTCCCCTCAAACAGTGTACATGGCGCTACGTAATTGGCTTTTATTTTGTCCAAGAGCAAAACATTTCTCAGTAAATTAGCATAATAATAATAGTCGTTAAAAAAATAAACCTGGGAAGATTCACAGTTGGACTCATTAATTGTTAAAGTCGTTAAGGAAGAGAGGTGGAGTGGAGAATAGGACAGGAGAGGAATAGGAGGAGAGGACTGAAGAGGAGGAGAGGACAGGAGAGGAAAAGAGGAGGAAAGTAGAAGAGATGAGTAGAGGAAAAGAGGAGAGGTTTAACTGTTAGGGAAGGGCCTGTGAGTGTATGAGTGGTGAGGGGGTTGTCCTGATCTGTCTCCAGGGGGTTTGTCTTGACGTGACTGAGTTTGGCCCAACAGCTGCTGCAGGTATACAGCTCTTCCCCACAGGGAATACACACCGTCAGGCTCTCATCCTCTGCAGGTATATACAGTCACACTTTAGGCCTACACACACGTATTACCAAGAAGTTGACCTACACACACACTTATTATAAAGCCAAGGTGTGAGAGAGAAAGAGAAAGGTACAACTAGCTAGACGTTACTGTAAGTTTGTAACACTGTTTCTCATAGGGTGTGCTAGAGAGCAATGTGCTACATAGTTTGGCTGCTAGAGTACAATATATAGCATGTTTTGTAGCAGTGTTTCTCATAATGGGAATAGTAAACTAGGACCATGGGGCTAACAAGTAATTATAATGGTGTTGGAATCGCTGACACCGCCTGTGAGCTGTGGGGTTTTAGTGGGTAGGGGATAGTGGAGATAGTGTGTTATTCATTTTTGTTTGGCTTTTTACTACGAGTTCTTCGTCTGCTATATCACATAGTCCAGCCGTGACGGAGCACGTCGAGTCAGGGTGGACCCATAGTGTCACAGTCGGTCACACACAAACACACACACTTTAAACACACTCCAAACACACACACAAATTAGAGATAGAAGATGCCATCTCTAGAGATGGCTATCTCACCTTCATATTGACTCTTTCTCTCTCCATCTGTCCTCCAAACTGCCACTCTACTCTCTCTCTCCATCCCTCCCAATTCAATGGGGCTTTATTGACATGTTTACATTGTGAAAGCAAGTGTTGTTTTTTTTTACAAAAACAATGACAGAAAACAACAAAGTGAATTAAACAAAAGAAAGACAAAAACAATAAGACATTAAGAGTAAACCTACAGGGAACATGTCCCATCCTTGTTATGGCTTGATTAACTCCACTGCTCTGCTCCATTATGGCAGTTGTTTGAATTCCAAGCCAACCCTACTGTTCAATCAAATGACAAAGAAAGCCTCCTGCACACTATTTCACAATTGTGACATTTCAATGAATGCTATAGCCTACTTCTCGGTCTAACCTTTGATCCCAAGGAAGGGAGGACAGAATGAAGGGACGAAGGAGGGAAGGATGTGAGTAACTACTAGAGATGGAGTGAAGGTAGGCTAAGTGCTAACATTAATTCAGTGATAATCAAACACGATACCGATGATGACCCAGAAGATAAGATGAGTGATAATGACTGGGACCAATCCGAATGGACTTTCACAGTCACATCTTTCCTAGGAGCAGACAGAATCATTAAATCGAATAAAATTGTATTTGTCACATGCTTCATAAACAACAGTTGTAGACTAACAGTGAACTGCTTACTTACGGGCCCTTCCTAACAATGCAGAGAGAAAGAAAATAGAGAAATAACAGAAATGTAAAAACATGTAATAATAAATACACAATTAATACCAATAACTTGGCTATATACATGGGGTATCAGTACCAAGTCTATGTGCAGGGGTACGAGGTAATTGAGGTAGATATATACATATAACTAGGAATAAAGTGACAAGACAACAGGATAGATAATAAAAAGTAGCAGCAGCATATGTCATGAGTCAAAAAAAGTTCATGTAAAAAGGGTCAATGCAAATAGTTAAATAGTTAATCAAATAGCTACCCAGACTAACTATTTATCAGTCTTATGGCTTGGGGGTAGAAGCTGTTTACTGTCTTGTTAGTTCCAGACTTTGTGCATCAGTACCGCTTGTCGTGCGGTAGCAGAGAGACAGTCTATGACTTGTGTGGCTGGAGTCTTTCACCATTTTTTTGGACTTCCTCTGACACCGCCTGGTATGGACATCTTGGATGGCAGATAGCTCGGCCCCAGTGATGTACTGGGCCGTACGCACTACCGTCTGTAGCACATTGGGGGGGGGTCGGATGCCAAGCAGTTTCCATACCAAATGGTGTTGCTGCCAGTCAAGATGATCTCAATGGTGCAGCTGTAGACATTTTTGAAGGCCTGAGGGCCCATGCCAAATCTTTTCAGTCTCATGAGGGGAAAGAGGCGTTGTCATGCCCTCTTCATGACTGTGTTGGTGTGTGTGGAAGATGATAGATCCTTAGTGATGTGGACACCGAGGAACTTGAAGATCTCAAACCACTCCACTACAGCCCCGTCGATGTGAATGGGGGCGTGCTCGGCTGTAGTACATGATCAGCTCCTTGAACATGCATTAATGACATGCAGACAACTATTCCCTGAGATGTATATTTATTAAAAACATGAATGCAGTCTCCCAGAGCTGTGTTTCCAGAGGAGCCTGTGATAACTGGGCTGGGATGTGTGTCTTTGACGAGCTCTCTCACACTGAGGGAACAGTCAAGTCAACGCTGCCTGGGTCATGGGGCAGTTTGGAAAAGGAAAAGAGAAAGATGGTCCTGAGAGAGAGGTAGCGGATAGATAGGATAGATAGATGATGAGGATGGGGCAGCAGTGTCCTCCCTCCTTCTCCTCTCGAGGTTCCTAGCCTGGGGAAGAACATCTGCACAGAGAGACATATCCCTTTAGATAAATCAATGAACATTTTCTGCTGAGTATTACAGATCTGCGGATTATTACAGATCTAGGTCCCTGTGTGCCTTCTGGTGAGGAACATACACTCTTAGATAAAAGGGTTCTAAAAAGGGTTCTACGGCAGTCCCCACAGAAGAACCCTTGAAGAACCCTTTTTGGTTCCAGGTAGAACCCGTTTTGATTCTAGGCAGAACCCATTTGGGTTCCATGTAGAACCCTCTGTGGAAAGGGTTCTACATGGAAACCAAACGGTTCTATCTGGAATCAAAAAGGGTTCTTCAAAGGGTTCTTCTATGGGGACAGCTGAAAATATACACTACATTACCAAAAGTATGTGGACCCCTGCTCGAACATCTCATTCCAAAATCATGGGCATTAATATGGAGTTGATCCCCCCTTTGCTGCTATAACAGCCTTCAATCTTCCAGAAAGGCTTTCCAATAGATGTTGGAACATTGCTGCAGGGCCTGGCTTCCATTCAGCCACAAGTGTCACGCTCTGACCATAGTAAGCTGTTTTTCTCTGTGTTGGTTGGGGCGTGATAGTGACTAGGGTGGGTCATCTAGGGTTTTTGTATGTCTATGTTGGCCTGATATGGTTCCCAATCAGAGACAGCTGTTTATCGTTGTCTCTAATTGGGGATCATATTTAGGTAGCCATTTCCCTTTTGTGTTTGTGGAATCTTGACTATGTGTAGTTGCCTGTCAGCACTATTTTGTATAGCTTCACGTTTTGTTTGTTCATTTTGTTGGTTTGTTCGGTGTTCATTCACCTGCGCCTTGGTCTACTCTTTTCAACGATCGTGACAACAAGAGCATTAGTGAGGTCGAGCACTGATGTTGGGCGATTAGGCCTGGCTCGCAGTCAGCGTTCCAATTCATCCCAAAAGTGGAGTTGAGGTTGAGTTGAGGTTAGGGCTCTGTGCAGGCCAGTCAAGTTCTTCCACACCGATCTTGACAAACAATTTCTGTATGGACCTTGCTTTGTCGTGCTGAAACAGGAAATGGCCTTCCCCAAACTGTTGCCACAAAGTTGGAAGCACAGAATCGTCTAGAATGTTCTTGTACTGTATGCTGTAGCGTTAAGGTTAAATCTGGAGGCAGAAAAAACGCACACCTGTTTAGGCGAGGTGCTGGCTAGCGGAGTAGAACACTTAAAAAATAAAATGAGAGCCGCACGCTAGGAGCTCAGATTCAATAATTGAATAACCTAATATCCAACGTTTTGACAGACAAGCTGTCTTCATCAGGGTAAAATGACAAACACTGCGGGTCACTAGTTTATATAATGTCGAAGGACACACACAGGTGTCTGTAGTCATGGCCGGGTGTGGCCTGATGTCATTGGCTCATTCTTAGATATAAAAATAACATACAAAAAACATGAATGATAGCATACAATCATAGATACAATTTGGCTACATAGGCCTACAAACATTTACAATGAATAGCAAAATCACAATATCCACAAGAATGGCTTCAGATCAAAGTCTACGTTGAGACCGAAGGGAGCAAGGGTCTTTAAATTAATGATCCAGGCAGCCTCTCGTTTTAACAATAAATTATGAATTATCAAGGTCACCCCCTCTCCTAGGGAGGGTGACATGTTCAATGCCGATATAACATAGGGATGAAATCGAGTGGTTTGCGTCCAAAAAGTGGGCCGCAACTGGGTAAGTCGAGTTCCTGCACCTAATGGTGCTACGATGCTCCGAGATTCACCCTTTTAATTCGCGCTTTGTTTTACTCACCTAATTTTTACCACAAGGACAAGATATCAGATAAATAACTGCCTTAGTGGAGCACGTGATAACACCTTTGATTTGGATCTATTTCTGTGTTTAGGGGTGTTTGAAGGATCTACATTTGTAAGTGCCATTGCATCGCAGCCATTACACTTGTAGTTTCCATCCGCAGAGGGGCAAAGAAACGTTGTGCAGGGATATTTGGGGTGGTAAATCAGAGTTTACCAATTGATCACTGAGATTTCTGCCCCGTGAGAATACGACTAAGGGAGGGTCCGAAAACGCATTACCGATACTGTCATCGGATCTTAGAATGTGCCAATGTTTGTGAACGGTTCCCTTAATTTGTTCCGAGCACTTTGAATAGCGGGTAGTTAGAAAGCAAGAATGATTATTTTTGCGAGACTGTCCTTGAAAGAAATCATGTCTCAATTTGTTTCAAATTTTCTCACTTTGCGGTCCCGCTCTGTGAGCTTGTGTGGCCTACCACTTCACTGCTGAGCCGTTGTTGCTCCTAGAAGTTTCCACATCAATAACAGCAGTTACAGTACAGTTGACCAGGGCAGCTCTAGCAGGGCAGAAATTTGATGAACTGACTTGTTGGAAAGGTGGCATCCGATGATGTTGCCATGTTGAAAGTCACTGAGCTCTTCAGTAAGGACATTCTACTGCCAATGTTTGTTTTTGGAGATTGCATTGCTGTGTACTCAATTTTATACATCAGCATTGCGTGTGAATGAAATAGCCGAATCCACTAATTTGAAGGGGTGTTCACATACTTTTGTATGTGGACACCCATTCGGAAAGAATTCAGATCCCTTTACTTTTTCCACATTTTGTTATGTTAGAGCCTTATTCTAAAATGGGTTAACTGAATAAAAATGCTCATCAATCTACACACAATACCCCATAATGACAAAGTGAAAGCAGTTTTTATTTTTAATTTGTGCAAATTTATAAAAAATGAAAAACAAAAACACCTTATTTACATAAGTATTAAGACCCTTTGTAATGTGACTTGAAATTGAGCTCAGGTGCATCCTGCTTCCATTGATCATCCTTGATGTGTCTACAACTTGATTGGAGTCCACCTGTGGTAAATTCAATTGATTGGAAATGATTTGGGAAGGCACACACCTATCCCACCGTTGACAGTGCATGTCACAGCAAAAACCAAGCCATGAGGTCGAAGGAATTGTCCGTAGAGCTCAGAGACAGGACTGTGTTGAGGCACAGATCTGAGGAAGGGTACCAAAACATTTCTGGAGCATTGAAGCTCCCCAAGAACACAGTGGCCTCCATCATTCTTAAATTGTAGAAGGTTGGAACCACAATACTCTTCCTAG
Source organism: Salvelinus namaycush (assembly GCF_016432855.1). NCBI lineage: Eukaryota > Metazoa > Chordata > Actinopteri > Salmoniformes > Salmonidae > Salvelinus > Salvelinus namaycush. The sequence continues at coordinate 40,143,158 of NC_052308.1, forward strand.
AGCTGGCCGCCCGGCCAAACTTAGCAATTGAGGGAGAAGGACCTTGGTCAGGGAGGTGACCAAGAACCTGATGGTCACTCTGACAGAGCTCCAGAGATCCTCTGTGGAGATGGGAGAACCTTCCAGAAGGACAACCATGTCTGCAGCAGTCCACCAGTCAGGCCTAATGGTACAGTGGGCAGACGGAAGCCACTCCTCAGTAAAAGGCACATGACAGCCCGCTTGGAGGTTGCCAAAAGGCACCTAAAGGAAACCTGGCACCATCCTTATGGTGAAGTATGGTGGTGGCAGCATCATGCTGTGGTGATGTTTTTCAGAGGCAGGGACTGGCAGACTAGTCAGGATCGAGGGAAAGATGAACAGAGCAAAGTACAGAGAGATCCTTGATGAAAACCTGCTCCAGAGAGCTCAGGACCTCAGACTGGGGTGAAGGTTTACCTTCCAACAGGACAACGACCCTATGCACACAGAAAAGACAATGCAGGAGTGGCTTCGGGACAAGTCTCTGAATGGCCTTGAGTGGCCCAGCCAAAGCCTGGACTTGAACCGGATCGAACATCTCTGGAGAGACCTGAAAATAGCTGTGCATTAAATTGAAGAAATGGCAAATAGGAGTGGCAATATTGTCCGCTATTATCCTCAGTAATTTTCCATCCAAGTTGTTAGACCCCAGTGGCTTGTCATTGTTGATCGACAGTAATACTTTTTTCACCTCTTCCACACTTACTTTGCAGAATTCAAAATTACAATGCTTGTCTTTCATAATTTGGTCAGATATACTTGAATGTGTAGTGGCACCGTTTGTTGCTGGCATGTCATGCCTAAATTTGCTAATCTTGCCAAATAAAAAATCATTAAGGTAGTTGGCAATATCAGTGGGTTTTGTGATGAATGGGCCATCTGCTTCAATGAATGATGGAGAGGAGTCTGCCTTTTTGCCCAAAATATAATTTAAGGTGCTCCAAAGCTTTTTACTATCATTCTTTATGTAATTTATCTTTGTTTCATAGTGTAGTTTCTTCTTCTTTTTATTCAGTTTCATCACATGATTTCTCAATATGCAGTACGTTTGCCAATCGGTTTGTACAGCCAGACCTATTTGCCATCTTTTTTGCGTCATCCCTCTCAACCATACCATTTTTCAATTCCTCATCAATCCACGGGGATTTAACAGTTTTTACAGTCATTTTCTTAATGGGTGCATGCTTATTAGTAACTGTGACAAGCAATGTCATGAATGTGTCAAGTGCAGCGTCTGTTTGCTCATCATTACACACCACGGACCAACAAATATTCTTCACACAAAAAACGTATTGTATGACCTCTTATACACAGTATTTGGCCCAGCCTTTGGAATTTTGGTTTTCCCAGATATGCCTACTATATTGTGATCACTACATCCGATGTATTTGAATACTGCTTTCAAACAAATTTCTGCAGTGTTAGTCAAGATATGATCAATACATGTTGATGATTTCTTCTCTTACTGTTTGAGGCCAAATCAGGAAGGGCATTCACCCTTTAAAACTAACTAATGATATTTTGCACTTCTACCTTGCTACCTTTCAGATGAGCCTTGGAGGAGGACAGATTAGAACAGCAGGCCAGTGGAGTACTTAGCACAGCAGCAGCCAGGGGCAAATGGTAGGGAAGAGGATGATTTAGATGACCCAGACACAGGCCCAAAACAAGTTAAGCTACCTCAGTATCCCCTTGACCGTTTCGATTGCCAAATTAAAGAGACACACCAGACAAACACAGACCGCAACAGAATAGTAAATGATGGAGAGAGGCACCAGACAAGGCACAGAGACAGCAACCGAATAGTAGGATTTGATGGAGAGAGACACACCAAGCAAGACACAAAGACCGCAACAGAAGAATAGGATATGATAGGGAGAGAGAGAGACACCAGAACAAGAGAACAGGTCATAACAGAAAACGATGGACAAAGGAGACAGTAATAAAATAAAATAAACAACATACAAGACACAGACGGCAACAGACAAGACACAGAGAAAGTGACAGAAGAGGGTAGATGGAGAGAGAACAGAGGTGGGTTGAGCACATAGTAGACTGTATCACTTCAAGCTGGTCTATAGATTCTCATTAGTTGCATTTATTTGCACAAATTATAGCAGGTGAAATACAGACAGTGAATAAGTAAAACAACAAATTTGCAGGGGAGGTGAAAAAGCCTGTGAAAGGACTATTAAAACAACTGTTTACTTGTACACTGTTAACAACCAGGGCAAGACAAGAGAGGGTAGATGAGAGAGGGGACAAGAGAGAGAGACCACAGTAGCAACTGTAATGAAGTTCCTGGCCGTGTCTGTTGTGGTAGGTGAGAAGGTGCAAGTTAACGGCAAAAAATCTAATCTCTCAATGTTCATCTCAAAGTGCACTAAATTCATGCATTTAGCTGTTGAAATTCTTTTCAAAAAATTGCTGGGAAAGAATGCCCTCAGTGCCACAACCTGATCTGTTTCACCTGTCTTCCAAATGGACAATGACCCCAAGCATACTTCCAAAGTTGTGGCAAAATGGATTTAAGGACAACAAAGTCAAGGTATTGGAGTGGCCATCACAAACCTATAGAAATGTTGTGGGCAGAACTGAAAAAGTGTGTGCGAGCAAGGAGGCCTTGTGATTGTCTCCACCCCCTCCAGGTGTCGCTTATTTTCCCCCGGTGTATTTATCCCTGTGTTTCTTGTCTCTCTGGGCCAGTTCGTCTTGTTTTGTCATGTCAACCAGCGTGTTACTCCGTGCTCGTTCCCTTTCTCTGTTTTTTGCTAGTCCTCCCGGTTTTGACCCTTGCCTGCCTTGACTCTGAACCCGCCTGCCTGACCATACTGCCTGCCAAGGCCTCAAGCCTGCCTGACACTCTGAACCTCCTGGACTCTGACGTTATGATCTTTTGCCTGTCCACGACCATTCTCTTCCCAGTGGGTCAGAAGTTTACATGCACTCAAATGGTATTTGGTAGTACTGTCTTTAAATTGTTTAACTTGGGTCAAACGTTTCGGTTAGCCTTCCACAAGCTTCCCAAAATAGGTTGGGTGAATTTTGGCCCATTCCTCCTGACAGAGCTGGTGTTACTGAGTCAGGTTTGTAGGCCTCCTTGCTCGCACACACTTTTTCAGTTCTGCCCACAACATTTCTATAGGATTGAGGTCAGGGCTTTGTGATGGCCACTCCAATACCTTGACTTTGTTGTCCTTAAATCCATTTTGCCACAACTTTGGAAGTATGCTTGGGGTCATTGTCCATTTGGAAGACACATTTGCGACCAAGTTATAACTTCCTGACTGATGTCTTGAGATGTTGCTTCAACATATCCGCATAATTTTATTGCCAAACAGTTCTATTTTTGCGTCATCAGACCAGAGGACATTTCTCCAAAAAGCATGATCTTTGTCCCCATGTGTAGATGCAAACCATAGTCTGTCTTTTTTATGGTGGTTTTGGAACAGTGGGTTCTTCCTTGCTGAGCGGCCTTTCAGGTTATGTCGATATAGCACTCGTTTTACTGTGGATATAGATACTTTTGTACCTGTTTCCTCCAGCATCTTCACAAGGTCCTTTGCTGTTGTTCTGGGATTAATTTGCACTTTTTGCACCACAGTACGTTCATCTCTAGGAGACAGAACGCGTCTCCTTCCTGAGCGGTATGACAGCTGCGTGGTCCCATGGTGTTTATACTTGCATACTATTGTTTGTACAGATGAACTTGGTACCTTCAGGTGTTTGGAAATTGCTCCCAAGGATGATCCAGACTTGTCGAGGTCTACAATTTATTTTCTGAGGTCTTGGCTGATTTCTTTTGATTTCCCCATGATGTCAAGCAAAGAGGCACTGAGTTTGAAGGTAGGCCTTGAAATACATCCACAGGTACACCTCCAATTGACTCAAATGATGTCAATTAGCCTATCAGAAGCTTCTACAGCTATGACATTATTTTCTGGAATTTTCCAAGCTGGTTAAGGCCACAGTCAACTTAGTGTATGTAAACTTCTGACCCACTGGAATTGTGAGACAGTGAGTTATAAGTGAAATAATCTCTCTGTAAACAATTGTTGGAAAAATTACTTGTGTCATTCACAAAGTAGATGTACTAACTGACTTGCAAAAACTATTGTTTGTTAAGAAGAAATTTGTAGAGTGGTTGAAAAATGAGTTTTAATGACTCCAACCTAAGTGTATGTAAACTTCAACTGTATGTAGAGTAATTATAATAACTTTGTTTGGTGGTAATATCAAGTTTAAAGTGGCCTTGTTTCTATAGCTGGACAAAGTGGTCAAACCGGCAAAACCACTTCATTGAGATGGAAAGACATGCAAATTCATTGGATTTTCTACAGTGTCCTCTTGAGGGATTTGTCAGAAAAGCAATTCAAAATGCAATTTGGAGCCAATCAAGTATGAGTGAATCCAACTGCAGGGTGGAGTGGAGGTGGTGGCTCCCAGTTCAAGTTCACACAAAGGTACAGAGGGGTCTGAGGCCCTGTGATTTAGCTCAAGAAAATAGGAGAAATAAAGAGGCTGAAGACTGTGCTCTTGTTATTCAGGTCAGTGACTTTCAAACACGCTCGTGTTGCCTTCTCATGCATTTAGCAGGACTGAAATGGCTGAACAGACCTGGGTAAAAGAGGCTGTTGCTTAAATGAAGGCTCAATGGTGCCTGGTGGCAAAAAGATCTAGTCACAGCATTGTATGTGGATTTGTTAATCATTTTCCCTCGGTCTCCGTGAACGCTCTTTGCACTTTGTACTCTGACTAGCGACTTGAGAATAACGGAGATTAAGTCTAGGCTATGCTGCCTATATGTACCTCTACTCAGGGTGAGTTTGCAATATCAAACAGGTGACTGTGGATAACTGTTTTTCATGTAATCTTTAACTTTTTTGCAAATGAGACCAAGATGGGTTGGAGGGAGAGAAGAAGAGACCTACGCAGATATCAACATGGACTAACAGACATCATTTTGTTTTGATGTATTAGGATCCCCAGTAGCCAACACCAATGGGGATCACTAGTCTTACTGGGGTCCGACACATAACGAAGAAGACATTGCAGACCAAATACTGAACAATTGAAATACATTTCAAAACATTAACATGTAGTGTGCGTGTGTGTGCATCTATCAGTTACACAAATATGTCAGTGCATACACACAACAAGTGGGTCACATGAGGCGTTATGCCGTGAGGTTTTGCATTATTTGTTTTTTTGTAACCAGTTTGCTGTTCACTTACGCTATATGATATGAATGAGAGTTCCATCCACTCATGGCTCTGTATAATTCTGTACATTTCCTTGAATTTCTTCTGGACCTGGAGATTGTGAAAAGACCCCTGGGGGCATGTCTGGTGGAGTAAGTGTGTGTCAGTGCTGTGTGAAAGTTGACTATGTAAACCATTTTGGTGTCTTACTGGACATTTCCAACACTTTAATGTTTCTTATAAAAACAAGAAGTGATGCAATTCGTCTTTCCTCAACTCTTAGCCAAGAGAGACTGGCATGAATAATATTAATATTAGCCCTCTGATTACAATGAAGAGCAAGACGTGTCGCTCTGTTCTGGACCAGCTTCAGCATAACTACGTCTTTCTTTGCAGCACTTGATCAATGACTGGACAATAATCACGATAAGATAAAACTAGAGCCTGCAAGACTTGCATTGTGGAATGTGGTGTAAAAAAAGCAGAGCATTTCTTTTATACGGACAGACCTCTCCCCATCTTTACAACCATTGAATCTATATGTTTGGGCCATGACAGTTTACAATCTAAGGTAACTCCAAGTAATGTAGTCTCCTCAAATTGTTCAACAGCTACACCATTAATGACCCGATTCAGCTGAGGTCTAGAACTTGGTGGAATAATTTGTACCAAATACAATGCTCTTAGTTTTAGAGATGTGCAGGACCAGTTTATTACTGGCCGTCCATTCCAAAACTGACTGCAACTCTGCTGTGTTTGCTGATGTGTATGTGGTTGAATCATCAGCATACATAGACACACATGCTTTGTTTAATGCCAGTGGCAGTTCATTGGTAAAAATATAAAAGAGTAGAGGGCCTCGAGAACCGAACAGAAAAGGGTCTGTAAAACACAGAAAGTAAGAGAGGATGTAAGAGGAAGAGTGAGATGGGGGAGTGGGGAGAGCAACCGGGTGAGAGACAGAGAGACAGAGAGGGAGGAATTGAGACCTGTCACCACTTGACACTTGCCTATACCCCGATCTCATTTTTGTAGTCTGCCCCATAATCTTCTCTGTCTGATTTTGTCTGCCTCTAGTGCCCCGTAATGCCACAGATTACAGTTATTAGACCACACAGGAACCGGCCAAGTGTCACAAACCCGTAAATTAGGAGGATAATTTGGGTTTGATGCTGCCCCTTTGCCCCAGCCAAAATTAGATGTGCTGGGTTAAAAACATCTTGGGTGAATTGTCTTACTGGGTGTGGGTAGTGTCTGTAAATTTGTGGGTGATGTGATCAATATGTATGCAGTACTTTTAAACAAGTAAGACAATTAAACCATAATTAACAAAGAGAACTCCAACTCCTGCAAGCACTACAATTAATTTCCAAATCCCAGTCATTAAGAAAATCTTTTTACATGTCAACTGGTCTCTAGCCGATGTCTGTCAGTTGTGTTCAGTCCCCTCCTCTTCCTGTCACTCCAGGGGAAGAGTGTTGTTGTTGAGGTTGATAATTGCTGTCTTTGGGATCCATGTCAACATACAAGGCAGTCATTTGTCAGCCATTTTTCCCTTGTAAAAATCTTCTCTCATCTCCCCTTCTCCTCCATCCTCTCTCTCTCTCTAACATTGAGCTCACAGCCATGTCCATAGACAAACATTGGCAGTAGAATAGCCTGACAGGAAGAGCTCAGTGACTTTCAATGTGGCACCATCTTAGGATGCCATCTTTCCAACATGTCAGTTTGTTAAATTTCTGCCCTGCTAGAGCTGCCCCGGGCCAACTGTAAATGCTGTTATTGTGAAGTGGAAACGTCTATGAGCAACAACGGCTCAGCCGTGAAATGGTAGGCCACGCAGGCTCACAGAAAGGGAACGCCGAGTCCCTCTGAAGCGCTTAGCAAGTAAAAATTGTCTTTCCTCAGTTCCAACACTCACTACCAAGTTTCAAACTGTCTCTGGAAGCAACGTCAGCACAAGAACTGTTTGTCAGGAGCTTCATGAAATGGGTTTCCATGGCAGAGCAGCCTCACACCAGCCTAAGATCAACATGCGCAATACCAAGCGTCGGCTGTAGTGGTGTAAAGCTTGCCGCCGTTGGACTCTGGAGCAGTGGAAATGCATTCTCTGGAGTGATGAATCACGCTTCACCATCTGTGTTTGGCAGATGCCTGCAGAAGGCTACCTACCCGAATGCATAGTGCCAACTATAAGGTTTGGTGGAGGAGGAAAAATGGTTTGGGGCTGTTTTTCATGGTTTGGGTTTATGTGGGATATACACATGCAGTGATCATCTGTTCACCCACACCGTGTCACGCAAAGACACGGCGGTTGGAACCAAAAATCTCCAATTTGGACTCCAGACCAAAGGACAGTTTCCACTGGTCTAATGTCCATTGCTCGTGTTTCTTGGCCAAATTAAGTCTCTTCTTATTATTGGTGTCCTTTTAGTAGTGGTTTCTTTGCAGCAATTCTATCATGAAGGCCTGATTCACTCAGTCTCCTTTGAGCAGTTGACGTTGAGGTGTGTCTGTTACTTGAACTCTGTGAAGCATTTATTTGGGCTGCAATTTCTGAGGCTGGTGACTCTAATTTCCTTATCCTCTGCAACAGAGGTAACTCTGGGTCTTCCGTTCCTGTGGCGGTCCTCATGAGAGCCAGTTTCATAATAGCCCTTGATGGTTTTTGCCACTGCACTTTCAAAGTTCTTGAAATTTTCCGTATTGACTGACCTTCATGTCTTAAAGTAATGATGGACTGTCGTTTCTCTTTGATTATTTGAGCTGTTCTTGTCACAATATGGACTTGGTCTTTTACCAAATAGGGCTATCTTCTGAAAACCCCCTACCTTGTCACATCATAACTGATTGGCTCAAACACATTAAGAAGGAAATTAATTCCACAACTGAACTTTTAAGAAGGCACACATGTTAATTGAAATGCATTCCAGGTGACTACCTCATGGAGCTGGTTGAGAGAATGCCAAGAGTGTTCAAAGCTGTCATCAAGGCAAAGGGTGGCTGTTTGAAGAATCTCAAATATAAAATAGATTTTGATTTGTTTAACACTTTTTGGTTTACTACATGATTCCATGTGTGTTATTTCATAGTTTTGATGTCTTCACCAATATTCTACAATATAGAAACTAGTAAAAATAAAGAAAAACCCTTGAATGAGTAGGTGTTCTAAAACGTTTGACCGGTGGTGTAAATATAAATATATATATATACAGTGGGGCAAAAAAGTATTTAGTCAGCCACCAATTGTGCAAGTTCTCCCACTTAAAAAGATGAGAGAGGCCTGTAATTTTCATCATAGGTACACTTCAACTATGACAGACAAAATGAGAAAAAAAAATCCAGAAAATCACATTGTAGGATTTTTAATGAATTTATTTGCAAAATAAGTGGAAAATAAGTATTTGGTTAATAACAAAAGTTTATCTCAATACTTTGTTATATACCCTTTGTTGGCAATGACAGAGGTCAAACCTTTCTGTAAGTCTTCACAAGGTTTTCACACACTGTTGCTGGTATTTTGGCCCATTCCTCCATGCAGAGCTCCTCTAGAGCAGTGATGTTTTGGGGCTGTTGTTGGGCAACACGGACTTTCAACTCCCTCCAAAAATGTTCTATGGGGTTGAGATCTGGAGACTGGCTAGGCCACTCCAGGACCTTGAAATGCTTCTTACGAAGCCACTCCTTCGTTGCCCGGGCGGTGTGTTTGGGATCATTGTCATGCTGAAAGACCCAGCCACGTTTCATCTTCAATGCCCTTGCTGATGGAAGGAGGTTTTCACTCAAAATCTCACGATACATGGCCCCATTCATTCTTTCCTTTACACGGATCAGTCGTCCTGGTCCCTTTGCAGAAAAACAGCCCCAAAGCATGATATTTCCACCCCCATGCTTCACAGTAGGTATGGTGTTCTTTGGATGCAACTCAGCATTCTTTGTCCTCCAAACACGACGAGTTGAGTTTTTACCAAAAAGTTCTATTTTGGTTTCATCTGACCATATGACATTCTCCCGATCTTCTTCTGGATCATCCAAATGCTCACTAGCAAACTTCAGACGGGCCTGGACATGTACTGGCTTAAGCAGGGGGACACGTCTGTCACTGCAGGATTTGAGTCCCTGGCGGCGTAGTGTGTTACTGATGGTAGGCTTTGTTACTTTGGTCCCAGCTCTCTGCAGGTCATTCACTAGGTCCCCCCGTGTGGTTCTGGGATTTTTGCTCACCGTTCTTGTGATCATTTTGACCCCACGGGGTGAGATCTTGCGTGGAGCCCCAGATCGAGGGAGATTATCAGTGGTCTTGTATGTCTTCCATTTAATAATAATTGCTCCCACAGTTGATTTCTTCAAACCAAGCTGCTTACCTATTGCAGATTCAGTCTTCCCAGCCTGGTGCAGGTCTACAATTTTGTTTCTGGTGTCCTTTGACAGCTCTTTGGTCTTGGCCATAGTGGAGTTTGGAGTGTGACTGTTTGAGGTTGTGGACAGGTGTCTTTTATACTGATAACAAGTTCAAACAGGTGCCATTAATACAGGTAACGAGTGGAGGACAGAGGAGCCTCTTAAAGAAGAAGTTACAGGTCTGTGAGAGCCAGAAATCTAGCTTGTTTGTAGGTGACCAAATACTTATTTTCCACCATAATTTGCAAATAAATTCATTAAAAATCCTACAATGTGATTTTCTGGATTTTATTTTCTCATTTTGTCTGTCAAAGTTGAAGTGTACCTATGATGAAAATTACAGGCCTCTCTCATCTTTTTAAGTGGGAGAACTTGCACAATTGGTGGCTGACTAAATACTTTTTTGCCCCACTGTATATATATATAAAATAATCAATAGGTTCAGGGCTGGATCAAAACATCCACGGGTGATGGCCCTGAAGCCCAGGCCAAATGACGCCACTGATGGTGCATACTGGATGGGTGGAGGTCATTGTGCCAATTCTCTGGACATATCTGTGTTAAATTGGTACGGGTCAGTGAAAGATAGCAAATATAGTTTATATTTTTCTGGTAGATGGAGCTAAAACTGACACCTTTTGGCAATTGGTAAATTCGGGAGGGCAAAAGGTCTCATAAAACATAGTTTATTGTATAATTCACCATTATATTATAACTTTTAATATGATCTCTGTGGTTGATAAAGCATAAGGTCTTTGACCGTGTTGTCTTGGTTCAGACTAGAGCCCTGTTCAGTTTGAATGGACCTGGCTGACAGGTCAAACATAACCAAGGTGACAGGGACAGCTCTTATCGCCATGGTGACATAATATGGGGTGGGAATAGTGAGCTGTAAAATGAACCTAGAGATGGGCTTGTTGTCCTCTGCTCTCTCTGCTTTCCACTCAGTAGAAATGGTTATGATAATTGGTGTTCACAGACCCAAGAAGGCGAGTCACAGCAGCATAAGGTAAGGAATACTTATAATGAGAGTGAGAAAATGTGAATGTGGTGTTGGTATGGTTACGCATCATACTGTCATGACGTTGTATTGATTGTGACGACTGCTGTTCATCGAATGATTAACTGTTTATAATTACGTGATTAAATGAATCAGGTAATTATAAACTCATTAACCTGGGGCACCATGGGAAAGTTTGGTTTTATTGAGTTTCTATTTCCCAAATTAACTCAAAGAATGTCAGAATATCAATTTTTCAACAGTCGCTAATGAATTAATTTCCTCTACAGTCTCATCCTGAACGTCGCATAATCCGGGAATCTGCACAAACTACTAAATAAATCCCTACCACACCAATTGAGTTGATTATTTATTTACTAACATGCTTAAAAGATAGACACAAACACACACAGTCTAGGATATTGATTAGAACGTTGTACAGTGAAACAGGCCCCAGCGGGCCAACACATTATGACACGTGTTACACAAAATGGGGATTTCAAAAGCGAGAGAAAGAGAGAAAAACACACTTGGGTACATTTGTAAACTATGCTTAGTTTAGCCCTAACCTTGCCCCGAACAGCTGCTCTTATGGGTCAGAATATAATGATGTAATTACCTGTCGAAGATCTCCAATGGGGTAGCTCCTCGTGGACCGAGTTCCTCCTTCTCCTCTGATGGCGGCACTTCTGTTGTTACGGGCTGTAACTTTCTGATTGTCCACACAATGTCAGTGTCCTTTCTCTTAGTGGTCTGTTTCCTCGCCCTTGTTCTGAAAGGGGGTCTTCTGAGTATGGTCAGCCGTGTAGCTCAGGGCTCCAGAGTAGGAATGAAAGCGGTGTAGACACAAGATTCCTTGGAGAGTGGTAACCGGGTGGTCCTGCTTGAGTTCACCCTCTTAGACACAGCTACTCATCTGTAGCATAGATTGTTAAAAGGTTCCTTTGTCTTCAACCTCGTGTTGCGTTTTGGGTTTGCGACTACCTCGGACCTTGGCTGCAGCTCATGGTCACCTAGTCTGATATTATAATTCTTACCTCACATGTTTTATACCCTCGGGTCAGAAATGGGCGTTTACGCCTTAAGGGCAAGTTCTCTGGGTATAACTAGTTACGAGGCAAGGTCTGGATTTGACTCAGATCCAATTTTGACAACTAACTTCACATTTCATCTTTACAAAAACATTATCTTTGATCTGGACATTTTCCACACAATGTACAGTGTGCAAACATCAGGTACATATTGTGAAAACTCTTCAAGTTACAATGTTTTCGTTATAATGTCGTCATTTAACTTTTAATAACATAACAAAAATTACATTCATTTTCATATTCCATCTATCGTCATTACTACCATTTTGGCTGAGGAAACATATTGTCCCAAAGTCCATTTATTGCATGTTACTGTTCTGAGGTAGGTTCTCCATAGGCCCATCATTCATTCGATTCCTCCACACTGAGAGGACAAAGGGATTTTGTCTGCTGCATTAAGATTTACAATGGGAGGGAGGTGTCATAAAACCCAACACCTCCATACCTCTCAATCTCTACCCCGCTGGTGGGTGGTCCACAGTAGACTGACCCAAACAGGCCAGTCATGACAATACCAAAAATAGATGCCTGCACTATGACATTGTTAAGGCTTTCACAGAGTTACTAACAATCCCACTGAACTATGACATGGAAGAGCCTTTGGCTATAGGCCTGCCGGACTGTAGAAAACTACCACTAGAATGAATCTAGCAACATTTTACTCTCCCTCTCGGTTGGCAACTAGTAGGAGCAAACTGGTTACCAGGGAACCATTTTTTATAGATCCCCCCCCTCCCCCTTTTTCCAGAGATTGGATAAATAGATATCCCAAGGAGCAGAAAAGAGGGAGGAGGGTAGAGGGAGAGGCTGTGGACTTGTCTCTCTTACTTAAGTTAAGCTTCATTTGACGCTGTGAGATGTTGAACGCGAGGCAGCACACTTTAGGTAACAGGTGGGCTCGTCAGGTGGGTTCGTAAGTCTGCTGATAGGGTCAAGAATTAGGCAACAGGTGCAATCTGTTGCACCTAGTCAATTTCATCCAGGCCTAATACATATCATACTGTGAAGAATTGACACTTTTGAATTTATACTAGCCAGGTAAATCGAGCCAGGTAAATCTATTTTTTCCCCAATTTACCATAACATATGCATTGCCATCAAAATGAATTAAACTAGGCCTATATTGTGGAATACGTCAACAAGGTTATATATGAAATACAAATCTTGAAATGTCTGTGCTAACGCAAAAAGCACATTCACAGAGGCAAGCTCTCTCTGCTTCATGCCTTCCAGAGGCACACCCCCAGACAGTGTTCGTGAGCTTCCTTACTGTAGGGTTGAGACACTCACAGACCAACACCCAACATGACTGGAGCCTTGTACTATTTCATAGTCTTCTGGTTTTCACGAGGGTAAAAAAGGTCCCTGAAAACCTAGCCTGAAACACCTTCCATAATACCCTCATCGCGACTCCCCAGGCAAATGTTGCGTACCCCTGGGTATAGATTTAGGAAAGAAATGACTTAAGAGGTCTGTTTGATGACACTGTTACACACTTTGCAGCACAGTCTCTTCAGCAGGGAAGACAAAATTGGTACGGCAGGCCCTGTGATAATTGGCTCAAAACCGTCAGTCTAAAACAAATCTCCAAATAAAGCACAGAGAGGGTGAAAGTCAGTATGCCATCCCTGTCGGTTATTGGACAATTTCCACCTCAGAACAGTTCCAGCTAGCAGGTTTATGAAACATCGACATGCTTTAACACCTTTCTATTCAGCGTAGCTTCACCTTTACACACAACAACAAAAACATGACACAGATAGAAATGAACCATTCGTCACAGCCAGGAGAGAATGATAATACCACCAAAACTTCCAAAACAATGAAACTGTTCATCGTATTTTAAAAGGAGGGAAATGCAACAGACGCAATCCTGACAATACAAAACAATTCATTTTCCTCATCGCTATGGCATTTCAAGCTATTGTTCTGGGTGTGGAGGTTTATTAATGTGTGGAGAGAGAACGTTGTTTTACCCAATTTTGTACATGTTAGGTTAAGAAAAACTTTGTTCAATTCTACATTAAGTTCTTGTTTTTGTCACAGATAATGGGATCACAATAATGTAGTACAATTACAAATGTGAACTTCGATTTACCTTTCAACAGTTTTCTTTCTCAATATGGCACTACTATCTGGTAGGGCATTGAACATGAACTGCCAACTAGAAAATTTCAACTTGAGTTTTGAATTTAAATTTGGAAATTGATTATGTTCACATAAAATAATATTTCAAATGTATTATTAATTTATTATTATGAAATTAGATTTTTGGGGGGGGCAGATATAAATACATACAGTACCAGTCAAAAGTTTGGACACATCCACTCTAGGGTTTTTCTTTATTTTGACTATTTTCTACATTGTAGAATAAAAATGAAGACATCAAAACTATGAAAAAACACATATGGAATCATGTAGTAACTCAAAAAGTGTTAAACAAATCCAAATATATTTTATATTTTAGGTTCTTCAAAGTACAGTGGTTGCTCCAGTAAAAGTTTTGCGATTATGCTGCGGTACTTAGAGGTAATTTGTGGTTTAGTACGGTACCTTGTGTCACCACTTCATTGCTCCAGACAAGCGCAAGGGGGAGTTAGTGCACCGATTATGCTTTTCAGTCCTACTGTGTCTCTAACTGACAATGAACGGGCGACATAAACCTAAATAGAAACTGATAATTGTGCACGACTTCAGTATTACTTACTAAAACTGTTGTTAAGGTTTTTATTATTGTAGCGTTCGTCGTCTGAAGATGAGGAATCATCGGACCAAAGCGCAGCGTGGTAAGTGTTCATGTTAATTTATTAAAACAGAACACTAAACAAATTAACAAAGAGAATGAACGGAACGAAACACTCCTGTCTGGTACAGACACAAAGGCAGAAAACAACTACCCATAAAACCAAAATGGAAAATGGCAACCTAAATAGGATCCCCAATCAGAGACAACGATAACCAGCTGTCTCTGATTGGGAACCAATTCATGCCACCATAAACCTACATTCCCCTAGACAATCTAAAATCCCCATAGATAAACAAACAAAACCTAGACAAGACAAAAACCCTAAACAATACAAATCTAAACAAACCACCCTTGTCACACCCTGACCTAAACAAAAAATAAAGAAAACAAATATAACTAAAGTCAGGGCGTGACAATTATTTTATTTTGTTAAGATTATTTTGCTCTTACTGTAGTACTCTAGCCCACTCTTGACCGATCATGGTGTATAGAGCCTGTTAAAGCAGGACAATATATATTGGTGTAAGGGGTGCATAACCGGTGGCAGACGCAGGAGAGCAGAACTATGTAATATCCGAAGCAGTTTAATTGCAAAACCAACGGCATAAAAAGTAACAAGACAATGGGTACAAAACCCGTCGCGCACCAGTCAACATGTGCACAAGCACTTACAATAAACAATCCCACACAAAGACATGGGGGGAACAGAGGGTTAAACATACAACAAGTAATTTAGGGAATTGAAACCAGGTGTGAGGAAAAACAAGACAAAACACATGGAAACACATGGAAAATGAAAAGTGGATCGATGAAGGCTAGAAGACTGGCGACGCCGACCGCTGAGGGTCGCCCGAACAAGTAGAGGACCCGACTTCGGCGGAAGTCGTGACAATTGGTCATGTTGGTCATGGCTCCCGAGTGGCGCACAATGGGATTGCCTTGCAGTACTCCAGCTGTATCCACTGGAAGCGCGCAAGGTTCAAGGCACGAGGGCAGGGGGCACGGGATGGGCAGCAGAGGGAATACAGAAGACAGACGTAGCCCATGGGGAAGGGAGGAGGAGGGTGGAAGGGAGGGTAGACCCCCACCACACTGGGTAGCACAGAGCAACACTTTAAGGGGCATTGCACTAATAATGGCAGACAATATACCTTTACCAACACCTCTTTGTATTTTGACACTTTGTGGTTGGGGCCTCCCCAGTGGCGCACCTGTCTAAGTCACTGCATCGCAATGGAAAATGCACTGCTACAGACAGGGGCGTTGCCAGAATTTTGGGGCCCCATGAAGAAAAAAACTACCGGGCCCCTAACATAGAAATCAGAATGTTTCAGATTAAAATAACATACTGAACAATATGTGTTATTAAATGTATTAACTATAAGCTTCTGCTGCTCTATACTACAATTGTGCAGATTCTAGTTCTCCACCTTCATCATTTGCCTATTTTAACAGTATTGCAAACGTTTTTGGATCCTAATGTTAACAAAAGCTGTCTGTATCATGAGATTTTTATGAAGCTTTACTATAAAATAACTACACAATTGGTGACTTATTTTTTAATGAATGGTATTGTAGTCAGTTTTAATGAAGAAATTACCAATGATCCATGTATCAGATTAAATAATTTATTACCAATTCTTATAAACAAGGCTAACCCTCTTCTGCCCTATGCATAATTCCTAAATATATGCCTAAATAACATACCCAAAAATAAAAATAAATCCTGAACTATGTGGACGGCAAGCATAAATGTGGTACCTACAGAGAACAAGCTTCTGTGAAACTGCAACTGTAGTGTCAAGACATTATGTGGGCATTCCTGAGTAAGTTCAACAGGAGATAAACCATAGCAGAAAATACTCTGAAACAGTATTTTGCCCATCCCCGGGCAGACTTGGGTAGAACAGGTTAAGGCATTTGTCCTTGTGTTTATTCCCTTCATGTGAGCAAACTCATTTACAATGTCTTTAAAGTAGAATTTTCTTTAAAGTTTTTCAATTGAAAGGATGGTAAGGCTGTTTAACCTGTCTTGGCACATTGTAGATCTTAGATAGTTCTTTATAAGTTTCAGCTTACTGAAGGCACGTTCATCTCCAGCAACTGTTACAGGTCATTGTACAGAAGATTCACAGTGCAATGACACCTCTCCAAAAATGCTCTGTAGCTGCATCTTGAGGATGGCATTTAGGAGCTCTACAGGAGAAAGACCATCTGAAAAAGTGTCACTATATATCGTCTTTAAATGTCGCACTTCATTTTCAAATCCATCTGTGAGATCTTTGGAGTACTTATTTCTCAATTTCTGGCAATATACACAAATGTGGTTTTCATTCAATGTAAGTATTGGTGAAAACTCCTCACATATAGCTGCAATCGTGTGGAACCGCATGTCCAAATTACTAATTATACATTTAAGTCGTTTAGCAGACGCTCTTATCCAGAGCGACTTACAAGTACATTCATACTTCTTTTTTTTTTTTTTTTTGTACTGGCCCCCCGTGGGAATCGACCCCACAACCCTGGCATTGCAAGCGCCATGCTCTACCAACTGAGCCACACAGGGCCTATTATACTATCAAGAGCCACATAAAACATTGTGTTTGCTAAATCCAGGGGCTGACTTCTGTTCATTTGCTTTGTCATCTTCAGTCTCATCAGGGAAATGTTTTCTTTTTTTCTGGCGGCTCCTCTGTTCACTGTGAAACTGAGTAGTTACACCCATTTCATTTGCCACCATGGAGGCTTCTGCCAGAAGAGCGTCCCATTGATTACGCAGAGCCTGTATTTCTTCCTGTAGTGCCTTAACGTGAGCTGCTTCAGTGTCCAGAGAAATACTTCCTGACTGAAGAACTAGGCTTCTATTCTCAATACACTGCAGAACTTTTACCCAGAAAGTGAGCAGGAAGATTGCCTTGAAAGACATGAAGTAGCTTCTCAGACCTTTTGCCTCAGATTTGGCTGTGTTTGCCAGGCTGCAGGTAGCAAGAAGCATGTCTAGGGCCTTGATGATAGACGGTAAATGAGTTGCCACTGGTCGGACCACAGCAATACACCCACTCCATCGCGTGTCTGAAAGGCGGTTAAGACAACAGCCAGTCTTTTCCTTGAGAATGGCCTATCGCTCTGGGCTGGCACTGAACAGATTGTAAATTCGATTCACACCGCCAAAAAAAGGTTGATACTTCTGGGCACGACTGAGCTGCATGTACACCCACAAGATTAAGAGTATGGGAGGCACAAGGTGAGTATGTGGCCAGTGGATTCTTTTGCAGTGTGTGTGCTTGAACTCCTTTCACTTTCCCTGACATATTTGCACCATTATCAGAGCCTCGACCACGACAGTCTGTTAAGTCGATACCATGCCCTTCCAACGCACTCAAAATCATTTCAGAAATGTCACTGCCTGTCTTTCTAGCAAAGTCTTTAAATTCAAGAAAACGTTCAATTATTTCCCATTCACCTGATCCCTGAACTTTATCTTAAGGGAAAATACTGCATCTCAACAATAATCATTTTGCTCAGTATGGGAAATGTCTGGAGTTGCATCACGTATAACCGAGTAATAGATTGCATCTTCTCCTTCATAAAGTATTTTTTTCAAAACCTTTTGACCACATATTCCTATGAACTCGTTTTGCCTCTCAGGGCTGAGGTAATGAGTCAGTCGTGCTCCTTTCTTTTTGTCCCTGACTTTCTGTAAGTGCTCACGTAATAGCGGGTCATGATTTGACAACAGTTCAAGTAAGCCTAGGTAATGTCCACTATGCACATCATGAAGACTGAGTGATTTCCCCCAGAATGGTAGATTCCTAGATGCTAAGTACAGTGTCACATCCAAAATCCTTTCTAGAAGTGCTCTGTTTTAATACATTTCTGACTGGATTTGTTTCTGCAGCTGACTGTCTATACTGTACCTGTAGCTGTTACTGTATGCTGCAGATTTTTCCATTTCCAGTAACAGTTCTTGTGAGACACATCATCCTCATGCTCTGGTAGTTTGTCATGCATTCTCTGCCATTTCACTGATGATATCTTATAGCCATCCTTACTATTCAGAGAACTGGGTGAAGGTTTACTTTGCTCATGAGAAAAAAGAACACATGGAATGCAATCTAATGCCTTTTTACACTCTTACTGTAAATAAGCCAGTCTCTCTGCACCTTTTCTGTTCCGTTTGCTGACT
The DNA here is from genome assembly GCF_016432855.1 of Salvelinus namaycush. NCBI lineage: Eukaryota > Metazoa > Chordata > Actinopteri > Salmoniformes > Salmonidae > Salvelinus > Salvelinus namaycush. The sequence goes on from NC_052308.1 coordinate 40,161,804, forward strand.
TACTGCACTGTAAATAGTTTGGGAAAGGCTTGCCGTCTGAGTCTGGGGGCATGATTTTATACAGTTCTGTCTCCTCACCAGAACTGTTGGCTAGTCTGTGAACAATAGCTTCTCTTTCATGGTCTTGTACTTTCTCTGGCCACAGTGCTGGATCATCTAAAACCTCATCTTCCTTGCTTCGAATCTGTCCTCTTCCTTTCCCTTATTACTTGCTTGTTCAATCTCTTCTGTCACTCCTTAACTGGCACTGCTGCTACTCTTTAACTTCTCTTTCTCCTCCTTGCTCTCCTCTGCATCAGAGTCTGTCTGTCACGATCGTCTTTGGGTGAGATAGAGGACCAAGGCGCAGCGTGTGCAAAATACATCTCTTTATTGTGGAAGAGAGAAAAACACGAAAACGAACACTATACACAAACTAACAAAAACAACAAACGACCGTGAAGCTAAATAACGTAAGTGTACAGACAAGCCACAAAACGTTCAACATAGACAATTACCCACAAACACATGATGCCCATGGCTGCCTTAAATATGGCTCCCAATTAGAGACAATAAACCACAGCTGTCTCTAATTGAGAACCAATCCAGGCAGCCATCGACATACAAACACCTAGACAAGACATTACCCCATTAAACCTACAAACCCCTAGACAAACCAAAACACATACTTCCCCATGTCACACCCTGACCTAACTAAAATAATAATGAAAACAAAGATAACTAAGGCCAGGGTGTGACATAACCCCCCCCTTAAGGTGCGAACTCCGGGCGCACCAGCATAAAGTCTAGGGGAGGGTCTGGGTGGGCGTCTGTCCACGGTGGCGGCTCTGGCACTGGTCGTGGTCCCCACCCCACCATAGTCACTACCCGCTTTCGTAGCCTCCTCCAAATGACCACCCGCCAACTTAACCCCACTGGATTAAGGGGCAGCACCGGACTAAGTGGCAGCACCGGACTAAGGGGCAGCACCGGACTAAGGGGCAGTACCGGACTAAGGGGCAGCACCAGGATAAGGGGCAGCACCAGGATAAGGGGCAGCACCAGGATAAGGGGCAGTACCAGGATAAGGGGCAGCACCAGGATAAGGGGCAGCACCAGGATAAGGGGCAGCTCCGGACTGAGGGACGGCAGCTCCGGACTGAGGGACAGCACCGGACTGAGGGGCAGCACCGGACTGATTGGCGGATCCTGGCTGGCTGGCTCTGGCGGATCCTGGCTGGCTGGCGGATCCTGGCTGGCTGGCTCTGGCGGATCCTGGCTGAACGGCTCTGGCGGATCCTGGCTGGACGGCTCTGGCGGATCCTGGCTGGACGGCTCTGGCGGATCCTGGCTGGACGGCTCATGGCTGGCTGACGGATCTGGCTGCTCATGGCTGGCTGACGGATCTGGCTGCTCATGGCTGGCTGACGGATCTGGCTGCTCATGGCTGGCTGACGGATCTGGCTGCTCATGGCTGGCTGATGGATCTGGCTGCTCCTGGCTGGCTGACGGATCTGGCTGCTCATGGCTGGCTGACGGATCTGGCTGCTCATGGCTGGCTGACGGATCTGGCTGCTCATGGCTGGCTGACGGATCTGGCTGCTCATGGCTGGCTGACGGATCTGGCTGGTCATGGCTGGATGACGGCTCTGGCTGGTCATGGCTCGCTGACGGCTCTGGCTGGTCATGGCTCGCTGACGGCTCTGGCTGGTCATGGCTCGCTGACGGCTCTGGCTGGTCATGGCTCGCTGACGGCTCTGGCTGGTCATGGCTCGCTGACGGCTCTGGCTGATCCTGTCTGGCGGAAGGCTCTGGCTGATCCTGTCTGGCGGAAGGCTCTGGCTGATCCTGTCTGGCGGAAGGCTCTGGCTGATCCTGTCTGGCGGAAGGCTCTGGCTGATCCTGTCTGGCGGAAGGCTCTGGCTGATCCTGTCTGGCGGAAGGCTTTGGCTGCTCCTGTCTGGCAGAAGGCTCTAGCGGCTCCTGTCGGGCGGAAGGCTCTAGCGGCTCCTGTCTGGCGGAAGGCTCTAGCGGCTCCTGTCTGGCGGACGGCTCTGTAGGCTCATGGCAGACGGGCGGCTTTGCAGGCTCATGGCAGACGGGCGGCTTTGAAGGCTCAGTACCGACGGGCGGCTTTGAAGGCTCAATACAGACGGGCAGTTCATGCGGCGCTTGGCAGACGGACAGTTCAGACGGCGTTGGGCAGACGGACAGTTCAGGCGCCGTTGGGCAGACGGGCAGTTCAGGCGCCGCTGGGCAGACGGCAGACTCTGGCCGGCTGAGACGCACTGTAGGCCTGGTGCGTGGTACCGGAACTGGAGGTACCGGGCTAAAGACACGCACCTTCAGGCTAGTGCGGGGAAGAACAACAGGACACACTGGACTCTCAAGGCGTACTATAGGCCTGGTGCGTGGTACCGGCACTGGTGGTACCGGGCTGAGGGCACGCACATCAGGGCGAGTACGGGGAGAAGGAACAGTGCGTACAGGGCTCTGGAGACGCCCTGGAAGCCTGGTGCGTGGTGCCGGAACTGGAGGTACCGGGCTAAGGACACGCACCTTCAGGCTAGTGCGGGGAACAACAACAGGGCACACTGGACTCTCGATGCGCACTATAGGCCTGGTGCGTGGTACCGGAACTGGAGGTACCGGGCTGAGGGCACGCACCTCAGGGCGAGTGCGGGGAGAAGGAACAGTGCGCACAGGGCTCTGGAGACGCACAGGAGGCTTGGTGCGTGGCGCCGGGACTGGAGGCACTGGGCTGGAGACAGGCACCATAGGGCTAGTGCGTGGAGGAGGAACAGGGCTCTGGATACGCACTGGAAGCCTGGTGCGTGGTGTAGGCACTGGTGGTACTGGGCTGGAGCGGGGAGGTGGCGCCGGAAATACCGGACCGTGGAGGCGTACTGGCTCCCTTGAGCACTGAGCCTGCCCAACCTTACCTGGTTGTATGCTCCCCGCCGCCTGACCAGTGTGGGGAGGTGGAATAACCCGCACCGGGCTATGTAGGCGAACCGGGGCCACCATGCGTAAGGCTGGTGCCATGTAAGCCGGCCCGAGGAGACGCACTGGTGGCCAGATGTGTAGAGCCGGCTTCATGACATCCGGCTCAACGCTCAATCTAGCCCGGCCGATACGTGGAGCTGGAATGTACCGAACCGGGCTATGCACACGTACAGGAGACACCATGCGCTCTACTGCGTAACACGGTGTCTGCCCGTACTCTCGCTCTCCACGGTAAGTACAGGGAGTGGGCGCAGGTCTCCTACCTGACTTCGCCACTCTCCCTTTAAGCCCCCCCCCCAAGAAATTTTTGGGGTTTACTCACAGGCTTTTTGGGTCTCCAGCCACGTCTCCTTGCTGCCTCCTCAAACCACCGCTCCTGGGCTTTAGCTGCCTCCCTCTCTTCAACAGAGCGGCGATATTCCCCTGTCTGAGCCCAGGGTCCTTTTCCGTCCAATATTTCCTCCCATGTCCACGAGTCCTGGTTTCTTTGTTGCGCTCTCCCACGCCGCTTGGTCTATGGTTGGTGGGTAATTCTGTCACGATCGTCTTTGGGTGAGATAGAGGACCAAGGCGCAGCGTGTGCAAAATACATCTCTTTATTGTGGAAGAGAGAAAAACACGAAAACGAACACTATACACAAACTAACAAAAACAACAAACGACCGTGAAGCTAAATAACGTAAGTGTACAGACAAGCCACAAAACGTTCAACATAGACAATTACCCACAAACACATGATGCCCATGGCTGCCTTAAATATGGCTCCCAATTAGAGACAATAAACCACAGCTGTCTCTAATTGAGAACCAATCCAGGCAGCCATCGACATACAAACACCTAGACAAGACATTACCCCATTAAACCTACAAACCCCTAGACAAACCAAAACACATACTTCCCCATGTCACACCCTGACCTAACTAAAATAATAATGAAAACAAAGATAACTAAGGCCAGGGTGTGACACTGTCTGACAGCATTCTGCTGAGATTCTGCCTACCTGGGGCTCTCTAGGCACTAGGAAGTGAGTAAACAAAGGGAATTTTAGGTTTAATGTTCGCTCCTACAAAGGTTACCATACTAAAAATCTACTACTGAAAGAAAACACTTTTAATACTATACATATCAAATAGAAAATGTTTTTCAGTGTGTCTAAATCATCATGTGCCTAACTTTACAATTTGAAAATGGTTTAGTTAAGCTGGTGCTGCTACAAAACAACTGCCTCACCTCCAAGGTCCGCTGTTTCAACTTCATGTAGTGGACACACGTTGGTATCTTTGTCTACAGCAGTAGTAGTAGTAGCAGCATCTACAGTATGGATAGGTAGGCTACATGTTAGGTTTTAATTTTAGTCTACCTAGTTAACAAATATTGGGGAATATACAGTTATAATAATATCTAAATAATAGCTTATTAGCTAGCCATAGCTGGTAGTGGTAGCTCATCATCGTAGTGTTAACCCTTTCATGCGTGAGTTCCAAATATCTCTAACGGTCGCCCCAGCGTGAGTTTTTTTATGCACGTGATGTTAGAATGTTCTCTCCATTCCAGAATGTGATTGATACGTAACAGTACATTTTATCCGCGCTGCCCTCAAACCAAAGCACGCAGCCTGTTTATATTTATAGGCTGTTTCAACTTCAATTTCAAATTATTTTCTAACAAGTTTTTATTTTCTAAAAACAGTTTGAATTTAGGTGTGTTCCGCCTCCTCATTCATTCACATAAAAATAGTAATTTTTACTTTTGCGGACAATTACATTTTTGGGACATTTCTGACACGGACAAAATTCCCCCAAGCACTTCCCAATTGTTTGTGCAGTTCACGTCTGCAGACATTTGCTCATCTCCCGTCAGAACATGATCTGCACACGTGTTCACATTTTCTATCTGTTGCCCTCATTGCAGTCATTGTTTTCGTTAATAATAATAACTTTGGAAATGTGTGCGTTTCTATCAAAGTAAGTGCATTATTACGTTGTAATAGTTTCTGTATGTCGTTTCTATTGTAGCGTACTGTATGTATGGAGCGTAATATATTTGTGTATATTCTTTATAACCGCGGACACGTGAGGTAACGTTACTCATTTTATAACCTTTATGGTGTTATAGTCAATCGTGCTTATGTAGCTACATTATTCTATTAGCTCTGTAAAACAATGCTAATTGCGTCAGAGAAGTACTATCTTGTGTTGTATTTTGAAGCTACCCTGACCTTATGACTCCCGAGTGGCGCAGCGGTCAAAGGCACAGCACATCAGTGCTACAGGCGTCACTACAGACTCCCTGGTTCAAATCCAGGCTGCGTTTCTATCAAAGTAAGTGCCTTATTACGTTATAATAGTTTCTGCTGTAGCTCACTGTATGTATGGATCATAATATATTCCTTATAACCGCGGACACGTGAGGTAACGTTACACATTTTATAACCTTTATGGTGTTATAGTCAATCGTGCTTATGTAGCTACATTATTCTATTAGCTCTGTAAAACAGTGCTAGTTGCGTCAGAGAACTATTAGCTTGTGTTGTATTTTGAAGCTACCCTGACCTTATGACTCCCGAGTGGCGCAGCGGTCTATGGCACTGCGTCTCAGTGCTAGAGGCGTCATTACAGACACCCTGGTTCAAATCCAGGCTGTATCACAACTGGCTGTGATTGGGAGTCCCATAGGACAGCGCACGATTGGCCCAGCGTTGTCCGAGTTTGGCCGGTGTAGGCCATCATTGTAAATAATAATTTGTTTTTAAATTACTTGCCTAGTTAAATAAAATAAAAAATATGACCATGGTTTGTTTATTTGGTCTATTCAGCATAGCTCTGTTCTGCCCTGCCTTGCCCCCCTGTGGAGCTCAAAAGTTAGTTTCTTAATGCAATAAACTATTTTTTATAGCAGTGTTTATTATGTTACTTCTTTGTAGTATTGTTTTATTGCTATATCCTTATATTGTATTCTAATTAATAATTCCTCTTTCTTCTGTACTTTCAGAAACCACAAACATTATTTGCCAATATCATAACTGGAGCTGGACATCTTTGGAGCAGAAGAATGAGGACAGCTTTTGTATGCTAACGTACACTCCTTAACAGTCTTACTGGATGAAAAGACTACTTTACTACTAATTACTTTACCTAAGAGGGAGTGGGGAGGATGAAGAAAGTTAGAGGATGATGAGGCAGTGGGTAGGTGGGTGAGATATTGTCACTATAATTGCATAATGGATTTGTATGTGAACTGTACATCCAATTACAAAAATAGCTTGTTCAGTAATCATCTCACCTGTTAGTTGGCGGTGAACTATGCTGCCATTGAGGGCAGCAGTGTCGATCAGATGGAAAAATATCTTCTTGTACCACTTGGTTGTTTTCCGAGTGCATTCCATAAAGCTGTTTATCATGTCTGCCTTATCCACTGCCCCCATTTTGAGGTTATAGTCGAGCACACAATCTGGTTTGATCTTTCTCTCTCCAGTCAGGTGATCCACCTTCCCTGTGGCCGACATGGTTGCTGCATGGACAGTGGAGAGGACATGGACATCTCGTTTGTCATGCCACTTTACTGCCAGCTGTTGACCGTTCTCCTGGAACTCCACCTCCCCTCTCTGCATCTTCCTGCATCCGAATGCCGGCATCCCCTTCCTGTTCGACCTGACTGTGCCACAGGCCCCTGTGCTGTTGGAGAGCAGATGCTGGAAGAGTGTGGGACTGCTGTACCAATTGTCCACGTACAAAGTGTGTCCCTTGCCGAGATGAGGAGCCAGCATGGTCATCACTACGGACCCGGACACCCCAAGCCCCTCATAATGTTTGATGTCAGTGGTGGACCCTGTGTAAACTATAATATCCTGGACAAATCCTGTCTTCACGTCGCACATGACAAAGAACTTGACTCCAAACCTGTGCCTTTTGGAGGGAATATATTGACGGAACGCCAGCCTACCTTTCCATAACATCAAGGACTCATCAATGCATAGGTCCTTGTATGGCACAAAGACCCGACCAAATGCTGATGTCAGGCTGGTTAGAACATTTCTTATTTTGTATAACGGGTCACTTAAGATGGCAGTAGCATTGTTGACGAAATGCAGGCATCGCAGCAGAACTAGGAAGCGGTCTTGGGAAAAGAGGGTGGCAAAGAAGGGAGTTGCAAACATAGGATCTGTGCTCCAGTATTCTCTTAGGGAGTTCTTCTTTACTATCCCCATGAGGAGGACTGTCACCAGGAAGGTATACATTTCACTAATTGTGGTTGTCACCCATTTAGCGAGTTTCCCCCTCACTCCTGGCTCTCTCTTCTCCTGTAGCTCCAAGGCATAGCGATTGGTCTCCTCTACTATGTCTCCCACCAGCTCCTCTGTCAGAAACAACTTGAAGCACTCTGCCTCAGTTGGAAATGGCAAGGGGCGTTGCACTCCAGACTGGGACTCGTCAAAGCAAACAGCAGGGCCAGGAGGGGTGAAATTACTGGTGGCCTTCCAGCTACCACAGAACTCCTGTACTTCATCCACTGTCGGTCTGCCTCCATCACCACCAGCATCTTCAAAGGGAACTGGTACTTCGTCAGTGGACAAGGGAAATTCAGATTCAGGGTTCTCAATGGCTACAAGGTTGGAGGGCAGCTCCTCACTGTCACTGTCAGAATCTGATTCCTGACTTTCATACTCAGACTCATTGTCAGAATTTAAAAAAATCTCCAGAATTTCCACATTTGTGAGTTGTCTCCTTTTGAAAGACATTGCTAATGCTACAGCTTAGCTCACTAGCTACATACATAAACAACAACACTGAATGGCTCAGAGGAATGGCTCAGTGAGAGGGTACGTGTTTGACTACCGGCACGCGCCACTTGTATCAATAAATCACTATCAGAAAATGTTTCGTGTGGCAATTATTTGTGTATTTACGGTTTTATTCACATGTTTTCAATTCTAGGTGACAAATCATGCATTCCGATTCTTGCACAGATTGTAATGGGCACATATTATGTGTGTAAAATAATTTTTTTGAAGGATGTACTGATTATGATGAGCTAAGCTAATTCCAGCTGTGTAGCCATGTTTGTTGACATACAATGCATTCTGGGTTTCACGTAATCGTCTGTTTGACCAAAGATGTTATAACAAAATGAGGTGAGTAAGAGTTCACAAATTCTTTGAGGACTTCCGGAAATGAATGGTGGGATGTGAACGAAGGTAGATGACACACCCCTTCAACATGCATAGTGTAACGACCCTGTGTTTATAAGCGCGGAAATCGACTCTGCCGCTCGAGCATGCTTTTGCGGCACAGTCGATAGCGCGCCGGACCTCGGGCTAGGAGGTCGAGGGTTCGAGACCTGCTCCCTGCTGTTTCATTACATTGGTGTCGGAAGTGATCGGACCTCGCATCCACGACAGTGCGTGTGCTTGGCCGGTGAGCGCGTTCCTGTAAGACGTAAAGTCGCAAGCTAGCGCGAGGACGCGCTCTTTGAAAGGAGGGAGTAGTGTAACGACCCTGTGTTTATAAGCGCGGAAATCGACTCTGCCGCTCGAGCATGCTTTTGCGGCACAGTCGATAGCGCGCCGGACCTCGGGCTAGAAGGTCGAGGGTTCGAGACCTGCTCCCTGCCTGTTTCATTACAATACTATAAACAGACCAAACTCATCTCGTCTTCTCTTATTATCTTCGGTTTCTGTGAGGAAAAATGCATGGCTGCGCGCTGAAACTAATCATCGGATTACTTTCGATTTCTATAAAGTGTTTTACCTAATTATTTCGATCAATGGTGAGCTCACCCGTGATGTGATTAATTATACATAGTAATTGCTATTAGCTAATTCATATTGTAGTTTATGTCAGCCTAGAGTTAGAAAATATGACTGCTTGTGTTGGGTCAATCTTTCCTCAGTTAGCGCTAGGACTATTGTAGCCTACATTTTCCCGGTTAGGATGATTGTGTTATGCTATATATACTTCTGTGAATATCTGAACATTGAATCCAAAAAATAAACTGCTCACATTCTGGACATAACTTTGTAAGGACTGTGTTTGTGTAAATAGTTTCTGAAAAAAGTGTGGCCAACTCAAACGCTGATTGTTGCGTCATTCGAAACTGGCCGTTCTAAACGAGCGTTCTAAATGAGTGTTCTAATCACACGGGTGTGATCGTACGCTTCAGGGACCACTGTAGAACGATCACACCCGTGTGATGGTACGTGTGAAAGGGTTAATAATTACTGCTCTGAATGAGCTGAGTGAGTCCACGGTAGGCAGCTACCTGTAGCTAGCAAGCTATCAAGCTAGCTATATTGGCTAGCTAGGCTACTCAGTTCGGCAGGTTGTCTGCACTGACTTACCACTCAAATCCTTCTCAATGTTTTTTTTCTGGGAAGATGTTCCTGATTTTTGCTGTATCTGTCTCTGTTTCCTTTCTTTCCTTTTCTAGAAACCCGATGACATTTTTGACGGCATGGTTGGGTAGAGATGCCTGATCTGATTATGGTTATACATTTTAATTTACATCACAGATTTTTTTGTCTATTATTTTTTTAAATAATAAACAAATAATTATCTAAACATTTAGGGGCCCTGTAAATCATTCATGTCCCCCCCCCCCTTAACGACGCCCTTGGCTACAGATACCCGTGCCAGCCGCCACCGGGAGACCCATGAGGCGGCTGTTGGTTTTAATTTAGAATCTTCCAATCCTCTATATGTAATTATTGGCAGAGAGTCACATCATATTTTTTGATATACCGTAGGCAACATGAGTCTCACTAGTGTTGAGTAATGTGCTGTTAAAAGTGGTGTAGGTCTTATTTATTTAAAGATCATATTGAAGTTAGAAGCAATAGGATTTGAAGCAATAGCCTACAACTAGTTTAGCACAGTTTCACACTGCTCTGAGACAAGCATGGGGACTGGTCTTGATAAATCAATGACATTTTTATTTTGACTGAATCTCCGTTTGGGTATTCCTGACGGAAACAATTCGTTTTTCTTCTAATATAAACACATTAATATAAATCAAATTAATTCCAAACTCTAAAAGTAATTGGAAAGGTAAATACAAATTATTTGTTGACAATGTGGTTACAATAAAGAATGTAAACAAGATGCTGTGTGTTTATTTACAGTAGTGATGGACAGCTGGTGGCATTTTGAAAACAGGTTTTCAAACAATTGTAGCCCGATTAGCAGGACAATAGACTCTTTATAGCCAGGCTACTGTAGGTGGGTAGAGGAGAATTATATCATCAAATGTATTTCTAAGTTAGGTTCTAAGTTAAGTATTATTATTATTATTACTATGTATCACATCCGACCGTGATTGGGAGTCCCATAAGGTGGTGGAAAGTTGACCCAGCATTTCTCTCAGTCTAAAAACAGAAATACATGTTTTGGCCTTTACAAATATTATTTTGGTCTTTATTCAGATTTCAATCACTCACTTTCAAACTTTTTGAACCCCGGTCTCCCGCGTGCCCGCACAACACAGGGATTCTTTAGCTTAATAGCCCAGCACTGTAGTCTACTCCCGACTGCCACACTGTATAGCGCCATATTTTCCGTTCCATCTTAACGGAAACTCAGAGATTTTTTCGTTTTTCTTGGAGTAGAAACACCACAATATTAATCAAATTAATTAAGCAAGTACCAGTCAAAAGTTTGGACACAGCTACTCATTCCTGGATTTTTCTTTATATTTACTATTTTCTACATTGTAGAATAAAAGTGAATACATCACAACTATGAAATAACACATATGGAATCAGTTAAGAAATAATTATTCTTTACAAGGACAGTGTACTCCTTCCTCCCCGTCAGGGATTTGAACCACAGTCTCCCACGTACCCTCACGACAGAGGGATTCTTTAGCTAAATTGCCCAGCACTGTAGCCTACGCCCAACTGTCATGTTGTACAGTGCCATATTTTCCGTTCCATACTAACAGAAACCCACATGGTTTTTAATTTTTTTTGGAATAGAAACACCATAATATTAAGCAAATTAATGATATACTATGTTCTTACAAAAACGTTTTTCAATTCTCTAGTACAGCCACTATCGAAGGCTATCAAATGCTTCTCAAAGATGCCCTCTGGTGGTCAAACTAGCACTAACTAGCATTAATGGTACCAGTGGTTGGCACTTAAATAAAGTGCCATAGAAATTCTGAAGCAGCACGCAAGCTGTGCTGCAGTACACTGCATCTTTTGAAGGACCAACCACTGTAGCCACCCTTTGCCTTGATGACAGCTTTGCACACTCTTGGCATTCTCTCAACCAGCTTCATCTGGAATGCTTTTCCAACTGTCTTGAAGGAGTTCCCACATATGCTGAGCACTTGTTGGCTGCTTTTGCTTCACTCTGCAGTCCAACTCATCCCAACCCATCTCAATTGGGTGGAGGCCAGGGTATCTGATGCAGCACTCCATCACTCTCCTTCTTGTTTAAATACCCCTTACACAGCCTGGAGGTGTGTTGGGTCATTGTCGTGTTAATAAATGACAGTCCCACTAAGTGAACATCCCTGCAGAACGATGTGGTAGCCATGCTGGTTATGTGTGCATTGAAATCTAAACAGATCACAGACAGTGTCACCAGCAAAGCATCTCCTCACCATCACACCTCCTCCTATATACTTCATGGTGGGAACCACACGTGCGGAGATCATCCGGTCACCACTCTGTCTCACAAAAACAAGTGGTTGGAACCAAACATCTCAAATTTGGACTCATCAGACCAAAGGACAGATTTCCACTGATCTAATTTCCATTGCTCGTGTTTCTTGGCCCAAGCAAGTCTTTTCTTCTTATTGGTGTCCTTTAGTAGTGGTTTCTTTACAGTAATTCGACCATGAAGGCCTGATTCACACAGTCTCCTTTGAACAGTTGATGTTGAGATGTGTCTGTTACTTGAACTCTGTGAAGCATTTATTTGGGCAAACATTTCTGAGGCTGGTAACTCTAATGAACTTGTCCTCTGCAGCAGAGGTAACTCTTCCTTTCCTGTGGCTGTCCTCATGAGAGCCAGTTTCACCGTAGCGCTTGATGGTTTTTGTGACTGCACCTGAAGAAACGTTCAAAGTTCATGAAATGTTCCATATTGACTGACCTTCATGTCTTAAAGTAATGATGGACTGTCATTTCTCTTTGATTATTTGGGCGGTTCTTGCCATAATATGGACTTGGTCTTTTACTAAATAGGGCTATCTTCTGAATACTACTCCTACCTTGTCACAACACAACTGATTGGCTCAAACGTATTAAGAAGGAAATAAATTCCACAAATTAACTTTTAAGAAGGCACACCTGTTAATTAAAATGCATTCCAGGTTACTACCTCATGAATATGGTTGAGGGAATGCCAAGAGTGTGCAAAGCTGTCAAGAACCTAAAATATAAAATATATTTGGATTTCTTTAACACTTTTTGGGTTACTACGTGATTCCATATGTGTTATTTCATAGTTTTAATGTCTTCGCTATTATTCTACAATGTAGAAAATAGTAAAAAAACTTTTAAAAAACTTGAATGAGTAGGTGTGTCCAAACTTTTGACTGGTACTGTAAATACATTTACATACATAAATTGCGGTCCAAAATCTGCAATACAAATAATAAAATATAGCTCTGGGCCTCCCAAGTGGCGCAGTAGTCTTAGGCATCACAGTGCTAGCTGTGCCATCAGATATCCTAGTTCGGGTCCAGGCTCTGTCGCAGCCGGCCACGAACTGGAGACCCATGGGGCGGCGCAAAATTGGCCCAGCGTTGTCCGGGTTAGGGGAGGGTTTGGCCAGCAGGGATGTTCTTGGCTTCCGGGTTAAGTGGGCATTGTGTCAAGAAGCAGTGCGGTTTGGCTGGGCTGTGTTTCAGAGGATGCACAGTTCTCAACCTTTGCCTCTCCAGAGTCTGTACGGGAGTTGCAGCGATGAGATAAGACTGCAACTACCAATTGGGAAGAAAAATGGGTAAAAATAAGGAAAAAATTATAAAATTTAAAAAATGTAGCTCTGGTAATATGGGTCATATTTGGGCAAGAGCAGGAGTCTCCAACCTTTTCTTTCACAAAGGCTACTTCATACAAAAACAATTTTGCCCAAGCTAATCATATACAGCCTGCATATTTTGTTATTGTGTAGGACAATTATTGTGTAGACAAGAGAAAATTAAAGGGTTTTGCCTGCAGGACTAGGCTACTATCAATTGTGGTAATTTTATATCATAGTGGCCTTCTGAACAACAACCACAGTGAGTAGACTACATACTTGACAACAAATCGTGAAGAAACAGAATAATTATAGAAATGATGAAGAATAACAAAAGTGTAGTCTCTGCGAGCACATTAATTGACCGTGCTTTTCCTCCAACATGTACTTTTTTTTGGAGCCTTTGTTAGAAGCACTATCAGCATGTACAGTACATGTTTAAAATTAAAAGAGGGCAGAAATTCCTTATTTGGTCCATATTACTACCAAGCCAAGCAGAGCTGTTTTATCGAAATGCAAATATCCTGTGCTTGGCTACATTGTAAACGTGAAGCGGTCATGGTGCACTCACATACGCGGCTCAGCCAGGATGTTACTTTTGTAACTGAATTAAAACATTTGAACAATGTGATTTAACCGATTGAAGTTGTGAAAATAGAAGACAAACATACAGAATGGCGTTTAATGTATGTAAATGGCATGGGGATGATTATTTTGTTTGTTACAGATTTAATCATGTAGTATTAGGCCTACTGATTATTTCTCACTATCTACTTGCGAGCTACTCATTGACAGCCCGCTAGCTGCCAGACATGCAGTGTCCTGCTAAGGTGCAACCTCTGGTAGGCTGATGGAAGGCTCCTCGGAGTCAGAGTCTGCGCTCCAGCGTAGCCTAATCAAACACAACCGTACTCATCATGGTTCTTACAGGCAAAGTGAAATGATGCAATAGATTTTCAGGTGGTGCACACAGCTCAAAATATAATAATACCACCATTGGACATGAAACAACGATAGAAATGTAACAACAGCTCAAAAAAATAGATAAAAAAATGTTTTACAGGTGCCTTTAACTTTTAAACTCCAGTGGTGCTTTTTAACTGCACTGACCCAAAACAGTGGCATTCGGGAGCTAAGCAAAACTTTCCAGTGGTTAAAACCATTCATCTTGAGGCAGCGGGGGAAGGTGTTGCAAAATGTAATCTGTTCATTTTTATACCATATATAAAAAGGACATATCTATTTTAATACCGATTAGCTCCAAACATGACTAATACTTTGAAATTACAAATTACCCAATGGATCATGATCATTTCTTTAGAATGGGGTTGAAGCTGCTCCATTTGCTCCGTTGATCAGGCACCTATGTACACAAGTTACATAGGTGCCTGACTTCAACCTCCAAGCAAACCCCTCAGAGTAGGCCTAAGCTCCACGTGTACCTGCTCCTCAACTGAAGACTTGAATATGTTCCACTTAATCGGCACCAGAAGACAGAGCCTAGAGTGAGTGAGCTCTTGTTTACTTGCTTATTCGTTTCTCTGTTAACGTTTTCCGAAGCAGCACAATAAAAGTAACACAACACTGATACACTGATAGACAAGAACAGTCACACAATTGTAAAATACAGTGATATACAAACAATACAACTAAAGAATGATGTGTGTGTAGATTTAGAGTGTTAGAGTGTTATAGTGTAGGTCTGTTTGTGTGAGTGTCAGTTCACAGTCCCTACTGTGCCATGTATGTTGTTTTCTCAATTTTTAAAAGGTCGTTTTGATGTTTGCTTGATTAATTTGAGATGGAAGGAAGTTTCATGCCATCATGGCTCTGTATAATACTGAGTTTCCGTGAATTCGTTTTCGACTTGGGGACTGTGAAGAGACCCCTGATGGCATGTCTTATGGGTGTCTGAGTATCTGAGTACCTCCAACACCATCATTAGGTTGGTGACGACACAACAGTGGAAGGCCTGATCACCGACAATGATGTGACGGACTATAGGAAGGAGGTCAGAGAACTGGCAGTGTGGTGCCAGGACAACAACCTCTCCCTCAATGTGAGCAAGACAAAGGAGCTGATCGTGGACTACAGGAAAAGGCGTGCCGAACACGCCCCCATTAACATCGACGGGGCTGTAGTGGAGCAGGTCGAGAGTTTCAAGTTCCTTGGTGTCCACATCACCAACGAACTATCATGGTCCAAACATACCAAGACAGTCGTGAAGAGGGCACGACAAAACCTTTTCCCCCTCAGGAGACTGAAAAGATTTGGCATGGGCCCCCAGATCCTCAAAAAGTTCTACAGCTGCACCATCGAGAGCATCCTGACCGGTTGCATCACCGCCTGGTATGGCAACTGCTCGGCATCTGACCGTAAGGCACTACAGAGGGTAGTGCGAATGGCCCAGTACATCACTGGGGCCAAGCTTCCTGCCATCCAGGACCCATTTAATAGGCGGTGTCAGAGGAAAGCCCATAAAATTGTCAGAGACTCCAGTCACCCAAGATATTGACTGTTTTCTCTCTGCTACCGCATGGCAAGCGGTATGTATAGATTACCTCAACTAGCCTGTACCCCTTCACACTGACTCGGCACCGTTGACCCCTGTATATAGCCTCGTTATTGTTATTCTTATTTTGTTACTTTTTATTGTTACTTTTTATTTTAGCCTACTTGATAAATATTTTCCTCTTCTTGAACTGCACTGTTGGTTAAGGGCTTGTAAGTAAGCATTTCACGGTAAAGTCTACACTTCTTATTCGGCGCATGTGGCAAATAAAGTTTGATTTGATTTGAGCTGTGTGTTATCTGATTATGCATACAATCTGGCATTTTCATCACAGTAATATTTCTCAAAAACTAGAAGAAAAGCAGCTCATCTCTCGTCAACCCTCAACCAGACTGAAATGCATGTTGTTGATGTTCATTCTGTATGTGCAGTTAAGGGCAAGGTGTGCTCATGTGTTTTGAGCCAGTTGCAGCTTTGCTAGCTCTTTCTTTGCTGCACTTGACCATATTACCGGACAGTAATCCAAATGGGACTCCACCAGAGCCTGAGCAACATCAATATGACTTGACCATGATACAGTAATTGACCAATCCAATGTTATACCTAGGAGTTTAGCTTCCTCGACTTGCTCAATAGTCTCACTCTTTATGCACAACTCAGGTTGTGGTTTAGGTCTTAAAGAATGTTTGTCAAGTTAGAGAGTGGGTCTCTAAATGAAACATATAATCCTTAATATCAACGTTCTAAACCCCAAAGGATACTATGTGCACTAACATCTGACATTCACTCCAAGACTTATCTTCCATCATGATCAAATCATCAACTGTATCACCTTCGCTGACCTCTCACCTCAGGGTAAACTGAAGGGTCAAAGGTCACACTCATTAAGTATACATGAGACCTGCAAGTCTTTTGAGGGGATTCCATTTCCCAATTAAGGAAACAAACAGCACTCAGACAGAGTGGTATGATGAGAATAGGAAAAGATAAAGTGACAGCAGAGGAAAGCTCTCAATTCATTTTGACCACAGAGGTCAGTGTTCTCTGTTTAATTTACACATCTCCTCTGTAACCAGACATGCCCCCTTCACTCCAGAGACACAACCTCATACACCTCTGCTCCACCCATCTCCCATCTCTCAGTCACTCATCCAACACACATCACCAAGACCAGGGCTTGTAGGCTACTCATAAAGTGTCTAAGAGTAGGAGTGCTGATCTAGGATCAGTTTAGCCAGTCCCCCCCCCCCCCCCCTTAGCCCTCCCCTCCATTTTGCACGATCCCAGTAGTCACATTGATAGTCACAAGGGGTAGTGCTTGTCCAGCTCTCCAGTTGGCTCTCCAAACGAATCAAACCAAGATGCAGACTTCCTATCGAGCAATTATCAAAACTCCCATGAAGTTCTGTAACCAAAGGCTCTAAAGTTGTTTCAGGAAGTTAGCTAACAAAAACACTAGGTTGAAAGCAAAGGCAAGTAATTATAACTTCGTAGCGAATCATGCAAAGAAATGTACAGTTAAGAGGACCTACATGGGTACATACTGGTTGAATCAATGTTGTTTTCATGTAATTTCAATGAAATGACGTTGAACCAACGTGGAATAGACATCTGTGCCCAGTGGGGAATGTGTTAGTTAATGTAGAGACAAATGATTATGCATATTTTTTGGTCATAAAGTTTATTGACCAAAATTGCGACTAAACAAGCTCGCTAACTAGCTAACATTAGCCAACTAGCTATACATTTAGCTTGTTATGTGGGCGTTTGACATTTCTATGAATTGTAATTCGTGTCGTTTAATAATTAAAGACTCCTGAGCAAACCATAAAACCAGGCTGTCATCTGTGAATTCCAGTGGATGTAAAGTATCTAGCTAACTAACTAGCTAGCTAAAGCATGTACTGCAAAATAAATGTACAATTTTACAAGCTTGCCTTGCTCCTCATTAAAAAAAATGTTTGGCTTTCCAAGTTGTGCAGCGGTCTATGGCATTACTACAGACCCGGGCTCATTTCCCGGGCTGTACCACAACTGGCCATGGCCGGGAGTCCTACAGCATGGCACACAATTGTCTGGGTATGGGGAGGGTTTGGCCGGTGGGGCTTTACTTGGATCATCCTGCTCTAGTGACTCCTTCAGACAGGCCAGGTGCCTGCAGGCTGACCCCGGTAGCCAGTTGAACGGTGTTTCCTCCAACACATTGGTGAGGCCGGGGGGGGGGGGGGGGGGGGTGTTTTAACGAGCGTGGTTAGGCGGGTCATGTTTCGGAAGACGCATGACTCCACCTTTGCCTCTCCCGAGCGTGTTGGAGTTGCAGCGATAAGACAAGATTGAGAAAAAAGGGGTAAAATAGATTTAAAAAAATAATAATATACATATATGTCCAATTCAATCACTCGTCATTGTTCTTTATTGTATTAAAGTTAATGTTAGAGAATGAAGATATTTGCCAATGCAGGTAACGTAGCATTAGCTAACTCTTTTGCTTCTTATTGTGTAATGGAGGACAAACATACCTGTGTGCTATGGATGTGTAGCTACAGTTGAAGTCGGAAATTTACATACACTTAGGTTGGAGTCCAACCATGCCACAAATTTCTTGTTAACAAACTGTAGTTTTTGCAAGTTGGGTAGGCCACATACATTGTGCATGACACAAGTAATTTTTCCAACAATTGTTTACAGACAGATTATTTCACGTATAATTCACTGTATCACAATTCCAGTGGGTCAGAAGTTTACATACACTAAGTTGACTGTGCATTAAACAGCTTGGAAAATTCCTGAAAATTATGTCATGGCTGTAGAAGGGCCTCCTGGGTGGCGCAGTGGTCTAGGGCACTGCATCGCAGTGCTAGCTGCGCCACCAGAGTCTCTGGGTTCGCGCCCAGGCTGGGCTGGGTTCGCGCCCAGGCTGGGCTGGGTTCGCGCCCAGGCTCTGTCGCAGCCGGCCGCAACCGGGAGGTCCGTGGGGCGACGCACAATTGGCATAGCGTCGTCCGGGTTAGGGAGGGTTTGGCCGGTAGGGATATCCTTGTCTCAGTACGTAAAAAATGTAATAAAATGTATGCACTCTACTGTAAGTCGCTCTGGATAAGAGTGTCTGCTAAATGACTAAAAATGTAAATGTAAATGTAGAAGCTTCTGATAGGCTAATTGACATTATTTGAGTCAATTGGAGGTGTACCTGTGGATGGATTTCAAGGCCTACCTTCAAACTCAGTGCCTCTTTGCTTGACATCATGGGAAAATCAAAAGAAATCAGCCAGACCTCAGAAAATAATTGTAGACCTCTGCAAGTTTGGTTCATCCTTGGGAGCAATATCTAAATGCCTGAAGGTACCACGTTCATCTGTACAAACAATAGTATGCAAGTAAAAACACCATGGGACCACGCAGCCGTCATACCGCTCATGAAGGAGACGCATTCTGTCTCCTAGAGATGAATGTACATTGGTCGAAAAGTGCAAATCAATCCCAGAACAACAGTAAAGGACCTTGTGAAGATGCTGGAGGAAACAGGTACAAAGATATTTATATCCACAGTAAAATGAGTCCTACATCGACATAACCTGAAAAGCCGCTCAGCAAGGAAGAAGCCACTGCTCCAAAACCGCCATAAAAAAAGCCAGACTATGGTTTGCATCTGCACATGAGAACAAAGATCATGCTTTTTGGAGAAATGTCCTCTGGTCTGATGAAACAAAAATGGCCATAATGACCATAAAGAGGAAAAAGGCGGAGGCTTGCAAGCCGAAGAACACCATCCCAACCGTGATGCACGGGGGTGGCAGCATCATGTTGTGGGGGTGCTTTGCTGCAGGAGAGACTGGTGCACTTCACAAAACAGATGGCATCATGAGGTAGGAAAATGAGGTGGATATATTGAAGCAACATCTGAAGACATCCTTCAGGAAGTTAAAGCTTGGTCATAAATAGGTCTTCCAAATGGACATTGACCCCAAGCACACTTCCAAAGTTGTGGCAAAATGGCTTAAGGACAACAAAGTCAAGGTATTGGAGTGGCCATCACAAAGCCCTGACCTCAATCCTATAGAAAATGTGTGGGCAGAACTGAAAAAGCGTGTGCTAGCAAGGAGGCCTACAAACCTGACTCAGTTACACCAGCTCTGTCAGGAGGAATGGGCCAAAATTCACCCAACTTATTGTTGGAAGCTTGTGGAAGGCTACCTGAAACATTTGACCCAAGTTAAACAATTTAAAGGCAACCCTAGCAAATACTAATTGAGTTTATGTAAACTTCTGACACACTGGGAATGTGAAATAAAAGCTGAAAGAAGCTGAAAAAAGCTGAAAGAAATAAAAGCTGAAATAAATAATTCTCTCTACTATTATTCTGACATTTCACATCCTTAAACAAAGTGGTGATCCTAACTGACCTAAGACAGGGAATCTTTACTAGGATTAAATGTCAGGAATGGTGAAAAACTTTAGTTTAAATGTATTTGGCTAAGGTGTATGTAAACTTCCGACTTCAACCCTATGTAGCCAATCTGTTTATGGACCCTAAAATGTTTGGTATAAATATTAGTTCAGAACAGTGGTTACATTTTTCTAGCTACAATGCTTCCACTTGTAATGACTGAGTGAAGGAAATGCAACTATTACATGTCAAACTGCTATGGAATGAAAGTTCTGCTACATTATTACTCCACGTTGAACCACAGCCAGACGATGGATACATTACTCCTCATTGTGGTTCTGCTGTTCTCATTTGTTGCTCATATGGTAAGTACGTATTTGTTGCATGAGAAATATAATGAAAGCTAATACTGCAGCCAGTACAGGCATTGTGCAAAACACAAGGCTTGTTGTCAATGAATTGCATGGTATTTGTTGACAGTTTCTGACGTGGGCGAGTGATCTAGTGATGTCCCATTCCCTAGGCCTTATTTAGCTCTCCCTACTACTAGTTGCTCCGTTTTCTTGTTCCACTTCCCCACCGCAGGACACTAGGAAACGAGGGGGGGGGGGGGGGGTATTGGGATTGAGCCTATAACTCCAGAAACTGTCTATATAGCCTAACTGTCTGTATGGGCCATAAAATAAATGTCCATCTCTCTCTTCCCTCAGTAAATGTGTTATAAATATGCCGGTGCACCCGTCCAGAACAACAGCCGTCCGAAATAAAATCTACATCAGATCAATCATATTCAAATGTGACATTTAGTGCTAACAAATGCCTGTGGATTCCCTGCTGCCAGACGACTAAAGTCATGTTTGAGCACTTTATTGGCGAGATCGAGAACGGTCCACAGAGCCTCCAGTGTGTGTGTGTTTCGTAGAGCCCCCAGTAACCAGACCTGGGTCAGACCCTGTCTGATATCTGTCTCAGTGCCAACCAACCAAGCCTGCTCTCACTGGACCTGACCTGACCTAACCCAACACAACACCACAATAACAGGCTAAACCCACTGGCTAACAATAAGGGCTGGGGAAACATTGTCATGGCTTGGTTTGAACGTCTGAGAAGTGGAGTGCTTAGCTAGAAAGCAGAGTGCTTTGCATTTCTTTTCCAGTTTCCTCGACCTGGTAAAATTCTCTGGTTGAATGCTAGCCCAGGTATTGATCACAAGATTTGTCACATCAAATGACTCATGGCTCTCAGCATAATTGCATCAAAAATATTAAACCACATTATTTCTTCACAGCGAGCCTGCAATCTAAACTGAGGCCTAAAGCTAAACAAATAGACCCTACACATTCCTGCATATTTCCCCTTAGCCTCATTCTATTGAATTCTTGAAAAGCAGAGAAAGCCTTAATTTCCGTAGCTTGGTAAAGCACCTTCTAATTTTGCCTTCACAGTGCCGGTGGTTGTTTGCTATACTACAAAGCAAGAGGAGGAGAGTCAGAGAATAGGATTAGGATGGATTTATGAAGGAAAATGGTGATATCTCAGACTACTCTGTATGGATAGTTCATAAAAACACACACACAAGCACACGCACATACAAACATGCACACACAAACATGCACACACAAACATGCAGGGTGAGAAAACAAAGG
The DNA here is from genome assembly GCF_016432855.1 of Salvelinus namaycush. Taxonomy (NCBI): domain Eukaryota; kingdom Metazoa; phylum Chordata; class Actinopteri; order Salmoniformes; family Salmonidae; genus Salvelinus; species Salvelinus namaycush. The sequence continues at coordinate 40,183,305 of NC_052308.1, forward strand.
GGGTAGAGAATAAAACTACACCAATCTGTTCTTTCTGCTTTGAACAGTGAGAGACTCAAAGAGGTATCTAATTTCTGATTGGTTCCCATTTTAAAAATGTATTCTGATGAATTCCTCTTGAGGAATGACTCACTCCCAATTGAAAGAAAAAAGTGCAATTGTTTTGTAGCCAAGACAGAAGGAGCAAACACAATTAATCATCCCAAAAATTCATTGTTAGGCTACAGCAAAGACAAAATGGAAAAGTGATGCCTTTCCTTTGTCTAGGTACAGAATTAGGATTGAGAGGCGGAAAGATGAGTCAGTGAGGTTCCTTCTCATACGCTTCTCTGTTACAAATTAAAAGTGACAGAGTGATCTACTTTCTGTGTTGTTCAATTTGAGTATGTTTTTGTGACTCTGATGCATGTCCCAGTTGTACTGCATGTGGAGCGTGTTCAGGTGTTTGAGCGGTCGTCACATCTTCCAGGTGACCTGGACCAGGCCAAAGTGTGGCTTCCTGTGAACTTGTAGGCCCAAATGACTGAGCTGAACCTGGGAGCCCAGAGTTGGATGGCAGGCCAAGACCAGGCCTTGTTTAGAGGCTTCACCCCTACACAACACTGTCTTCCCTCCCTTATGCCTGTCTCTCTCACTCTTTATGTCCCTCTCTCTTTCTGTATATCGCTCACTCATTCTACACCACCTTTTCAACTTCGTCCATGTCCTTTCCTGACATTTATGAGTGTTTCTGCTCATAGGGCAACTGATCCCTACTGTTCCACAGGCCCTGCGGACTAGCAGATGTCTTGAGCCTTTGACTGACTAGCTAGGCCAATAAGCACTGCTAGCTGCCAGTCACATACCAAACTCACGTACAAACAAGCATCTATCAGCAGGCATCGTGTAGGTGAAAACAACAATTGTGTTCACCTAGCCTAAAGTAAGTTTGAAAGTCGCTTTATATTCAACTCTGTCCCTCTCTGTGCTGGTGAGAGACCCTGTCGGTGCCCAGGAGCAAACAAATGTTCTGTCATCAGAGTTTCACTTACCCTCAGATCTCTGTAAATGTCAACGCTAGCGCCCCTCTACACCACTCCCCCATCCTCTCCACCCCAAACTCTAAACTCCAGTCTCAAGATGCCAGGGTTGTCTCTCATCTGTGATGTGACATAGCCCTAAAAGCCAGACAGCAAACACCAGGGCCGGTCAAGGGTCTACCGTCTTGGTGTGCAAATATCAGGCCCCCCAGTACCCCCTAACCTGGGCCGTCCACTCAGAGTGCCTGTCTGCCAGACAGACAGCCTTCATTCTGGCATGACAAGCCAGCCATGCTAAATGATGAGTTCCTCTGAAAAGGTCTCACCACAGGGGTACACCCAGAGTGTCAGCCACCACAGAAATGCTCAACACATGGTATCAGGCCAGGGCTCATAACTGCATTGAGACACTATCCCAGTGTGCTAAACTGGTTGAAATGACTTGACAAATTACTGTTTGAAATGATGTCAAATGATAATATTCAGCCAGTTGTTGTCCATTGGGACAGTATACAGGCAATATTCTATGCGACATTGAGTTACAACATCGTCACTTCATTCTGACATAGACAAGGCTACCATTTCCCGCCACAAAGGAGGAGATTTTTATGTTTTACCTTTATTTAACTAGGCAAGTCAGTTAAGAACTAATTCTTATTTTACAATGATGGCCTACCCCGGCAAAACCATCCCTTAACCCAGACAACGCTGGGCCAATTGTGCGCCGCTCTAAGGGACAACCAAAATCACAGCCGGTTGTGATACAGCCCGGGATCAAACCAAGGTCTGTAGTGACGCCTCTAGCACTTAGATGGAGTGCCTTAAACCGCTGCGCCACTCCATCACATGTAAAATTTAGTGAATACTGCAATTTCCTTGATTTGAGGCAGAATATCACTGAGTTTTGTTTTCACTGTGTCCAATATCTAATATGGATTCACGGTCTCCAAGATCTAATATACAGTCGCCGTCTCCAAGATCTAAAATGCATTCACAGTCTCCAAGATCTAAAATGCATTCACGGTCTCCAAGATCTAATATACAGTCGCCGTCTCCAAGATCTAAAATGCATTCACAGTCTCCAAGATCTAATATCTGTATCAGATTTAATATCAGTACAAGATGTGCAGTGATAAACTGAAATGACCTGGTGACATTTTATTGCATGTTTTCCCTATATAAGTCTATCCCATATTGCCCATACATGCTGGTTGTGAAAAGTCGACTTTCATCCATCCCTGTCTGTGTGGCTCTATGATAAGACAGTCAGATGAAATGGAAGAGAGGGAGGATATGCTAAATAGCATCAGAATATTTTGACAACATAACAAATCATTACACAGAGACCAGACCATTGCATGTGGTGTAGACTGGACTCGTCTCGCCTGTGCCGGTCTGTCCTTACAAGCCTCACCATTTATCATCTGACAGTCGAGGCAATGTCACGCTGCTAAGAAACATGCTTTTCTGTAGTTCAAAGGTAAGTTGGAGAGTTAGTTGATTGCTGCAGTATCTCTGTGGTGGCTCAAACTGAAAGCACCAGTGACGCGCACAATACGTAGGTGGTCCAATGAAGCAGATGTTAAGTTACAGGACTGTTTCGCACAGACTGGAATATGTCCAGGATTCATCTGATGGCATTGAAGAGTTTACCACATGAGTCACCAGCATCATTAATAAGTGCATGGACGACATTGTCCTCACATATCTTAACGAGAAGAAATGGATTACAGGCAAATTCCGCACTGAGCTAATTGCTAGAGCTGACGCTTTCAAGAAGTAGGACACTAATCCGGGTGTTTACAGGAAATTATGCAACGCCCTATGATGAACCATCAAACAGGCAAAGCGTCAATACAGGACTAAGATCGAATCCTACTACACTGGCTCTGACACTCGTCGCGGATTACAAAGCGAACCTACCAGATGAGCTAAATGGCTTCTAAGTTTGCTTCGAGACAAGCAACACTGAACCATGCGAGAGCAACAGCTGTTCCGGATGACTGCGCTCTCCGTAGCTGATGTGAGTAAGACCTTTAAACAGGTTAACATTCACAAAGCCGCAGGGCCAGACGGATTACCAGGACGTGCGCTTCACTGACATTTTCAACCTCTGTCATACCTATATGTTTCAAGCAGACCACCACAGTTTCTGTGCCCAACAACGTCAAGATAACCTGTCTAAATGACTACCGCCCCGTAGTATTCACGTCTGTAAACATGAAATACTTTGAAAAGTCTGGTCATGGCTCACGTCAACTCCATCATCCCAGAAACCCTGGACCCACTCCAATTCGCATACCGCCAAAACAGATCCACAGATGATGCAATCTCTATTGCACTCCATACTGCTCTTTTCCACCTGGACAAAAGGAATGTCTACGTGAGAATGCTGTTCATTGACTACAGCTCAGCGTTCAACACCATAGTGCCCTCCAAGCTCATCACTAAGCTAAGGACCCTGGGACTGAACACCTCGCTCTGCAACTGGATCCTGGACTTCCTGACGGGTTGCCCCCAGGTGGTGAGCGTAGGCAACAACACATCCACCATGCTGACCCTCAACATGGGGGGCCCCCTCAGGGGTGTGTGCTCAGTCCCCTCTTGTACTCCCTGTTCACCCACGACTGTGTGGCCGCCCACAACTCCAACATCATTATTAAGTTTGCCGACGACACGACGTGGTAGGCCTGATCCCCAATGACGATGAGACAGCCTATTGGGAGGAGGTCAACGACCTGGCAATGTGGTTCCAGGACAACAACAACCTCTTTCTCTAAGTGGGCAGGACAAAGGAGCTTATCGTGGACTACAGGAAATGGAGGGCCGAACACGCCCCCATTCACATTTACGGGACTGTAGTGGAGCGGGTCGAGAGCTTCAAGTTCCTCTGTGTCCACATCATGAAGATGGTCTAAGCACACCAACACATTCGACAACAGTCTCTTCCCCCAGGATGCAAGGGAAAATAAACAAGTACTCAGTTGAGCAGTGGGCAATGTGCCTATTGAACAGACAGCATACTGACAAGTACCATCTGAAAAGAGCTTCTCAACAGCTCTCTTCAATTGTCATGGAGGCATTTGTATGAAGTAGAGCCCGGCGAGCCTATCACACCCATTTGAAGTGTGTAGTTCAAAACAGGAGAGCACTTGCTGATAATGATAGATAATGAAGAGGGATCTTGAATGGCAGATCAGAAACAGTCTGGTTTAATGGAAGAACCCATAATGAAACAGCCTTCCACCAAACAGACAGAAAATGGAGACATTGGCTATATTCAAATGTCTGTACGTTTTGCAGGCAGAGACAAATAAATGGGTATTCAATTCTTATTGAAATGAAGAGGCACGACGCTCGCTCAACATAGTAACCTATGCGTATATTGTGCCTTCACCTTTTCCATTTTTTTGTACAACTAGTCACCACTTATTTCAATTATCAATATTTATTTAAACTACAGTCTAATCATATTTTATTTAATTTCCTTGGAAAGATATCTGCCACGTGATTCTCCGCCCATGTAGGCAGCCTACTCTATTTCAATCAGACCACACATAGGCCTACTTGGCGAACTTGAACTCACACGCCCAACTAGGAGAAGTAGGCTACTGATGTTGAAGCAGCGAATTCTGAGTGTGTGAATAAAGCAAAAGAATATGTGCTTTTAATACAATAGCTAGGCTTAGGTTAAAATGGGCTACCAGCCTGGAAGCTGCAGCAGAATTTGAGATTAGATACATTCCTGACTATTGTCTTTCACATTAACTCATGGCTAGATGGCTTGCCTAAGGCGCATAGCTGTCCTCTGAGTGGAGGCTAAATGCCAGAGATGCATATGTGGCCTGCGTGAGGGCGTATAGCGGTCCTCTGAACGGGGGCTACCCGCCAGAGATGCAAATCACGTCTTGAATGCCAAACTCCAAATGCTGGCGGTAGGAGTTCATGGCCTTGGGAGTAGCGACAGTGGGAAATAGCAAGCGAGGGACATTTTTTGCTATCTGGGTGGCTTACACTGTGTATGTGTGTGCGTGCATGTCTCTGTGTGTGTGTGTGTGTGTGTTATGTGCGTGGGAGCCCGTCATGGTTAAACACCATAGGCTTTATGTGCTGCAGTGTTGGTTATTACACATTCATTACTCATTAATAAAACGTGTTTCGCACCGTGCTCTTTTTCCCCCTTCAGGAGTTGATGCCCAATCAACTGCATTGTGTTTTGAATCGTTGACATGACGATCCCCTTGCATCTTGACCAAAATGAAATTGCTCATGAAGAGTGTGTGAAGAAGCACACAGAACATCCGTGCTTGGCCACACAATACGCTCTGCCACTTGACATCAAATTACTCAGTCTGGATGTCTGAAGATGCACATATTAGGATTTTGAATGAAGGCCAAATTGATTGCATTGATAATGCATCAAATGCAATTGATGTAAAAATGTTTTAAATGCAACGTTTGGTTTTCAAAAAGGCTCTTAAAAAGATCTTTGAATACTATAGACTATCACCTGTGAACGAAGAGAAAGAAAAGGCAGAACAAATCATGTCTGGCTTTTAACAAAAAATGTGTTATTGCATTACTGACATAAATATATTGGAGATATTCATTATCTTGCTCTCCTCTTACAACCTTGACCAGACAAAACTAACTTGCTACACAGCAGATTTTAGGGATGAAAGTAGGGTACTTAAATCAGTGGAGAAAGAAAAACTGATGTGATGGACATTTTAAGCTTGTGCTTCTCTAATAACCAATTTCTGTGTTCGTGCAAGTGACTGTTTGAACGAATCGTCACTATCAGTATCTGGAATGTGGCAGTATGCCCAGAATCTTGTTTTGATAAAGGGATATCTCCGTTTCAAGGTCTCAGCTGGGGGAAGAAGCCCTGTGAGGTACTGGTCTGTCACATGCATGACCCAGTATTGGTCGGTCACATGAAGGAAGCAAACGTTAATGATGAATTAATTATGAGTGATGAATAAGCTAAATCATGCAAATATAACTTGTATATAAGAGAACTAATGGGACTGCCTCCCCGGTAGAGCTCCTGAACGACGTGCACTTGGTGCGTTGAGTTGGTTGGAACCTCTCCAGCATGATGATATTAAACAATGATTAATTTAAGATTGACTTCGGGTGTCCCTGTGTAGTATTTCCACAACAGACTCTATATAACGTCTGGGTGCAAAACATTGGTTGCAATTATGACTGCTATTATGTTATTATGATGCATTTTATTTTAGAGGGTGGATCGTGCGAAAATCCAATAATGCTTTTCTGAGAAGTCATGCTGGTAGGGACTAGGGATTCTACTGACCAACTTTGACTGAAAGAACAACATGCTTGTGAGTCTCAGAATGCCTGATGACAATCCAATCATTCACCCAGATAGAGAGTGAGAGCAACATGATATCATTTAAAAACATCAATCTGGAACAGTTTTTATGTGAATACATCAAATTCAATGTGGTGAAGATAAGTGTCACAATATTGATGAATAGAGCAAGAATCAGAGACATAAAGCTGTCAGGTTTTGGCCATGACTGTTCGGGTTTTGGTCACTAGATGTCCCCATTGCACCTTTTTTGTACCTTTTGTTTTTCTTGCTCTAATTATTGTTTGCACCTGTAGGTCATTCCCTTGTTAGTATTTAAACCCTGTGTGTTCCTCAGTTCCTTGCTCAGTGTTTGTAAGTTAGCACCCAGCCCCAGCCCAAGCCTTGTTTTATATAGATATTTCTCTTGTTGGATTTTCCAGAGGTTCTCTGGTTTAGTTCTTGTGTATTATTTGAGTAGTCTTTTGAGGTTTGTTTTTCCCTGCTGTTTTTTTACCACTTTGTGGAGTTTCTTTTGTATTTTGGAGGATTTCCACTTTGTGCCTCTTGGCTTTATTTTTGGACATTGTGGATTTAGTTTCTTTGCCTGAAGATTTTGTTCTTTAATTAAACCACCATCTCTAGTACTGCTGTGTCTGCCTCATCTTCTGGGTTCTGACGATTATTAGTGACTGTTTCTCGCACCGGGTCGTGACATAAAGCCTAAGTAAATACATTGCATTCAATGATATTGATGCATAGATATGCATCAAGTAGTTGACACAAATCGATTTCATTCATGTCTGTCGGTTCTCTATCTCTCGCTCAATATATTCTCCATTCCCAGCTCTCCATTTCTCTCTCCCCCTCCATGTGCATCCCTCTGTCTCTATGCCTCCTTTTAATCTCCCCTCCTTCTCTTCTTTCACCCTCTCCCTTTTTCCACCCTCTCTCTCCCTCCCCTTTCTTTCACGCTCTCGCTTTCCTCCTTTCCCTTCCCTCCCTCTTCCCTCCCCTCCCTCGGTCTTTCGCTCTCTACCTCTTTATCCCTGCCTCCTTCTCTTCCTCCCCCTTCTTTCACCCCTCCACCCTCTCCCACCCTCTCTCTCCCTCAATCCGTCTCTCCAGCTCACTCTTTCCTATTAATTATTTTCCTCTCAATTCAATTATATTTCAATTTAAGGGCTTTATTGGTATGGGAAACATATGTTAACATTGCCAAAGCAAGTGAGGTAGATAATAAACAAAAGTGAAAAACAATACAAATTTACGGTAAACATTATACAGTAAACAAAAGTTCCAAAAGAATAAAAACATTTCAAATGTCATATTATGTCTACATACAGTGTTGTAGCAATGTGCAAATAATTAAAGTAAAAAAGGGAAAATAAATAAACATAAATGTGGGTTATATTTACAATGGTGTTTGTTCTTCACTGGTTGCCCTTTTCTTGTAGCAACAGGTCACAAATCTTGCTGCTGTGATGGCACACTGGTATTTCACCCAATAAATATGGGAGTTTGTTTTCGAATTCTTCGTGGGTCTGTGTAATCTGAGAGAAATATTTGTCTCTAATATGGTCATAATTTCTCTCTCTCCTTTTTTCCTTTCCCCCGACTCTCTATCTCTCCTTTCTTTCCCTATCCCCTGAGTCTCTCTCTCCTCTCTTTCCCTATCTCCTGACAATCTCTCTCTCTCCTCTCTTTCCCTGTCCAACCGACTCTCTCTCCCACCTCCACAGACTGGACATTGCCTTTAATGTAAAAAGATATGCATCTTGAATTATGCATTGACGCATAATTCAATACATTGCATTCAAGGCAAAAAAAGTTGGTAATAAAATGGAAATTGGTAAATTGATGAAATACTTAAAAATAAAGGAGAGCCGCACACTCTAGGAGCTCAGATGCAACAATTTAATTACCAACGTTTCGACAGCCAAGCTGTCTTCATCAGGGTATAATCACAAACACTGCGGGATGACTCGTTTATATAGTGTCAAAAGACACACAGGTGTCTGTAATCATGGCCAAGAGTGGCCTAATATCATTGGTTAATTCTCAAATATTAAAATGGCATACAAAGAGCAGCATACAAAAAACAAATGGATAGCATACGATCATAGATTCATTTTAGACTACACAAGCTTACAAACAATTACAATGGCAAAGTCACAATAATCACAAGAATTGCTTCAGATCAAAGTCTACGTTGAGACCGAAGGGAGCAAGGGTCTTTAAGTTAAAGATCCAGGCAGCCTCTCGTTTTAACAATAAACTATCAAGGGCACCCCTCTCTCCCACCTCCACAGACTGGACATTGCCTTTAATGTAAAAATATATGCATCAATTGATTTTTACGCATAATTCAATACATTGCATTCAAGGCAAAAAAAGTTGCTAATAAAATGTGAATTGGTAAATTGATGAAATACACCTTGAAGGGTTTTCCAAGTATTGAAGGAGTTCCCACATATGCTGAGCACTTGTTGGTTGCTTTTCCTTCACTCTGCAGTCCTACTCATCCCAAACTATCTCAATTGGTGTAACGGATCTCCTCTTCGTCTGAGGAGGAGTAGGAAGGATCGGACCAATGTGCAGCGTGGTAAGTGTTCGTCATTTATTTAAAATGCACTGAACACTAAAATACAAAATAAACAAACAAAGAACAACCAAAACAGTTCCGTCTGGTAACTAATACAAAGACAGAAAACATAGAATGCCCAGCCCAACTCATGCCCTGACCAAACTAAAATAGAGACATAAAAAAGGAACTAAGGTCAGGACGTGGCAATTGGGTTGAGGTCGGGTGATTGTGGAGGCCAGGTCATCTGATGCAGCACTCCATCACTCTCCTTCTTGGTCAAATAGCCCTTACACAGCTTGGAGGTGTGTTGAGTCATTGTCGAGGTGTAAAACAAATGACAGTCCCACTAAGCACAAACCAGATGAGATGGCGTATCGCTGCAGAATGCTGGTTAAGTGTGCCTTGAATTCTAAATAAATCACAGACAGTGTCACCAGTAAAACACCCACACACCTCCTCCTCCATGCTTCACGGTGGGAACTACATATGCGGAGATCATTCGTTCACCTACTGTGCGTCTCACAAAGACACAGCGGTTGGAACCAAAAATCTCAAAATTGGACTCTTCAGACCAAAGGACAGATTTTCACCGGTCTAATGTCCATTGCTCGTGTTTCTTGGCCCAAGCAAGTTTATTCTTATTACTGGTGTCCTTTAGTAGTGGTTTCTTTGCAAACCACCCATTGAACTACAGCACTACAGCACTATTTCCCACACATTCAAAATCGACATGCACACACCTCCAGTGCTATCTCACAACTTATGACCATTCAGAGCACCAACATTGTCTATGCCATAGCATGCAGACTACAGTATGTCACAATGTGTATGCAAGAGAAACCAGCCACACAGACTTGACACGCCTCAAACACCTCTACACAATAAAAACATATTCAAAAATGAACACTAAACACACCTGGTCCAACACTTTCAAACACACCCCACAACCTCCCTCAGCATCACCGGTCTGGAGATGAAAGCCTCCTGGACCTCAGCCCAGAGAAGAGTTGCTGAATCCAGGTGAATAGCCAAACTCAAGATCTTGGCTAGGGTTAGGAAGGGTTCGGTTTGTCTTAAGGTTTGGAATGAGGCTAGGGTTAGAGTTGGGTTTTAGGTAAGGGTTGAACCGGAACGTGGACTTGAAGGTTGAGTTAGGGTCTAGCTGGAAGTGGACATGAAGCTAGGGATAGGGCCTCAACCCTAGACATTACCCTAATCTAATTATAAATGCATTAATTTCCCCCCTTCCCCCTCTACATGGCAAAAAGTTTGGCCTCACTTGAAGCCTAACATAGAATTAAGGTGATTTTGAGTGACACCGGCCTACACCTGAATGCAAGTCTACACCTGACCATGTGAAATAAACTCTTCATAGACAAAACTTAGTCCCACAGAGAACAAGGCATTTCTTCCATAGAAAAGCACTACTTACAGCCCTTACATAATTATGACGCCACCGTGGACAGCGATTGCGCTAGCTAACCATCCTTACATAAAACCCATCGTCACCTTATAGGGATGCCCTGTGTTGAGGTTCAGCTTCCTGTGGCGACAGGACGTGGCTTATGACCTCAACATGGTCCTTTGTTCTCTTCCTGCAGGTACACGAAAATACTGGCCGTGTCCTACTTGAATTTGGAGTTCAGAAATTCAAGTAGTGTAACGTGTGCACTGGAAGTCGCGAAGCAAGTTTAGAGAGTAAATACATTTAATGAATGAACGAAACATAATATCAAACACGAACAACGCACAGACATGAAACTGAAACAGAAACAATAACGCCTAGGGAAGGAACCAAAGAGTGACATAAATAGGACAGGTAATCAAGGAGGTGATGGAGTCCAGGTGAGTGTCTTGAGGCACTGATGTGCATGACGATGGTGACAGGTTTGGGCAGTAATCAGCAGCTTGGTGACCTAAAGGCCGGAGAGGGAGAACACATGACAAGTAGCCTACTGGAATAGGCCTACCTTGAAAACTGTAATACCTTGAAAAACTGTAATTTCCTCACTTTGGTGCTTGAAAAGTCCAAATTATTGTATCCAATTCATAAGTTCTCCTGCTCCTTTATAATTATATGTGATTTCTTTTTTTCTCAGTATTTGTGAGAAGTGTGGCTACGTTAGTTTGTTTCATGCCGCTTCAATTGAAGGGTGTTGCGATACTCTTTTGTGGTAAAACCACATGCAGGTATTATGAAGACGACAACATCGAATGCTGGCTTCAGCTTGGCCTTCCATAAAAATCCTTCCATTACAAAAGGAACCTAGTTTTGGTCGCTTTCTCATAAAAACAGCGATGGTGATTCAAATGGTGAGATTAATGGTACTGCTATTGATGGTTTTATTATGTGTGCTTGCGTCGGCCACATAGGCTATAGAAAAATCATCATGCATGCATCCAATTTATTTAGTCTGGCAAGTCCACATTAATCTCACATATTTTAGAATGTAATAATAATTTGAATATCAATGCATGGCAAGGCCTAAAATATTCATTATTCTTAAAGAGGTAATGGCCTACTTCTTTTCTGTTGTACTTCTACCCCTTTTTCGTGATATCCAATTGGTAGTTACAGTCTTGTCGCATCTCTGCAACCCCCCTACGGACTCGGGAGAGGCGAAGGCCGAGGGCCATGCGTCCTCTGAAACATGACCCTGCAAAGCCGCACTGCTTCTTGACACACTGCTCACTTAACCCGGAAGCCAGCCGCACCAATGTGTCAGAGGAAACACAGTCCAGCTGGGGACAGAGGTCAGCTTGCAGGTGCCCAGCCATCCACAAGGAGTCGCTAGAGCGCGATGGGACAAGGAAATCCCGGCCGGGTTAACCCTTACCTAACCCGGAAGACGCTGGACCAATTGTGCGCCGCCTCATGGGTCTCCCGGTCACAGCCGGCTGTGACACAGCCTGGGATTGAACCCAGGTCTGTAGTGACGCCTCAATCCACCTTGGCACTCCAATTTGACAAAGTATGTTGCAGTTTAGCTATCTACATAAAGTTCACACTACTATACTTTGCTCATGTTTTGGTTAATGTTGTTCTTCATCCTGTGTATTTTCAGAATCTACATAAAGGATTGTGAGCTGGAGGGGCAGCTGTCACCTGCATGGGTGAGAAAGAAGTTGGAAAACCATAAGCAAAACATACACGGTATGTTACCTTCACATTTATTGCTGTACTGTGCTTGGTTAATAAAGGTCCCCTTTTCTCGAAGAGCAACAACACTTTCCCATCTATTTCCTATTCTTCACCGGCATATTCATGTACTGTAAGTGTGAAGATATACATGTTAGAAAGGTGCAAATATTCCAGAGAAATGTACTGCATAATATAATTTACAGGGCTTTACATGTAGTATGTTTGATGCTGAAAGCCATCCTTTTCCATAATTTTCCGGAGTTGAAAGCTCCCCCCATTGGAGTCAGCACAGAGGGAGGGGAGGCCACAGCCGCATCCTGGAAGTGGTATGCAGTGATGGATGAGGCGCTGGGGGGCTGACACTCCATCATCCCACTGTTCATCATCTCCTCATCATCTCTGTGGGCTGTGAGCTCCTCTGGAAAAGGAGCGGGAGAAGGTGGTCACTGCCTGGGAGGCACACCTTATTGCCCTTTTAGAGGCCATGACTAAGAAGTCGTTTTATGTATTTTGTATGCATTTTATTTATAGCTATTAATTTACTCATGTTGTACTGTTTTTGGTGATGTCCTTTTTTTATACCCAATGTGGATTTCTGTTCTCATTGAAAAGTGCTTCTTGTTTGTAATAAAATATATCTTACAAATACAATCAAATCGAATATATTTCACAAGACATTCGTCTTGCGCTGTTGGTGGTAAGTACACTTGATTCAGAAGCCCTCATTTTCTCTGGTCATAGGAACAACATGAATTTGTGCATGAGGCATAAGTAACGTAATTTTCGCCATCAGGTGGAAAACGGTGTCCCCTCTCTCTGTTCAGTCTCACCAGAGGAAAGGAGAGAGCAGGGACCGTGAGAGGTGGACCTTCTGCTGCTCACTTCCTTCGCTGAGACTGACCATCAGATGCAGGTACCATCAGTTCAGTAAAATAAAAAAGCAAATTATTTAAATTTATGCTCAGCTGTGTCTCACAAGTGACACAACAACTGATCTATTTTGTTATCAAAGCTTGAGTTTTGAAATATAATCTGGTCAGAGTTTTGGTAAAAAGCGATGGGGCTGGAGAAATGTAACCACTCTCAAATTCTTCTAAGGACTGACCATCCATGATATAGAAAGTATAGTTTTAACCATGTTTCTGAACCACCCATCCCGGTATCGGGATAATTGTCATCAGGAACGCTGAATAGCATAGCGCCACAGTCAAATAAAATTACTAAAAAATATTCATATTCATGAAATCACAAGTGCAATATCGCAAAACACAGCTTAGCCTTTTGTTAATCCACCTGTCGTCTCAGATTTTGAAATAATGCTTTACAGCGAAAGCAATACAAGCATTTGTGTAAGTTTATCGATCGCTCGACAAAACATTAAGTACACTTAGCATCAGGTAACTTGGTCACGAAAATCAGAAAAGCAATCAAATTAATCGTTTACCTTTGATGATCTTCGGATGTTTTCACTCACGAGACTCCCAGTTAGACAACAAATGTTCCTTTTGTTCCATAAAGATTATTTTTATATCCAAATACCTCCGTTCGTTTGGCGCGTTATGCTCAAAAATCCACAGGAAAAAGCGGTCACGACAACGCAGACGAAAATTCCAGATAATATCCATAATGTCCACAGAAACATAACAAAACGTTTTTTATAATCAATCCTCAGGTTGTTTTTCAAATATATATTCGATAATATATCAACCGGGAGTGTTGGTTTTTCAAAAGGACCGGGAGAAACAATGGCCGCCTTTCTCTGTTGCGCAAAACTCACTCTGAGAGCCCCCACCTATCCACTTACGCAATGTGATCGTTCTCGCTCATTTTTCAAAATAAAAGCCTGAAACTATGTCTAAATGCTGTTGACACCTTAGGGAAGCCATAGAAAAATGAATCTGGTTGATATCCCTTTGAATGGGTGATAGGGATGCATAAGAACAGAGAGGTTTCAAAAAAAGAGGCACTTCCTGATTGGATTTTCCTCAGGTTTTTGCTTGCAATATCAGTTCTGTTAAACTCACAGACAATATTTTGACAGTTTTGAAAACTTTAGAGTGTTTTCTATCCTAATCTGACAATTATATGCATATTCTAGTTTCGGGGGCTGAGAAATAGGCAGTTTCAAATGGGTACGTTTTTTAGCCAAAAATGAAAATACTGCCCCCTATACTTAAGAAGTTATTAAATGTACAATGCAGCCGTTTTGATCTCAATATCAAATAATGTGTGGGTAACAATGAAGTATGAATACCTTATGTCAAAAATCACTTCTTACCAAAATGTCATTCTTCAATCAAGACTGTCTGGGAGTGGTCTGAGTGGGGAGGAGAAAACTGAAAATTAATTGTTATTGGCAGAGAGTTAGGGAACTCTTTCTTATTGGTGAATTAACAAATGTATCGCATGGTGATGTCACCATGGATAGGCCAATGCTCTTCCCACCTAAACAGGCTGATGTTTCAGGCGTCCTTTTCAAACAGCTCTTACACTAAAATTGCATTGTTACACCCTGATCTGTTTCACCTGTCTTTGTGATTGTCTCCACCCCCCTCCAGGTGTCGCCCATCTTCCCCATTATCCTCTGTGTATTTATACCTTCTCTGGTTGTCTGTTGTCTGTTTTGATCCGTCAAGCCTACCAGCGTTTTTCCCTCTGTTCCTGTCTCTCGATTATTACTGTTTTCTAGTTTTCCCGGTGATGACCTTTGCTGCCTGCCCTGACCCTGAGCCTACCTGCCGTCCTGTACCTTTGCCCCACCGATCTGGATTACTGACCTCTGCCTACCCTGATCCTGATCCTACCTGCCGTCCTGTACCTTTGCCAAACTGATCTGGATTACTGACCTCTGCCTACCCTGATCCCGAGCCTACCTGCCGTCCTGTACCTTTGCCCCACCGATCTGGATTACTGACCTCTGCCTACCCTGATCCTGAGCCTTCCTGCCGTCCTGTACCTTTGCCAAACTGATCTGGATTACTGACCTCTGCCTACCCTGATCCTGAGCCTTCCTGCCGTCCTGTACCTTTGCCAAACTGATCTGGATTACTGACCTCGGCCTACCCTGATCCTGAGCCTACCTGCCATCCTGTACCTTTGCCCCACCTTTCTGGATTATTGACCCTTGCCTGCCCTTAACCTGTCTTTTTCCTGCCCCTGTTGGATTAATAAACTGTTGTTACTTCGACATTGTCTGCATCTGGGTCTTACCTGAAATGTGATACATTGTCATAACTTTCACAATTTCACAGTATTATTCCAACCTCATAGTGTGGAAATGTATATAAAACACAGGAAATAAATAATGTTTGTTGACAGCACTGGGGCTTGAAATATGTAAACCAATTTCCAATGTTGAATTCACCCAATAACATCACGAAGGGTGCTGCAAAATGATATATGACACAGGCAGGGGAGTATCAGTAAAGACTGGTTTAGCCCTGAAACTGGGAACTATACCATGACTCATTGACAGATGGTTATCATATTTTCACAATCATAAAGTATTAATGCAAGGAGCTAAAGTGGAACACTAGTTTGTAAATCCCCAAGACCAAAGGCAGATGGTATAGGCCTAAGAAGTGGAGAGACAACTGGCAGAAGACTATATCAGACAGTTAATGAAAGAAAGACATACAGAACTTATGTTCCTCAGATGTAAAGATGGCCAGGCATTAGCAGCGCCAGACCCAGGGCAGATGTCAGTGCCAGCCAGGGGATGCAGACTCTCTCTCACACACACACACACACATTACCAGGAGTTCAGTGCTGCTACGGTGGCTGGCTGGCTGCCCATAGTGATGCCACCTGTACCTGAATGCTGCATGATTAAACCTTGAGAAACCCTTGGCTCAAACTCCGCAATGACTCACTTTCCTGTACGGAGTGAGTGGATATAAGTTCTCTTATCGTGGGAGGACTGGGGAGCGTTGGGCTGAGGGCTGGACTAAACATGGAGAAGGACTTGGATTCTTGGGGTAGAGGACAGCATAGATAAGGATGGATAGGGACGAATAGAGAAAAGCATGTACAAAGGGGTGCGAAGCAGAGGAGAAAACAGAAGGCAGTCAGTGACACTGTGCATTACCTTGACGTAGCTGTCCAGCTGGTGTTAGACGCATCGATACCCCGATGAAGATTGACAGGGGCGTCCTGTGGGGAAGGAGGCCCTAACCACCTGAGTGACCTCTTGGAAGCTGAAGACCCGGAAACCAAACTTCTCATAGAGCTGTAGGAGCTCCTCACTGGGCCTGGCGTCACCCTCACTCAGGATACAGCCCACCGCATAGCTACACATAATTTCATTCAAATTATGTTGAACCAATGTGGAATAGATGTTGAATTGACATCTTTGCCCAGTGGGACAGTCTGTTTGCATTTGATGTGATTGCAGTTAGTTTCTATTAGGCTGTTGCCTATTGGTGGTGTTTGCTTTCTGAATAATCAAATCAAATTTAAAATCAAATCAAATATTATTTTGTTTGTTACAGTGAAATGCTTACTTACAAGCCTTTAACCAACAATATAGTTTCTAGAAAAATAAAAGGAACAAACAATTAAAAGCAGCAGTAAAATAACAATAGCATGGCTATATACAGGGGGTACCAGTTAAGAGTCAATGTGCGGGGACACCGGTTAATCGAGTTAATTGAGGTAATATGTACATGTAGGTAGAGTTATTAAAGTTACTATGCATAGATAATAAACAGAGATAGCGGTAGCATAAAAGAGAGAGGCAATGCAAGTAGTCTGGGTAGCCATTTGATTAGAGGTTCAGGAGTTTTATGGCTTGAAGGTTGAAGCTGTTTAGAAGCTTCTTGGACCTAGACATGGCGCTTTAAAGCTTGGTCACAAATTGGTCTTCCAAATGGACAATGATCCCAAGCATACTTCCAAAGTTGTGGCAAAATGGCTGAAGGACAACAAAGTCAAGGTATTGGAGTGGCCATCAGAAAGCCCTGACCTCAATCCCATAGAAAAATTGTTGGCAGAACTGAAAAAGCGTGTGCGAGCAAGGAGGACTACAAACCTGACTCAGTTACACAAGCTCTGTCAAGAGGAATGGGCCAAAATTCACCCAACTTATTGTGGGAAGCTTGTGGAAGGCTAACCGAAACATTTTACCCATGTTAAACAATTTAAACGCAATACTACCAAATGCTAATTGAGTGTATGTAAACTTCTGACCCACTGGGAATGTGGTGAAAGAAATAAAATCTGAAATAAATCATTCTCTCTACTATTATTCTGACATTTCACATTCTTAAAATAAAGTGGTGATCCTAACTGACCCAAGACAGGGAATTTGTACTATGATTAAATGTCAGGAATTGTGAAAAACTGAGTTTAAAGGTATTTTGCTAAGGTGTATGTAAACTTCCGACTTCAACTGTACTTGTCTCGAAGCGAGCAAAGCAGTAATTTAGCTTGTCTGGTAGGCTCGTGTCACTGGGCAGCTCATGGCTGTGCTTCCCTTTGTTGTCTGTAATAGTTTGCAAACCCTGCCGGTGTAGTACGATTCGATCTTAGTTCTGTATTGGCGCTTTACTTGTTTGATGGTTCGTCAGAGGGCATAGCAGGACTTCTTATAAGCTTCTGGGTTAGAGTCCCGCTCCTTGAAAGCGGCAGCTTTCCCCTTTTGCCTGTAATCCATGGCTTCTGGTTGGGGTATGTGCGTGCAGTCACTGTGGGGATGACGTCATCGATGCACTTATTGATGAAGCCAGTGACTGATGTGGTGTACTCCTCAATGCCATCGGAAGAATCCCGGAACATATTCCACTATGTGCTAGCAAAACAGTCCTGTAGTTTAGCATCCACTTTTCTGACCACTGTTTTATTGACCGAGTCACTGGTGCTTCCTGCTTTAGTTTTGGCTTGTATAGAGTATAGAATTATGGTCACATTTCACAAGTGGAGGGCGAGGGAGAGTTTTGTAAGCGTCTCTGTGTGTGGATTAAAGGTGGTCTAGAGGTTTTTCCCTCTAGTTGCAGATTTAACATGTTGGTAGAAATGAGGTAAAACGGATTTATGTTTCCCTGCATTAAACTCCCCGGCCACGAGGAGCGCCACCTCTGGATGAGCGTTTTCCTGTTTGCTTATGTCTGTATACAGCTCATTGAGTGTGGTCTTAGTGCCAGCATCCATTTGTGGTGGTAAATAGACAGCTACGAAGAATATAGATGAGAACTCTTTTGGTAGATAGTGTGGTCTACAGCTTCTCATGAGATACTCTACCTCAGACGAGCAAAACCTCGAGACTTCGTTAGATATCGTGCACCAGCTGTTGTTTACAAATATACATAGACCGTGTCTTACCATGTTATTGATGTCGTCATTCAGCCACGACTCGGTGAAACATAAGATATTACAGTTTTTAATGTCCCGCTGGTAGGATATACGTGCTTGTAGTTCGTCCACTTTATTATCCAGCGTTGTACATTGGCCAAAAGTACCGATGGCAAAGGTAGATTAGCCACTCGTCGCCGAATCCTTACAAGGCACGCTGATCTCCTTCAGCAATATCTCTGTCTTTTTCTCCTGTGAATGACGGGGATGAGGGCCTCGTCTGGTGTCTGGAGTAAATCCCTCTCGTCCGACTCATTAAAGAAAAATTATTCGTCCAGTTCAAGGTGAATAATCACTGTTCTGATGTCCAGAAGCTCTTTTCGGTCATCAGAGATGGTAGCAGCAACATTGTGTACAAAATAAGTTACAAACAATGCGTAAAAACAAACAAAATAGCACGGTTGGTTAAGAGCCCATAAAACGTCAGCCATCCCCTCCGGCGCAATTATGTAGGGACAGAATGAATGCTAACATAATGAAACCGTAATCATGTTGTTTCATGATCTTAGAATTCCTTCACATCAGATTATTCTGAAAACAATCAGAAAATGTGTCAATATGTTTGTCCTCCTCAGCCTCAACCGTGGAACAATAAAAACAAATATTTCTCTCACTCTTCCGACTCTCTCCATCACCATGTTTCACCATCACCATGTTTCTGCAATTTAATTGAAATAACGAGGAAACAACATTGATTCAACCAGTGTGTGCCCAGTGGGCTTTAATACATGCAAAGCTCTACCGTCATTCTCTCTTCTCTCTGTCCCCCTCTCACAACACACCCCTGGAGCCTGCTGGAGCAATTAAGGACTGCAAAAACACTATCTTTGTGAACACTGCCTTTACTTACGTCCAGAAAAAAAAGAAAAAAAAGAAAAAAAATCGTCTGGCTTAATATTTTCACACGTACCAACAAACGGGTGTGATCATTCTACAGTGGTTCCTGCAGTGTACGCTCAAAACGGATTGATTAGAATGCTTATTTAGAACATCTAGTTTTGATTGACGCAACAGTCAGCACTTGAGCTAGCCATTTTGCACAAACACAGTCCTTACAAAGTTATGTCCTGAATATGACAAGTTCATTTTTGGATGCAATGTTCAGACATTCACAGAAGTAGCAACATCATACACAATCATCCAAACCGGAAAATTTAAGCTACATTAGTCCTAGCGCTAACTGAGGAAAGATTGCTAAAACACAAGCGGTCATATTTAGATAACTCTCGGCTGACAGAAACAACAATATGAATTAGCTAATAGCAATTGCTATTTAGAATTCATCACATCACGGGTAAGCTCAACATTGATCGAAATAATTGCATAAAACACTTTCTAGAAATCTAAAGTAATCCAATGATGGGTAGTTTGTGCGTGCCGCCATGTTTGTTTTTCGCGTCTACCAAAGATAGTAAGAGGAGACAAGATGAGTTTTGTCTTTTTGCAGTATGCATGTTGAAGGGGGTGTGTCGTCTACAAACATTCACTTCCTTCATTCACTTCAGGAAGTTTACTCGAAAGATGAGCGAACCATTCCTTTACCACATTACAACATCTTTGATCTGACAGACATTTACGTGACACCCAGAATGCATTGTATGATGTCAACAAACATGGTGCCACACATAGCTGGCAAATTGTAATGCTCGTCCTCCTCCTCGTCTGAAGAGGAGCATGGATCGGACCAAAACGCAGCGTGGGTTGAATTCATAATGATATTTATTTGTGAAAGACGAACAAACACTTGATAAACTACAAAACAATAAACGACGTTAACAGACCTGAACTTGAGAACATATAACAAGAACGCACGAACAGGAAAGAACGCACGAAACAGGAAGGACAACATGTACGAACGAATGAAACAGTCCCGTGTGACACAAACACTGACACAGGAGCAATCACCCACCAACAAACAGTGTGAACAGCCTACCTAAATATGGTTCTCAATCAGAGGAAACGTAAAACACCTGCCCCTGATTGAGAACCATATCAGGCTAGTTAACAACCCTAAACATAGAAACAAATAACATAGACTGCCCACCCCAACTCACGCCCTGACCATACTAAACAAAGACAAAACAAAGGAAATAAGGTCAGGAACGTGACACAAATAGCTTAGCATTAGCTCATTATAATCAGTGCAACCTTCAAAAAAGTATTTTACACACATCATATATGTCCATTACAATCTATGAAATAATTGGAATACATTATTTGTCACCAGTACAACATGTGACTAGAACAGTAAATACATTATGCTCCATACATAAGTCATGCTACAGTAGAAACAACAACACGATATACAGAAAATAAGGCACTAACTTTGATAGGAACGCACACATGTCCAAAGTTATTATTTGTAAGGAAAATAACAATGGAGGCAATGCAAGCACCAGACAGAAAATGTGACAGTTTGTGCAAGACTGCACAAATGTCTGCATACCTGATGTGCGGATAAAACGGGGAAGGGCTCTCCTCGAAGGGGGAAGTTTGTCCGGCTCAGTAAAGCCTCAAACAAAACACTGAAATGGGCTACTTCTATGTGAAATTATGAGGAGGCAGAACACACCTCAATTCAAACTGTTGTTAGAAAATTAAACTTGTTAGAAAATAATTTGAATTGACAAGTTGAAACATAGCCTATAATTAGCTAGCAGCGTGTGTTAACTGTCATGTTGCATAACAATCACACTGAGTGCATTCTGACATCACGTGCATAAAACAACTCACACTGGGCGACCATTAGAGATATTTGGAACTCACGTATGAAAAGGTTAAAAAAAAACGTGTGAACTGCTACTAAGAAACAAAAACAATATATATAATAATACACTAAAGTTGAGCAAGGCTCTCGTTAAGCTCTAAGACACTAATTGCTATGTTTGGCTGCTCAGTTGCTCCTGCTGGTTCTCTCTCCAATCTGGGGACCAAATCGAATCATCCATTAAAGGGTATAAGAGGAACCACTTAATACAAATGAAGAGTCATGGGACATTCAAGATGGCCGCCAGATTGTGGGTAGAAACACATTTCCATATCCTATGTCCCAGGTGGACAGAGAGGATAGGGGTTATATCCAGAAAGAGTGATTCTCCACACAGAACCTTATTAATATATTTATATATTTCTTAATTACATTATTTTAGATTTGTGTGTATTGTTAGATACTACTGCACTGTTTGAGCTAGGAACACAAGCATTTCGCTACACTTGTAATATATATATATATATTTTAACTAGGCAAGTCAGTTAAGAATAAACTCTTATTTACAATGACAGCCCACCGGGGAACAGTGGGTTAACTGCCTTGTTCAGGGGTAGAACGACAGATATTTACCTTGTTAGCTCAGGGATTTGATCCAGCAACATTTCGGTTACTAGCCCAACACTCTAACCACTAGGCTACCTGCCGCTGATTAACTATGTGTATGTGACCAATACAATTTGATTTGATTAGATTTTGTTTTTGCTCTGTTTGACAACAGAGGGCTGATGCAGTAAAGAGGCCAGGTTAGTCCAGTGTGGTGCTTACTAATTAAGACACACGTAAGGAGGAGGACTGTCTTTCTCTCTCTGTCTTGCTCTCACTTCTCTCCCTCTTCGTACGTATCCTATCGACACTCTACTTTGCAGCTAGAAAGAGCAAAGGCCTCTGGGAATCCCCTGTTTCCTTGCGATCCCCATTGTTCAAGGCCTACCAACAGACCACTACGTGAAGCAGGAAGAAGGTTGACGGTTGCAATACACAGTCATTTTTCGTAGCTGAAATCCACTACACAAATACACACAAACACCCAAGCCCACACACATGCGGACACACAGACAAAGATACAGGTTTGTTTTACTATCCTTGTGTGGACCAAACAATTGATTCCCATTCAAAATCCTATTTCCCTAGTTGTAACCCTAACCCTTAAGACCAAAATAGCCTTTTCATGGGCGATTTTAGCATGTAAATGTTTTTTTTTTTTTTTGATGCATGCCAGCAATGCCACAACACAACACTAAACAAAACATTCAGCGTGTGTGGTGGAAATCAGAAGCAAAAACAATAGTATGCCATAATGCAAAAGCCAAATTATCCTAAACATTTTCACATTTCAATAATGGAAAATAAATATTCACACATTTATGAATAACAATAATTTCTATAACCAGATGATAATAACATGAATTCAGAAAATCACTCATTTCAGCACTAATATAAGTTAAATCATTTCAAATATAACAATCAGAATTCATCTGAGTAATTTCATAACTCAGACTGGCAATATCAAGTACTAATTAACAGTCATTAATGAAAGCGCTACTAAAATAGAGCACAGACTCTATGCATCATAGAATACTACAAACAAATTTACCTCCAAAAATGACAAAGGGAAATGTGGTCCGGGGGCTGCATTTAAGATTATAAACAAACGTGAGTCAACTTAAACAATCACCCGCATCAAGGAAAACAGTCAAACCAAAATACATGTCTAATTCCTCACATTATGTCTTGGACGCACACAGAGGAATCTAAAGGATTAGGTTGCTGGAGAAAATGGCAGAGATCAAACAACAGTGAAGGTAGAGTATAATGCCAGCCTTTCCTGGCAGACTTTTTAACTCCCAGAGGCACTAGCAGTTCTTAAAGTGTCAGTACACCATTTTGGCCTTTACAGCACAGACTCCGCTGAGCCTTTTGTACAGCCACCTCGGAATTGGGTACAATTCTTTAACCCATGAAGCCTCAGCTCATATACTGTCCCCTTTGTTCTCCATCTCTAGTAGAGGAACCAGTTGAGCAACAGGACTTATGTAGGTGCAGTCCTGAACCTTGACTTCCAATGTCTTGACTCGCTTACCCAACAGGCAACAAGGCACAAGGTGATTGAGGGTCAACCACCATGACTACTTGTCCAACATTCATGTTTTCCACTTCACCCTGCCGTTTCCCACATTGTTGCAGGCCCAGCAGGTAGTCCCTGATAAAACTGGCCCATAAATGATCAGCCAGGATCTGGCTATGGTGCCAACTGCATCGGCAGATAAGGTTATTGTTGGCGAACATGGCCTGGGGGAAAGAAGAGTCTTGCCGCTCCATCAGGAGAATGTTAGGGGCGATAGGATCCGGGTCTGCGGCATCTGCAGAGATGGAGCCCAGGATCTTGGAGTTCAGCATCCCGTCCACTTCAATTAATACAGTGCGAAATACGCTTCAGATACTGTTCGGCTCCCCAGGACCACCCAGAGAGTGGTTTTGATGGACTTGCTGCATAAATGAAGAGCATTAGGGGTGTTAAACTTGAAAACTGTTGGTCAGCCAGCAGTTACTTTGTGAATCCAGCCAACATGCCCAATTTCAAAAAGGATTTACGGCAAAAGCACACCAAACTATTATGTTAGGTCAGTACATAGCCACAGAAAAACACAGCCATTTTTCCAGCTAAAGAGAGGAGTAACAAGAAGCAGAAATAGAGATAAAATGAATCACTAACCTTTGATGATCTTCATCAGATGACACTCATAGGACTTCATGTTACACAATGCATGTATGTTTTGTTCGGGAAAATTCATATTTATATCCAAAAATCTGAGTTTAGATTAGAATAAATTACTATAAAAATCAAACTTTCATTAACCTGTCTGGCACCGGGGTTCCGCTAGCGGAACTCCTCCCACATTCCACTGAAAAGGCAGAGCGCGAAATTCAAAATATATTTTTGAGAAATATTTAACTTTCACACATTAACAAGTCCAATACAGCAAATGAAAGGTACACATCTTGTGAATCCAGCCAACATGTCCGATTTTTAAAATGTTTTACAGCGAAAACAGCACGTATATTTATGTTAGCTCACCACCAAATACAAAAAAGCACTAACATTTTTCACAGCACAGGTAGCATGCACAAAGCCAACCTAACTAACCAAGAACCAACCAAACTAACCAACAAACAACTTCATCAGATGACAGTCTTATAACATGTTATTCAATAAATCTATGTTTTGTTCGAAAAATGTGCATATTTCAGGTATAAATCATAGTTTACATTGCAGCTACAATCAGAAATTGCACCGAAAGCAGCCAGAATAATTACAGACACCAACGTCAAATACCTAAATACTCATCATAAAACATTTCTGAAAAATACATAGTGTACAGCAAATGAAAGACAAGCATCTTGTGAATCCAGCCAATATTTCCGATTTCTTAAGTGTTTTACAGCGAAAACACAATATAGCGTTATATTAGCTTACCACAATAGCCAGAAAACACAAGCCATTTACCCGCAGCAAAAGTTAGCGATCGTAACAAACCAGCAAAAGATATATAATTTTTGACTAACCTTGATAAGCTTCATCAGATGACAGTCCTATAACATCAGGTTATACAATACACTTCTTTTTTGTTCGAAAATGTGCATATTTAGAGCTGAAATACGTGGTTATACATTGTGCTAACGTAGCATCTTTTTCCTAGAATGTCCGGATATTTTTATGACACTCACATATTCTGACCAAATAACTATTCATATACTTTACTAAAAAATACATGTTGTATAGGAAATGATAGATACATTAGTTCTTAATGAAATCGCCGTGTTAGAATTCTAAAAATAACTTCATTACCACATCCAGCTTACGTTATAACGAGAGAGAGCCCAAATCTGGGCGCAAAATAATTGTCAACATATTCTGACAGATATATGAAATATCATCATAAAATGGGTCCTACTTTTGATGATCTTCCATCAGAATGTTGTACAAGGGTGTCCTTTGTCCAGAACAATCGTTGTTTGGTTTTAGAACGGCCTTCTTCCCTCTCGAATTAGCAAGCTAACTAGCCAAGTGGCGCGTAGCTCTCCATCTTCCATCTTTATACCCAGAGAACGCAAGACGCCTAAACTCCCGAAAATATTTCAATAATCTGATGAAACTATATTGAAAAAACATACTTTACGATGATATGATCACATTTATCAAATAAAATCAAAGCCGGAGATATAACACGTCTATAACGATTGCTTTTCAGAAGCCATTACCGGTGACCTCTATGCGCTTCCTGGACAGAGGAATTCTGGGGTCATGTCATTCCAAGAGCTCTCTTTTCACCATAGAAACACCTAGAAACCCCATTTCACCTCTCACAGCCTATGGGACATCTAGTGGAAGGCGTATGAAGTGCATGTATACTCATACATATCAAGCACATTTATAGGCAGATCCTAGAACAGAGCATCAATTTCAGATTTTTCACTTTCTGACAGGAAGTTTGCTGCAAAAGGAGTTCTGTTTTACTCACAGATATAATTCAAACGATTTTAGAAACTAGAGAGTGTTTTCTATCCAATAGTAATAATAATATGCATATTGTACGAGCAAGAATTGAGTACGAGGCCGTTTAAATTGGGCACGATTTTCCCCCAAAGTGAAAACAGCGCCCTCTGTCCTCAACAGGTTTTAAATCACACAAGAAAGATACCAAATTAAAGCTACACTGGTTGTGAATCCAGCCAACATGTCAAAATTCAAATAGGCTTTTCGGCGAAAGCAAACGATGCTATTATCTGAGTTAGCACCATAGTAAACAAAGAGAGATAAGCATATTTCAACCCTGCAGGCGCAACACAAAACGCAGAAATAAAAATATAATTCATGCCTTACCTTTGACGAGCTTCTGTTGTTGGCACTCCAATATGTCCCATAAACATCACAAATGGTCCTTTTGTTCGATTAATTCCGTTGATATATATCCAAAATGTCCATTTATTCGGCGCGTTTAATCCAGAAATACACCGGTTCCAACTCGTGAAACGTGACTACAAAATATCTCAAAAGTTACCTGTAAACTTTGCCAAAACATTTCAAACTACTTTTGTAATACAACTTTAGGTATTTTTTAACGTAAATAATCGATAAAATTGAAGACGGGATGATCTGTGTTCAATACAGGATTAAAACATTCTGTAGCTAGCTTTCTGGTCATGCGCCTCTAACAAACAGTACACAACAAGTGACCCTGATTCAAAATGACCGTACTTCTTCATTACACAAAGGAAAAACCCTCAACCAATTTCTAAAGACTGTTGACATCCAGTGGAAGCGGTAGGAACTGCAAGAAGGTCAATTAGAAATCTGTATTCCCAATGAAAATCCATTGAAAAGAGAGTGATCTCAAAAAAATGAATGGTTTGTCCTCAGGGTTTCGCCTGCTAAATAAGTTCTGTTATACTCACAGACATGATTAAAACTGTTTTAGGCACTGCCGTGCCCAAAGTAAACTGCCTGTTACTCAAGCCCAGAAGTTAGGGTATGCATATAATTGGTAGCATTGGATGGAAAACACTCTGAAGTTTCTAAAACTGTTAAAATAATGTCTGTGAGTATAACAGAACTGATATGGCATGCAAAAACCCGAGGAGAATCCAACCGGAATTTAGTTTTTTTAGGTCACAGGCCATTTCAATGCTTGTCTATGGGATATTCAAAGGAATTCCTCCCAGATTGCAGTTCCTATGGCTTCCACTAGATGTCAACAGTCTTTAGAAAGGGTTTCAGGCTTGATTTTTGAAAAATGAGCAAGTAGTTGTAGTTTTTCAAGGTGTCTCTCATTAGGACTTTAGTCTTGTGACGCGCGTGAATGAGGGCGCGCACTTCGTTATTTATCTCCGGTATTGAACATACTACATTATTCATTCACTCATTATTAAGTATGTAGTATACAGTATGTTAGTATGGGTATTCGAACACAGCTATGGTCTTCATGTGTTTAAAGCCATTCCATGAGCTCCGTTCAAGACATTATTATGAGCCGTCCTCCCCTCAGCAGCCTCCACTGGCTCCTAGCAATGGCTGAGGCCTTCTCCACTCCGGAAGGGATTGTGCCTGTTCCTGGCGGTGTAGGTGCTCCCCTGTACCGGGTTGAGGGTGAAAAGGTGAAGAAGATGACAATTGGGAGGACCGTGGTGTATTCCTCTGATGGGAATCTGGCACAGAATGAGAGGGTTCTGTCACTAATTGGACTGGCAGGTATAGCACGTGCTTCATTCACCTGAAAGCCAAGAAACTGTGTGTCAGGATGTGAGTTTAGCACCTGCTGTGGGGTAGACGCAGGTGTGATAGAGGGAATAGGAGTAGCGGCCATATCACTGTCTTGCCCATTCTATCTTTTGTTCAGGTAAAGCTGCATGTGACTGTTCATCCATCTGCTTACAGATATCATGAGCTTCCTTTTCATCCTCAATCTGATGCTGTATCTCTTCCAAATCCATCCATTTTATCTTCTCCTTTAAAGCTGCTGTCTGAGAGTCACCGAGGGCCACTGAATGCTGCCGGCTGGCAACGCTCTCAGAGGTGCCACTACAATATGTGGAATCAGATGTGGAGCTCCCACTCTTGAAGTGTCTGGATTTGGACTTGGAGCCCTGACCTGAGTGTCTAGATCCTGAGTGTTTTGTGGAACTGGACCTAAAGGAGAGCGGCCTTGAGCTTGGGACTACTCCTTGTGGTGTGGTATTGGCCTGTGTTACCAGTGGCTACGCTTCAATGGAATTGGTTAAAGGACTAATTGACTGGGGTTGGACAAGGGCAAGGGAACTCGCCTTCCATTGACCCTGTGCGGGCTCCCACATAACCTGTCCTGAGATGTGAGCCGCTGTCACATCCACTTGTCCTTGTGTGTCCTCCTCAAACGTTCCCGAGAGGTGGGTTAGAGATCAGCAGTCAGCGCATATACTGCCTCATATCCATAGCCTGGGATGTCTAGGCCTCTGCCAGCTCTTGGCAATGTTGCAAAAAAATTATTTGGTAAGGGGGAGGAAGGCGTTTCCCACGTTGGAGCCTTGATAGTCCTCCTGGAATGGACATGGACATATCCTTGGGTCTAGCCCCCAGGGAATGGGTAGATTTGTCCTCGAGTTGGTATTGTGGCTATGTTTCCATTCCACCATCTGCTATATTATCTTCCTCCTTCTGGTTCGAAGGACCATTGAAAATGAGTGTGGGCACTCGGGTGACTGGTTAGGCCAGGAGGACTCGGTGAGCAGGTGAACCACGGTTAGATGGTCTGGTGGAAGGGAATGAAAGGACACTGAGAATTGGATATTCCTTTGTCTCACTCTTCAGCATGTGTACTTGAAATCAGAAGCTAAAACAATAATCAATAATATGCTATATGTCGTAAAGGAAATCATAATAAAAGTATTCACATTCCAATAACGGCAAATAAATATTCACACATTTTTGAATAATAAACAGTTACATAACCAGATAATAATAACAGGAATTCATATTCAGTAATTTCAATACTGATATAAGTTCAAGAATTTTAAACATAACAATCAGAATTAATCTGTCATTTCATACCTCTTTTCATACCGACAATATCAAGTATTTCTTAAGGCCAGGCACCACACCCTCATTCGGTAATTTATCTCCCTTAACCTTGTCACAATCAACTTTTACCAGTTGAATGTACACACAAATATAACACTTTTTTGTATTACAATTTTTCTGAAATATTTTATTAAAATATACAAATGAGTAGATATCTCATTAAATATGCACATATTTGTATATCACTGTATACCAATACATTTTTTGGGACACTGGATGAAGTCAGCCTAAATATTTTGGTTTCATTTTCTTAAGACACTCCAGGACCGATCAGATTGTGGATGAATACTTTTTTCATCTTTCTATCTGTAAAATACTCTTTTTGGCATGTTATCTAAAATAAATATTTTACCACATATCAACATTTCCCTCTGGGAAAGTCTGGGGAATATTTCTAAGGATAACCACACAACGTTTGGTGAATGCAGATGCTTTTGAAGCTGAGAAAAATTTGTTGGTAGCCCTTTCCTGCAGTCAAATGACCAAATCGCCCTCTAGTGGCCTCGTGGTTGGAATGCTATTAATATTCTTCATAACGGTTTTGTTATATTTCAGTCTTCTGTGATGTACAGTGCCTTCTGAAAGTATTTGGACCCCTTGACTTATTCCACATTATGTTACATTACAGACTTATTCTAAACTGGATTAAATAAATACAAATCCTCAGCAATCTACACACAATAACCCATAATGACAAAGTGAAAACAGGTTTTTAGAAATTGTGGTAAATTCATTACAAATAAAAAAACTGAAATACCTTATTTACATAAGTATTCAGACCCTTTTCTATGAGACTCGAAATTGAGCTCAGGCGCATCATGTTTCCAATGATCATCCTTGAGATGTTTCTACAACTTGATTGGGGTAGACCTGTGGTAAATTCAATTGATTGAATAGGATTTGGAAAGGCACACACCTGTCTATATAAGGTCCCACAGTTGACAGTGCATGTCAGAGCAAAATACAAGCCATGAGGTCGAAGGAATTGTCCGTAAAGGACTGAGACAGGATTGTGTCGAGGCACAGATCTGGGGAAGGGTACCAAAACATTTCTGCCACATTGAAGGTCACCAAGACCACCGTGGCCTCCATCATTCATAAATGGAAGACGTTTGGAACCACCAAACTCTTCATAGAGCTGGCCGCCCGGCCAAACTGAGCAATTGGGGAGAAGGGCCTTGGTCAGGGAGGTGACCAAGAACCTGATGGTCACTCTGACAGAGCTCCAGAGTTCCTCTGTGGAGATGGGAGAACCTTCCAGAAAGACAACCATCTCTGCAGCACCCCACCAATCAGGCCTTTATGGTAGAGTGGCCCGACGGAAGCCACGCCTCAGTAAAAGGCACATGATAGCCCGCTTGGAGTTTTCCAAAAGGCACGTAAAGACTCTCAGACCATGAGAAACAAGATTCTCTGGTTTGATGAAACCAAGATTGATCTCTGGCCTGAATGCCAATCGTCACATCTGAAGGAAACCTTGCACCATCCCTACGGTGAAGCATGTTGGTGGCAGCATCATGCAGTGGGGATGTTTTTCAGCGGCAAAGTAGAGAGAGATCCTTGATGAAAACCTGCTCCAGAGTGTTCAGGACTTCAGACTTGGATGAAGGTTCACCTTCCAACAGGACAACGACCCCAAGCACACAGCCAACACAATGCATGAGTGGGTTTGGGACAAGTCTCTGAATGTCCTTGAGTGGCCCAGCCAGAGCCCGGACTTTAACCTGATCTAACATTTCTGGAGATATCTGAAAATAGCTGTACAGCGACGCACCCCATCCAACCTGACAGAGTTTGAAAGGATATAGATACTATATAAATTGTAAGGTAATGAAGCGCAAGACATTTCCTGGACATTATAAAACTGAGTACAAGAAGCCCTCTTTGGATTCTGGGTAGAGAGCGCACTCTAGTATTCTCAAAATAGTGTAGGACTGAGGAAATATCCTATAAAGATTGTAAAATCAAACTGTAGTGTGGCCTGGACATTTAATGGGATTTTTGTAGCAATTTAGTTTTTGGTTGCAAAAGGAGGCCCCTGTGGAGTGGATCTTTTAGCCGTCACAAGGTTCACAGCGGGGCATGCCGGACAAAGAGACGCAACTACAAACCCAGGCCACTCTGCCCTCTGGGAGATCGATGGACTTCAAAAACAACTTTGAACGCGGTCCCATTTCTTAATAATTTCACATCTACTTAAGATGCACCTCACGCTCTCTCCTCTTCTCCCCCTCTTTTCTCTCCTCTCCTCTTTCCCTCTCTTCTCTCCCTCTCCTCTACCGTCTTCCCCTCTCTCCTCCCTCTCCTCTTCCTCTGTTCTGTTTTCTTCTCTCCCACTCTTTTCTCTCCTCTCCCCTTCTCTTCCCCTCTCATCTCCTCTCTTTTTCTTCTTCAGCCCACCCCTAATGGTGAGCTAGCCTTTTCATCTTCAGTCCATGCTCAGATATCAAGTCTGGTGCTAAAATACTAATAAATTGGTCTCACGGAGCCAATAGGGATTGTGTTCTGTGAGGGCTGTTT
This sequence comes from Salvelinus namaycush, assembly GCF_016432855.1. Taxonomy (NCBI): domain Eukaryota; kingdom Metazoa; phylum Chordata; class Actinopteri; order Salmoniformes; family Salmonidae; genus Salvelinus; species Salvelinus namaycush. The sequence continues at coordinate 40,214,620 of NC_052308.1, forward strand.
TTGAATTGTGGCATCAGGATGCATGGGGACATTCTGAGACTGACGAGTGGGAGTGGGGTGATCGAGGAGTGGGAGTAGGGTGGGTAGTGGAGTAGGGTGGTTGGTGGGTGGGGCTGTGGCTGGGGCAGTCTCATCCTACAGTAAGAAAAACAAGCATATTGAATCCCACCAAGAAGGTCCCTTCTCTAGAGGTTTTGGCACAATGAGAAACAATCAATCATACCCACAACCACAATCATACCCACATCCTGTAGTGTACTGACAACCTGTTGTTAATGGGTGACTTTGAGGACCATAATATGCACATCACTCACAAATGAAGAGATATATTCGTCATCTCTTGTGCTGGCACAATTACTGTACAATCGTCTTAACCGACAATTATGGATGAAGACCGTCATGAAATTAAAATAACCATAACCGCTTTTTAAAAAGCTGTTCATTTTGTAGAACGAACAGCTGACTGAATACTGGAAAGCCGGGCATTCGTGCAGTTGAGTCCGTTGTCGCGGTAACATGGACTCTTTACAAAGTGATGAAACGTTGTTGCTCCTTGCTGAAAAAAGCAAGGTATTATAGCGAACAAGTCTTTGGTTGCCAAGGCAACGCCCCCCTCCCTGTAGTTAGAAGCGGAGGAGAGGAGACAATGTGCATCTTTCAAACGATTATAACGATGACCACGATCATTTGTCTGACCAATAACCGTCATCCAAAATTCCATGACCATAACAGCCCTAGTCATCTCCCTCAGAGTGCACCCCACTTGAAAATCCCCTGGGTGGAGGAATAGTGGTGGGCAGACTGGGACAAAGAGGGAAATCCCCAGCCTTTGTCCTATGTTGAGATGCTCAGGTTGTGGAGGAGAGGAGAGAGGGATGAGAGGGTCTTTACACCTGTTGGTGTCAGCTGTTTGAAGGGAGGGAGGGAACAGAACAGTTGCTGCACATCCTGTATCTATAGCAACCATCTCAGGAGCACCCTTTTTCTCTTAAGTATTTTGTTTCCACATAGGAAGTGATTAAAAAGAGAATCTAAGTATAAACGATGGAGGAAAGAAGATGCTTCACTGAACTGAAAACCAACCTTTAGTTTATCCTCTCTTCTGAAAGTTATGCTTTTGGAAGAGTTCTTCTGTCTGCCCCCCTACCCTTCCTCCAGGGGGCCCAAAGAATTCTCTGGGGGCCTCTGAAATCCTAGGGTTTTAACACTAACAACCTGAGATCATTATGTAAATTAGGCCTAGTTAAACCTACACCAGGACCTGGCTGTAACTGTGTACAGGGGATAGCCTTTAGGGCCCTTTGGTAAATGCAGGCTTTGGAAAAAGCCGATGGTTGTCGGTGTCACAAAGGCAAGTTACCGTTTTTCATCATGAATCTTGTTCTGGAGGCAGCTCTGCAAAATATATAGTACAATCTAGTCAATTTTTACTTTGTGCCTGGCCTATCTAAGGGGAAATCGCTCAGTTCTGCCTCCAGGACTCATGACAATAAACTTCAACCTGCGTCACAAAGGGGGTTTGGAAGCAGGGCTGAGAAGAGTCATTCAACTCTGGCAGCTAACATTCCATCAGGTTGCTGTGGGTAAGAATCAGGCACAGATAGTGAGAAGGGTACAGCTATTGTTGTTGTCCAGCTCTTGGTATAAGCCAATGAGATGGAGGAGAGGCATGACACCAAATAGCAGTCCTAGAACAAAGGTGAACAAATGAATGATGTAATCTGAAAGTAGTTGGAATGGACAGAAGAACAGTAAGCTGAGCAGTAAGGGGCTGCCATTGCCACTCTGCTGTGGACTCTAGAGCAGAGGAACTTTACCAATCTCCCTCCGTACCAGTCAATTGAAAACAGAGGCAGCACATCTGTCTCAAGTGGCCTTTCCCTATTCCACTCCTCACCTCTTTCAGGTGGAGCCAAGATAACCCGAAAAAAAATAACAACACCAAGCCACCAAGTCCCCTCTTTATGGGGATTGAAATCAACTTCACTGCATGTCCTGGGAGACACCCGAGAGGGTAGGTGCTAGGTAGGAGGATTGGGTGTCAGGAAACAGGACTGATCAAACAGGGAGTTTGAGGACCCTGTGCTGCTAACAGAGAGATAACAATAATTTGGGCGGAGAGAGAGAGGGAGAGGGAGAGTGAGAGAGAGAAAAAGAGAGGGTGGGGGGAAGAGACACGGAGAGAGAGAGAGAGAGAGAGAGAGAGAGAGAGAGAGAGAGAGAGAGAGAGAGAGAGAGAGAGGTTAACAGAGGTTCACAGGCTTCATACAGGGACCAGCAGGAGGCTGGAGAAGGAGACACAGAGACACCCAGCAGGTTAGTGGATGGTGTTGACACTGCAGCAGGGTGGGAAGAGGAGGAATGGAGAGGGGGCAGCGGGGTGGACCGAGGAGTAACAAGCAGGACTACAATGGGCTTCCCTCATCACATGACCAGAGAGTGGAAACCATGTTTACATGTGATACAATACATCGCTCAAAACCATAGGGGACAGAAGCTGTGTTAACATAGACATTGATACCTCCTGACAAAAACACACATTACCACAACACCCCTTTGCAGATGTTCTCTGGTATTCTGGAGCTTCGTGTGAGACTGACATATCATCACACTTAATGGCTGACCCCATATGAGGCATTTAAAAGGGTAAACAAGCTCAAATTATGGTCATCTATATGTGCAAAGGTAAAATCACTTCAAATGACCAACACTATCAACTTCTGAGTCTGAGTACAACGTGCACATTAACACAATAGGCTGACATTTGGTTCAAGGTAGTAGAGCTATAGTCCATGTTTCTGGCTTTGCTCTGCATGCTTGGGTATGGAATGGATACCCAGGGAAATTGACCATTTGCATCTTTTGTAACTCAAGATTAGCTGATTATATGCAAACAAGAGGAAACAATATCAGATGTGGTAATTCCTCCTGGAAGTTATGTTCATGCTAACATATTCCACACACTCATTTCCAAAGAGGTCTGTGTTCTTTCTGATGGACCAGAGCCATACTAGCTTTATGGCACTGTGATGTAGGCCTTAGCTTACATACCATTATCGCCATCTTGTGGATAATGAAGTAAATTACAAATCCAATCTGGAAATACACCCTGGTAGCAAAGCTTCGTACTTATAACTAACCCAAGATAGGTCATCTGCGTTGTTTACAATGGGAGCAAATTAACACAGTGGGCAGAACCAGCAATGAGGTGAGCATGTACAGTGAGCTCCAAAAGTACTGGGACAGTGACAAATGTGTTGTTTTTCTGGCTCTGTACTCCAGCACTTTGGATTTCAAATGATAGATTGACTATGAGGTCAACGTGCAGACTGTCAGCTTAAAGAGGGTATTTTCTTCCATGTAGGGTGAACCGTTTAGAAGTTACAGCACTTTTAGCACTTAGGTCCCTGCTCATCTGCGTGAACATGCCTTATGCATGCTACAAGGAGATATGAGGACTGCAGATGTGGCCAGGGCAATAAATTGCAATGTCCGTACTGTGAGACGCCGAAGATAGCACTAAAGGGAGACAGGACGGACAACTGATCGTCCTCGGAGTGGCAGACCATGTGTACCAACACCTGCACAGGATCGGTACATCCGAACATCACACCTGCGGATCAGGTACAGGATAGCAACAACAACTGCCCAAGTTACACCAGGAATGCACAATCCCGCCATCAGTTCTCAGACTGTCCTCAATAGGCTGAAAGAGGCTGGACTGAGAGCTTGTAGGCTTGTTGTAAGGCAGGTCCTCACCAGACATCACCGGCAACAACGTCGCCTATGGGCACAAACCCACCATCGCTGGACCAGACAGGACTGGCAAAAAGTGCTCTTCTCTGACGAGTCGCGGTTTTGTCTCACCAGGGTTGATGGTCGGATTCGCGTTTATCGTTGAAGGAATGAACGTTACACCGAGGCCTGTACTCTGGAGCGGAATCGATTTGGAGTTGGAGGGTCCGTCATGGTCTGGGGCGGTGTGTCACAGCATCATCGGACTGAGCTTGTTGTCATTGCAGACAATCTCAATACTGTGTTACAGGGAAGACATCCTCCTCCCTCATGTGGTACCCTGCCTGCAGGCTCATCCTGACATGACCCTCCAGCATGACAATGCCACCAGCCATTCTGCTCGTTCTGTGCGTTATTTCCTGCAAGACCGGAATGTCAGTGTTCTGCCATGGCCAGCGAAGAGCCCGGATCTCAATCCCATTGAGCACGTCTGGGACCTGTTGGATCGGAGGGTGAGGGCTTGGTCCGTTCCTCCCCGTTCCACCTATCTGGGGTCTTGCAGGTGCCTTGGTGGAAGATAGGGGTAACATCTCACAGCAAGAGCTGGCAAATCTGGTGCAGTCCATGAGAAGGATATGCACTGCAGTACTTAATGCAGCTGGTGGCCACACCAGATACTGACTGTTACTTTTGATTTGGACTCCCCCTTTGTTCAGGATTCATTAGTCACATGTCTGTAGAACTTGTTCAGTTTATGTCTCAGTTGTTGAATCCTGTTATGTTCATACAAATATTTACACATGTTAAGTTTGCTTAAAATAAACGCAGTTGACAGTGAAAGGAAGTTAATTTTTTTTCTGAGTTTATATGGAGATGTATGTGCAACAGTAGTTGAACTAAAGGCAAACACGCACATACCTTAGGCAAAAACAGGCAAAAATGCATTAAAACAAACAAAAATACATTTAACAGAGCTATAAATAACGCCTTAATCCTTTGATGATTTTGAGTACATGGGGGTAGAAATGGGTGAAGGTTTCATGGAGGGATATGATGCAGGAAATATTACTATGATGTTGGATTTATCAATTAATAGGGGACAAACACAGTTCATAAGCTAAATACAAATAAAACTCCTGGAAAGTGGGGTCTTGTCACGCCCTGACCGTAGAGAGCTTTTTATGTCTCTATTTTGGTTTGGTCAGGGTGTGATTTGGGTGGGCATTCTATGTTCATTTTCTATATTTTGTATTTCTTTGGCCAGGTGTGGATCTCAATCAGAGGCAGCTGTCTATCGTTGTCTCTGATTGAGAACCATACTTAGGCAGCTTTTTCCCACATGGTTGTTGTGGGTAGTTGTTTTCTGTTTTTTTGTCTGCACCAGACAGAACTGTTTCGTGTTGTTCTAAACAGGGACTTGAACCCTGGACCCTCAGATTAAATGTCTGATGCTCTACTGACTGAGCTATCCAGGATCTGTTTTTGCGTAATTCAATACACCTAACCTGCCGGGCAGAGGCACGTGCTGACGAGGGGGAATTGTCAGATGGTACATTTCCCCAGAGAAACATGCCTCCATTCCAAATAATCCAATCAACAAAATCTGAACTAGGGATCCCCTCCAAAAATGAATTTTCTCAAAGACCTCGTTGCTCAACGGTAGCGCGTCTGACTCCAGATCAGAAGGTTGCGTGTTCAAATCACGTCGTGGTCAGAATTTTGATGTGTGCAATCTCTGCCTTCTTTACACAGCGAAGTCAATGAATCAGCACAAGTACCAATGTGGCTTTACAGTACAAATCTCGCACGAAAATGACCAAACCAATGATGCTTTAGATGACAGTTGTCTCTCACAAAAGTCTGGCACAGTGCACATTCCTAAATCAGATAATGCTGTGTGATTGACAGACTTATTTCAGTCTTCGAAAAGGGAGTTTAAACCTGGAGGTTCAGATTAAAAATCCTAGTCTCCAGACTAAGCTCTTTTGGCTCTGGGAGTGTATTGTCCACAGGTGAACATGTCATGGAAAGTCATAGAAAAGGCAAGTATAGAAAACTGCCTACTAAAGGAAGGTGAACGTTAAAGCAACGCCCAAACAGGCACTTGAACCCTGGACCCTCAGATTAAAAGTCTAATGCTCTACCGACTGAGCTATCCAGGATCTGATTTTGCTCAATTCCATACACCTAACCTGCCGGGCAGAGGCACGTGCTAACGAGGGGGCATTGTCAGATTGTACATATCCCCAGAGAAACAGGCCTCCATTCCAATTAATACAGTCTATGAAATCTGAACTAGGCATCACCTCCAAAGATGCAAATTTCACCAAGACAGCGTGGCCAACGGTAATGCGTCAGACTCCTGATCTGAAGGTTGCGTGTTCAAATCACGTCGTGGTCAGGGTTGTTATGTGTAAAATCTCTGCCTTCTTTACACAGCGAAGTCAATGAATCAGCACAAGTACCAATGTGGCTTTACAGTACAAATCTCGCACGAAAACGACCAAACCAATGCTGCTTTAGATGACATTTGTCTCTCACAAAAGTCTGGCACACTGCAAATTTCTATATCAGCTAATGCTGTGTGATTGACAGACTCATTTCAGTCTTCGAAAAGGGTGTTTAAACCTGGAGGTTCAGATTAAGAATCCTAATCTCCAGACTAAGCTGTTTTGGCTCTGGGAGAATATTGTCCACAGGTGAACATGTCATGGAAAGTGACAAAAATTGCAATTATAGAAAGACTTGCTTCTGAAGGAAGGTGAACATTAACTTCTCTGGGATAGTTGGGACGCTAGCGTCCCAACTGACAAGCACCCCCAACCCCCCCCTCACTGATTAGCATCGCGTCACAATTAAATAGTAGCATGTAAAAATGTAAATATCATTAAATCACAAGTCCAAGACACCAAATGAAAGATACAGATCTTGTGAATAAAGCCACCATTTCAGATTTTTAAAATGTTTTACAGGGAAGACAAAATATGTAAATCTATTAGCTAACCACGTTAGCAAAAGACACCATTTTTCTTTGTCCACCATTTTTTCTCTCCACCAGTAGCTATCACCAATTCGGCCAAATAAAGATATTGATAGCCACTAACCAAGAAAAAACCCCATCAGATGACAGTCTGATAACATATTTATTGTATAGGATAGGTTTTGTTAGAAAAATGTGCATATTTCAGGTAGAAATCATAGTTTACAATTGCACCCACCATCACAACTCGACTAGAATAAATACAGCGAGCAACGTGTATTACCTAATTACTAATCATAAAACATTTCTTAAAAATACACAGCTCACAGCAATGGAAAGACACAGATCTTGTGAATTCAGACAATATTTCAGATGTTCTAAGTGTTTTACAGCGAAAACACAATAAATCGTTATATTAGCATACCACATGTGCAAACGTTACCCGAGCATTGATTCAAGCCAAAGAGAGCGATAACGTAATCATCGCCAAAATATATTAATTTTTTCACTAACCTTCTCAGAATTCTTCCGATGACACTCCTGTAACATCATATTACAACATACATATAGAGTTTGTTCGAAAATGTGCATATTTAGCCACAAAAAACCGTGGTTATACAATGACAATACTAGCAAAACTAGCCTGAAAATGTCGGGCGCCATTTTGGACAGTGATCTGGCGTAATGAATAACTAATCGTAAACTTTACTAAAAAATATAGGGTGGACAGCAATCGAAAGACAAATTAGTTCTTAATGCAATCGCTGAATTACATTTCTAAAATTATCCTTACTGTGCAATACAGGGTTCGCCAAGCGAAGCTACACAAAACAAAATGGCGGCTTATGCGTTTGACATTTTTCAACAGAATAACGATTTATCATCAAAAATAGTTCTTACTATGAGCTGATCTTCAATCAGAATCTTGGGCAATGTATCCTTTCTCCGGTCTAATCGTCTTTTGGTCGAAAGATGTCCTCGTCCTGTCGAAATGGCCACTAACGTTCGGCATGTACTGGAAACGTGACCGGCTCTTCAAAGTACGTCACAAAGAAATGCCTCAAAATCGCACTAAACGGATATAAATTGCTATAAAACGGTTTAAATTAACTACCTTATGATGTTTTTAACACCTATATCGAATAAAAACATGACCGGCGATATATAAGTGGCTAAACCAAAACTTGGAAGGAGGCCAGTCCGACGACCACTCTGCGTCGAGCGCACTGTTGAAAAGGACGTTCTTTCCGCTCCAGGGTCTATTTATAGAGCCCGGATTGCGCAATCCACTCCATTCAAAATCTCCCCGCTTACTGACATCTAGAGGAAGGCGTAGGCAGTGTTTGTAGCATCATAGCATTCACAGGGACTTATGAACTGACCTGGGAGCAGGGGCCAAGATTTCTGAAATCTCACTCCCTGGCAGGAAAAGTGCTGTAGAATGAGTTCTGTTTCACTCAGAGACATAATTCCAACGGTTATAGAAACTAGAGAGTGTTGTCTATCCAATAATAACAATAATATGCATATTGTACAAGCAGGAATTGAGTACTAGGCAGTTTAATTTGGAGATCAATTTTCGCAAAGTCGAAACAGCACCCCCTATATCCCAGAGAGGTTAAAGCAACGCCCAAACAGGGACTTGGACCCTGGACCGTCAGATTAAAAGTCTAATGCTCTACCGACTGAGCTATCCGGGCTCTGAATTTACTTGTTTTCATACACCTAACCTGCCGGGCAGATGCACGTCAGATCGTACATTTCCCCAGAGACACAGGCCTCCATTCCAAATGATACAGTCAACGAAATCTGAACTAGGCATCACCTCCATAGATGCGATTCTTCCAAGACCTCGTGGCGCAACGGTAGCGCGTCTGACTCCAGATCAGAAGGTTGCGTGTTCAAATCACGTCGTGGTCAGAATTTTGATGTGTGCAATCTCTGCCTTCTTTACACATCGAACTCAAAGAATCAGCACAAGTTCCAATGTGGCTTTACAGTACAAATCTTGCAAGAAAACGACCAATCCAATGCTGCTTCAGATGACAGTTGTCTCTCACAAAAGTATGGCACACTGCAAATTCCTAAATCAGATGATGCTGTGTGATTGACAGGCTTAAATCAGTCTTCAAACAGGGAGTTTAAACCTGGAGTTTCAGATTAAAAATCCTAAAGCTTTCAGACTAAGCTGTTTTGGCTATGGGATTGTATTGTCCACAGGTGAACATGTCATGGAAAGTGACAGAAATTGCAATTATAGAAAGACTTGCTTCTGAAGGAAGGTGAACATTAAAAGAAATCCCAAACAGGGACTTGAACCCTGGACCCTCAGATTAAAAGTCTGATGCTCTACCGACTGAGCTATCCGGGCTCTGAATTTACTTGTTTTCATACACCTAACCTGCCGGGCAGATGCACGTCAGATCGTACATTTCCCCAGAGACACAGGCCTCCATTCCAAATGATACAGTCAACGAAATCTGAACTAGGCATCACCTCCATAGATGCGATTCTTCCAAGACCTCGTGGCGCAACGGTAGCGCGTTTGACTCCAGATCAGAAGATTGCGTGTTCAAATCACGTCGTGGTCAGAATTTTGATGTGTGCATTCTCTGCCTTCTTTACACAGCGAACTCAAAGAATCAGCACAAGTACCAATGTGGCTTTACAGTACAAATCTTGCAAGAAAATGACCAATCCAATGCTGCTTCAGATGACAGTTGTCTCTGACAAAAGCATGGCACACTGTAAATTCCTAAATCAGATGATGCTGTGTGATTGACAGACTTATTTCAGTCTTCGAAAAGGGAGTTTAAACCTGGAGGTTCAGATTAAAAATCCTAAAGCTTTCAGACTAAGCTGTTTTGGCTCTGGGAGTATATTGTCCACAGGTGAACATGTCATGGAAAGTGACAGAAATTGCAATTATAGAAAGACTTGCTTCTGAAGGAAGGTGAACATTAAAATAATTCCCGAACAGGGACTTGAACCCTGGACCCTCAGATTAAAAGCCTGATGCTCTACCGACTGAGCTTTCCGGGCTCTGAATTTACTTGTTTTCATACACCTAACCTGCCGGGCAGATGCACGTCAGATCGTACATTTCCCCAGAGACACAGGCCTCCATTCCAAATGATACAGTCAACGAAATCTGAACTAGGCATCACCTCCATAGATGCGATTCTTCCAAGACCTCGTGGTGCAACGGTAGCGCGTCTGACTCCAGATCAGAAGGTTGCGTGTTCAAATCATGTCGTGGTCAGAATTTTGATGTGTGCATTCTCTGCCTTCTTTACACAGCGAACTCAAAGAATCAGCACAAGTACCAATGTGGCTTTACAGTACAAATCTTGCAAGAAAACGACCAATCCAATGCTGCTTCAGATGACAGTTGTCTCTCACAAAAGCATGGCACACTGCAAATTCCTAAATCAGATGATGCTGTGTGATTGACAGGCTTAAATCAGTCTTCAAACAGGGAGTTTAAACCTGGAGTTTCAGATTAAAAATCCTAAAGCTTTCAGACTAAGTTGTTTTGGCTATGGGATTGTATTGTCCACAGGTGAACATGTCATGGAAAGTGACAGAAATTGCAATTATAGAAAGACTTGCTTCTGAAGGAAGTTAAACATTAAAAGAACACCCAAACGGGGACTTGAACCCTGGACCCTCAGATTAAAAGTCAGATGCTCTACCGACTGAGCTAACCAGGCACTGATATTACTTCTTTTCATACACGTAACCTGCCCGGGCAGATGCACATTAGATCGTACATTTCCCCAGAGACACAGGCCTCCATTCCAAATGATACAGTCAACGAAATCTGAACTAGGCATCACCTCCATAGATGTGATTTTTCCAAGACCTCGTGGTGCAACGGTAGCGCGTCTGACTCCAGATCAGAAGGTTGCGTGTTCAAATCATGTCGTGGTCAGAATTTTGATGTGTGCATTCTCTGCCTTCTTTACACAGCGAACTCAAAGAATCAGCACAAGTACCAATGTGGCTTTACAGTACAAATCTTGCAAGAAAACGACCAATCCAATGCTGCTTCAGATGACAGTTGTCTCTCACAAAAGTATGGCACACTGCAAATTCCTAAATCAGATGATGCTGTGTGATTGACAGACTTATTTCAGTCTTCAAACAGGGAGTTTAAACCTGGAGGTTCAGATTAAAAATCCTAATCTCCAGACACAGCTGTTTTGGCCTTGGGAGTATATTGTACACAGGTGAACATGTCATGGAAAGTCATAGAAAAGGCAAGTATAGAAAGACTGCCTACTGAAGGAAGGTGAACATTAACTTCTTGCCACTAGGGGAGTGCCATTTCGACATAGCACAAATTCGTATCCAAATTAAACTGCCTCGTACTCAATTCTTGCTCGTACAATATGCATATTATTATTACTATTGGATAGAAAACACTCTCTAGTTTCTAAAACCGTTTGAATTATATCTGTGGGTGAAACAGAACTCGACTTAGAGCAATTTTCCTATGTGTATGTCAGAGTGCAGAATTTTGCTGGCTGTTCCCAGACCTGTGTATTAATTTGCCTGTCCTCTATTGGTTGAGATGCACTGCATACGCCTTCCCCTGGTTGTTAGCGAATAGGGAGACTTGAAATGGAGTTTCTACGTAGTTCCCAAAGTTTATAAATTGATTGGAATCGAGGTGTCCACCCTTTTGGATCCTCGCGCTGACGCAGAGAGGGTCTTGGCATGTCTTTTTAGAAGCTCTGGTTTTAGAAACTAGATATATCCGGCTCTGTTTTTATTCGATATAGGCTTTAAAGACATCATAATCTTGTTATTTTAAACCGATTTATATCAGTTTATGTCAGTATATTGCGATTTTCGGGCATTTCATTTTCTGACGTTGTATTGAGTTGGGTATCTCTCTCTCGAATGCCATTGTGTACTGCTAATTGCAACGTGGAAGGAAACATTCTCCAACCCAGCAACGATTATTTTGGCCAACGGACACCTTTCCCAAGATTCTGATGGGAGTTCAGCTAATAGTAAGAAATATTTATGCTGATAATTTGTTGTTCTGTTGAAAAACTAAAATGCATAAGACGCCATTATTTGCCGTGTAGCCTTGCGTTATCGCAGCTTGTATTGCACCCTGTATTGCGCAGTAAGGTTAATTTTAAAAATGTAATTCAGCGATTGCATTAGGAACTAATTTGTCTTTCAATTGCTGTCCACCCTGTATTTTTTAGTCAAGTTTATGATTATTTATTGATTAGACTAGGTGACTCTCCAAGATGGCGCCCGAAATTTTCTGGGCAGCTTGGCAACTTTTCTCATTGTATAAGCACGATTTGTGCCGCTAAATATGCACATTTTTGAACAAACTCTATATGCATTGTGTAATATGATGTTACAGGACTGTCATCTGAAGAATTCTGAGAAGGTTAGTGAAAATTAATATATTTTGGTGGTGAATACGTTATCGCTATGTTTGGCTGTAATCAATGCTGTTGTTTGGTTTGCAACTGTGCTAAGCAAATATAACGCTATATTGTGTTTTCGCTGTAAAACAATTAGAAAATCTGAAATATTGTCTGGATTCACAAGATCTGTGTCTTTCAATTGCTGTACGCTGTGTATTTTTAAGAAATGTTTTATGATGAGTAATTAGCTAATACACGTTGCTCTCTGTAGTTATTCTAGTCATTTTAGTGAGAGTTGTGATGGGGGCTGCAATGGTAAACTATGATTTATACCTGAAATATGCACATTTTTCTAACGAAACCTATGCTATACAATAAATATGTTATCAGACTGTCATCTGATGAGGTTGTTTCTTGGTTAGTGGCTATTTATATCTTTATTTGGTCGAATTTGTGATAGCTACTGATGGAGTAAGAAAATGGTGGAGTATGGAAGTGGTGTCTTTTGCTAACGTGGTTAGCTAATAGATTTACATATTTTGTCTTCCCTGTAAAACATTTTAAAAATCAGAAATGATGGCTTTATTCACAAGATGTGTATCTTTCATTTGGTGTCTTGGACTTGTGATTTCATGAACATTTTATTATATGATATCCCTGTGGCTTTAGGCTAGGCTATGCTAGTCAGCTTTTGTGATGGGGGGGATCCCGGATCCGGGTTTGGTAGGCGTTAGAGGTTAAAGCCACGCCCAAACAGGGACTTGGACCCTGGACCGTCAGATTAAAAGTCTAATGCTC